>NC_053392.1:450909408-452240929 GCF_905171765.1 Bufo bufo
TCTCCCATTCAATATTTACCTGTGGGCAAACACCCCATGGTCTGTAAACTGATGAAAGGAATTTGATTCTGCAGACCTCCTTTTCCTAGATATCAGTCCACATGGGATGTCAGTCTTGTGTTCAATCTATTTAATTACTGGGAGAATAATGATTCTCTATCCCTAAAATTTTTGTCATTCAAACTCGCTATGCTCCTATGCCTACATTCTGTTAAGCGAGTTTCAGATGTTTGTGCCCTAGATATTGCTCACAGACAATACTTACCTCAGGGAGTAAAATTCTCTATCGTCCGTCGCACCAAGACCAATATTTCTTTAGTGTTCTACCCGATGTTTTCCCAACAAGAGAAATTGTGTGTAGTCCGCTGCTTACGATTCTATGAGGAGAGAACTCTTCCTCTTAGGAATCCGTCATGCTCACAACTCCTTATCTCCTACTGCAAGCCCCATGCTCTGGTTTCTGCTTCTACTTTATCCCGATGGATATCTCAGACTATGTCTCTAGCTGGTATTGATACTTCCATCTTTAGAGCCCACTCCACCAGGGGCACTATGTCCACTAAAGTCAGGCAGGCAGGAGGCTCTCTTGCTAATATTCTGAAAGCAGCCAACTTGGCTTCTGAATCAGTCTTCAGAACCTTTTATTTCTGCCCCGACCCTCATGTGTCCATGGTGTTATTTGACTGATGCTAGTCTTATATTGTCTTACTTAACGGTTATTGTTGATTGTATATTTTAGAAGTATAAGCTTTAAACATGCATAATGAAGTCTCCTGCCTTGAAATTAAATTGAAGATTTTCCTAGATTTAAGTGAAGGAAAATATACATTTTATGAAAGACAGGAGACTAACATTATCTCCCCCTAATAACTCACCCATGTGTTTCTTATTCCCTTTCAGTATAATCTAATTACATATGTCTGGCAGAGTTTCCAATTCGTCTTCAAGTTCTGAGAATTCGTCTTCATTGAGTATATTCCTTGGTTACCTCCAATTTGTGTTTTGGATCTACCTTATTTGTCTCCAGAAAGAAGTGAGTCACACGATTGCAGAGGTCATTTATCACCTGGGATACATTACTGTTGTCTACTGACTACCACTTTACAAATCAGTCAGGCCACACATGGAGTACTGTGTACAGTTCTGGGCTCCTGTGAAGAAGGCAGCCATAGCAGAGCTGGAGAGGGTCCAGAGGAGGGCAACTAAAGTAATAACTGAAATGGGGCAACTACAGTACCCTGAAAGATTATCAAAATTAGGGTTATTCACTTTAGAAAAAAGACGACCGAGGGGAGATCTAATTACTATGTATAAATATATCAGGGGTCAGTACAGAAATCTATCCCATCATCTATTTATCCCCAGGACTGTGACTGTGACGAGGGGACATCCTCTGCGTCTGGAGGAAAGAAGGTTTGTACACAAACATAGAAGAGAATTCTTTACGGTAAGAGCAGTGAGACTATGGAACTCTCTGCCTGAGGAGGTGGTGATGGTGAGTACAATAAAGGAATTCAAGAGGGGCCTGGATGTATTTCTGGAGTGTAATAATATTACAGTCTATAGCTACTAGAGAGGGGTCGTTGATCCAGGGAGTTATTCTGATTGCCTGATTGGAGTCGGGAAGGAATTTTTTATTTTGGAAATCTTTCTGGGTATTGTAGAGTAGTATTGTTGGGCTGCACTCGGTGTCCAGAAGAAGCGAGGTGCAAAGTGGAATGGATATAATCCAAAGTCCAATTCTTAATGAAATACCACTGCACACTCAAATTCAATATCTTTAATTATGGTATATCCTTCAAATAAATGGGCATATTTAGACAGTAATGCCTTTAAATACATGTGACTATTATATCTGACGTTTCAGTCACAGAGGGAGGAAGCAAAGATCATGGAGGAATCCCCGTGGAACCCTCTTTTATCTATCACTGAGCCAGTTACTTACCCACATACATACATTTTCTACCAGGGTATATACAGCATGTCACAAATCCCCCTAGCACAACAGCTATATTTTGGTCCATCTATATCTTCTATGGGGTTAAACTATTGCAATGATCTTATGTTCCATTACTAAGCATCTCATTCCATAATTATTACATGAATTGATCATTTTGTGGGCATATGCATCATCATTAACATATACAGATGTAGCCGAGCTAAATTTGATGGTTTAACACGTTAAGTAAACAATGGCAATGTGACTTTTTCAATGGATTTCAATTGCTTTTGACACGAGATAACCAAGATGACACTGTGACGTGTTACATCTGTATGTATGTGGCTACATCTGTGTGTATATATATATATATATATATATATACACACTCACCTAAAGAATTATTAGGAACACCTGTTCTATTTCTCATTAATGCAATTATCTAGTCAACCAATCACATGGCAGTTGCTTCAATGCATTTAGGGGGGTGGTCCTGGTCAGGACAATCTCCTGGACTCCAAACTGAATGTCAGAATGGGAAAGAAAGGTGAGTTAAGCAATTTTGAGCGTAGCATGGTTGTTATTATTTATACAAAGTCCCTTTTAGAGACCCTCTGGATATTTATATGAATGCTGCATAGGTCTATCAAGACCTTGAATCCCTGTAGGGGTCCCTAACCAATATTAAAAAATTTTTACTTTATTATTTATTAGTAAACACACACTACAACAAGAAAAAACTCCATTAAAATTGTCAGTGTCACAGTATAATGTGGGATTAGATCGGAGTGATGTGTTGGCATTCACAGGGAGTGATTTTGTGTGCGGTAATATCATTCGGATCCCTTTGTGGGGTATACCTCATCCCACCATTAGATGTGGGATGATATTAACGCTGGCAATTATTAGACAGATTTGTAGCAGTGGATCAACAAGGTACACTGGTGAAAATGTCTCTGCTGCCAAATTCCTCTATAGCTGGTCCCTATCTACAAGGTTACCAGCAGCTAACAATGTTGCTAATTTCTTTATTGTAGCTGTTTGCATGGCCGTGGGGCTATCAATAGTTCACCAGTCTCCTTAGCCACTGTCTACCCTCCTCTCTGGACTCTGCCAACACTGCACAGCGTCCTCCGTAACTTTCTCATAGGAAGTATGAGTGACCGCTACAATCTTCACTCCTATGGCCTCACAATCTCTCCTTATGTGCTCAGCTGCTCTTCCGCAGCATGTTAACAGTAATTGCCCTTTAACTGCTCACTGATTTAAAAATCGCTCTATACCACCCCTCCCGACATGTTTCACCACACGCTGTGGCTTCGTCAGGGGATGCGGGGTATATGAGCGCGCGCGCTTCATATGACCTTCTTTAATACTTTTACAGGTCCCGCCCAGATGTCAGCGTCATCCCCCGGCGACCAATCACAGTCGCTTCCTCATCCGAGCCTCCGCTTTCCGGCCAAGTCCATTCACTGACGCAATATCCTATGCGTCTCCCTGTACCTCATCGTCATCTCCACCAGCAGGTAAACATAACGTGACGCATGAATGGAGAGCCGCCTACGATCTATCTAAGGTGGTTTGGTCCTCAATAATCTCCTCCCCCCCCCCCAAACTATTTGTAAACACTCCCCCTTCCTTCTAAGTTGAGTTTTAACCCGTTCATAGCCTACCAACTGCATGGTCCAACCACATTAGGTATGATTATATATTGTCTATCTATGAAGGTGGCAATTACAATTAAATGTTATTTGTCTACACATGAATTGACAATTGCAGCCATTGTAACAAACATGGAACTATAAAGTTGATTGTGACCATATACAATACGTCCACCATGCTTTACACTGCCAATGGCAGGAATTTAGTCAAGTGTCAGAATTGCCAATAGGTGATAAATCCACCATACTTTATACTATACCACAAAATGGCATTTATCGCAGGGGAGTTGTAACTCAAATAGGCAGCTTTTTTAGTGTCCCTGTTAATTATTAATTATTCAAGAGCGATGTCCTGATTGTTCCATCCGCTGTACTTTGTACTCTTTACTGGTAATGGAACCTGCAGTGGGTTGCTTCTCCATAATATTGAACATAAATGGAGGAAGGACGGGAGATGGAGGGGGGGGGAGGCTGGATTAATAAGATGGTTCTATGATAGAACGAATACGGAGGGGAGGGGGGGGGGGATATTAATTGTGGCTATCCTGTGGTTACACGGCGGTAATTTCTGTAATTAAACTAAGGTCTATATTGACATTTCTTCTGGTTTAGTGCTCTTAGTATATAAATTCTTTTACTTTTATTATTTTTTCTCTTTTACTTGTCACTGTTATGTTATGTTGACTTCTAGATGAAGGCCGTATATGAAAAACCCTAATTTAGGCCACCTGGACTCAGAGTCTGTAGTCTGTGTATCCATCTGGCCTCTTCCTGTAGGAGTTTTGTGTCTAAATTGCCTCTTCTTGGACCCAAAGTTTTCTTCTCAAGGCCCCAAAATTTGAGGACCTCCAGATTTCCGCCATGGGCATACGTTATATGCCTGTATAATGACGTATCTTTACCCGTATTTATGGCACTGATGTGACCAGATATTCTTCGCCTCAATTCCTGTGTGGTCTTACCCACGTATAATTTAGGACAATTGCATGAGGCAATGTAGATAATACCACTGCTCCGGCAGTTGAAGAATTCTCTGATCACATAGTCACGTCCATCTATAGGGTTTTTGAATTTTTTTACTTTGGGTAGATATTTGCAAAAAGTACAACTCTTATGTACAAAAATATTATACCTCAATGCACCAGATACGTGTGTGCAGAGATATGTCGTACCTCCTATAAATTTATTTACCATATGTAGACTGAGTATATATACAATTTAACTTTTACTATGATTTTACTTAAAATACGTTGGTGGTAGCAGTGAGACAAAAACAATAGACTTACATACATATAAACACTTACTATGCCACCTAATAAGACCACGATATAATAGTACTGGGTGGGTCTTACCCCGTCCTGTAGATGCACGGTCAGGGTTAGTAGGTGGCGGTAGAGCTCCAGTGTGGTCGCAGGCACTGGTGTCCAGTTGTTGGAAATAATATGGCAGTCTGGAAACTCCTGTTATGCCCTGGTCTAGAGCCCTCCCTATATAGATGGTCAGGGGCTATCCTCATAGACCTGCCTCAACGACACGGAGCACTCGCCCCGACAGGGGCGACCCCATACGGAACCTGTCCCTATCTGGGACCTATTCCCTAAATGGTCCCTTACTGAATGGCCCTACATGCCATGTTTCGTTCCATAAAATGGAGCTCATCAGGGGCTCATTGAAATCAGAAGGTTTCTACAAAATACACAAAGAGAGATATGCATGGCGTAGTTACTACCAAGCGTCTATTATAATACAAATTTAAACAGCATTAGGTATATGGTCTCCAACTTACTGTTTCAGTAGAGAATTGCTTGTAAATACAAGATGGAAAGAACGATCGATAATACACGTCCCTGCCGGGGTATGGAGAAGTGTCCCCAATAATACCCACTCCTCACCTCACTGCTGTATGCCGGCAGTGTGGGAACACAGCCCATTCGGCCGCCTCACCTTTTAAAATCTGCGCCTCCAGCTGCTAGAGAATACAATCATTCAAAGGTTGGATTTCTTTAACAGGTTTCCTCCATACTGATTTTTCTGCATGCACTTGGCCATACAGTACTTATAAGAGGGGAAATACTGGACACACAGGTCCATTTTTGTACCACAGAAAACTTGCAGAATGATGATATTTCATGTCATTAGACAAGAAAGAATTTTTACACTTATTCCACAATAGGGGGTATTATTGACTTTGTCAGGAGATTCATGTCCCAGATATTTAAGATTTAACAATTATTCCACAATAGGGGGTATTTTTGACTTTGTCAGGAGATTCATGTCCCAGATATTTAAGATTTAACAATAATATCATATCTAGGTTGGTGTAGAGGAAGGTGAAGGGGGGTATAAGGCAATGAATTCCTCCCCTCCTTAGATATTAAAATTTATAGACAGATGTGGGACCGGTCCTAACCATCATATCAGCCAGATATTTAAATAAAGCACGTGAAGCTCTGTAGCTCATTGAGGCCATTGGGGTATATTGTCTTCAGGTAAAAAATCCACCTTGCCTTGCATTGGAGGATTCTCTTATCCCAATCCCCACCTCGCGCCGGTGGCCTCACTTTTTCGATTCCCATAAATGAAAGGCACCTTGGATCCCCGCCATGCTCAGCACGCACATGACGCGAGACCACGGTGTCCCTACCATTATGGACGTCATTAATGTGCTCTCCGATTCTTCGTCTCAGCTCCCTTTTTGTTTTGCCCACATATTCCTTGTTACAGGAACATGTGATTTTATAGACAACCCCCATAGTCTTACAGTTTATCAGATCCCTGATAATGTATGTTTTTCCTGTATTACAGCTCCTAAAGGATTTTCCGCACTGCATGTACTTACAGGCTATGCACCCCCCACATCTGTAGTTTCCATGAACTCCTTTTTCCAGCCAGGTTTTTGGGGCCGGTTTAGGAGAGAAATGACTATTCACCGTCCAATCTCGTACACTCCTTCCCCTCCTATATGTTATACTTGGATGTTATACTCTGATAAGGGGGGAAACACTGTTATAATGGATACGGATAGCTATAAAATTATGTGTGAAAAACTTCTGGCCCCACGTGACTGTTACGAGATTTTAGATGGAGACCCTACAATAAAATACAAACGTGAACTAAAGAGCATCCTGGATACAGCAAAAAATAATAAATTAATTAGTCCGGCTGAATATGAATTTTTGTTTCCACAGCACCCGCAGACAGCGACATTCTATTGTCTGCCGAAAGTGCACAAAGGGTGTGACCCAGTTAAAGGCCGCCCAATAGTTTCGGGCATAAACAGTTTAAGTCAAAATGTAGGAATCTACATAGACAAAATTCTATCCCCATTTGTGCAATCACTTCCCTCATATGTTAGGGATACGGGAGATCTCTTGAAACAACTAGAAGAGATACATCTCGAGGATGGGTGCATGTTGGGGAGCATTGACGTGGAGGCCCTATATTCATCCATACCGCATAAATGGGGCCTACACGCAGTGGCTCATTACTTGAGCACACGTGGTTGCCAATTTTTGACACACAACAAATTTATCCTTCAATTGTTGGAGTTTGTATTATGCAGAAATTATTTTCTCTTTAACGGTAGATTTTACCACCAGCTCAGGGGCACCGCGATGGGGTGTTCATGTGCCCCGTCGTATGCAAATTTGCTCCTGGGCTGGTGGGAGGACACTATGATTTTTTGTGATGAGACAGCATGTGAGGCCCTAAACGTCCAGATATGGGCACGCTATATTGACGACGTGCTGGTTGTCTGGAAAGGTGGCCGCAAGTCTTTTTCGGATTGGGCAGCAAGTTTGAATAATAACCAGATTGGTCTACGCTTCACGTCAGAGTGCGACGAGAAGCGGTTGCCATTCCTTGATATTCTTATTACTAAAGATCAGGATGGAGGGTTGGAAACAACAATCTTTCGTAAGCCCACCTCGACGAATTCCCTCCTGAGGTGGGACAGTTGCCACCCTTTCCCCCTCAGGAGGGGAATTCCTCGGGGTCAATACCTGAGATTAAGGAGAAATTGTTCGAATGAAGTGGAATTTCAGAGGCAGGCAACAGACCTTAAAAAACGCTTTATGGACCGGGGTTACCCTATTGGGACACTGACACCAGCCTATAAAGCTGCAAAAGCTCGCTCCCGTAGCTCCCTTCTTACCCCTAACAAAACGAGCAATACTGAGAACGTACCCCCAACAGGGATTCAGGAGACACGTTTAATCAGTACATTTAATGAAGCCTCCGCAGGCATAAGAGAAATAATTGCCAAACACTGGCATGTACTCAGGATGGACCCCGACCTCTGCACTACCATAAAAGAACACCCAAGTATAACATATAGGAGGGGAAGGAGTGTACGAGATTGGACGGTGAATAGTCATTTCTCTCCTAAACCGGCCCCAAAAACCTGGCTGGAAAAAGGAGTTCATGGAAACTACAGATGTGGGGGGTGCATAGCCTGTAAGTACATGCAGTGCGGAAAATCCTTTAGGAGCTGTAATACAGGAAAAACATACATTATCAGGGATCTGATAAACTGTAAGACTATGGGGGTTGTCTATAAAATCACATGTTCCTGTAACAAGGAATATGTGGGCAAAACAAAAAGGGAGCTGAGACGAAGAATCGGAGAGCACATTAATGACGTCCATAATGGTAGGGACACCGTGGTCTCGCGTCATGTGCGTGCTGAGCATGGCGGGGATCCAAGGTGCCTTTCATTTATGGGAATCGAAAAAGTGAGGCCACCGGCGCGAGGTGGGGATTGGGATAAGAGAATCCTCCAATGCGAGGCAAGGTGGATTTTTTACCTGAAGACAATATACCCCAATAGCCTCAATGAGCTACAGAGCTTCACGTGCTTTATTTAAATATCTGGCTGATATGATGGTTAGGACCGGTCCCACATCTGTCTATAAATTTTAATATCTAAGGAGGGCAGGAATTCATTGCCTTATACCCCCCTTCACCTTCCTCTACACCAACCTAGATATGATATTATTGTTAAATCTTAAATATCTGGGACATGAATCTCCTGACAAAGTCAAAAATACCCCCTATTGTGGAATAATTGTTAAATCTTAAATATCTGGGACATGAATCTCCTGACAAAGTCAATAATACCCCCTATTGTGGAATAAGTGTAAAAATTCTTTCTTGTCTAATGACATGAAATATCATCATTCTGCAAGTTTTCTGTGGTACAAAAATGGACCGGTGTGTCCAGTATTTCCCCTCTTATAAGTACTGTATGGCCAAGTGCATGCAGAAAAATCAGTATGGAGGAAACCTGTTAAAGAAATCCAACCTTTGAATGATTGTATTCTCTAGAACAGCTGTCCGGCATCTGAGACGGCGGATCAGCGTGGAGTGCCTGCGCGTCATCCGGTTGCTATGCGATGGGTGGCGCTCAGACACATCCGCATGTACTTCCGGCAGCCCGAGTGGTCATGTGACACTGACTTCCGGTGGAGTGGAGCGCATGGAAATAGCGTGCGTTCCACATGCGTTCCACCGGGGGAAGGTGGAACAGGAGGGCGGTAACAGCTGGAGGCGCTGATTTTAAAAGGTGAGGCGGCCGAATGGGCTGTGTTCCCACACTGCCGGCATACAGCAGTGAGGTGAGGAGTGGGTATTATTGGGGACATTTCTCCATACCCCGGCAGGGACGTGTATTATCGATCGTTCTTTCCATCTTGTATTTACAAGCAATTCTCTACTGAAACAGTAAGTTGGAGACCATATACCTAATGCTGTTTAAATTTGTATTATAATAGACGCTTGGTAGTAACTACGCCATGCATATCTCTCTTTGTGTATTTTGTAGAAACCTTCTGATTTCAATGAGCCCCTGATGAGCTCCATTTTATGGAACGAAACATGGCATGTAGGGCCATTCAGTAAGGGACCATTTAGGGAATAGGTCCCAGATAGGGACAGGTTCCGTATGGGGTCGCCCCTGTCGGGGCGAGTGCTCCGTGTCGTTGAGGCAGGTCTATGAGGATAGCCCCTGACCATCTATATAGGGAGGGCTCTAGACCAGGGCATAACAGGAGTTTCCAGACTGCCATATTATTTTCAACAACTGGACACCAGTGCCTGCGACCACACTGGAGCTCTACCGCCACCTACTAACCCTGACCGTGCATCTACAGGACGGGGTAAGACCCACCCAGTACTATTATATCGTGGTCTTATTAGGTGGCATAGTAAGTGTTTATATGTATGTAAGTCTATTGTTTTTGTCTCACTGCTACCACCAACGTATTTTAAGTGAAATCATAGTAAAAGTTAAATTTTATATATATTCAGTCTACATATGGTAAATAAAAAGTACAACTACCACAAGGAAATGAACCGGTGATGCTGGATTTTAACCAATTCGTACTTATCATTTGTCTTTCAGGAAGGGAACTATGGACAAGCTTGTCCCTGATGTTTGGTCCTCTCCTATATGTAACACTGGGATAAGATGGCAGAACAGATCTTAGTTGGTCATCGCTGGTAAGTACCTTCCAGTGTTTCTTTAAAATCTTCATCACCTGTTGGTTGCCACAATCATAGGTCCCTATGCATCTAATCATTTTAGCTCTTCCTTCTTTATCCTGATTAGCTTTATAATTACCAGATATTAGTTCATCCCTATTCATGCCCTTAGCACGATTAAATGCCTTTTTGAGGCATTTGCTTGGGTAACCCCTGCTCCTGAATCGATTGTAGAGCTCATCAGCCTCTTTCTTGAAGGCCTCTTCAGTGGTGCAGTTCCTTCTGGCCCTCAAGTACTGCCCCACTGGTATTCCTTTTTTCAATGCCACTGGATGCCAACTAGTCCAGTGGAGAAGACTATTAGTTGAGGTGGGCTTTCGAAATATTTGTGTTAAGATTTGCCCATCCTTATTCTTCTGGATTAAGAGGCCAAGAAAGCATATCTGATTAGGATGAATTTCGGAAGTAAAATGCATGCCTATTTGGTTCTGATTTAATCTCTCAACAAAGGTGACGAACTCCTCTTCCCCCCCCTCCCAAAACAACAAAACATCGTCGATAAATCGGCCCCAAAATAAAATGTGATTAGTGAATTGTGCCATATTGTCCGTGAAGACAATAGTGTCTTCCCACCACCCTAAAAACAAATTTGCAAATGTCGGTGCACACGGAGTCCCCATCGCGGTACCCTTCATCTGTTTATAGAAGGTACCGTTACAGAGGAAATAGTTGTGGGTTAAGATGAATCTTAACAGTGACAAAATAAATAAACTGTGCTCGTGAAAATTGGTGCTTTTAGTATCCAAAAAATGCTTGATAGCCTGGATGCCCAGCTCATGATCTATATTGCTATAGAGAGCTTCCACATCCAAGCTTGCCAGGAGTGTGGATGGAGACAGAGAAATCCCCCTGATTCTTGTTAACACGTCATTCGTGTCTTTAATGTATGAGGGGAGAGAAGACACAAATGGTCTCAATATCTCATCCACATACTCACTGGCAGGTTGGCTTAGAGAGTCATTACCCGAAACTATCGGGCGCCCGGGTATCGGGTACTTTCTCTTATGCACTTTTGACAGTGCATAAAAGGTTGGAATTGTGGGGCTCTTATTGTATAGAAAATCCAATTCATCTTTGGATATAAGATTATTTCTTTTCGCTGTTCCCAAGATATCTTTGAGATCTTCCAGATATCTCGTTGTTGGATTTTCTTGTAGGGTTTGATATACTTCTTTATCCCCCAACAGTCTATTCACCATACCTTCATAGTCATCCCTGTCCAGGATAACTATGTTTCCCCCCTTGTCACTTGGTTTTACTATTACGTCTTTGTTAGCTCCTAGTTCCTCCAGAGACAAAAGTTCTTCCCTGGTTAAATTCCCAGTGGTGGCTTCCCTGTTTATTCTAACTTTATTGATGTCCTGAGACACCAACTGTACAAAAGTGTCAATCTTTTGGAACTGTGAAAAGGGGGGGGTCCACTTGGACCTTGGCTTAAGACCTGTTAAGGGGGGCATAATCTCTACACTAAAGCCCTCACTTTCCAAATGTAGGCTCTCCAATATATCCAACGCTTGATGCTCCCTTAGGATGAGTTTTCCAGTCTCAGTGTTTGTACTGGAGAACTGCTTGTGCACTGCCAATTTGCGTGCAAAAAGCTTGATATCCTTTATCCAGCTGAATTTATCAAAATTCCTCCCTGGCGTGAATGTTAGTCCCTTTGCTAATAAGGTGACTTGTGTTTCTGTGAGAGGCTGTGACGAAAGATTTATAATTTGGGTCGATTCAGTATTTTCACTCGGGACTATTTTGTATTGTACCCCCACTTGTCCCTGTTTCTCAATTGGACATTGCTTTGCCCTAAAAAAAGGGGGGCTATGGGTGGTGTACCAAACAAAATTGGTTGCCCTGGCGCAATTAGGCCTTGATTCTGTAATGCAACCACAGAAGATGCAATTTAGACACAAAACTCCTACAGGAAGAGGCCAGATGGATACACAGACTACAGACTCTGAGTCCAGGTGGCCTAAATGAGGGTTTTTCATATACGGCCTTCATCTAGAAGTCAACATAACATAACAGTGACAAGTAAAAGAGAAAAAATAATAAAAGTAAAAGAATTTATATACTAAGAGCACTAAACCAGAAGAAATGTCAATATAGACCTTAGTTTAATTACAGAAATTACCGCCGTGTAACCACAGGATAGCCACAATTAATATCCCCCCCCCCTCCCCTCCGTATTCGTTCTATCATAGAACCATCTTATTAATCCAGCCTCCCCCCCCCTCCATCTCCCGTCCTTCCTCCATTTATGTTCAATATTATGGAGAAGCAACCCACTGCAGGTTCCATTACCAGTAAAGAGTACAAAGTACAGCGGATGGAACAATCAGGACATCGCTCTTGAATAATAAATAATTAACAGGGACACTAAAAAAGCTGCCTATTTGAGTTACAACTCCCCTGCGATAAATGCCATTTTGTGGTATAGTATAAAGTATGGTGGATTTATCACCTATTGGCAATTCTGACACTTGACTAAATTCCTGCCATTGGCAGTGTAAAGCATGGTGGACGTATTGTATATGGTCACAATCCACTTTATAGTTCCATGTTTGTTACAATGGCTGCAATTGTCAATTCATGTGTAGACAAATAACATTTAATTGTAATTGCCACCTTCATAGATAGACAATATATAATCATACCTAATGTGGTTGGACCATGCAGTTGGTAGGCTATGAACGGGTTAAAACTCAACTTAGAAGGAAGGGGGAGTGTTTACAAATAGTTTGGGGGGGGGGGAGGAGATTATTGACGACCAAACCACCTTAGATAGATCGTAGGCGGCTCTCCATTCATGCGTCACGTTATGTTTACCTGCTGGTGGAGATGACGATGAGGTACAGGGAGACGCAAAGGATATTGCGTCAGTGAATGGACTTGGCCGGAAAGCGGAAGCTCGGATGAGGAAGCGACTGTGATTGGTCGCCGGGGGATGACGCTGACATCTGGGCGGGACCTGTAAAAGTATTAAAGAAGGTCATATGAAGCGCGCGCGCTCATATACCCCGCATCCCCTGACGAAGCCACAGCGTGTGGTGAAACATGTCGGGAGGGGTGGTATAGAGCGATTTTTAAATCAGTGAGCAGTTAAAGGGCAATTACTGTTAACATGCTGCGGAAGAGCAGCTGAGCACATAAGGAGAGATTGTGAGGCCATAGGAGTGAAGATTGTAGCGGTCACTCATACTTCCTATGAGAAAGTTACGGAGGACGCTGTGCAGTGTTGGCAGAGTCCAGAGAGGAGGGTAGACAGTGGCTAAGGAGACTGGTGAACTATTGATAGCCCCACGGCCATGCAAACAGCTACAATAAAGAAATTAGCAACATTGTTAGCTGCTGGTAACCTTGTAGATAGGGACCAGCTATAGAGGAATTTGGCAGCAGAGACATTTTCACCAGTGTACCTTGTTGATCCACTGCTACAAATCTGTCTAATAATTGCCAGCGTTAATATCATCCCACATCTAATGGTGGGATGAGGTATACCCCACAAAGGGATCCGAATGATATTACCGCACACAAAATCACTCCCTGTGAATGCCATCACATCACTCCGATCTAATCCCACATTATACTGTGACACTGACAATTTTAATGGAGTTTTTTCTTGTTGTAGTGTGTGTTTACTAATAAATAATAAAGTAAAAATTTGTAATATTGGTTAGGGACCCCTACAGGGATTCAAGGTCTTGATAGACCTATGCAGCATTCATAGCATGGTTGTTGGTGCCAGACGGGCCGGTCTGAGTATTTCACAATCTGCTCAGTTACTGGGATTTTCACGCACAACCATTTCTAGGGATTACAAAGAATGGTGTGAAAAGGGAAAAACACCCAGTATGCGGCAGTCTTGTGGGCAAAAATGCCTTGTGGATGCTAGAGGTCAGAGGAGAATGGGCCGACTGATTCAAGCTGATAGAAGAGCAACGTTGACTGAAATAACCACTCGTTACAACCGAGGTATGCAGCAAAGCATTTGTGAAGCCACAACACGCACAACCTTGAGGCGGATGGGCTACAACAGCAGAAGACCCCACCGGGTACCACTTATCTCCACTACAAATCGGCTACAATTTGCACGAGCTCACCAAAATTGGACTGTTGAAGACTGGAAAAATGTTGAGACATTCAAATGGTAGAGTCCGAATTTGGCGTAAACAGAATGAGAACATGTATCCATCCTCTGATGGCTACTTCCAGCAGGATAATGCACCATGTCACAAAGCTCAAATCATTTCAAATTGGTTTCTTGAACATGACAATGAGTTCACTGTACTAAAATGGCCCCCACAGTCACCAGATCTCAACCCAATAGAGCATCTTTGGGATGTGGTGGAACGGGAGCTTCGTGCCCTGGATGTGCATCCCTCAAATCTCCATCAACTGCAAGATGCTATCCTATCACTATGGGCCAACATTTCTAAAGAATGCTATCAGCACCTTGTTGAATCAATGCCACGTAGAATTAAGGCAGTTCTGAAGGCAAAAGGGGGTCCAACACCGTATTAGTATGGTGTTCCTAATAATTCTTTAGGTGAGTGTGTGTATATATATATATATATATATATATGTATATTATTATAGAAATACGTTGCAATTCATGTCTCCAGTTTCATTGTTTTACCAATCCACTAAGAATTTTGTTTCCAACCACATGAACGTATAGCCTAGTGAGGTATTCACACACATGTATTAGATTATTTACCTGGATTGTTCATGTGGTCAGCTTTCAAAAGTCTGGGCTTTCTTGGTATTTGTATGCTATGACTAACTGCTACAGTCTGTCAAAACATGTCAGCGATGTACAGGAGGGGATGTGTTTTTTAATGGATTTACTTTAACATAATTTTGGATTCTATTCACATGCTGGATCCTATTCTACAACCACACAGCATGGTCGTGTCACAGTTGTAACGTGGCCGTGTTGTGGTCGTATGGCCATTAACAATGCAGACTGACTAAACAGTGAGTCTCAATTAGTTTAAATGGATTAGTTTTTCACGCAACGCAGGCCCCATAGAAGTGAATGGGGTTGCGTGAAAATCGCAAGCATCCGCAAGCAAGTGCGGATGCGGTGCGATTTTCACGCACGGTTGCTAGGAGACGATCGGGATGGAGACCTGATCATTATTATTTTCCCTTATAACATGGTTATAAGGGAAAATAATAGCATTCTGAATACAGAATGCATAGTAAAGTAGCGCTGGAGGGGTTAAAAATAAATAAATAATAATTTAACTCACCTTAGTCTAGTTGATCGCGTAGCCGGCATCTCCTTCTGTCTTCATCTGAGCTCTGTGCAGAAACAGGAACTGTGGTGACGTCACTCCGGTCATCACATGATCCATCACATGACCTTTTACCATGGTGAGGGATCATGTGATGACCGGAGTGACGTCACCACAGGTCCTGTTCCTGTAATGAATGCTCACCACAGGTCCTGTTCAGCAAAGGAGACAGAAGGAGATGTCGGGCTGCGCGATCAACTGGACTAAGGTGAGCTAAATTATTTTTATTTATTTTTTAACCCCTCCAGCGCTATTTTACTATGCATTCTGTATTCAGAATGCTATTATTTTCCCTTATAACCATGTTATAAGGGAAAATAATACAATCTACACAACCCCGATCCCAAGCCCGAACTTCAGTGAAGAAGTTCGGGTTTGGGTACCAAACATGCGCGATTTTTCTCATGCAAGTGCAAAACGCATTACAATCTTTTGCACTCGCACTGAAAAATCGCAGGTGTTCCCGTAACGCACCCGCACCTTTTCCCGCAACGCCCGTCTGAAAAAGGCCTGAGTGTGTTATGCACTGGAACACTGTTTATTTTCACAGTGGACAACTGCAGACATTGCATACAGCATGGTATTTTTATTTATTTTCTAACCAATGACTGGTGCATGCCGCTGTATGGCTTAACAGTCACATATGTTGGAGGGTGGAAATTAAGCCTCCAGCCCTGCACTTCTGTAAAGCCCTTAATACATTCCCGGCCTCCTGACTGCTATGAAGTTAGTAGTAAGTAGTACAGCGCTGGATTTAAGATGATTTGAATACTTTAACAATACCCACAAGTTAGATATGATTATACTACTGTGAGCAGGGCACGGTGTAGTAGAATACAGTGACTGCACTGGGCCCCGCTGCAATTATAGAACCAGATGTCGGCCCCCAGCCCCTCCTCCCTCTCAGCCGGTACACCCGACGGTCGCAGCATTTGCCCCATAAGACGCACTGCTATTTCCCCCCAACTTTTTTGGGAGTGCGTCTTATAGGGCGGAAAATATGGTATATAGGATTCTCAGTGCGTTATTTACATACAGGCATCATACAGCACCACTGCTGATGTCCTGTACACTCAGTGTAATTCTAAATGCCTGCAAATTATATATTATGACCATTTCCTACTTTTGATGTCAGCAGCTTGAAGCTCGTGAAGGAAGTCACGTGTGGTGGGTATATAAGGTGTGTGATAGGCTGTCTGCGCACATATCCCTGTGTTATCATGGGTAAAAGGGGCAATTTATCAAGGTTGAAAAAAGGGATGATTATTGGCTTTTGGGCCAAGGCTGCAGTATTACTGAAACTGTGCAGTTTGTGAAAACTGAAGAGCAACACAGGCCAGTGATGTGAGAGGTGATTGTCGGCTACCAGATGCGTGTCTAAAACAACAGTTGATCTAACCATACTATGTACGGGGGCTCCGAAGCAGATGGATGGTCACTGCACCTCTGCAAAAGAAGTTGTGTCAGCAGACAAGGCTTCAACTTTAACAACAGAATAGGAAATGGACCTCTGCTGATTGGGAAAAGGTTGCCTTCTCCGATAAGTCATGTTCATTCCATTCAAAGGATGGACACTGGTGTGTCAGGCAAGAAACAACAGGTAACAAACAACCTACAACCATTGTTTGAAGAACACAAGTTGGTAGTGACAGTGTTATGGTCTGGGGAATGTTTTCGTGGTATTCTCGAGGCCCATTCATCCATGTGGAAGGCACTCTCAACCTTTAGGTATGACTCCATGCTTGCAGATCAAGTACACACACATATGCTGACTGTCTGATGGGATCTTCCAGCAAGATAATACGAAATGTCATAGTGCTAGAAATGTTTGACATTGGTTGAACGAGCATGACCATGACTTTGAAGTACAGTACTACCCTGGCCCCCTAATTTGCCAGACTTTAACCCAATTCAGCATCTGTGGAATCACCTCAATTGTCGTGTTCCCTCTATGGACACTGCACAGTACCACTTCTCTTGTCCTATATACTAGGTGTAATTCTCAGTATCTGATCTTATTCTGTATATATAGACACTACACAGTAACACTTCTCTTGTCCTATATACTGGGTGTAATTCTCAGCATCTGATCTTATTCTGTATATATGGACACTGCACAGTACCACTTCTCTTGTCCTATATACTAGGTGTAATTCTCAGTATCTGCTCTTATTCTGCATATATGGACACTGCATAGTAACAATTCTCTTGTCCTGAATACCGGGTATAATTCTCAGTATCTGCTCTTCTGTGTGTGTATGTATGTATATATATATATATATATATATATATATATATACACTGCTCAAAAAAATAAAGGGAACACAAAAATAACACATCCTAGATCTGAATTAATTAAATATTCTTCTGAAATACTTTGTTCTTTACATAGTTGAATGTGCTGACAACAAAATCACACAAAAATAAAAAAATGGAAATCAAATTTTTCAACCCATGGAGGTCTGGATTTGGAGTTACACTCAAAATTAAAGTGGAAAAACACACTACAGGCTGATCCATCTTTGATGCAATGTCCTTAAAACAAGTCAAAATGAGGCTGAGTAGTGTGTGTGGCCTCCACGTGCCTGTATGACCTCCCTACAACGCCTGTGGATGCTCCTGATGAGATGGCGGACGGTCTCCTGAGGGATCTCTTCCCAGACCTGGACTAAAGCATCTACCAACTCCTGGACAGTCTGTGGTGCAACGTGACGTTGGTGGATAGAACGAGACATGATGTCCCAGATGTGCTCAATTGGATTCAAGTCTGGGGAACGGGCGGGCCAGTCCATAGCATCAATGCCTTCGTCTTGCAGGAACTGCTGACACACTTCAGCCACATGAGGTCTAGCATTGTCTTGCATAAGGAGGAACCCAGGGCCAACCGCACCAGCATATGGTCTCACAAGGGGTCTGAGGATCTCATCTCGGTACCTAATGGCAGTCAGGCTACCTCTAACGAGCACATGGAGGGCTGTGCGGCCCTCCAAAGAAATGCCACCCCACACCATTACTGACCCAATGCCAAACCGGTCATGCTGGAGGATGTTGCAGGCAGCAGAACGTTCTCCACGGCGTCTCCAGACTCTGTCACGTCTGTCACATGTGCTCAGTGTGAACCTGCTTTCATCTGTGAAGAGCACAGGGCGCCAGTGGAGAATTTACCAATCTTGGTGTTCTCTGGCAAATGCCAAACGTCCTGCACGGTGTTGGGCTGTAAGCACAACCCCCACCTGTGGACGTCGGGCAATCATATCACCCTCATGGAGTCTGTTTCTGACCGTTTGAGCAGACAAATGCACATTTGTGGCCTGCTGGAGGTCATTTTGCAGGGCTCTGGCAGTGCTCCTCCTGTTCCTCCTTGCACAAAGGCGGAGGTAGCGGTCCTGCTGCTGGGTTGTTGCCCTCATACGGCCTCCTCCATGTCTCCTGATGTACTGGCCTGTCTCCTGGTAGCGCCTCCATGCTCTGGACACTACGCTGACAGACACAGCAAACCTTCTTGCCACAGCTCGCATTGATGTGCCATCCTGGATAAGCTGCACTACCTGAGCCACTTGTGTGGGTTGTAGAATCCGTCTCATGCTACCACTAGAGTGAAAGCACCGCCAGCATTCAAAAGTGACCAAAACATCAGCCAGGAAGCAAAGGAACTGAGAAATGGTCTGTGGTCACCACATGCAGAACCACTCCTTTATTGGGGGTGTCTTGCTAATTGCCTATAATTTCCACCTGTTGTCTATCCCATTTGCACAACAGCATGTGAAATCGATTGTCACTCAGTGTTGCTTCCTAAGTGGACAGTTTGATTTCACAGAAGTGTGATTGACTTGGAGTTACATTGTGTTGTTTAAGTGTTCCCTTTATTTATTTGAGCAGTGTATATATATATATATATATATATATATATATATATATATATATATATACACTGCACAGTATCAGGTCTCCTGTAATGTATACTTGTCTGTATCTGCCTTTATTCTGTATATATAAACACTGCTCAGTACCACTTCTCTTCTCCAGTTTACTGGGTGTATGTAGTTCTCAGTATCTGCTCTTATTGTGTATATATGGACACTGTACAGTATGACTGACTTATTTTATACCTGTATATTGGGTATAATTCTCAGTATCTGCTTTTATTCTGTATGTATGGACACTGCACAGTACTACTTCTTTTATACCTGTATATTGGTTGTAATTCTCAGTATCTGCTCTTGTTCTGTATATATAGACACTGCACAGTACCACTTTTTCCGTCGTGTATACTGGGTGTAATTCTCAGTATCTGCTCTTGTTCTGTATATATGGACACTACACAATACCACTTCTCTTGTCCTGTATACTGGGTGTAATTCTCAGTAACTGCTCTTATACTGTATATATGTACACTGCACAGTACCACTTCTCCTGTCCTGTATACTGGGTATAATTCTCAGTAACTGCTCTTATTCTGTATATATGGACACTACACAGTACCACTTCTCCTGTCGTGTATACTGGGTGTAATTCACAGTATCTGCTCTTGTTCTGTATATATGGACAATACACAGTACCACTTCTCCTGTCGTGTATACTGGGTGTAATTCTCAGTATCTGCTCTTGTTCTGTATATATGGACACTACACAGTACCACTTCTCTTGTCCTGTATACTGGGTGTAATTCTCAGTATCTGCTCTTGTTCTGTATATATGGACACTACACAGTACCACTTCTCTTGTCCTGTATACTGGGTGTAATTCTCAGTATCTGCTCTTGTTCTGTATATATGGACACTGCACAGTACCACTTCTCTTGTCCTGTATACTGGGTGTAATTCTCAGTAACTGCTCTTATCCTTGCTCCGTTTTGATGGGCGTCTAACGATGCGGAGCCAAACGGATCCGTCCGGACTCACAATTGAAGTCAATGGGGACGGATCAGTTTGTACTGGCTTTGCTTTGAGACGGATCCGTTTCAAAACGTTCACGTCTCTGCGCATGCCCAGTAATTTCCTTTCCCTCCCATCATCGTCGGCCATCTTGGATCATCGACTTGCTGAACACTGGTAAGTATAGGAAGTTTTGTCTATTTGTCTTTCTTTTTTTTCTATCTATTTATCTATCTATCACTAGGGGGGGCTGCTGGCACTAGGGGGGTGTGTGGCTGGAACAGTGGGGGGTGCTGGCACTGGGGGTGGGGTCTGGCTGTATGGGGGCTACTGGCTTTGGGGGATGGCTGATGGCACTGGGTTGGGAAGGCTGCTGGCACTTGGGGGGGTCTTGGAACTGTGGGGCTGCTGGCACTGGGGGGCCCATTGGCTGGAACTTTGGGGGCTGCTGGCACTGGGGGGGTGGCTTTATGCGGGCTACTGGCTCTGGGGGGGCTGCTGGCACTGGGGGGGGTGGGGTGGCTGGAACTGTGGGGGCTGCTGGCACTGCGGGGGCTGGCTTTATGGGGGCTACTGGCTTTGAGGGATGGCTGATGGCACTGGGATGGGGGGCTGCTGGCACTGGGGGTGCGTGGCTGGAACTGTGGGGGCTGCTGGCACTGCGGGGGGGGTGGCTGGAACTGTGGGGGCTGCTTGCACTGGGGGGGCTGGCTTTATGAGGGCTGCTGGCTTTGGGGGATGGCTGGAACTTTGGGGGCTGCTGGCACTGGGGGGGTGGCTTTATGGGGGCTACTGGGTCTAGGGGTGGCTGATGGCACTGGGGGGGTGTGGCTGGAACAGTGGGGGCTGCTGGCACTGCTGGGGTGTGTATGGCTGGAACTGTGGGGGCTGCTGGCACTGGGGGGGCTGATGGCACTGTGGGGGGGTTGGTTAGAACTGTGGGGGCTTATGGCACTAAGGGGGGGGATTATGGCAACTGTGGGATACATATTTTTTTTTTTATTAGGGTCGTTAAAAAAAAAAAAAAAAAGATTTATAGAAAGTTCTGTGGTGAGCAAGCACCAATTTATCTTGTAAAAAGTAAGTATTTTAAAAAAATTGTTGTTGATATATGTGGAAATAGTGCTCTAAACAAGTTCCTTTAACGTTATCTGCATTTTGTCTGGTATTATGTTGCGTACAGATGTCGTCAAAGAAACAAACAATTGATTGGAGACACCCACCCAGAAGGCACCGTCATATTCAGAGGCCGGTAAGTATAAAATCAAGCTTGGAGCTTGTACTGTTTGATTCGTTGCATTAATCAGTATGTGCTCTTATTATATGTTTTTTCATCATCATCGGACGGCTCTCCAGCTGTGGCTGGCTCACCTGCCGGGGCCCGCTCTGCATTAGTGGCCTCGCCATCGTCCAGGGGAGGTGGACCAAGCCCGGACCGGGGCTGTCAAGAAGTGTGTGTGTATGTATGTATGTATGTGTGTGTGTGTGTGTGTGTGTGTGTATATATATATATATATATATATATATATATATTTATATATCTAATTTTTTTTAAAAATACATTATGGTTAAAACATTTTTTGTTTTTGTTTCAGCAATCTGCACCTAGAGCCACCAGCGAGTATCCCCCAGTCGCCTCCAGAGTCCGCAGGAATTAGCGTGGCGGTCGTACACGTGTAAGTCTTGATTAAGTAGTTCTAATTTGCATTTTGTATTAGGACTTACAGTTAATTTTGTATTTCTTTTTCTTTCAGGGTTCCAGAGGCTCCACCAGGGAAGATGAGGAGCTTGGGGTCCGTACCATCGATAATCAGCTCCTCATCCAACTGGTGGAGGCGCGTCCATCATTATGGGACCACTCCGACCGCCACCACGCTGATCATCATCGGATCCAGCGGCTCTGGAGGGACATATGTTCTGTACTTTTTGAGACCTTGGGGGAATTAAATGCGGCGGCTCAGGAGAAATGTGGTAAGTACAACAATATGTATTTTACTACATTTATATTGTTCTTTACCTTACATCATGCTAAATTTCATTTTTATGTTTTTTTTTCTATAGTCAAACTGGTAACCACGCATTGGTGATCTATCCGGGACCGCTTCAGGAAGGATTTTAACAAGGAGGTTCAGGCCCCAAGTGGCTCCAGAGGAACCTCAGGGACCACATACATCTATACGGCGGCCCTGGGATTCCTGCGACAGACAATGGCACCAAGAAGGTAAATATTTTTTACGACTGTAAAAATAATTTATTTAAAGGGGCAGTCTGAGACAGCGGAGCTTTTTGCTCCCCTGTTTTAGCCAGCCCCCTACAGTAATAGGGACAACTTTTCTCTCCATCTGAGTGTAAGGGGTTGTCTCAGACAGCAGAGCGTTTGGCTCCCCTGTTTTGGCCAGCCCCCTACAGTCAGAGGGACAACTGTTTTCTCCTTCTGAGTGTAAGGGGCTGTCTGAGACAGCGGAGTGTTTGGATCCCCTGTTTTGGCCAGCCCCCTATGGTATAAGGTAGACATAGCATCGAACATTGATGTTTTATTTAAAAGGACAATTCTTTACTTTCCTTTTTTTTCCTACGGACGTGCCAGCAGCACTTGGGAGCCTGAACAACCTCCTGAGGCGGAACCGGAACGGATCGCCAGCCCTCCTGTCCCTCATGCATCGGCCCAGGACGATCCCCTACCGGATCCCTATGCTCAACAGAGGCTCTTAAGTTTCCGGACAAATTTGAGAGCCCTGGTGAGCAGCCAGAGATCCAGTAGGCCAAATCGAACTGATTATGTGAACCTTGTAGAGGTCGTTTCTGACACTCTGGAAGGTTTTGTCGAACATCAGAAGGCGTTTAGTGCTGACTTGATTCTCTGCTGGGAGGGGGCGGAGTCAGCGATTCAACGCAGCCCAAACTAGTATTATGGGCTAAGCATAATCAGTTTGATGGATTCAATGACGTCCGAGCAGTTGCATGAGTTTAAGATTATGCTAGAGAACGGGTCATGGCAAATTATGGAGTTTTTACTCTAGGATTGCATCAGGAGGTCTTCAAATGTGTAGTAGAGATTGAGGCACTCAGATCATTTTGTTTTGCATTTAAGAGGAGATTTATAATTTATACATTATTTTCATAATCCAGTTGCCCAATTTTCACCAAAATCAAAATAAAGAAAGATGACCAGACGTTTCGGTCTCAGGCGGGACTTCCTCAGCGGTCAAATTTTTATCTGTAAGGCATGTGGAGTGACCGGCAGGGCACTGGAAGTGGGGTCTTTAAATTTGACATGGCAACTTAAAATTATTCCAGTGAAATCTGCCCTCCAAAAAGCATATAGCGTTCCTTTCCTTCTGCCCCCACGCCGTATGCCCATACAGCAGTTTACATATGGGGTGTTTCTGTAAACTACAGGATCAGGGAAATAAATATTGAGTTTTGTTTGGCTGTTAATCCTTGCTTTGTTACTGGAAAAAATGGATTAAAATGGAAAATCTGCCAAAAAAGTGAAATTCAAAAATTTCATCTACATTTTCCTTTAATTCTTGTGGAACACCTAAAGGGTTAACAAAGTTTGTAAAATCAGTTTTGAATACCTTAAGGGGTTTGTATTATGTAAGCCTCACAAAGTGACTTCAGACCTGAACTGGTCCTTAAAAAGTGGGTTTTGGAAATTTTCGGGAAAAAATTTCAAGATTTGCTTCTAAACTTCTAACGTACCCAAAAAATAAAATGGCATTCACAAAATGATCCAAACATAAAGTAGACATATGGGAAATGTAACGTAATAACTATTATACAGTCCTGATCAAAAGTTTAAGATTACTTGAAAAATGGCAAAAAATCATATTTTACATTGTTGGATCTTAACAAGGTTCCAAGTAGAGCTTCAACATGCATCAAGAAGAAATGAGAGTGAGACAAAACATTTTTTGTGCATTCAATTAATTGAAAATAACGATTAAACTGAAACAGGCTGTTTTTCAGCTGATCCAAATTTTAGGACCACATGCCTTTAAAAGGCCAAATCTGTGCAAAGATGTGGATTAATTGTCATTTTCTGTCAGGTAGTCACACGTTGTGATGGCAAAGGCAAAAAAACTCTCCCTTTTTGAACGTGGTCGGGTTGTTGAACCGCATAAGGCTACTTTCACACTAGCGTTCGGGGCTCCGCTTGTGAGTTCCGTTTGAAGGGTCTCACAAGTGGCCCCGAACGGATCCGTCCAGCCCTAATGCATTCTCAGTGGAGGCGGATCCGCTCAGAATGCATCAGTCTGGCTCAGTTTGTCCTCCGCTCCGCAGGCGGACACCTGAACGCAGCTTGCAGCGTTCGGGTGTCCGCCTGGCCGTGCGGAGGCAAACGGATAAGTCCAGACTTACAATGTAAGTCAATGGGGACGGATCCGTTTGAAGATGACACAGTATGGCTCAATTTTCAAACGGATCCGTCCCCTATTGACTTTCAATGTAAAGTCAAAACGGATCCGTTTGCATTATCATGAGGAAAAAAAAAAAAAATAATAATTTTTTTTTTTTTTTTTTTTTGTTCATGGTTATGCAAACGGATCTGTTCTGAACGGATGCAAGCGTTTGCATTATAGTAGCGGATCCTTCTGTGCAGACACCAGACGGATCCGCTCCTAACACAAGTGTGAAAGTAGCCTAAGGAGGGTCTCTCACAGCGCGTAATCGCTGCTGAGGTGGGACGCAGAAGACAGTCATTTGGAATTTCTTAAATGATCCTGAGGGTTATGGAACAAAAAAGTAAAGTGGAAGACCCAACAAAAATTTCATCAGCACTGAGCCGGAGGATCCAATTGGCTGTCTGTCAAGACACTGGACGATCCTCGACCCAAATTAAAGCCCTTACTGGTGCTGACTGCAGCCCCATAACCATCAGATGGCATCTGAAGGGCTTCAAAAACAAAAAAGTCTTCAAATACCTAGTCTCCTTGAACGCCACAGAACTGCTTGTTTGGACTTTGCAAGAGAGCACCAAACATGGGACATTCAAAGGTGGAAGAAAGTTTTATTCTCTGATGAGAAAAAATTTAACCTTGATGGTCCTGATGGTTTCCAACGTTACTGGCATGACAAGCAGATCCCACCTGAGATGTTTTCTACCCGCCACAGTGGAGGGGGCGCCATAATGGTCTGGGGTGCTTTTTCCTTCAGTGGAACAATAGAGCTTCAGGAAGTGCAGGGGCGTCAAACGGCCGCTGGTTATGTCCAGATGTTGCAGAGAGCATTCCTCATGACTGAGGGCCCTCGTCTGTGTGGTAACGACTGGGTTTTTCAACAGGACAACGCTACAGTACACAATGCCCGCAGGACAAGGGACTTCTTCCAGGAGAATAACATCACTCTTTTGGCCCATCCTGCGTGTTCCCCTGATCCAAATCCAATTGAGAACCTTTGGGGATGGATGGAAAGGGAAGTTTACAAAAATGGACAACAGTTCCAGACAGTAGATGGCCTTTGTGCGGCCATCTTCACCACTTGGAGAAATGTTCCCACTCACCTCATGGAAACGCTTGCATCAAGCATGCCGAATGAATTTTGGAAGTGATAAACAATAACGGCGGAGCTACTCATTACTGAGTTCCTGTTTGGAAGTTGGATTTCTGTTTTGGGGGGGGTTTAGTTGTTTTTTTTTGGAGGTGTGGTCCTAAACGTTTCATCAGCTGAAAAACAGTCTGTTTCAGTTTATTCGTTGTTTTCATTAAATTGAATGCTCAAAAAATGTTTTGTCTCACTCCCATTTCTTCTTGTTGCATGTTGAAGCTCTACTTGGAACCTTGTTAAGATCCGGCCATGCTAAATATGATTTTTTGCCATTTTTCAAGTGGTCTTAAACTTTTGATCAGGACTGTATGAGGTTTTACTATCTGTTTTAAAAAAAGAGAAATTGAGATTTGGAAATTTGCAAATTTTTCTAAATTTTTGGTAAATTGTGTATTTTTTTTTATAAATAAAAATGAAATATTTTGACTCAATTTTACCACTGTAATGAAGTACAAAGTGTGAGGAGAAAAGAATCTCAGAATGGCTTAGATAAGTAAAAGTGTTCCAAAGTTATTACCACATAAAGTGACACATCAGATTTGCAAAAATCGGCATGGGATTTAAGATGAAAAGTGGCTCAGTAGGACTACTTGATTCCAGCCTCATCCCAAAACGCTTGATTCCCCGCTGGAGCTGATAATTATTTATAGTAGTCAGGAGAACTACATAAGATTCCAGCCCCATAGCAAAAGGTAAGAGTCCCCGCTGGAGCTGATGGCTATTTAGACAAAGCAAATTTAGAGATGGGCAACACCCAAGGTAGAAAGGGACCGAAATGGATCCCAGCCGCAGAAGTAGTAAGGAAGAGAGAAGGCAAACAGGCAGTAAAGAACATGAGCAAGCTGATGAAAGGCTTAGACATGCCCTCAGGTGGTAAGCTGGACCTGGCCGATTGAGAAAAAGCATGTAGTGAAAATAAAGGGTGGCTTAAACATAACACGCTCACAGAACAGGGAAAAGTCTGGGTGCGAGTTTTAAGGGAAGTACATAGAGAATGTTATAGAGAGACTGAGAAAAGAGGCAAGTATTAATATGAATGTTATCATGATCGTGTTAAACCACCTCCCAACAGAGAAAGGTAAAAGTAAATCCGCCACCTTAAATGGCCTTGGGGGATTGACCTGCAGAGTCTGCAGGACCCAGAACTCTGATTGGAGAGAGAGTTGTGCTGCGTGTGGTGGCGCTCCTCATCCAAACCACACAAAAGGATTGTATGATGTGCTGACTGTGCCTGGACCACTATCCCCACAGACACCCATGTTTTTAGGGATGGCTGGGGACAATGAGGATGACACAGACAGGTCAGGAGGAAAAGTTAGATCAAACAACCGCAATTCCTCCGACCTCTAGTATAATCAGTCTGGAGATCCAGACCCTAGTATGGAAAGGATGAGGACACTGGATCAAACTGGTCCATCCTTCAGTGAGACCCCAAATTGCTGTTGGAGTGGGCGAAGGATAGGTTGTGTGCTCAATCCGTAACTTTGTCAGATATGTCCCAACAGAATGGTGAGACAGTGAAAAATGTCTTGCCCACATGCAGAAGCGGTGGTCAGACATGGTATATGAAGTGAGGAACGAGATGTATCAGAGGATTTTAGGGGCTTTTGCAGACGGTCTCAATAAGCCCATAAGAGACGCCCATCCCAAATGGCATTCTATGGACCCAGGGGACCTGGTGAAAGTTACAAAGATGATAGAACAAAATCAAAACAGAAGAAAGTAACGCACTGTAGGGGTTGGCGTTGTAAGAACTGGTACAACACCACAAAATTCCCCCACAGCTCCACCCCAGTCCTCTGAATCATGATTAGGAAACAGTCAATCCAGTATCGTCTGTGCTCATATACACTTTAGCAGATTCAGGTCCGGCCCCAATGATTTCCCTCACTGTGGGTGATAATGAAATAGTCCCGTTTTTGATAGATACTGGAGCTGCCAAGACAGTAGTGCACAGCAAACATGTTTCCCCCGAAATGATCCCCACGGTCCCCAAGTAGGAGTGAATCGGAAAGTAGTACACTCCCCTTTAACTGAACCCATTTGTCTTAAATTTGTCCCTAGCCAAAAAGTGCTTGCCTGGTTGCTGGTCAGTGACACCGTCCCCTGTTGCCTCCTGGCAAAAGTACATGCCAGCATCTCACACCAGGAGGATGGCACTGTGAAACTAATAAGTACTCTCAATGACCAGGAACTTTGTTGGCCACCAGTGATAAAACAACCTAGTCCATGTTTGTGTCAGTACTCCCAGAACATGAGAAGAAAGCCCTGCTTGCGGCACTGCCGGACCATCTCTAGGCTACTGGACCCACGGATGTTGGCGAGCTCCCGGTCCCTCCTGTGAAAGTGGAGCTGAAACCTGGCACCCCACTTCCAAGAAATATGCAGTATCCTTTGAGTATGGCACATACAGTGCCTTGCAAAAGTATTCATCCCCCTTGACTTTTTCATATTTTGGTGCCTCACAACCTGGATTGTTTGAGGATTTGGATCATTTAATTTACAGAACATGCCCAACATTTTGAAGATTTATTACTATTTTTTTATTGTGAAGCAAATAACAAATAGGACAAAATAACAGAAAAAGTCAATGTGCATAACTATTCACCCCCATAAAGTCAATACTTTGCAGAGCCACCTTTTGCGGCAATCACAGCTCCAAGTCACTTTGGATAAGTCTCTATGAGCTTGCCACATCTTACCACTGGGATTTTTGTCCATTCCTCTTTGCAAAACTGCTCCAGCTCCTTCAAGTTGGATGGGTTGCGCTTGTGAACAGCAATCTTTAAGACTGACCACAAATTTTCTATTGGATTGAGATCTGGGCTTTGACTAGGCCATTCCAGCACATTAACATGTTTCCCCTTAAACCACTCAAGGGCTGCTTTAGCAGTGTGTTTGGGGTCATTGTCCTGCTGGAAGGTGAACCTCCCTCCTAGCCTCAAATCACGCACAGAGTGGTACAGCTTTTTCTCAAGAATATCCCTGTATTTAGCACCATCATCTCTCTCTCAACTCTGACCAGTTTCCCAGTCCCGACTGCTGAAAAACATCCCCACAGCACGATGCTGTCACCATCATGTTTCACTGTGGGGATGGTGTTCTTTGGGTGATGTGATGTGTTGTGTTTGCGCCAGACATAGTGTTTTCTTTGATGGCCGAAAAGTTAAATTTTAGTCTCATCAGACCAGAACACCTTTCTCCATACATTTTGGGAGTCTCCCACATGCCTTTTCGCAAACTCACAACGTGCCTTTTTGTTTTTAGCTGAAAGTAATGGTTTCTTCTGGCCACTCCGCCATAAAGCCTATCTCTATGGAGCATACGGCTTATTGTCATCCTATGTACAGATACTCCAGTCTCTGCTGTAGAACTCTGCAGCTCCTCCAGGGTTACCTTGGGTCTCTGTGCGGCTTCTCGGATTAGTGCCCTTCTTGCCCGGTCCATGGCAATTTGGGCAAATGTAGAAATGTGCCACTGGTATATCAATGTGGCCGCAGTAAGTTTGGAGGTGTACGCGACTCTGTTGCTTGGCAGCGAGCCGCGCTGCGCCTCCGCCTCCCGGAAGTACTCCTCCAGATCACGTGCACCCCCGCAGCGCTTGCTTCCTGGCACACCGGCCTGGCGTGCGTTCCAGTCGGCGCGCACAGGTAGGGTGGAGCCACGGCATGAGTGAAGGAGCCGGAACTTTTAATTATGGGGGGTTTACAGCGGGCTGGGTGATACTTTCCCCATCCCACACAGGCATCGACCACAGTCCTCTTTTATGCCTGTCAGTTGGGGAATGATCTTTTCATCAAGACGCCTCTGATCTTCAAACTGGTCAGTTTCACTTGTGTATGAATCGCCATGTGAACCATTTGATATATATTGGGACAGTAAGGTTCATGTTTATATTTTTTTTTTATTTGTTTTTCAGTTTACCCTCCATTTGTATACCCATCCCCTGATGAGTCCTGGGGAGGGACGAAACATGTCATGTTGGGACATGAGATTGATAAAAAAAAATAATGGCTGCACACATATATAAGCAGTAAAGCTGAGAAATGCGGATCAAACTAAATTCAAGTGTTGTTATACCTACTATAAAGCTCTTACGCACATTTTGATCAAAGTAGTACCGAAAGTATAGCATTAAGACGGCGCAGACCGGCATCTCCCACGGTCATGCGCCGCCTGCCGCAGCTCCCTCTGTCATGCGCCGCCTGCCCCAGCTCCCTCTGTCATGCGCCGCCTGCCCCAGCTCCCTCTGTCATGCGCCGCCTGCCTGTTCATTCATGAAGTGAGATAAGCAGGCAGGCGGCGCATGAGGAGGGAGCTGGGGCAGGCGGCGCATGACAGAGGGAGCTGGGGCAGGTGGCGCATGACAGAGGGAGCTGGGGCAGGCGGCGCATGAGGAGGAAGCTGCGGCAGGCGACGCATGACCGAGGGAGCTGCCGGTCTGCGCCGTCTTAATGAAGTTAATGCTATACTTACGGTACTACAGTAAGAACCGAACAGAGCGTATACATTTAGATATAAATCGGATTGAATGTATTTAACAGTTGCGGGGCCCGGTGTATTAGAGTAGAGTCATTGCACCGGGCCCTGCCATGAGTGTCTCCGCCTCCTCCCTCCACACTGATGCATCTGATGGGGGATCTGTAGATGACACTTATGGGGATCTGTGGATGACATAAGTGTCATCCACAGATCCCCCATCAGTGTCATCCACAGATCCCCCATTAGTGTCATCCACAGATCCCCCATAACAGTGCGTCATCCACAGATCCCCCATAACAGTGCGTCATCCACAGATCCCCATAACAGTGCATCATCCACAGACCACCATTAGTTCAAAACCTACCAAAAGCACACCTTTTGGTTCAAAATATTTATTTATTATTTTCCTCCTCAAAAACCTAGGTGCGTCTTATCAGGTGCGTCGAATAAAGCGAAAAATACGGTAAATAACAGTCAGCATAATTCTCATGTTATCAACTAATAAGAGTACAATTACAATTTTATTGAACAAACCTCCTAATGATAACAGCATTTTTTTTAAACATAAAAACTTACAATGCTTTGTTCCAAAATATTACGCACAGTAAGTTTCAAAACACTACAGCTTGTAAAGAACTGAAAATTGTCATTTGTTGTGTTTGCAGCATATTTGCTGAAATCAAAAGCGATTTTAATCAATCTTTTAACATTTAAACTTTTTAACAGGTCACGTTACATTTTAACATAGGACCCCTTATTTGATAGCAGCTTCACAAGTCTTGCATCCATTGAACTTGTGAGTTTTTGGACAGTTTCTGCTTGAATTTGTTTGCAAGAGGTCAGAATAGCCTCCCAGAGCTGCTGTTTGGATGTAAACTGCCTCCCACCCTCATAGACCTTTTGCTTGAGGATGCTCCAAAGGTTCTCAATAGAATTGAGTTCAGCGGAGGATGGAGGCCACACCATGACTTTCTCTCCTTTTATCCCCATATCAGCCATTGATGCAGATGTATTCTTTGCAGCATGAGATGGTGCATTGTCATGAATGAAGATGATTTTATTACAGAAAGCATAGTTCTTGCTTCTGTACCAAGGAAGAAAGTGGTCAGTCAGAAACTCCACATACTTTGCAGAGGCCATCTTTACACCTTCGGGGACCCTAAAGGGGCCGACCAGCTCTCTTCCCATGATTCCGGCCTAAAACATGACTCCACCACCGCCTTGCTGACATTGCAGCCTTGTTGGAACAGGGTGGACGTTCACCAAACATCCACTACTCCATCCATCTGGACCATCCAGGGTTACACAGCACTCATCAGTGAACAGGACTGTTTGAAAATTAGTCTTCATGTATTTTTCTGCCCAATGCAACCGTTTCTGCTTGTGAGCATTGGTTGGTGCAGTCCGAATAGAAGGTTTATGCACAGTTGCAAAACTCTGGAGGACTCTACACCTTGATGTCCGTGGGGCTCCAGAGGCACCAGCAGCTTCAAATATCTGTTTGCTGCTATGTAATGGTATTTTAGCAGCTGCTCTCTTGATCCGATGCATGGATCTGGCAGAAATCTCCCTCAAAGTGCTTTTATCTGCACGAACCCGTCTGTGCTCTGAATCAGCCACAAATCTCTTAATAGTGCGATGATCACGCTTAAAGGGGTTGTCCGGGACCAAATGTTTTAAAAAAAAACACGTTTACTCACAATGCACATCTAAGTAAAGGCCTCCATACATTTTCAGCTATTTTTGCCACTTCTATGTGGCTCCAACGGTCCCCCACTCATTGTTTATATATCTGTTTATCTTTACCTGACTTCCGGCTGCACTGCCCTGTGGGTCCTGGGGCAGCGCAGCATCAGGTGGTTACAGCTGTCTCTCTGCTCCGCTGTAACTCCGCCCCCTCATCAATATTCACCTCAATTCATTCGGAAGCTCACCGGACTGGAGAGGCGGGGCTTAGCGGGTTAAGGGGCGGTGCTTAGCGGGATGTCGGCCAGCCGCTGTAACTCCGCCCCCTCATCAATATTCACCTCAATTCATTCAGAAGAAGCTCACCGGACTGGAGGGGCGGGGCTTAGTGGGTTAAGGGGCGGGGCTTAGCGGGATGTCGGCCAGCCGCTGTAACTCCGCCCCCTCATCAATATTCACCTCGATTCATTTGCTGCCAGTGACGTCACCGGGCTCCCTGAGCAGCGGAAGAGGAAGCTTTGCTTGCCTGCAAGGGACCCGGTACGTCACTGAGGAGAAGAAAACAGTAACTTCCGGCCAAGAGTTTCAAAAATGAAAATGGGGCTGCAGAAATCTGTGACAAAGGTACTACCTGCTTGTATGTAATGTGTATGCCACACTTGTACTATTAGAGCAATGTCCCCAATCCCGGACAACCCCTTTTTTCGTGAAATATCTAATGTTTTCATACCTCGTCCAAGGCATTGAACTATTTCACTCTTTTCGGCAGCAGAGAGAACCTTTTTCGTCCCCATATTGCTTGAAAATGGTGCTCTACTTAATAATGTGGAACACCGTCCTTTAGTAGTTTTCCTTAAATTGGGCTCAACTGCCAATCTACTTATCACAGGTGTCCGAGATTGTTTTCAGTGATCAAAAAAGCCCTGAGACACAATGTCATCCATGAGTTAAACTGAAAAACTAAATATTTAATCTTTATGACACTTAAAGGGATTCTGTCACCAGGTTTGACCCCTGTCAGCTAAACATATGCTGATGTTCAGGGCGTCTTCACGATTCCTAATGTGGGCTTCTAAATGTCCTCTGTGGGCTTATTTAGCTAAAAAACAGCTATTACTAACCTGTCAGTCAAACAAATAAGGTGCCCAAGGGGATGTTAATGGGTGCAAGATGCCCGCCGCCGTTCGTGCCCAGCGCCGCCTTTCCGGACTTCTGCACCGCCTCCTAATCCTCTGTGCCGCCTCTCGCTCTCCCTCCCTCCCCCCTCCTCCTGCTGTAAGATCTCGCGCATACAGGAGTTGAGCGAAGTGCCGGCGCATGCGCACTTCGCTGTAAGAAGCCAAATGGAGAAGTCCGCACGGGCGCATCAGGCAGAGCCCTGTGCGCAAGCGTGAGATCTTACAGCAGAAGGAGGGCGGAGGGAGGGAGAGCTAGAGGCGGCACAGAGGATTAGGAGGCGGCGCAGAAGTCCAGAAAGGCGGCGCTGGGCACGAACGGCGGTGGGTGCGGCGGGCATCTTGCACCCATTAACATCCCCTTGGGCACCTTATTTGTTTGACTCACAGGTTAGTAATAGCTGTTTTTTAGCTAAATAAGCCCACAGATGACATTTATAAGCCCACATCAGGAATCGTGAAGACGCCCTGAACATCAGCATATGTTTAGCTGACAGGGGTCAAACCTGGTGACAGAATCCCTTTAAATAGAATTTGCATAATAATTGTGAACAGGGTGTATTGAGGGTAGCGCCTTTTTTAGACTGAGCAGACGCCCATCTACCTGGGGCTTCTGAGCAAAGTACAAATGTAGCTGGTTCCTACACTGCCCTGAAAATGTGGAATTGGATAAGGCTCCATTCACACGTCCGTGGTGTGTTGCGAACCCGCAACACACCCGCCCGGCACCCCTATAGAAATGCCTATTCTTGTCCGCAGCTGCGGACAAAAATAGGACATGTTCTATCTTTTGCGGAGCTGCGGACCCGAAGATCGGGGCCACACTCCGCAAATGCGGATGCGGACAGCACACTGTGTGCTGCCCGCATCTATTCCGTCCCCATAGAAAATGAATAGGTCCGCACCCGTTCCGCAAAATTGAGGAACGGATGCCGACCCATTTGCGGACGTGTGAATGGAGCCTAAGTCCAAGAGAGGCGGTATATTAGTGATAGGGACCCGTCTGCGGAAGCCACCTTGACGCTTGGTAGATGGGCCCGACACAAGTTTGATCAAAATGTGCGCTAAGAGCTTCCATTTATTAATTTATAGTAGGTATAAAACCACTTGAATTTAGAATGATCCCCATTTCTCAGCTTTACTACTTATATGTGTTTTCAGCCATTATCTTTTTATCAACCATGTTTACTTTATGGATATGCACCTATGACTATGAATAAGAATGCGCCAGTCTAAATTTTCTTATAGTATGGGACATGAGATTGAGGGATATTGTTAGGGACTAGGCCCCTATAAGGAAAAGGTTCCGGACGGGGTCGTCCCTATCGGGGCGGGTGATCCGTATTGCTAGGTAGGGACGTCATAGCCCCTATCCCAACCAATGGTTAGGGCATTAACTTTAGGACTCTGTAGCTTTATGTCCCTGGAAGAATTACAGCAATATATGGACCCCGTCACCAGGGTATTTGGCTACTTAGGACGATTGAAAAGTAGACATTGACCTGAGCATTTCCTCAACTAACTGGTAAGACCATTCTATATTTTATGGCTTGAGTCTGTTTGTAGTTTTATACGTCCATTTGTATCATATTTTTGATACATTTTCTCACCGTTTATTTGAGCACTTTGTGGGTTTAATCTTTTAATTATTACTAGTAAAAGCTATGTTTTAAATGTTTATGGCTTATATATATTCAGCCAAGCCATTCCAAATGTTGTTGACCACAAGCACATCAGTGAAGCTCGAAGAAAAGCCTAATTGGAAGTGGCTGCTGATCCTGACTATGGACTCTAAAGCTGGGTTCCCACGGGCGAGATTTTCCCGTGGGTGCAATGTGTGAGGTGAACGCATTGCACCCGCACATGGTGATGGACCATGTGATGAGCTCAGTGATGTCACCACAGGTCCTTTGACGGGTCCAGAAGAAAGAACAGTAGACCGGCAGCTACGCGATCAATTGGAGGAGGTGAGTTAATTATTATATTTTTTTTTTACCCTCAATTGACCATCTACTAAGCATTCTGTATTAAAGAATGCTATTATTTTCCCTTATAACCATGTTATAAGGAAAAAGAATAAAATTTACAGAATACTGAACCCAAACTTCTGTGAAGAAGTCCGGGTTCGGGTCTGGGTACCAAACATGCCGATTTTTCTCACGCGCGTGCAAAACGCATTAAAACGCTTTGCACTCGCGGGGGAAAAAAAATCGCACATGTTCCGCAACGCCCGTGTGAACCCAGCCTAAGGCCTCTTGCACACAAACTTTTTTTTTCCCCGTTTACGTTCCGTTTTTTTTGCTTTCCGTATACAGAACCATTCATTTTAACGGATCTGTAAAAAAAAAAAAACGGAAGGCATGCTGTATTTCCGTTAAAAGATAGAACATGTCCTATTATTGTCTGCATAACGGACAAGGATAGTACTGTTCTATCAGGGGCCAGCTGTTCTGTTCCACAAAAAACGTAATGCACACGGACGTCATCCGTATTTTTTGCAGATCCGTTTTTTGCGGACTGCAAAATACTGAAAAAGCCATACGGTCGTGTGCAAGAGGCCTAAATGAGATAGTAAAAATAGGTTTTTGGGCCATAAAGAAGTTGTATAAAAAGGAGAACAAAGTTGTTACAGTCTGATACTTCCAGCCCAGTGGGTATGACCCACAGATAGTATTATCCAAAGCATTTAAGTATTAATAACTTCTATGCAAATTATACACATAGATCTTGGTAGCAACACTTTAACTACTCGACTTAGTAAGTGAAGGATACACATACACGTATAATCAGTTATTACAGTTATAAATTTTTAGGTGTTTCACAAGAATTAGAGGTAAAAGGAGATGCAATTTTTAAATGTCACTCTTTTGGCAGATTTTAATAAAAAAAATAAAAATCCTGTAACACATCAAGGGTTAGCCAAAGAAAGCTTAATATTTATTACCCTGGTTCGGCAGTTTACAGAAACACCCCATTTGTGGTTGCAAACTGCTGCATGGGCACACGGCAGGGCGCAGAAGATAATGAGCACCGTATGGATTTTGGAGGGCAGATTTCACAGGGATAATTTTAAGGACCAGGCCATTTTTTGCAAATCTGACCAGTGTCACTTTATGCGTGAATAACTTTAAAACGTTTTTACTTATCCAGGCCATTCTGAGATAGTTTTTTCCACAAATATTGTACTTCATGACACTGGTAAAACGAAGTAAAAAAAAATCAATTTTTATTTATAAAAAAATACAAAATTTACCAAACATTTGGAAAAATTAGCAAATTTCCAAGTTTCAATTTCTCTACTTCTATAATACATAGTAATACCTTCAAAAATAGTTATTAATTTACATTCCCCATATGTCTACTTCATGTTTGGATCATTTTGGGAATGCCATTTTATATTTTGGGGACGTTACAAGGCTTAGAAGTTTAGAAGAAAATCTTGAAATTTTTCAAAACCCACTTTTTAAGGACCAGTTCAGGTCTGAAGTCACTTTGTGAGGCTTACATAATAGAAACCACCAAAAAATTACTCCTTTTTAGAAACTACACCCCTCAAGTTATTCAAAACTGATTTTACAAACTCTGTTAACCCTTTAGGTGTTCCACAAGCGTTATTGGCAAATGGAGATAAAATTTCCAAATTTTCCATTTTAATCCATTTTTTCCACTAACAAAGCAAGGGTTAACAGCCGAACAAAACTAAATATGTATTGCCCTGATTCTGTAGTTTATAGAAACACCCTATATGTGGTCGTAAACTACTGTACGGGCACACGGCAGGGCGCAGAAGGAATGAAACACCATATGGTTTCTGGAAGGCAGATTTTGCTGGACTGGTTTATTTACACCATGTCCCATTTGAAGCCCCCCTGATGCACCCCTAGAGTAGAAACTCCAAAAAAGTGCTGGACTGGTTTATTTACACCATGTCCCATTTGAAGTTGGATGTCCTACTTCAAGCGGATAATGATGGTTTTGTCCACACAGATCTATTTCGCAAACCAACGGCGGTCAATAGCCTGTTACATGCCGATTCTTTTCATCCGAAGAAACTGCTCCCATGATGGCGAGTTTGAAAAACTATCGGCAGATCTCCACAGTAGGTTCAAAGCCAGAGGCTACAGTGAAACCCCACTGAGGAGAGGATATATATGGGCAAAGCAATCAAATAGGGATGCTCTCTTATTGCAAATTCCAAAAAAACATAAAGAGAATAAGAGCGACATTGTACGTTTTATCACGAATTACAATTCCGGACAGGGCCAATTGGTCTCCATTTTAAAGAGACACTGGAATATCCTCCGTACGGATCACATCCTGCGGAACTATATACCGGCATACCTTTCAGTGACATACAAACCCGAAAATAATTTGCGAGGTATCTTGATGCATAGTCACCATCAAGGCAGGAATCCGAATCAATTATTTGGGTCAAAAGGACCAAAATGGGGCTGCCGCCCATGTGGTAACTTTGTTGCCTTCCTGAATATTGAACGGACAACAACATTTACTGATGGCACGGGTCAGAGAACTTTTAACATCACCCATACAATCACATGTACTACAGTTGGAGTTGTATATGTAGCATCGTGCCCATGTAACCTCTTGTATGTAGGTATGACCTCAAGGGAATTGAAAAAACGCACCAGATAACACGTACTGGGGGTCAATGCTGCCAAAGAAGAAGAGGATATGTCGAATCTGAAGACTATACAAAGGCACTTTAAAGTTCACCATGGATGTGACGGATCGCTACTACGGGTAAGGGGTATAGACAGTATTTTTATTGGAGGGAGAGGTGGTAATTGGAAAAGGCTATTTGCCCAGAGGGAAGCCAAGTGGATTTTCAGACTAAATACAGTCACCCCACTGGGCCTAAATGAGGGTCTTAGTTTTGCTCTCTTTCTTAAAATCTAGGAGCATCATCATTTTCGGTTGGTTCTATAGCTAAACGTATCACGAATTGACTCCTTTTTAATTACACTTCATGGAGGTGTTTCTCTCTCTAGCGAGAATTTTAACGGTTACTGTTTGTGAATATGTTGATGTCTATAATATTCTGTGTCATTCATGATTTCTTCCTTTCTCCCTTTTTTGTCTTTTGTTTATCTTCCCCTTTGATTTTAGAATGATTGACGCTCAGGACTTACAATCTCCTTGTGTGCTCCAGAAGACAACACAACTGCCCATTGCATATTTTACATCCGGAATTATATCCAAAATATTTATTATTATAATAAGGATTTACAATATCAGATATATTCACAATGGATCGATTCCCGTTTTATTCATCACCTAGAACTTATATATATATATATATATATATATATAATATATATATATATATATTATTACTGTATGAAGTGTCATACTGGTGTATGATACCTCTGCAGGATGTTTATCTTTTTGCACTTTTTGCATGTTCACGTTTGTACATTTGCACGGAGCACGTTATGTCACTTTTTTTAGCACTGTTTGTCTCACCATGCATGCACTTGGCTTATTTTGGTCAATCATTTATTATTATCATTAATATTTATTGTGTATATTTTTACACTAGGTATTTCTTATAGTATTTATTGATACATATCGATATTTAAGTAGGGAAGCTTATATACTGAAAGTTTCACATATGGATGCTATATATGTAATATATATGATTGATTTCACATACTTTTGGTTTTGTAGTATCACACATGGACTATATACTGTTGACTTTGTTGATTGCTATAGATACACATATACCACATATCCCTCTAATGATTCACCCATATATTATATTTGTGATATACTTCTGTATTGATCATTTGGGGTTTGTCCATAGATAATATGCTACACCTCACCTATCTATCGATTGGGCTGGTTTAGTGATTGTTCTGATGTGCTTTAGGACCTGACTAGGCCGATCATATGATGTGTGGGAGGTGCCCGAACGGATGACCAGCAGTAATGTGGCGCAATCCGATTGGAGCAGGCGCGCTCACATGACTGTAGGCGGGGCCTCCTATGGGCAGATGGAAATGACGAGTATATATATATATATATATATATATATATATATATATGTATCTGACATAGCTCCATACTTCGATTTTCCTGTCTAGGAAAAGATTGATCATCTCCCTGACAACTACATTATTCCCTAGGTAAATGTCATCTTGTTTTACAATATTGTTGCTTTGGGTGCTTGTTAGTGGAACTGCATCGGAAGTGACATATGGTTGTGTTTGGCGACTGATGTCACTTCCTGTTTGCGTCACAGGATATTCCATTCCACCGCATGTGTAGGGCGTCAAACTAATTAAAGGGGTATATAAGACTTAGAAGCACCATCCATGTTTATCCCCCAGAAGAAGTGACAGCGAAACGCGTGTCGGGAGTCAGGATGTACTGGCCTGTATTTATTGAGCAGCTATTTTTCACATGTTTATTACCATTTTCATGCACTTTGCACTTTATTATTACCTATTGACTTGATACCTATTTGACACTTGTCAGGGGTAGATGGGATTTACTGCATTTATTATATTGCTACATTACCAGCAGTTCATTGTTATATATTCCTGTGTCTTCATTGCCATATATACACTCACCTAAAGAATTATTAGGAACACCTGTTCTATTTCTCATTAATGCAATTATCTAGTCAACCAATCACATGGCAGTTGCTTCAATGCATTTAGGGGGGTGGTCCTGGTCAAGACAATCTCCTGAACTCCAAACTGAATGTCAGAATGGGAAAGAAAGCTGATTTAAGCAATTTTGAGCGTGGCATGGTTGTTGGTGCCAGACGGGCTGGTCTGAGTATTTCACAATCTGCTCAGTTACTGGGATTTTCACGCACAACCATTTCTAGGGTTTACAAAGAATGGTGTGAAAAGGGAAAAACATCCAGTATGCGGCAGTCCTGTGGGCAAAAATGCCTTGTGGATGCTAGAGGTCAGAGGAGAATGGGCCGACTGATTCAAGCTGATAGAAGAGCAACGTTGACTGAAATAACCACTCGTTACAACCGAGGTATGCATTTGTGAAGCCACAACACGCACAACCTTGAGGGGGATGGGCTACAACAGCAGAAGACCCCACCGGGTACCACTCATCTCCACTACAAATAGGAAAAAGAGGCTACAATTTGCACGAGCTCACCAAAAATGGACTGTTGAAGACTGGAAAAATGTTGCCTGGTCTGATGAGTCTCAATTTCTGTTGAGACATTCAAATGGTAGAGTCCGAATTTGGCGTAAACAGAATGAGAACATGTATCCATCCTCTGATGGCTACTTCCAGCAGGATAATGCACCATGTCACAAAGCTCGAATCATTTCAAATTGGTTTCTTGAACATGACAATGAGTTCACTGTACTAAAATGGCCCCCACAGTCACCAGATCTCAACCCAATAGAGCATCTTTGGGATGTGGTCGAACGGGAGCTTCGTGCCCTGGATGTGCATCCCTCAAATCTCCATCAACTGCAAGATGCTATCCTATCAATATGGGCCAACATTTCTAAAGAATGCTATCAGCACCTTGTTGAATCAATGCCACGTAGAATTAAGGCAGTTATGAAGGCAAAAGGGGGTCCAACACCGTATTAGTATGGTGTTCCTAATAATTCTTTAGGTGAGTGTATGTTTTTTATTATTATGTTTTGTATGTAACAATAAAGATTTGGTATGTTTTACATTTGAACACGGCTGTGTTGTACATTTATAGGTGTTTATTTAAATATTGAGTTTTGTTTGGCTGTTAACCCTTGCTTTGTTACTGGAAAAAATTGATTAACCCCTTAAGGACTCAGCCCTATTTCACCTTAAGGACTTGGCCATTTTTTGCAAATCTGACCAGTGTCACTTTAAGTGCTGATAACTTTAAAACGCTTTGACTTATCCAGGCCATTCTGAGATTGTTTTTTCGTAACATATTGTACTTCATGGCACTGGTAAAATAAAGTCCAAAAAAAATTTGGAAAAATTAGCAAATTTTAAAGTTTCAGTTTCTCTACTTCTGTAATACATAGTAATACCCCCAGAAATTGTGATGACTTTACATTCCCCATATGTTCTATTCATGTTTGAATTATTTTGGGAATGATATTTTATTTTTTGGGGATGTTACAAGGCTTAGAAGTTTAGAAGTAAATCTTGAAATTTTTCAGAAATTTACAAAAACCCAATTTTTAGGGACCACTACAGCTCTGAAGTCACTTTTCAAGGCTTACATAATAGAAACCACCCAAAAATGACCCCATTCTATAAACTACACCCCTCAAGGTATTCAAAACTGATTTTACAAACTTTGTTAACCCTTTAGGTGTTGCACAAGAGTTATTGGCAAATGGGGATGAAATTTGAGAATTTCATTTTTTTGCCTAATTTTCCATTTTAACCCATTTTTTCCACTAACAAAGCAAGGGTTAACAGCCAAACAAGACTGTATCTTTATTGCCCTGACTCTGCCGTTTACAGAAACACCCCATATGTGGCCGTAAACTACTGTACGGCCACACAGTGGGGCGTAGAGTGAAAGGTGCGCCGTATGGTTTTTGGAAGGCAGATTTTGCTGGACTGGTTAATTTACACCATGTGCCATTTGAAGCCCCCCTGATGCACAGGAAAAATTATATGGAATAGTGGTAACCTTTATTAACTAACTTTTATTAATATTTATAATAAAATAAATGCCCTTAGATAAGGTGCAGAAAAGAGGGGAGAGGGGTGGGCATCCACCCTACTCGTGGTGAGTATGCGAAACTCCTAGGGAGGGGGTAGGGAAAAAGGGGGGAAGGGGATGCTGGGTCTCAGCCCCTAGTATTACCCTGGTCAGAGGGCCCTTTTCCTAATACACCGCAACCTCCTGTACTACCCCTATTGTGTCCCTAAGCAGTGCTCTGACTGCCCAGCTTCGTCCTGAAGGGAAGGGAAAGGGGGGGGAGGGGGTCCCTAGAAGCAGATGAGGTACACCACCCACAGATACGCTCCCAGGTCCCTGGAAGCGACTGTGAATAACAACACTAGACCAGTGAAGATCTGTGTCCTGAGAGAAGTTGTGTGTTAGGGTGTCGCACGGTAATCACCCAACACATGTATAATGATTCCTGCTGAAAGGATCAGTAACCATAAGGTGGCCCGACGCGTTTCTCTGTTGTATTGCAGTTCGACAGGGGCCCACAGGAATTGATGTCAGCAGCAGTATCAGTGGCCTACCCTCAGGTGGGGGCAGGTCACCAAGATTTTAAACAAACTGTGCTCAGCAGTGGTTAATAACAACAACTGTATATATGTATCATTCCTCCTTCACAAAACTCCCATAGTGTGGCAGTGTAACATTAGCCGCAATCACAGATGGGGGTGGAAGGAATATTACTTATCTCGTCAGGAGTCACCGGTCAGTGGACCTGTTCCCACGATACAGACTGGTTCCAGTTCCTCGCCAGTCTGTGTGCTGGATCCCGCGTGTGGCAGTACAGCAAAAGACGCCGGCACCGCTGCACCATTTAAAGCCGTCCACGTCATCAGTGCTCCGCCCATCATCCCGGTCAGATGACCCATCACGTGACCACAACGTCATGGTCACGTGGGGTGTCATGTGATCGCAGGTCCTGCGACCATATTAAGACAGGGAGAGATTAACAGGGGGATTTTTATGGTAAACGGGCGTGCTTACGATATTTAAGTCACAACCGCTAGCCCCCTATACTGGAGTCTCATTAGGGTAGCTGAATAATTGAGTCCCCATAAGACTACGGCGGAGATATTGTGTGGGGATGCCCTACAGGGATAGGGAAACCCCACACTATAGCAGGGATGAATGAAATTCCATATTCATTCAGATGGACGGTGCGCCGCTGTCACCCACACAAAGAGTGGCGCGGCGTCACCCAGAGTATTTTGGCTGGTGGAGATCAAAAAGGATAAGGCTGTGTAATTAGACTAAATCACCTATCATGTTATACACGGAGGAAATAAATTAATGCACATCAGGCACTGTTGCACAGTCCACTGACTGGTCACTCCTGACGAGATAAGTAATATTCCTTCCACCCCCATCTGTGATTGCGGCTAATGTTACACTGTCACACTATGGGAGTTTTGTGAAGGAGGAATGATACATATATACAGTTGTTGTTATTAACCACTGCTGAGCACAGTTTGTTTGAAATCTTGGTGACCTGCCCCCACCTGAGGGTAGGCCACTGATACTGCTGCTGACATCAATTCCTGTGGGCCCCTGACGAACTGCAATACAACAGAGAAACGCGTCGGGCCACCTTATGGTTACTGATCCTTTCAGCAGGAATCATTATACATGTGTTGGGTGATTACCGTGCGACACCCTAACACACAACTTCTCTCAGGACACAGATCTTCACTGGTCTAGTGTTGTTATTCACAGTCACTTCCAGGGACCTGGGAGCGTATCTGTGGGTGGTGTACCTCATCTGCTTCTAGGGACCCCCTCCCCCCCCCCCTTTCCCTTCCCTTCAGGACGAAGCTGGGCAGTCAGAGCACTGCTTAGGGACACAATAGGGGTAGTACAGGAGGTTGCGGTGTATTAGGAAAAGGGCCCTCTGACCAGGGTAATACTAGGGGCTGAGACCCAGCATCCCCTTCCCCCCTTTTTCCCTACCCCCTCCCTAGGAGTTTCATATACTCACCACGAGTAGGGTGGATGCCCACCCCTCTCCCCTCTTTTCTGCACCTTATCTAAGGGCATTTATTTTATTATAAATATTAATAAAAGTTAATTATCAAAGGTTACCACTATTCCATATAATTTTTCCTACGTAATCACCAGGTACCTTATATTCGAACGGTCCATCTTCTAGTTAAATTACAGTCCCCCCTGATGCACCCCTAGAGTAGAAACTCCATAAAAGTGACCCCATCTAAGAAACTACCCCTCAAGGTATTCAAAACTGATTTTACAAACTTTGTTAACCCTTTAGGTGTTGCACAAGATTTAATGGAAAATAGAGATACAATTTCCAAATTTTACTTTTTTTGCAGAATTTCCATTTTAATATTTTTTTTCCAGTTACAAAGCAAGGGTTAGCAGCCAAGCAAAACTCATTATTTATGGCCCTGATTCTGTAGTTTACAGAAACACCCCATATGTGGTTGTAAACTGCTGTACGGGCACATGGCAGGGCGCAGAAGGAAAGGAATGCCATACGGTTTTTGGAAGGCAGATTTTGCTGGACCGTTTTTTTGACACCATGTCCAATTTGAAGCCCCCCTGATGCACCCCTAGAGTAGAAACTCCAAAAAAGTGACCCCATTTTAGAAACTACGGGATAGGGTGGCAGTTTTGTTGGTACTAGTTTAGGGTACATATAATTTTTGGTTGCTCTATATTACACTTTTTGTGCGGCAAGGTAACAAGAAATAGCTTTTTTGGCACCGTTTTTTTTTTTGTTATTTACAACATTCATCTGACAGGTTAGATCATGTGGTAATTTTATAGAGCAGGTTGTCACGGACACGGCGATACCGAATATGTATACCATTTTTTTTTATTTATGTAAGTTTTACACAATGATTTCATTTTTAAAACAAAAAAAAAGTTTTAGTGTCTCCATAGTCTAAGAGCCATAGTTTTTTCAGTTTTTGGGCAATTATCTTAAGTAGGGTCTCATTTTTTGCGGGATGAGATGACGGTTTGATTGGCACTTTGGGGTGCATATGACTTTTTGATCACTTGCTATTACACTTTTTGTGACGTAAGATGACAAAAAATGGCTTTTTTTTTACACCGTTTTTATTTTTATTTTTTTACGGTGGTCACCTGAGGGGTTAGGTCATGTGATATTTTTATAGAGCCGGTCGATACGAACGCGGCGATACCTAATATGTATACTTTTTTTTTATTTATGTAAGTTTTACACTTACATAAATAATTTTTGAAACAAAAATAAATCATGTTTTAGTGTTTCCATAGTCTAAGAGCCATAGTTTTTTCAGTTTTTGAGCGATTATCTTGGGTAGGGTATGATTTTTGCGGGATGAGATGACGGTTTGATTGTTACAATTTTGACGTACATGCGACTTTTTTGATCACTTTTATTACCTTTTTTGGGAAGGTGGGCAAAATTTCAATTTCATCAAAGTTTTTTATTTTTTATTTTTATGGCGTTCACCGTTGGGGTAAAGTAACATGATCGTTTTATAGATCAGGTCGTTACGGACACGGCGATACCAAACATGTGTAGGGAATTTAATTTTTTTCATTTTTAATCAGTGATAAATGTGTTTTTTGATTTTTACTTTTTTTCACTTTTTTTTTTACCCAGACCCACTTGGTTCTTGAAGATCCAGTGGGTCTGATGTCTGTATAATACAGTACAGTACATCATATAGTGTTTTGTACTGTATTTTACTTACACTTTGTCTCAACAGATCTAAGCCTTTAGCACAGATCTGTTCAGCACCATGGACAGCAGGATGCCTGAGAAGGCGTCCTGTTGCCATGGGAACCTTCCCCGTCTGCTCAGTTGTGGCCACAACTTCGCAGACGGGGAAGGGTAAGGAGGGGGGCTGTCTGGGGGCTCTCTCCCTCTCCATCGGGGGGGGCTGCAAAGGCACAGCAGCCCCCCGATGGGAGAGGGAGGGAGCTCCCTGAGCTGTTAACCTTTTCCATACAGCGGTCCGTACGGACCGCGGTATGGAAAGGGTTAAACGGCTGACATCGCATCACAGATGTCAGCCGTTTATACCAGGGTGTCAGCAATGTGCTGACACCCTGGTATACCCACTAGCCACCAACGATTATTCAAGGGGAGGCGGGCGGGGGATCGCGATCCCGCCTGCCGCACCGCCCGCCTCCCGCACCGCCCGCAACACCCCCCCTGCACCACCCACTGGGATAAAATCATTCAGGGGTGCAGGGCGGGTGAAACATATATATTTTAGGAATACTAAAGTCTCTGATCCCCGATCAGAAACTACAGAAAGCGCAGCAAACCGCAGTTCTGAATTGACCTGTGGCTTGTTGCGATCGCCGACATGGGGGGGGGCACGGGACCCCCCCGCGCATTTAGCCGAGGTGCCTGCTCAATGATTTGAGCAGGCACCTTGTTCCGATCACAGCCGGCCGGGCGGCAGTGATCGGAACAACACATGACGTACCGGTACGTCACGGGTCCTTAAGGACTCGTGAAACATGCCGTACCGGTACGTCATGCGTCCCTAAGGGGTTAAAATAGAAAATTTCCAAAAAAACTGAAATTTCATCTCCCTTTGCCAATAACTCTTGTGGAACAGCTAAAGGGTTAACAAAGTTTGTAAAATAAGTTTTGAATACCTTGAGGGGTGTAGTTTCTTAGATGTGGTCACTTTTATGGAGTTTCTACTCTAGGGGTGCATTAGGGGGGCTTCAAATGGGACATGGTGTCACAAAACCAGTCCAGCAAAATCTGCCTTCCAAAAACCATATGGCGCTCCTTTCCTGGTGCGCCCTGCCGTTTGGCCATACAGCATTTTACGACCACATATGGGGTGTTTCTGTAAACTACAGAATCAGGGCAATAAATATGGAGTTTTGTTTGACTGTCAACCCTTGCTTTGGTAATGGAAAAAATGGATTCAAATTGAAAATTTGGCAAAGAATAGCTGTTTTGGAACCGTTTTTTTTTTTTTTTTTTTGACTGTGTTGAGGGGTTAGGTCATGTGTTATTTAGATAGAGCATATTCTTACGGAAGCGGCAATACCTAATATGTCTACTTTTTTACATTTATTTAGGTTTTACACTATAATATCCTTTTTTTTTTTTTTTTACTTTTTAGTATCTCCATAGTCTCCAGTATCTTTTTTTTTTTTTTTAGCTGATTCTTAGGTAGGGGCTCATTTTTTGCGGGATGAGATGTAAGGTGACAAAAATGACTTTTTTTTTACACCGTTTTTATTTTATTTGTTCATCTGAGGGGTTAGATCATGTGGTATTTTATAGTTTAGGTTCTTACGGATGCGGTGATACTTAATATGTATACATTTATTTAGTTTTACAAAATAATATTTTTGACAAAAACTCCTCCCATATACGGATTGTAGTCCACGATACAATCGGGCTTGAGGACCGTTGCTCCGGTACCTCGCACAGGAACAGGGGTGATGCCGTTACCGTGAATTGTGGACAGTACATCCCACTTGTCCTTATATCTGACCAGCAACAGGTTTCCACTGGTAAGGGCACCCCTGGGGATAGGTACCTGGAGGGGGTGGGTAGGGAGGCCACGTTGATTTTTCCGCACAGTCCCACAAGCGGACGTGGATCTGGTGGCGAAGGACTGGAACAAGGGGATACTAGTATAAAAGTTATCCACATACGGGTGGTTACCCTTATCTAGCAGTGGGTGCAAAAGGTCCCACACAAGTTTCCCGCTAACACCCAGAGTGGGGGGACATTCTGGGGGTTGAATACGGGAATCTCGCCCCTCGTACACACACGAAACTTGTAAGTGTACCCTGAGGTACTCTAACAAAGTTTGTACAGTTTCACGCCATACCTCGCCCGCTTAGAAGGAACATACTGGCGGAAAATGAGTCTCCCCTTGAAAGCAATGAGAGACTCATCAACAGCGACCTCCCTTCCAGGTACAAAGGCCTCCAAAAATTTGGCCCTGAAGTGATCGATGACTGGCCTGATTTTGTACAGGCGGTCATAGGCAGGATCACCTCGGGAGGGGACATGCTGCATTATCTGCATAATGTAGGCATTTCAGAATGGCCGCAAAACGGGAACGTGTCATGGCCATACAGTAGAGTGGCGTCTGGTAGAGGACGTCCCCACTCCAGTACTGCCTGACACCGTTTTTTTTTTTTTACTAGGCCCTTGTGCAGCACGAGGCCCCAAAACGTCCTCATCTCGGCTGCACTGACCGGAGTCCAGCCACCGGACCTATCCAAAAAGGAGCCCGGGTGTTGAGCAATGAACTGTTGGGCGAACAAGTTCGTTTGCTCCACCATCAGATTCACAAAGTGGTCACTAAAAAAAAACTAAAAAAGTCATGTTCAGTGAAGCCCACTGTGGGAATCTGGATTTCTGGTTGGCCAATAAAGTCAGGAATCACGGGCTCAAAATACCCTGGGGTACACCAGGCAAGTTCACCAGTAGGGGGCACAGGTGGACTTATCTGGTTGGCCGGAAAACTAGTACGAGCCCCAGGGCTGCTCATAGTAGTGTGGGCCACAGGGTCCCTGGCATGGGGGTCCCCTGGCTCCACCTGGCAGCGTCTCAGCCGCCTTTGGGGCTCATCATCTTCACTAGATGTTGAGGACGCGGATGACAAGAGGAAAGTGGGGTCATCCTCGTCCTCACTGGGGCTCTCTGAGTCGGAGACAAGAAGGGAGTATGCCTCCTCGGCTGAGAACGTCTGGCGGGCCATAAGGGAGTGTGTGTGCGTTTGTGGGGGGACGGGTGTTCACGTTCACCTATAGCCTACCCTAACCCACCAGAAAAAAATGAAAAATAAATAAATAAAAAAATGAAAGCCCCAAAAATTCAAACGATTCAAACTCGCTGATCAGCGGTGGGGTGGGCGCTGCGCTAACAGTGGCCGGAGGCTATGAGTGCCGGCCACAGTCGGCACACGCACAAAAAACAAAAGCGCTTGCGCCCCAAAAAATGTGTGTGTGTTGGGGGGCGGGCAAGCTGCAGCACCCCTGGAGGGTCTAGGGTCGCACAGCTGAGTGTGATCAGGGTGAAGAACAAAAAAAACTTTTTTCCCCCTAAACTATCCCTCAGTCTCCCTACCTAATCTAACCTTTCCCTAAACCTGTCCCTAATAACTTTTAAGTGCCAGATGGCACTATGGTGGCTCACTTGGGGGTCTGGGCTGAGAGGTGGACAGACGGGCTCCTCTCTCCTGGCTCCACGGAAGCAGTGTGGAAGTTAACCCCCGCCCGCCCGTCCAGCCAATAGGATGTGATCCTGAGAGTTAATGTCACTGCAAACTCTCAGGATCTAAGGATGGTGATTGGTGTATTATCACACCACCGATCACAATCCTATCCCGGGTTATCGGGTGACCCGGAAACACAGCAAACCACAGGTCTTAATTGACCTGCAGGTCACTGCGATCGCCGATACAGGGGGGTCACAGGACCCCCCCCTCGGCATTGTCACAGAGTGCCTGCTGAATGATTTCAGCAGGCACTCTGTTCCGATCACCGCCCGCCGCGGTGATTGGAAATACACTTAAAGGGGTATTCTCATCTTAATGATCACTGTTAAATCTGTTAATGATTTAACAGTGATCATTTTTCTAAATATATTTAATTAACCAATTCCCACCCCTTAGAAGTAAATAAACATATACTTACCTGACTGTGGTCTTCCCTCTCCCCTGGTTACGGCCACCGCTCAGGAATCGCGATGGCCGCGCGTGCGCAGACGACTTCTCTTCTCCCGGCAGTGCATGCACTATGGTGATTTCTTCCTGGCCAGTATAGTATACTTGCCAGGAAGAAGTCACCAGGGCGCATGCGCGGCCTCAGCGTGCGCGTTCAGTACAGCGCGCGGCGCGGCCGGGAGAAGACTTCAATCAAGATGGAGCCCGCCCCCTGCCGAGTGCCGAAACCAGGAAGTGGACAGCGCGCCGAGAGCAGGCAAGTATGAGATAGCGTGCGGAGAATACCCCTTTAAGGACTCGGACATCAGAGTGTACACGTAAGAGGTTAAAGACACCCTAAAGTATCCCTAGAGTAGAAACTCCCAAAAAGTGACACCATTTTGGAAATTACAGGATAAGGTGACAGTTTTATTGGAACTATTTTGCAGTACATATGATTTTTTTTTTATTGCTCTCTAATGCTTTTTGTGGGGCATGGTAACCAAAAAATGGATGTTCTGGCAGCTTTTTTATTTTATTTAATTTTTTTAAGGCGTTCACCTGACAGGTTAGATCATGTGCTTTTTTTTTTTTTTATAGAGCAGATGGTTACGGATGCGACAATATCAAATATATCTACTTTTATTGTTCTACATAATAAAGCATTTTTGAAGAAAAATCATGTTTTTGTGTCTCTTTTTTTCAGAAAGCCATATTTTTTTTTTACTTTTCACGCAATTATCTTATGTAGCGGCTCTTTTTTTTACAGCAAGAGGTGATAGTTTGATTAGTACTCTTTTAGGGTACATACAATTTTTTTTGATCGTTTGCTATTACACTTTCTGTGATGTACGTTGAGAAAAAAAACATTTTTTTTCAGTTTTTATTTCTTTCTTTTTACAATGTTCACCTGATAGAGTAAATCATGTAATATTTTTATAGAGCATGTTGTTACAGATATGCCGATACCTAATTTGTCTTTTTTTTACTCTGGATTTTCAGACACGGACACTGGAAATCTACAAAATTGGGGATGGGTGATTGCGTCAGGCAGCAGAAAGGCTATGTGTACCCAGTTTAGTGTACAGCGACAGAATCTAGCCACCAGACCCAGCGCATGCAAATGTATATACAGCACTACAGACCCTTTGTTATGACCGCATGTGTCAGGACTGAAGGCTGAATTTCAATACCACCCAATGAACCATGTACTCATAAATCACATAGGTGTTGATGTGCTCAGAATCTCCCCCTGGACAAATGAGAGAAGATCTCAGGTACTAAAGTGTGTGGAGAAGTGAACAGGGTTACCTGATCTGAATTTGGTTCTAGCAATAGACACAAATAGACACAAAGTAAAACTTGTGGGCCAAATGAGTTTAATGACTGTGCACCCCAATACTATACTGCAAAAACAGTCACCCTAAAATGAGTACCACACATAGTGCCCGCTTCAAAATTTATTGGCACACAGTGCCCTAAAAAATAACTGCATCCAGCAAATAGTGTCCCTGGCACTAATAGTCTAAATATAATGCCCCCAAAAATAATTGTAGTAAGCTGATACTGCAACTGGGTAGCCCCCACAGTTAGGGTCCATTCACACGTCCGTTGTTTCTTTCCGGATCTGTTCCGTTTTTTGCGGAACAGATCTGGACCAGTTCTGTACCCATTCATTTTCAATGGGTCCTGAAAAAAAATCAGACATTAAGCTGTCCGATTTTTTTCAGGACCCATTGAAAATGAATGGGTACAGAACTGGTCCAGATCTGTTCAGCAAAAACGGAACAGATCAGGAAAGAAACAACGGACGTGTGAATGGACCCTAATAGTGTTCCCTGAAGTCCCACTAATAGAAATAATTATTTGCCAGAGAGATCTTGGTGTCAACAGTGCTCCCAATAGTAATAGTAATGCCCTCATTGTGGCCATACTAGCAATCATGTTCCCCATACTTCCCCAGTAGTATTAAAGGGATTATCCCATCTTAGACAATGTGGGCATATCGCTAGGATATGCCCCCATTGTCTGATAGGTGCGGGTCCCACCTCTGGGACCCGCACCTTCAAGGAGAACGGAGCGGAGAAAGTTGAGGAGGGTGCATGCGCGGCAGCCCTCCATTCATTTCTATGGAGCCGCCGAAAATAGCTGAGTGCTGGCTCAGATATTTCCGTCGGCCCCATAGAAAGGAATGGGAGCGGTGGCCGCGCATGCACGGTGCGCTCCCATTCACTTCAATGGGAGAGGCGGGGAGCTGCACCTGGTGGTGGACGGACCCCGGGAAACCCAGGGTCTTCCAGCCACAACATTCCCCGGCTCCATTCTCCTTGTAGGTGCGGGTCCTAGAGGTGGGACCCACACCTATGAGACAATGGGGGCATATCCTAGCGATATGCCCTCATTGTCTAAGATGGTATAACCCCTTTAATTCTCCTTATATGTGCCAGTACAAAAATACTCCCTTATAATGTGTGCCAATACAAAAAATACCTCCTTATAATGTGCGCCAGTGCAAAAAATACCCCCTTCTAATGTGTTCCAGTACAAAAAATACCCCCTTATGACGTGTGACAAAAAAATGCCCATTATAATGTATGCCAGAGCAAACAATATCCACTAATGCGTGTAAGTGCAAAAAAAATGCCCCCTTTTGTGCGCCAGTACAAAAATGCCCCCTCTTAGCACCCCCAGTTGAGCCAATGTCCCCATAGTGCCCCCCATAATGTGTGCCAGTACAAGAACATGCCCCCTTATGTATGCCAGTGCAAAATGTGCCTATTTAGTGCCCCTAGTACAGGGATGGCCAACCTGAGGCTCTCCAGCTGTTGCAAAACTAGAACTCCCAGCATGTCCAGACTGCCTATAGCTATCAGCCTACAGCAGGGCATGGTGGAAGTTGTCGTTTTACAACAGCTGGAGAGCCACAGGTTGGCCATGGCTGCCCTAGTACAGTGGTCGGCAAAGTGCGGCTCGCGAGCCACAAGCAGCTCTTTAGACCCTTCTATGCGGCTCTTTGGTACGAAATAATCGAATCGCGATAATCGCCAAATGCGATTTGGCCGACCCGAAAATGCTGCGATTATATATGAAGGGGCCCCGCGCACATAACTGGCTGTGTGTGTAAAGTATTTTACTACTGTCTGAACTCTGAAACAAGCTCTCTCCTATTGATAAAATGGTCAGCCTCTGTACTCACTTTCACTATGAATGCACTGCAGCGAGCGGCTTCCGGTGCAGCTACATCACTTCCAGGTATAAACTTTTGTCCGGATATAGAAAAGTGGCAGAACACCGGCCGGCCCGCTCGCTACCGTGCATTCATAGTGAAAGTGAGTACAGAGGCTGGCCATTTTATCAATAGGAGAGAGCTTGTTTCAGACAGTAGTAAAATACTTTACACACAAAGCCAGTTATGTGCGCAGTTTAGGACACATGAGGGGACACATAGGGCCATGAGGGGGACCAGCATAAGATGCTATATGTGTGTCTTATGCTGGCCCCCCTCATGGCTCTATGTGTCATAGCACACATCCCCTGCCTATAACAGTGCCATCCACAGATCCACCCCATAACAGCGTCATCCACAGGTCCCCCATAACACTGTCCTCCACAGATCCCCCATAACAGTGTCCTCCACAGATCCCCCATAAGTGTCCTCCACAGATCCCCCATAAGTGTCCTCCACAGATCCCCCACATAACAGCGTCCTCCACAGATCCCCCATAAGTGTCCTCCACAGATCCCCCATAAGTGTCCTCCACAGATCCCCCACATAACAGCGTCCTCCACAGATCCCCCACATAACAGCGTCATCCACAGATCCCCCACATAACAGCGTCATCCACAGATCCCCCACATAACAGCGTCATCCACAGATCCCCCACATAACAGCATCATCCACAGATCTCCCACATAACAGCGTCATCCACAGATCCCCCACATAACAGCGTCATCCACAGATCCCCCATAACAGTGCATCATCCACAGATCCCCCATAACAGTGCATCATCCACAGATTCCCCATAACAGTGCATCATCCACAGAAGCTTCACAGTGGGTCATCCACAGATGCTTAGCAGTGCTCCATCCAGATACATAACAGTGCATCATCCACAGAAGCTTAACAGTGCGTCATCCACAGATACATAACAGTGCGTCATCCACAGATCCCCCACATAACAGTGCCATCCACAGATCCCCCATAACAGTGCATCATCCACAGAAGCTTCACAGTGGATCATCCACAGATGCTTAGCAGTGCTCCATCCACAGATACATAACAGTGCGTCATCCACAGAAGCTTAACAGTGCGTCATCCACAGATACATAACAGTGCGTCATCCACAGATGCTTAACAATGCATCATCCACAGATGCTTAACAGTGCATCATCCACAGATGCTTAACAGTGCATCATCCACAGATGCTTAACAGTGCATCATCCACAGAAGCTGAACAGCGCATGCACTACTTTTTTGCGGTGGGGAGGCACAGCCAGAAGCACCACGGAAGCACTCTGTAGTACTCATATCCCGGATCCTTGACCCATTGAAGTGAATGGGTCCTTGATGCGGGCTGCACACGGCCGTGTGCAGCCCGCATCATGAACCTATTCACTTTAGCATGCGCTTCCTTCCTATATATTTTAGGTTTTAAAAATGTGGCTCTCAAAAGAAATTTCAATCGTGGTTTTGGCGATATTTGGCTCAGTTGACAAAAAAGTTTGCACACCACTGCCCTAGTAGAAGCCCTTATAGTGCTTCCCCTCCCCTCATGGTGGCCCAAAATCATGGTGCCTAATAAAAAATAAACTCAAATACTTACCTCCATGTGGTGCAAGCCTCTTCTGGCCGTACACTACCTGGCTCAATCGGTGCGATGATGATTACGTCATTGCACTGCCTGTGAAGGCCTTTGAGGGAATGATGATATGCACTTGTCTATTCTGACCACCAGGCACGATGTCACTGCATCGTGCCTACTGGGAAGAGCATGGCCGGGAAATAAGGCCTTTAATGCATGACAGACCTAGGCCTCTACTGCCAGTGCACACACAGTAATCCAAGCAATACTGAGATTGTTTTCTCGTGACACATTGTACTTTATGAAGTCACTCTGTGGGGCTTACTTAGTGGAAACTCCCCATAAATGACCCCATTGTAGAAACTACACCTTTCAATTTACTCAAAGCTGATTTTACAAACTCTGTTAACCCTTTAGGTGTTCTACAAAATTAAAGGAAAATGGAGATACATTTTCTAAATTTCACTTTTTTGGCCGATTTTCCATTTTAATCCATTTTTTTCTTTAACACATCGAGGGTTAATAGCCAAACAAAACTCAACATTTATTACCCTGATTCTGCGGTTTACAGAAACACCCCATATATGGTCGTAAACTAATGGTTTTTGGAAGGCAGATTTTGCTGGACTGTTTTTTTTTTTTGATGCAATGTGCCATTTGAAGCCCCCCTGATGCACCTTTAGAAGTAGAAACTCCCAAAAATGACCCCATTTTGGAAACTAGGGGATAAGGTGCCAGTATTAGGCTACTTTCACACTTGCGTTCGGGGTTCCGCTTGTGAGTTCCGTTTGAAGGCTCTCACAAGCGGCCCCGAACGCTCAGAATGCATCAGTTTGGCACCGTATGGCCTCCGTTCCGCTCAGCAGGCAGACACCCGATCTAAGCTTGCAGCATTTTGGTGTCCGCCAGGCCGTGCGGAGCCAAACGGATCCGTCCAGACTTACAATGCAAGTCAATGGGGACGGATCCGTTTGACGTTGACACAATATGGTGCAATTGCAAACGGATCCGTCCCCCATTGACTTTCAATGTAAAGTCAGGAGTCCCTATTAATATACCATCAGATCGGAGTTTTCTCCAATCCAATGGTATATTTTAACTTAAAGAGTCCCCATCACCATGGGAACGCCTCTATGTTAGAATATACCATCGGATTTGAGTTAGATCGTGAAACTCAGATCCGACAGTATATTCTAACACAGAGGCGTTCCCATAGTGATGGGGACGCTTCAAGTTAGACTATACTGAGAACTGTGTAATAACTGCCCCCTGCTGCCTGGCAGCACCTGATCTCTTACAGGGGGCTGTGATCCGCACAATTAACTCCTCAGGTGCCAGACCCCCCCCCTCCCCTCCCTCCCCAGTTTTAAATTCATTGGTGGCCAGTGCGGCCCCCCCTCCCTCCCCTGTATTACATTCATTGGTGGCCAGTGCGGGGGGAGTGAGGGGGGGGGCCGCACTGGCCACCAATGAATTTAAAACTGGGGAGGGAGGGGGGGGTCTGGCCCCTGCTGCCTGGCAGCACCTGATCTCTTACAGGGGGCTATGATACGCACAATTAACCCCTCAGGTGTGGCACCTGAGGGGTTAATTGTGCAGATCACAGCCCCCTGTAAGACATCGGGTGCTGCCAGGCAGCAGGGGGCAGTCATGTACACAGTTCTTTTAGTATATTCTAACTTGAAGCGTCCCCATCACCATGGGAACGCCTCTGTGTTAGAATATACTGTCGGATCTGAGTTTTCACGAAGTGAAAAATCAGATCTGAAAAAAACAGTTATGCAAACGGATCCGTTCTGAACGGATGCAAGCGTTTGCATTATAGGAGCGGATCAGTCTGTGCAGACACCAGACTGATCCGCTCCGAATGCAAGTGTGAAAGTAGCATTATTGGTACTATTTTGGGGTACACATGATTTTTAATTGCTCTATATTACGTTATTTGTGAGGCAAGGTAACAATTTGCCACAGTTTTTATATTTATTTTTTACAACATTCATCTGACAGGGTAGCTCATGTGCTGTTTTTATAGAGCAGGTTGTAATGGACACAATGATATCAAATAAGTCTACTTTGTTTGTTTGTTTGTTTGTTTCAGTTTTACATAATAAAGCATTTTTGAAAGAAAAATTATGTTTTTGTGTCTCTATTTTCTGAACGCCTTTTATTTTTTTTTCTGCCGATCGTGTTGTGCAGGGGCTCATTTTTTGCAGGAAGAGTTGACGTTTTATTGGTACCATTTTTGGGTACATATGATTTTTTGATCATTCATTATTACACTTTATGGGGCAAGGTGACCAAAAAAATTGGTTGTTTTGGCACAGTTTTTATTTATTTTTACAGCATTCACTTGAGAGGTTAGGTCATGTGACATTTTTATAGAGCAGATCGTTAGAGACGTGGCAATACCTAATATGTATACTTTGTCTTATTTATTTATGTTTTACACAATAGTGTCTCCATAGTCTGAGAGCCATAGCTTTTTCTATTTTTTGACCAATTGTCTTAGCTAGGCTTTCATTTTTGCGGATGAGGTGACTGTTTGATTGGTACTATTTTGAGGGGCATCTGCCTTTTTGATCGCTTGGTGTTGCAAGTTGGGTGACAGAAAATAGCTTTTTTGGCTTTTTTTTTTTTTACGGTGTTTAGCTGAGGGGTTAGGTCATGTGATATTTTTATAGAGCAGGTTGTTACGGACGCGGCAATACCCAATATGTCTACTTTTTTATTTATTTATTTCACTTTAACACAATAATAGCAGTTTTAAAGCAAAAGAAATCATATTTTAGTGTCTCCACTGTCTGAGACGGTCTATTTTTTGACCGATTGCTTAGGTAGGGTCTCATTTTTTGCGGGATGAGGTGACGGCTTTATTGATAATATTTTGGGGTGCATACGCCTCTTTGATCGCTTGGTGTTGCAATTTTTGTGATGCAAGGTGACCAAAAATTGCTTTTTTTGGCACTTTATTTTTTTTCAGCTGAGGGGTTAGGTCATGTGATATTTTTATAGAGCTGGTTGTTACGGATGCAGCTATGCCTAATATGCTAGAAACTAAACACCCCGTATGGACCCAGGATTAATTAATAATATATAGTTCAATAGCCCTAAAAAGGGTTATCTAATTCCTGTTTCTGGTCATTTTATTTAAAACATTTATTGTTTATTTTAAGAACAACTACAGCCCAAAATAAAATTAAATATGGTCATATGGTGCAATAGAATTTTGTGTTCATTATTTCACTAACTCAATATATATTATTTCCTTTCAATTTCACTGGAATTTATTATGGTATATGGGAGATCACTTCATATTCCTTAAAGGGAACCTGTCACCAGTTTTATGGTGTCCTAACTAAGGGCAACATAAATAAGTGATTGATTCTCTTAGCACAATGCTGGGTCACTTTCTTTAATTGACCCAGTCAATCTGCCAACATCTTGTATTGAAAAGCTCCAGCTGATAAAGATGAGTCAGGAATATTCATGAGCTCCTGACTCTCCCCGCCCACCTGCTGCTGAATGACAGATGGTTTCCATATGAATCAGCAGCAGGTGGGCAGGGGAGTGGCTATAGCTCTGAATTAAATATACGCTGGACTCAATGACATCACGCCGGACTCAAATCAGCTCATTAGCATACGGCATGCGGCATCTTTGTGTGTATATTATGAGGTAACCATCTGTCACACCAGTAAGTGAATACATCTAAGGTACTTTTTAGTAGTTAATGATTGTATATAATTAGTTAGATTATAATCAAATATCCTCATGACAGGTTCCCTTTAAGTTGTTGTGCTATGGCAATCTGAGATCTTATTGTATCAAATTGTTGCTTTTGCAACTATATTATGCAACTATTGGGTACCCAGTTATCACCAGTAAATGCCATGCACTCTCAACATAAATAACGATAGGGTATACCTATTCAGAGTATTTGTTAACTTTCTCTGAGATAATTATCCCTAGGTTGATGGTAGTTCAACACTATGTTCTATCCCTAGTCGTTATATCTCCCTAAATATCTAATTCATCTATTGTATACTGATGTATCGGGGTGCCTGCAGAACACTCCGTGCTACATCCATATCAGCACATGGACATTTATTCTAAAATCTTAATCGCAGTTCCCCCGACATGTTTCACCACCTAACGTGGCGTCTTCAGGGGTGATGAAGCTACTGCAAAAACCGTCACATGAGTCAGTGATAGGTGGGACTCACAGCCTCCTCCCATTGTATGTGTGATTTCACACTGGAGGTAACTGGGAGTTGTTCGCTGTGTGTCGGACCTTATGCCCATATGGCCCCTGTAATTGCCCATATGGCACAGGTAGGTTAGCGTTAGGTCCCGTGCCACTTTGAGATAACTTGAAGGGGTGCGCGGGCTCTGGTATGTTTTTGTTATAAGAATATATTGGCGAAAGTCTCATTTTAATATCAGTGTGAGGGTTTAGCCATACGTTGTCAATTGCATTTTCCATTGTAGTGCACAATTTTTTCTTTGTAAATGTTTGCTTTATATAGCCAATTACATCCACACATTTGGCTCCCCTGTGTAGGATGTTTTTGTGGTACATGTGGTCCGCTGCGGGCTTCCTCCATTGTATGCATTTTTTTCTGGGCATTGCTGTTAGCAACAAACCACATGTGCAGGATTTGCTCCCCCGGATAGAAGTGTGCTTCAGCATATTGGGTTTGGAGCATCTCTTGCTTTGTAAGACCACTTCATTCTATGAATTTGTTTGCATATACATGACTGGAGGTGTGGCAACTCCAGGTCTGAATGTGCCCGATTTTGGGTAACATTCAGATGCACCTGTTTGGCCTGCGTCACATGAGTCAGCGATAGGTGGGACTCATAGCCTCCTCCCATTGTATGTGTGATTTCACACTGGAGGTAACTGGGAGTTGTTCGCTGTGTGTCGGACTTTATGGCCCTGTAATAGCCATACAGCCTCCGTAATTGCCCATACGGCACAGGTAGGTTAACGTTAGGTCCCGTGCCACTTTGAGATACCTTGACGGGGTGCGCGGGCTCCAATATGTTCTTGATATAAGAATATATTGTCAAAAGTCTCATTTTAATATCAGTGTGAGGGTTTAGCCATATATTGTCAATTGAATTTTCCATTGTAGTGCACCATTTTTTCTTTGTAAATATATGAAGTGAATATCCCTAAGTGATCTTCCATATACCATAATAAATTCCATAATAAATTGAAAGGGAATAATATATATTGAGTTCGTGAAATAACGAACACAAAACTCTATTGCACCATATGACCTTTTTTATTTTTTATTTTCTTTGGGCTGTTGTTCTTAAAATAAACAATAAAAGTTATGTTTTAAACAAAATGATCAGAAAACAGGAATTAGACTACTTTCACACTTGCGTTAGGAGCGGATCCATCTGGTGTCTGCACAGACGGATCCGCTCCTATAATGCAAACGCTTGCATCCGTTCAGAACGGATCCGTTTGCATAACCATGAACAAAAAAAAAATTAAAACATTTTTTCGTTTTGACTTTACATTGAAAGTCAATGGGGGACGGATCCGTTTGAAAATTGAGCCATATTGTGTCATCTTCAAACGGATCCGTCCCCATTGACTTCCATTATAAGTCTGGACGGATCCGCTCGCCTCCGCACGGCCAGGCGGACACCCGAACGCTGCAAGCAGCGTTCAGGTGTCCGCTCACTGAGCGGAGCGGAGGCTGAGCGCTGGCAGGCGGATGCATTCTCAGTGGATCCGCCTCCATTGAGAATGCATCAGGGCTGGACGGCTGCGTTCGGGACCGCTCGTGAGCCCCTTCAAACGGAGCTCACGAGCGGACACCTGAACGCAGGTGTGAAAGCAGCCTTAGATAATCCTTTTAGGGCTATTGAACTAGATATCCAATATGTATACTTTTTATTTATTTATTTAACTTTTAACACAATAATAGCATATTTGACAGTTTTAATTTTTTATGCTGTTTATCGGACGGGGTTGATCATGTGATACATTTATAGATCCAGTCGTTACGGACGCTGTGATCCCTATTTTTTTTATTATAAAATCAGGGGAAAGGGTCTTTTTTTTTTTTTTCCACTTGAAACTTTTTTTTGCTTTTTTATTTTATTTTTTATTTAAACTTTATTTCCGTCCCACTCTGGGACTTCAACTTTTGAGGGTCTTATCCCCTCTGCAATGCATTACAATACATCTGGGACTGGATCTCCTCGGCCACCGTAGAAGACAGGACCCAATGCCGTGCAAGGCATTGGGATAGCCTGTGCATGGCATCGGGCTGCCTTGTCACCCATCGGGTCCCCTCCACAGCAGTGTGGGGACCCGATGGGCTTCCTCACCCGCGGCATGCACCTTCTATGCGGTGGTCAGCGCTGACCACGGCATAGCAGGGGTTAATCCGCCGGCATCGGCTTTTACAGCGATGCCGGCAGATACAGCAGGGGCCCCTGCAGTGATCGCCATGACGTAATAGTATGTCAAAATGGGGCAAGTCACTTGCCGTCATGACGTACTATTACGTCATATGTTGGGAAGGGGCTAAACTCCAGCCCCAACTTTATTGTGTAACGCCTTCGGGACCAAGCCATTTTCCATCTAAAGGACCAGGCCGTTTTTTTGCAAATCTGACTTGTCACTTTTCATGGTAATAACTTTGGAACACTTCCTTTTCCAACCACATTGTACTTTAATTTTACAGAAAATGTAGCAATTTTCAAAACGTGAATTTCTCAGCTTTTAAGAAGGATAGAGATACCTCATGAAATAGTTATTACTTAACATGTTGACATAATTTTGTAAATGTCATTTTATCTTTTTAGGACATTAAACGGCTCAGAATTTCGGAAGCAATTTTCAAAACCCACTATTTTAATAAACAATTCAGTTTTGAAGTCACTTTGTGGGGCTTACATAATAGAAACCATCCAAAATTGACCCTATTTTGGAAACTACACCCCTCAAATTATTAAAAACTGATTTTACAAACATACTTAACCATTTAGGTGTACCACAATAATTAAAGGAAAATGGAGGTGAAATTTCACTTTAATTTTTTTTGCAAAATCTCAATATTTATTACCCTAATTCCCTTACATTTTATTACCCTTAGGCTCCATTCATACGTCCGCAAAATGGGTCCGCATCCGTTCCGCAATTTTGAGGAACGGGTGCGGACCCATTCATTCTCTATGGGGACGGAATGGATGCGGACAGCACACAGTGTGCTGTCCGCATCCGCATTTGCGGTGTGCGGCCCCGATCTTTGGGTCCGCAATGCCGCAAAAAGATAGAGCATGTCCTATTCTTGTCCGCAGCTTGCGGACAAGAATAGGCATTACTATGGGGGTACCGGGCTGGTGTGTTGCGGACCCACAATTAGCGGGTCCGCAACACACCACGGACGTGTGAATGCAGCCTTATATTGTGTGCCAGGACGGTTCCGTTTGGCTCCGCTTGATCGGGCAGACAGCAAAACGCTGCAGGCAGTGTTTTGGTGTCCACCTCCAGAGCGGAATGGTGACTGAACGGAGGCAAACTGATGCATTCTGAGCAGATCCTTTTCCGTTCAGAACGCATTAGATCAAAACTGATCCGTTTTGGACCGCTTGTGAGACCTCATGACGAATCTCACCAACGGAAAGCCAAGATGCTAGTGTGAAAGTAGCCTTAGTGGTATAGTGGTCTACCATGTACAGTACAGTCCAAAAGTTTGGACACACCTTCTCATTCAAAGAGTTTTCTTTATTTTCATGACTATGAAAATTGTAGATTCACACTGAAGGCATCAAAACTATGAATTAACACATGTGGAATTATATACATAACAAACAAGTGTGAAACAACTGAAAATATGTCATATTCTAGGTTCTTCAAAGTAGCCATCTTTTGCTTTGATTACTCCTTTGCACACTCTTGGCATTCTCTTGATGAGCTTCAAGAGGTAGTCCCCTGAAATGGTTTTCACTTCACAGGTGTGCCCTGTCAGGTTTAATAAGTGGGATTTCTTGCCTTATAAATGGGGTTGGGACCATCAGTTGCATTGAGGAGAAGTCAGGTGGATACACAGCTGATAGTCCTACTGAATAGACTGTTAGAATTTGTATTATGGCAAGAAAAAAAGCAGCTAAGTAAAGAAAAATGAGTGGCCATCATTACTTTAAGAAATGAAGGTCAGTCAGTCAGCCGAAAAATTGGGAAAACTTTGAAAGTAAGGGCTATTTGACCATGAAGGAGAGTGATTGGGTGCTGCGCCAGATGACCTGGCCTCCACAGTCACCAGACCTGAACCCAATCGAGATGGTTTGGGGTGAGCTGGACCGCAGAGTTAAGGCAAAAGGGCCAACAAGTGCTAAGCATCTCTGGGAACTCCTTCAAGACTGTTGGAAGACCATTTCAGGGAACTACCTCTTGAAGCTCATCAAGAGAATGCCAAGAGTGTGCAACGCAGTAATCAAAGCAAAAGGTGGCTACTTTGAAGAACCTAGAATATGACATATTTTCAGTTGTTTCACACTTGTTTGTTATGTATATAATTCCACATGTGTTAATTCATAGTTTTGATGCCTTCATAGTCATGAAAATAAAGAAAACTCTTTGAATGAGAAGGTGTGTCCAAACTTTTGGTCTGTACTGTATGTAGAGATCCTAGGTTCAAATCCCAGAAGAGACATAACTTTACTTTATTTTTTCCCCCCTCTTATTCAAAACCATATTAAAAGGCTATACTCAAATAATATATAATCATCATCATCAGGCTTTACTATATTGAGAATAGTGTTTTTTTTTTTGCTAAAACCTATTACTGCTTTATTCACAGAAATAATATATCATTATAAAGAAACCAGTAATATGTATTAGCTTTCTAAAAAATAAAATAAATATATTATTTTCAATCAGGCCCTGATTTATCATACCTTCACTCAAGAATTCGGACATCAAAAAGTTGCAAAATAGGGCTTTTGTGACTGTTTTGCACTCACTGGCGCAAAATTTTGTGACTTTTTGCATTTTTACACTACACACTCCAGATTTGTAATATGGGTGGAAAAGTGGGTGTAGTTAGCTATGTTAATGAGTTTCACTCCAGATTTATCATTGCAACTTTTTAAAAGTCACAAGTCGCAATCGCACTTCAGGAGGAGGGTGGAGTAGGAAAACTGGAGGAGCTTCTCTAGAAAGAAGTGTTAGGTTTAAGTATAAGACAAATTTATCAAACAACCTGTGACATTTGATAAATGTGGCAAAAAGTACTCCAACACAGACTCAAGCAAAACTGACTTCAAATATTCTCATGATAAATTCGCCCCATAGACTTTTTTATGGGATAAATGTCGAAGAAAACAATTTTCACACCTCTCCCAAGATTCAAACCTGGGATATTTATATGCAAAACCAATCACTTAGGCCTCATGCACACGGGCGTTGTGCAAATTGCGGTCCCCAATGCACGGCAACGTCCGTGCGGTAGCCGGGATGGATTGATCCTTACACATCGCAAAAAAATAGAACATGTTCTATTTTTTTTTCAGTGCGGAGGCACGGACAAACACCACAGAAGCACTCCGTAGTGCTTCCGTGGGGTTCTGTGCCTCCGTTTCACACCGCAGCTCCGGATTGCGGACCCATTCAAGTGAATGGGTCCGCATCCATGATGTGGGGAGCACACGGCCGGTGCCCACATATTGCGGACCCGCTGTTTGCGGGCCGCAATACGGCCACGGCCGTGTGCATTAGGCCTTAATCACCAAACTACAGCAGTACAACATAAAGATATGTATTTTCTATGCTTATAAACTAACACATAATGGTGTCTTTCTAATCATATATTATGCCTGTGAATAAAGCAGTAATAGGTAGATTAGCTTTCTGAGCAGATCTCCGTGTGGTGAAGCTATAGTGTATAGAATATATAACATTTACATGCTAGCACACAGCTCTAGGACACAGCTCTGCCCTCAGTCTGATGGATAGCTATGTCAATCAATGGGAGGGGCTAGTGCGCAGAGCACAGGGGGTGTTACAAAGCAGTGCTCAAAGGATTCAGCACCGCCTCCGAGTGCTCGAAATTATCATTTGCATATGAATGAAACCTCAGATTTATCTGCAGTTGTTTATCATACAGACAAAAGATAGGTACTGTTTTAATCAGCATGATGAGCCCTACCAGCCAGTATGTCTAGTTTAACCCCTTCCCGACAAATGACGTACTATTGGGTCATGGAAGCCATTACGTTCACGCAATTTGACGTAATGGTATGTCATGGTGATCGGGCGGGCACCGCCTAAGGCATTGGGCAGCCTCTGCACGGCATTGGGCTGCCTTCTGACACCTCCAGTCCCCGCCACAGCAGCGCGGGGACTCGATGCGCTCCCTCATCCGACACAAACCCCTCCTATGTCGCGGTCAGCGCGGACCGCGGCATAGAAGGGGTTAATCTGTCGGCATCGGCTTTTACAGCGATGCCGGCGGATACAGCAGGGGCCCGGCTACCAGGGACTGCCGGGCGCCTGCTGTATCCGCCGGCATCGCTGTAAAAGCCGATGCCGATGGATTAACCCCTTCTATGCCGCGGTCCGCGCTGACCGCGACCTAGGAGGGGTTTGTGTCGGATGAGGGAGCGCATCGAGTCCCCGCGCTGCTGTGGAGGGGACTGGAGGTGTCAGAAGGCAGCCCAATGCCGTGCAGAGGCTGCCCAATGCCTTAGACGGCATCGGGACCTGCCATCTACGGGTGTCCAGGAGATCCAGCCTCAGGCTGGGTCTCCTAGGCAACCTGTTCGTGTACTACTCACTGTAGTACACGAACAGGCAATGCATTACAATACAGATGTATTGTAATGTATTGCAGAGGAGATCAGACCCCCAAAAGTGAATATCATAAATAAAGTTATGAAAATAAAGTTTAAAAAGAGTCTTCAATAAAATTAAGTAATAAAATAAAGAAAAAAAAATGCCCATTTCCCCTTATTTTATAATAAAAAACTGAAGAAAAAAAAACACACATTAGGTATCGCCGCGTCCGTAATGACCAGCTCTATAAATATATCACATGATCCACCCTGTCCGATAAACACCATTAAAAAAAAAGCCATTTTTGTCACCTTACATCACAAAAAGTGCAACACCAAGCAATCAAAAAGGCATATACCCCCCAAAATAGTACCAGTCAACCTCATCCCGCAAAAAATGAGTCCTTACCTAAGACAATTGGTCAAAAAATAAAAAAAAGGTATGGCTCTCTAACTATGGATACACTAAAATATTATTTCGGTTTCAAAAATGCTATTGTGTAAAACTTAAATAAATAAGAAAATGTAGACATATAAGGTATTGCCACGTCCGTATCGATCTGCTCTATAAAAAAGTCACATGACCTAATCCCTCAGGTAAATGCTGTAAAAATAAATAAATAAAAACTGTGCCATAACAACCAATTTTTTGGTCACCTTGCCCCATAAAGTGTAGTAATGAATGATCAAAAAATCATAAGTACCCAAAAATGGTACCAATAAAACTGACACCTTATCTGGTCACTTTTTTGACTTTCTACTGCAGGGGTGCATCACGGGGGCTTCAACTGGGGCATGGCATCTAAAAACCAGTTCAGCTAAATCTGCCTTCCAAAAACCATATGGCGTTCCTTTCCTACTGCCCTCTGCAGTGTGGCCATACAGCAGTTTACGACCACATGTGGGGTGTTTCTGTAAACCACAGAATCGAGGTAATAAATATTGAGTTTTGTTTGGCTGTTAACCCTTGCTTTGCTACTGGAAAAAATGGATTAAAATGTAAAATCTGCCAAAAAAGTGAAATTTCATCTCCATTTTCCATTAATTCTTTTGGAACACCTAAAAGGTTAACAAAGTTTGTAAAATCAGTTTTGTATACCTTGAGGGGTGTAGATTCTAAAATGGGGTCATTTTTGGGTGGTTTCTATTATGTAAGGCTCACAAAATGACTTCAGACCTGAACTGGTCCTTAAAAAGTGGGTTTTGGAAATTTTCCGAAAAATTTCAAGATTTGCTTCCAAACTTCTAAGCCTTCTAACAAAAAATAAAATGTAATTTTCAAAATGATCCAAACATTAAGTACACATATCGGAAATGTAAAGTAATAACTATTATATGAGGTATCACTTTTATAAAAGTAGAGAAATTGAAATTTGAAATTTATTTATTTATTTTTGGTAAATTTGGGATTTTTTCACAAATAAAGGTGAAATATATTGACTCAAATTTATGACCATCATGAAGTACAATGTGTCACGAGAAAATCTCAAAATGGCTTGGATAAGTAAGTGTTCCAAAGCTATTAACATATAAAGTGACATGTCAGATTTGCAAAAAATGGCCTGGGCAGAAAAGTGAAAACTGGCCCGGGGTAGAAGGGGTTAATAAGGTTGATCCTGGTGACGGAGCCTCTTTAAGTGGTGGAGTAAGTATTTTGATCCCACAGGTGTTTTGCAGAAATTAATGAACATGGGACTGTGTAAAATAAAAATTGGAAGTTTTCCACAGATATGGCATTCCAGTGCCGAATATGTTGTGCCTAGCTCGTGCCATCTGAGACAGACAACTCCTTTTAACCTTTTTTTTTTTTTCATTTTTCACACCCTGCCTTTGAAGGCTTGTTTTTTTGCAGGAAAAGTTTCAATTTCTAATTCCACCATTTAATATTGCATATAATTTCCAAATGGAGTGTAATTGGAAAAAAAAAACGCAATTCTGCAGCAGTGTATGGTAAAACTGGCCTGTTACTTTCATTCTCCAGATCAGTACAATTACAGCGATACCACATATGTATAAATTTTTAATTTTTTTACTTTTAATACTGAAAAAGCATTGCCAAATTCCACTATAACTTTTTTGCAGTTATGTGTACGGAGCTGTATGAGGGCTAATTTTCTGTGGGGAAATCTGTATTTTTTATTGATACCATTTTGGGGTGTGTACGACTTTTTGATCACTTTTTATTAAATATTTTTGTGAGAGGTGAAGTGACCAATAATGGCGAAGCAACCGCTTTTAAAAAAAAATTCAGTTTTGCAGTTGTATAGGATAAATACTTTTGGGTAAAGGGGGTGATTCAATTTTTATATAAAATATTTTTTTTTTTTTTTAGATTTCCCATAGGGAACTATAAAATGCAATAATTAGATTGCTTCTTTCATACACTCCAATGCATTAGCAAGCTGGAGCCATCTTTAACCCCTTAGTGACCACCCATACGTGTTTTTACGGCGGTCACTAAGGGGCCTTAGGCTGGGCTGCCGCTTTTTTATGGCGGCCCATTCTAAGCATGAGAAGCTGTGACCCTGCTCTAACAGCCCGGATAGGCAGGAGTGCCAATCCAGGCTGTTTAACAATTTACATGCCATGGGCAATGGCGCCCGCCGCATGTAAAGTTCTGACAGAGGGAGCGGACTCCCTCTGTCTTCCATCGGCACCCCGCAAATGCGATCGTGGGGTGTCGATGTGTGTGCGTGAAGGCTGCCTGGGGTCTGATGTAATAATTTCCAGCAGTAAAAAAACAAACAAAAAAAAAAAAACATCTATTCAATAAAAAAATCCCATAAAAAAAAAAGCTTTTCAATGAAAAAAATTTGCAAAAAAATTTTTTAATCTTCCCAACATGTTTGGTAGTCCCGCGTCCATAACGACCTGGACTACATAAATATCATGTACAGTCGTGGCCAAAAGTTTTGAGAATGACACAAATATTAGTTTTCACAAAGTTTGCTGCTAAACTGCTTTTAGATCTTTGTTTCAGTTGTTTCTGTGATGTAGTGAAATATAATTACACACACTTTATACGTTTCAAAGGCTTTTATCGACAATTACATGACATTTATGCAAAGAGTCAGTATTTGCAGTGTTGGCCCTTCTTTTTCAGGACCTCTGCAATTTGACTGGGCATGCTCTCAATCAACTTCTGGGCCAATTCCTGACTGATAGCAACCCATTCTTTCATAATCACTTCTTGGAGTTTGCCAGAATTAGTGGGTTTTTGTTTGTCCACCCGCCTCTTGAGGATTGACCACAAGTTCTCAATGGGATTAAGATCTGGGGAGTTTCCAGGCCATGGACCCAAAATGTCAACGTTTTGGTCCCCGAGCCACTTAGTTATCACTTTTGCCTTATGGCACAGTGCTCCATCGTGCTGGAAAATGCATTGTTCTTCACCAAACTGTTGTTGGATTGTTGGAAGAAGTTGCTGTTGGAGGGTGTTTTGGTACCATTCTTTATTCATGGCTGTGTTTTTGGGCAAAATTGTGAGTGAGCCCACTCCCTTGGATGAGAAGCAACCCCACACATGAATGGTCTCAGGATGCTTTACTGTTGGCATGACACAGGATTGATGGTAGCGCTCACCTTTTCTTCTCTGGACAAGCCTTTTTCCAGATGCCCCAAACAATCGGAAAGAGGCTTCATCAGAGAATATGACTTTGCCCCAGTCCTCAGCAGTCCATTCACCAAACTTTCTGCAGAAGATCAATCTGTCCCTGATGTTGTTTTTGGAGAGAAGTGGCTTCTTCTTGACACCAGGCCATCTTCCAAAAGTCTTCGCCTCACTGTGCGTGCTGATGCGCTCACACCTGCCTGCTGCCATTCCTGAGCAAGCTCTGCACTGGTGGCACTCCGATCCCGCAGCTGAATCCTCTTTAGGAGACGATCCTGGCGCTTGCTGGACTTTCTTGGACGCCCTGGAGCCTTCTTAACAAGAATTGAACCTCTTTCCTTGAAGTTCTTGATGATCCTATAAATTGTTGATTGAGGTGCAATCTTAGCCACAATATCCTTGCCTGTGAAGCCATTTTTATGCAACGCAATGATGGCTGCACGCGTTTCTTTGCAAGTCACCATGGTTAACAATGGAAGAACAATGATTTCAAGCATCACCCTCCTTTTAACATGTCAAGTCTGCCATTTTAACCCAATCAGCCTGACATAATGATCTCCAGCCTTGTGCTCGTCAACATTCTCACCTGAGTTAACAAGACGATTACTGAAATGATCTCAGCAGGTCCTTTAATGACAGCAATGAAATGCAGTGGAAAGGTTTTTTTTGAGATTAAGTTAATTTTCATGGCAAAGAAGGACTATGCAATTCATCTGATCACTCTTCATAACATTCTGGAGTATATGCAAATTGCTATTATAAAAACTTAAGCAGCAACTTTTCCAATTTCCAATATTTATGTAATTCTCAAAACTTTTGGCCACGACTGTAAATTATACGCTACGGTGAACGCCGTAAAAAACGAGATTTTTGTATAACTTACCAGTAAAATCTCTTTCTCGCTCTTCCTTGGGGGACACAGGAAACCTTGGGTATAGCTCATCTCCATAGGAGGCGTGACACTAAGTGAAAGACTGTTAAGCCCCTCCTCCAGCAGCTATACCCTCAGCCTGGAGCGAGCGACTACCAGTTATGTGCCCAAGTAGTTAAAACAAAGGCAAGGATCAACCAAATTAACACCAACAAGTCAAAACTCCCGTCAGGGTAACCAAAACAATGGGTGGGTGCTGTGTCCCCCAAGGAAGAGCGAGAAAGAGATTTTACTGGTAAGTTATACAAAAATCTTGTTTTCTCGCCCAATTCCTTGGGGGACACAGGAAACCTTGGGACGTTCAAAAGCAGTCCACAAATAGGGAGGGACCACAACCCAAGATGAATTAAAGCACCATAGGCATTAAGGCACCGCCGCCTGCAAACCCAGGCGGCCCAAAGCAGCATCCGCCGATGCATAAGTGTTCACCTTGTAGAACTTGGTGAAAGTGTGCAAAGAAGACCAGGTGGCCGCCTTACACAATTGTTCAGCCGAAGCTCGATTTCGCTGAGCCCAGGAAGCCCCGACCGCTCTGGTAGAATGAGCGGTAACACCAAAGGGCGGTTCCCTGCCCTTAGCACGGTAAGCCTCAGCAATAGCCATCTTGATGAAGCGGGCAATAACCACTTTAGATGCCGCCAGCCCCCTGCGCGGACCCTCCGGAACCACAAATAGAGAATCCGAGCGCCGCAAGGGTCTAGTTACATCCAAGTAGATCCTCAGAGCCCTAACAACATCCAGACGGTGAAGATCCCGTTCCCGAGGATGAGACGGGGACGGGCACAGAGAAGGAAGGACAATATCTTCATTCAGGTGAAAAGCGGACACCACCTTCGGAAGGAAATCCGGAGCCGGGCGGAGAACCACCTTGTCCTGGTGAAAAACCAAGAGGGGTTCTACGCAAGAAAGTGCCGCCAATTCAGACACACGCCGAAGAGACGTGATGGCAACGAGGAAAAAAACTTTGCAAGACAACAAGCGAAGGGAAACCCTGCGCAAAGGCTCGAAAGGAGAAGATTGGAGAGCCGTCAGCACAACATTAAGATCCCAAGATGGAACGGGAGCGCGATACGGGGGAGCATAGTGAGCAACCCCCTGAAGAAAAGTCTTAACTGGACCGAGCGGAGCCAGAGGTCGCTGAAAAAGGATCGAAAGCGCTGAGATCTGACCCTTTAGGGTACTGAGACCTAAACCCAAGTCCAGACCAGACTGCAAGAAGGATAAAATCGTGGGGAGAGAAAACCGAAGGGGATGAACATCTAAGGTCTCGCAGAAATTCAAATAGGCCCGCCAGGTTCGGTAATAAATCCTGGACGAAGCCGGTTTACGCGCACGAATCATGGTACGGACCACGTCAGCAGAAAACCCCCGCCGCGTTAGGACCGCGGTTTCAATAGCCACGCCGCTAAACGTAGCGACCCTAAATGCTGGTGGAAGATCGGCCCTTGAGGGAGGAGGTCTTCTCTTAGAGGCAAGGGGGCGTCTGCCAGGAGCAACATAAGGTCGGCATACCAAGGACGACGAGGCCAATCCGGGGCTATTAGGATCGCAGGCGTGCCCTCCGCCGCGATCTTCCGAAGGACTCGTGGAAGAAGAGGCAGGGGCGGAAAAACGTAGAGGAGAGAGAACTCCGTCCAGGGAAGGACGAGCGCGTCCGCGCCGTAAGCGTCCGGATCCTTGGTTCTGGCCATGAAGGTGGGAAGCTTGTGGTTGAATCTGGAGGCCATGAGATCCACGTCGGGACGACCCCAACGGAGGCAAAGAGACTCGAAGACGTCGGGGTGCAGAGACCACTCGCCCGGGTCGATCGTCGTCCGGCTGAGGAAATCCGCCGCCCAATTGTCCACTCCCGGGATGTAAATGGCCGAAATGGCTGGAACATGAATTTCCGCCCAGCGAAGGATTAGAGACACCTCCCTCATCGCCGCCGCGCTGCGAGTGCCCCCCTGATGATTTATGTATGCCACAGCCGTGGCATTGTCCGATTGGACACGAACAGGGTGACCCTGAAGCAGCGAAGTCCAATGCCGGAGTGAAAGGAGAACCGCCCTCAGCTCCAGAACGTTGATCGGCAGTTTGGACTCCGATGGAGACCAAGTGCCTTGTACGGACCGAGGAGGAAACACCCCCCCAACCCCGCAGACTGGCATCGGTGGTAATCACCAACCAAGTTATCGGCAGGAAGGACTTCCCTTGGAGAGGGGTCCGTAACCACCAGAGGAGAGAGGAGCGAACCTGGGGGGGAAGGGGAACGTGCTGATCCAGACTTTCCTGGGACTTGTCCCATGCGGACAGAATGGCAGTCTGAAAGGTGCGGGAGTGATACTGCGCGTAGGGGATTGCTTCGAAACAGGACACCATCTGTCCCAAGACCCGCATGCTGAACCGGAAGGAAGGATGGCGGTGGATCAGAAGGCTCCGAACCGACCGATGAAGGAGCTGGCGCTTCTCTGACGGAAGCCGAACCTCCGCTGCATCTGTATCCAGCAGCATCCCCAGAAAGATCAGTTGCCTGGATGGAACAAGAGCGGATTTGGGAAGATTGATAATCCAACCGAACCGGCGTAAGGTTTGTAGCGAGAGGTCCACACTGGCGGATGTCAGTGACAGAGAGGGTGCCTTGATAAGGAGATCGTCCAAATATGGAAGAAGAAAAACTCCCCTGGAACGAAGTAAGGCGAGGACAGGGGCAAGGACCTTTGTGAAAACGCGAGGGGCCGTCGCCAGCCCGAAGGGGAGAGCAACGAACTGGTAGTGGTCGGACCCCACTGCAAAGCGCAGAAAGCACTGATGACACCGAGCGATTGGAATATGAAGGTAGGCATCCTGGATGTCGATAGAGGCCAGGAACTCCCCTTTTTCCAGAGAGGCCACCACCGACCTGAGAGACTCCATCCGGAATCGCTGAAGACGAAGGAAACGGTTTAACCGTTTTATATCCAGAATGGGACGAACCGAGCCTTCTTTTTTGGGGACCATAAAAAGGTTCGAATAGAACCCCTTGAATCTTTCTTCCATGGGAACCGGAGCGATGACCCCTTTGTCCAGAAGGGTGCGAGTGGCAGTAAAGAAATCGGCCGCCCCTTGGGGATCCCGGGGAACCCGGGAGCGAAAGAACCGAACTGGGGGGAGGGACGTAAACTAGAGTTTGTACCCGGAAGACACAACTTCGAGAGCCCAGGCGTCGGAGACGTGCGCCTGCCAGAAGTCCCTGAACAGGAAGAGACGTCCCCCCACCCGGGTGGGTGGGGGCGCACCTTCAGGTAGTGTTCTGCTTGGTCGCGGGAGGGCGAGCAGGCTGTGACTTGCGCCAGGAGGGCTGGGTCCGAAAAAAAGGTTTCTTACGTTTGTCTTGGACAGAGTTAGGGGATGGACCTGAAGAGGTGCGAGGCGCGGGAGCCCTGCGGGAAGACCTGAAGCGAGAAAAAGTGGGACGGCCTCGAGTAGTGGTCCTAGTCCTAGATTGAGGAAGATGCGTACTCTTCCCCCCCGTGGCTTTGGATATGATTTCATCCAAGCGGGTTCCGAACAATCGAGAACCAGTAAAGGGAAGGCCAGTAAGAGACCGCTTTGACGTGGAGTCCGCCGTCCAAACCTTTAACCAAAGCTCCCTCTATGAGAGCCCCCTCATCAAGGGATGCCTCACAGATGAATTTGCCGGCTTGAACGATAAGTTGGGCTAGAGCACGGAGGTCCTGAATAGGGACGTCGGATTCAAGCTCCTGATCCAGCTGAGAAGCCCACTCTGAAACCGCTTTTCCAGCCCAAGCGGAAGCAAAGACCGGCCGGAGGGCGGAACCGGAGGCTGCAAAGATACCTTTGGTAATGGCCTCTATACGGCGATTCTCAGTGGATTGTAAGGAAGAGCCATCAGCAACGGGAATAGCCGTGCTTTTTGCCAAACGGGCCACCGGGGGGTCGACCTTGGGTGGTGACGCCCAGTTTGTAATGCAATCCGCCGGGAATGGATAACAGATATCCAACTTCTTTGGCGGGGTAAAACGGGCATCAGGGCGGGCCCAGGCCTTGGAAACCACCGACGAGAAGTCAGTGTGGAGGGGAAAAACTGCAGACGTCTGTTTATGGCGAAAAAAGGAAACACAGTTTTTTTCAGAATTAGGAGGATCATCGTGAATCTTAAAGGTATCACGAATATTGTTAATAAGATGGCCCACAGCAGAAGCCAGTTTTGAAGGCAAGGCCGAGTCCATATCACAATCTGAATCAACTAGTTCCCCTTCAGAGGGCATATCCTGTATCGAGGAAGGACCCGACTGAGAGCGCACCCTTGGGGGTGATACTGAAGCATCCGAGGATGATAGGCGCTCCGCCCTAGACCGCTTCTGGGGTTGACGGGCTCTGGAGGTGTCGCCTGGAGAGAGGGACTCAGACGGGTCAGCTAAGATAGCGAACCCGGAGGGCCCAGCAGGGGAAATATCCGGCTGCGATAAGGGCAATACCTCTGCAAGGCGGCCCACAACGTTAGAGAGGCTGACCACAGCCTGGGAAAGGAATCTAGCCCAGTCAGGGGGATCCAAGAGGCCAGGGGGTGACACAACAGATGGCGGACCCTGTAATGGGGCTTTGCAAGCCGAGCAATGCGGGTCAGGCTGCCCTTGAGAAGGGGCGCCTTACATGCGGTGCAGGTGTGATACCAAGGACCGGCCGGCGCTGAGGGGTCAGACATGTTGGCTGAAAGTAATATAAAAGCGTCCAGGCCAGAGGGGTGCAGAGCTAGAAGGGGGTCAACAGTCCTACCAGGTCACAGTGGGAGCGGACGGCAACAGCAGCGGCAACAGCAGCGGCAACACCTGAGGTAAAAACGATCCGTCCTGAGAGCAGGCTGGCACGAAGAGGAGGCGGGGCCAGCGAGGAGCGGGAAGAAGACGTCCGCACCCCCGACTGAATGTCTAACATGTACAGGAGAAGCGGAACGAAGCTCCGCCCCCCGCTGGAACTTTCGCGCGCGCGCGATTCAAACAAATATGCCGCCGATAAAATATTGCCCCCCGACCACCTCCTTATACACCAGCGGCGAATGACACACCGGTAGTCGGCAAGAGAAGTCAGCCGGCATCTGAACACAGCGGCAGCACTGGCCGAGATAACAAAAGGCGGCCCCACATGGCCGCAGCACCTGAGGTAAACTTGTGCAGTAAACCCTCCCCCACGAGCACCGCTCCGTCCTGCTCCACACACAAAGGGGGGAAGCCGACAGTAAGCCTTGTAATGTGACAAGGCTAGGCAGAGGGAACACAGAAGTTAGAACCCTAACAGAGGGGGGGGGGGGGGGTAGGAACGGCTGCATAGCCACCTCACCAGTCGACGTTTTCACCCTCAGTCCATCCAGCAGGGACGCCCCTTCAGCCACTGGCACCGAAGTGGCAGGAAGCTGGAGAGGGGCTTGCAGGCGGGCGACCCTTGTGCTGGCGGGATGCAGGGGAGCTGGGCTGCCCTGGTCCTCCTTTTCTTCTGTGGGGGAGGCAGCAGTGCGGATAGCCGGCACTGGCGCAGCTCAACCCCGGGAAAACAGAGAGGTCTTTGCGACTCTGTTGTCCCTGTTGAAAAAGGGAAAAAAGTTGAAAATAATAAAAAGAGAAAAAAATAAAATCTTTAGCAAAGACAGCTCTGCAGTGCAGAGAGTGTCGTGCCTCCTTGACACTAAGCAAAAAACTGGTAGTCGCTCGCTCCAGGCTGAGGGTATAGCTGCTGGAGGAGGGGCTTAACAGTCTTTCACTTAGTGTCACGCCTCCTATGGAGATGAGCTATACCCAAGGTTTCCTGTGTCCCCCAAGGAATTGGGCGAGAAAATATAGAATTGCTAATTTATTCTTAGTTGCCACCAAAAAAACTTAATAACAAGCGATCAAAAAGAGTCATTGACTCCAAAATGATACCAATGAAAAATACAAGCCGTCCCACAAAAATCAAGCCCTCACATAACTCCATAGAAATAAAAATAAAGTTATGGGTCTTGGGAAGCGGCAATGCAAAAAATTTTTTTTCTTTAATAAAAAAAAGGGGGGGGGGTTTTATTGCAAAAAAAAAGTAGTAGTAAAATGTTAAAAAAATCTATATGTATTTGGTATCACTGTAATCGTACTGACCCAGAGAATAAAGATATGTTATTTATACCGAAAAATTAACGCCGTAAAATTTATAACGTAAAAACACAGTGGCAGTATTGCTGTTTTTCCCATCTCCCTCCCAGAAAGAGTTAATAAAACTTAAATCAGAAAGTTGTGTACCCCAAAATGGTGCCATTAAAAACTACAACTTGTCCCGCAAAAAAGAAGCCTAATAAGGCTATATAGACGGAAAAATAAAAAAGTAATAGCTCTTGGAACGCGACGATGAAAAAAGGAAGAAAAACGCTTGGCCAATAAGGCCCAAAACAGGCTGGTCACTAAGGGGTTAAAGTCCCGACTAGCGCCCTGCATGTAAAGAGAATACATTTTTAGGTGTATTCTGCTTGCTAATGAAATGTCATAAAGGTGAATGTAAAATGCTGTCTGGGTACACTGCAGAGTCCAAAAGGTCACCTTTTGGCTTTTACAGCGCAGATTTTGACGGATTGGTTTATGATGCTATTGACATGTGCTAGGGATTATTTGTTAGCAGGATGAGTTTCCATCATCATTGGTTCTATTTTGCTTTTTGGGAAGCAGGATAAAGAAATGGCAGCAATTCTGTCACTGCTTTGTGGGTTTTGTTATTACAGACCCCACTGTGCAGGAAAAAAAATGTTATCTTTATTCTGCTGGTCAGTACAATTACTTTTGGTCACTTTTCCACAAAACATTTTTGAAAAAAAATATATTGTTTTTGTGTCATTTTCTGAAAGCCATATATTTTTCATTTTTCTGGCAATGGTCTTCTGTGAGGGGTAATTTTTTTGCGTGATGAAGTGAGGTTTTTATTGGTACAATTTTGGCAAACATATGACTTTTTGATCGCTTACTATTACAATTTCCATGCGTGTTCCATTCTACAATGCATTACAATACACTGAAAGCGTGCCTATGAGACCCAGCCTAAGTGCTGAGCCTCATAGGCCTCCATGGCTGGAAGTTCTGAAAGCCTTGGTAAGTGTGTGTGACTTTTTGATCACTTTTTATAAAAAAAAATTTGGGGAGGCGAAGTGGTAAAAAAGACCAATTGGCTATTTTTAATCACACATTCGCCATATGGAATAAATTGTCATATTTTAATACTATAGGCATTTTCAGACACGGCGTTGCCTATAATGTTTTTTAAATATTTCTTTGTATTCTTTTTTTTTTTTTCTCCTTTTTTCTGTTTTTACTTTTTTAAGTCACGCTAGGTGACTATAACTAGCAATCATTAGATTGTCAAAAGTGTGCTGTGATGAGTATATATGCATCATAGAGCATACCAGGGATGCTCAACCTGCGGTCTTCCAGCTGTTGTAAAACTACAACTTCCACAATGCCCTTCTGTAGGATGATAGCTGTAGGCTGTCAGGGAATGATGGGAGTCGTAGTTTTGCAACAGCTGGAGGGCCGCAGGTTGAGCATGCCTGGAATATACTTAACTGTATACAGTGCTGCCACCTGCTGGCCTATATTGGAATATTCCAGTGATGGGTTTCAGAGCCTGCTTGAGGCTCAGAGTCGTTACTGGCACATAACAGCTTTCCCCATCATAGCCGGGGAACGCTGTTACAGGTGTGGGAGCTTGTGAGGTACAGGGCTGGTTGTAGCTTTGTTAGAAAGGTATTGTCATGGACTATATGATGTCTGATTTTCATTTTTTTAATTATTCATGGGATAACCCCTTTAAGCTGGAAGTGATCATAGCCAGCGTGGAGGAGGAGAAAGTGGGAAGGGGAGGGGGGCTAATGGGGGACATGCTGACAGGCTGTAAGAAGGAGAGAGAATTATTTTTCTCCCTGTCTAGCTGTACATAGCCCCAGGTGGGTGGGTTGTTTGGTGGGGGGGGGGGGGGGGGGGTAACATTGACATCTCTGCATGTTATCTATCCCCTCTCTTCCATAAATCAGAGAGCACATATGGGAGGTTTTTTTTCCTGGAAAGAAGTGAGAAGATGATCACTCGCCCATCTAATAATCCTTTTGTGCCTAATTAGGCTGTTCACTGACTCCATTACCAGCGTTCAGATCATGGCATCAAACAAGTCACACAAAACACTTGCAACCCACATACACAAACTAGGGATCGACCGATTATCGGTTTTACCGATATTCAGGATTTTGAACGTTATCGGTATCTATTTTGCCGATATACCGATAACGTATTGGGAACAAGGATCGCGCTGCTTTCAGCGCTCTCCGTGTTTCTTCAGCAGCACAGGGGAGAAGAAAGCAGTGTCTCCCTCCCCCCTGTGCCGCTGCCGCCAATGAGAGGAGGGAGGAGAAGAGGAGGGGCGGGTTGTGGCCACTGCGCCATCAATGAAGATAACTCATTAACTCATATACAGGAGGCGGGAGCTGGCTGCAGAATCACATAGCCGACTCCCGACCTCTATTACAAGTAGCTGCGATCCGCCGTAGTTAACCCCTCAGGTGCCGCACCTGAGGGGTTAACTGCCGCGGATCGCAACTACCGCTCATAGAGGTCGGGAGCCGGCTATGCGATTCTGCAGCCAGCTCCCACCTCCTGTATATGAATTAATGAGTTATCTTCATTGGTGGCGCACTGCTCCCCCCCCCCCCCAAACCCCAGTATTAATAATTGGTGGCGCAGTGCGCCCCCCCACCCCCCAGTATTAATCATTGGTGGCGCAGTGCGCCCCCCCCAACCCCAGTATTAATCATTGGTCGCAGTGCGCCCCCTCACCCAAGCCCCCCAGTATTAATCATTGGTGGCAGTGGCCACAGGGTCCCCTCTCCCCTTCTCCTCACTGGCAGTTCTGATCGGAGCCCCAGCAGTGTAAGCCTGGGGCTCCGATCGGTTACCATGGCAGCCAGGACGCTATTATTGAAGCCCTGGCTGCCATGGTCAGCTCCCTTGCTGCTGTGTGCACAAAGCACATAGCAGCAGGGACAGTGTGAGGTCCTATTCACCCTGATAGAGATCTATCAGGGTGAATAGGACAAGGGTTCTAGTCCCGAAGTCCTATTTTTAAAAATAAAAAAAATATTAATTATAAATGAAAAAGAAAGATTTACAAAAAAAAAAACTACACATTCACAATAAACATTCATTTTCAGCAGATTTGTGTAGGATTTTTTTTTTCAAAAAATAAAAATTTTGAGAATATCGGTATAAATTATCGGCTATCGGCCTGAAAGTTCACAGATTATCAGTATCGGCCCTAAAAAAAAAAAAAATCAATATTGGTCGATCCCTAAAACAAACATCAAGAAAGTTTGCATTTTACACTATCCCCAGCTTGAGACACAGGCGGGAAGAGGCCTGCACCTCATCATGGTAGCCTCATGAAGAGAAGTATTTGAGTTTATTATTTTTTATTTGGCACCATGCTGTCGGGCCACTATGGGGTGGATGAGCACCATGGGGCTATTGTTTCTACAGGGGGCCCTAAATAGAGGCATTATTTACTGGCACTCATTATGGGAGGCACTATGGGGATATTGGATCTACTGGGGGCACTAAGAGGTGGTGTTTTGTACTGGCACAAAATACAGGGGATATTTTTGAACTGACACACGCTTTAAGGGGCCTTTTTTACAGGCACACATTTTAAGGGGGGACTTTTTCTACTGGCACACATTATAGGATAACTTGCTTTAATTGGAATAACCCTTTAACTTACACTTTCCTGATTTCTATCTATGTATCCTAACAAAATGGCAGGTGATGGTTTCTGCTTCTGTTCAGCCTCCTTAGAATACAGGTTTTAGCATATGAAAGGCAACTAGCATATGAAAGGCAACTGTGTGACTGAACATATTTAAATTCAAACAGTTTTTATTATATTGGTCAATTTTTTCAGTTAGCCTATGAATGGTAGAATTATTGACAATGTTCACATCTGCGTTGGAGGCACAGAAACAGTCATTGCAGGCAGGACATTTTTCTCAGCTAATTTTTTTTTCTCCAGAACGGAAACCAAATGGATCCCATTATAGTCAAAGGGGTCTGTTAGTTTCTGTTCGTGTCAGTTATGTGCTGAATCCAGCACTTCCGTTCTTCTACTCCTACAACGGAGAAGAAGAACTGAAAATAATATCAGTAAAGTGAAAAAGCCCTATTTATGTTACATAAATTATTACCTGAAGGAGAGGTATACGCTGGTAGAGTTGTCTTTGTTTTAGCATCTGATAAACGAGAAATGCTGTTCGCTCTGGCTCTTGGGGAACTTTTTCCATCAGTGGTTGAAGTTGTTTTAGTACTACCCTTGCTTGCATATTCCACAGTTCGAGAAGATCCAGTACTTCTTGATATTGTTGCTTCAGAGTCACTGCGTGCAGATAAGGAACCCAATCTTGTTCTACGTGGCTGTGCAAGCAAATCAATCCTTGAGAGCACTTTTTTACTAGAAGTTTGTTTTGAAGTTGAACTTGTTGTTGAAACTTCAGAGGCAACAGAAGCCCTATCTGCATCCATAACTTCTGTATCTGATGTTTCACCTAAACGTGATCTACGCAGCAGTGAAGTCCTTGTTGGACGAGGCCTTGGAAGTGTAATTGACTTTCCAGCAGTAGTTTTTGATGCGATTAATTTGTCATCTGAAGACACAAACTGAGATTTGGAAAGGGACCTTCCGGAATAATTTTCTTGGTCAGATGACAAAATATCTGATACAGCTGAACAATGTAAACTAGAAGTTTGATCATCATCTGTAAGGTCAAGAGATGGTTGCCGGTTTTTTATACTTGTTCGCACCACTTTACGCATTTCAGCTCTACTCCCAACCTCTTTTACATGTGTTTTATTTTTTCTTTCTGTTTTTTCTCGGTACACAGTTGCTGAGCTGTGAGAGTCTTTGGAAGGAGAAGCTGTTAAGGATTTCTCTTTGTGTACACTACCGAGACTCTTTCGTTTTTGGAAGCACTTTTTATCTGAATCGCCAGCAACAATGCTAATTGTACTTGCTGTATCAACATCTGATTCAGGTGATATAGAGTTTTCTTGGGTGTAGCTTGATGTTTTTAGATCATCATCAGGTTTGCTGTCATCCTGTAGCCTGGCCTCTAGGAACGCCATGACTGCTTCTGTATCTTTCAAAAGCAGTGTAGTGTCCAAGCTAGAGTCAGTGTCTACAGAGTCATTTCTTTCTATATTGTTTACGGATGAAAAAGGAAAGACAGGTGACACAGGAGGTTGCTTACTGATATGTGGTATAAGTTCTATTGGTACATTTGAGCTTGGTTTATCAATAGTGAAGCTGCCTTGCCTAACTAGTGGTTTCATGGTTTCTTTTCTCTCCGTCTCAACACGTTTAATACTATCACTGCTTGATTCAACATCATTTTTCTGATTTCCTTTTTTTTTACACACTTCTACACATTTTTGTGGTTTGCAAACATTCTGGGTAGATGATTCACCTTTGCTGATAAGGACAGTGGGAGGATTATTGAATGATTTTACAGATTTCAATTGTTCTTTAGTCTGTTCGTGTTGTGTTTTATATGTAACTGACTTTTTCACAGAGTCTGCAGCAACAGAAATTTCATTTTTTGAAGCCTCCAGCCTTAGTTGTGAATAATCTGTGAGGATCATAGATTTTTCAACTGAACTGCTATCTAGTTTACCTATTGCATTCATCCTTTCATTAGAGAAATAAAGATTTTCTTTCTTTCCTACATTAGCAGATGATTCTTTCTCTTGTAATTCAGTATCTTGCTTTTCTCCAACTTCTGACCTAATACCATGTTTATTGATCTGTGAATGGCTTTCTTCTTTAGGAAGCTTTGGTAAAGTCCTCCTTTTACGATCATTTTGGACAGAGGTGGTAGATCCAGTACTTCTAAATGATGCTCCACACTCACTCATATCGGCATCTAATACAAAAAATAAAATAAAAAATATATAATAATCATAATTTTCTTTTATGCCTTGTTTAGATACTATAGCCATGATTCAGTTGCTGATGTAGCAATATTTTCGAATGTTTACAGTACCAGTTGATAAAACGTGAAATTCTATTGACGTTTCACTAGCAAATCCAATTACAGGAAAAGGTCCTATGAATTTCTGATTGAGCAATTATCTGTATAACAGTATGTATAAAGGGGTTGTGCAATGCAGAGATATTGATGAGCTTTAATGCACCTTTAACCCCTTTAAAGGGGTTGTCCGGTTTCAGCTCTCCCCCACAGTATTCTACTTGAGAAGCAATACTTCTGGAAAAGAATACTTCTGCAATATGGGATGTATTGAAACATATTTTTTCACTTAGAAGTCATAGAAATACAGATTACTGATAATCCCATCAGTCAGAAATTACATTTTTAACAAACTAATGAACTCCATAAGAGGGACTGTGTGTGTGTAGATAGACAGCTAGATGATAGATTGATTCATAATGCATTTGGAATGTCTTCAGACCCTTTTACTTTTTCACATTTTATGTTGTAGCCTTTACAAATTGATTAAAAATGAAAAAAAGGAAAATTTTACATGAAGATAAGTATTCGCTATAACAATTGAAATTTAGCTCTGGGGGCCTCTCATTTCTCTGGATCATCTTTGAGATGTTTCCACATCTTGATTGGAGTCCATTTATGGTAAATTCAGTTGATTGTACAGGATTTAGTAAGACCCACCCTGTCTATAAAAAGCCCTAAAACTGACTAAGCATATCAGAGAATAAAACAAGCCTTAAGGAAGAAAAGAACTGCCTGTAGAGCTCAAAGACAAGATTGTGTGGAGGCACAGATCTGTAGAAGGGCACAAAAACCTTCCTGCTGCATGAAAGGTGACCAAGAACCCACCGGTCATTCTGAATTCCAAAGATCCTGTGTGCAGATGGGAGACGCTACCTGAAAGTGAACCATCTCTGCAGCACGAATTGGAGCTTTATGGCAAATAAATAAGCCTCTTCTCAGTAAAAGAAACCTGAAAAAACGAATGGAGTTTAAAAAAAAAAAAAAAAGTGGCTTAGGGACAACTCTGGCCAAGCTAGAGCCCCGATTTGAACCCTTGATCAGTAGAGAAGAACGTCAGAAAATCACTAAATCCAGGTGTGCAAACCTTGTGGCATTATACCCAAGAAGACTGGAGGCTGTAATAGCTGCCAAAGGTGCTTCAACTAAGTATAGAATAAAGGGTCTGAATACTTATGTCATTGCAATATTTTTGTTTTTCCTTTTCAATAAATTAGCAAAGATTTCGAACAGAGAGCAGTATTTTATCACAAGGCCAAACTTAACAAAATGTGAAAAAATTGCAACAGGGTCTGAAAACTTTCCAAATGCATTGTGTGTTTGTTTTCATACTAAAGCCATGAGAACAATGAAGGTACATATAAGTAATTATGTAGTATACAAAAGTGTTAAACAAACCAGATTATGTTTTATACTTTAGATTCTTCAATATAGCCCCTTTTGTTTTGATGACAGCACTGCATACTCTTGGCATTCTCTCAAACAGCTTCATAAGGTAGTCACCCAGTATAGTTTTCAATTAACAAGTATGCCTTGTCAAAGAGTTAATTTCTTGCCTTCATAATGTAGAGATCCTTCAGCTGTGTTAGGCAGACGTAGGGTTGGTACACAGCTCCATACAGTGTTTAGCCCTATTCTACTATTGTTCTAATCCACATTATGGCAAGAACCATTCAACTAAGTAAAGAGAAATGACAGTCCATTATTACTTTACGATATGATGGTCGGTGAATCTAAATAATTTTCAAAAGTTTGACAGTAACCTCAAGTGCAGTCATGAAAACCATCAAACTCTGATGAAACTGGCCCTCATGGGGACTGCCCAAGGAAAGGAAGACCAAGAGTTGCCTCTGCTGCAGAGGATACAGTCTCAGAAACCACAAATTAACACCACCTCAAATTAGAGCCCACATAAATGCTTTAGGGTCCATTCACACGTCCGTAACGCGTTTTGCGGATCCACAAAACACGGACATGTGCCTTCCGCATTTTGCTGACCGCACATCGCCGGCACTAATAGAATATGCCTATTCTTGTCCGCAATTGCGGACAAGAATAGGACATGTTCTATTTTTTTCGGGAACGGAAATGCGGACCCGGAAGTGCGGGTCCGCATTTCCGGAGCCGGACCGCACATCGTGCGGACCCATAGAAATGAATGGGTCCGCAATTGCGTTCCGCAAAATGCAGAACGAAATTGCAGACGTGTGAGTGGGGCCTTACAGAGATTAAATACCAGAAACATCTCGCCGACAACTGTTCAGAGGAGATTGTGAGAATCAGGCCTTTATGGGTGAATTGCTGCAAAGAAGCTACTACTGAGGAACAACAAGATAAAGAAATTTGCTTTCGCCATTAAACACAAGAAATGGACATTAGACCCATAGAAATCTGTATCTAGGAATAATGAGTCAAAATGTGGGATTTGTGAGATGTAGAAAAAGTGAGTGGCTGGTTTATAGCAGGGATGGGCAAACTGCGGCTCTCCAGCTGTTGTAAAACTACAACTCCCAGTATGCCCAGTCTGCCTACAGCAGGGCATGATGGGATTTGTAGTTTTAAAACAGCTGGAGAGCCACAGTTTGCCCATCCCTGATTTATACATGTGTGGTTCCCAACATAAAACATGAAATAGGTGGTGTGATGGTGTGGACTGGTTAGGAGGTGAAACGTTTGGTTATTTTTTCAAACTACAAAACCACACTTGACCAGCATGGCTACCACAGCATCCTGCAGTGACATGCAAATCCATCTGGTTTGTGCTTAGTGAGATCATTATTTGTTTTACAACAGGACTAGGGCTCCAAACATGTCTATCTAAGGGCTATCTGTCCAAGAAGGAACGAGATGGAGTGTTGTGTCAGATGACATCGCCTCCACAATCAACTGACTTCAACCCTAATGATATTGTTTGGGATAAACTGGGCTGCAGATTGAAGGAAAAACAGCTCAGAACCTTTGGCAAGTCCTTCTAGACCAAGGATGCTCAACCTGCGGCCCTCCAGCTGTTGTAAAACTACAACTCCCACTATGCCCTGCTGTACGCTGATAGCTGTAGGCTGTTAGGGCATGCTGGGAGTTGTAGTTTTGCAACAGCTGGAGGGCCACAGGTTGAGCATGCCTGTTCTAGACTGTTGGGAAACCATTTCAAGTGACTGATTGAGAGAATGGCTTGACAAAGTCCTCATTGTGCTGGGCTGAAACATTGCTTGGGGAATAAACAGGTAAACACCATTTTCACCTGATCTGGAGTGCTGCCTACGTTTTTGAATCCAGGAGGAGACTGACATCATTGGCGCTGGCACAGTGCAGATATCAGAGCGGTGAGACCCTTCTGAGCTGTGCATGTGTCAAGTGAAGTCTCACCAACATAAACATGAGATTTCAGGACCAGGCATCTGAATAAAGAGGATGCCTGGCACTGCCAATCAGACCACAGAGGGGGTTGGCGACAGGGGAGAAGAGGAGGTGAAGCAGTGCTCTGAAAAGCTAAGGCAGCCCCTCATGTTCTGATCACCTAATCTGCATAGCAATTATTAATAGTAATAATTATGCTGTAATGGTACATACGATTGCAGCAATAGAGGACTCCTTTAAAGGGTTTCTATCACTTCGTATGACATAATTAGTTGTCAGACACTAGCGATCTGCTAGTGTCTGCTCTGGCCAACCATCCTACTATAATCACTTGTGGGGCAGCGGTTTTTCTAAAAAACTAACTTTTATAAATATGCTAATGAGCCTCTAGGTGCTATGTGGGCGTCATTAGCACCTAGAGGCTCCGTCTACCTTCATACACAGCCGCCGCCTAGCGCGTCCCTCCAGCCCGCCCATGTCCTCCTCCGTGTGACGCAGCGGACGAGTTCTCGCGCATGCGCCGTGCGCGGCTGTATTCGGCGCATGCGCATTGAATGTCTGACCGCTCCGAGCTGAGATCTCAAATGCGCCGAATACAGCCGCGCACGGAGCATGCGCGATAACTCGTCCGCTGCGTCACACGGAGGAGGACATGGGCGGGCTGGAGGGACGCGCTGGGCGGCGGCTGTGTATGAAGGTAGACGGAGCCTCTAGGTGCTAATGACGCCCACATAGCACCTAGAGGCTCATTAGCATATTTATAAAAGTTAGTTTTTTAGCAAAACCGCTGCCCCACAAGTGATTATAGTAGGATGGTTGGCCAGAGCAGACACTAGCGGATCGCAAGTGTCTGACAGCTAATTATGTCATACGAAGTGATAGAAACCCTTTAATTCACCATCATGAACCCTACCAAGCAGCATGCTGGTTTAATAGAGCTGATCATGATGGCAGACGCTCTTTAACTGACAGAGCTGCACTATGCACTATTCCACCTTTCAATTTCCAAAGGAGCTCAGAAAAAATAAGGTGGAAGCTGATTGATTGCTATGGGAAACTAAGTCACTTTTCCTTTACACCAATTTTTATAAATCTGGGCGGCTGCTGAAGTTCATTTAGCTGCAGTGGCCACCTGGCACATAGTGCAGCTGATAACATTTAGTGTGTCGGGTGGCTGCAGCAGAGATCAGCTGTTGAGGCGGGATGGGGAGCAGGCCGTGTTTACACATTGCACTTTTTGCAGCCTGCTGAAGAAGCTCCAGCAAAGGGAGGAGACTTTGTTTCCGTCCTGCGTAACGGAAACCAGACAGATCCGTTATACTTGCCCATAGACTTCTATTAGGACGAAGCAAAACTGAATGCCTCTTAAAGCCTTCCGTTTTGCATTCCAACTGGCCATTCCGTTATATTCCATTATATTCCGTTATAAACAGAACCTATAACAGAATGGCATAACGCTAGTGCGAACCCACCCTAAACTGTATGGGTTCGCTGAGGCCTCCTCCTTCTAGCCAAAAGTAACAACACTTGCTTAGTCTCGTAACGGAAATTACAGTTCGGTTCTGCGCATACATTACGGTTTCAAAATCCGATGCTGAACTCGGCTTTGTTAATGAGGAACAAACCAGAGTTTGGCTTTGGATTTTGAAACAGTAATGTATGCGCAGAACCGAACTATAATGTCACAGGCACAAGACTAAGCAAATCTCACGTTATTCACGTGGCTAAAAGAAGAAGGCTTCAGTGGAGGCTCATACATTTTTATGCAGTACACAGCGCATATTATAAACAAAGTTTTGAAATGTATCTTGTTCAGATAGAGCAGTCCAAACCACATTCGTTCAACACTACTAAAGATAGCTCATCCGGGGGGCGTGGCCTGACCGGCATGGAGTGAGGACGCAGGTCGCTTCAGCTCCGGTATAATCCTGTCTGTATCCTGACCATCCGTTCTGGTGGAACCCGATTTTTTATCAAAAGACCCTCAGTGAGTCTCTGTGACTGACCCCCCTAAGGCTTGCCTGTCTCTGTGCCTTGCGGCTGCTGCCGGACGCTACCTTGGGGCCGGGCCTTCACCCCAGATGACATCCCTGTCTGCTGGCCGGTTCTATCGGTGGGGGCGCCGGTGAAAAACGATATCCTGCTATACTCACCTGCACCGGAGGCCGAACGGAGCTTGGATACTCATTCCGGTGGGTTCACTTACCTTTCTTCCCGGCCGGACGGTGATTCCTACACGCTTGGTACAGCGGGCGCCATCTTGGCCGCAGCTCTGAAGACGACCGCACCTCTCCTTCTGTAGCCCGCGCTTCAGGTAAAGAACCTTCTCTTCTCCTGCATTGCTAAAGAGACTTTCCTGGGGCGGTGTGACGCCGGTTGGGGACACTGGGACTACGTCTGCCTCAGTATAGAGGGATCTGGCACATGTATTAGGCCACAGGCGTTTTTGCTGGAGTGCTTCCTCTTTAATATCAAAGTGTGGTGCTTGCTGGAGGTTTTATGGGCCGCAAAACGGGCACCTCAGGGCCTGCTATCCCTCCTAAGTTGATGCTCGACAATATGAGCCAAACAGATGGCCAGGAAGCTGGGGCTTCTTCTGCACGTACAGAGGTGGACCTTGCAAAAGTTATGGCGGCCATTACTAACTGCCAAACGACACTGACGGTCAAAATTGACCATGTGCAGGCCGAGCTAACTCTCCTCAGGCATGATATCGATAAGATCCGGGAGAGAACAACTGAGGTGGAGAGAAGGCTGGGAGAGGTGGAAGATACTGTTCAACGTGAGGATTCGGTGGTCCGTGCTCTGCAAAATCAAGTTAAAACCCTGGCAGCAAAAGTGGAGGATGCCGAAAATCGAAATAGGAGAAATAATATTAGGATTATGGGTTTACCGGAGAGGGCAGAGGGTCCATCCCCTGAGGAATTTACGGAGCGCCTTATCAAACAAATCCTGAGCCCAATTACCCTATCGGGGACTTTTGCAGTGGAGCGGGCGCACAGGATTCCTGCTCGTCCTCTGCCCCCTGGAGCCCCGTCACGTCCTTTTATCTTTAAAGTGCTCAACTACAGAGACCGGGATGCTATACTGGCGACGGCCCGTCGTATGAAGGACATTCATTTTGACAACGTCCGGATTTCCTTCTACCCGGACTTCTCCACAGAGGTGCAGAAACAACGCAGGCAATTCACAGCAGTGAGAGTTCGGTTGCGGGAGAAAGGCCTTGTCTACGCCATGATGTATCCAGCACGTCTCAGAGTCCAAGATGGTGATGTGGTGAAATTCTTCGCCACCCCAGAGGAGGCGTCTGACTGGCTGGACCGCAGGGGCTGAGTAAATTGGGACTTGTGTACTGAGAGTCTTATTTCATGTTCAGGATGGTCACTTTATATGTGTGAGCTGAGTGTGCTAAAATTAGGTTGTCCTACTGCCTAGGTTCAGTTCTTAGGTTTACCTAGAGTAGTGGGCGGCAGCACGGGCCTCCCCGTCCTGATCTACTAGAGAGGAGATTGATCATGGGGTATTCAGGCTTGGATAGGTTGGGGATATCTGGGCAGGGTGGGGGGAGTTGCCCGCAGTTCTGGGCATGTTGGGATGGTTTTACTGCATTCTTGAAGTATGGGTGTGACTGTGTCTATGTATGGCTTGGGTGGTGCATTTTCCTTGTGGGGTATAGCTTTGACACTCCACCGTAATGGCAATCTGTCGGTTTGTCTCCTGGAATGTCAGGGGACTAAATGATAAAATTAAAAGATCCCTTGTCTTCAATTTTGTAAAGAAACATAACCCTGATATATTGATATTGCAGGAGACACATCTACAGGGGCGGAAATTGCTGGCGTTGAAGAGACCTTGGGTGGGAGCTGCTTACCATGCGGTATATAGTTCCAGAGCGAGAGGTGTGTCAATTCTAGTGGCGAAGTCCCTTCCCTTCCGATCTTACTCTGTTCAGACTGACATGATGGGGCGTTTTGTGATCCTTCATGCTGCAATCAGAGGCATTGATTATCTCGTGATAGGGGTGTATGTCCCCCCCCCCTTTTCAGAGGGATGTGTTGGATGAAATTATGAAACGTGTTGCAGTGTTGCCTCCGGTGCCTCTGATTGTGCTTGGGGATTATAATGCGGTGTTAGACCGTTCGATGGATAGGCTTCGCCCTGGGGGGGCGCATACTGATGCGTTGAATTCCTGGGCAGAGGTATTTGCTCTAACAGAGGGCTGGAGATATATGCACCCTGACCTTCGGCAATACTCTTGCTATTCGGCTTCCTATGCAGCGTTCTCCCGGATCGATTTAGTATTTCTCAGTAAGGAGCTGTTACCCTCGCTGGTAGCCACGGAATATTTGCCGAGAGGCATTTCTGACCATGCCCCCCTATTGGTGATTCTGAGACAGCCGCTTGCACCTGCCGAAAGGCTATGGAGACTTGATAGTAAATGGCTTGAGGTGTTGCCGGTGGTTTGGGCTGCACAGCAGGGGATGAAGGATTATTGGGAACTTAATGAGGGCTCTACTAATCCTCTGGTGGAGTGGGAGGCATTTAAAGCTGTGCTACGTGGTACGTTGATTCAGGCAATTGCATCATACAGGAAAGAGCTGAGTGCCACTAGAGTTAAACTAGAAGACGAGGTAGTAGGGAAGGAGCAGGCTTATATCACAGACCCAAATGGTGTGAACCGTAGTTTATGGGATGAGGCCCAGAGGAAACTTAACTTGCATCTCACTGAGTATACCCAGAAGAAGTTGCTGTTCCAGAGGCGCCTAGTCTTTGCAGAGGGCGACAAAAATGGGAGTGCCTTGGCTTTCCTGGCTAGGACCGAGGTGCCACAGACGGTAGTTCCGCACATTACCTGCGGGGATGGCTTGAAGGTATATCGACCGGCAGATATTTGTGAACAGTTTGTTCAGTTCTATACTGACCTATACAGTTCTAAATCCACTTCCTCCCCAGAGGGGATTCGTTCATTCCTTCAATCCATCCCACTTACACCTTTGGCTGCAGCTGATAGCAAATATTTAGGGAGAGCCATTGATGAAGGGGAGGTCAGGGCAGCAATCGAGGACATGGCGCCTGGGAAGTCGCCTGGTCCGGACGGCTTCCCGATTGAATGGTACAGGTTGGATGTTACTTTACAATCTGCACTTTTACTCAGGCTTTTTGATTATGCATGTGGGTCCGGGAAGTTGCCTTCTTCCTTTGGGGAGGCGACCATCGTGGTAATTCACAAAGTTGGGAAGCCTCCGGATCAGTGTGCTTCATACAGGCCGATTTCCCTTCTAAACACGGATGCCAAGATCTTGGCCAAAGTTCTGGCTAAGCGTCTTGGTGAGGTGATACTGTCCATTATTGACCCTGATCAATCTGGTTTTATGCCCGGGAAGACGACTGATATAAATCTTAGGAGATTATTTACCAACTTGCAGGTCAGGCACGATAATGCGGGTTCAAGAGTCTTGGCAGCCCTAGATAACGAGAAGGCCTTTGACTTGGTGGAGTGGCATTTTATTTGGGAGACAATGTTTCGCCTTTGTTTCCCTTCCTCCTTTGTTAAGTGGGTCAAATTGTTATATCAGGCACCTATAGTACGGATTAGAGTGAATGGAGTCATGTCCAGGCCCTTCAGGCTGTATAGAGGCACTAGGCAAGGGTGTCCTCTGTCCCCTTTGTTGTTCGCCCTGATAATGGAACCTTTGACACAGCTGATCAACAATAGCTCTCTGATAGAGGGGTGGTTGATAGCCGGGATTCAGGAGAAGGTGTCACTGTACGCGGATGACCTGTTAGTCTACTTGGCTGACCCTGGCCCTTCCTTAGAGACCCTGCTAGACGTGGTGAATGGATATGGGGGATACTCGGGACTACGGGTAAACTGGACCAAGTCTAGTTTATGTATTATAGATGTAGATGAACCTGTGGACATCTCCCCGGTATCACCACTGAGGGTAGTGGAAAGCTTTCTTTACCTAGGAATACATATCCATAGGGACCCTAAGCAGTTCTGTCATTTGAATCTGAGACCTACTATGGAATATGTCACGCGTAAGCTGGAAGCCTGGGAAAATCTTCCTTTGACCCTGGTGGGAAGAATCAACATTGTTAAGATGGTGTTGCTCCCCAAACTTCTGTATATTTATAGAGCAGCTCCGGTTAGGATCCCTAAGTCCCATTTTGACATTTTGGATAGAACCTTGTCCCGTTTCTTGTGGCTCCATCGGTCCCCCAGACTTGCGAGAAAGACACTGAAGGCTTCCTACGTACAGGGGGGTTTGCAGCTTCCGGATATGTATATTTATTATATAGCTACGCACCTAATGTATGCATCTTGGTGGATTAGGGCAGATGCCAATAACCCAGCGGTGGTATTAGAGGCGGCGCTGGCTGGATGATATGAAGCTCTAACTAATCTGGTGTACAGGGGGGGAAGGCCCACAGGTCCTGGGATATATACGGATTCTATGGTGACAGTCAGCGAGGCTTGGGTGAGATTTGTGGAGATACATACTGAAAATCAGGCGGGGGATACCTGGTCCCCTTATATTCCATTATGGCGTAACAAGCTTCTTCCAGAGCTCTTGCACCTTTCCGATTTTGAATTCTGGCCTAGGAAGGGCCTTAAGTATCTAACTCAATTGTTCCATGAAGGGATCTTCCGTTCCTTTGAGAGCCTGCGGGCTGAGTTCCGGCTGCCCCAGACGAGCTTTTACCGCTTCCTCCAATTGAGACATGCCTGTGAGAAACAATTTAAATCCCTGTCCTTAAAATTAGAGTGTGGCCCGCTAGAGTCAATAGCCAGAAGGAAAATCCCATGCAAACCTATATCTTCCTTTTATGCTGAAATTGTCAAAATGCAAGAATCCCCTATTAGGGTTTTCTTTGTTAAATGGGCTGAGGATATCCCGGAGTTGGAGGATGCTCATTTGGAGGAGTGTCGTCTGAGATGGAAAACGTCGGTTATAAGTGCTAGAGATCAGCTCATTCAAGCTAAGTGGATGCACAGAGTGTACTTGACCCCACTGCGTCTTTATCAGATGCGGCAAATACCGAATCCTGGATGTGACAGATGTGGAGAGGCGAGGGGCTCTTTCTTTCATATGGTGTGGCACTGCCCGGTGATGAAGTCATACTGGAAGGGAATATGTAACTTTATTAATGTCAGGTTAGGGCTCCCAGGGATCTGTAATCCTGTAATTTGTTTACTAGGGTTAGTCTCTGAAGCTACTCCTTCCAAATATAATAGAATATTATTAAGATTGTTGATGTTCTATGGGAGGAAGAATATACTTTTGAACTGGAAACCGCCCAAGTGTCCTACAGTGAGCCAATGGGTACTCCTGATAAATAAAGACCTGCAAATGTACAAATTGACATACGAGGCAAGGGGATTGCCTGATCGATTTGATAATATCTGGGGCCTTTGGGTCCAGGCGGAGGGTACAACTTGAAGTCATTGGCGATGGCGAATGTATCACCCATTGTATGAATGTGAGTGTGTATGCGGTTTGAGTGAGTCCTAGAACTAGTTTGGTGGAAACAGCGACACCTTGTATTAAAGTCACTTATATGTCCTTTATGGTCAAGATATATGTTAACATTTGACTTGCTCATGTGAGTGCATGGGTCATGGAAGGATTGTTCTCCTCTATTCTCCCCTTGGGAGTGTTGTATTAAATGCAAAATGTTAAATAAACGCTATTTAAAAAAAAAACTGAGCACGTGCGGCCTTCTCAGTGAGCAGGACAAGGAAATAAGAAATATAACAAATAGCAGGTGGCGCTACACAGATACATGTTATTGAATAACTCAGTGGCCATACAAAATGTTTAATTACATGCAATTACAAAAGAATCCAGATCCAGGTGCTGGTTTGAAAACTGAAATATTTTTGTGGGACAACCCCTTTAACTGCCTAGGTATCTAACAGGTAAATAGCAGGGTCATGGGGAACAGAACATGTAGAGCATATATATAATGCTTGTCAGTCTGCCTCTCATCTTCCCTCCATTTCAGTCTGCCTCTCATCTCCCTACCCATGCTATCTAAAAGACAAAATATTTGCTGCCCATAGCAACCAATCACAGCACAGTTTTCATTATTTGCCCATAGAAACTAGTAACATCACAGCTTTCATTTTACTACAGAACTTCCAAATCTGCCTTATCCTGTGTGTTGTCAGAAAATAAATGTCTTTTGTGATTCAGAGTGCTAAACAAGCTCTTTGTTGCCCATGGCAACAAATTATGTAGCTTGCATTTTATGCACTAATAGAACTATAGCTGCTGAGGCACTGCTTCTCATCCTGCCTCTCATTTCCCTGCATGTGTTATTTAAAAAGACAATCTGTTTGTTGCATATAGCAACCAATCACAGCATAGCTTTCAGTTTGCCCATATCAACCAACAAAAACAAACAAAAAGTGTTGAGAGAATCAAAGTTACCGAAGCGGACTTCAATCTGCATTTCAGGAAAAACTATTTTTTTTGTAAAATTCAGCAAAGTAGCCGAATCGAATTTTGAAGAACTTTGCTTATCTCTAATCACCAATGAAAGGGTGTCTTCACAAACCCTTCATGTCTAGATACATGAATAAACATATACATAAATTAAAATGTAACTTTTAAACTTTGATTTTAAAACTTTCAACTTTATTTCATGTCATTAAACATCTGTGAATCCCGTCACCAAAAATAAAGTAGTTATAATCTCTTTGAAAAAAAAAAAAAAAAAAAAAAAAAGATAGCTCATCAATATCCGATCAGCGGGGACCAAGATCTGGACCTCCACCCCCATTATGATCAGCGGATAGAAGAGGCAAGGTGCTCCGTTAGCGCTGTAGGCTATTCCCAGGCCATGTGACGTCAAAATACATTGGTCACATGGCCTAGTTGCAGCAAAGCCCAATTGAAGTGAATGGGGATGAGCCGCAATACCAAACACAGCTGTTATACTATGTACAGCGCTGTGCTTGGTAAGCTGCTGGAAGTCAGCAGTGCTCTCCACAGCTCAGGTGAACGTGGCGACTCCCTAAAGCAGCTAATCAGTTGATCCTCAGGATAGAATCATTATCATTTCCTGGATAATGCCTTTAAAAACAGAAGAGAATAAAAAAAAAGTCTCTGAAATAAAAAAATTAAAAGTTCTATTGCCAACCCAAACACTCTCTTCAGGAGCTATTTCCTTTATACAGTCCTGATGAAAGGTTTAGGATGGCAAAAAATCATATTTAGCATGGCTGGATCTTAACAAGATTCCAAGTAGAGCTTTAACATGCAACAAGAAGAAATGGGAGTGAGACAAAACATTTTTTGAGCATTCAATTTAATGAAAACAACGAATAAACTGAAACAGGCTGTTTTTCAGCTTATCAAAAGTTTAGGACCACACCTCCAACCAAAACAGAAATCCAACTTCCAAACATGAACTCAGTAATGAATAGCTCCGCCGTTATTGTTTATCACTTCAAAAATTTGTTTCGGCATGCTTGATGCAAGCATTTCCATGAGGTGAGTGGGAACATTTCTCCAAGTGGTGAAGACGGCCGGACGAAGGCCATCTACTGTCTGGAACTGTTGTCCATTTTTGTAAACTTCCCTTGCCATCCATCCCCAAAGGTTCTCAATTGGATTTAGATCAGGGGAACACGCAGGATGGGCCAAAAGGGTGATGTTATTTTCCTGGAAGAAGTCCCTTGTCCTGCGGTCATTTTGTACTGTAGCGTTGTCCTGTTGAAAAACCCAGTCGTTACCAGACAGACGAGGGCTCTCAGTCATGAGGAATTCTCTCTGCAACATCTGGACATAGCCAGCAGCTGTTTGACGCCCCTGCACTTCATGTGATGACCGAAGTGACGTCACCACAGGTCCTGTTCAGCAAAGGAGACAGAACGAGATGCCGGGCAGCGCGAGCAAGTGGATTAAGGGGAGTTAAAAAATTTTTTACAATTTTTTAACCCCTCCAGCGCTATTTTACTATGCATTCTGTATTCTGAATGCTATTATTTTCCCTTATAACCATGTTATAAGGGAAAATAATAATGATCGGGTCCCCATCCCGATCGTCTCCTAGCAACCGTGCGTGAAAATCGCACCACATCCGCACTTGCTTGCGATTTTCACGCAACCCCATTCACTTCTATGGGGCCTGCATTGCGTGAAAAACGCAGAATATAGAGCATGCTGCGATTTTCACGCAACGCACCAGTGATGCATGAAAATCACCGCTCATGTGAACAGCCCCATAGAAATGAATGGGTCGGTATTCAGTGCGGGTGCAATGCGTTCAACTCACGCATCGCATCGCATCCGCGCGGAATACTCACCCGTGTGAAAGGGGCCTTGGAGTCGGACATGTACCCCCCTTTGTCATCATGCATTGAAAATCATTCCATATTAAGTACTTCTTTGAGTGTATTTACAACCATTTTCCTTCCATTTTACTCTATTATGGTTTGTACTATATATCAGATCATGAAGCTATTAATAATTTGTGTGTATTTATAATCATACCCTTCTTATCGGTGTTCCATTATGGATTTTATCATGTTCTATGGATTTTAATGTATTTTAGAGTTAAATGTAATATTTTATCTGTTTTTGAATCAAAGAAGTGCAATACAAAATGTATTTTTCATTGGATAATTAAAACTAATCATGAGACACATTATAAGAAAAAAAACGCATAAGTAGACGAAAAAACGCAACAAAACCGCACAATGGTGTGAAAGCTGAGAACTCCCACCGGACTAACAAAGAGGCCTCTATACAGATGATCATAAAAATTGGATAAAGATATTCGAATTACTGGAGCGCTCCAAACAGAACAAAAATTTTTATCCAACTTACGGCATCAGTTCCCGAGATACTTCGCTGTGAGACACAAGCTGGAATCCCGTTGCAGACCACGTGACACGCCGGCGTCTGCTTGAGCAGTTTGGGATAACACACACAGCAGCGACTTTAATATCGGGTATGTAATGCCGAAATATTGGACATATTAAATTGCAACCTACGTTTCCTATAAGAACAATATAAAAACTCGCTCAAGGTTTTGATTGTAAAGAACTTTTATTCATTGTTACAAGGAACTTTACATATTTTGCTCTTCAGTGTCTTCAAATCATAGCTTTTATATATCCATTATCATATGGCTTTGCAATTTTTTGTTTTTATTTTATTGTGATTCTATTGTGATTTTTATTGAGCTTTTTTATTTCCATTTATATTAAACAGTGTTATCACGTCATATACTGTATATTGTAATCTGTATCCACACATATAGAGTGCCAGTCCATACTATTAATTTATTTTCAATATTCTTCTCTGTAAGGGTGATACAGCCATTTGGACTAGAGCACCTGCTCCCTGATCACATAGGAGTGAGCTATTTCTATTATCTTTGTCTACCATGTATTTAATATGGTCACAAATTATTTCTTAGTGTTTGTCTCTCTCGCCCCACCAATATTTGTTCTTAGGCTGCATTCACACATAAAGTTGGAAAAACACCACAAAACCTATTTTTTTATTTTTTACCTTTTTACTGAAAAATGCCAGCTCCAGATGTTACCTTTAGTTTTATCGGAAATACACTGCCTGTCCAAAAAAAAAAAAAGAAGAAGCCACCACCAAAAAGACCCTTTAGCTTTGATTACGGCACACATTCGCTGTGGCATTGTTTCGATAAGCTTCTGCAATGTCACAAAATTTATTTCCATCCAGTGTTGCATTAATTTTTCACCAAGATCTTGCATTGATGATGGTAGAGTCTGACTGCTGCTCAAAGCCTTCTCCAGCACATTTCAAAGATTCTCAATGGGGTTAAGGTGCAGACACTGTGGTGGCCAATCCATGTATGAAAATGATGTCTCATGCTCCCTGAACCACTCTTTCACAATTGGAGCCCGATGAATCCTGGCATTGTCATCTTGGAATATGCCCGTGCCATCAGGGATGAAAAAATCCATTGATGGAATAACCTGGTCATTCAGTATGTTCATGTAGTCAGCTGACCTCATTCTTGGAGCACATACTGTTGCTGAACCTAGACCTGACCAACCCCAGATCATAGCACTGCCCCCACAGGCTTGTAGAGTAGGCACTAGGCACGATGGGTGCATCACTTCATCTGCCTCTCTTCTTACCCTGATGCGCCCATCACTCTGGAACAGGGTAAATCTGGACTCATCAGACCACATGACCTCCTTCCATTGCTCCAGAGTCCAATCTTTATGATGCTCCCTAGCAAATTGAAGCCTTTTTTTCTGGTTTGCCTCACTGATTAGTGGTTTTCTTACGGCTACACAGCTGTTCAGTCCCAATCCCTTGGGTTCCCTTTGCATTGTGCGTGTGGAAATGCTCTTACTTTCACTATTAAACATAGCCCTGAGTTCTACTGTTTTTCTTCGATTTGATTTCACCAAATGTTTAAGTGATCGCCGATCACGATCATTCAGAATTTTTTTCCCGCCACATTTCTTCCTCTAATACGATGGGTCCCCAATATCCTTCCAGTTTTTAATAATGCGTTGGACAGTTCTTAACCCAATTTTAGTAGTTTCTGCAATCTCCTTAGATTTTTTCTCTCCTTGATGCATGCCAATGATTTGACCCTTCTCAAGCAGACTAACATCTTTTCTACGACCACGAGATGTGTCTTTCGACATGGTTGTTTACGAAACGAGAAGCAACTCATTGCACCAGTTGGGGTTAAATAACTTATTGCCAGCTGAAAGATAATCGCCCATGCAGTAATTATCCAATAGGAGGCTCATAACTATTTGCTTAGTTAAATCCAGGTGGTGACTTTTCTTTGGGACAGGCAGTGTATAATACGTTGGACGCACAATTTATTATTTATTTTTTTTGGTGGCATTTCCTTGTCTCTCTGAGTCTTTGACCAGGGTTAGCCTCAGGTTACATTACAATCTGAGCGAGTACTCTTTTTGTCCCCCCCCCCCCCAACAGACTCCTCCACAACCATTATAGGGTATTAATTGCACTAAATTAGTAGCATCAATTTTAAAATGTGATGATAATGTCTGTAAAGCGCTGTGGAATATGTCAGCACTATATAAGTGAGTACAATAAATAAATAAATAAAATGTAAATAAAAAAGGTTTTCCAAAAATTTTTTACACTGCTGACCTATCCTCAAGATAAGTCATCAGCCGATCAGCTGTTTGAGGAGATTGAAATGCTCCTGTGAGTGCCACTACCGCCTCACAGCTTACCAAGCACAGGGCGGTACATTTTAAAGCGGATGTGCTTGGTAACGCAGCTCAGACCCATTCACTTGAATGGGACTGAGCTGCACCTAGGCTATATGACCAATGAAAGTGACATCACTGGCCTAGGGTAAGCTGCCAGAAGGCCTCCGTGTTCATGTAGTGCCGCAGCCTTCTTAAACAGCTGATCGGCTGGGGTGTAGGTGTCAGAACCTCACTGATGACCTATTCAGAGGTTAGATCATCAGCATTAAAAAGCTGGAAATCCCTCTAATCTTATGGAGAGAAGAATGCATATTTAAAGGGATATTTCCATCTGGCACATTTAAGGCATATCCATAGGATATGCTATAACTGTTTGATCGTGTAACTCCCATCTCTGGGAGCTGCTCTATTCTCAAAAATGGGGACCGGAAATTAATGGAATGCAAGCTGCACATGTGCGCCAATCCCTCTATTCACCACTATGGGACTTTCAAAAATAGCTGAGCGCTAGCTTACCTATTTTTAGAAGTCTCGTAGCAGTGAATGGAGACGACACATGCATATGCAGTGGTAGTGGTGCCATTCCAAGCTCAAATACAACACAAGAACCAAGCATGGTACATAAATACAACACCAGAACCAAGCTCACCACATAAATACAGCACCACAACCGAGCATGATACAGCACCAGAACCAAGCTCATTACATAAATACAGCACCATAGCCAAGCGCAGTACATAAATACAGCACCACAACCAAGCATGATACAGCACCAAAACCAAGCGCAGTATATAAATACAGCACCAAAACCAAGCTCATTACATAAATACAGCACCATAGCCAAGCGCAGTACATAAATACAGCACCATAGCCAAGCGCAGTACATAAATACAGCACCATAGCCAAGCGCAGTACATAAATACAGCACCAGAACCAAGCTCATTACATAAATACAGCACAACAACCAAGCATGATACAGCACCAGAACCAAGCTCATTACATAAATATAGCACCATAGCCAAGCACAGTACATAAATACAGCACCAAAACCAAGCTCATTACATAAATACAGCACCATAGCCAAGCGCAGTACATAAATACAGCACCATAGCCAAGCGCAGTACATAAATACAGCACCATAGCCAAGCGCAGTACATAAATACAGCACCAGAACCAAGCTCATTACATAAATACAGCACCATAGCCAAGCGCAGTACATAAATACAGCACCAAAACCAAGTTCATCACAAAAATACAGCACAACAACCAAGCATGATACAGCACCAGAACCAAGCTCATTACATAAATATAGCACCATAGCCAAGCACAGTACATAAATACAGCACCAAAACCAAGCTCATTACATAAATACAGCACCAGAACCAAGGACTGAACATAATCATAGGTATTCTGGGAGTAGTAGTAATAGAATACTATGACACATCATCACGTTGTAGACGAGTAACTACAGTACTGATCAGAGTTAGTGACTAAATAAACATTTACAAATAGTGACTTACAGGTGATGTTTCCTCAGTTACTCTCTTTCCTTTCCATCCTGTTCAGACCCCCATGATGACGTCTCTCTTCCACAGCTTGTCTCTGCATAGCTTAACGCCCAAATGTATTCACCTACTTGCTTTACCAACACATCTGCATCCTATGTTCTAACACAAACTTCTCTAAATGCTGTGCCCTGAATATAATACTAACATACACTGTGCCCTGGAATACAATCATGTCACATACTATGCCCTCTGAAAATAAGGCACAAACACATAATGCCCTTAAAGGTAGTGCCCCATATATAGAGGCTAATCCTCTGTCCCCCCTTATATAGCGCCACACACTCTGTGTCCCAGGTATATATAGCCTCATGCTATATGCCCCCATATGTAGGGCCACATGTGTTTTGCCCACTGTATATAGTGCCTGGATCTGTGCCCTTTATATAGTGCCAGGATCTATAAACCCTTTATATAGTGCCCCTTGCTTTGTGCCCCCTTAATATGGTGCCGGATTCGGTGCCCCCTTTATATAGTGCAAATTGCTCTGTTCAACCTTTATATAGGGCCTCTTGCTCTGTGCAACCTTTATATAGGGCCTCTTGCTCTGTGCAACCTTTATATAGGGCCTCTTGCTCTGTGCAACCTTTATATAGGGCCTCTTGCTCTGTGCTCCCTTTATATAGGGCTTCTTGCTCTGTGCCCCGGAATAACACTTCACGCTCACAGCCCCCTATAGTCCCTTATGGATGGTGCCTCCTGCTCTGTGCCCTGCTACAGTGTGCCTTATCTTATAAACACTTCTGACCAGGCTTGCATCAACAGAACATTGCGCATGCCACATGCATTACAGGAAAGCACCAAATAGAGGACAGGGAATAACTGGTTCTCTGCCTCGCCATTCTGCAATTTTTGTAATGTAGGCAGCACGAAGATGTCATTGTGTCACCTGCAACACTCTGCAGATGCGGGCTGAATGGCAGGAAACCAACAGTTTCCTTGTCTTGCCAGTGCTGAAGCAAATGCATACGATTTTGAAAAGACCTAGAACATACCCTTACCCTTCACATGAGTTATGCCCCCTAAGTGCTCCTACACAGTATTTATACCTCCTTAGTGCCCATACCCCATAGTTCTGCCCCCTTAGGGCCCCAAAACAGTAAAATGACCCCCTAGATGCCCCACCCAGTAAAGTACCTCCTTAGTGTCCCTACAAAATAAACAGCCCCCTTAATACCTCCATCCAGTAGTGCTGCCCCCTTAGAGCTCCCACAAAGAAGTGGGCCCCCTTAGTGTTAATAAAATAAAAAAAATGTAATACATAGCAGACATGTTCCATCTATGAAAAAAGAACATTCAGCTCTCCCCAGCAAATGCAATGTGGTGACGTCATCATGCCTGCTGAGATGAGAACAAACTGGCCGATTCTCCCCATGAAATGATTCTCAGCCTGTGCGGTCCTTCTACACAGCCCAGCAAGCACCATCTGTCACTGCATTGGGCCTGCTGTTGGCATTCAACTACACTGCGTGCAGAATTATTAGGCAAATGAGTATTTTGACCACATCATCCTCTTTATGCATGTTGTCTTACTCCAAGCTGTATAGGCTCGAAAGCCTACTACCAATTAAGCATATTAGGTGATGTGCATCTCTGTAATGAGAAGGGGTGTGGTCTAATGACATCAACACCCTATATTAGGTGTGCATAATTATTAGGCAACTTCCTTTCCTTTGGCAAAATGGGTCAAAAGAAGGACTTGACAGGCTCAGAAAAGTCAAAAATAGTGAGATATCTTGCAGAGGGATGCAGCACTCTTAAAATTGCAAAGCTTCTGAAGCGTGATCATCGAACAATCAAGCGTTTCATTCAAAATAGTCAACAGGGTCGCAAGAATCGTGTGGAAAAACCAAGGCGCAAAATGAACTGAGAAAAGTCAAGCGTGCAGCTGCCAAGATGCCACTTGCCACCAGTTTGGCCATATTTCAGAGCTGCAACATCACTGGAGTGCCCAAAAGCACAAGGTGTGCAATACTCAGAGACATGGCCAAGGTAAGAAAGGCTGAAAGATGACCACCACTGAACAAGACACACAAGCTGAAATGTCAAGACTGGGCCAAGAAATATCTCAAGACTGATTTTTCTAAGGTTTTATGGACTGATGAAATGAGAGTGAGTCTTGATGGGCCAGATGGATGGGCACGTGGCTGGATTGGTAAAGGGCAGCGAGCTCCAGTCCGACTCAGACGCCAGCCAGGTGGAGGTAGAGTTCTGGTTTGGGCTGGTATCATCAAAGATGAGCTTGTGGGGCCTTTTCGGGTTGAGGATGGAGTCAAGCTCAACTCCCAGTCCTACTGCCAGTTTCTGGAAGACACCTTCTTCAAGCAGTGGTACAGGAAGAAGTCTGCATCCTTCAAGAAAAACATGATTTTCATGCAGGACAATGCTCCATCACACGCGTCCAAGTACTCCACAGCGTGGCTGGCAAGAAAGGGTATAAAACAAGAAAATCTAATGACATGGCCTCCTTGTTCACCTGATCTGAACCCCATTGAGAACCTGTGGTCCATCATCAAATGTGAGATTTACAAGGAGGGAAAACAGTACACCTGTCTGAACAGTGTCTGGGAGGCTGTGGTTGCTGCTGCACGCAATGTTGATGGTGAACAGATCAAAACACTGACAGAATCCATGGATGGCAGGCTTTTGAGTGTCCTTGCAAAGAAAGGTGGCTATATTGGTCACTGATTTGTTTTTGTTTTGTTTTTGAATGTCAGAAATGTATATTTGTGAATGTTGAGATGTTATATTGGTTTCACTGGTAAAAATAAATAATTGAAATGGGTATATATTTGTTTTTTGTTAAGTTGCCTAATAATTATGCACAGTAATAGTCACCTGCACACACAGATATCCCCCTAAAATTGCTAAAACTAAAAACTACTTCCAAAAATATTCAGCTTTGATATTAATGAGTTTTTTGGGTTCATTGAGAACATGGTTGTTGTTCAATAATAAAATTAATCCTCAAAAATACAACTTGCCTAATAATTCTGCACTCCCTGTATATATGCATCCTGTGATGATCAGCACCATTCAGTTGAATGAGACTTAGCTGTAGACACATTTGAGTGCAGGAGCACCCTGAAACTGGGTGAGTCGGCCCAGTGACCGGGTGCTCAACAAAGGGGACCTTTGGCCGGGCAACTCTCAATGTTTTTTTTAAAAACGCAGCATCTTGAAGCAATGCCAATTCAATCCATCCTGTTCTATACAGTAAAAAAAAATGACGGAAATGGAAACTTTATTTATGTGTTATCACGAAAACACCACAGAAAAAATGCCAAATGAAAATAAAATGTATGTGATATGCCACAATTCTTATATCCTGCCAGACCTAAAAGAACTTAGCAGCAGAAAGCAGGTCCTCTACCTTCAGAGGGACATCCATAGCCTCTGCACTGCAGGATCAACATGGTTAGAGATACTGGACAGTAATTTATCGGCAGCTTCAGGGTCAGTGGTCTTTAGGGAGTAGAGGTTGCTGTAGTAGTCTGTGACGACCCCCATCACTGCCTAATATTTTTGTTCTTTTTTGTGGGTTTAAAAAAAAAAAATCAAACTACATGTGAAAGTAGTGTTTGCATTTTATAATTGCGTTCTTGCTTGGCATTTTTTTTTTATCTTTGCTTTTTTCCATATAGAAGACACAGACTTCATAGGCATAGGGGAGGGCACACAAAAAATACCAATAAAAAATCAACAGGGCCAAAATGCATCAAAAACACAGTAAAATCTGATCAGATCAGGCTTTGTTTGGCCAAAAAACACCATACCATCAAGCACTCCTTCAAAAAAAATGCCAGTGATTGTACTACATTTCTTCATTTTAACTGACTTAGGCTACTTTCACACTGGCAGGGTTCAGCAAAAACTCTTCTGTTACAACTATTGGCATCCATTATGAACACATCCGGTTGTATTATCTTTAACATGTAGGAAAAAAGAGAAAATCCAGCTTCCAAACGACCAATTGAATGCTTTAATACAAAAACGTGCTAAAATCCGGACGTGTACACCAGGTCTACGTGTTTCAGATCAATAAATTCAGATCCTCACTCATGACAGCATGATAGTGTAAGACACTGGCCTTAAATAAGAGGCAGGTTCAGCATGCCAGGTGGACACAATCAACACATAGCTCCGCCTCAAACACTTAAAAACATATGCTAAACATGAGAAGAGAAAAGGGGAAAAGCTGCAAAAAATACAGAGAAAGTGTACCAGGGTCAATAATGTAATATAAGATCATGTCTGCGATTTAGACCTGTTGGTACACAAGTACCCATAGTAAAAATCCTGTATGATTCTCTATTTAAAAGAACTCTCCTGTGATCACCTCCACGTTTGGGGATTTTAACCCTTTCCACTCCTTGCACCACAAGGCTACTGGCATCACCTGCATGACGAGCCGCATAGTGTGAACTGACCACAGAAACATTTCGGGTCAGCGCATGTGGAATATCAGAAATATGTCGGCGAATTCTGGTTTTGAGGCTGTTGGAAGTACAGCCTATGTATTGTAAGCGGCATGTCATGCAGTTGAATATTCCACATGCGCTGACCCGAAATGTTTCTGCGGAAACAATGTGGGGTCCCTGTTTTTTCAAACCTAGCCTAGGTTAACCCCTTCAAGATCAAGCCATTTTTCAGCTAAAGGACCAGGCGCTTTTGCAAATCTGGCGTGTCACTTTATGTGGTAATAACTTTGGAACGCTTTTACTTATCCAAGCCATTCTGAGAATGTTTTCTCGTGACACATTGTACTTCATGACTTCATGAAAAAATCCAAAATTGTACTTCATGAAAGTGGTCGATATGTTTTACCTTTATTTATTTTAAAAAAATCCAAAATTTACAGAACATTTGGAAAATTTGAAATGGTTAAACTTCAAAAAATATTAACTTAACATTTGCCATATGCCTCCTTTATGTTGGCATTATTTTATAAATGTCATTTTATTTTTTAAGACAATTGCCAAAACCTCCCTTTTAATTCAATCAGAAATCACTTTGAGTGGCTGAAATAATAGAAACCACCTATAACTGACTCCAAATTGGAAACTACCCCCCTCAAATTATTCAAAACTGATTTTATAAACTTTGTTAACCCTTTAGGTGTTCCACAAGAATTAAAGGAAAATGGAGGTGAAATTTCAAAATTCAAATTTTCCATTTTAATACATTTTTCCCTGTAAAACAGCAAAGGTTAACAGCCAAACAAACATCGATATTTATTACCCTGATTCCACAGTTTATAGAAACACCCCATATGTGGTCGTAAACTGCTGTATGGGCACAAAGCAGGGCTCAGAATGAAGGAGCACCATATGATTTTTGGAGGACAGATTTTGCTGGAATGGTTTTCAAGCGCAGTGTCACGTTTGAAGAGACACTAAGGTACCCCTACAGTGGAAACACCCAAAATGTGACCCCATTTTTGAATCTACTCCCCTCATGTAATTTATTTTTAGGGTTTGACCCCATAGGCTTTTCATGGAATTTTGAAAAATGTGGCTATGGAAAATGTAAAATTACTTTTTTCCAATAAAATGTTTCTTTAGCTCCAGATTTATTTTCACAAAGGGATAACAGAAAAAAAGCACCCCAATATTTGTTACCCATTTTCTCCTGAATACGGCAGCACACCATATGTGGTCATAAACCTTTGTATGGGCACACAGCAAAGCTCAGAAGAGGAGAGCCATACGGCTTTTGGAGGGCAGATTTCACTCAAATAATTTTTATGCAATATGTTGCATTTGAAGACTCCCTGAGGTGCCCCTACAGTACAAACCCACATAAAGTGACCCCATTTTGGAAACTACACTCCCAATGGTATTTTTAAAGGGGTGTAGTTTGCACTTTAGCCCAACAGGAGCTTCACAGAATTTAGAAACACTTGGCCGTGAAAATGAAAAATTACGTATTTTACAAGAAAATTTTGATTTAGGCCCACATATTTCATTTTCACAAGGAGTAACAGGAGAATTCACAATTTGTTACTCATTTTCTTCTGAATACAACACCCCATATGTGGTCGTAAGGTGCTGTAAGGGTGCACTGCAGGGCACAGAAGGGAAGCAGCGCCATGTGTATTTGAGGCCTAGTTTGGTGATTTATACAGCAAGAAGTGAACTCATTTTAGAAATCACACCTCTCAAAGAATTTATCAATGGATATAGTGAGCATTTTGACCCAGCAGGTGTTTTGCAAAATTAATTCACAGCAGATGGTGAATTTGCCAAGAGAAATATCTTGGCAAAAGACAACTTTTCCCATTTTTTTATACAAAGTTGGCATTTGACCAAGATATTTATCTCACCCAGCATGGGTATATGTAAAATGACACCCCAAAACACATTCCCCAACTTCTACTGAATACGGAGATACCAGATGTGTGACACTTTTTTGCAGCCTAGGTGGGCAAAGGGGCCCATATTCCAAAGAGCACCTTTCGGATTTCACTGGTCATTTTTTACAGAATTTGATTTCAAACTCCTTACCACACATTTGGGCCCCTAGAATGCCAGGGCAGTATAACTACCCCACAAGTGACCCCATTTTGGAAAGAAGACACCCCAAGGTATTCGCTGATGGGCATAGTGAGTTCATGGAAGTTTTTATTTTTTGTCACAAGTTAGTGGAATATGAGACTTTGTAAGAAAAAATAAAAAAAATAAAAATCATCATTTTCCACTAACTTGTGACAAAAAATAAAAAATTCTAGGAACTTGCCATGCCCCTCACGGAGTACCCTGGGGTGTCTTCTTTCCAAAACGGGGTCACTTGTGGGGTAGTTATACTGCCCTGGCATTTTCCAGGGGCCCTAATGTGTTGTAAGTAGGTAAATGTACTGTGAAATCCGAAAGGTGCTCTTTGGAATGTGGGCCCCTTTGCCCACCTAGGCTGCAATAAAGTGCCACACATGTGGTATCTCCGTATTCAGGAGAAGTTGGGGAATGTGTTTTGGGGTGTCATTTTACATATACCCATGCTGGGTGAGATAAATATCTTGGTCAAAAGCCAACTTTGTATAAAAAAATGGGAAAAGTTGTCTTTTGCCAAGATATTTCTCTCACCCAGCATGGGCATATGTAAAATGACACCCCAAAACACATTCCCCAACTTCTCCTGAGTACGGAGATACCAGATGTGTGACACTTTTTTGCAGCCTAGATGCGCAAAGGGGCCCACATTCCTTTTATGAGGGCATTTTTAGACATTTGAATCCCAGACTTCTTCTCACGCTTTAGGGCCCCTAGAATGCCAGGGCAGTATAAATACCCCACATGTGACCCCATTTTGGAAAGAAGACACCCCAAGGTATTCAATGAGGGGCATGGCGAGTTCATAGAAATTTTTTTTTTTTGGCACAAGTTAGCGGAAATAGATTTTATTTATTTTTTTCTCACTTTCCGCTAACTTGGGACAAAAATTTCAATCTTTCATGGACTCAATATGCCCCTCACGGAATACCTTGGGGTGTCTTCTTTCCGAAATGGGGTCACATGTGGGGTATTTATACTGCCCTGGCATTCTAGGGGCCCTAAAGCGTGAGAAGAAGTCTGGAATATAAATGTCTAAAAAATTTTACGCATTTGGATTCCGTGAGGGGTATGGTGAGTTCATGTGAGATTTAATTTTTTGACACAAGTTAGTGGAATATGAGACTTTGTAAGAAAAAAAATATATAATTTCCGCTAACTTGGGCCAAAAAAATGTCTGAATGGAGCCTTACAGAGGGGTGATCAATGACAGGGGGGTGATCAATGACAGGGGGGTGATCAGGGAGTCTATATGGGGTGATCACCCCCCTGTCAGTGATCACCCCCCTATAAGGCTCCATTCAGATGTCCGTATGTGTTTTGCGGATCCGATCCATGTATCCGTGGATCCGTAAAAATCATACGGACATCTGAATGCAGCCTGACAAGGGGGGTGATCAATGACAGGGGGGGTGATCAATGACAGGGGGGGTAATCAATGACAGGGGTGTGATCAGGGAGTCTATATGGGGTGATCACCACAGTCATTGATCATGCCCCTGTAAGGCTCCATTCAGACGTCCGTGTGCGTTTTGCGGATCCGATCCATCTATCAGTGGATCCGTAAAAATCATGCGGACGTCTAAATGGAGCTTTACAGGGGGGTGATCAATGACAGGGGGGTAATCAATGACAGGGGGGTGATCAGGGAGTCTATATGGGGTGATCAGGAGTGATCAAGGGTGAATAAGGGGTTAATAAGTGACCGGGGGGGGGGGGGGGGGGTGTAGTGTAGTGTGGTGCTTGGTGCAACATATTACTGAGCTACCTGTGTCCTCTGGTGGTCGATCCAAACAAAGGGGACCACCAGAGGACCAGGTAGCAGGTATATTAGACGCTGTTATCAAAACAGCGTCTAATATACCTGTTAGGGGTTAAAAAAATCACATCTCCAGCCTGCCAGCGAACGATCGCCGCTGGCAGGCTGGAGATCCACTTTCTTACCTTCCGTTCCTGTGAGCGCGCGCGCCTGTGTGCGCGCGTTCACAGGAAATCTCGGCCATCGCGAGAGGACGCGCCGGCGCGTCCAGGAGGAATGAATCAACCACCTCCAGGACGCGTCTGTGCGTAAGGCGGTCCGGAGGTGGTTAATTCTTGTGGAACACCTAAAGGTTTAACAACGCTTGTAAAATTATATTTGAATTGGGTCATAGTTTCTAAAATGGAGTAATTTATCGGTGGTTTCTATTATGTAAGCCCCACAAAATGAATTCATGACTGAATTGGTCCTTTAAAAAGCAGGTTTTGGAAATGTTCTTACAAATTTAAAAAATTGCATCTAAAATTGTACTTCATCTAACATTCCAAAAAAAATAAAAAATTAATGACTTTTACAAATTGATGCCAACAAAAAGTAGAAATATGGGAAATGTAAATTATAACTAAGGAGAGCGTCACAGGGATAAAAAATAAAAACTCACCTTCTCCCTGGCTGTGACTCTCTCCTCTGTGATTGGACCGCGCTACAGCCAGGGAGAAGGAGACTCTCATTGAGAAACAGGGCGGTGTCCTCCTCCCTGTACCGACGCTATTCTTTAGCATACCAGGTGGGGGAATTCAACAGGGGCATAGCGGGCGAACAGAGCAGTGCCCAGAAAAAATAGTAAGCGCTCTTACATTCATGGGCTATTCCCTACATAACCTGCTACTTATTTCATAATGTCTGGACCCATGAAAGGTCCTCTTTAAAGACGAACACCTGCAAAAATGTTTATTCACTGACCTGCTAGAAAGGTACATGATGTAGTCTGTAGTGAATGAAATCTTCTCCTCAGTGACGGTATTTGTCAGCTATCCCCTCCCGTCTAACTTTTAGCTGTGTCATGTGACAGACTCTCTGATCTCCAAACGGCAGGACTGACATTGAGGCACCCATAGGAATACATAGAGAAACTGACTTCCTGTCCACACATAAGATGCTGTGTTATTTGGAAAGTCTGGTTGCTGGCCACATGACACAGCCGAGAAGCAGAAGGGAGGGGGTAGCTCACAAATACAGACACCGGAAAGAAGATTGCATCATGCACATTTCTAGCAGGTCAGAGAATAACATTTTTTTGCGCGAGTAGAAACTGAAAACTGGGGTAGAAGTTAATTAGAACCTTGCTATTAGATACATGTGTCACACTCATCGTCCCCTGAGCTGACACCAACAGCTCCCATTTGTGGCATTCTAATCAGATATCTTTTTTCAGCCTTATAAACTATGTTACTATGTTAGTTTTAAAAATTAAATGACATCACATGGCTGGATAACCCATTCTGAATACACCACCCTATGAGACCCCCATACAGACTCCCAGAACAGACCCCAGAATTAATACAGACCAAATTAGACCCTAAATGTATACAGACCTCAGATCATACCCCGAATTTATACAGACCCCAGACAACATAAGCAACTCTCCTCTCCTCCTCTAAGTGCCGCCACCACTCTGACTCTTCAGTAGAGCACTTTGTCCTAGCACTGCATCCTGACGTTACAAAGAGTCAGGTCATAATGCATGCTGTTGAAGCTGTATACGGTCAGGACCTAGTGCAGCGCCAGGTGAAAATGACCAGTGGGCAGATTTGGGGTCTAATCTGGAATCTGAATGAATGTGGGCGCTCATCTGCAGTCTGCATTCATTTTGGGGTCTAGTCTGGAGGTCTGTATGAATTTTGGGGTCTGTCTGGAGGTTTATATGAATTTTACTGGTGGGCCCTAGGTACCACAGTCCAAAACTGCTTGTGGAGTCCACACCCCAACCAGTTAGAGCAGTTTTGGCCGCGCAAGGAGCACCTAAACAAGATTAGGTAGGTGGTTTGTATGTTAGGCTTGATCAGTGTAATTACTTTTGCAATAGATAAAGTAAAAATTATAATAAGACAAAATATTCAGAAAATTACCATTTTCAACCGAAGCTAACATACTAGATTCACTCTGACCATTTTCTTGATCATGACCCGCATGGTTAGAAGCCAGACTTGCCCACTGGGATACCCAACGTTTTCTGCCTGATACAGAAAGAACATCCTAAAATTAGAAAAAATAGAATTTGTTAAATTGAGAACTAACACCAACAAAACAAAACTTGCAATAAAAACTGAAAAAAATCATAAATCATAAATAAACCTATAAACATAAAGGGGATCATTTCTTAAAACCGGCATTCTAGACCGCGGTCTTAATAACCCCTATATCTGGCGGTGGATCTGCCTAAGTTATGAAGAGATGCAGGCCTCTACATAACTTAGGCGCAGCTAGTGCCAGTCTAAATGTAAGACAGCTTCCTTGCTGACTTTAGACCATTTTCTATGCCTGAAAAAACGTAGAAAATGATGAATGAGCCCACGCCCACTTTTTAGGCCTGAATTTTCAGAGTGCAGCGCAAATAACCTTTGCACTTCAATCTGCACCAGAAATACACCTAAGGCTACTTTCACACTTGCGGCAGAGAGATCTGGCAAGCAGTTCCGTCGCCGGAACTGCCTGCCGGATACGGCAAAACGTATGCCAACTGATGGCATTAGTAAGACTGATCAGGATCATGATCAGTCTTAAAAATGCATTGAAATGCCGGATCCGTCTTTCCAGTGTCATCCGGCAAAAACGGATCGGGCATTTGCTTTTTTCACATTTTTTTCGGTTCCGGCATTCCAGTATTTAGAATGCCGGATCCGGCACTAATACATTCCTATGGAAAAAAATGCCGGATCCAGCATTCAGGCAAGTTTTTTTTGCCGGAGATAAAACCGTAGTACGCTACGGTTTTCTCTTTTGCCTGATCAGTAAAAATCATTGAACTGAAGACATCCTAAAGCATCCTGAATGGATTACTCTCCATTCAGAATGTATGGGGATATGCCTGATCAGTTCTTTTCCGGTATAGAGCCCCTGTGACGGAACTCTATGCCGGAAAAGAAAAACGCTAGTGTGAAAGTACCCTAATATAGGCGTATTTCTGAATAATAAATAACCTCCAAAATATCTTAGCTGATGGAAACCTCTGAAAAATCCCAGGGATTTCTTTTATACTATAATCACTGTTTTTGCCTTTTATAAAGTTGTGTAAAGAAGAATTTGGAATGACACAATTCAAGGGGTTGTCCGCTTTTTTTTTTTATACTGATGATCTATCTTCAGGTTAGCTTCCAAATATATGAAAAAATACACATAGGGCGTATAGAGCAAAACCTGGGATAACCAAAAGACGAAGAGGGGGAGGGTATGAAAACCACTCACTTTGGGGAGTTTTGCTTAGTGCACAACAACCCAATGTACCAAATAGATTGAAGAGTATCGAGGTAAATGAAGAAGAGACTTCTGGCGGGGGCTGTTTGCTGAAGAAACTTTTGTGATTATGTGTTTTATCATTCTGCGATACCTGAGGAAGGGGCTAGTCCTGCTCCAAAACGCGTTGCTATTTTACAAAAACAAACTAATGTACCAAGACTACACAGTTGAAAGTTTATTCGGCAATACCACCTATATGAAATACCTTAAGCACTATGTAAACACAGATATAGAAGATGTTCGAAAAAATGTAATCTTTATTAAAGTTTAAAGAGGACTTTTCACCTCTCCTGACGTGTTTTAGTAGCGTCATGCATTCCCCATGTAATACCAATTCTGGAGCCTCTATTCCTATGACTATGTTGTGCCGTTCCTTTATAATTTCTACTAGAAGTTATGAATACATTGCTATTAGCCTTCAGTAAAAGTACAGAGGGGAGGTAACAAGTTGGGGGATGTGTACCTGCACAGACTCACTCTATCCAATCAGTGCTGCCATTTTCAGACTGTGCTGGTACACACTCCCAACTGGTTACCTCCCCTCTGTACCCTTACTGAAGGCTGCGGGTGCTTTTGGAGGTGCCATTTTGGGTCTGTAATTTACTGTTCTGAAGAATTTACTTTGTTGTAACCTACTGGGGGTGCCATTTGGCAATGGATTTCTATGTTATAACCATTCCTCCAATTCAATGGATTTCTGGTTTGCTTGTGTACATCTGACCCTAATGTGACATACTCCTGTGGTGTGTGTTTGTCAATGCCAATTCATATATGAGTTTTATTATACTTACTTTAAGGAGGAGCAGTCCCAACCCCTGACATGCCTGTTTTAATAGCTTCATGCATTCCCCAGGTAATACCAATTCTGAAACACCTATTCTTATGGCTCTATGTTATGCCATTCCTTTATTATTTCTAATTGAAGTAATGATTGAATTGCTAACAGCCTTCAGTAAGGGTACCGGATGGTAACAAGTTTGGGGGGGGGGGGGGGGGGTTGTACCTGCACAGTCTGAAAATGGTAGCACTGATTGGATAGAGTGAGTCTGTGCAGGTACACACACCCAACTGGTTACCAAGATTTGCCCGTATTTTGATAGGTGTTGTGAGTTTATTCGACAAGCAGTGCTCATGAGTAGTCTCCTTCTTAATTTCCCTTGGAATACTCAGGATAGGTAAGCAATATCAGATCGTTGGGGGAGCCGAATGCTGGCACTCCCTCCCGATCATCTGTTTGAAGAAAACTCATCTCTGGTACTAGCACTGTGTACTCTTCACTGTTTACCTGCTCGCTGTCAACAATGTAGCAGTGAGCAGTACTGTAATTACAATGAAAGGGATAGCAGTGTTGTAATTACATCTGGTCACAGCTGCAATGATGACAGCGAGCAGGTAAACAGAGATGAGAATACAGTGCTAGTACCAGAGCTGAATTCTCTTCAAACAGCTGATATGCGAGGTATCAGGCGTCTGGCACCCATGATCTGATATTAATCACCTATCCTGAGGTTAAAACTGTGTTTTAGGGTTCAATTAGACGTCCGTAAGAGTTTTGTGGTCCGCAAATTGTGGAACCGCAAAACACGGATACTGGCCATGTGTGTTCCGCATTTGACGGACTGCACATGGCCAGACCTATGACAGAAATGCCTATTCTTGTCCACGATTGCGGACAAGAATAGAACATGCTCTATCTTTTTTTGTTTTTTTACACTGGTAAAATGGAGTAAAAAAAAAATCTTTTATTTATAAAAAAAATACAAAATTTACCAAAAATTTGGAAACATTTGCAAATTTCTAAGTTTCAATTTCTCTACTTCTATAATACATAGTAATAACTCCCAAAATTGTTATTAATTTATATTTCCCATATGTCTACTTCATGTTTGGATCATTTTGGGAATGACATTTAATTTTTTGGGGACATTACAAGGCTTAGAAGTTTAGAAGCAAATCTTGAAATTTTTCAGAAATCTTCAAAAACCCACTTTTTAACCCCTTTGGGACACAGCCTTATTTCACCTTAAGGACCAGGCCATTTTTTGCAAATCTGACCAGTGTCACTTTAAGTGGTGATAACTTTAAAATTGTAATACCTCCAAAAATAGTTATTACTTTACATTCCCCATATGTTTACTTCATGTTTGGATAATTTTGGGAATGATATTTTATTTTTTGGGGATGTTACAAGGCTTAGAAGTTTAGAAGCAAATCTTGAAATTTTTTCAGAAATTTTCAAAAACCCAATTTTTAGGGACCAGTTCAGGTATGAAGTCACTTTGTGAGGCTTACAAAATAGAAACCACCCAAAAATGACCCATTCTAGAAATTACACCCCTCAAGGTATTCAAAACTGATTTTACAAACATCGTTAACCCTTTAAGTGTTCCACAAGAGTTCATGGCAAATGGAGATTAAATTTAAGAATTTCAATTTTTGGGCAAATTTTCCATTTTAATCCATTTTTCCCAGCAACAAAGCAAGGGTTAACAGCCAAATAAAACTCAATATACACTGCTCAAAAAAATAAAGGGAACACTTAAACAACACAATGTAACTCCAAGTCAATCACACTTCTGTGAAATCAAACTGTCCACTTAGAAAGCAACACTGAGTGACAATCAATTTCACATGCTGTTGTGCAAATGGGATAGACAACAGGTGGAAATTATAGGCAATTAGCAAGACACCCCCCAATAAAAGGAGTGGTTCTGCAGGTGGTGACCACAGACCACTTCTCAGTTCCTATGCTTCCTGGCTAATGTTTTGGTCACTTTTGAATGCTGGCGGTGCTTTCACTCTAGTGGTAGCATGAGGCGGAGTCTACAATCCACACAAGTGGCTCAGGTAGTGCAGCTTATCCAGGATGGCACATCAATGCGAGCTGTGGCAAGAAGGTTTGCGGTGTCTGTCAGCATAGTGTCCAGAGCATGGAGGCGCTACCAGGAGACAGGCCAGTACATCAGGAGACGTGGAGGAGGCCGTAGGAGGGCAACAACCCAGCAGCAGGACCGCTACCTCCGCCTTTGTGCAAGGAGGAACAGGAGGAGCACTGCCAGAGCCCTGCAAAATGACCTCCAGCAGGCCACAAATGTGCATGTGTCTGCTCAAACGGTCAGAAACAGACTCCATGAGGGTGATATGAGGGCCCGACGTCCACAGGTGGGGGTTGTGCTTACAGCCCAACACCGTGCAGGACGTTTGGCATTTGCCAGAGAACACCAAGATTGGCAAATTCGCCACTGGCGCCCTGTGCTCTTCACAGATGAAAGCAGGTTCATACTGAGCACATGTGACAGACGTGGAGAACGTTCTGCTGCCTGCAACATCCTCCAGCATGACCGGTTTGGCATTGGGTCAGTAATGGTGTGGGGTGGCATTTCTTTGGAGGGCCACACAGCCCTCCATGTGCTCGCCAGAGGTAGCCTGACTGCCATTAGGTACCGAGATGAGATCCTCAGACCCCTTGTGAGACCATATGCTGGTGCGGTTGGCCCTGGGTTCCTCCTAATGCAAGACAATGCTAGACCTCATGTGGCTGGAGTGTGTCAGCAGTTCCTGCAAGACGAAGGCATTGATGCTATGGACTGGCCCGCCCGTTCCCCAGACCTGAATCCAATTGAGCACATCTGGGACATCATGTCTCGCTCTATCCACCAACGTCACGTTGCACCACAGACTGTCCAGGAGTTGGCAGATGCTTTAGTCCAGGTCTGGGAGGAGATCCCTCAGGAGAACCTCCGCCACCTCATCAGGAGCATGCACAGGCGTTGTAGGGAGGTCATACAGGCACGTGGAGGCCACACACACTACTGAGCCTCATTTTGACTTGTTTTAAGGACATTACATCAAAGTTGGATCAGCCTGTAGTGTGTTTTTCCACTTTAATTTTGAGTGTGACTCCAAATCCAGACCTCCATGGGTTGAAAAATTTGATTTCCATTTTTCTATTTTTGTGTGATTTTGTTGTCAGCACATTCAACTATGTAAAGAACAAAGTATTTCAGAAGAATATTTAATTAACTCAGATCTAGGATGTGTTATTTTTGTGTTCCCTTTATTTTTTGGAGCAGTGTATATTTCCCTGATTCTGTAGTTTGTAGAAACACCCCATATGTGGCCGTAAACTACTGTACGGGCACACAGTAGGGCGTAGAGGGAAGAGAGCACCGTGTGGTTTTTGGAAGGCAAATTTTGCTTGGACTGGTTTATTTACACCATGTCCCATTTGAAGCCCCCCTGATGCACCCATAGAGTAGAAACTCCATAAAAGTGACCCCATTTTGGAAACTACGAGATAAGGTGGCAGTTTTGTTGGGACTATTTTTAGGGTACATATGATTTTTGGTTGCTCTATATAAAATTTTTGTGAGGCAAGGTTACCAAAAATAGAAATTCTGAAATTTCATCTCCATTTGCCATAAACTGTTGAGGAACAGCTAAAGGGTTAATAAAGGGTTAATAAAGTTAGTAAAATTAGCTTTGAATACCTTGAGGGGTGTAGTTTCTTAGATGGGGTCACTTTTATGGAGTTTCTACTCTAGGGGTGCATTAGGGGTTCTTCAAATGGGACCTGATGCCAAAAAAAAGCCTTCCAGAAACCATACGGCGTCCCTTTCCTTCTGCGCCCTGCCGGTTGGTCATACAGCAGTTTACGACCACATATGGGGTGTTTCTGTAAACTACAGATTCAGGGCCATAAATATTGAGCTTTGTTTGGCTGTTAACCCTTGCTTTGTTACTGGGAAAAATGGATTAAAATGGAAAATTTGCCAAAAAATTTTAATTCTGAAATTTCATCTCTATTTGCCAATAACTCTTGTGGAACACCTAAAGGCTTAACGACGTTTGTAAAATCTGTTTTGAATACCTTGAGGGGTGTAGTTTCTTAGATGGGGTCACTTTTATGGAGTTTCTACTCTAGGGGTGCATCAGGGGGGCTTCAAATGGGACATGGTGTCAAAAAAAACAGTCCAGCAAAATCTGCCTTCCAAAAACCGTATGGCATTCCTTTCCTTCTGCGCCCTGCCGTGTGCCCGTACAGTAGTTTACGACCACATATGGGGGGTTTCTGTAAACTACAGAATCAGGTCCATAAATATTGAGTTGTTTGGCTGTTAACACTTGCTTTGTAAAAGTAAAAAAAAAATATTAAAATGGAAAATCTGCCAAAAAAGTGAAATTTTGAAATTTAGTACTCCATGGAAGTGTGGTACTCCCTGAAGCAACCAATAATGCAGAGGCCCGGATGATCGGGACACGTGTCACACTGAGTGGTGGTGTCCTTTCGTATCCCCCTCCTGTGACACAATCTGCACCTTTTTTTGGGTCCGTCCCTTCTTTCCAGTATGGGGGACCACACCTGGAAAGTGTTGGCCAGGGACGATCCGGGCGCCTCCAGTTCCCGAGGTACTCCAGCCTGCTTTTTTCCGGTCAGAAAAGATCAGGGCCTTGAGGACTGCCCCATAGAACTGGATGAATTTCCCTGTGTTGCCAGCACTCCGGGACAGCACAAAAGAGTTGTACAAGGGTACCTGCACCAAGTAGACAGCAACTTTTTTATACAACGCCCGGGTTTTGCGCATGACATTATATGGCTTGAGGACTTGATCAGAGAGCTCAACTCCTCCCATATACCGATTGTAGTTGACGATACAATCGGGCTTGAGGACCGTTGCCGCGGTACCTCGCACAGGGACAGGGGTGATGCCCTGGTCCTTTATATCTGACCAGCAACAGGTTTCCACTGGTAAGAGCACAGGTCTCACCCCTGGGGATAGGTACCTGGAGGGGGTGGGTAGGAAGGACGCGTTGATTTTTCCGCACGGTCCCACAAGCGGACGTGGATCTGGCGGCGAGGGACTGGAACAAGGGGATACTAGTATAAAGTTATCTACGTACAGGTGGTAACCCTTATCTAGCAGTGGGTGCATAAGGTCCCACACAAGTTTCCCGCTAACACTCAATATGGGGGGACATTCTGGGAGTTCAATACGGGAATCTCGCCCCTCGTACACAGAAAACTTGTAAGTGTACCCTGAGGTACTCTCACAAAGTTTGTACAGCTTCACGCCATACCTCGCTCGCTTAAAGGGAACATACTGGCGGAAAATTAGTCTCCCCTTGAAAGCAATGAGAGACTCATCTACCGCGACCTCCCTTCCAGGTACATAGGCCTCCAAAAATTAGGCCCAAAAGTGATCGATGACCGGCCTGATTTTGTACAGGCGGTCATAGGCAGGATCCCCTTGGGGGGGGGGGGGACATGCTGCATTATCTGCATAATGCTGGCATTTCCGGATGGCCTCAAACCGGGTACGTGTCATGGCCGTACTGTAAAGTGGGGTCTGGTAGAGGACGTCCCCACTCCAGTAATGCCTGACACTGGGTTTTTTGACTAGGCCCATGTGCAGCACGAGGCCCCAAAACGTCCTCATCTCGGCTGAACTGACCGGAGTCCAGCCACCGGCCCTAGCCAAAAAGGAGCCCGGGTGTTGAGCAAAGAACTGTTGGGCAAACACATTCGTTTGCTCCACCATCAGATTCACAAAGTGGTCACTGAAAAAAAGACTAAAATAGTCATAGTCATATTCAGTGAAGCCCACTGTGGGAATCTGAATTCCTGGTTGGCCAACAAAATCAGGAATCACAGGCTCAAAATGCTCTGGGGTACACCATGCAAGTTCACCGGTAGGGGACTCCGGTGGACTTAACTGGTGGGCCGGAAAACTAGTATGAGCCCCAGAGCTGCTCGTACTAGTGTGGGCCACAGGGTCCCTGGCATGGCGGTCCCCTTGCCCCACCTGGCGGCGTCTCCGCCGCCTTGGGGGCTCATCATCATCACTAGATGATGAGGAGGACGCAGATGACAAAAGGAAAGTGCGGTCATCCTCGTCCTCATTGGGGCTCTCGGAGTCGGAGGCAAGCCATAGGGGAGTATGTGCGTGCGTGTGTGGAAATCTTTAGTGTGCATGTGTGTGGGGGCACGGGTGTTCGCGTACTTATCCCTAAAACTTACAGTAAAAAATAAAATATAAAATAAAATAAAAAAAGCCCAAAATATATTTTAAAAAAAATAAATTAATAAATTCTAACTCGCTGATCAGCCGTCTGAAGCTGCTCAGCGGTGGGGTGTGCGATGTGCTAACAGTGGCCGTACGCATAGAAAAAAAAAAAAAAAAAAACAGCTTGCACCCAAAAAAATGTGTATGTGTGTGTGTGTGCGCAAGCTGCAGCACCCCTGGGGGGTCTAGGGTCACACAGCTGTGCTGTGGACCCCAGACACCCGATTAGGGTGATGCAACAATCAAACTTTTTTTCCCCCTAAACTTTCTCTGAATATCCCTGCCTAACCTAACCTTTCCCCAAGTACCTTTTAGTGCCAGATGGCACTGTGGAGGGTCAGAAGGGGGGTGCTGGGTCAGGAGATCCGATGCAGGCTCCTCTCTCCTCGCTCCCGGACACAGAAAGGAGAAGGAGAGGAGAGCTGCAGCAAGTTAAACCTCCCGCCCGCCCTGCAGCCAATCACAAGCGATTCTCATCACCTCTCATGATCACACCACCGATCACCATCCTGTTCCGGGTTATCGAGTCACCAGAGACCCGAATAACCCGGAAACGCAGCAAACCGCAGGTCTGAATTAACCTGCGGTTTGCCGCGATCGCATTGTCCCAGAGTGCTTGCTGATTGATTTCAGCAGGCACCCAGTTCTGATCACCGCCCACCGGTGATCGGAAATACACATGACGTGTGTCCTTAAGTTAAGGCATAGTTAAAAAAAAAATAATTATAATGCAGTTTTTGCACTGACTGCTAGGCCTAATAAAATGTCAAGACTTCCTGTTCTGTACAGGTAACTTTTCAGTAGCCATCTCATGATTATTACAGGCAAAAAGGACAATGACAATTTTCACCTTTGTATAGATGATAAGGGATCCACCAATCACAAAAGATGATATCACAGTTTATCAGCACCCTCCTGACCTCTGCACAGAGCATGCCTAGAAAAATCTGCCAAGTCAATAAAGTCCTCTCCAGTCTACTGTGCCTATGGCCCATGTGAGTGCTGTCAAGCAGGAAGTGTAGACATAGTTTAGGCCTAGTGGCCAGTAAGAAAACTGCATAATTTGAGGATAAAATTTTTTTTTAGATTGGGACAAGAAAAATTTAAGAAAAAAAAAAATCGAAAGAAATTATTGTTATTGTTATACTCATACTACTAGGTGCCCGGGTGTGAGACTTCTGTTTTTACAGTGTCTGTCACCATTGATTTCTTATACACAGGGCTAAATAAGCACTGCCTAATGAAGAAAGACTGCATCAATACCTTGTCAACACAGGACACGGATCACATAATTGCCAGAAACCCCCAGCATGGCAAGGCCGCTGACTCTCTGCAGACCCCAGTGGCGGGGTACATATCTAAACTACGCAAAAATAGGTGAAGGAATGAGGGGGGAACAGAGAATAATAGTATCTAGGGAGGCATGGAAGGACCAGAGGAATAAGTAGATCTTGATTGCTGGGCAATGTGATCTGCTGTAGGCCATTTTGGAATAAAAGATGCAATAAGAAGCTGCTGGTGCTGCTACTTATTAGGGTACGGCTACACTGTGACATGGGTCGTGCAACAGAAAGTTGCAGACAAGTCACGCGACATAAAAAGATGTGACTTGTCTGCAAGTTCCAGTAACACGACTATTTTAGAGCTGTGATTTCGCTGTGAAAATACAGCAAAGTCACAGGCAAGCTGAGTGCCACTCACAACTTACATTAAAGCCTATGGAGTAAATGCCACGCGCGACATGCGACTGGAAACACCAAATCCTGCATGACTGGATTTTATGCGACTGTCACGTCGCAGCATGTCATATTGTGACACCATTCACACACATTACATAAAATGTGATATATTGCTGTGTAGCTGTACCCTTAGTGGCTCTCTCTTTTCCTGAGGAAAATCGGTAAATCGGGGAAAGAGGTTGCCTGGTTTAATAAATTCTCCTCAAGCTAAAAGTGGTGAGAACTTATCGTAGTAATAATATAATTTTAAAAAAATCAAAGGAATGCGGCTGAGCTGTGAAGGGACTAGTCTCAGCCCGCTGACAAGTACCATCATTTCAAAGAGAAGGCAGCCATGTTTTTGTTTTTAATACAACCCTGTAAGTGGTCTAAAAAAGAATTGATACTCACCCCTTTTCTTCCCTGCTACTTCCAGCCATGCGCTCTGGCATTATAAAACTGACTGGCCGACTTGAAGTGTGGTGAATATGAAATATGTTTGTGAAAAGAGTTTCTAATAGTGTTGGCTATTCCTAGAATTACAGCTCAGTTCTATTAACTTGCATTGGACTGAACTGCTCTCAATTGTAATGCAAGGCATACTGTAGTCATTACTAGAACTATGAGCTATCCCTGGCAAACAATGAGGGGGGACGCTGTGCTTGCCATAGTGCCAGGACCCCTTCAAATAGCTGACCAGCAGGGGTGCCAAGAGTCAGCCCCCCACCAAGCTAATATTGATGACCTACTGTATCGCAGTAATAGGTAAACTAGATTAGGGGGACAAGAAAGTCAGCTGTACCCCGCTGAGAGTGAGAGGGCACCCTGCTCTACCCAGCACCTGAAGTAGAGACAAAGAGGTTCCAAATCCAGAAAAGTGAGTACCGTTGAGAAAGCAGCAATGCCTACCACATCTGGGAGTATCACAGCACATAGCCTGCCCAGAAGCATCAGACACCCTTCCTAAAGGGATATGCACCAATTTAACTGCTATTACCCAGAGCAACACAAGACCAGAGTATGCAACTGCTGATTTTAAACTGTATAGGCAAGAAGCCATGGGTGGAAATTAGTGCAGCAGATTGTTCTGATATGTATCCTGGGCAACAAGTATGTGCCACATCTGACAGTGCCCAATCTTGGGGCAATGAGCCTAAAGTGGTGCTGCCGGAGCCGAGGTTCTGCTATATTGACGGAGTCCATTTCATCTAACGGACAATGTAGGGGCGATGCTGCTTTAACCAAGCCCCTTTTAGCCCAGAGACTGACAGTGACCAACCCCTGCACCAGAAGCCACCCCGGTGCGGCTGCCACAGAAACTAACAAGCCTGTGCACACAGCAGAATGGTCGATTAGTGTCCCAACACAGTACCTAAGCCCCATTAGTGCCCCCACAAAGTAGTTATGTACTCTTAGTGTCCCTTTACAGTAGTACTGCCCCCTTACATCAGTGTTGTGTCTGTAGTATTATTAAGATAAAAAATACTCACCTAGCCCCGTTTCCCTGATGAAGGGAACACATAATGCTGTCCCTAGAAGCAGGCATGATGCTGTCACGAGGGTATCAAGAGCCACGTCTGACTCCGTTATACCCGGGGTCAGGAAGTCGCAGCGGGTGGCTGCGCGCTCTATATCTAAAGATCACGTTGTTTCTTAGTGATTGTTTTCTGTGTTTGCCTTGCTATCCTTTTTGTCTCACTCAGGGATCCGTAGCTTCTCCTCCTCAGCGGTTTCTTGTCTGCCACTCCCAACCTCCTTATATTCTCCCCTCACACTTCTCTAGTTGCCAGTTATAGAGCTTCCTGCCTGGACATCTATACTGACCCACTGGAGTTGTGAATCCTGGTTGTCGTTCCAGAGTGCTACCCTCCGGATCCCTGTTGGGCTTATTGTTGTCTCCTGTTGTCGCCCACCTGGGATTATATGTTGAGTCTGTGTTGTCTGTCCTCCCCTTGGTGTTTTCCCTTAGAGCTAGTGGTGCGGACTAGTGTTCCCATCGCCCTGTTCACTATCTAGGGCTCAGGGAAAGCCAGGGCTTTAGGCACGTGATCGGCGTACGGGTGAGGAACCCGTCTAGGGACGTCAGGGCAGCCAGGTGCCAGCCGCCAGGTGAGTCAGGGGTCACCACCTTCCCTCTCACTTGGGCAGGGCCTTCCTCGTTCCCTCCCTCTGTGTCACGTATGTGATAGCCACGCCGACCGTGATAGATGCACACAAGAATGATTTCTGGCTTTTGGTCTCTTTGGCTCAGTTCAGCAGGTGAAACAACATCACTGCATCGTTACTACTTCTGAGGAGAACACGGGCCGAGCAATGGTGAAGAAGGGAGCTGAGGGCTCTCTGCATCACCATTGCATTCAACTATACCTGCGCCCTCAGAATGCAAATACAGTTTAAATCCAGACATGCCACAGTCCTCCTGGGATTGCCACCGAAATCCAGAACTGTCCCGTTGGACCTCGGACAGCTGGGAAGTCTTTCAGGAACAAGAAAGGAGGCACCCACCAGAATTGCCAGATGAGCAGTCCTGCCCTGCTTCCGGTTCTCCCTTCCATTAACATCATCTTACTGGCTGTAGCAGTGATATTCCATGCAAACAGGTCACTGTGAAGCAAATCACTGACCTCAACAGTACACGGGACGGCACTGCTGAGGCCAGTGACTGGCTGACTACTGCAGCAGGGAAGACCAGAGCGTGAAGCAGGGGTGATATGGGGTCCGTATCAATTATTTTGTTATTTTACAACTTACAGGGGACAGCTACTTTAATGACCAGGTCTCAAAGAGTATTCCAATCTCAATAAATTAGGAGATAACAATATCCATTCGAAAGCGACAGCCAGAGGAGACAGGGATAATGCTAACAGCCAAACTGGCCGAGCTACGTTGTCTCCATAACTCTGACAGTAGTGAATATGAATTCCGCTGTTTCCATTGCATCCAAGTCCCAAAAACTGAGTTGCTCCCACAGTTCTGCTGTTTTAGTACACCTGACCACCTCTCGATGGTATCATCATCTCGACTAGTTATGACGTACTACATTTACAGTACATTATAGTGTAAACACAATACATCTTAATCCATAAGAACGCTTGGTGTTTTAATATGTGATAACTTGTTGCTCAATATAAATATGATTCTGTAAATCTGAATTACCTTTATATATGACGAGTCCTTTTCTTCTTTTGTATTTGCTTTTTCACTGAGCTGATTGTGATCTTTATTCACAAAAGGGGTCTGAAAATTGTTCACTGTGGGTTGCTTATTTGGTGGTCGGTGTCCAAGACTCCCAGAACTTCTCAGTAAAATATTTTGTGAAAATAAAGATGTACATGGCTCTTCAGATTTCTGCTTTAGCAGCAATTTTGCATGCTGGGTACTATGAATTACTCTGTGAGATGATGAGCCTGACTGCAAACCTAAGGGTAACCCTTTAGGATCTACAGTACCAGCTTTTGCTTTCTCTATTCTAGATTGTGGAATAGGATATGGTGCTTCTGGACCTGTGGCACTAGCATTTAGAGAAAATGAATATGACCGTCGCTTTCTTGGATGGTCATCATCAACAAACTCTATAAGAAATGCAGTTTGACTTGCCGTGTCTTGCTGCCTTCCCCCAGCATGAATTTTAAGATCCAACATTCTCTGTTCTAGGCTTTTTTGTTTTGCATGGTCTTGAAGATGGGTAGATCTGTTTAACCGTTTAAGAGATGTACTGTTTTCATAGTCACTTTGAGTCCCATCTTCATGTTTGTTACCTAAAAAGAAAAATGTGTGTAAAGACCATAAAGTGTTGCTGTTCATACGAGCATGGACATTTCACTTAATGCCACACTCAGCATGGAAACCGCAGCAGGTATCCTCACACAGATAAGACCCACTGGCAGAAATGTGAGGGTCAGCCTTGGATTTCTGCCCTGAACTCCGCTGCAAAAACATGCTGGATGTGACCTTAAAGAGAATCCGTCACTAGGAAATTCACTATTAACTCCGGCACAGTGACATGTAGGGCCATCTCTGCTGAGTGTAATGATACTTTGATCCTTTACTTCATTCTGGTGAAAAAGTACTTTTAATCCATATGCAAACGAGCAGTTACATGCACTGAGAGCATGCTGCAAAAAAAAAAAAAAAAACACCTTTGTGTGAATGAGCCCTTACCGCTACTCCGATGCCTCCGCCCTGTGCCAGTCATTGCACTGGTTGCCTATACAATACAGCAGGAATCAGCAACCTCCAGCTGTTCTGAAAATACAACTCTCTAAATACTCCACTCCCTTCTATGCAAGTTCGAAGAACAGCCGAGCATGTTGCATGCTGAGCTGCAACAGTTCTCTGGATTCTGGCACCATCTTTAAAGTAACTCCTGCTGTACATGTATAGCGGAGGTTGTCAAGGGGTTAACTAGCTGCACTTTGCCTTTTTGAACACTTTTTCCAAGTCCAGGGGAAGGAGAACTGGTGTTTCTAACCTGCCTGGATAGTTGTGGACCCAGTCAAGAGCCGTCAGTACGATTCTAATGTTGACCTCTCCTGAAAAAATCCAGCCTGTGGAGGGGCAATAAGATCAGGAAGAGAACTTGCAAGTTTTACAGCCAATATTTTAGGCAGGATCTTAGGATTGAGGTTGATGAAAGATAGAGAGCTATTAGCCTGGCCATAAAGGGTCTTTTCATGGTTTCAGAAATAGGTTAATGTAAGAAATGTTTTCCCTCTATCTGGGGCTTCTACCCCTTTTTGTGCCACGTTGCACAATGCCAGCAAAGGAGATGTGACTGAGTCTTCTACCATTATTTTATAAAATTCCCCTTTATATCTATCCAGGCCTGGCACTTGAGCTTCTTGGATTTCTGTTCCATAACATCTGTGTTAAGCACATCTAACTTTTGTAGGGTGATTTGGAGGGAGATTTGATCTAAAAGGGTATTTTGTAGATTGGACATGCCCTCATCATTACAAAGGGCAGTACAGTAAAAGTCCAGCATGGCAATAATAGGACCAGGGTCTTCAGTGCTCCCACCATCAGCTAGCATAATTTTAGCAATATCAGACATGGGAGTTTTCCCTTTGGCCAAGTTGGATAGCATTCTCCTTAGTTCATTACTAAACTTACTGTATATAGGTTGTCATTAAAGGTGTAGAGGTGAAAAGCCTCTCTCTCCATCTCCCATCAAAATTTTTAGGTAGTTTGTTTTATGTTTCTCTTTGGGGTCATGTACACAAAGTCTGGCCACCATTCTTGAAGTTTAGCTAAGAAAGAAAATGCAATGGAAAGCGTCAAAGAAAATCTAGGCCTCAGGGATATACATCATGGATTACCATGAAGATTGGGGCGTGATCAAAGAACCAGGTCACCTATCTCTGCTGTCTCCAATCTGGGCTGAAGTGTGGAATGGATAGAAATTTACCTGTAGTCTATGCAGGATCAGGATTCTTGAGATTGATAGAAAAAGGTATATCTTCTATCAGCCGAGTTAAAAGGACACAACATGCCTATTAGCACAGTATGTTCGGTGAATGGCTGTGAGACCTTGTCATGTACCCCTGTCGCCTTCAGCTGAGAAGTACCTGGCCCACACAAATGGTTTTCAGTGAAAGTCTCCTGCTTGTGAGTGAGTCTCTTGGTCAAAGTTTTTAAGATGATGCAGGATGAGGATCTGCTTATTTGGGGACCTTAGTCCCATAATGTTCCAGGATAGTAATGTCATAGTGGTAAGTCACAATTGGCAACCACCAAGGTGGGAAACGTTTCTAGATATCATTCTGTGTCTTGGCTATAAGTATGTGATGTCCCAGAGCACAAGTTTCAGGGGCAACATTGTCTGCATTGTCCCCCCAAAAATATATATTGCTCTCCCTCCCCAACAGAACTCCTAACAAAATTCCTTCCAGTATGCACTTTTTTCTGAGACTGCACTGTTCCCAACCCGTATAACAAATGAAGTGATGGGAGCAGGGAAAGCTCTATAACTATACAGGTAAACTCTATACCTGGGGTCTAAGTTTCACCAAACCTGGTTTGTAACCCATGAAATAGGTCATAGTCCACTTGCCCTTTGGGAATAAAATGATTTTCAGTCAGGGGTGCATGAAGCAGATCCCTTCTTCATCTGTTTTGGCAGTCGTTGGTCCTTTGGAGCTGGATCATTGTCGCTGGATATCCCAGGACTCCTGACCATGTCCGACCATGGCAGTGGGCTGCTTTTCTTTTGTAGTTCCTTATCTAAGAAAAAAGTATGCACTTCCCCAAGGGTGAAGGATTTTCCCTCTGTAAATGTAATCCACAATATGGGTAGTGCAGTTGAATGTGATTCTGCTTGTTGCAAGCTGGGAGGAAATCTTCCAAAATAGCAACCTTTTTTGTGACAGCAAAATGGGGGATCCCTGAAGCAGTAGGGGTTATTTCTCTGCCATATAATCCCTCAGAATGTCCTCTCTATCGTTGTAGTTTAAGAAGCGCATGATGACCTGGTGAGGCTGTATGCCATTTCCCGAGTCAGCTCATGTACGGAGTGCCACACAATGCACACGCTCAACTCTGCAGCCTCCTGATATGCCCAAGGACATCGCTGAGTCTTTCTCGCCGAGATCTTTCAGTTATTGAGGCTTTACCTGGTCTGTCAGACCTACCCAGCTTAGGTTGTTGTGACAGGACGTTTTCAAGATCATCCAACCAGTCCTGTTAAGCTGCACTTTCTTTGGGGAGGCTTTGAAGGTGGGAGTTCTCCCAGTAGGAAACCTCCTCCATGAAGACGACTCGTGGCTCTCTTTCATCCACCCTCTCCTTCTTAAAGGGTTTCTATCACTTGGTATGACATAATTAGCTGTCAGACACTAGCGATCCGCTAGTGTCTGCTCTGGCCAACCATCCTACTATAATCACTTGTGGGGCAGCGGTTTTGCTAAAAAACTAACTTTTATAAATATGCTAATGAGCCTCTAGGTGCTATGTGGGCGTCATTAGCACCTAGAGGCTCCGTCTACCTTCATACACAGCCGCCGCCCAGCGCGTCCCTCCAGCCCGCCCATGTCCTCCTCCGTGTGACGCAGCGGACGAGTTCTCGCGCATGCGCCGTGCGCGGCTGTATTCGGCGCATTTGAGATCTCAGCTCGGAGCGGTCAGACATTCAATGCGCATGCGCGGCTGTATTCGGCGCATGCGCATTGAATGTCTGACCGCTCCGAGCTGAGATCTCAAATGCGCCGAATACAGCCGCGCACGGCGCATGCGCGAGAACTCGTCCGCTGCGTCACACGGAGGAGGACATGGGCGGGCTGGAGGGACGCGCTGGGCGGCGGCTGTGTATGAAGGTAGACGGAGCCTCTAGGTGCTAATGACGCCCACATAGCACCTAGAGGCTCATTAGCATATTTATAAAAGTTAGTTTTTTAGCAAAACCGCTGCCCCACAAGTGATTATAGTAGGATGGTTGGCCAGAGCAGACACTAGCGGATCGCTAGTGTCTGACAGCTAATTATGTCATACCAAGTGATAGAAACCCTTTAAGTGACAGGTTCTAGAACCTCGTCAATTGAGGGTAAGGGGCTTACGAGGATGCAGAAGGAGTAAGTGTACACAGAGTGGCTTGCGCCCGCCCTCTGTGAATTTCACAGATCATTTGCACTTTTTCACCAGAATGAAGCAAAAAATATGTAAGTGAAAGATATTACATTCAGCTGAGCTAGCCCTTTAAGGCAGTGTGCCTGGTTTAACCGTGAATTTCCTGGTGACACACTCCTTTTAATGTAAAGTTGCATAATATATAAAACAAAGAAGAAAAATATTTGTTTAAAATATATATTAGTTAAAAATATATTACCTTGTATCCTTTTTAAGTATACCGGCACATCACTTTTAACACTTTTTGTATCTTCCTCAGCTGCTTCTTTCAGCAAACGGGGTGGATTATTTTGTGCTAACCAGTCTGCTACCTTACTTTCGGCAGCAATCAGTTCTGTATTTAACCCAGCAAGGTCCTTATCTCCAATGGATAAAGGCTTCTTTGCCTTTTGACGGTGGTCTGTGAACTTTGTTACATGATCTTTAATTGTTACCTTTCCTGGAGAACTTTCATCAAACTCTATTGTAAAGGAAGCATGTCCTGAGCCTGACCCTTGCTGGCAGTGTGGGTCTAATGTCGCAATTTCATATATAATATTTCCCTCTCCATCAGATTTTTGTTGGAGTTCCTTATTAGGGATTTCAAAATAATTTGGTTCTCTGCAATATGAATTGAGAGCTTCTCCCTTTGTTGATGTTGCCTGTTCACCAGCTTTTTTCCCAACTTTGCCGCATCCTAGAACATAACAAAAACATGTGTTCCATTTACTGAAACCACTTTTTTACTTAAACCTATAAGGGAAGGGTCACACAGCTTTTTGTGGCAGTTTTTGATGCAGTTTTTTTAATTTAAGCCAAAGTCAGTAGTGTGTTGGAAGGGAATGAGAAATATGAAGAAAGGACTTCTCCTTCCTGGTATATCTACTTCTGGCTTTGGTTAAAAAAAAAAACTGTGACGTGGTTTTCACGCACAAATTTATTTATTTATTTATTTATTTATTTTTAAAATAGAAAAAGCAACTGCAGTTTTTGATGTTGATTTATGAGCCAAAGCCAGAAGTGGGTCCTGAAGGGGTTAATATGTGTATATATATATATATATATTTTTATAAAACCCTGTTTGAATGTATATTCAAACAGCAGAATGCTTGGATGTATAGGGAGAGGTATAAGCAGTAGAAAGAGTGAAGTGCTTATGCCGCTGTACAGAACACTGGTGAGACCTCACTTGGAGTATTGTGCGCAGTACTGGAGGCCATATCTCCAGAAGGATATAGATACTCTAGAGAGAGTTCAGAGAAGAGCTACTAAACTAGTACATGGATTGCAGGATAAAACTTACCAGGAAAGGTTAAAGGACCTTAATATGTATAGCTTGGAAGAAAGAAGAGACAGAGGGGATATGATAGAAACTTTTAAATACATAAAGGGAATCAACTCGGTAAAGGAAGAGAGCATATTTAAAAGAAGAAAAACTACCACAAGAGGACACAGTTTTAAATTAGAGGGGCAAAGGTTTAAAAGTAATATAAGGAAGTATTACTTTACTGAGAGAGTAGTGGATGCATGGAATAGCCTTCCTGCAGAAGTGGTAGCTGCAAATACAGTGAAGGGGTTTAAGCATGCATGGGATAGGCATAAGGCCATCCTTCATATAAGATAGGGCCGGGGGCTATCCATAGTATTCAGTATATTGGGCAGACTAGATGGGCCAAATGGTTCTTATCTGCCGACACATTCTATGTTTCTATGTTTCTATGTTTCTATTTATATATTTCAACATTTTGCACATGCTATTATGCACGTTCTGTCAGGAAGTTGACATATGGCTGTGTCTTGAAGGTATTAATAAAAAAAGAAAGAAATATTGTATTTTTCTCCCCATAAGACGCATTATTTTCCCCCCAAAAGTGTGGGGGGGGAATACTAATGAGCGCTTCCATTATAGAAGGGCTCATTAGTACTGCAGGACCAGGAAGCGGTGAAGGCTCTGTACTCACTGCTTCCTGGTCCCCGGTTCACAGCACAGTCGGCGGCAGGAGAAAGAGGATCGCGATGTAGGTGAGGAGCGGTGGCGTCCGGAGCAGGAGAGGTAAGTGTTTTTTTATTTTATAAAACATGAGGCAATCTGGGGCAATATGGAGATGCTGGGGGCTGATCATGGGCAATATGGAGATGCTGGGGGCGGATTAAGAGCTAATATGGAGATGCTGGGGGCTGATTAAGGGCTAATATGAAGATGCTGGGGGCTGATCAGAGGCAATATGAAGATGCTGGGGGCTTATCAGGGGCAATATGTAGATGCTGGGGGATGATCAGGGGCAATGGGGGCTGATATGAGGCAATGAGGGCTGCTGGGGGCTAATATGAGAGGCAATGGGGACTGCTGGGGGCTGATGAAAGGCATGGGGCTCTTATCTGAGGTCTGATCTGAGGTCTTGTTGGGGTCTTATTAACATTGGGGGTCTGATTGCTGGTCTGAACTGAGGTCTAATGAAAAAAAAAAATTTCATACTGTCCTCGTATAAAACCTCTAAGGTGCGTCTTATGGGGGGAAAATACGGTAAATCCAAACGTTTTTAATCAGTGATTTTAAACTGGCATTTTTAGACACAACTTCACATAGCCACGAAGGCGGATTTTTTCTTGTATTTTTTAATGGCAGTATTTAATATAAACTTTAAAAAAAAACATTTCTTTGCATTGCTATTTTCTGAAACCCATAACCTTTTTTTCTGTATTTCGGCCTACAGAGCTGTATGAGGGCTTGTTTTTGTGGGGCAAAATATAGTTTTTATTGGTACCATTTTGGGGTATGTATGACTTTTTATATTATTTTTTTCTGGGTGGTAAAGTGACAAAAGGAAGAATCGTTACGGCGTTCACTGCGTAGCAGAAGTATATTGATATTTTAATAGTTTGCACGTTTTCAGATGTGGTTCTAACTGTTGTTTACTTAGATTCGCTCATCTCCACTATCAATATACAACCCTGATTCAAAAAAATCTGAGACACTGTGTAAAACATAAATAGATGTAAATAAAAACAATATGCAATCATTTGCAAATCTCATAGACCCTTATTTAAAGCAGTTTGTTTTAACTGATGATCTATCCTTTGGATAGATCATCAGCATCTGACGAGGGGGTCCGACATCCGGGACACCCGCCGATCAGCTGTTTGAGAAGGCAGTAGCACGGCCTTCTCACTGTTTACCGCCGGCCCAGTGACGTCACGACTAGTATCAACTGGCCTGGGCGGGGCTAAGCTCCATTCAAGTGAAAACAAACTGCAGAACCCCTTTAAGGACATGGCTGCACAGCTTTTTTTTGGGCAATCGCATATTACAGTGTAGCAGGGCAGCTATAGGAATAAATGGGGTCTCAGCGCGATTTGCACGGCTGATTTTTTTTGATTTGTGTGTCATGGTCACAGCAAATGTGAGAGTCGCACTGTGACCCTATTCATTCCTATGGCTGCCATGTTACCCTGCGATACTCGGTTGTGCGACACGTGTCACGTCCAAAATCACTGTGTAGCTGTAGCCTTATTCATAATAGATCATTGAACACAAATTGGATGTAGAACATGAGACATTTTATCATTTTATCAAAAAATTTACTTGTTTAGGAATTAATGGCAGCAATGCATCACAAAAAAGTTGGGACAGCGCCATGTCTACCACCATGTAGCATCCCCTCTTATTTTAACAACAGTCTGTAAACGTCCAGACTGCTAGAGTTTTGGGAGAGGGATGTTGTCAATTCTTGTCTGATGTACAGTAGAATTCTAGCTCCCCAACAATCCTGGGTCTTTGATGGATTCTTCTTTTCATGATGCTCCAAATGTTTTCTATTGCCTGGACTGCAGGCAGGCTGTTCAGCACCCAGAAACTTCTGCGAAGCCATACTGTTATATGCAAGGCCTTCCTTGAAAGAAACATTGTCTGGATGGGAGTATATGTTCTAAAAGCTCTTTATACAGTTCAGCATTGATAGTGCCTTTCCAGATTTGTAAGCTGCCCACTCCATAGGCACTAATGCAGTCCCCAAAAAATGGCATCTGTAATTTCCAGAAATAATTTTTAATTGTTGATTCATCTGACCAAAGAACAGTGTTCCATTTTCCCTCAGTCCAGTTTAAATGGCTTGGCCAGGAGAAGACGGCGGTGTTTCAGGATTGTGTTGACATATGGCTTCTTCTTTGCATGTTACAGCTTTCACTTGCAATTGTCGACTGGACGGCGATCTATGTTCACAGACAATGATTTCTGGAAGGGTTTCTGAGCCCATGCAGTGATTTCCAGTAAGAATCATGTGGTTTTTTTAAACAGTGCTGTCTGAGGGCCTGTAGATCAAGAGCATCCAATACTGACTGTTGGCCTTGTCCCTTTGAGCACATGGATTTCAGCAAATTCTCTGAATCTTTTGATATTATATACTGTAGATATGGGATAATCAACAACTCTGCCTCTCTAACATCCTCTATGAACGGACACAAAAATGGAGCATACCCCATTCACAATACACTGACTGTAAACTGAACTGTTTTGGACCAGTTTTGAGATACTCTGCCGTATCTCGTAACCGAAGAGCCAAAACGCTGATGTGAAAGTAGCCTTACTTTTCCAGCTTTTGCTGCCCATGTCCCAACTTTGCTGAGATGCGTTGTTGCCATCAAGTTCTAAATGAGTTTTTTCATGAAATGGTAAAATGTCTCACCTTCAACATCTGATGTATGTTCTAGTATGAAAAAATATGGGTCTATGAGATTTACATTTATTTACATTTTACACAGCGTCCCAACCTTTTTTGGAATTGGGTTGCATAATCCTTTCAACCACTGGTAGAGAGAGGTTTAAGGAAATTGCACCTTTGAAGGGGAAACCTCTAATATAAGGACAAATATAACATGGGTACAATTGCTATTGCTGAACTAAAAAATATCAATACAAAAAAACTGGACAAGGGAGGAGCTGTGGTTGTGTTAGTGCCTTATATCGTAAATTAGTACATGAAATGTTGGGGGAAGACCAATACCTATCGACCTTTAAGTAGTGATGCAACTATTGTTTGCAGTGTAATATTTAATTGTATTATACAGGAAGGAATACGTCCCTTTTTACACCCTTTTTTTTAACGGAAAAAAAGGTGTTTTTTTAAACTTCCGGAATACCTTATAATGTCCACGAAAACCCATAAAAGTAAGTTTCCCCTGTCCATGTGTCACATCATTGCAGGCAGTGGGTCTCTCATAAAGAGGCTCTGTGCCTGATTGATGGTTCATTACAGTCACTGTAACAGAAGTTAGGCTACATGCACATCAGCGGTATTATTCCGATATTCTGCTCTGGCATAGCAACAGAATAACAGAACCCACTGGATCTGGAATATACTGGACACTGCAGGCACCCCACACAGCTTTTGTGTTATGTGGCATGAATACTTAAACCCTGATGGTGGATGGAAAAGAAATGAAACGAGTGTGGTCTGAATCTGCATTTGACTTTGTTGCTTTTTAAAGATCCCTGCAACTCGTTCAGTAGACAGCTTTTCCTGCTATGGTACTGGTTGTTACCAGGAGCGTACACAGATCTCATAGGGCTCTATAGCAAAACTTAGTTTCCCAGTGTACTTGTGTCAGCCACTCCCAGGCAATTCAGAAGATGCGCAACGCCCCAGATTTGACAAATTTATGTTTTTGTTTTGGAAGAAATTTTTATTAAAAACAATTTGGAATAAAAAAAATTGCCTTTAGCCTCACCTACTTTATCCGACTTATAGGTTGGAAAAAGTTGAACAGGTGCTTTAAATATATGACACTCATTCTGAACACCATATTTACACCAGCTAAATGGCACACATACATTCTTACATCTCCTGCTTCTCTTCCATTTATTACAGTTAGTGGCTGCACCACTAGAGGGAGCTCAGTGAATAGGAATGAAGCTGTAAGAATCTCTCTGAATTGACCTTTGCCTAGTGGCAGCGGCATCATGCAGGAAAGAGGAGAGCAAGCTCCAATGACCCCCCTCTACCTCTCTTGCAGGTACACTACTGTTTGTTACTGTGCTGTTTTTATGTGTTTTTGTGCCTTTAGGTAAGAAAAAGATTTAACTTTCTTTTGTGCATGAAATCCAAAGCATTGCCTTATTATATATTATAGTTAGCATTTTACTGTCTCTACTATTTATGCAAGGTGCCTATAATATCTTAACATAAAATACAATAAAATCTTTATTTATTTATTACAGTAATAAATGTATCACACCTGTAGCGGCAGAATCTTGAAGCTTACTGTCCTTATCTTGGTTATTTGGGCCTCGTGCTGCATCTTCATCACCCCACCAAGCCGGCTGTCCATACAAGGGAGTCCCACGAGGCAGCGCAGAAAGATCCACTGAGAGAAATGGAACAAATTTATACAAACTGATAAAAAGTATTAAACAAAAAAAAAAAATATATATGCAGTTTGTCAGTGCAGCTGCCAAATCTAATAAAATTGCACTGCAGAGACATAGTACTCTGTGGAGAGTGATGGAAACAGCCGAATTGTACCTCCCACAGACTTGCCCTGTATCTGCTAAAAAGGTTTTGGCCCATGAATGACAATCTGTTGTTGGCACATACTCCTCAAGTATTTGGTAGTACCATGGAGGTACCACCTCAGTAGAGCTGTATGCAGACAGCCGCTGTCCTCCCTGTCTTTTTTAAATTCCCCCACCAAACCCCGGCCTGGTAACTAGGATGCCCTGGGGGGGTCCAGAGGAGTGTTTAAGGGGTATGGAGTGTGTGACAGCAGGCAAGCATTTGTTACAGCATAGAGCACATGAGGAAAACAAGATGGCGCACACCACATGATTAAGTCCCAAACTTTATTGATATCCAAAACATGATCACAGAAAACATAAAAAAACATGTTACATGGGAGGTGTACAGCAAAAATAATAATTAAACCTACACCTCCCACACAATATTCCCCTGATAAGGTATTATATTCAAGTGAGACAAAGTATCAAACTCATAAGTCAGACAAAAAACAAAGGGGCTCATTTATTAAGACCTCCGGTGTTAATCCCCATGTGCATGCCTCTACATACATTTGGCGCTTGGTTCCACCAGCTGTGAAATATGGTTTCAACTATGCCAGCTGCCTTGGAAGTGAGACTGGCAGGCCGGCCCGTCCTCTTCCCCGCCACACCCCCTTTTTCCACCACCTCGGAAAAGTGGCGCGAGTGGGTTAAACTCACAGATTTTGCAGAAAACCTCTTTGCAACAAAATCTGAACCTTAAATATGCAAAAAGTGACATACATTTCTTAATAAAGGACCCCCCCCCCAGTCTACAAAGTGACTAGTACATATAAAGTGTAAATGCAAGAGAAAATGAGCATAGCAACTGTAAATGACATCAATTGAGGTCTACTGAAAGTGCTAGATGTCTAAAAAAGAAAAAAAAAATACATTAAAAAAAGCCACATTTGTTACCAAATTACATACAATTATGCGCAGCTGTGAAATTACGGTAGATCCAAGAGTCTCTGCAAATGTCAAAATACAATATGCAAAACTTGATCATAAAATACATGTGTATATAGAAAGCTGTCAATAAAGCATGCACAAGCGCACCGACAGGTAAACCGCAATTGTATATTGAAATATACAAGAGTATGTGCAACCGCAATTAGGGTCCATTCACACGTCCGCAATTTTTTTCCGGATCCGTTCCGTATTTTGCGGACCCATTCATTTTCAATGGGGCAGGAACGGATGCCATCTGCTGTCCGCATCCGCATTGCTGGCTCTGCAATTCCGTTCCCGAACAAAAATAGAACATGTCCTATTCTTGTCCGCAACTGCGGATAAGAAAAGGCATTTTGTATTATAGTGCCTTCGATGTGCGGTCCGCAAAATGCGGAACGCACATTGCCGGTGTCCGTGTTTTGCGGATGCGCAAAAGACCTACGGACGTGTGAATGGACCCTTAGGCCTCATGCACACGACCGTTGTTTTATTTAGTGTCCGTTGCGCCGTTTTTTGTGATTTTCTGTGGACCCATTGATTTTCAATGGGTCCGTTGAAAACTCGGCTAATGCACCGTTTGCCATCCTCGTCCGTGATCCGTGGTTCCAGTCAGTCAAAAAAATATAACCTGTCCTATTATTTTCGCGGAAAACGGTTTGCGGCCCCATTCAAGTCAATGGGACCGCTAAAAAACACGAAGGCACACAAAATTGTCATCAGCGTCCGTTTTTTTCCTATCATTTGCATGGCAAACCTGTCTTAGACTTTTTTTTTACATTCCTTTTTGTCTGGTGGTCCTCCAAAAATAAAGGAAGACACACGGAAACAAAAACGGAAACTGATCACGGAACCCCATTTTGCGGGAACGGAACACAACAACGGTCGTGTGCATGAGGACTTATACTGTAATACTTCATATGAAGGATGCTCTGCAATTGCTGTCATTAAATAATATAAAAGCTATTAATAAAGCATGCAAAATTATGCGCAAGCGCATCATTATAGTCAGCAAGCTGCGATCACATATCAAGGATTACATATATACAGGGTGGCCCATAAAAAAGGAGCCCGCCTCCAATATCTCCCAATCAATCTTCCTAATAGTGTATCTGTCTTAGTTGCCAATAGCAAAAATGAAAGCCGAGTTCTGAACAACTAAGACAGATTTACTATTGGCCAGTTTGATTTGGAGATATTGGAGGTGGGCCATTTTTTCGTGGGTCACCCTGTACAGTAATATACAGAGCACGGATACTGTGATTCTTCATATGAAAGCCGCTCTGCAATACTGTGGAGCCTGCTTTCTGCAATATCCGTCAATACAGCCAGCGCACAAGTCAACAAGGCATGGAGGGAGGAACAGGAAGAAGAGCAATTCCCTGCCTTCTCCTCTCCACTGCGGTGCTAAGTGGAGAAGCAGTGATCGGGAACTGCTGCTCCACCAATCGGTTCAGTCCCAGTGCTGAAACTACTGCATGGCCTGGGTCGTAATGAATGACAGACAGAGCAGCTGGGCTTGGCCCCAAGTCTGACTGCTGTGTCTTTAATCCAGGAGGATCGGGGCCTTATTTCCTGGCCGTGCTCTTCTCAGCAGGCGCGATGAAGTGATGTCATTGCTCCTGCAAGCCTGGGGACCATTCTCTGGCCTGTCCCCAGGCTGTGCGCACTCCTCAGCACAGCAGGGGTGATGATGTCACTGCCTCGAGCCTGCTGGTGAGAGCAGGATGTGGTTCCAATCATCTGGGGAATGGGCTAGGTGCAGGTTACTTTTTTAATTGTATAATTGCTATAAGTGCAACACATATACTGTAATGGGAAACTAAGAGGAGAGTACTACTGTAAGGGTGGACACTAAGGTGAGCACCATCACCACCACCAGCCAAAGTCCAGGAATGGAGAATAGTGCCCTAAATTCTGCCTGCCCTTGGCTAGAATAAGACGCCACAGGTAGAACTGAAGACCCCGGACTCCTCTAGACCAGTCAACAAGTCCTCAGAAGAGATGAGCCTACTGTTCAGTGCTGACGCTGCACATATTAACTGACCACTAAGGGCTCATGTACACGACTGTTGTTGTTTTGCGGTCCATTTTTCACCGTTGTTCCATGTGTGAGGTTTTTTCCTTTCCATTATTGCACAAAACATATCCGTATAGTTTCCGTATTTGATCAGTTTTTTTGCGGATCGTATACAGAAACAGTAACTTATTAATCACCAAACACATGAGCAATATGGGCTGGGCATAGCATTTCTACAGTATGGATGCGCAAAATACGGATGACATACGGATGTGTTCCGTGTGCGTTCCGTATTTTTTGCGGATCCATTGACTTGAATGGGTCCTCGGACCGCGATTTGCGGACAATAATAGGACAAGCACTACTTTTTTGTGGAACGGCCATGCGGACAAACTGAAACGGAATGCACACGAAGTAACTTCTGTATTTTGTACAGCCCCATTGAAGTGAATGGTTCCGCATACAGTCCGCAAAAAAAAAAAAAGGAGCGGAAGCAGAAAGAGAATACGTTTGTGTGCATGAGCCCTAACAGTGAGAGTTAACCATAGCACACCATCGTTGGACTTCTTAACGGCACCGCATCTGATAGTGGCCCACTGTCAGATGAAATGGTGCTGACAAACTTCTGCTGCACACCAGCCAAGTCCAAGCTGCTGTCAGAACTTGAAGCGGAAGGCCGCTGATCATATGTAGTATTAGACATTCACAAACTGTCTGTCTATCTGCTTTCCCTGGATATAATGGAGGCCATTTTGGCACCGAAAATGACGGAAATGGGGTGGGGTGGGGTGGGGTGGAGTGGGGTGGGGTGGGGTGGAGTGGGGTGGGGTGGGGTGGAGTGGGGTGGGGTGGGGTGGGCCCGGCGTGCATGCTGGTAACTGCTTTCCCTGGATATAATGGAGGCCATTTTGGCACCGAAAATGACGGAAATTCAGGCGGATCCAGCATGTAAGTGGAACCTACACTTTCTGAAATTTATGATGGCCGCTATGGCACATAACAGGTATATTTAGTGTTAGGAACCCGTCTAACTAGAGATTGCCTTGACGTTCGGCAGACGGGCTCAAATAATTTTGTACAAAACGATTTGCCAAGTATCTCTAACTTATTAGTTCAGCATTTGCTATTATGATGCAATTTTGTACCTTATTTGATTTGCAGTGAGCTGTTGCATTGCTTGTTTTGTTTAACAGTCTTGTTCTCAGCCATAGCAACGTGCCCCTGCGCTTTGGGATGTGCTGACTGACCCTCTTTTTCTTTGCAGTCTGTCTATCATAGAGCGAGGGTAAGGGTCCATTCACACGTCCGCAACTGTTTTGCGGGCCGCAAATTGCAGATCCGCAAAGCACGGACACCGGCCATGTGCGTTCCACATTTTGCGATCCGCACATGGCCGGCACTATGATAGAAATGCCTTTCCTTGTTCGTGGCTGCGGACGAGAATAGGACATGTTCTATTTTTTTTGCGGGGCCACGGAACAGAAGTGCGGATGCGGACAGCACACAGTGTGCTGTCCGCATCTTTTGCGGCCCCACTGAAAATGAATGGGTTCGCACCCGTTCTGCAAAATTGCGGAACGGATGAGGACCCATTTTGCAGACGTGTGAACGGACCCTTGGGCCCCTTGCAGACGAGTGTTCCTCCCGCATGGTGATGGATTATGTGATGGACCATGTGATGAGCGCAGCGACGTCACCACAGGTCATTTTCCTCCTGAGCATCAAAGAAGAAGACAGAAGAGAAGCCGCTGCGTGAACAAGTGAATGAGGGGAGTTAAATTATTTTTAATTGACGTGAGTTAAATTATTTTGATATTTTTTTTTTAACCCCTCCAGCCCTATTGTACTATGCATTCTGTATTCAGAATGCTATTATTTTCCCTTATAACCATGTTATAAGTGAAAATAATAATGATCGGGTCCCCATCTCGATCATCTCCTAGCAACCATGCGTGAAAATCGCACCGCATCCACACTTGCTTGCGATTTCCACGCAGCCCCATTCACTTCTATGGGGCTTGCGTTGCGTGAAAAACACACAATATAGAGCATGCTGCGATTTTCACGCAACGCACAAGTGATGCGTGAAAATCACCGCTCATGTGCACTGCCCCATAGAAATGAATGGGTCCGGATTCGGTGCGGGTGCAATGCGTTCACCTCACGCATTGCACCCGCTCGGAAATCTTGCCCGTGTGAAAGAGGCCTCATTATGCTACACTCACCCCTTTTACCAGAAATTGGCCAAAATATAATGCAAATCTATGCCAGCCCACAGCTGACATTGCTTATCAGTTAGCTGCATGAACTGCCGATAGGCAACTAGTTTATTGAGGTGTGTGCCTCTTAATAAATTAGGTGTACCCAATTCCAGTAAGGCCTCTTTCACACAAGCGTTATGGATTCTCTCAGGGTCTGTTCAGGAAAAAACGGATTGTTTTGCACACAAGTTCCATCAGTTTTGACTGCGATTGTGTTCAGGGTTTCAGTTTTTTTCCATATGGGTGCAGTTTTTGATTCGTTTTTCACACGCATGAAAAAAACGGAATAATAACAATCTACATCTTCTAGCAACCATCAGTGAAAAATGCATTGCACCCAGATGCAATCAATTTTCTCTGAAGCCCCATTCACTTCTTTCACTTCAGCCTGTAAATAAATAAAAGTCTGTGTGCTTCAACATCTGCTCACTGCACAGTACCACTATATACTGGGTGTAATTCTCAGGATCTGCTCTTAATCTGTATATATGGACACTGCACAGTACCACTATATATTGGGTGTAATTCTCAGGATCTGATATTAATCTGTATATATGGACACTGCACAGTACCACTATATACTGGGTGTAATTCTCAGTATCTATTGTTATTCTGTATATATGGATACTGCACAGTACCACTATATACTGGGTGTAATTCTCAGTATCTATTGTTATTCTGTATATATGGACACTGCACAGTACCACTATATACTGGGTGTAATTCTCAGGATCTGATCTTAATCTGTATATATGGACACTGCACAGTACCACTATATACTGGGTGTAATTCTCAGGATCTGCTCTTAATCTGTATATATGGACACTGCACAGTACCACTTCTCTTGTCCTGTATACTGGGTGTAATTCTCAGTATCTGCTCTTGTTCTGTATATATGGACACTACACAGTACCACTTCTCCTGTCCTGTATACAGGGTGTAATTCTCAGTATCTGCTCTTGTTCTGTATATACGGACACTACACAGTACCACTTCTCCTGTCCTGTATACAGGGTGTAATTCTCAGTATCTGCTCTTATTCTGTATATACAGACACTACACAGTACCAATTCTCTTGTCCTGTATACTGGGTGTAATTCTCAGGTTCTGATCTTATTCTGTATATATGGACACTACACAGTACCACTTCTCCTGTCCTGTATACTGGGTGTAATACTCAGTATCTGCTCTTGTTCTGTATATATGGACACTACACAGTACCACTTATCCTGTCCTGTATACTGGGTGTAATTCTCAGTATCTGCTCTTGTTCTGTATATATGGACACTACACAGTACCACTTCTCCTGTCCTGTATACTAGGTGTAATTCTCAGAATCTGCTCTTATTCTGTATATACAGACACTACACAGTACCACTTCTCCTGTCCTGTATACTGGGTGTAATTCTCAGGTTCTGATCTTATTCTGTATATATGGACACTACACAGTACCACTTCTCCTGTCCTGTATATTGGTTGTAATTCTCAGTATCTGCTCTTGTTCTGTATATATAGACACTGCACAGTACCACTTTTCCCGTCGTGTATACTGGGTGTAATTCTCAGTATCTGCTCTTGTTCTGTATATATGGACACTACACAGTACCACTTCTCCTGTCCTGTATACAGGGTGTAATTCTCAGTATCTGCTCTTATTCTGTATATACAGACACTACACAGTACCACTTCTCCTGTCCTGTATACTGGGTGTAATTCTCAGGATCTGATCTTATTCTGTATATATGGACACTACACAGTACCACTTCTCCTGTCCTGTATACTGGGTGTAATTCTCAGGATCTGATCTTATTCTGTATATATGGACACTACACAGTACCACTTCTCCTGTCCTGTATACTAGGTGTAATTCTCAGAATCTGCTCTTATTCTGTATATATGGACACTGCACAGTACCACTTCTCTTGTCGTGTATACTGGGTGTTAGGGCTGCACGATATGGGAATTTTGTGCGATTGCGATTAGGGCCCTAAAAATTGCGATAACGATATGCGATGCGATATTTTAAGGGAATTGTGCTACAGGTCTATTTGCTTGGATTTTAACATATGAGCCGCTGACGTGGCTGGGTATGACATAGTTGTGGGGGATCTGTGGAGGGCACTGTTGTGGGGGATCTGTGGAGGGCACTGTTGTGGGGGATCTGTGGAGGGCACTGTTGTGGGGGATCTGTGGAGGGCACTGTTGTGGGGGATCTGTGGAGGGCACTGTTGTGGGGGATCTGTGGAGGGCCCTGTTGTGGGGGATCTGTGGAGGGCCCTGTTGTGGGGGATCTGTGGACGGCACTGTTGTGGGGGATGTGTGCTATGACACATAGGGCCATGAGGGGGGGCAGCATAAGACATATAGCATCTTGTGCTGGTCCCCCTCATGGCCCTATGTGTCCCCTCATGTGTCCTAAACTGCGAACATAACTGGCTTTGTGTGTAAAGTATTTTACTAGTGTGTAAAACAATCTCTCTCCTATTGATAACATGGCCAGCCTCTGTACTCACTGTCACGATGAATGCACTACAGCAAGCGGGAGCGAGCTGGCCGGCCGGCGCGTGACTGACGTCACTTAGTAACGCTCCTCCCACTTCAGGAAGCAGGAGCGTTACTAAGTGACGTCAGTCACGCGCCGGCCGGCCGGCCCGCTCGCTGCCGTTCGCTGCAGTGCATTCATCGTGAAAATGAGTACAGAGGCTGGACCTGTTATCAATAGGAGAGAGATTGTTTCACACACTAGTAAAATACTTTACACACAAAGCCAGTTATGTGAGCGGGGCCCCTTCATATATAATCGTGGCATTTTCGGGTCGGCCAAATCGCCATATCGCATTTGCCGATTATCGCGATTCGATTTATTTTTTCGATTTATCGTGCAGCCCTACTGGGTGAAATTCTCAGGATCTGATCTTAATCTGTATATATGGACACTGCACAGTACCACTTCTCTTGTCCTGTATACTGGGTGTAATTCTCAGGATCTGCTCTTATTCTGTATAAATGGACAATACACAGTACCACTTCTCCTGTCCTGTATACTGGGTGTAATTCTCAGAATCTGCTTTTATTCTGTATATATGGACACTGCACAGTACCACTTCTCCTATCCTGTATACTGGGTGTAATTCTCAGTATCTGCTCTTGTTCTGTGTATATATAGATACTACACAGTACCACTTCTCCTGTCCTGTATACTGGGTGTAATTCTCAGTATCTGCTCTTGTTCTGTGTATATATAGACACTACACAGTACCACTTCTCCTGTCGTGTATACTGGCTGTAATTCTCAGTATCTGATCTTAATCTGTATATATGGACACTGCACAGTACCACTATATATTGGGCGTAATTCTCAGGATCTGCTCTTATTCTGTATATATGGACACTACACAGTACCACTTCCCCTATTGTGTATACTGGGTGTAATTCTCAGAATCTGTGGACACTGAGGCTTTCCGCAGCCTGATGGCGGCGGCCGTCCCTCGTTACTCAGTCCCCAGCCGCCACTATTTTGCCCGATGTGCCGTTCCCACTCTACACCAGCATGTGACTCGTAACATCACCCATGCCCTGACCAAGGCAGTTATTGGAAAGGTCCACTTAACGACTAACACATAGACAAGTGCTTGTGGCCAGGGATACTACATTTCCCTGACGGCACACTGGTTGAACCTTGTGAAGCCCGGGAGAGAGTCGTAGCCTGGGATGGCACAGGTGCTACCGACGCCAAGGATTGCGGTTCTACTTCCATTAGGATTTCCGCCACCACCTACAATAGTGGCTGCAACCCCCCACCCCCCCTTCTCCTCCTCCACTTCCACCTCTGAATTGTCATCTTGCAGCACTAGTCAGCCATCAGTCAGTAGCTGAAAGCAGTGTAGCACTGCAGTGGGGAAGCGGCAAGAGACCATGCTGAAACTTGTTTGCTTAGGTGACAAACAGCACACTGCCGCAGTGTTGTGGCAGGGTATAAGGAACCAGACTGAGCTGTGGCTCTTGCCACTCAACCTACAACCAGGCATGGTTGTGTCTGATAATGGCCGTAACTTGGTGGCGGTTTTGGCACTCAGCAAGATCACACACATACCATGCCTAGCCCACGTGTTAAACTTAGTGGTTCAGCGGGTTCTCAAAACCTACCCCAATTTTCCTGAGCTACTGGTGGTGCACCGCGTGTGTGCCCATTTCCGAAAGTCATCTACAGCTGCCGCCGCACTTGCAATTGCCAGGTCACCGACTGTTGTGCGACGTGAGCACGTGCTGGAATTCCACGTTCCACATGTTGGCCAGGCTTTGTGAGCAGCAGAGGACAGTAGTGCAATACCAGCTGCAACATGGTCGTCTACTTTCCAGTCAGCTGCCGCTCTCCAAAAGTGATGAGTGGGCATGGATGTCTGACCTCTGAGGTTTTACGCAACTTTGAGGAATCAACACAGATGGTGAGCGGCGATGACGCTATTATCAGCGTAACCATCCCATTTCTGTGTCTAATGAAATGCTCGCTGCTCACAATGAAGGCGGACGCTTAGCATGTGGAAGTGGTGGAAATGGAGGAAGAAAGTACACAGGGTGATAGCCAGACCACCCTCATTTCGTCGACGATGCCTCCGCTACAGAGAGTAGTACCCATAGCAGTTTTTTTTCATTGGTTCAGCGTGAATGGGCAGAAGAGGAGGAAGAGGATGAGGAGATTGAGAGTCATCCTCCTGATGAGGACAGCGAAATCTTGTCTGTTGGGACTCTGGCATACATGGCTGACGTTATGTTATGCTGCCTTTCCCGTGACCCTCACGTTGTACGCATTTTGGCCAACACCGATTACTGGTTGTTCACCCTTCTCGACCCACACTACAAAGAGAACTTCTCATCTCTAATTCCTGTGGTGGAGAGGACTAGCAAAATGGTGCAATACCAGATGGTCCTGGTGATAAAATCGTACATAGTTCCTTGGGCAACCGAGGAGGGGAGACGAGGGGAACACACAGCAGTTCCAACAGAGGCAGGGAAACACTCTCCAAGGCCTGGGACAGTTTCATGACATCCTGCCAGCAGCCTCACCCTGATGCGCGGCCTAGTGTCACAAGAAGGGAAAAATTTTGGAAGATGGTGAAGGAGTACGTAGCAGACAGTGTCTGCGTCCTCAATGATCCCTCTGTGCCTTACAACTATTGGGTGTCCAAGCTGGACACGTGGCATGAACTGGCGCTCTACGCCTTGGAGGTGCTGGCCTGCCCTGCCGCCAGCGTTTTGTAAGAGCTGGAATTTAGTGCTGCTGGGGGCATAATAACTGATAAGCGCATCCGCCTGTCAACTGAAAATGCTGACCGGTCGACTCTTATAAAAATGAACAAGGCCTGAATAGCCCCTTACTTCTCTACTCCACCAGGAAAGCGGCTGAACATAAAGGCACTCTAAATGTGGCTTTTATGGTGTATTGAATTACACTGTATTCCCATGTACCCCTTCCACCACAAAAAAGGATATATGGTTCAATCTTCCTTTTCTCGTCCTTCTCAATCATATCAACCTGCTTAATAGGCTGCCCTCGCTCCTAATGTTTTCGATGGTCAGCTCAGCAGCAGGCCCTTGCCCATAATTTTTCCATGGTCAGATCAGCAGCAGGCACTCCCCCCTAATGTTTTAGAGAGTCAGCTTACCAGCAGACCCTCTACCATAATTTTTTAGATGGTCAGCTCAGCAGCAGACCCTCACCCCTAATGTTTTAGATGGTCATCTCAGCAGCAGACCCTCACCCCTAATGTTTTAGATGGTCAGCTCAGCAGCAGACCCTCACCCCTAATGTTTTAGATGGTCAGCTCAGCAGCAGACCCTCACCCCTAATGTTTTAGATGGTCAGCTCAGCAGCAGACCCTCACCCCTAATGTTTTAGATGGTCAGCTCAGCAGCAGACCCTCACCCCTAATGTTTTAGATGGTCAGCTCAGCAGCAGACCCTCACCCCTAATGTTTTATAGAGTAACTAGCAGGCCCTTACTCCTAATGTTTTTGAGGGTCACCAGCAGGCCATCAATCATAATTTTTCATGGCAGTGTATGATGCCCTCCTTTATGTGTAATAAAAGGTGTATTGGAGTGCTGGTTCCTTGTAATTTTTGGCAGCCCTTTCACTTAGTGCATAGGCTTTATGAGTGTAGGAGTCCCACTACCTGAACAATTGTACCACAATGTGAATGCGGCCCTTGTTGATGTGACAGGTTGTATCGGAGTGCCTCTTCCTTGTAATTTTCTGGCAGCACTTGCACTTTATATACAAGTAAATATATTCCACTAAAATCGATTTTGTCTTTGGTTTTGTGCGTATTATTGTCAGTCTGTAAAAGTGGCGTACTACTCGGACAACATCGTTCCCAGCGGCGATCTGGGAGTCCAAGATGCATCCAGACATCCTTCCCATGCTGTTGCCGAACCATTTTAGTGGCGTTTCCATCAATTTCTGACCTTTTCATGTGAACCAGACACCCTCTCCTCTTCAGAGCAGGGGGTGCCTGGTTTAATGCTAGGGTTCTCCCATTGACTTCCATTGTGCTCGGTAGAGCACCCCAAGGTGTTCTACTCGAGCACCCGAGCACTTTGGTGCTCGATCAACACTAGTGTTTTAGGGTTTACAAATTTTAGGCCATTCATGGTTTTTGGTTCAGTTGTCTAAAAAAAACAAAATGTAGGAGGTCAACCCTAGATTGTGGTCTGGTGTAGTGGTGTGTACTGGTTTTCGTGATTTCTCTGGGGTTTGAATCTGAACACAATTTGGGGTCTGGTCTGAGGTCTTAATTCATTTGGGGTGTGATAAAGGCGTTGTGATTCCTACTTATAATTAACCCACGGGGCCCGGTGCAGTCACTGTACTCTATTACACCGGGCCCCGCTCACAGCAGTATTTATATGTAAAGTATAGGCATGGGAGCTTTGTTAACGTATAGAAATCCTCTGCAGTAGCGCAATCCACATAGTACTCACTATGAAACTCCCGTAGCAAGCAGGCTGGCCGGCAGTGTAACGTCACTCACTTCGTCACGTGCCTGCTCCGCCTGCTTCATTAATAAAGTGGGAGGAGCATGCGCATGACTAAGTGAGTGACCCGCCAGCCTGCCTACTACGGGAGTTTCATAGTGAGTTCTACGTGGATTGCGCTACTGCTGCAGAGGATTGCTATACCTTGACAAAGCTTTACCCATGATTTCACTTTACATATGAATACTGCTGTGAGCGGGGCCCGGTGTAATAGAGTACATTGACCGCATTGGGCCCCGACACAATTTCAACACCAGTTGCCCGCCCCCAGCCCCTCCTCTGTCCCCGCTGATACCACGGAGGCCGCGCTGTGCAGCATCGCGGCCGGCGATGTATCAGAGTTAGCAGAGTAAAAATGGCAGCATTCGCCCCATAAGATGCACTTTATTTATTTATTTTTTTGGGGGGGGGGGGCGTCTTATAGGGTAAAAATTACGGCAAGTAGTCTTCAAAGCTTGCAATTGTGTCATTTTCAGTTCGCTAGTGTGAACCCACCCTTATCGGAAATATTTACAGTATTAAAAGTGCAAAGAGAAAGGGATCCAATACCCAATAAAATTCAAATCAGAAACCTTGTATCCCTTTTGTTGTCAAGATCGATTAATAGCTACTTGGGTATTTTGACACATTTTTATCCACAAATTGCAGAATTTCAGAATCTCCCAATAATATGCTATAAAAGATCCAGTAACATTAGGGCGGACATGGGCAGTGAAAGGGGGTGGGGAGGCGAAAATACTTTTTTTGTCCACTTTAAAATGGGAAATTTCCCTTGAAACCTTTTCTCACCTATGTATGGACAAAACATTCCCAATTCAAGGATTTTATACGTGTGCGGCTTATGAAAGACAGATTTTCCAAAAATACAGTGCCTTGCTAAAGTATTCACCACCCCTTTACTTTTTTCATATTTTGGTGCCTCACAATCTGGAATTAACATGGATTGTTTGAGGATTTGCATCATTTAATTTACAGAGCATGCCCACAACTTTGAAGATGTTTTATTTTATTTTTTATTGTGAAGCAAACAACAAATAGGACAAAATAACAGAAAAAGTCAATGTGCATAACTATTCACCCCCCTAAAGTCAATACTTTGTAGAACCACCTTTTGCGGCAATCACAGCTCCAAGTCGCTTTGGATAAGTCTCTATGAGCTTGCCACATCTTACCACTGGGATTTTTGCCCATTCCTCCTTGCAAAACTGCTCCAGCTCCTTCAAGTTGGATGGGTTGCGCTTGTGAACAGCAATCTTTAAGACTGACCACAGATTTTCTATTGGATTGAGATCTGGGCTTTGACTAGGCCATTCCAACACATTTACCTGTTTCCCCTTAAACCACCCAGGTGTTGCTTTAGCAGTGGAAGGTGAACCTCCGTCCTAGCCTCAAATCACGCACAGAGTGGTACAGAATTTGGTCAAGAATATCCCTTTATTTAGCACCATCCATCTTTCCCCCAACTCTGACTAGTTTCCCAGTCCTGGCTGCTGAAAAACATCCCCACAGCATGATGCTGTCACCACCATGTTTCACTATGGGGATGGTGTTTTTTGGGTGATGTGATGTGTTGGGTTTGCGCCAGACATAGTGTTTTCTTTGGCCGAAAAGTTATATTTTAGTCTCATCAGACCAGAGCACCTTCCTCCATACATTTTGGGAGTCTCCCACATGCCTTTTCGTATTTTGCTGAAAGTAATGGCTTTCTTCTGGCCACTCCGCCATAAAGCCCAACTCTATGGAGCGTACGGCTTATTGTCGTCCTGTGTACAAATACTCCAGTCTCTGCTGTGGAACTCTGCAACTCCACCAGGATTACCTGAGGTCTCTGTGCTGCCTCTCTGATTAATACCTTCCTTGTCCGGTCCGTCGGTCCGTGAGTTTTGGTGGGCGGCCGTCTCTTGGCAGGTTTGCTGTTGTGCCACGTTCTTTCCATTTGGTTATGATAGATTTGATGGTTCTCCTGGGAATCATCAAAGATTTGGATATATTTTTTTTATATAACCTAACCCTGACTTGTACTTTTCAACAACATTGTCCCTTACTTGTTTGGAGAGTTCCTTGGTCTTCATGGCAGTGTTTGGTTAGTGATGCCTCTTGCTTAGGAGTTGCAGCCTCTGGGGCCTTTCAAAAAAGGTGTGTATATGTAATGACAGATCATGTGACACTTAAATTGCACACAGGTGGACATCATTTCCCTAATTATGTGACTTCTGAAGGTAATTGGTTACACCAGAGCTTTTTATTGGCTTCCTAACAAAGGGGGTGAATACATACGCACATGCCAATTTTGTGTTTTCTATTTCTAAACAATAGTTTTATTTATATATTTTTCTCCTTTCACTTCACCAACTTAGACTATTGTTTTCTGATCCATCACATAAAATTCAGATTAACAAAACATTGAACTTAAGGCTGTAATGTACCAAAATACGAAAAACGTCAAGGGGGGGGAGGGGTGAGAAACAATCATTTTATTTGAAATCGGACATTTGTTAATCAACCAAAAGACTAATGTGTATGGGTGCCTTTCAGGGCCAGACTGCCCATCTTGCAATTCTGGCTTGGACTGGTGTCCACATTGAGCCATTCTAATCTTTTTGACTCAACAGCTGACTTATCTGGAGAAAAACACAGGGCACTCTGTGCACTCAGTGGAAGTCTTTACCAGATGTGCCAGATGTCCGGCTAACCAGTTCCCAGGTCTCCTTCCGGTGTAAGGCCTGGACAGACACCTGGGAGTCCACCTTTTCTATGGCACAGCAAGCAGAATTGTGCTGTCTGAGTGTGTGCTGCAGCCACAGTCATAAGAGCCATATCCTGTGTTTCACTTGTGTCATCACACTCAGCCAGTTACAAAGTAGGATATCTCTACTGAATCATTAACGTGAGATAGGCATTAGGCCTTATTCACACATCCGTTGTTTCTTTCCTGATCTGTTCCGTTTTTTGCGGAACAGATCTGGACCAGATCTGGACCCATTCATTTTCAATGGGTCCTGAAAAAAAAACGGACAGCTCAATGTCTGATTTTTTTTCAGGACCCATTGAAAATGAATGGGTCCAGATCTGGTCCAGATCTGTTCCGCAAAAAACGGAACAGATCAGGAAAGAAACAACGGACGTGTGAATAAGGCCTTAACGTGAGACAGTGGCATTAATGGCAAAGTGGTGTTACACCGGGAAGTGTGGGGGGGGGGGGACGTAACTATAGGAAGAGTGGCGGAATTCAAAGGGGCAGAGTGGTGGTATTTGGGGCAGAGAGATTGGTAGCACATTGGGGAAAATTGAAGGCATATCGAGGGAAGAGTGATAATGGCATACCCGTGCATGGAAGCCTGGTCAGTAGCAAACTCTTGGAGGCAACAAGGATTGTTTTATTTTTCTACACAAAAATATAGGGGGTACTGCAGTGAGTGCTCTATGCAGCAGAACTACGATCCAGTGGTATTCACTAATCTGTAACCTGTGCCCTGTTAGTGCAACTACATATCTTTCCCCAGTGGCAGTCAGAACAGAAGGAGGAAGTCTGCTACAATTCTATATGCTTATGGGTGTAGTCTCTCCTTCTATCCAATGTTATATATATATATATATATATATATATATATATATATACACACACACACACACACTTTCCAAAGAACGAGGCAGCACTTCCAGATTTCGATGAAAGGGTGAAGACCCCAGACTTTATTCCCCAGCAACGTTTCGGCCTACTCAATGAGGCCTTTGTCAAGCTTGACAAAGGCCTCATTGAGTAGGCCGAAACGTTGCTGGGGAATAAAGTCTGGGGTCTTCACTCTTTCACCGAAATCTGGAAGTGCTGCCTCGTTCTTTGGAAAGTATACATCGTGGAGGAGAAGTCGGCCTCCGTGAGGAATTGCACCCAGTGCACACTGACTGTGCTGCTGCGGTATTTGCTTATATATATATATATATATATATATATATATATATATATATATCAGACTGGGAATGAAAAACACTAGTTCCCAATCACTGACCCGTGTAAACGTGCCACGAATATTATGTAAAAGAACTAGTTGTGAACATAACTAGCAATCAGCATGTACTAGAAAGATAACCAGAAATGCACAAGGAATATTCACATGACTGTCCTCTCCTACTGGGATTTGCCAACCCTGACGTGTTTCTGTGAAGCCTTCATCTTGGAGTGACCCTGTATTCAAATGGCAGGGCTGAATTTCTGTCCCAGTCCAGCCTTGGTGCCACCAAGAATGCTATTAGTTACTGGCAATTGTGAAATGGGCAGTGTAACATACTGGATAATACTGAGCAGAGATTTAAATGTCTAAAAATTACTAATTTTGTTAAATCTTTTCCCACAATCTGCTCAGCTCTTTCTGTAAAATGCTGCCTGTAGATTCCACTGCATTTCATGGTGTCTGGTTCTCTTTAAAGGGGCTGTTTCACTTCGGCAAATGGCATTCTACTACAAGGCACCTACATTGTGATTGTCCATATTGCCTCCTTTGCTGTTTTGATTCATTTTTCTATCACATTATACACTGCTCGTATCCAGGGGTTACAACCACTGCAGTGCAGATATGAGGTGGCAGGGGTGGGACCTGCTGTGAATGCGTGCCTATGAGTCCTCCCTTGGGCCAACACTGCTGGACCGCAGGGTGGTCATAACCCCTGGATACAAGCAGGGGAAAAATTAATCAAGGCAGTAAAGGAAGCAATATGGATAATCACAATACATTTGTAAGTGTAACTTGTATTAATTTTCTCTACATGATAAATGACATTGGTCGAGGCGAAACAAGTCATTTAAGGTTCAGATAAAAAATAAAATAGCTTTTTCGACTGTGCATTTGAGAAAACAGTACAACAATGCCAATACCAAATTTATATAAATATTATGTTTTTATACTTTCGCACAATAAAAACTCTCTTAAAATTGTACACTTTTGTGTTGCTGCATTCAAACCATTTTGGAGCATATACAACTTTATGATCACTTTTTACAGTGTTTTTTAGGAGGCGACAATAAAAAAAACGTGTTTTCGCATTTTGATTATTTTTTATGCTGCTCACAATACAGGATAAAAAATGTGATCAATATTGTATGGGTCATTACAAACACGACAATACTGATTATGAATAGTTTTTTTCTAAACACTTTTTTCGACTTTTACATTATTTTTTTTGCAATATCCCACTAATGGACTTGAACGTGTGATCCTCTGACTGCTCATATAATGCATAGCAATACTACACAGTTACTGTTATTTGATATAATGACTATTTAGGCCAAAATAGGCATCTATACATGTCATATCTAGGGACCACTGTATAGCCCCTGGCTAGCTGTATAAACGAGCAGTATACACAGTTGGCACCTGCAAGTGATAGTGAGGGCACAGCTCCTGCATTCAGCAATGTGAACCGTATAGCACTGAGCAGGTAGAGGTTATGTAAATAAACTTAACATACCTGACACTTTTTCTTCAGATCTCTGTGGGTCTAATAATCTTTGATGTGCTTCGGCAGAAAGATTTATCTTTGCATCAATTCCTTTCGATTTTGATCTCTCTGATTCAAAAGGCTTTTTTGAAAACTGGAGCTGACTTGTAAATTTTTCATGCTACAAAACATGGATATACAGAAATCATAGGGGGAAAAAAATATCATAAGAAATTGAGGAAAATTAAAAAAATAATTTTGTCACAAACACACAACAGGCCACAGAGGGGAGGGCATTCCATCATTCATAGCACCTGTGACCTTGGACATGACTGTAAGGCCCCTTTCACACGGGCGTTGTGGGAAAAGGTGCGGGTGCGTTGCGGGAACATGCACCATTTTTCCGCACGAGTGCAAAACATTGTAATGCGTTTTGCACTCGCGTGAGAAAAATCGCGCATGTTTGGTACCCAAACCCGAACTTCTTCACAGAAGTTCGGGCTTGGGATCGGTGTTTTGTAGATTGTATTATTTTCCCTTATAACATGGTTATAAGGGAAAATAATAGCATTCTAAATACAGAATTCATAGTAAAATCGGGCTGGAGGGGTTAAAAAAGAAATAAAAAAATTAAACTCACCTTAATCCACTTGCTTGCGCAGCCTGGCTTCTCTTCTGTCTTCTTCTTTGCTGATTGCAGAAAAAGGACCTGTGGTGACGTCACTCCGGTCATCACATGGTCCATCACATGATCCATCACCATGGTAAAAGATCATGTGACGGACCATGTGATGACCGGAGTGACGTCACCACAGGTCCCGATTGTCTCCTAGCAACCGTGCGTGAAAATCGCACCGCATCCGCACTTGCTTGCGGATGCTTGCGATTTTCACGCAACCCCATTCATTTCTATGGGGCTTGTGTTACGTGAAAAATGCAAAAAGAGGAGCATGCTGCGATTTTCACGCAACGCACAAGTGATGCGTGAAAATCACTGCTCGTGTGCACAGCCCCATAGAAATGAATGGGTCGGGATTCAGTGCGGGTGCAATGCTTTCAACTCACGCATCGCATCCGCGCGGAATACTCGCCCGTGTGAAAGGGGCCTTAAGGGTGTACTAAACTTCCATATTTGATCTTACACTTGCCTAACGTATTAGGCTACAAACAAGTGAAGTGACCCACAAGCATATCCACACATACAACGCTGCCACCACCTGTCATTACAGTCATGTTACCAACGCATGGCGCCCAGGTTACAAACACATCAGCAGTCACAGACATACAATGCATTCTAGCATACAACAGGCAAACCTCTAGCACACTGGCCTTTAATGGTAACACCGCAAAGCGGTACTTAGAGGGTGTGGGCACCTTTAGAGCAGAAAAGTATGTACTTATTAACACCTAACAGTTTCCCAACTTGGGCTTTGGGAAAAGTACTTGAGGGGTTTATCCTATGGCTCATGTAAAAAATGGAAATCAGACATCATATAGAACATTACAATATCTTTCTAACAACGCTAGAACCAGCCCTGTACCTCACATGGATCCAGAAATCTCCTCATTCAATGCTCTGCTAGATTTATATCAAGCTGGCAGCTCAAAGGGAGTGTCTTTTCTGCTGCAGCTCAGGGGGCGTGTCCATGCTCTCCCTATCTCAGCTCAGGAGGAGTGTCCATGCTCTCCCTATCTCAGCTCAGGAGGCGTGTCCATGCTCTCCCTATCTCAGCTCAGGAGGCGTGTCCATGCTCTCCCTATCTCAGCTCAGGAGGCGTGTCCATGCTCTCCCTATCACAGCTCAGGAGGCAGTTGAAGGCTGAAACTGAGCATGTGTGGCCATCTCAGTGAGCAGGTCAAAGAAATAAGAAAATAAAACAAACAGCAAGTGGCGCTATACAAGTGGCTTAAGTACATACAATTACAAAAGTATTCATGTCCAGATGCTGGTTTGAAAACTGTAGAATATTTTTGTGGGACAATAATTTTAACGGTTCTTCCTGAGCCCAGGCAGAAGAGGAAGATATGGGGGGGGGGGGGGGGGGGAATGTCTGCTTTAGCTGTTCATATAGTGGGGCAAAAAAGTATTTAGTCAGCCACCAATTGTGCAAGTTCTCCCACTTAAAAAGATGAGAGAGGCTCTCACAGACCTGTAACTTCTTCTTTAAGAGGCTCCTCTGTCCTCCACTCGTTACCTGTAGTAATGGCACCTGTTTGAACTTATCAGTATAAAAGACACCTCTCCACAACCTCAAACAGTCACACTCCAAACTCCACTATGGCCAAGACCAAAGAGCTGTCGAAGGACACCAGAAACAAAATTGTAGACCTGCACCAGGCTGGGAAGACTGAATCTGCAATAGACAAGCAGCTTGGTGTGAAGAAATCAACTTTGGGAGCAATTAATAGAAAATGGAAGACATACAAGACCACTGAAAATCTCCCAAAGGCTACCATCAGTAACACACTACGCCGCCAGGAACTCAAATCCTGCAGTGCCAGACGTGTCCCCCTGCTTAAACCAGTACATGTCCGGGCCTGTCTGAAGTTTGCTAGAGAGCATTTGGATGATCCAGAAGAGGATTGGGAGAATGTCATATGGTCAGATGAGTAGAACCAAAGTAGATCTATTTGGTAAAAACTCAACTCGTCGTGTTTGGAGGAGAAAGAATGCCGAGTTGCATCCAAAGAACACCATACCTACTGTGAAGCATGGGGGTGGAAACATCATGCTTTGGGGCTGTTTTTCTGCAAAGTGACCAGGACAACTGATCTGTGTGAAGCAGGCATGCTCAACCTGCGGACCTCCAGCTGTTGCAAAACTACAACTTCCAGCATGCCCGAACAGCCTACAGCTATCAGCCTGCAGCAGGGCATTGTGGGAGTTGTAGTTTTACGACAGCTGAAGGCCGCAGGTTGTGCATGCCTGGTGTAAAGGAAAGAATGAATGGGACCATGTATCGGGAGATTTTGAGTCAAAACCTCCTTCCATCAGAAGGGCATTGAAGATGAAACGTGGCTGGGTCTTTCAGCATGACAATGATCCCAAACACACCGGGCAATGACTTAGTGGCTTCGTAAGAAGCATTTCAAGGTCCTGGAGTGGCCTAGCCAGTCTCCAGATCTCAACCCCATAGAAAACCTTTGGAGGCAGCTGAAAGTCCGTGTTGCCCAGCGACAGCCCCAAAACATCACTGCTCTAGAGGAGATCTGCATGAAGGAATGGGCCAAAATACCAGCAACAGTGTGTGAAAACCTTGTGAAGACTTACAGAAAAAGTTTGACCTCTGTCATTGCCAACAAAGGGTATATAGCAAAGTATTGAGATGAACTTTTGTTATTGACCAAATATTTTCCACCATAATCTGCAAATAATTTCTTTAAAAATCAAACATTGATTTTCTTGATTTTTTTCTCATTATGTCTCTCATAGCTGAGGTATACCTATGATGAAAATTACAGGCCTCTCATATTTTTAAGAGGGAGAACTTGCACAATTGGTGGCTGACTAAATACTGTTTTGCCCCACTGTATCTCTTGAAATGGTAGAAGCTACAGACATTGGCCTAGTCCTGTTGAAAGCTTTCATACAAGAATGACAGAATTACGGTAGCACAACATAAGCAAAAGATATTAGTTAGAAATTGAGTCTGGAATAAACATCATAAAACCAGTCTGTAGGGGGAGTAAGGCAGTTGGGGAACTGACAGCCTGCAGGAGGAAAGGAAAAATAAAAAATATATACAAATTTGTCATTATCATCATTGTAGTGACTTCCATAATAAAGTTATGCTGTCTATACCACACACTAAATAAATTCCATAAAAGAATGTTAAAATTGCTGTTTTTATAAATATCTACCCCAAAATGGTTTCTAAAAATTCTACAACTAATCCTGCAAATAAAAAAACTTGCTGGAACATAAAAGGGGGAACATATTATTGGCCCTTAAGGCTAAAATAATTATGTCACCAAGGGGTTTAAAATGCAATAATGTCCCCTGAGTTTAGGAGGTTAAATTTAAGATTTAAAAAACAAAAAGGTGCAGTGCTTAAAATGTCCCAAAAAAAGAGACAGACAGACATTCAAACAATACATTAAAAAAATAATAATATTGCATACCAATTAGATTGGCGAGTGATCCATGCCAGGAGAATATCCCATTGAAAAACTGATCAGACCTACAATCTAGGTGTATCACCAGTGTCTGACCCTGTGTGTATGTCATGTGACATTTTTATGTGGTCTATGACTGGCTCACTTAGCCCTCCCCTTGGTCATGTGACTAGAGGCTGGATAATCAAATGCACAAAGTCACCAGCTACGACAATTTTAGATTGTACCATAACTTTTGGTAGACATATACTACAAAGATAATATGACAAGCAAATTTGCAATCATATTTTTACCAATCTAGGGATAACAAACATGCATATAAAATATGATTAAAGGGGTTATCCCATCTTAGACAATGGGGGCATATCGCTAGGATATGCCCCCATTGTCTGATAGGTGCGGGTCCCACCTCTGGGACCCGCACCTACAAGGAGAACGGAGCAGAGAAAGTTGAGGAGGGAGCACTGTGCATGAACAGCCGCCCTCCATTCATTTCTATGGAGCTGCCGAAAATAGCCGAGCGCTGGCTCTGCTTTTTACGTCTGCCCCATAGAAATGAATAGGAGCGGTGGCCGCGCATGCGCGGTGCGCTCCCATTCACTTTAATGGGAGAGGCGGGGAGCTGCACCTGGTGGTGGACGGACTCCGGGAAATCCGGGGTCCTCCAGCCACAACTCTCCCCAGCTCCGTTCTCCTTGTAGGTGCGGGTCCTAGAGGTGGGACCCACACCTATCAGACAATGGGGGAATATACTAGCGATATGTCCCCATTGTCTAAGATGGGATAACCCCTTTAATTGGAAGCAATATTTCATTCTCGGGTTCCCAGGGCTGAAACCACCATCACATGCGAAGAATAGTTTGGAAAAACATATCCCTTGTTTTGCATCCAGGTCACAGGGCCATTTTTGTCTTCCTAGAAATATAATTAGCAGGAATGTGTAGAGGGGTCTGGTCTGGATTTATACAAAATATAAAATACATTTATGATACAATACAATTCAGAACAATTTACACAAATAATATATAACTCATATGGGTCAAAGACGATTCATAACAAATGTCATTACCTTTAGAGCCTCTTCAGGTACCTTCAATTCTCCACGTAGTACAGTAAAAAGGTTGGTATGTATATATTTGTATTAAGGAAATAACAATTGAAATACTGTGTCATTTAATCACCGCTGCAAGGGATAGAGCTTAGTTTTTCAGAAACAAAGTTTGAAATCCCCAAATCCCTTCATACAACCATTGATTTCTCTGTATGTCAAAGGGCTTCTGTCACCTCACTAAACAGTTTTTTTTTGGTTACTTATAATCCCTATACTGCGATTTATGCATACATACTGTAATTAATCATTTTGGTTCAGCAGATTATGTTAAAAACGTACTTTTAAAATATGCAAATTACCTTGCTACCAGCAAGTAGGGCGGCACATCCTCCTATTCTAAAGACGCCCCCTCCGCATGTTGATTGACAGGGCCAGCGGACGGGATCTCTCTCTGCTGGCCCTTATTGCATTCAAAATCTGGCGCCTGCGCCGTACCTGTCTTCAGTCGGCGCAGGCACACTGAGAGGCGGACGCTCGCTCGGCCGCTCCATCCTCAATGCGCCTGCGCCGATGACGTCACATCTACACCTGGCGCAGGCGCATTGAGGAAGGAGCGGCCGAGCGAGCGTCCCCCTTCTCAATGCGCCTGCGCCGGGTGTAGATGTGACGTTAACCATCTGTTTGTTAACCATTCACATAAAAGTTTGCCTCATCACTGAACAAAATCTTCTGCGTAAACTGAGGGTCCTGTTCCAATTTTTGTTTTGCCCATTCTGCAAATTCAGTGCACCGATCTGGGTCATCCTCATTGAGATGCTGCAGTAGCTGGAGTTTGTAAGGGTGCCATTTGTGAGTAGCTAATATCCGCCGAAGGGATGTTCCACTAATGCCACTCTCCAGTGACATGCGGCGAGTGCTACGCTGTGGGCTTTTGCTGAATAAAGCTAGGACAGCCACTGATGTTTCTTCATTAGAGACAGATTTCATGCGTTACACATTTTGTCAAATCCAAAACTAAACCAGTTTCACGAAACTTAGCAAGCAGTTTGCTAACTGTAGCATGGGAGATGGGTGGTCTCGTAGGGTGTCTTGCATTGAAATCTGCTGCAATGACCCGGTTACTGCATTCACCAGACATCAAACACAATTTCTATCCGCTCCTCACGTGTTAACCTCGGCGACATGTCAATGGCTGTAAACAAAGAGAAACTTGTAAATAACTCATGAAAGAATAAAGTTACGTTAAAACCAAGCACACCATTGTTTTTCGTGTGAAATTCCCAATAAGTTTGATGTGTCACATGACCCTCTTCCTATTGAAAAAACAAAAGTTGGATTCAAAATGGCCGACTTCAAAATGGCCACCATTGTCACCACCAATCTTGAAAAGTTTCCCCCTTCACATATACTAATGTGCCAGAAACAGGAAGTTAATATCACCAACCATTCCCATTTTATTAAGGTGTATCCATATAAATGGCCCACCCTGTATATTCAATATGGATGATCATTGACTTTAACAGCATGTGATCAGCATGAACCTGAAATAACCCAAGATGGGTTCATGGCAAGTTCAATGTATTAAAAGTGAATATATAGAGAACATTATACTATTCATTATTGTTTAGAGACATGGATTTATCTATTGGGAATGTAACTGGTTTCTCTAAACATGTTTGTCTGAAGAACAATGGGTGTTTCATGGCTAAACCATGATCTGATAAGAAGAGATGTCCATAAAATACATCTGGTGTGGAATAGATATCTATTCATACACACACATTATATATATATATTCCTGTGAACATTTATTTAGCGTTTGAACTTATTAATGATTCATACATATTATGCAATATTGATATATTATACCCAAATATTGTTAATGTATATTTTATACCGTGTGTATCTCACTAAGTGGATATATAATTTTAGGAGATGTAGAAGAGCATTTAAGTTGAATTTTCCTAATAGGATCCATTCAGAGGAGCTGATGTTATTTCAAACATCATTACTCAATAGCTGAGACAGTTAGGGTACACAAACCAGGAGAAAAGTTATTGTTCTCTTATCTGACCATAAATAAGATGGTATGTTAACTGTCAAGCTGGATCCGTGATGTCTGGGGAAGTGATTCTAAAGTGTCAAATAGGTATCCCTCCTAATTGATCTAAGTTAGGAAAGGTTAAAGTTTAAGTTGTGTAATGAAGCCATTTATGTGTGTTAATTCTTAAATGTCTGAAATTGTTATGTGGTACAACAGTGCCATCTGGAGGTAGATGGATAATAGTATGTCATTTTCACCAGTATTTCAAGGGTTAAAATGACATCATTGTTATCTGCATACGAATACACCCACCTTGTCTGATTGGAAATCCCTAATCTAGAAGGAGATGAGTTCTTAGATAACATGGGGTATAAAGTATGCATTTAAGAGGTTAGGGACTAAGAACTAAACTAAAAACAAAGAACTACAACTACAACACAAGAAAAAAATACTTGATACAAAGAAACATTGGCACAGAAAAAAATTGTCCATAAGAAGGATTCACCACAAAGAAACTCGGATTCATTTTTTTCTACTGGAAAAGTTTTGAGAACTGATCACATCCGAAACCTGTCCATCCTTGACCTGTAACGTATATTGTACTTACTGTCCATGGTATTAATAAGATATTCCTCTCAGCATATAGTCAAGAGTCCCCATACTGTGGGAACATATAGTGCTAAACACCTCCCAAAGATGCATATTGCTAATGGGAGATTAGACATTATCTGAGTAGAGTAAAAAACCCTAAGAAATTATATTTCCATAGTCTGATTGCCGAGTGGGGTATAATATCATATTAATATCATATATATTTTTGATTAATCATAAGGAGACAGTGGATCTTCCTGTATTAATCCGTGTTTATCCTTTTTTATCTTCAATTTTGTATGATATATATTTCATTGGTTTTCTGATAATTCTGTGCTGGTGAGAAAGTAATATTGGGTTACACCACCATCTAGTGGTGGTTTGTTGGTAGTTTGTCAATTTGTCTATCCATTCATCTTATGTCTGTTTTGTATTGGATTTTACTCATTTATAAATAAATTATTACATATATTTTTACATAAATATCTGTCCCTTGTTTCATCGATTGCACAAAACGAATTAAGATTCCTTATCAAAGAACTTAGAGGTGATATGTCAGCCTAGAGCAGGGGTAGGCAACCTCTGGCACTTCAGCTGTTGTGAAACTACAACTCCCAGCATGCATACTTGCTCTGCTCTTCTCAGAACTCCCATAGAAATAAATGGAGCATGCTGGGAATTGTAGTTTCACAACAGCTGGAGTGCCAAAGGTTGCTGACCCCTGGCCTAGAGGATGCGATCATTTTATATTTTATTTTTCTAGGATCCTCTCTTTTATAATGAAGATTCATTTTATATAGAAGATAATTCGACATAGTAAATATATAAATCACAGATATCTTGCAAAACAACATTTGTTTAATAGCTGGGGCATTCTGGTTTTGTGAAACATACTGTCGAGAGAAAAAGAAAACCCTTTGGATTTCTGCATTGTTGTTCGATTACTGTTTAAAGAGGACCTGTCCCCACTCCTGACATGCCTGTTTTAATAGCGTCATGCATTCCCCATGTAATAACCGTTCCGTAAAATCTATTATTATGGCTCTATGTTGTGCCATTCCTTTATTATTTCTACTAGAAGTTATAAATACATTGCTTTTAGCCTTCAGTAAGGGTACAGAGGGGTGGTAACAAGTTGGGGATGTGTACCTGAGCAGACTCACTGTATCCATTCAGTGCTGCCATTTTCAGACTGTGCAGGTACACACCCCCAACTGGTTACTAGAGAGGAGCGAATTTCCGGTTATGAAATGCGTTTGCGATTCGTTTACTGGTAAAAGGTGAATTGCGTTATGGATTCCGTTACCACGGACCATAACGTAATTCTATGACGGAATGCCTTTAGAGGAGAGGACTTCCCTGCATAACGGAAACAGGACGGATCCGTTATGCAAGCCACAGACTTCTATTATGACGGAATGCCTCTAAAGGCATTCCGTTATGCATTCAGTCATAGAATTGCATTATGGTCCGTGGTAACAGAATCCATAATGCAATTCACCTTTTGCCAGTAAACGAAGCGTGAACAAATTTCTAAATATGAAATTTGCTCATCTCTACTGGTTACCTCCCCTCTGTACCCTTACTGCAGGCTGCTAGCAATTCATTCATAACTTCTAGTAGAAATAATAAAGGAATGACACAACATATAGCCATAAGAATAGATGCCCCAGAATTGTTATTACATGGGGAATAAAAGTAGCTATTAAAACAAGCATGTCCAGTGGGATGAAAGCTCCTCTTTAATGGTCCTTTTATACTGCCGCCTAACAAAAGCCAATCGACAGTAACACACCACCGCTAATTATTTCCATGTTATACTCTGTTCGTGGAAAAGAATGAAAATAACAGAAGTGCCGGACACACAACTGATACAAACGGAGCTGAACAGACTCCAATGACTACAACAGACCCCATTCTGTTTCCGTTCAGGAACCTGATTTTTTACCAGACAAAAGGTTAGCACCCAGAACTTTTTCCGACGAACTGAGCCTCTAACGCAGATGTAAACAAGCCTTTACCTGCAATTACACACAATTATCGTTAGCATGGGGACAAACAATCAGTAATACAAATGTTTCTTCCCATACAGTTTTTATTTATCTACACAGAGTGATGTGCTGCCGACAAACAAGCATTTTTAATGTTGCATGAAATAGGATTTGCATATACAAAAGCCATATCCCAGTGAGCAAAAGAGCGCCAACCATGGAGTGTGATAATTGGATAAAAGTGATATTCAGTGAAGAATAACAAATCTGCATACCAAGATGATAAGGCAGGTACTTTTGTCTGGTGCCATGCTAATAAAACATATAAAGATGACATTTCTCCACTCATTTATGATATGGGGTGGCATGTCAAGTTAATGGACCAATTGGAAAAGTAATTATTACCTCAATGGTCAGTATACTGTAGAGATGTACATACAACCTTTGGACATTTTTCAGATTCGAATAATAGATAATAAGAATTGGTGATTAAGTCATTTTTCAGGATCAGAATGCATCTGGTCACAAAGCAATGAGTGGTAAAGCTTTTATTTATAAAAGGCATATCAACTCAATGCAGGAGGCATACATAGATCTCATAGGTACCAATAACAAAATTAATATGGACCTCCCCTGTCCACCACTGACATGTTAGCAGAGTATGAGTGTACAGATCCCATTGTGGGGCTGCAGTGAGCGATGCACAAGCAGGAGACCACATCCCTACTACTACTATATGTGCCAGCTCCGCTCTGCTAAAGCCTGGCATAGACGTGCTATGTCAAGCTTTAGCGGAGCAGACATAGGCAAGAGGAGCCATATGCCTCTGCTAATGCCTCGCATCAGTATATACAAGGTTTTAGCCTTGTGTACACATTCTAAAGAGCTATAGGCAACTGAACATCAGGTGCCTATTTTTAAAGGTAGAATATATTACAAAAGTGAAATATATGCAATATAGAAAATGTTTTATTACACTTTGTCACCTCCTCTCCAAACAGTATCTCACAAAAGTGAGTACACCCCTCACATTTTTGTAAATATTTTATTATATCGTTTCATGGGACAACACTGAAGATATGACACTTTGATACAATGTAAAGTAGTCAGTGTACAGCTTGTAGAACAGTGTAAACCTAAACAGTGTAAACCTAAAAAAAAATAGCTCAACACACAGCCATTATGCCTAAAACGCTGGCAACAAAAGTGAGTACACCCCTAAGTGAGATGGCCAAATTGTGCCCAAAGTGTCAATATTTTGTGTAGCCACTATTATGTTCCAGCACTACCTTAACTCTCTTGGGCATGGATTTCACTAGCGCTTCACAGGTTGCTACTAGAATCCTCTTCCAGTCCTCCATGAAGACATCATGGAGCTGGTGGATGTTAGAGACCTTTCTCTCCTCCACCTTCCGTTTGAGGATGCCCCACAGATGCTCAATAGGGTTTAGGTCTAAAGACATGCTTGGCCAGTCCAGCACCTTTACCCTCAGTTTCTTTAGCAAGGCAGTGGTCGTCTTGGAGGTGTGTTTGGGGTTATTATCATGTTGGAATACTACCCTGCGGCAGTGTTTACAAAGGGAGGGGATCATGCTCTGCTTCAGTATGTCACAGTACATGTTGGCATTCATGGTTCCCTCAGTGAACTGTAGCTCTCCACAACTGGCAGCACTCATGCAGCCTCAAACCATGACACTCCCACCACCATGCTTGACTGTAGACACAATTGTCTTTGTACTGCCCACCTGCACGCTTGACACCATCTAAACCAAATAACACATTTCTCGCACCATAAGACGCATTTTTTCTCGCCTAAAGTGGGGGGAAATGTCCCGGCGTCTTATGGGGTGAATACTAATGAGCGCTTCAATTATGGAAGTGCTCATTAGTACCGCAGGACTGGGAAGTGGTGAAGGCTCTGTGTATGTGTCTTATGGGCCAGTGAGTCTTATAGGGCGAAAAATTCAGTAAGTTTATCTTGGTCTCATCAGACCACAGAACACGGTTCCAGTAATCCATGTCCTTAGTCTGCTTGTCTTCAGCAAAATGCATGATGCTTTCTTGTGCATCATCTTTAGAAGAGGCTTCCTTTTGGGATGTCAGTACTGAAGACCAATTTGATGCAGTGTGTGGTGTATGGTCTAAGCACTGACTGGCTGACCCCACCCCTTTAACTTCTGCAGCAAAGCTGGTAGCACTCATATGTCTATTTTGGAAAGATTACCTCTAGATATGACACTGAGCACATGCACTCATCTTCTTTGGTTGACAATGGCGAGGTCTGTTCTGAGTGGAACCTGTCTTGTTAAACCGATGTATGGTCTTGGCAACCATGCTGCAGCTCAGTTTCAGGGTGTTGGCAATATTCTGATAGCCTAGACCAGTGATGGTAAACCGTTTAGAGACCAAGTGCCCAAACTGCAACCCAAAATCCAATTATTTATCGCAAAGTGCCAACACGGCGATTTTATTACATCAGAGTGAGGGCTTAATCCATATATAATGCTTGCATCTATTTTGTTAGTGCATTATTATCTTTTTTTCTGTGATTTTTTTCAGAAATTTAGCCAGGGACATCCACACATTTATTTATCATATCGTGCAGGATGTTTTTATCTTAGTTTTTTCTCTTTTCTGTGATTTTTGTTTAACATGGCAATTTATCCTGAATATCAATACAGTATATCTTCCATGTACTTTATCATTTAGCTATAATTTCCTGCCTACATCCAATACACTACTTGTGCTGCTCACAGTGCGCCCTGCGCTGATGAATAGCAGCGAAAGTCTGAGGCATATTGGTACACCATAGACTTTTTCCACGGTGCGGGTGCCCACAGAGAGGGCTCTGAGTGTCGCCTCTGGCACCCATCCAAAAGGTTCGCCACCAATAGCCTAGACCAGGGATAGGCAAACTGCGGCTTTCCAGCTGTTGTAAAACTACAACGCCCATTATGCCCACTCTGCCTACAGCTATCAGTCTACAACAGGGCATGATGGGATTTGTAGTTTTACAACAGCTGTAGAGCAGCAGTTTGCCCATCACTGGCCTATACCATCTTTATGTAAAACAACAATTATTTTTTTCAGATCCTCAGAGAGTTCTTTGCCATGATCAACTTCCAGTGACCAGTATTAGAGAGTGTGTGAGAGCAATAACACCAAATGTAACATGCCTGCTCCCCATTCACACCTGAGACCTTGTAACACTAACGAGTCACATGACACCAGGGAGGGAAAATGGCTAATTGGGTACAATTTGGCCATTTTTACTTAAGAGTGTACTCACTTTTGTTGCCAGCGTTTTAGACATTAATGGCTGTGTGTTGATATATTTTGAGGGCATACCAAATTTACACTGTTATACAAACTGTACACTGACTACTTTACATTGTATCAAAGTGTCATATCTTCAGTGTTGTCCCATGAAAAGATATAATAAAATATTTACAAAAATATGAGGGGTGTACTCACTTTTGTGAGATACTGTTGTCACAATGTAGGGGGAGGGGAGGTACATAGAATGACAACAGAAGGAAAAAGACCAGAAACTAGGCCTCATGGCTAGGGAAAAGGAAACAGTCACTACCTAGGAAACCCTAAACCTAGCCCTGACTCCTGTCAGTATGAATAGACCCTGAAGGTGGGAATATTCATACACCGGAAACCTAGGCCCTAGAAACCCTGAATAGCCCTAGGAGTAGTGACAGGGTCTGAGACCACTGGTTCTTTCCCAGATGAACGAACCAGCGTCTCCCTGATGCCTAGTAAACAACGAGTAAATGGGAACAACAAAATACAAAGGGAAGTACACTTATCTGCAATAGAAAATGGATGAGCAGGAACTCAAATGAGGACCACACACCAGCTCTTCCAATTCCAGGCAGATAATATCAACCGCATGGTATGAAGTGTGAGTCCAGACTAAATAGAGGAGCAGTAATGACCACAAGCTACACCTGAGACAAGAGGTGTGGTCATTACCAACAACAACAACACTGCAACAAGTGAAAACAGCTGTGGGGTGGTGCTCTGTCTTAGGTGACTCACCCTGTCACGGAAACCTTATCACCAAAATGCTCATCATACCGCAAACTATTTATTCTGACTAACCAACTCTACTGATACTAATTATTTACACAAATATTGCAATATAAACTTTCCATAACCTACATTGGACGAACTTAAGATCCTACATTCCTTTTTATCTCCTCTGGATATCCACTTAAAAAATAGGTTATGTCATCCCCTTTTTACAAAACTCTTATGGTATCTCCACAACTTGTTTTGATATACCATTAGAAGAACTTGGACATAATTCACCAGTTGGACTGTTGAAAGACATCCATAATTAAAACCAATTCTTTTTAGACGCGATATCGATATTATAAACCGCAGTTGAATAAAATACCTAATTTTACCTTCAATAATAAATATATTTTATGTAGCAACCAGATAAAGAGTGCCTGCCTATCTATTATTTACAAAAACGGAAACCTACCAAGAAATGGCCATCCACCTAAACTGACAACCAGGCAAGGAGAGCACTAATTAGAGAAGCAGACAAGAGGCCCATGGTCACTCTGGAGAAACTGTAGAGATCCACAGCTCAGGTGGGAGAATCTGTCCATCGGACAACTATTAGTCGTGTACTCCACTAATCTGGCCTTTATGGAAGAGTGCAAGAAGAAAGACATTTTTGAAAGCAAGCCATAAGACTCGTTTGCAGTTTGAAACAAGCCATGTAAGGGACAGAACAAACATGTGGAACAAGGTGCTTTGGTAAGATGAGACCAAAGCTGAACTTTTTGGCCTAAATGCAAAACACGATGAGGGAGATTTATCATAACTGGTATAAAGAAAAACTGGCTTAGTTGCCTATAGCAACCAATCAGAGTCCACCTTTAATTTTCCTAAGGAGCTCTCACAGTTGAAAGGTGGAATCTGATTGGTTTCTATGGGTAACTATGCTAGTTTTCCTTTACACCAGTTTTGATAAGTCTCTACGTATGTGTGGAGGAAAACTAACACTGCACCTCACCCTGAAAACATCATCCTCACCATGAAACATGGTGATGGCAGCATCATGCAGCGTGGATGGTTTTCTTCAGTAGGGACAGGAAAGCTGGTCAGAGTTGATGGGAAGATGGATGGAGTTAAATATGGTAGGGGCTGCAAAAGACTTGAGACTGAGGTTCACCTTCCAGCAGTACAATGACCCTAAACATACAGCCAGAGCTTCTGGTTTATATCAAAGCATATTTTTAAATGTTCGAATGGCCCAGTCAAAGCCTAGACCTAAATCCCATTAAGAAACTGTGACAAGAATTGAAATTTGCTGTTTACAGATGCTCTCCATCCAAACTGACTGAGCTTGAGCTATTTTGCAAAGAAGAATGAGCAAACATTTCAGCCTCTAGATGTGCAAAGCTAGTAGAGACAAACCCCAAAAGACTTGCCGTTGTAATTGAAATGTGGTTAAAGTAGTGACTTAGGGGGACTGAATACATGCCACACTTTCCAGATTTTGAAAACCATGTATCACTTTCTTTACACCTCACACATACGGTACTTGCTACTTTGTGTTGGTCTATCATATAAAATCCCAATAAAACACATTAAAGTTTGTGGGTGCAACGTGAAAAGTTCAAAGGGTATGAATACTTTTTCATGACCTTGTTGGTCGTCTTCTAGCCTAGATACAAGACAGAGGTATAGAGATTCTGTGAAGTATCCTATGACACATTTTCCTACAGATGTTGTGGCTGGGCCTGTAGATCCTGCATGCTTGTAGGCTACCAAAGCTGATGTCCCAGCTAGTCCCATAAATGCTCAATTGGCAATAAATATGTCGACCGGATTGGCAAATACATTCCTTCGAAACTTTTGCTGTGTGTGGGTGAGCATTATCATGCTGAATAACAACAGTTGGAAGCCTTGCAATGAGAGACAACACAAGGCAGGAGTTGTCCCCAACAAATCATTAAAGAGGTTATCTGGGAATTTATACTGATGATCTATCTTCTAGATAGATCATCAATATCAAATCGGCGGGGGTCCTCGATGATCAGCTGTTAGGAGAAGTCAGCCAAGTTGCAGATTAGTCCAATTTAAGTCAATAGGGCTGAGCTGCAATATCAAGCACAGCCGCTATATAAGTGCTGTGCTTGGAAAGCTGCCGGGAGCGGGCTGCGCTCAACAGATGGTGGGGGTGCTGAGACTCAGACACTCTCCCCAATGTGATAATGGTGACCTATCCTCAGTAAAGGTCATCATTATCAATCCCTGAATAACCCCTTTAAGAACTGAAGCAATCATCACCAGACAGTGGTGTGTAATGAAAGTACCATCGGTGTCTACATGGTGGGCAACAAAACTGGGGTGATACTCGTCGGTGGATTAAACGGTTCTCTCTACTGGTGGTCTGTCTGGACCATCAAGAGCCTATTGACCATGTGCTCTCACGTAACCAGTGCCTTCAAAACCTCCTAACTGCTAGGTCAGACCTAGATGGTAGGAAATTAGTCAAAGAGGACCATCCTGCTTCACTCAGTCTAATAATGCTTCCCAAGTCTGTTAACTGGACAAAATGTCTTCAAGTGTGTTGTAGAGACATGTCTATCAGTCAACACTCTCTCTACCCAAAAGTAGCCTCTGAGAGTCTTTTAATAGAGCATTACAATGATCATGGGAGAATTGGCAATTTTCCTAATAACGGACTCCCCTCCCACCAAAAAAATAAAATAAAATTAGGCAGGTACTTACTTGTACCCTAAAATAATAGTATTAAAAAATATTCCTCATCCCGCAAAATAACCTCCATGAATTTACACTGAAAATCAAAAGTTATCGCATTAAATGCAGCAATGCATTTTTCTGCTATATTAGTAAAAGAAAAACTAAACATCTGGAAAAATATAAAACAAAAAAATGGCAGAATTGTTTTTTGTTTTTTTTTCTTCCTGCCCCCAAAAAGTTAATGGTACCATTGGAAAATATAACTCACAGACAACAAGGTATGGCAATCTGAATTCTGCTCATAAGGTCCAGAAGAGTAGGAAAATAATTTTTTAAAATCTCTCTACCCTTGTAGGTTATTATTAGAACACTGTGCTATTATATAAAATAAATGAATAGCTCATTATGCAAATATTCTAGTAATTTGGGAATATGTTTATAACAAATGTACCAGTAATTAAAAATTTCGAAACCATGAAATAGGTTTTATAAATAAAAGGATATCATAACCAAATCTCAGCTTATCTTCAAGCTTCAGAGTAACATAAGTTTGTTCAAGAATCCGGATATCATTCACAAATGTCTGTAGAGAGATCAAAATGATGAAAAAATATGAATATGTTATACCAAAACCCGAGTACAAGCCCAAGTCATTAATTTATTTTGTTAACTTAAGAAATAGAGATATACTCAGAACATTTTAAACATCTACCAGTAGATCCTGAGCTATGTGTAACATACCTAGACATTTAAGCAAAACTTTTTGTAAAAGCTGCAAAACAATTCATGTTTGTGGTGTAAAGTTTGATTTAAGGACCTTGCCATTTTTCACCTTGAGGACCAGGCCGTTTTTTGGAAATTTGACTGTCACTTTATGTGGTAATAACTTCAAAATAATTTTACTTATCCAAACCATTCTGAGACTGTTTTTTCGTAATACATTGTATTTCATCATAGTGGAAATTTTTTGTCGATATAATTCACCTTTATTTATTAAAAAAAAAAAAAAATTACAATAAATCTAGAAAAATTCGCAATTTTCTAAATTTTGATTTCTCAGCTTTTAAGGCAGATAAGTGATACATCATAAAGGAATTATTAGTTTACATTTCACTTATGTCCACTTTCATGTTTACATCATTTTGTAAATAATATATTTTTTTTTTAGGATGTTATAAGAAATTTTTGTAGCAAATTCTGTATATCTGTGATAACAGGTGTTTTGGGGAGAGCTTAGCGGCTATCAATTTTTCTAATTGAGTGAGGTCTCTTAGGAATGGGGTTTGCGAGATAAGGAGTTAAGAGTGACCGAATATGGGCCTTCTATGAAGAAGTTGTGGCCAATCGGTCTGTAGGCTTTCCTAGTCTAGGCAGAGAGAACAGGTAAGGATCTCGTTTCGGAGAGTCTTATGTGGGTGTCTGCAAATTTTGGGAGATATAAATCTGGAAGGTCTGCCAATGACATGAGTGGAGATGTGGGAGGGCTAGGTTTATCTTTAAGAGAGCTCCAGATCTTTAGTGAGGACTTAGTGATAGGGTTCTGAGTCTGTTGGCTGGGCATGCCACTGTTTATAACCCAGATAACGGGGTGCAGCGGGCTGGTAGCTAGGCATTCTTCTAAGGGAACCCACAGTTTGATGTTGTCTAGTCTATACCTTTGCATTAGTCTGGAGTACCAGGTGTACCGCATCATAATATAGTTTCCAATCAGATAATGCCATACCCCCGCGTGATTTGTGTTGGGTGAGCATCTTGCCAGAGAAATTTGTTGTCGAGTTTCCCAATTGTCAAGAAGGAGAGCGGGAGGGGGAACAGGAGCGTCTGAAATGGGTATAGGAGATTTGGCAGTAAAACTGCCTTGATAAGGTTTTTCCGACCCATCCAGGATAGGTATGGGAGGGACCAAGACTCAAAAGTTGATTGAAAGGTGCGAGGGATATGAGCGTAATTGAGTGTATAGGTCGTTCAAGGTGGAGCAGATCTTGAGACCTAGATATGTGTGGGGGGACATTGGAAGGGGTATTGAGGCTGGAGAGCCATCTTCTCCTTCTCTTCAATGTTGATCCCTAGGGCCTCAGATTTGGTTGTATTTATTTAAGGCCTCATGCACATGACCGTTGTGTGCACCCGTGGCCGTTGTTCCGTTTTCCGTGATTTTCTGCGGACCCAATGACTTTCAATGGGTCCGTTGAAAACTCGGAAAATGCACCGTTTGTCATTCGCCTCCGTGATCCGTGTATCCTGTCCTATTTTTTGGACGGACAACGGTTCACGGACCCATTCAAGTCAATGGGTCCGTGAAAAAACACGGATGCACACAAGATTGGCATCCGTGTCCGTGATCCGTGTCCGTAGGCTACTTTCATACAGACGGATCCGAAGATCCGTCTGCATAAAAGCCTTTTCAGAGCTGAGTTTTCACGAAGTGAAAACTCAAATCCGACAGTATATTCTAACACAGAGGCGTTCCCATAGTGATGGGGACGCTGCTAGTTAGAATATACTACGAACTGTGTACATGACTGCCCCCTGCACCGATCTCTTACAGGGAACTGTGATCCGCACAATTAACCCCTCAGGTGCCGCACCTGAAGGGGTTAATTGTGCGTATCATAGCCCCCTGTAAGAGATCAGGGGCTGCCAGGCAGCAGGGGGCAGACCCCCCTCCCTCCCCAGTTTTAATTTCATTGGTGGCCAGTGCGGCCCCCCCGGCACCCCCTCCCTCTATTGTATTAATATCATTGGAGGCCAGTGCCCCCCCCCCCCCCTTTATTGTATTATCATTGGTAGCCAGTGTGCGGCCCCCCCTCCCTCTATTGTATTATCATTGGTGGCCAGTGTGCGCCCCCCCCCCCCCCCCCGCGGCCGGGAGCACCTCCTACTGGTAAGTGACAGATCATTAAGCAATGTGCCGCACAGACCTGTCACTTACCAGTAGGAGGAGGTCCCGGCCGGTCACAGACAGCGCAGCAGGTAAGTATGATGCTTCTAATATTGCTAAGTAACCATGGCAACCAGGACTGCAGTAGCGTCCTGGTTGCCATGGTTACCGATCGGAGCCCCAGCGATTAAACTGGGACTCCGATCGGAACTCTCTGCTGCCACCAATGACCGGGGGGGGGGGGGGGGGGTAGGCCGCACACTGGCCACCAATGATATTAATACAGTAGAGGGAGGGCCGCACACTGGCCACCAATGATAATACAATAGAGGGAGGGAGGGGCCGCACACTGGCCACCAATGATAATACAATAGAGGGAGGGAGGGGGGGCCGGGCCGCACACTGGCCACCAATGATAATACAATAGAGGGAGGGAGGGGGGGCCGGGGGGGGGCAGCACACTGGCCACCAATGATATTCAAACTGGGGAGGGAGGGGGGTCTGCCCCCTGCTGCCTGGCAGCCCCTGATCTCTTACAGGGGGCTATGATACGCACAATTAACCCCTTCAGGTGCGGCACCTGAGGGGTTAATTGTGCGGATCACAGCCCCCTGTAAGAGATCAAGTGCTGCCAGGCAGCAGGGGGCAGTCATGTACACACTTCTTAGTATATTCTAACTTGAAGCGTCCCCATCACCATGGGAACGCCTCTGTGTTAGAATATACTGTCGGATATGAGTTTTCACGATGTAACTCAAATCCGATGGTATATTCTAACATAGAGGCGTTCCCATGGTGATGGGGACGCTTCAAGTTAAAATATACCATCGGATTGGAGAAAACTCAGGTCCTATGGTATATTAACTCCTGACTTTACAATTAAAGTCAATGGGGATGGATCAGTTTGCAATTGCACCATATTGTGTCAACGTCAAACGGATCTGTCCACATTGACTTGCATTGTAAGTCAGGACGGATCCGTTTGGCTCCGCACGGCCAGACGGACACCAAAACGACTTTTTTTTCATGTCCGTGGATCCTCCAAAAATCAAGGAAGACCCACGGACGAAAAAACGGTCACGGATCACGGTCCAACGGAACCCCGTTTTGCGGACCGTGAAAAAATACTGTCGTGTGTATGAGGCCTTAAAGTTGGAGATAGAGCTGTAGTCTTGTAGTACAGTTTGCAATGCTGGGAAAGCCATCAAGGGGTTTGTCATACTTCTAAAAATATCATCTGCATATGCTGCAACTTTGCACAAGACTCCAAGAGAACGCATTCAAACTGATCACCAGGTGGTATCTCACTCCAGTCAGGCTTAAAGGGAACCTGTCATCAACTTTATGCTGACCGTACTGAGGGCAGTATAAAGTAGTGACAGAAATGCTGATTTCAGCGGTGTGTCACACATCAGCTAAAAGTAAGTGGTTGCCGAGAACCAGCAGCATAATCATTGCAATAAAGGCCTTGAAAAAGAGTCCTGGTTATTCATGAATTCTTGCTCTCCCTGCCCACCTGCTGATGACAGGCTTCTACCCAGTTTTCTCCCTTTCTCTCTAGTAGAGAACTGCCAACCATCAGCAGATGGACGGGGAGAGCAGGAGATTATGTATAACCATGACTCTTCTCAGGTAGATTTGACTCTTTTCAAGGCCTGTGCTGCAATCATTATGATGCTGGTTCTCAGCAACCATTTACTTTTAGCTGATGAGTCACACACCACTGAAATCAGCATTTCTGTCAATACTGTATACTGCCCTCAGTATGGTCAGCGTAAAGTTGATGACAGGTTCCCTTTAAACAAATGAACTGTCTCAGCACTGAAAATTGCTAGAAATGCTCTAAGTCGCAGAGCTCTTATCTATATATGTGGTGGACATGCCCTGTTCTCCAGCCTTTCTGGTCTGAGATCCTGGGGACGATCAAGACTATGGCCCCTTGCAGACGAGCGTTCCTCCTGCAGCAAGTCCGCATCGCAGCACCCGCCCTGACCTCCCATCGCTGCTGGGAGTCACATGGCATCATAAATCAATATAATGCTATGTAACCCTTACAGTTCTGGAATGTACTGGATAACACTGGCAGCATTATGACAGTGTTATCCAGTACATTCCAGACCTGTAAGGGTTACATAGCATCATAAATCAATATAATGCTATGTGACTCCCGGCAGCGATGGGAGGTCAGGCCGGGTGCTGCGATGCGGACTCACTGCGGTAGGAACGCTCTTCTGCAAGGGGCCTATGTGTTCTCTGCCTACAAACCCAACTCCAGCTTCAGTACTACTAAGTATTAGACTACAAGATATTCCGCTTACTAAAAGAAGACTCTTTCAGCATCTGACTTCTGCCACTAAACACAGTGGCTACATAAGATAAACCACATATACCACATGGAAGAGCTGTCAGCTTGGGAATCTAGATCACATAGTAGTTTCCAGAAGATATGGGCAGACTGGATTACTGCAAAACAATACCTTTCCTCACTAGTTTTGTGGGTACCACCGCCCCCACATGAAGAGTACACCTCAATGAAGCCCACACCCCATCTTATTCCACTCTCCCTTCCCCCCTACCCCTCCCTTGTCTTTTCTTATGTATTGTTTTCCTCTTTTATGTCCTATGTAGGAAGGTTAGCTTCATCTGTTCCTACCAGTTTGTTATAATTGTCATTACAGAAAGGATCTCCTAAAGAGATTCTCCTTCTTCATACCTTCCAAGTATTATTCTATCCAGTACCCCATATTGTATCAACCACTGACGTGTGTTAAACACTTGTCATTAATCTCTAATTTGGACTACTGTATGTACTAATTGTTGTCTTTAACTTTGCATAAAACTAATAAAAAGATACATACTAGAAAAATGAGGACCCTTAAAACACAATACTTTACTTAGATCTACAGTAGATAAAAAAGCATCGCAAACCTAACTATACGGCTGACTACAGTACACACAAGATACAAATAGAAACAAATATAAAAAATAAACATAACCACTCTCGCAGAAAATACTAGGGAATGTACTCAATGACCAAGCATATCTCTTTGTATCTGTTGTTGCTTTAGGACTGTATTTTACTCTTACATACCTCCTGATGAACCCATCTCGGGGGGGAAAAGCATCGGGGGGAACGCAGGGCATTAGAGGGTATATCAGGACAGGTACGAGGACGCGGAAACCCCACAATCAGGAGTTGTCCCCGGGCTGAGGGTAAACCAGGGTTTTCAGTAGGGACAGTTCCCCCCTTCCTGGTTTACCGGTCACTCCCCCTACCTTGGTCGCTGTGTTCTAAGGGTCCTCATTTTCTAGTATGTGATTTATATGCAGATTGGGACACCACGTTATTATTGTTTCTGTATCCTTATATATTCTTTTTCTAATAAAAAGATACTTGAAAATAAAAAGTAAAAATTAAAACATTTGCTTCTAAAATTAAGAAAATTTCCAAAACCCCCTTTTTTAAAGGACCAGTTCAGTACCTAGTGGAAAACACCCATAAATGACCCCATTTTAGAAACTACACCGCTCAAGATATTCAAAACTGATTTTAGGTGTTCCACAAGATGTAATTGGCACTAATGGGCCAGCTTTAGTGCTGCCCTAGCCCAAAATGGCTAGGCAGTGCTAAAGCCCGCCCATCAGAGCCGGTGACGTCACCGGGAACACTCCTAAGCGGAAGCCTCTGCCTAGCAGTGTAATAATATAAACAAAAAAGGCCTTGCCCTGTGCGATTCAGCGCAGGGCAAGGGAGAGCATCCGAGCAAGAAATGCTCCGATGCTCATATCAGGGGGGCTGGAGGGGTGAAGATGGGGATATGCCCGGGTTTAGCTCTGAACCCAGCCAACCCCTTTAACAGCCAAACTAAATTTAATATTTATTACCCTGATTCTGCAGTTTACGCCACATATGTGGTCGTAAACTGCTGTATGGGCACACGGCAGGGCGCAGAAGGAAAGGAGCACCATATGTATTTTGGAGGGCAGATTTCACTAGGATAAGTTGCATTAGGACATTTAAAGACCCCCTGATGCAACCCTAGAGTTGAAAATCCCAAAAAGTGACCGCATTTTGGAAATTATGGGATAAGGTGACAGTTTTATTGGTACTATTTTGGGGTACATATGATTTTTGATTGCTCTATATTACGCTTTTTGTAAAGCAAGGTAAAAAAAAAAGGGAAGTTCTGGCACAGTTTAAATTTTTCGTTTTTTTACGGCGTTCATCTGACGGGCTAGATCATGTGCTATTTTTATAAAGCAGGTTTTTACTGATGCGACAATATCAAATATGTCTACATATTCAAAGCATTTTTTTTTAAATAATCATGTTTTTGTGTCTCCATTTTCTGAAAGCCACATTTATTTATTTTTTGTCTGATTGGTGGCTCATTTTTTGCAGCATGAGATGATGGTTTGATTGGTATTATTTTGGGGTACATATGACTTTTTGATGGCTTAGTATTAGACTTTGTGTTTTAAGATGATAAAACAAAAAAAATACATTTTTGGCACAGGTTTTATTTTTTACTAAATTCACCAGACAGCTTGGATCATGTGAAATTTTTATAAAGCAGGGGGTTTAAGGATGCAGCAATACCTAAGGCTACTTTCACACTTGCGTTGTTCTTTTCCGGCATAGAGTTCCGTCACAGGGGCTCTATACCGGAAAAGAACTGATCAGTTTTATCCCCATGCATTCTGAATGGAGAGTAATCCGTTCAGTTTGCATCAGGATGTCTTCAGTTCAGTCGTTTTGACTGATCAGGCAAAAGAGAAAACCGCAGCATGCTACGGTTTTCTCTCCGGCGAAAAAAACTGAAGACTTGCCTGAACGCCGGATCCGGCATTTTTTCCCATAGGAATGAATTAGCGCCGGATCCGGCATTCAGAATACCGGAATGCCGGATCCGTTGTTCCGGCATGCGCATGCGCAGATCGGTAAAAATGTGAAAAAATGTACAAGACGGATCCGTCAGTCCGTATGACAAGCGGAGAGACGGATCCGTCCTTGCAATGCATTTGACGGAACTGCCCGTCGGATCACACTGCCGCAAGTGTGAAAGTAGCCTAATATGTCTGGGTTTTTTTTGTATTTTTTACAATTTTATGTCTCTTTTTATGGGAAAGGGGCTTTTTTTTTTTTTTTTTTACTTTAAACTTTTTTTTATTGTTAAAAACACTTATTTCACTCCCCCATGCTGACCGCGGCATATGAGGAGATAATCCACCGGCATCAGTGTTATCACTGATGATGGTGGATTCAGCAGGGGTCCAGCTGTCAGTAATAGCCAGGCTCCTGCCGCTGATCGTGACACCACATGTGGGGCAGGGGAAGGAACGCGAGCAAAGTCCTGGCAACTTAGGACGAGCATGAATGGAACGATATGCAGTGCATATGCACCGGTTAAAAAGTTATCAGGTAAAGATAAAAATAAAAATACTGAAAAAAGATGTTCTTATAAAATAAACTCATAAAGGTCTTTATTTAAGCAGAGCACAGAGCGCTATGTAAAGTCTGCCAGTCTGAGCACTGTGAATCTGTATATGATGTGCAGATGACAGCTGAGATAACTGCTCCGCTGTGTCCCGGTTATATTACCAGTTTAAAACATCTTCTATAGGTGACAGACTCCATTTAAATCATAAAATTCTATAAATATTATATTTATTAAACATTTGGGGTTGTGTCTGTGCTTGTAAGTTTGTTTGGTTTGTGTCTGACACATTGTGACAAAAAGGTTTTTTTGTGGGCACATAGGGAACACCGTAAAAACGAAACACATGTAAGTATGGCATAATTGCATTTTTTTTCCCAATTACCATCCATTTGGAATTTTTTTCCCCCACTGCATCATATGTAATATTAAACAGTGCCATTAGAAAGTACAGCATGTCCCACAAAAAACACACAGTCATATCGCTATGTGAACATTTATACTTACCCCATTAAGACTCCCCAGGTCTTTCACTAAATGCTCGTCAGTAGAGGCTTCATAGTTGATAACAGCATGTTGTTTGTCCACACTTCTTGACTATACAAATTAAATAATGGAAAAACAGAAGTAAGTCAGTAGGATTCTTAGATTATCATGTAATTAATCTAGGCTATAGAATAAGGCCACTTTCACATCTGCATTGTGCTGTCCGGTTCAGAGATCCGGCACACGCTCTCAAAATCACAGCATAAGAGCTCTTTCACACGAGCGGATGTCGTGCGGGTAATCCGCTGCGTGAAAGAGCCAAGCCCCGTTCCGGACAGCAGAGACACGGAGCAGTAACATGATTGATGATGCTTTGTGCCGCTCTGTGATCTTTTTACTACAAAATCACAATGAGAAAGTTGTCACTGTGATTTTGTAGTAAAAAGGTCACAGAGAGGCACGGAGGATTATCAATCATGTTAATGTTCCGTGTCTCTGTTGTCCGGAAAGGGGCTTGGCTCTCTTTCACGCAGCGGATTACCTGCACGGCATCCGCTCGTGTGAAAGAGCCCTAACACTTCAGTTTTGTCCCCATTCATTGTTAATGAGCACAAAACTGAACAAACTGGAACAAAGTACACCAGAATACATTCCATTCCGTTTTGTTGTGTTCCCATGCTGGACACAAAATCGCTGCAAGAAACTGAACCGATCCGGCACCAAAAACCATGTAAGTCAATGGTGCCAGATCCGGTTTGTTTATTTTCGATATAATACAACCGGATCCATTCTGAACGGGAGCAGCCAATTGTATTATTAGAACGGAAGCGTTTTGCTGCAGTTTTGAGATCCCATGGCAGGTCTCACAACCGTACAGCGAAAACACTGATTTTCTCTTCTTTTTGTTAGACGTCAGGCACACAACTGCACTCAGGATCAAATGATACCAATGGTTTTTTTTTCACTTTAACAGCATGTTCATTTTTTTTTCTGCTGGTGGTTTCAAGTGTAAATGTAATTTTTTTTGTAATGTGTAGGGGCTAAGATAATCACTATTTTTGTAATATACTTTAGTTACTGAAATTGTACACTTGTGAAGTGGCCCATTTTGTGCATATGCAGAGCTTCCCGTCTATTTACTGAACTGTGGAGACTGACTGTTCCTGTGTAAGCCGGGGAGCGATGTGTAACAAGTGGGCAGCTAGATGTCGGTGTTCCACGAACACACATACCCATTCATTTTAAGGTGTATTCACACATCAGTGTTTGAGCACGGATGCATGCTGTATTTTGTCCATGTTCAAGGATCCATCACGCCCATTATAGTCTATCGGTCTGTGAAACCCACGGACGGATGCCATCCGTGTTGCACAGATCATTATGAAGAGATGCTTTGAAAATAATTATTTAGCTGTGCAGTGTCAGTGAAACACGGATGGCACACGGTCCGCAAAATAATGGACACACGGATCCTTCATGGATGCATCACGGATTTCAGCACGGACATGTGAAAGAGGCTTTCCTGTGTGTAGTGAGCACTCATTATTGAGAAGGCAGTGAGACAGATAAAAGCGCTTCTACACTATATAGGGACAGCTGTATATTACCTGTCTCCCCTGCCTTCTCAATGCTCGTGGTAATTCATCTTGCCGTCGGCTTGTTACACAATTCTAGAGATGGCAGGCAGGGAAGTATGTGTCTACTGTATATGGCCAGTTTTAGGACTATATAGGATAGGAGAGAGGCAGTAAGGGCAGCAGCAGTCATCCTGGAGTGCGTCTCCACAGTTCAGGAGTGCTGCTAATACAGAAAATATTATCACTGCCCCTAACCAATACAAAAAATAAAATGACAGTTACATACAGCGGTTTTTGCAAAAACGTTACAATGCAGTTTTATTGAGCCAAAGCCAAAAATAGCTGCAGCATGACGGAGAAGTCCTTTATATTTCTCTCACTAGGGTGTCACAACCTATCCCTTACCCTGTTGGGCTTGGGGTCAGACAGCTAAAGCAGGTAGCTACGCCCTCAGTTTCTCAAGGGATCGCTCTATGACCTAATGGTGAGAATGGATTCCGGTCCAGGTTTTCCTGTCCCATTTAGGAATCTGTAGCTTTTCCTTTCAGCTGTTCTCGGTCAGCCATTCCCAGCTACTATATATTCTCCCTCTCTGCTCCCCTTGTTGCCAGATATAGAGCTTCCTTCCAGATTTTCTATTCTGACCTCAGGTGGACAACTGTTGCTGTGGAGCCGTTGGAACTGAAGCTGTTGGATCTCCGGTTCACTTCTGTTGTTGTCTCCCTTCAGGGATTGTTGATTGTGTTTGTCCTTTCCCTGTTGTTACCCTAGGTGTCAGTGGTGAGGACTAGTGCTCCCACCGCCCTATTCAATACCTAGGGCTTAAGTCAGGGTAAGCCAGGGACGAGGCACATGATCGGCGTACGGGTTAGCAGCCCGTCTAGGGACGTCAGGGCAGCCAGGTGCCAGTGCCAGGTGACTTAGGGGTCCTCCTCCCTCTCCCTAGTGGGAGCGTATTCCTTTTCCCTCCCCTCTGCGCCGCACGTCTGTTACCTGCCATCTCAGACGTGATATTTTCCCATTCCTTTTTAATCCACTTCTGGCATTTGCTCTGAAAACTGCATTAACCTCCTAACAGTCACATTAAAATTGAAAAAAAAATAAAAAAAATTTACTGTAGATTTTTAAGTGTCTGCAGTAAATCTTGTTGGCGCACAACTCAGGGGGACATAACTACATTTGTAATTAATTTTGGCCTTAAGGACCAATAATATTTGATTTATGGCACTGATGGGGGCGTGGAGTCTCAGCCCAGGAGAGGCGTGCTTGGGCTGTGCTGGAGGGCGGGCCTGGGCACCGGATGGGAGGCATTCCTGGGCACCATGGAAAGAAAATAACACCCCTCTGGGCACCTGTCTAATTTCCATATCATACAAAGATGATTTTTGCAAGATAGAAAACAAGAAATGCCGCATGGAAGGTACATCGGGGAAGAAGGTATGTTCTACATGGAAATAGTTTTACTTTAGTAGTAATAATCTTTGTGACAGATTTCCTTTAAAATGGAAAACCACCTTAATAAAACAACACAAAAAAAAAATGAAATTTTGATTCTGTCCTTAAATTTGAAGCTTGTTAAAGGGATTCTGTCATCAGATTTTACCCCTATAACCTAAAGATATCCTCATGTCCGGACTAATAAGAAGAATCAGAAGCTGGCCTTATTAAACCTCACTGTAGCTCTATTTGTCCAAAAAACTGGTTTTTATAACCTGCCAATCACTTACTTAAGGTGCCCAAGTGGAGGTCCGTTAATACAGGGTGCCCGGCCGCACCCCTCGCCGTCCGGTGCCCAGCACCGCCTTCCGTCTTGATCGCCGCCTTCCCTGTCTTCAGCACGCCTTCTACAGCTCAACACCGCCTCCGCAATCCTCCCGTCCCTCTGCCAGATCCCGCGCCTGTGCACTAAGCTCAGCCAATCTGCAGGTCATATTAGGGTTGAGCGAAGTGCGCATCAGGCCGGCGCATGCGCACTTCGCTCAATGAAGCCGCTGCCAGGAGTCCACACGGGCGCATCAGGCAGAGCCTAGTGCGCAGGCGCGGGATCTGGCAAAGGGACGGGAGGATTGCAGAGGCGGCGCTGAAGACAGGGAAGGCGGCGATAAAGACGGAAGGCGGTGCTGGGCACCGGGCGGCGAGGGGTGCGGCCGGGCACCCTGTATTAACGGACCTCCTCTTGGGCACCTTAAGTAAGTGATTGACAGGTTATAAAAACCTGTTTTTTTGACAAATAGAGCTATAGTGAGGTTTAATAAGGCCAGCTTAGGGTTGTTCTTATTAGTCCGGACATGAGGATATTTTTAGGTTATAGGGGTAAAATCTGATGACAAAATCCCTTTAACACAATAGTGGATTTTGACAGAAATGGCAAATATACAGGAAGGACTTATACTAGTTACGCCTCAGTCACACGTGTGTCCATGATCACGTCCGTAAAAAAAAAAAAAAAAGTCAGTGTTTCATCTTTGACAATGTTAGTGAAAGGTCTATTTATGGTCCATATGTCTGTTTTTTTGTCCTCCATTTGTCATCCAATTACCACATGCACTCCTGTGCTGAAGAGGGAATTTCTAGAACATGATCTCCTGACAGAACATGAATGACATCTGTGCTCTGTCAGTGATTTACACAGACCCATCGATTAAATAGGTGTATTTGGTCCTCAACACAGACCAAACAAGTGCATGCTTCCATTGTTTTCAAGGATGTGTGTATAAACACATTAACCCATAACTCTAAAAGTGAATAAACTCCAACCACCAGGTGGCGCTCCCATTGCAGTAAACAGGAGCTAGATAAACAGCATAGCACCGCAGGCTATGCAGTTTCTGAGTTATGCTCTGCTACACTGTTTGCGTAGCTCCAATAGTAGCTACAGAAATGTGGAGCACCAGCCCAATCCGATGTTTCCCGGCCACCTGGTGATTGGCGCATAGTCCCATTTCGCCTTAGTAAAGGGGGAAAACTCTATTAATGACCAAGACAGATTTGGAAATCTGTCATGTGTCACTTTAGAAGTGATTAACTATATTAAGGTTTTTCCACATCCAAGTAATTCTGACTGTATTTCATAACACACTGGGGGAGATTTTTCAAACTGGTGTAAAGTAGAACGGGCTTAGTTGCCCATAGCAACCAGATTCCACCATTCATTTTTCAAAGAAGCTGTGAAAAATGAAAGGTGGAATCTGATTCTTGCTATGGGCAACTAAGCCAGTTCTTCTTTACACTAGTTTGATAGATGAACTCCACCGTTCTTTATTTAGGTGTACATTTTTTTTTACAAAGTGCCAAAATAAATTAACATTTTAAAACAAATTGTCACTTTTTCCTATTTTACATATGTACAGGTGCATCTCAATAAATTTGAATATCATCGAAAAGTTAACTTGATTGTAGCTTACAGCTAATGAAAACCCAAAAGTCAGTATGTCAGAAAATATTATACAAGACCAATCAAAAAATGATTTTTAATACAGAAATGTTGGCCTACTGAAAAGTATGTACAGTATGTGCACTCAATACTTGGTTGGGGCTCCTTTTGCATAAATTACTGCATCAATGCAACGTGGCATGGAAGCAATCAGCTTGTGGCACTGCTGAGGTGCTATAGGAGCCAAAGTTGCTTTGATAACCATCTGCATTGTTGGGTTTGCGGTCTTTCAACTTCCTCTTGACTGCAATGGGAGCTACTGATTCTCTATGGGGTTTAGGTCAGGCTTGTCAATCAAGATGCAACAATTCCTAGCCGACAGGCACGCCTCGCTGCAGATCCACCAGCATCTGGTTGCCAAGAGACAGGCACATCAGGCACACTGACATCACGTGACCCGGAAACGCGGCCTATTTAAACAGACAAACTGCTGGCCACAGGTTTGCCTGTGATTGGTTTCTATACTGCCACACTAGCCCTTTATTGCATTACTGACTTCTGGATATCTGACCTCTAATTTATACCCCAACTCTGCCTCCTGCCTGACCCTTAGGACTTGATGAGATGTCCTGGCTTTGACCACTGGCTACCACTGGTTTTACTTCTCTGGTACTGTTTAGATTCAGTTTGGACTCCTGGAATTGACCTCCGCTCACTACATTTTGGATTTTTGTCTTTGAATTTCGGTGCCATTCTGCCACTAGTCATTTGTTATTAGTCTCTCTGCTTTCCCTTTTCTGATTCATACCCTGCATTTACTTAGGAAGGGACTGCCGTCCAGTTATTGGACGGTGTTTAGGGCATATCGCCCAAATAGGTAGGAAGAGTGCTAGGAAGGAGCTCAGGGCTCACGGTTACCTACCATGGAAGAATCACAAGCCATACCAATTTTTTTCCAACATTACGCCTGTAATATGGATGCTACTGTATGTGAGCTACGGCAGTTAGGGTGCAGCACCAGGAGAGCATTCAGAGTGCACCACTAAGATACTGCTTCTCCTCAACCCATAGCACCACATATTAAGTTACCTGACTGTTTTTCTGGGGATAGCAAGCTGTTTCAATATTTCAATATAGGGCGCTCTATGTTCAGTCTGGGGATAATTAACGTTTTACATGTTGACCAACACCCATTACTACTAATTTGCAATGAAGTAAAATGAAAATTTAAAATCGGCAGTAATGATTTAATGACAAAAGAAAATAAAAAAAACAAGGACTGTTTTAATTGTAATTTGTACAACTGAACTCTTTGTGATTGGACCGCGCTACAGCCAGGGAGAAGGAGACGCCCATTGAGAAACAGGGCAGTCTTCTCTTCCCTGTACCAACGCTATTCATTAGCATACCAGGTGAGAAAAGTGAACGGGGGGCACAGCGGGTGAACGGAGTGGCGCCCAGACAAACTAGTACCGTAAGTGATATTAGTCCAAACGAAAAACGAAGATATAAAGGAATTAGTATCTGTACAGTTCCACCTGGCACGGATTATCTCACCCTTAGGTATGTTGTGTACTATATGTGGTGGGTGACAGGAAGATCCATGTAATATGGTATTGCCTGCCGTGGATTTCCTGAAAGTGGATGTGCATACGGTAGCGGTGGCGGGGTCCCCCCTTAGGCGCAAGTCCAAAAAAGATATCTCACTCGGTTCATGATGAACGCTAAAGGAGATCGTAGTCAAACATGAGTTGAGATATTGGGCAAAAAAAAGGGGTATGGCCGCCACATCACCAGACCATATGAATAGCAGGTCATCGATGTAGCTGCCATACCACCTGATGCTGTCCCAAAATGGATGGGTGTCAATGAGGAGGAAGGTCCTCTCCCACCATGCCATAAAATGTGTTTATTATGGTTCAATATATTTTTAACAATTGTGACTTTTTAACTGGATTTTTGATGCATGTGAGTGGCGGTATCTATTCTGGTTTATGTGATTACCCAATCAGGGTTTCAGGTGTTGACCCACTATATCTACTGCACTCTTGTTCTGCAGCATGTCATGAGTAAGGGCCTGCATACTGGGTAGCCCGAAACGCGTAGACTGAGAACGTTTTTGTACTGGATGCAATTTTAACTGCACTAATAAAAGTACCTGTGAATCTCTGCGAGAGTGAGCTGGATCTTCGTTTTTCGTTTGGACTACCAATTTTCCGCATCCAAGTGCGGTTATTTCCGTGCTCACAGCAGAAAAAAAGGAGGCAGGTGAGAGCAGTTATATTTATTTTAGTAAGTGATATTACATCCCTGCACTATGCCCTACATAACCTGCTAGTTATTTCATAATGTCTGGACCCATGAAAGGTCCTCTTCAGGCCTCTTGCACACGAACGCAATGCACGAGCACAGTCCGTGGGGCAGCCACAGAGGATCGCGGACCCATTCACTTTAATGGGTCCGCGATCCGGCCATTCCGCAAAAAGATAGGACATGTTCTATCTTTTTGCGGAACGGAAGTACGGGACAAAACCCCACGGAAGCACTCCGTAGTGCTTCCGTAGGGTTCCGTTCTGCACCATTCCGCATCTCCGGATTTGTAGACCCACTGAAGTGAATGCGGAATGTCCACGGAACGGCACACGTGTATTGCAGATCCGCAAATGCGGTCCGCAATACGGCAACGGGGCGCACATGTTCGTGTGCGAGAGGCCTTAAGGAGAGCTGTAAATTATATTTTTGGCTGCATCCACACTCTTCTGGTTCTGGGGGGCAGAGAGACTTGACAGTTGTCCAGAAGATAGTCATTGACACCCTCCACAAAGAGGGTAAACCACAAAAAGTAATTGCTAAAGAAGCTGGCTGTTTACAGTTGTACAAATTACAATTAAAACAGTCCTTTTACATTTACAGTTTTTTACATTTCTTTTTTGTCATTAAATCATTACTGCTGATTTAATTTGCATTTCACTTCCTTGCAAATTAGTAGTAATGGGTGTTGGTCAACATGTAAAAAGTTGTTAATTACCCCCAGACTGAACATAGAGCGCCCTATATTAAAATTACAGACATCTGAGCCAAGAACAGGTTTGTAATTCCAATAGAGGGCGCTCTGCACAGTTGCATGCCTCCTCCAACAGTGTAAAACAGAGTCACAGGAATGATGCACCAGTATTGTTATAGGAGGTAGGAAATGCAAATGAGCTCTTAAGCTCTGCCTCTAATGCCACCAGATGTAAGGCAGCTATCCTATAAGTCAATGTTCAGCTCTTAAAATAAGCCTTGAGACATGACTTGGATATTAAATAAGCCAGTACCTCATCTGCAGACAGCTGTTTCGGGGTGATTGCCCCTCATCAGTGCAGAGCAGAGAGTACTGGCTTAACTGGGTAGGAGGCCTGTGTCCGAGCAAGGGGGGAACTAACTGTCCTTAGGGAGAGAGCACCTTAATCAGTGTGAGGAGACTTATAGGCCATACATGGTCCTCTGGAATTGTGGGAGGGAAGAAATGCAAATGAGCTCTTAACAAGCTTTGCCTCTAATGCCACCAGATGTAAGGTAGCTATCCACCAGTATTGTTATTACATGGGGAATGTCACATGGGGAATGTCACGAGCAGTTACAGGTGCTCTTCAAGCACAAATTTACAATGCTATGCTTAGTGGAAAAAGAATACTGCACACCAATGGTAAAGGGAGTTCTTTGCTGCCTCTGGGCTGGAAAGGTGTTAGGCTACTTTCACATTAGCGTTTTTTGCGGATCCGTCATGAATCTGCAAAAACACTTCCGTTACCATAATACAACTGCATGCATCCGTCATGAACGGATCCAGTTGTATTAGGTCTTCTATAGCCATGACGGATCCGTCATGAACACCATTGAAAGTCAATGGGGGACGGATCAGTTTTCTATTGTGTTAGAGGATCAGTCTTGCTCCACACCACTGGACCCTATTGAGCTACCGTGGCATGAAGTGAGGATGGCTGTGATGATGTGAAACACTTTTGCAGACAGGAATGGTTCAAACTTCATCAATGTTATGAAAATCTTTATTTGCAGCTACAGGAAATGATTGCTGCCACTGTGGATCTACAGATTATTAAAGTCAAGGGTTCACTCCCTTCCCTCTACACGGTGGCTGTTAGTGCGGAATGCTCAATAAACTGTTTGTGTACTATTAGACAACTACACGTAGTAGTTTTATTCCGGCCGCCTCTCGGCATGTTTGCCGTGCTGCGGCCCACCCCCATTAGGGATCGACCGATTATATTATCGGCCGATATTGAGTATTTTGACAGTTATCGGCATCTATTTTGCCGATATTCAAATAACGTATTGGGAACATAGATCGCGCTACTGACAGCGCTCTCCGTGTTCACTCAGCAGCACAGGGGAGAAGGAAGCAGTGTCTCCCTCCCCCTGTGCCGCTGCCGCTGCAGCCAGTGAGAGGAAGAAGGACAAGAGAAGGGGAGGGGCTGTGGCCACCGCTCCACCAATGAAGAGAAATCTCTCATTAATTCATATACAGGAGGCTCTATGAGCAATAGCTGCGATCTGCGGTAGTTAACCCCTTAGGTGCCGCGGATCGCAGCTACCGCTCATGGAGGTCGGGAGCCGGCTATGTGATTCTGCAGCCAGCTCCCGCCTCCTGTATATGAATTAATGAGAGATTTCTCTTCATTGGTGGCGCAGTGCGCCCCCCCCAAGCCCCCCAGTATTAATCATTGGTGGCGCAGTGCGCTCCCCCACCCAGTATTAATCATTGGTGGCAGTGGCCACAGGATCCCCTCTCCCCTCGATCGGAGCCCCAGCAGTGTAATCCTGGGGCTCCGATCGGTTACCATGGCAGCCAGGACGCTATTGAAGCCCTGGCTGCCATGGTAAGCTCCATGCTGCTGTGTGCACAAAGCACAGAGCAGCAGGGAGAGTGTGAGCTCCTATTCACCCTGATAGAGCTCTATCAGGGTGAATAGGACAAGGGTTCTAGTCCCTAAGGGGGCTGAAAGTTAGTAAAAAAAAAAAAAAAAAATTGGCCTGAAAGTTCACAAATTATCGGTATCGGCCGTAAAAAATTAATATCGGTCGATCCCTACTGCGGGCTGCTATGAGGCATGAAGCTCTTATCTGAGGTCTGATTGGGGGTCATTCATATTGGGGTCTGAGCTGAGGTGTTCTCTGAGGTCTTATTGGGGTCTTATTAACAATGGAGATCTTATTGGGGCTGTTAGCTGAGGTCTGATTAACATTGGGGGATTGATTGGTGGTCTGACCTGAGGTATAATGAAATTATTTTTTTTCCGGAGCAGCTTGGAGAAAAAAGGCCTCACAGTCTCCCACACTTCTTCTGCCCGGGCAAGCCAGCACCCCTGAGGCCAAGCCAGCCAGCACCCCTGAGTCTTCAGAACTGTAAGTAAATTATATATAAAGGTAGCTTATAATATGAAAGAGACGAATTATGTCTGAACAGACATATAGCGCAAATTCGAGTTTTTGCTTACGTTTATGTTGCACTGAATTTTCTGCGAAATATATATATATATATATATATATATATATATATATATATATATATATATATATATATATAATAATTTTTTTTATTAGGGGAGGGGGTATTCAGGGAAGGGGGGGGGGGGGGTCAGGGTGGCAGTGGATCTTGGGTGAGTTCCCACACTTTTTTTCCCAGGACTTGACCCCTGGTGGTTTCTAATATGTGAGCCCCAGAAAGTGACTTCATAACTTAACAGGTCCTGAAAAAATTGGGTTTTCGAAAATTTTCGTAAATATTTTAAGATTTGCTTCTAAACTTCTAAGCCTTCTAATGTCCCAAAAAAATAAAATGTCATTTTCAAAATGATCCAAACATGAAGTAGACATATGGGGAATGTAAAGTACGTAATAACTATTTTTGGAGGTATTACTATCTATTATAAAAGTAGAGTAATTTAAATGTGCAAATTTTTCACAATTTTTGCAAAAATTTTTATTTATTTTTTATAAATAAAAATGAAATATTTTGACTCAATTTTACCACTGTCATGAAGTACAATATGTGTCGAGAAAACAATCTCAGAATGGCTTGGATAAGTAAAAGCGTTTTAAAGTTATTACAACATAAAGTGACACATGTCAGATTTGTAAAAAATGGCGTGGTCCTTAAGGTGAAAAATGGCTGGGAAAAAATCCGGGAAGCGTGCGCTCTGGAGATGTGCCTCAGCACTCTAGGAGGGCACACATCCTAGAGTGCTGAGGAACATCTCCAGAGCGCACGCTTCCCGGATTCCCTATCTCTAGCGGCACCAGTTTGATAAAGGCCAATTGTGGCCGAAACATCACATGATTTGTACAGCCGCTTCTTTAAATAAATATCAACAATCTTGAAACCAAAAAATATTGCTGGAGTATTTCTTCTATCGTGAATGGGGTGGGAACCCGACTCCTAGCATCAGCAAGCGGAGTGCCACAAAGTAATTGTGAATAAAAAATATTACTTGAGATGTCATAAGTGGCCATTTTGGCTCTTTGGTTTGGAGAAACCACCACTTTCTAATAGACTGCTTTAGGCAATAAAATAGTAAAGGTTGCAACTTACCTGCATCATAAGCTCACAGTCATCTCTTCCAACAAAAATCATTTCTCTTGGTAGTCTATGTCGTGTGCCTCCGCTGCTCACTAAAAACCACGATGTCAAACTCATCTTTAAACTTCTGTTTTTAATCTTTCATATGTAGAAAGTCTCTAAAGATTACAAAAAAACATTTTTAACAAATAAAGAAGTGCCTAGTTTGTAAAAAAGTATACCAACACAAATAAAAGAGGTACCCTATGAATACATTTTTCATATGCAATGGGAGCTAGAGCAGAACATTTTCGTAGGTGTTGTGTACAGTGTGGAATGAATGGGTTACATACCAGCCTTAGGCTTATCTAGGCCCATCACTCGCAGATGGGTAAGCAGTTCATTTTAGGGAACAATTTTATACACAAGGATTTCTTATAGGCAATGTAAAAGATCAGTATTTGTAATCCAAGCAATTGGGAGAACATACTGCAGAAGGGGATACTGTATATTAGCATACCATATGTGGTGTGAACAATTAAAGGTGTTTCCAGGATTAGAAAAACATAGCTGCTTTCTTTTAAAAACAGTGCCACATCTGTTCACAGGTTGTGGGTAATACTGCACCTCAGCCCCATTCACTTAAATGAACGATCAAAGGTGTGGCGCTCTTTCTGGAAGAAAGAAGCCATGTTTTCCTAACTATGGAAACTTCCTTAAGGCTCAGTTCACACCTGAGCGTTCTGAAAGGAGCGCTCTGTATGCGCGATTGTACGGGCGTTTACAAGCGCGCATACAGAGACAAGTGTACACACAGTGTCGCGCGTTCCCGAAAGTCTATGTACGGGAACGCGCGACAAGCGCCCAAAAAAACGCTCCTGTACTTGTGTGAGCGTCGGGCGTTTTACAGCGCGATCGTACGCGCTGTAAAACGCCCAGGTGAGAACCATTCCCATAGGGAAGCATTGGTTTCTCCTTGTTGAGCGTTTTACAGCGCGTAGGAACGCGCTGTAAAACGCTCAGGTGTGAACTGAGCCTAAGTCAGCCATATTCCCAGGAAGAATATAAATACTAACTTTGGGGGAAATATCTTAGCCACCATATATGCAAGTAATTAGTTGTAAACCAAAAGGAGACAAGTCAAGGTGGGCATTCATGAAAATCGGTATAAAAGATGCACAATAGACCCCATATAGTTCTGCGGAGTGAAGCTTTGTGCCCAGGTACCTCTTGGCAGATGCTCGGTCAGAAATCTAGGGAGGAATGCTATACATGGGTCTTCTTCTGGGTCACAAGCGTAGTATATGGACTGTAAGAACCTCTATAAGTTATCCTTTACTGCAATCATTGCTGCAACCTAGGGGTGGGCGATATAGACGATATGCAATATAAACTATATAAATTTGGCCAACAATAGAGATTTTGTTTATATCGCGGTAGAACATGGCATGCGCTGCTCTCAGCACGCGCCATGTTCTCCTGAGCCGGCACAGTGGAGAAGGAGGGAGTCCCTCCCTCCCCACTGTGTGCGGCTGCCGCTGACCACCAATGCGAACAGACTAGGAGGAAGAGGGGAGGGACTGTGGGGGTTAATTGCGGCGGATCACAGCGCGCAGTAATAGAGGCCAGGTATGGGATATGGCCGGCACATGCAGGCTACGTTTATTCAGGCATATTAACTATATTCATTGGTGGCGCAGTGGCCACAGCCCCTCCCTTCTAAGTATTATATTAATTGCAGCCCCCCCCCCACCTCCACACAATTAAATCATTGGTGGCAGTGGCCCCAGAGTGGCAGCTTCTGATCGGAGCCCCAGCAGTGTAATCGTGGGGCTCCGATCGGTTACCATGGCAGCCAGGACACTACTCAAGCCCTGGCTGCCATGGTCAGCTCCCTGCTGCTGTGTGTACTATGCACAGGGCAGCAGGGAGAGTGTGAAGTCCTATTCACCCTAATAGAGCTCTATTAGGGTTCAAGCCCCTAAGGAGGCTAATAAGTTATAAAATAAAAATAAAACAACTAAATAGAAAAGTTTAGAAAATATACAGGGTGGGCCATTTATATGGATACACCTTAATAAAATGGGAATGGTTGGTGATATTAACTTCCTGTTTGTGGCACATTAGTATATATGAGGGGGGAAACTTTTCAAGATGGGTGGTGATCATGGCGGCCATTTTGAAGTCGGCCATTTTGAATCCAACTTTTGTTTTTTCAATAGGAAGAGGGTCATTTGACACATCAAACTTATTGGGAATTTCACAAGAAATGCTTGGTTTTAACGTAACTTTATTCTTTCATGAGTTATTTACAAGTTTCTGACCACTTACAAAATGTGTTCAAGGTGCTGCCCATTGTGTTGGATTGTCAATGCAACCCTCTTCTCCCACTCTTCACACATTGATAGCAACACCGCAGGAGAAATGCTAGCACAGGCTTCCAGTATCCGTAGTTTCAGGTGCTGCACATATTGTATCATCTGAAGGCAATCATCTATGCTGTGAAGATACGAGATGTGCAGCACCTGAAACTACGGATACTGGAAGCCTGTGCTAGCATTTCTCCTGTGGTGTTGCTATCAGTGTGTGAAGAGTGGGAGAAGAGGGTTGCATTGACAATCCAACACAATGGGCAGCACATTGAACACATTTTATAAGTGGTCAGAAACTTGTAAATAACTCATGAAAGAATAAAGTTACGTTAAAACTAGGGATCGACCGATATTGATTTTTTAGGGCCGATACCGATAATTTGTGAACTTTCAGGCCGATAGCCGATAATTTATACCGATATTCTGGGAATTTTCATTTTTGAGAAGAAAAAAAAATTCCTACACAAATCTGCTGAAAATTTATATGTTTATTGTTAATGTGTATTTTTTTGTTTATTGTTAATGTGTATTTTTTTTTTATAAGTCTTTTTCATTTATACTTAATATTTTTGTGTTTTATTTTTTACTAACTTTTAGCCCCCTTAGGGACTAGAACCCTTGTCCTATTCCCCCTGATAGATCTCTATCAGGGTGAATAGGAGCTCACACTGTCCCTGCTGCTCTGTGCTTTGTGCACACAGCAGCATGGAGCTTACCATGGCAGCCAGGGCTTCAATAGCGTCCTGGCTGCCATGGTAACCGATCGGAGCCCCAGGCTTACACAGCTGGGGCTCCGATCGGATGAGCAGGGGAGAGGGGATCCTGTGGCCACTGCCACCAATGAGTAATACTGGGTGGGGGGGGGGGGGGCGCACTGCGCCACCAATGTTTTTACTATTGGCCGGGATTGGGGTGGGGGCGCACTGCGCCACCAATGATTAATACTGGGGGGCTTGGGGGGAAGGGGGGGCGCACTGCGCCACCAATGAAGATAAGTCTCTCAATCATTCATATACAGGAGGCGGGAGCTGGCTGCAGAATCACATAGCCGGCTCCCGACCTCTATGAGCGATAGCTGCGATCCGCGGCACCTGAGGAGTTAACTACCGCAGATCGCAGCTATCGCTCATAGAGGCCGGGAGCCGGCTATGTGAGTCTGCAGCCAGCTCCCGCCTCCTGTATATGAATGAATGAAAGGCTTATCTTCATTGGTGGCGCAGCGGCCACAGCCCCTCCCCTCCTCTTGTCTTCTCTTCTGTCATTGGCGGCGGCAGCAGCAGCACAGGGGGAGGAGACACTGCTTCCTTCTCCCCTGTGCTGCGGAGGGAACACAGAACGCGCTGAGAGCAGCGCGATCTGTGTTCCCCATACGTTATCGGTATATCGGCAAAATAGATGCCGATACCGATAACGTTCAAAATCCTCAATATCGGCCGATAATATCGGCCAAACCGATAATCGGTCGATCCCTAGTTAAAACCAAGCACACCACTGTTTTTCTTGTGAAATTCTCAATAAGTTTGATGTGTCACATGACCCTCTTCCTATTGAAAAAACAAAAGTTGGATTCAAAATGGCCGACTTCAAAATGGCCACCATGGTCACCACCCATCTTGAAAAGTTTCCCCCCTCACATATACTAATGTGCCACAAACAGGAAGTTAATATCACCAACCATTTCCATTTTATTAAGGTGTATCCATACAAATGGCCCACCCTGTAGAATATATCGCACATGCTTAAAATTATATCGCAATATAGATTTTAGGCCATATCGCCCACCTCTACTTCAACCCTTTCCTAACTTTGTAACCATTGTGTTTACTGTACATTATTGAAATATACTAATTGGCTTAATTCAGGTATACTGTTGCAAAACATACAAATTCTGTGTTTTCATTTGGTTTTAGTAATATTTAATAATATTTCTTTAGAATAATCTTCTATTTTAAGATTTTCTTAGTCGGTGTTTGTTTCATTCTCATCACTAGTATTTTATAGGAACTTCCAAGAGTGAGTGTTACCACTGTATTTGTGGAACCACTGTGTCAAACAGATCTGACAAAGGGTTTCTGTCACCAGATTTACCCTATTAAGCTAGATGACATTAGCGATGTGCTAATGTCAGCTAAACCTAACTAGCCTTTTCCTACTTTATCTATGCCCCTGTTACGCCAGAAATCTAACTTTTATAATATGCTAATTAACCTCTAGGAGCGGGGGGGGGGGGGGGGGGGGGGCGTTGTTCCTGCTCCTAGAGGCTCTGTTCTCCCACCTTTTGGCGCCTTCCTCCAAGTCCTGATTGACAGGGTCAGGCAGCGCTCACATCTGTCTGGCAATCCCGCGCCTGCGCCTTTCACTTCTGTATTCGGCGCAGGCGCAGTGAGTGAAGGCCGCTCTCCTGATGCCGGCTTCCTCACTGTGACGTAGTCGGCGCATGCACAGTGAGGAATCCGGCATCAGGAGAGCGGCCTTCACTCACTGCGCCTGCACCAAATACAGAAGTGAACGGGGCAGGCGTGGGATTTCGTAAGCGATGCTGCGAACCGTGGCATCAATCAAGAAAAGCGGGGAGGGCAGAACAGGGGACCTGGGTGGGATAAAGGGTGAGTAGACGGAGCCTCTAGGTGCTGATTTTACGCCCACATAGCACCTAGAGGCTCATTAGCATATTATAAAAGTGTGTATTTTATCAGAACGGCTGCAGGGAGAAAGGTAAAAAAATACACTGTTATGTAGTGCTGACATTAGCGCATCGCTATATCAGTCAGCTACAGAACAGTAATTCTGGTGGTAGAAACCCTTTAAAAGCAAAGAAATTCAAATTTAGAAAAAAGTGAATTTATCCACATTTTCCATAAATTTGGCATCTTTTAATTTTTTAAGGTATTGGTACTTTCACACAAGCGTTAAATTTTTCCAGTATTGAGTTCCATCATATGGGCACAATACCGAAAAAAAACGCTTCAGTTTTGTCCCTATTCATTGTCAATGGGGACAAAACTGAACTGAACAGAATGGAATGCTCCAAAAGGCATTTTGTTCAGTTTGGTTGCGTTCCCATACCAGAGAGAAAACTGCAACATGTTGTATTTTGCTTTCCGTCCTGGGAAAAAACGGATCTGGATCTCTGCCACAATAGAAAACGGATCCGCCCTCCATTGACTTTCAATGGAGTTCAAAACTGATCCGTTTTGGCAATGTAAAAGAAATGTTAAAGATAATAACGGATACAGACGGTTGTATTATCAGTAATGGAAACGTTTTTGCTGGACCCTGCCAGATCCAGCAAAAACGCTAGTGTGAAAGTAGCCTAAAACATATGGACTCAAATTCACCACTAACATGAAGAAGAAGAAAAAAACATCTCAAGGGACATTTTACATAGCATTCCATATTAAAGAATGCTATTATTTTCCATTATAACCATGTTATAATGGAAAATAATAAAGTTTATGGACCTCGTCCCTATTAATTATCATCTCCTTAGCAACCATCCGTGAAAATCGCATTGCATCCGCACTTGCTTGCAGATGCAATGCGATTTTCACACAGCCCTGTTCACTTCTATGGGGCCTGCGTTGCGTGCAATATAGTGGGAATAAACCACGGCACTCGTTATTTATAGCTGAATCAAATATGCTTTTTTATTCTTTATTTTTTATCCATCCAGGAATTAATTGCACAAACTGGCCAACGTTTCGGTCTTCTCACAAAACCTTGCTCACGGCCTGAGATAGAATAAGAGATATGGTACACATGAGAATTTATACATGGACCGCTGGAGGCAGAACTGCCAACAAGGTGATATTTCCTATGTGGACTTTTCATTGTGTGTGAACTAACACCAAGACTTGAAGAACTGGTAATTTGCCTCTGTACTGCGTCCGCACACCATGTCTACCAGAGGGAATCCCCACAATATATATATACTGTGCCAAAACAGTCATTTTTTGTCACCCTGCATTACAAAGAGTGTAATACCAAGCGATAGGACATATGTACCCCAAAATGGTACCAATCCAACCGTCAACTCATCCTTCAAAAAATGAGCCTCTACATAAAACAATCACCCAAAATATAAAAAAATATGACCTCCAGAAACATCATTTTTATTTTTTATTTTTTTTTAAATGCTTTTATTGTGCAAAACCTAAATAAATAAATAAATAAAAAGTATACATATTCGTTATTGTCATGTCCATAACGACCTGCTCTATAAAAATATCAGATGACTTAGGCTACTTTCACACTAGCGTTCGGAGCGGATCCGTCTGATGTTTCATCAGACGGATCCGCTCCGATAATGCAGACGTTTGCATCCGTTCAGAACGGATCCGTCTGCATTATTACTTAGAAAAGTTTCTAAGTTTGAAAGTTGTCTGAGCGGATCCGTTCAGACTTTACATTGAAAGTCAATGGGGGACGGATCCGCTTGAAGATTGAGCCATATAGGGTCATCTTCAAGCGGATCCGTCCCCATTGACTTACATTGTAAGTCTGGACGGATCCGCTCGCCTCCGCACGGCCAGGCGGACACCCGAACGCTGCAAGCAGCGTTCAGGTGTCCGCTCACTGAGCGGAGCAGAGGCTGAACGCTGGCAGGCGGATGCATTCTCAGTGGATCCGCCTCCACTGAGAATGCATTAGGGCCAGACGGATGCGTTCGGGGCCGCTCGTGAGCCCCTTCAAACGGAGCGCACGAGCGGACACCCGAACGCTAGTGTGAAAGTAGCCTAACCCCCTCGGGTGAACGCCATAAAAAATGTTTTTTTTAAACTGTGCCAAAACAACAAATTTTTTTGTCACCTTGCCCCATAAAGTATAGTCTTGAATAATCAAAAAATCATATGTACTCAAAAATGGTACCAATAAAAACGTCAACTCTTCCTGCAAAAAACAAGCCCCTGCACAAGACGACACAAACAAAAAAGTAAACATATTTGATATTGTTACATCTGTAACAAATTGCTCTATAAAAAGATCATGACTTAACCTGTCAGATGAACATTATAATAAACAAAAAATAAAAACTGTGCCTGAACAGCCATTTTTTGGTTACCTTGCCTCACAAAGAACGTAAGATAGACTGATCAAAAATCCTATGTACCCCAAAATAGAATCAATAAAACTGTTATCTTATGCCATAGTTTCGAAAAAGGGGTCACTTTTTGGGAGTTTCTACTGTAGGGTGCTTCAAATGTGCCCTCCAAAAGCCATATGGCACTCCTTTCCTTCTGCGTCCTGCCATATCCCCTTAGGCCTCTTTCACACTTGCGTTGTCCGGATCCGGCGTGTACTCCACTTGCCGGAATTACACGCCGGATCCGGAAAAACGCAAGTGTACTGAAAGCATTTGAAGACGGAACCGTCTTCCAAATGCGTTCAGTGTTACTATGGCACCCAGGACGCTATTAAAGTCCTGGTTGCCATAGTAGGAGCGGGGAGCGGGGGAGCGGTATACTTACAGTCCGTGCGGCTCCCGGGGCGCTCCAGAATGACGTCAGAGCGCCCCATGCGCATGGATGACGTGATCCATGTGATCACATGATCCATGCGCTTGGGGCGCCCTGACGTCACTCTGGAGCGCCCGGGGAGCCGCACGGACGGTAAGTATACTGCTCCCCCGCTCCCCACTACACTTTACCATGGCTGTCAGGACTTTAGCGTCCCGGCAGCCATGGTAACCACTCTGAAAAAGCTAAATGTCGGCTCCGGCAATGCGCCGAAACGACGTTTAGCTTAAGGCCGGATCCGGATCAATGCCTTTCAATGGGCATTAATTCCGGATCCGGCCTTGCGGCAAGTGTTCCGGATTTTTGGCCGGAGCAAAAAGCGCAGCATGCTGCGGTATTTTCTCCGGCCAAAAAACGTTCCGTTCCGGAACTGAAGACATCCTGATGCATCCTGAACGGATTTCTCTCCATTCAGAATGCATTAGGATAATCCTGATCAGGATTCTTCCGGCATAGAGCCCCGACGACGGAACTCTATGCCGGAAGACAAGAACGCAAGTGTGAAAGAGCCCTTACAGCAGTTTACCACCACATGTGGGGTGTTTCTGTAAACTGCAGAATCAGGGTAATATACAGTACAGCAGGGCTCGACAAATCCCAGGCGCCAGGTCGCCATGGTGACCAGGAATTTAGTCCTGGCGCTTGGGTATTTGTCAGCCCGTTTTCAAAGGTGCCCGGGCGATGGCTGCGGAGCTGCCGTTCTGTCCGGAGGCAGCACCGTGTGAGTCAGCTCCGTCACAGCACACAATAGCAGAGACGCTGGCAGCAGGGAGGGGAGGGGCTCGGGAGGAGTGTAATCTGATCCTAGAGTGGAAGCTGCTTCTGCCAGCCCCTCCCCTCCCCGCCCACCAACCAATCAGAGCTGAGGCAAGGCAAGCACTAGCAGCTCTGAGTCCGAGTCACTGACACAAGTACAGGAGGGAGTCTAAGTAAGAATCGAATGAGTCTCAGGTTAAAAGAATCTAAAGATCCTACAGTTAGTGACTCATTCGATTCTTTGAGTTAAAAGAACAGTCAGTCAGACTGTAGAACAGGTTACACTGAGGCTCTCGGCTGATGCTTTTGCAGCAGTGATAAGATTAAGGGACAGGAGCAGAGATGAGAGAAGTGACAGGACACAGTTTAGATTACAGTTTGAATTAACCCTTCTGATCAAATTGGCTTCTCAAGGAGATCTATGTTAAAGGCATCCCTTCTTCTGTCTCATTCAGTAGCTATAGAACTAAGGCTACTTTCACACTTGCGGCAGGATGGATCTGGCAGGCTGTTCACCCTGTCGGATCCGTCCTTCCGCTGTTTCGTCGGACCGCAGCTCTGTCCCCATTGACTATAATGGGGGCAGAGCTCTGGCGCAGCACGGCAGTGCATGGTAAGGCTACTTTCACACTAGCGTTCGGGTGTCTGCTCGTGAGCTCCGTTTGAAGGGGCTCACAAGCGGCCCCGAACGCAACCGTCCAGCCCTAATGCATTCTCAGTGGACGCGGATCCGCTCAGAATGCATCAGTCTGCCATCGTTCAGCCTCCGCTCCGCTCAGCGAGCGGACACCTGAACGCTGCTTGCAGCGTTCGGGTGTCCGCCTAGCCGTGTGGAGGCAAGCGGATCCGTCCAGACTTACAATAGAAGTCAATGGGGACGGATCCGCTTGAAGATGACACAATATGGCTCAATCTTCAAACGGATCCGTTCCCCATTGACTTTCAATGTAAAGTCTGGACGGATCCGCTCAGGCTACTTTCACACTTAGAAATTTTTCTAAGCTATAATGCAGACGGATCCGTTCTGAACGGATGCAAACGTCTGCATTATAGGAGCGGATCCGTCTGATGAAACATCAGACGGACCCGCTCCGAACGCTAGTGTGAAAGTAGCCTAAAAGTACTGCATGTCCAACTTTTTAGTCCGGCGGCCTCTCACCGCGAACTGCCGTGCTGCGCCGGAGCTCCACCCCCGTCCCCATTATAGTCAATAGGGTCCGGGGACGGAGCGGCGGTATATGTAACATGGTATACAGCATTATTGGGGGGGGGGGGGGGCACTATGGGGGCACCTACTAGGGGCTTTATGACGCGGCTCCGCCTGGCTCCTAACTTTTTTAGCTGGCTCCTAGATTCCAAGGAAATTTGTCAAGCCCTGCAGTACAGACCAAAAGTTTGGACACACCTTCTCATTCAAAGAGTTTTTTTTATTTTCATGACTATGAAAATTGTAGATTCACACTGAATGCATCAAAACTATGAATTAACACATGTGGAATTATAGACATAACAAACAAGTGTGAAACAACTGAAAATAGGTCATATTCTAGGTTCTTCAAAGTAGCCACCTTTTGCTTTGATTACTGCTTTGCACACTCTTGGCATTCTCTTGATGAGCTTCAAGAGGTAGTCCCCTGAAATGGTTTTCACTTCACAGGTGTGCCCTGTCAGGTTTAATAAGTGGGATTTCTTGCCTTATAAATGGGGTTGGGACCATCAGTGGCGTTGAGAAGAAGTCAGGTGGATACACAGCTGATAGTCCTACTGAATAGACTGTTAGAATTTGTATTATGGCAAGCAAAAAGCAGCTAAGTAAAAAAAAACGAGTGGCCATCATTACTTTAAGAAATGAAGGTCAGTCAGTCAGCCGAAAAATTCGGAAAACTTTGAAAGTAAGGGCTATTTGACCATAAAGGAGAGTGATGCCAGATGACCTGGCCTCCACAGTCACCGGACCTGAACCCAATCGAGATGGTTTGGGGTGAGCTGGACCGCAGAGTGAAGGCAAAAGTGCCAACAAGTGCTAAGCATCTCTGGGAACTCCTTCAAGACTGTTGGAAGACCATTTCAGGGGACTACCTCTTGAAGCTCATCAAGAGAATGCCAAGAGTGTGCAAAGCAGTAATCAAAGCAAAAGGTGGCTACTTTGAAGAACCTAGAATATGACATATTTTCAGTTGTTTCACACTTGCTTGTTATGTATATAATTCCACATGTGTTAATTTATAGTTTTGATGCCTTTATAGTCATGAAAATAAAGAAAACTCTTTGAATGAGAAGGTGTGTCCAAACTTTTGGTCTGTACAGTACATTGGACCAGATTTATCATTACTCTGACAGCTCACTCCACTTTCATATATGGCTAATGTCAGTTTTAGCCAAGTCAGATTTATGATCGGCCCTTTAAGACTGTAATAAATGTGGTTTGATGGTAGCAGTTTATCCGTCAGTAAGCGGCTTTACAAAAAGTCACACGTCTTTACGAAAAAGTTGCATGTTCTTTTAAAAAGTAGCATTAGATAAGCATGGTTTTGCGCAATAATTTACATAAGAAAACACGCCCACTTTCTGAAAACTGGCGAGCATAGTTCAGAGCCAATAAAAGTCGCAAATTTTTGCGCCGTTTAAGCAATTGCGTGAAAATTTGCGACTTTTTCACTCCATTATTCTGACTTGAGCTAATGATAAATCTGGCCCATTGAGTTTTGTTTGGCTGTTAACCCTTGATGTGTTATTAAAATGGAAAACCTGCCAAAAAAAGAGAAATTTTGAAATTTCATCTCAATTTTCCTTTAACCCTTTCGCTTCCAGCGCCGTACATGTACGGCGCTGGTAGCGCTGTTCAAGCATGACACCCGCTCGCGCGTGCAGCAGGCATCATGGCCGGCAAGTCTCTACTGTTCCAAACAGCAGAGACCTGCGGCTAATCACCGCAACCGGAAATAATGCAGATCACTGTATTTAAATGCTTTAGATGCCGTGATCAAGTGAGATCATGGCACCTGAATGCGCAAAAACCCGGAAGAGTGAGTACTGAAGCCCTGTGCGGCCAATCAGGACTTCAGTACATGCGCTGAATGCTCTGAATCTCTATGAAGAAATTCAGAGCAATAATGGTGCAATTCTTATTTTGGCCAACAGATGGAAGGCCAACATAAGAAATGATGAAAATGCAAAGAAATTGTCAATTGTTAAATCGCTAAAAGATCAAAATGAAAAATTCAAAAACATCATTTAAAAGATCATTTATGAGCCTTAGGCCTCATGCACACGACCGTTGTTGTGTTCCGTGTCCGTTGTTCTGTTTTCCGCGATTTTCTGCGGACCCATTGACTTTCAATGGGTCTGTTGAAAACTCGGATAATGCACCGTTTGTCATCCGCGTCCGACATCCGTGTTTCCAGTCCGTCAAAAAAATATGACCTGTCCTATTTTTTTCACAGACAACGGTCCGCGTCCGTTTTCTTCATATCATTTGCAAGGCAAACTTGACTTAGATTTTTTTTTCAGTTTTCAAGTCTGGTGATCCTCCAAAAATCAGGGAAGACACACGGAAACAAAAACGGATCACGGAACAACGGAACAGCTTTTTGCGGACCGCAAAAAAATACTGTCGTGTGCATGAGGCCTTAAAAATTATTTAAAAATATTAATTTAACCACCTCCCGACCGCCTAACGCACGGATGTGTCCTGAAGGCGGTCGATTCATTCCTCCTGGACGCATCCGTGCGTCATCTCGCGAGACGCGACAGTGTAAACTGTCACTTTTTTTTTCACTGGTATTGACTGTTAGGTTTAGGTTAGTTTAGGTCCCTTGGTTAGGTAGTTAGCGTCAGTTAGCGCCCAGCCCACCGCACCGCAGTCACTTATTCGCTGATTAGCGTATCGCTAATCAGCATTTGTACTTTTATAGTAAGTGATCAAAACTGATCACAGTCAGATCTATAATTGTATTAGTGTCACCTTAGCTCGCCCTCCACCCAAAACGCAGTGTTTGCCCGATCAGGCCTGATCGGTCGCCCACACGTGCGTTCAGCCACGCCCGCCCCACTGCAGTGACAAAAAATTATTATTTTTTGATCACTGCACAATCACTTTCCAAGCTCTGCGGCGATAAAAAAATCAGTTTTGATATTTTTTATCAATCGCAGCGGCCTCCGGTACTTCGCTAGCCTCCCATTTGTAAGACAGGCTTGCTTTTTTTTCTTGGGTAGTCTCAGGGAATACCCCTAAATTTAGTAGTCCAAATGTCAAACAGGGGGTATTCTTCTGAAGAGGCCTACAGGATTCTGACCCAGTCGGATGAGGAATGGGAACCTTCATCTGATGAATCTAGCGGGTCAGAATATGAACCTGTAGAAAGCAGTGGCAGTCTGACCCAAAGTTCGGACGAGGAGGTTGAGGTCCCTGGCAGCACCAGGCGTACCCGGCCCCGTGTCGCTAGACCACAGGTTGTGCAGGATCCGTTTCAAGAGCAGCAGAGTGGGTCTGGCGCTGTCGGATTACGTGGTGAGGCATACACCAGCAGCGCAGCCCATCCTGGACCTAGTACCAGCACTGCCGTACAACATGGTGAAGTGGCGAGCACCAGAAGGGCAGTTGAAGCTGGTACGGTGGCACGTGCAATAGTTCCCCCGTCGCAGCCACCGCAAAGACAGGCCCGTAGAGCCCCTAGAGTCCCTGAGGTGCTGGCAAACCCCGATTGGCAGTCATCAACTTCAGCCGCACCTGTAGTTCCCCCTTTCACCGCCCAGTCTGGAGTTCGGGTTGAGACAGCTCAGATCGGTTCGGCACTGGGATTTTTTGAGCTGTTCTTGACTGCGGAGCTCTTGGACTTAGTTGTGGCAGAAACAAATCGGTATGCCACTCAATTTATAGCCGCCAACCCGGGAAGCTTTTATGCCCAGCCTTTCCGGTGGAAACCAGTCCAAGTTTCCGAAATTAAAATTTTTCTGGGCCTTCTCCTCAACATGGGTCTAACTAAAAAGCATGAATTGCGGTCATATTGGTCCACGAACCCGATTCATCACATGCCCATGTTCTCTGCTGCTATGTCCAGGACACGTTTTGAGACCATCCTGCGTTTCCTGCACTTTAGCGACAACAGCACCTCTCGTCCCAGAGGCCACCCAGCTTTTGACCGGCTCCACAAAATTCAGCCCCTCATAAACCACTTCAACCAGAAATTTGCAGATTTGTATACCCCTGAGCAAAACATCTGCATAGACGAGTCCCTTATACATTTTACCGGGCGCCTTGGCTTCAAACAATACATCCCAAGCAAGCGCGCCCGGTATGGGGTCAAATTGTATAAGCTCTGTGAAAGGGCCACAGGCTATACCCACAAATTTCAGATCTATGAGGGAAAAGATCAGACCCTGGAGCCGGTCGGTTGCCCTGACTACCTGGGGAGCAGTGGGAAGACAGTCTGGGACTTGGTGTCACCCTTATTTGGCAAGGGGTACCATCTTTATGTGGACAATTTTTACACAAGTGTGCCCCTCTTCAGGCATTTGTACCTAGAACAAATTGGCTGCTGTGGCACCGTGCGACCTAGTCGCCGGGGCTTCCCCCAACGGCTCGTTACCACCCGTCTTGCAAGGGGGGAGAGGGCTGCCTTGTGTAACCAAGAACTGCTCGCGGTGAAATGGAGAGACAAGCGTGACGTTTACATGCTCTCCTCCATTCACGCAGACACGACAATACAAATAGAACGGGCAACCCGTGTCATTGAAAAGCCCCTCTCAGTCCACGACTATAATGCGCTCATGAGAGGGGTGGACTTCAATGACCAGATGTTGGCTCCTTATTTAGTTTCCCGACGCACCAGACGCTGGTATAAGAAGGTGTCTGTATATTTGATTCAATTGGCTGCCTATAATAGTTTTGTTCTCTACAGTAAGGCTGGGAGAACACGATCCTTCCTCAAATTTCAGGAAGAGATCATCGAGAACCTCCTGTATCCAGAAGGTTCCGTGGCCCCATCCACCAGTGTAGTGAGCCGTCTACACGAGCGACATTTCCCCAATGTCGTTGCTGGTACGTCAACCCAACCGTCACCCCGAAAAAGATGTTGTGTCTGTAGCAGGAGTGGAATAAGGCGTGACACCCACTATTTCTGTCCTGACTGCCCTGACCACCCTGCCCTATGCTTAGGGGAGTGTTTCCAGAAGTACCAAACACAGGTACACTTAGCATAGGGATTGCATCTCACAGGACAGGCACACAGGGCTATTAGGGCCCTTTTACTCACAGCTGCTGCAAACCTCTTCTTTCACCTGGGATAAAGTGCATAATGTACTTCGCCACATCTTTGGGTGATTTGCGCTTTGCACATTGTCCCATGGGGAAAGAGAGGTTTGTTCTATAAAAGGTAAAAAAAAAAATTACCGGTAAGCAAAAAAGTTAACGTTCAGTTGAAAAAGTTAAAGTTTATATGTTCCGTTCAAATGTTATTATAAAGTTAATAAATTTATTGCGTTGCGGCCTGGCTTTTTCTTTTTTTTTACCTTCCAGGTGGACCAACCGATCGACTAGCTGCAGTACTGATGTGCATTCTGACAGAAGCATTGCGCTGCTGTCAGATTACACACAAGTCGGTGTATGCGGCGCTGCAAGACGAGATTTCTCCTCTGCAGTAAAAGATACATTTGCCGAGGCATATGAGCTGAGGAGGTGGCGGTGTTCATATACTTTGGCAAACACTTTGTATATATAAAAAAAAAATCCTGGCAATGATTTATTCATCCACATTGATTGATGTGAATGGAGAAATCTGGTTTGCCAGGGCATACGAGCTAAGTGGGTATGGATGTTGGGCGGAGCAGACGCCTTTCCCCTCCTTTTTTTTTTTTTGGGCAGAGAATTTTTCATCCACATTGATTGATGCGAATGAAGAAATCTGTGCCATTCATTTTTTCTTTCAGCCCAGAGGCTGAACAAAAAAAAATATATATATCTCATTACCCGTATGCTCAATATAAGGAGAATAGCAGAAACTCCTAATGCTGGCCATACATGTAATGATTGCGGAGACCCTCAAATGCCAAAAAAAAAACAATTTCCGCTAACTTGTGGCAAAAATGGGGTCACATGTGGGGTATTTATACTGCCCTGGCATTTTAGGGGCCCTAAAGCGTGAGAAGAAGTCTGGGATCCAAATGTCTAAAAATGCCCTCCTAAAAGGAATTTGGGCCCCTTTGCGCATCTAGGCTGCAAAAAAGTGTCTCACATGTGGTATTGCTGTGCTCAGGAGAAGTTGGGCAATGTGTTTTGGGGTGTCATTTTACATATACCCATGCTGGGTGAGATAAATATGTTGGTCAAATGCCAACTTTGTATTAAAAAATGGGAAAAGTTGTCTTTTGCCAAGATATTTCTCTCACCCAGCATGGGTATATGTTAGGGGTGCACCGAAATGAAAATTCTGGTCCGAAACCGAAAATTCAGGATGCCCTTGACCGAAAACCGAAACTGCCTTTTTGCCCAAATACTTTTAAAATACTTTTTTTTTAATGATTTTATTAATAATTCTTTTTCATGAATGAAATTCATCTGTGGGTGGCGCTGTTATGGAGAGGGGGATCTGTGGGTGGCGCTGTTATGGAGAGGGGGATCTGTGGGTGGCGCTGTTATGGAGAGGGGGATCTGTGGGTGGCGCTGTTATGGAGAGGGGGATCTGTGGGTGGCGCTGTTATGGAGAGGGGGATCTGTGGGTGGCGCTGTTATGGAGAGGGGGATCTGTGGGTGGCGCTGTTATGGAGAGGGGGATCTGTGGGTGGCGCTGTTATGGAGAGGGGGATCTGTGGGTGGCGCTGTTATGGAGAGGGTAATCTGTGGGTGGCGCTGTTATGGAGAGGGGGATCTGTGGGTGGAGCTGTTATGGAGAGGGGGATCTGTGGGTGGCGCTGTTATGGAGAGGGGGATCTGTGCACTGTTATGGAAAGGGGATATGTGCACTGTTATGGGCATAACAGTGCACAGATCCCTTTCCCCATAACAGTGCACAGATTCCTTTCCCCATAACAGTGCACAGATCCCCCCTCCCCATAGCAGTGCACAGATCCCCCCTCCCCATAGCAGTGCCATAGACCGATCCCCCTACCCATAACAGCCCCGGCCCTGCTGCTCACAGCATCACTCACTGCATCTTTATTTTACCTTACAATCGTGACGCTCCGGTAACAACTCTGCAGGCAGAGCGGAGGGCGGCGTAACGTCACTTACTCACGTGACGCACCTGCTCCGCCCACTTTATGAATGAAGGAGGCGGAGCAGGCGCGTCACGTGAGTAAGTGACGTTACGCCGGCCTCCGCTCTGCCTGCAGAGTTGTTAGTTACTGGAGCCTCACGATTGTAAGGTAAAATAAAGATGCAGTGACAAAGTAAACCGCCCGCCCGCAGATGGTGGGTGACAAATCCCACACCCCATATTTTCGGCCGATATGTAACAATATCGGCCGAAGTGGATTAGGTGCATTTTCGGCCGATATTTTCGGCTGCCGAAATTTCGGTGCACCCCTAGTATATGTAAAATGACACCCCAAAACACATTGCCCAATTTCTCCTGAGTACGGAGATACCACATGTGTGACACTTTTTTGCAGCCTAGGTGGGCAAAGGGGCCCACATTCCAAAGAGCACCTTTCGGATTTCACCGGCCATTTTTTACAGATTTTGATTTCAAACTACTTACCACACATTAGGGCCCCTAGAATGCCAGGGCAGTATAACTACCCCACAAGTGACCCCATTTTGGAAAGAAGACACCCCAAGGTATTCGCTGATGGGCATAGTGAGTTCATAGAAGTTTTTATTTTTTGTCACAAGTTAGTGGAATATGAGACTTTGTAAGAAAAAAAAAAATCATCATTTTCCGCTAACTTGTGACAAAAAATAAAAAGTTCTATGAACTCACTATGCCCATCAGCGAATACCTTAGGGTGTCTACTTTGCGAAATGGGGTCATTTGTGGGGTTTTTCTACTGTCAGGGCATTGTAGAACCTCAGGAAACATGACAGGTGCTCAGAAAGTCAGAGCTGCTTCAAAAAGCGGAAATTCACATTTTTGTACCATAGATTGTAAACGCTATAACTTTTACCCAAAGCATTTTTTTTTTACCCAAACATTTTTTTTTAATCAAAGACATGTAGAACAATAAATTTAGAGAAAAAATTATATATGGATGTCGTTTTTTTTGCAAAATTTTACAACTGAAAGTGAAAAAATTTCATTTTTTTGCAAAAAAATCGTTAAATTTCGATTAATAACAAAAAAAGTAAAAATGTCAGCAGCAATGAAATACCACCAAATGAAAGCTCTATTAGCGAGAAGAAAAGGAGGTAAAATTCATTTGGGTGGCAAGTTGCATGACCGAGCAATAAACGGTCAAAGTAGTGTAGTGCAGAAGTGTAAAAAGTGGCCTGGTCATTAAGGGTGTTTAAGGTAGGGGAGCTGAGGTGGTTAAAAAAAAAAAAAAAAAAAAAAGAAGTTTAAATCACCCCCTTTCCGTATAATTAACAAAAAAAAAAAAGAGTACCTAAATAACAATAAATATAAACATCCTGGGTATCACCGCGGCCGAAAACACCAACATAATATAAAAATTAAAAAAAATATTAAAAATCCAATACGGCGAATCGCGTAACAGAAAAAAGGGTAAAAATGGCCGATTTGCCATTTTTTCATTGCTTCTCTTACCCAAAAAAAAATGAAATTAAATGTGATCCAAAAATCATGCACACTCCAAAATGGTATCAATAAAAACTATGAATTGTCCCACAAAAAATGAGCCCCGAAACAGCTCAGTAGACATAAGTATAAAAAAGTTATGGGGGTCAGAATATGGTAATGTAAAAAAAATATTTAAAAATTCTCAAAGTTTAAATTTATTTTTACACTATTTACATATAAAAAAAAACTATACATATGGGGTATCGTTGTAATCGTACTGACCCAATTCCACCCCATTTGGAATTTCTTTCTCGCTTCCCACTACATTTTATGCCATAATTATTGGTGGCATTAGAAAGTACAACTTGTCCTGAAAAAATAAGCCCTTATACAGCTATGTGACTGGAAATATAAATAAGTTATGGCTCACGGAAGAAAAATGAAAACGAAAAAACGAAAAAAAAAACTCTGGTATCCTAAGGGTTAAAGGGGTTGTCCAAGTTATTTTTTTGTTCTGTTTCTAACTAGGCAAATATAACAACTTTACAATTAACTCACTTTATCTCCAGTGCCTGGTTTCTCAGAGTTCACTGAGGGTCACATGACCTGTGATGTCAGCTTCTCTCCCTGCTCTGATAATGTTCAATGCACAAGCCTGAGAAATCTGTACAGGAGATGTCACTGTGCTGGCCACGCCCCCCCGGCACTGCGGCTGCTGCTTATTGCTCTCTCCCAGGATTCTTAACCCCTTCAGCTGCACAGACTCAGGGCTGAAGTGTTTACTGTGTAGCTGCAGGCAGTGAGGAGACAAATGCTGGGTGTAACGGGGCGCCGAAGGCGCACTCTGTCTCCCATCAGCTGCAGACCTGCTGCTTAGCTTCGGGAGCGAGGATCTGTGTTCAGCCTCGTTCCCAGGGCGGCTTTTGCTAGCTGGGAGGCTCCCTGCTCCTAGGTCTGCCTTGAGCGCCAAGCTGATCACTCGGTGATCGACTTGTCTGTCTGTCGGTCATATGACACTGGCCACGTCGCATGACCCTCACTCCCCACCATAAATACAGGCGGCCTGCTGGCTACAGGTTGCCTGTGATTTTGGTCCCTTAGGCTGTGTATTATTATTGTTATTTAGCTTACGTTTGGATTTGACCCCTGATCTGCCTTCTGACACCTCTTCTGCCTGCTCCCTTAACCTTGACGCTACCTCTCTGATTTTGACCTCTGCTTGCTTTTGGATTTTGTCTTTGCCTTTTCTCTTGTACTGACGTGACCTCCCGGATTTTGATCTCGGCCCGCTCTAGGATCTGTCTCGGTCTCCTCCCTCGTACTGACGTGACCTCCTGGACTGACCCCGGCTAGCTGACTCGCCCTTCAGTTTTTGGTGGTACCTTGCTTGTTCCACCTCTCTGTCCGCTCGAGTGCTACCTCTCATTGGCTGTCCGCTTCCCTGCTGTCTCTATCTCTGCTTGCACTTACTCAGGTCAGGGACTGTCGCCCAGTTGCTCCCCGTTACCTAGGGAGGGTGGTGCAAGTAGGCAGGGACAGGGGACCGGGTGGCAGCTCAGGGGGTGCACCTCCGCTCTATCTGTATACCCGTGACGCTACCCTGTGACAGCTGGGCACAGGAGCTGAAAGAGAAGTTCTGCCGAGCATTGCAGGTAGGGGGAAGATCCTGAGTGTATTAGCAGTGTCATTGTACAGCTGGGACTTGTAGCCCTACACATACAACATGCTGATGAGTCTCCCAGCAGGCAGACATGTCACTCAGGGTAGCTCTTGTATTCACTTCCTTAGCAGAGCAGGGGGAGGGGCAGAGATTGTTTTTATTGCATGTAAACAAAGGGCCAGAAAAGAACCAGGGAAATTAGGAAATAGATATTTTTTGCCTAAAACTTGCTTAGCTTAGTTATATATTGCTGACCATCAGATTTACAGCGCTATATACACTCACCTAAAGAATTATTAGGAACACCTGTTCTATTTCTCATTAATGCAATTATCTAGTCAACCAATCACATTGCAGTTGCTTCAATGCATGTAGGGTTGTGGTCCTGGTCAAGACAATCTCCTGAACTCCAAAATGAATGTCAGAATGGGAAAGAAAGGTGATTTAAGCAATTTTGAGCGTGGCATGGTTGTTGGTGCCAGACGGGCCGGTCTGAGTATTTCACAATCTGCTCAGTAACTGGGATTTTCACACACAACCATTTCTAGGGTTTACAAAGAATGGTGTGAAAAGGGAAAAACATCCAGTATGCGGCAGTCCTGTGGGCAAAAATGCCTTGTGGATGCTAGAGGTCAGAGGAGAATGGGCCGACTGATTCAAGCTGATAGAAGAGCAACGTTGACTGAAATAACCACTCGTTACAACCGAGGTATGCAGCAAAGCATTTGAGGCGGATGGGCTACAACAGCAGAAGACCCCACCGGGTACCACTCATCTCCACTACAAATAGGAAAAAGAGGCTACAATTTGCACGAGCTCACCAAAATTGGACTGTTGAAGACTGGAAAAATGTTGCCTGGTCTGATGAGTCTCGATTTCTGTTGAGACATTCAAATGGTAGAGTCCGAATTTGGCGTAAACAGAATGAGAACATGTATCCATCCTCTGATGACTACTTCCAGCAGGATAATGCACCATGTCACAAAGCTCGAATCATTTCAAATTGGTTTCTTGAACATGACAATGAGTTCACTGTACTAAAATGGCCCCCACAGTCACCAGATCTCAACCCAATAGAGCATCTTTGGGATGTGGTGGAACGGGAGCTTCGTGCCCTGGATGTGCATCCCTCAAATCTCCATCAACTGCAAGATGGTATCCTATCAATATGGGCCAACATTTCTAAAGAATGCTATCAGCACCTTGTTGAATAAATGCCACGTAGAATTAAGGCAGTTCTGAAGGCAAAAGGGGGTCCAACACCGTATTAGTATGGTGTTCCTAATAATTCTTTAGGTGAGTGTATATATATTCCATAACTCAGACAACCCCTTTAACCCCTTCAGCTGCACAGACTCAGGGCTGAAGTGTTTACTGTGTAGCTGCAGGCAGTGAGGAGACAAATGCTGGGCACATGAGCCGAAAGAAGTTCTGCAAAGCATTGCACAAGAACAGGAAGGGGGACGATCCTGTGTGTATTAGCAGTGTCATTATACAGCTGGGACTTGTAGTCCTACACATACAACATGCTGCTGAGTATCCTAGCACAGTGGTCCCCAACCTTTTTTACACCGAGGACCAGTTTTATGCAAGACAATTTTCCCATGGACCGAGTGGGAAGGTTCTGGGGCGGGGCTTATGTGGTAGGCGGAGCTTAGGGGTTGCTGTTTGGCGCTAACTGATTCACACGCATAACAAAACACAAGGTGCATCCCCCATTCGCAGTAGTTATTAACCCCTTCCAGCAGCCAGCCACCCACTCGCAGTAGTTATTAACCCCTTCCAGCAGCCAGCCACCCACTCGCAGTAGTTATTAACCCCTTCCAGCAGCCAGCCACCCACTCGCAGTAGTTATTAACCCCTTCCAGCAGCCAGCCACCCACTCGCAGTAGTTATTAACCCCTTCCAGCAGCCAGCCACCCACTCGCAGTAGTTATTAACCCCTTCCAGCAGCCAGCCACCCACTCGCAGTAGTTATTAACCCCTTCCAGCAGCCAGCCACCCACTCGCAGTAGTTATTAACCCCTTCCAGCAGCCAGCCACCCACTCGCAGTAGTTATTAACCCCTTCCAGCAGCCAGCCACCCACTCGCAGTAGTTATTAACCCCTTCCAGCAGCCAGCCACCCACTCGCAGTAGTTATTAACCCCTTCCAGCAGCCAGCCACCCACTCGCAGTAGTTATTAACCCCTTCCAGCAGCCAGCCACCCACTCGCAGTAGTTATTAACCCCTTCCAGCAGCCAGCCACCCACTCGCAGTAGTTATTAACCCCTTCCAGCAGCCAGCCACCCACTCGCAGTAGTTATTAACCCCTTCCAGCAGCCAGCCACCCACTCGCAGTAGTTATTAACCCCTTCCAGCAGCCAGCCACCCACTCGCAGTAGTTATTAACCCCTTCCAGCAGCCAGCCACCCACTCGCAGTAGTTATTAACCCCTTCCAGCAGCCAGCCACCCACTCGCAGTAGTTATTAACCCCTTCCAGCAGCCAGCCACCCACTCGCAGTAGTTATTAACCCCTTCCAGCAGCCAGCCACCCACTCGCAGTAGTTATTAACCCCTTCCAGCAGCCAGCCACCCACTCGCAGTAGTTATTAACCCCTTCCAGCAGCCAGCCACCCACTCGCAGTAGTTATTAACCCCTTCCAGCAGCCAGCCACCCACTCGCAGTAGTTATTAACCCCTTCCAGCAGCCAGCCACCCACTCGCAGTAGTTATTAACCCCTTCCAGCAGCCAGCCACCCACTCGCAGTAGTTATTAACCCCTTCCAGCAGCCAGCCACCCACTCGCAGTAGTTATTAACCCCTTCCAGCAGCCAGCCACCCACTCGCAGTAGTTATTAACCCCTTCCAGCAGCCAGCCACCCACTCGCAGTAGTTATTAACCCCTTCCAGCAGCCAGCCACCCACTCGCAGTAGTTATTAACCCCTTCCAGCAGCCAGTCCCCCCTTCGCAGTAGTTATTAACCCCTTCCAGCAGCCAGTCCCCCCTTCGCAGTAGTTATTAACCCCTTCCAGCAGCCAGTCCCCCCTTCGCAGTAGTTATTAACCCCTTCCAGCAGCCAGTCCCCCCTTCGCAGTAGTTATTAACCCCTTCCAGCAGCCAGTCCCCCCTTCGCAGTAGTTATTCCCCCCTTTCATCAGCAGTCCCCCCTTCGCAGTAGTTATTCCCCCCTTTCATCAGCAGTCCCCCCTTCACAGTAGTTATTCCCCCCTTTCATCAGCAGTCCCCCCTTCACAGTAGTTATTCCCCCCTTTCATCAGCAGTCCCCCCTTCACAGTAGTTATTCCCCCCTTTCATCAGCAGTCCCCCCTTCACAGTAGTTATTCCCCCCTTTCATCAGCAGTCCCCTTTTCACAGTAGTTATTCCCCCCTTTCATCAGCCGTCCCCTTTTCATAGTAGTTATTCCCCCCTTTCATCAGCAGCCCCCCCTTCACAGTAATTATTCCCCCCTTTCATCAGCAGTCCCCCCTTCACAGTAGTTATTCCCCCCTTTCATCAGCAGTCCCCCCTTCACAGTAGTTATTCCCCCCTTTCATCAGCAGTCCCCCCTTTCATCAGCAGTCCCCCCTTTCATCAGCAGTCCCCCCTTTCATCAGCAGTCCCCCCTTCACTGTAGCTATTCTGCTCTTTCAGCACAGTAACCCTTCACAGATGACCAGACAGTAGGAGTACCTCGGACGGACCTGCGCATTCCGCGCACTAGCGCTCCTCAGAGTCTGTTACTGCGCCTGCACAAACCAGAATTGACTGGCGGACGCGATGCCGGCAGCACTGGACATGCGAGTGTGACGTCATGTAATCCGGATGTGACAGGGAGACCTTCTAAGTGATACTTAAAGAGCCCGTACCCGCCAATAACCGCAAAAAAGGAGGACTTCTGTCCGTCCGCCCTGGCCTTGCGCCAGACGGAGGACCAGGAGTCTAAAAACCGGAAGTCTGGCCACCCTAATTGCCGCGGCCCAGCAAACAATCTTCCAGGGCCCGATCCTCTATTGCGGACCCATTGAAATGAATGGTTCCTTATACAGAATCAAAATCCGGCCTGTATACGGAACGCAAAAAACTTTCATGTGCATGAGCCCTAAGGCTCACAAAGTGGCTTCATAACTGAACTGGTCCTTAAAGTGGGTTCTGGAAATTAAGACATATGGGGAATGCTAAGTAATAAATTAATAAATATTTGATGAGATATCACTTTCTGTTTTAAAAGCAGAGAAATTTTAATTTTGAAAATTGTGAATTTTTTTCAAATTTTTGGTAAATTTGGTATTTTTTCATAAATATAGGTGAAATATATCGACTCAAATTTACAACTGTCATGACGTACGATATGTGACGAGAAAACAATCTCAGAATGGCCTGCATAAGGCTAGGTCTACACGACGACATTTGTCGCGTGACATTTTGTTGCACTAATGTCGCGCAACAATTTTTATAATGGCAGTCTATGGTGTCGCACTGCAACATGCTGCGACTGCGACGCAACAGTCGCAGAAAATCCATTCGAGATGGATTTTTCTGCGACTGTTGCGTCGCAGTCGCAGCATGTTGCATGTTGCAGTACGACACTATAGACTGCCATTATAAAAATTGTTGCGCGACATTGGTGCAACAAAATGTTGCGCTACAAATGTTGCAGTGTAGTTGCGCGACTTATTGTCGCGCGACAAATGTCGTCGTGTAGACCTAGCCTAAGGCTACTTTCACACTTGCGTTCGAAGCGGATCCGTCTGGTGTCTGCACAGACGAATCCACTCCTATAATGCAAACGATGGTATCCGTTCAGAACGGATCCGTCTGCATTATATTTCAGAAAAAAATCTAAGTGTGAAAGTTAGTCAGACGGATCCGTCCAGACTTTGCATTGAAAGTCAATGGGGGACGGATCCGTTTGAAATTGCACCATATTGTGTCAACTTGAAACAGATCCGTCCCCATTGACTTACATTGTAAGTCTGGACGGATCCGTTTGGCTCCGCACGGCCAGGCGGACACCCGAACGCTGCAAGCTGCGTTCGGGTGTCCGCCTGCTGAGCGGAACGGAGGCCAAGCGGAGCCAAACTGATGCATTCTGAGCGGATCCGCATCCACTCAGAATGCATTGCGGCTCTACGGATGCGTTCGGGGCCGCTTGTGAGAGCCTTCAAACGGAGCTCACAAGCGGAACCCCGAACGCAAGTGTAAAAGTAGCCTAAGTAAAAGCGTTCCAAAGTTATTACCACATAAAGTGACACATGTCAGATTAAAAAAAAAAATGGCCTAGGCAGGAAGGTGAAAACTGGCCTGGGGTAGAAGGGGTTAATAACTGGAAAACAAAATAAGGCTACTTTCACACTAGCGTTTTGGCTTTTATGTTTGTGATATCCGTTCAGGGATCTCACAAGCGGTCCAAAACAGATCAGTTTTTCACTAATGCATTCTGAATGGAAAAAGGATCTGCTCAGAATGCATCAGTTTGCCTCCATTCCGTTTTGGAGGCGGACACAATGTAAGTCAATAGTGACGGATCAGTTTTCTCTGACACAATAGAAAACGGATCCGTCCCCCATTGACTTTCAATGGTGTTCATGACGGATCCGTCATGGCTATAGAAGACATAATACAACCGGATCCGTTCATGACAGATGCATGCGGTTGTATTATCACAACAGAAGCATTTTTGCAGATCCATGACGGATCCGCAAAAAATGCTAGTGTGAAAGTAGCCTAAGCTTTAACGGCTATTCCCATCTCAGACATTGGGTGGTGTATCCTAGCAATATGCCCCCAATGTCTGAGATGGGAAAAATCTTTTAAAGGTCTTTTCTGAGTCTCTGGATAGGTCCTCAGGATCTGATCGTGGGGGTCTGACACCCTCGCTGTTCAGCTCTTGAGCGCCCCGGCCTTCTCACAGCTTTTCATAGGCCACCGATAACACGCTCATCGGTCATATGGCCTAGGAGCAGCTCAGCCCTATTGAATGGAGCTGAGCTGCCACACCAAGCAGAGCTGCTATACTGTACGGCGCTGTGCTTGGCATGCTCCGAGAAGGGAGAGGCGTGCCAGACCCCCATCGATCAAATACCAGAGGATAGCTCATTATTATTAATATCCTGGAAAACCCTTTTAATAATTTTAAGATATCTATGAATTTGTCCACAGAAAATGTCCTAGAAATGCTGGGAATAAGGCTCCATTGAGATGTCCCTAACGCGTTTTGCGGATCCGCAAAACACGGACAGTGGCAATGTGCGTTCCGCATTTTGCGGACCGCACATTGCCAGCACTAATAGAATATGCAATTGCGGACAAGAATAGGACAGGTTCTATTTTTTTCGGGAACGGAATTGCGGACCCGGGCAATTCCCTATCCGGGCAGCACATTGTGCTGCCCCATAGAAATGAATGGGTCCGCAATTCCAATCCGCAAAATGCGGAACGAAATTGCGGACATGTGAATGGACCCTAAGGCCTCATGCACACGACCATTGAGTGTTTTGCAGTCCGCAAATTGCGGATCTGCAAAACACGGATGGAGTCTGTGTGCGTTCCACAATTTGCGGACCGGCACGGACAGCCATGGATAAACTGCCTATTCTTGTCCGCAAAACGCAGACAATAATAGGAGGAGGTTTTGTTTTTTTTTTGCGGACCACAGAACGGAGCAACGGATGCGGACAGCACACGGAGTGCTGTCCACATCTTTTGCAGCCCCATTGAAGTGAATGAGTCCGCATCCGAGCAGCCAAAACTGCGGCTCGGATGCGGACCAAAACAACGGCTGTGTGCATGAGGCCTCCTTCTCATTGCATTGGTGGCAGTGGCAGTTCCGATGGAGCCCCAGCAGTGTAAGCCTGGGGCACCGATCGGTTACCATGTTAGCCAGGACGCTACTGAAGCCCTGGCTGCCATAGTCTGCTCCCTGCTGTTGTGTGAACAGAGCACAGGGCAGCAGGGACAGTGTGAAGTCCTATTCACCCTGAACCCTTGTCAGGGTGAATAGGACAAGGGTTCTAGTCCCTAAGGGGGCTAATAGTCCTGAACCAGTTGGGAGAGGTAATTGTCTTTGGTTATTGCCACGAACCTGTTTCCCTTATGAGATATACAGGTTTCAGTTTCCCAGTCTATATCTGGGTAGTTGAACTCCCCCATAATAACCACCTCATCATGATTTGCCGTCTCGTCCATCTCATTTAGTAGTAGATTTTCTGTGGTATATTAGGTGGTTTATAATAAACTCCTATTAGTAATTTATTATTGTTTTTGCCTCCATGTATTTCTACCCACAAATAAAAAATAAATAAAATAAAACACACATACTTACCTTCATGGCACTTTCAGCGATGAGATGCAGGCCTCTTCCGGCCTGTGTCCTGCGTTGTGTGCTGCCTGGCTCAGGCGGCGAGATGATAATGACGTCATGTCACCCCCTGCGCCGGCCTCTGATAGGCAACAGGCACAAGGCCTGAAGCCTATTAGAAGGGACGGGGCAGGGAGACGACGCTCCCGTGCCCTGCTGCAACCTTCAGCTTATGAACTTTATGGCGGCCATTTTGGCGCATAACAGGTAGTATTTAGTGTTAGGACCCGTCTAACAGAGATCGCCTTGACGTTCGGCAGACGGGCTCAGATGGTTTTGTACAAAATGCATTGGCCAAGCATCTCACTTTATAAAGAAGCGTAGCATTAGCACTATAATAATTTTTGTGACTATGGCATTGTTGTACTTTATCTGATTTGCAGGGTGCTGCTGCATTCCTCTTTTTTTTTTTGCTGTCCTGAGGACGGCGATACAGCTGAATATAGAGAGGTGAGCGTTTCCACAACTAAAGCGCTCATCTCCCGCTGCCACTTAGATCCAGGGCCATGCCACGTGAGGTGATCGCCTAACCTCGCCTAATTGGCGGTGCAGCCCTGGTCACAAGCTTAGGGCAAGGACCTCAAAGGTAGTGTTTTCCAAAATACTACCTGTACCACGAGCCACACAAGAAAGGCAGCGGCAGATTAGGGAGGTGAACAAGTGGCTCAAGAACTGGTGTAGGAAGGAGTGGTTTGGGTTCCTGAAGAAGTGGGCCGACTTCTGTCAGCTACAGGCTCTATCGTAGGGATGGGCTGCACCTAAACAGGGAAGGTGCAGCTGTTTTGGGGGAGAATATGGCTAGAAGGTTGGAGGAGTATTTAAACTAGGGACTGGGGGAGAGGATAATTACATTATAGGAAGGTAAGATAGTGCAGACAGAGACCTGAGTCACGGTAATGGAACTGGGGGAGGAGTGGCAGGAGGAACTACAACAGTTTATAAGGAGATGAGTAGGCGCTGGGTCTCACAGGCAGGCAATGCATTACAATACAGGTTGTATTATAATGCATTGCAGAGGGGATCAGACTCCAGAAGTTCAAGTCCCAGAGTGGGGCAAAAATAAAAAGGTTTAAATATTTTTTTTTTTTTAAAGGCATTTTTAATAATAAAAAAAATAAAGTTTCAAGTAAAAAATAAAAGAAAAAAGATTCCCGAAATAAAACACATAAAATTGTAAAAAACAAAACAAAAAAACAGACATATTGGGTATTGCCGCATCCGTAATGACTGGCTCTACAAAAATATCACATGATCCACCTCCTCACCTGAACGCTGTAGAGAAAAAATATAATAAAAACTCTGCTAAAACAATCATTTTTTGGTCACCTTACATCACAAAAAGTGCAACACCAAGCGATTAAAAGGTGTATGCCCCCCAATAGTACCAAACAGCCACCTCATTCCGCAAAAAATGAGCCCCTACATAAAACAATAGGGCAAAAAATAAAAACTATGGCTCTCAGAAACTGGAGACACTAAAACATGATTTTTTTTTGTTTCAAAAATGCTTTTATTGTGTTAAAAGTAAAAAAAAAAGTAGACATATTAGATATTGCCATGTCCGTAACAACCAGGTCTATTAAATTATGACATGACCTAACTGCTTCAGGTGAACACTGTAAAAAACTAAATAAAATAAAAACTGTTAAAAAAATGCCATTTTTGGTCACCTTACATCACAAAAAGTGTAATACTAAGCGATTAAAAAGTCATACACACCCCAAAATTGTACAAAACAGTCATCTCATCCCGCAAAAAAATGAGACCCTAGCTATGACAATAGCCAAAAAATAATAATATGGCTCTCAGAATATGGAGACACTAAAACATTATTTTTCTTTGTTTCAAAAATGCTGTTATTGTGTAAAACTTAAATAAATAAAAAAAGTTGACATATTAGGTATCGCCGGATCCGTAATATCCTGCTGTATAAAAACATCACATGACCTAACCCCTCAGGTAAAAACCGTAAAAAAATATAAAATAAATAAAAACGGCGTAAGAAAAAAGCAATTTTTTGCTACATTACATCACAAAAAGTGTAATAAGAGATCAAAAAGTCATATGCACCCTAAAATAGTACCAATCAAACAGTCATCTCATCCCGAAAAAAAAATGAGCCCCTACATAAGGCTACTTTCACATTAGGGTCGTATCAGTGCACAAATATGGGGCAATAATGTATACTGCTCGCGCTATGGCCAGATCCCCAAGATCCACAAGAACCTAGAAGCACCCCCGGGGTCGCCCGATAGTCTCGGGTATCCAGTCTATATCATGCAATTTATCCAAATATATTGACCAATGGCTCCAGCCCTATGTTAAGCAGGTGCCATCATATATTTGTGATACCAGTGACATCATTAAAACTTTGGAAAATGTCAACTGGATAGACGGGTGGATCTTGGGGACATTGGATGTCGGATCCCTCTACACGGTTATTGAACATACCAGGGGGATACAGGCAATATATGAACAATTGTCGGGAGATGCCGGGCTCCCTGCGGAACAATTGGAGTTCCTGTTAGAGGGAGTGAGATACATCTTGACTCACAACTATTTCTCTTTTGAGCAGGAATTCTATTTGCAGTGTACCGGTACCGCCATGGGTACCAGATTCGCCCCCAGCTATGCCAACCTTTTTTTGGCCCAATGGGAGAAAGAGATCATCTTGCCCAGGCTGGGGTCGGATCTGGTACTATGGCGGCGGTACATTGATGATATTCTATTTATCTGGAAGGATACAGCTGAATCTCTGGATTCATTCCTTACTGATATTAACAAAAATGATAAGAACCTTGTATTCAGTCCAATTATCAGTAAGGAAAAGGTTGAATTTTTGGATTTAGAGATATGGATTAAGGATGATCAGCTACAATGTAACACATTTTTCAAGCCAGTGGCCAAAAATAGCTTCATCAGATTTGCTAGCTGCCACCTGCCGCGGTGGCTTAGCAATATACCAACCAGTCAGTTTCGCAGGCTGAAGCGAAACTGTACGGTTGATAGCAAGTTCGATGAAGAGGCCGCTGTCTTGAAACAACAACTGCTGGAAAGAGATTATCCAGTCCAGATTATAGACAAATCTTTGGAGAAAGTAAAAAAGATGGAAAGAAAGAGCTTCTTTGAGATAGGTCTACCACAATCACAAGATGCCACATTGAGGATCATCCTTCCATTTAGCTCCCAATATAGAGTGATGGAAAGGAGTATTCGAAAGCATTGGGGACATCTGCTAAATGATAAGGTAATTGGGCCTCTTTTGACTGATGTACCAAAAATAACATACACGAGGGCAAACAATTTAGCAGGAAAAATAGCCCCAACGGTGAAAGTCAAAAAGGACAGTCAACAACAACAAAAAAGCAATTGGTTAACTACCAATGGGTTTTTCAAATTGTAAAACTACAAGTTTCCCCAAAAAAACAACTACGGTAGCATCGACAGTAAATTCTTTTAGTTTAGAAATAAAAGAATGTTTAACCTGTGACTCTACTGATGTCATATACCTACTGGAATGTGGGTGTAGGAAACAATACATAGGCCGGACAAAAAGGACTCTCAAAAAAAGAGTAGCGGAACATATGGCAAATATAAAGAAAGGTCTGGAAACACACTCCCTATCGAAACATTTTAAAATACAACACAATTGTGACCCAACAAGTTTGAAATTTATCGCAATAGAAAAGGTCAAAAAAATGTGGAGAGGGGGTAACCATATTGCACATATGTCGAGACAAGAGTCCCGCAGAATTTTTGAGTATGATACCATTATCCCTAGGGGCCTCAACGCCGAGATGGAGGTGTTCGGGTTTTTGTGATCATTGGGGGGCTGTCCGGTGGGGATGGGATATAGTAGTTTTGTCAACTAATGACACTGTGATTTCCCCTCCCTGCTGGACGGCTCCTCCCAGATACCACAATTAAACCCTAGGAATGATGGCGCTCCGATGAATATGATAAAAAGACAAAAAAGACCAAAAATTCCAAAACCGCATAAAAAATATATGATATGTTGATGCGTTTTTGGTCCATTTCCCTCTGGAGGGTTCACCTTGCCCTATAGCACAAAAAAATATAAAAACCGCATGCAAGACGCAATTCACACAGATGCGGTTTTGATGCGTTTTTTTGTTTTTTTTCTAGAATCATGCTCTGACCTTGCAGTCTACTCCAAGCATTCTTTTGAATTGTTTTTAAATATATGGGAAGTAATATTCATGTAGTATTTGCTTTTAAGGATGTTTTAATCTTATATGATAATATGAAGCTAAATAGCAACCGAATCCACTCCACATTTTGGAATAAGCACCAAAAAAGTTAATTGTGGGTGGAACAACACCATTTATAAGGAGTGAGAATCCACTCACTCGGTGGCCACTGAGGAAGGGGCGTTAGACCCTGAAACGCGTCTGGCATTACAGAGTGAGCGTGGATTCAAAGAGAAGAACAAAGAACCTACATACTGGATCCAAGTATATGATATTTACCTTGAGAACCGGAGCTACAGTCGCACAGGAGTGACGTTATCCAAGCGCACAGGAGTGACGTTACCTAAGCGTCCGTCGGGAGTTACAGCCGCACAGCAGTGACGTCATCTTAAGCGTCCGTCCGGAACCCCAGACGACCAGGCCACGTGGGGCGCCACGCTCGGCCGTGTACATCAACGTTGCGGTCAGGCGCAAGGAGGGGTGAGACCGGGATAATACAAGCGGCAAGACTCTGTAAGTAATTTGAAGACTATAACGCTACGTGCATTGCCTGTGTATGCCGGACATTGGTATATCATTACCATTATTACCAACATTGCTCCATTGGATCTGGCCATAGCGCGAGCAGTATACATTATTGCCCCATATTTGTGCACTGATACGGCATAAATAAGATCATTACTCTGGACGTTTTTGGTCACAGCACCACCATTTCAATTGGGACATTGTATTCAGCACAGCGATACTGCACCTGCAGCAGCGGCATACTTTATATAGGTTGCTATATATTTGATGTATTTATGTATTTTATGTATTTTATGTATTTTAGGGGTTTGTTTTTAGAGTATTAATTATACTTATAATAAAACATCATTTAACTATCTATCTAGTGTTTCCCATTTGAGTGTGCCCTCTCATCTCTCTATACGTTCCAATAATCCTTCCAGGTCCTGAGGGTAGGACCGGAGGGTGAGCACCTATCCATACGGGACAGGGGTGAGCCGCTGTATTGTATATACTACTTTCACATTAGATTGACGGATGCATGCGGTTGTATTATTGTAACGAAAGCGTTTTTGCAAATCCATGACAGATTTTTACAAGCCATTATAACTAGAGATGAGCGAATTTCATTTACTGGTGAAAGGTGAATTGCGTTAGGCCTCTTTCACACGGGCGTTGCGGGAAAAGGTGCGGGTGCGTTGCAGGAACATGCACAATTTTTCCGCGTGAGTGCAAAACATTGGAATGCGTTTTGCACTCGCGTGAGAAAAATCGTGCATGTTTGGTACCCAAACCCGAACTTCTTCACATAAGTTCAGGCTTGGGATCGGTGTTCTGTAGATTGCTATTATTTTCCCTTATAACCTTGTTATAAGGGAAAATAATAAATTCTGAATACAGAATGCATAGTAAAATAGGGGTGGAGGGGTTAAAAAAATAAAAAAGAATTAAACTCACCTTAATCCACTTGCTCGCGCAGCCCGGCATCTCTTCTGTCTTCTTTTTTGCTGTGTGCAGGAAAAGGACCTGTGGTGACGTCACTCTGGTCATCACATGGTCCATCACATGATCCATCACCATGGTAAAAGATCATGTGACGGACCATGTGATGACCGGAGTGACGTCACCACAGGTCCTTTTCCTGCACACAGCAAAAAAGAAGACAGAAGAGATGCCGGGCTGCGCGAGCAAGTGGATTAAGGCGAGTTTAATTATTTTTAACCCCTCCAGCCCTATTTTACTAGGCATCCTGTATTCTGAATGCTATTATTTTCCCTTATAACCATGTTATAAGGGAAAATAATAATGATCGGGTCCCCATCCCGATCGTCACCTAGCAACCGTGCGTGAAAATCGCACCGCATCCGCACTTGCTTGCGATTTTTACGCAAACCCATTCATTTCTATGGGGCCTGCGTTACGTGAAAAACGCACAAAGAGGAGCATGCTGCGATTTTCACGCAACGCACAAGTGATGCGTGAAAATCACCGCTCGTGTGCACAGCCCCATAGAAATGAATGGGTCCGGATTCAGTGCGGGTGCAATGCGTTCAACTCACACATCGCATCCGCGCGGAATACTCGCCCGTGTGAAAGGGGCCTTATGGATACCGTTACCACGGACCATAGCGCACTTGTATGACAGAATGCCTTTAGAGGCATTCCATCATGATAGAAGTGTATGGGCTCAATAACAGAGCCGTCCCGTTTCCGTTATGCAGGGGAGGACTTTGTTGCACCACTGTCTTGTGATTTTCGGTGCCGCCTCCCATTGGAAGCAGACACCACGCAGCCACTGCTGGAACTTTTCCGTGGCAACCGCTTAGTTTTAAAGATGCGCCAAATTTTACAATGGGGAGATTTATCTTGAAATCCCCGAGTCAAGAGAGTATGTGCTCACAAATAAAGCGAATCCCCTACCCCAGCCCCTGAATGGAGTCCTTTCTGTCTGTTTCCAGGCATAACCATTATTCCATTTGTCATGGTGGACGTCCGGACCCCTGTGACACCCCCACCACCCAAGGGGACAAGATGACGTAATAAAGCCCATGCAACTAAATATTGGCACAGGGGCATCTACAAAAGTCACAAAACAGCAACTTGCTACTTTTTTCACTCCAAAAACTGATGTCAAAATGTTTTTTTTGCCATTTGGGCTAATGGCAGAGCGGGCCTGGCATCATGATCTTCTGACAGATCTGCTTGGGGGCCAACCCATGTGGGAGCTGGGGGCACTGACTTCTGGAATACCTCCTCGCCCTGTTACATCCAGTCCCACGTCATATCCCAGCCCTGGCAGCAGATACTCCCCGGGATACAGCGGGGACTGAGTCTAGGGCACAGCAAAACAAAGGCCGCCAGCGTGCAGTCGTCACTCACCGCTAGCAGCTCGCCACGCGTCTCTCCCAGGCTCCACAGTGGATGTGCTTTATTAAGAGATCCGGGATTCCCATAAATGATCGCCCTAGTAATAGCCAGATGGAGGCTGTCGGCGACAATCGAGGACTAACGGCACCGAAAGAAGGGCGGGGCCGGGGAGGATGGAGAGAGACGAGACCATTGACGGCGCATGCGCGGTAATCCGCTACATTCACTGCAACGTTTTCCCAGGAGGAGGGTGTGTTTATGGTCCTGTGGCTGTCACCTCCACTATGTGCGGCGCATCACTGCTCCGAACTTACTGTATCTTGGGGGGAGGGGCGTGGTTTAACATTGGGGGGTGTTTTTTACACCAATGGTTTGAACATATTTTGAGTTTTTTTTTTTATAAAACATTTATTTCTTGTTAAAGGGGTTATCCAATGGGGGCACATGCCCCCATTGTCTGATAGGTGCGGGTCCCACCTCTGGGACCCGCACCTACAAGGTGAACGGAGCTGGGGAGAGTTGTGGCTGGAGGACCCCGGATAACCTGGGGTCCGTCCCCGCCTGGGCCCCACAGCAAATTTTTGTATGGGTCTCCCCAGCCCCCTGCCCAATTTTTTATATACTATTTTTACCCCCACCTGTCCTTTTTATTTTTGATAAAAATCTTTTTTATTTATATGCAAATTACCTTCCTAACGTGGCCAAAGGGCTGTCCCTCCGGCCGTTTGTGCCCAGCTGCGTCTTTTTTTCTAAGTGTGCCAGAGTCTCGCACATGCGCCGATGTTACTCACGTGCGGGCCCGCGCGGTGTCCTGGCAGCAGCCTCAAGTAATGTAATCGCGCATGCGCCAGAAAGCGGAGAAAGCTGGCGCATGCGTGATTACACTACTTGAGGCTGCTGCCAGGACACCGCATGCGCCCGGACGTGAGTAACATCAGCGCATGCGCGAGACTACGGCGCACTTAGAAAAAAAAAAAGACGAGGACAGCAGTGAATAATTAACAGCGGGGCGGTGGTGGGCTTGGCGATAATGGGCGCGGCTGGGCACAAACGGCGGGAGGGACAACCTCTTGGGCACGTTCGGAAGGTAATTTGCATATAAATAAAAAGATTAAACTTGACTGACACGCCGTCGGGCGCCGGGCCCCTTGTCAGCCTGGGCCCCGAAGCAGCCGCTTCCCCGTTAGTTACGCCACTGTCCCCGCCTCTGCCATTGAAGTGAATGGGAGCGCATGCGCGGCCACCTCTCCCATTCATTTCTATGGGGCCGACGGAAATAGCCGAGCCAGCGTTCGGCTATTTTCGGCGGCTCCATAGAAATGAATGGAGGGTGGCTACGCATGCGCAGTGCGCCCTCCTCCACTTTCTCCGCTCTCCTTGTAGGTGCGGGTCCCAGCGCCGGGATTTTACTACATCATAGTAGGCCTGATTTTACTACCCTAGTAGGCCTGAAGCCTATAGCGGTGATTGGGAGCAGGGAACTATGTGCTCCCGTGCCCCACCGTAGTTTGTGGGCGTTTGGGTCGGCGTTGAGCCCCCCAGCAATGCCGGGGCTACAGACCCAAATGCCCTAATTATAATCCACCACTGGTAATAAATGGGCTTTTGTGGAGAAATCCAGAAAAAAATGTACCCCCTCTGCCTCTTCCACTGTTCCCATGAACCAAGAGGCCCTATGCAGGAGCCTTTTTGGTCTGTTTTTTCTGTAAAAGTAATGAACTACAATGGTTTACAGCAACAGTCAGTGATTGGAAATGTTATGATGGAAACCTTCTCCATCTTTTAGAAATATATTAGATTCCTCTCTAGTAGTCGCCATTACTGCAGCCATTGCTAGAGAAGCACTCCGCAGAGGTCCATGTTAGGTTTTGCCCACATCTGTACTGGAGGATCCGTCAAGAGATTCCCTAGCAGATTCTGTGTAAAATACAGGCAGAATAGCCCAGCACACTGTGTTTTCTTGTCAGGTAAAATGCCAAGTTTTCTAATGGACACCAGATCCTATTATAGTCACTGCAGTGCATCACTGAGTGCTAATCTCCTTTGATGTAGACAGCGCTGATTATTCATGATTACAAAAAAAAATCTAAAAAATCAAACCATAGAATGGGCTGGTATGTATAGTAATATATCTGTACATATGAATACATTACGCTTGGGGAAAATAATATTGAGGATTTTACGGTATATGCAAAGAAACTAGAACCATCTCGCTAGCGCCCCCTTGTGGAAATGGCCCCCTAATACCTCATTCACACATCATCCATCAGTGATTTTGAGCCAAAACCAGGTGCGGCTTTGAAAACAGAACAGCAGCAGATCTTTCCCTTAGGCCTCTTGCACACAAACTTTTTTTTTTCCTTTTGTGTTCCATATACGGACCATATACGGAACCTTTCATTTCAATGGATACGCAGAAAAAATGGAAGGTACTCCATATGCCTTCCGTTCTGTTCAAAGATAGAACATGTCCTTTTATTGTCCGCATAACGGACAAGGATAGTACTGTCCTATTAAGGGCCAGCTGTTCTGTTCCGTAAAATACGGAATGCACACCGACGTCATCCCTATTTTTTGCGGATCTATTTTATGCGGACCGCAAAATACTGAAAAAGCCATACGGTCGTGTGCAAGAGGCCTTATACCTTATGTCTGTGGAGGCTCCAATCCTGGTTTTGGCTCACAATCTCTGATGGAAATCACTGACCAAAACGCTGACGTGTGAATCAGGCATTATACTGAAGACTGAACGATGAATGCATGTGGAACCACTGTATGAACAGACATGTTTGACTTTTTGGGCTAAACCTAAGGGCATTATCCTGACAGTCTCCTGGTTTTCACCCTCTAAGGGTCCATTCACACGTCCACAATTTCGTTCCGCGTTTTGCGGAACGGAATTGCGGACCCATTCATTCCTACAGGGCAGCACGATGTGCTGCCCGGACACGGAATTGCGGACCCGCTCTTCCGGGTCCGCAATTCCATTCCTGAAAAAAATAGAACATGTCCTATTCTTGTCCGCAATTGCGGACAAGAATAGGCATATTCTATAGTGCCGGCAATGTGCGGTCTGCAAAATGCGGAACGCACATTGCCGCTGTCCGTGTTTTGCGGCTCCGTGGATCCGCACAACACGTTGCGGACGTGTGAATGGACCCTAAGGCTCCATTCACACGTCCATGGTGTGTTGGTGACCCGCAAATTGCGGATCCGCAACACACCCGCCCGGCACCCCTATAGAAATGCCTATTCTTGTCCACAAGCTGCGGACAAGAATAGGACATGTTCTATCTTTTGCGGAGCTGCGGACCTAAAGATCGGGGCCGCGTTCCGCAAATGCTGACAGCACACTGTGTGCTGTCCGCATCCAGTCCGTCCCCATAGAAAATGAATGGGTCCGCACCTATTTGCGGACATGTGAATGGAGCCTAAGGGTCCATTCACACGTCCACAAAATGGGTCCGCATCTATTCCGCAATTTTGCGGAACCGGTGCAGACCCATTCATTTTCAATGGGGCCGGAATGTGCTGTCCGCATCCGCATTTGTGGATCCGCACTTCTGCATCCGTGCTTCATTTTCCGCAAAAAAATAGAACATGTCCTATTCTTGTCCGCAATTGTGGACAAGATTAGGCGTTTTCTATTATAGTGACGGAGATGTGCGGTCTGCAAATTGCTGAATGCACATTGCCGGTGTCCGTGTCTTGTGGATCCGCAATTTGCAAATCCGCAAAACACTTACGGGCGTGTGAATGGACCCTAACCCTTATACAGGCCTGGACTTCGCTGCAGAGGAGCCACCAGGCCGTTACCTCCTAGAGTAGTGTGGTTGACAGCTGACCCACAGGGGTGAGAGACACTGGTGCTGGGCAATCGTAGCCAGCATCAGGGCGGGTAGAGTTCATGCTTTAGGCAATCATTATGAGACACAATGAGTATTCATGGAATAGTTGTTCTTTTTGTGAATTTTAGGAAGGGCATAAAAAGTTAATATTGTTGGATTTGTATTAACCACCTCCGGACCGCCTAACGCAGATTCGCGTTCCGGAGGTGGCAGAGCTGCGCACAATCACGCATATACGCGTCATCTCGCGAGACGCGAGATTTCGCTCAAAGCCGGCCCGCGCATGCGCATCGCGGGCCGGCAAAATTTAAAGAACAAGTTCGTCACCAGCCTGCCAGCAACGATCATTGACAAGTCATATATTAGTAAATATGATCTGTTATATGGCTTGTCTGCTCCTCTGCTGGTCCTTTTCGTCGGTTGGATCCAGCAGAGGAGCAGACTGAACTGTGAGTACACCAAACACTACACCTTAGCCCCAGATCACCCCCCTGCACCCCAATTAACCCTTTGATCACCCCTTTGATCGCCCCTGTCAATCACTAGTGAAAGGAAAAAAAGTGATCAGTGTAAACTGTCACTTTTTTTTTTTTCACTAGTATTGGCTGTTAGGTTTTAGGGATAGTTTAGGCCCCTTGGTTAGGTAGTTTAGCGTGAGTTAGCGCCCAGCCCACCGCACCGCAGTCACTTATTCGCTGTTTAGCGTATCGCTAATCAGCATTTGTACTTTTATAGTATCTGTAAGTGATCAAAACTGATCACGGTCAGATCTATAATAGTATTAGTGTCACCTTAGCTCGCCCTCCACCCAAAATGCAGTGTTTGCCCGATCAGGCCTGATCGGTCGCCCACACGTGCGTTCACCCACGCGCGCCCCACCGCAGTGACAAAAAATATATATTTTTTTGATCACTGCACATTCATTTTACACGCACTGCGGCGATAAAAAAATCAGTTTTGATATTTTTTATCAACCGCAGCGGCCTCCGGTACTTCGCTAGCCTCCCCTTTGCAAGACAGGCTTGCTTTTTTTCTTGGGTAGTCTCAGGGAATACCCCTAAATTTAGTAGTCCAAAATGTCAAACAGGGGGTATTCTTCGAAGAGGCCTACAGGATTCTGACCCAGTCAGATGAGGAGTGGAACCCTCATCTGGCGAATCTAGCGGGTCAGAATATGAACCTGTGGAAAGCAGTGGCTCTCTGACCCAAAGTTCGGACGAGGAGGTTGAGGTCCCTGATAGAACCAGGCGTACCCGGCCCCTTGTTGCTAGACCACAGGTTGCGCAGGATCCGCTTCAAGAGCAGCAGAGTGGGGCTGTCGCTGCCGGATCACGTGGTGAGGCATACACCAGCAGCGCAGCCCTCCCTGGACCTAGTACCAGCACTGCCGTACAACATGGTGACGTGGCGAGCACCAGAAGGGCAGTTGAAGCTGGTACGGTGGCACGTGCAGTAGTTACCCAGTCGCAGCCACCGCACAGACAGGCCCGTAGAGCCCCTAGAATCCCTGAGGTGCTGGCAAACCCTGATTGGCAGTCACCAACTTCAGCCACACCATTAGTTCCCCCTTTCACCGCCCAGTCTGGAGTTCGGGTTGAGACGGCTCAAATCGGTTCGGCCCTGGTATTTTTTGAGCTGTTCTTGACTGCGGAGCTCTTGGACTTAGTCGTGGCAGAGACAAACCGGTATGCCACACAATTTATATCCGCCAACCCGGGAAGCTATTATGCCCAGCCTTTCCGGTGGAAACCAGTCCAAGTTTCCGAACTTAAAATTTTTCTGGGCCTTCTCCTCAACATGGGTCTAACTAAAAAGCATGAATTGCGGTCATATTGGTCCACGAACCCGATTCATCACATGCCCATGTTCTCTGCTGCTATGTCCAGGGCACGATTTGAGGCCATCCTCCGTTTCCTGCATTTTAGCGACAACACCACCTCCCGTCCCAGAGGCCACCCAGCTTTTGACCGGCTCCACAAAATTCGGCCCCTCATAGACCATTTCAACCAGAAATTTGCAGATTTGTATACCCCCGAGCAAAACATCTGCGTAGACGAGTCCCTAATACATTTTACCGGGCGCCTTGGCTTCAAACAATACATCCCAAGCAAGCGTGCCCGGTATGGGGTCAAATTGTATAAGCTCTGTGAAAGGGCCACAGGCTATACCCACAAATTTCGGATCTATGAGGGAAAAGATCAGACCCTGGAGCCGGTCGGTTGCCCTGACTACCTGGGGAGCAGTGGGAAGACAGTCTGGGACTTGGTGTCACCCTTATTCGGCAAGGGGTACCATCTTTATGTGGACAATTTTTACACAAGTGTGGCCCTCTTTAGGCATTTGTTTCTAGAACGGATTTGCGCCTGTGGCACCGCGCGAACTAGTCGCGTGGGCTTCCCCCAACGGCTCGTTACCACCCGTCTTGCAAGGGGGGAGAGGGCTGCCTTGTGTAACGAAGAACTGCTCGCGGTGAAATGGAGAGACAAGCGTGACGTTTACATGCTCTCCTCCATTCACGCAGACACGACAATCCAAATTGAGCGAGCAACCCGTGTCATTGAAAAGCCCCTCTGTGTCCACGACTATAATGCGCTCATGGGAGGGGTGGACTTCAATGACCAGATATTGTCTCCGTATTTAGTTTCCCGCAGAACCAGACGCTGGTATAAGAAGGTGTCTGTATATTTAATTCAATTTGCGCTGTATAATAGTTTTGTTCTCTACAGTAAGGCTGGGAGAACAGGATCCTTCCTCAAATTCCAGGAAGAGATCATCGAGAACCTCCTGTATCCAGGAGGTTCCGTGGCCCCATCCACCAGTGTAGTTAGCCGTCTACACGAGCGACATTTCCCCAGTGTCGTTCCTGGTACCTCAACCCAACCGTCACCCCGAAAAAGATGTCGTGTCTGTAGCAGGAGTGGAATAAGGCGTGACACCCGCTATTTCTGTCCTGACTGTCCTGACCACCCTGCCCTATGCTTTGGTGAGTGTTTCCGGAAGTACCACACACAGGTACACCTAGCATAGGGATTGCATCTCACAGGACAGGCACACAGGGCTATTAGGGCCCTTTTACTCACAGCTGCTGCAAACCTCTCCTTTCACCTGGGATAAAGTGCATAATGTACTTCGCCACATCTTTGGGCGATTTGCGCTTTGCACATTGTCCCATGGGGAAGGAGAGGTTTGTTCTATAAAGGTAAAAAAAACTAAACAAAAAAAAAAATTACCGGTAAGTAAAAAAGTTAAAAAAGTTAAAAAAAAGTTAATATGTTCTGTTCTAAAGTTAATAAAGTTATTGCGTTGCGGCCTGGTTTTTTCTTTTTTGTTTTTTTTTTTTTACCTTCCAGGTGGACCAACCGATCGACTAGCTGCAGCACTGATGTGCATTCTGACAGAAGCATTGCGCTGCTGTCAGATTACACGCAAGTCGGTGTATGCGGCGCTGCAAGACGAGATTTCTCCTCTGCAGTAAAAGATACGTTTGCCGAGGCATATGAGCTGAGGAGGTGGCGGTGTTCATATACTTTGGCAAACACTTTGTATATATATAAAAAAAAAAAAATCCCGGCAATGATTTATTCATCCACATCGATTGATGTGAATGGAGAAATCTGGTTTGCCAGGGCATACGAGCTAAGTGGGTATGGATGTTGGGCGGAGCTCCTATGTCCTGGCAGACGCCTTTCCCCTCCTTTTTCTTTTTTTGGCAGAGATTTTTTCATCCACATTGATCGATGCGAATGAAGAAATCTGTGCCGTTCATTTTTTTTCTTTCAGCCCAGAGGCTGAACGGAAAAAAAAAAATCTCATTACCCGTATGCTCAATATAAGGAGAATAGCAGAAACTCCTAATGCTGGGCATACATGTAATGATTGCGGAGACCCTCAAATGCCAGGGCAGTACAAACACCCCACAAATGACCCCATTTTGGAAAGAAGACACCCCAAGGTATTTGCTGAGGGGCTTATTGAGTCCATGAAAGATTGAAATTTTTGTCCCAAGTTAGCGGAAAGGGAGACTTTGTGAGAAAAAAATCCAAAAAATCTATTTCCGCTAACTTGTGCCAAAAATGTTTTGTTTCTATGAACTCGCCATGCCCCTCATTGAATACCTTGGGGTGTCTTCTTTCCAAAATGGGGTCACATGTGGGGTATTTATACTGCCCTGGCATTTTAGGGGCCCCAAAGCGTGAGAAGAAGTCTGGTATCCAAATGTCTAAAAATGCCCTCCTAAAAGGAATTTGGGCCCCTTTGCCCACCTAGGCTGCAAAAAAGTGTCACACATGTGGTATCTCCGTATTCAGGAGAAGTTGGGGAATGTGTTTTGGGGTGTCATTTTACATATACCCATGCTGGGTGAGATAAATATGTTGGTCAAATGCCAACTTTGTATAAAAAAATGGGAAAAGTTGTCTTTTGCCAAGATATTTCTCTCACCCAGCATGGGTATATGTAAAATGACACCCCAAAACACATTCCCCAACTTCTCCTGAGTACGGAGATACCAGATGTGTGACACTTTTTTGCAGCCTAGGTGGGCAAAGGGGCCCACATTCCAAAGAGCACCTTTCAGATTTCACTGGCCATTTTTTACAGAATTTGATTTCAAACTCCTTACCACACATTTGGGCCCCTAGAATGCCAGGGCAGTATAACTACACCACAAGTGACCCCATTTTGGAAAGAAGACACCCCAAGGTATTCCGTGAGGGGCATGGCGAGTTCCTAGAATTTTTTATTTTTTGTCACAAGTTAGTGGAATATGAGACTTTGTAAGAAAAAAAAAAAAAAAAAAAATCATCATTTTCCACTAACTTGTGACAAAAAATAAAAAGTTCTATGAACTCACTATGCCCATCTGCGAATACCTTATGGTGTCTACTTTCCGAAATGGGGTCATTTGTGGGCTGTTTGTACTGTCTGGGCATTGTAGAACCTCAGGAAACATGACAGGTGCTCAGAAAGTCAGAGCTGCTGCAAAAAGCGGAAATTCACATTTTTGTACCATAGTTTGTAAACGCTATAACTTTTGCCCAAACCATTTTTTTTTTACCCAAACATTTTTTTTTTATCAAAGACATGTAGAACAATAAATTTAGAGCAAAATTTATATATGGATGTCTTTTTTTTTTGCAAAATTTTACAACTGAAAGTGAAAAATGTCATTTTTTTGCAAAAAAATCGTTAAATTTCGATTAATAACAAAAAAAGTAAAAATGTCAGCAGCAATAAAATACCACCAAATGAAAGCTCTATTAGTGAGAAGAAAAGGAGGTAAAATTCATTTGGGTGGTAAGTTGCATGACCGAGCAATAAACGGTGAAAGTAGTGTAGGTCAGAAGTGTAAAAAGTGGCCTGGTCTTTCAGGGTGTTTAAGCACTGGGGGCTGAGGTGGTTAAAAAGATATTGGAACTCATCCTTTGAGCAATCAATTGATCAGAGCACTGAAACAGTTCAGGCTATGCAGACACTCCAAAGCGATAAGCAGACAATGGGCCCCTGTGGCAGGAGGGGGGAGTATAATTATTTAAAATGTAACTTTTAATAAGGTCAAAAATGTCAGACTAATAGAACTCACTACATAAATAAGACATACATACACATAGATAACCAATAGAATGGTGCCTGGCTGGTATAGACAAAATTCTGTTCCGTCCGGGAAGACGCAAACAGTCTTACCAGACCCTTTGTAGATAGTGAGAGAGGTCCTTGGATACAGGAGGCAGGAAACGTTTCAATCAGGCCGTGCGGGAATGGGTGCTGTAACTGTGGAACCGCGTAGATGGAGCAATAGGAATTGTCCTAAATGGCCCTGCCTAAGGTGAAGGGGGCTATTATACTGCTACCTATCTACACGGAGCACTCGCTTTGAAAAAGGCGACCCCGTCCGGTAGCCTGTCGCTAAGGTGGACCTCACCCTACAACTACAGAAGTTATGCCAGTGGATTGTTGATGAGAATGCTTCCAATGGTCTCCCTTGGAAGCATTCTCATCAACAATCCACTGGCATAACTTCTGTAGTTGTAGGGTGAGGTCCACCTTAGGGACAGGCTACCGGACGGGGTCGCCTTTTTCAAGGCGAGTGCTCCGTGTAGATAGGTAGCAGTATAATAGCCCCCTTCACCTTAGGCAGGGCCATTTAGGACAATTCCTATTGCTCCATCTACGCGGTTCCACAGTTACAGCACCCATTCCCGCACGGCCTGATCGAAACGTTTCCTGCCTCCTGTATCCAAGGACCTCTCTCACTATCTACAAAGGGTCTGGTAAGACTGTTCACGTCTTCCTGGACGGAACAGAATTTTGTCTATACCAGCAGGCACCATTCTATTGGTTATCTATGTGTATGTATGTCTTATTTATGTAGTGAGTTCTATTAGTCTGACATTTTTGACCTTATTAAAAGTTACATTTTAAATAATTATACTCCCCCCTCCTGCCACAGGGGCCCATTGTCTGCTGAACTCATCCTTTGACAATAATTATTGGTTCTCGCTGTAGAGTAATTGTTTCAACTCTTTTTGGATCTTTTCTGTTGGGTTCGATGATAAAACCCTATACATCTGTTTGTCTTCTAGTAAACTCAAGAACACATCTACAGTCGTGGCCAAAAGTTTTGAGAATTACATAAATATTGGAAATTGGAAAAGTTGCTGCTTAAGTTTTTATAATAGCTATTTGCATATACTCCAGAATGTTATGAAGAGTGATCAGATGAATTGCATAGTCATTCTTTGCCATGAAAATTAACTTAATCCCAAAAAAAACTTTCCACTGCATTTCATTGCTGTCATTAAAGGACCTGCAGAGATCATTTCAGTAATCGTCTTGTTAACTCAGGTGAGAATGTTGACGAGCACAAGGCTGGAGATCATTATGTCAGGCTGATTGGGTTAAAATGGCAGACTTGACATGTTAAACGGAGGGTGATGCTTAAAATCATTGTTCTTCCATTGTTAACCATGGTGACCTGCAAAGAAACGCGTGCAGCCATCATTGCGTTGCATAAAAATGGCTTCACAGGCAAGGATATTGTGGCTACTAAGATTGCACCTCAATCAACAATTTATAGGATCATCAAGAACTTCAAGGAAAGAGGTTCAATTCTTGTTAAGAAGGCTTCAGGGCGTCCAAGAAAGTCCAGCAAGCGCCAGGATCGTCTCCTAAAGTGGATTCAGCTGTGGGATCGGAGTGCCACCAGTGCAGAGCTTGCTCAGGAATGGCAGCAGGCAGGTGTGAGCGCATCTGCACGCACAGTGAGGCGAAGACTTTTGGAAGATGGCCTGGTGTCAAGAAGGCCTGCAAAGAAGCCACTTCTCTCCAAAAAAAACATCAGGGACAGATTGATCTTCTGCAGAAAGTATGGTGAATGGACTGCTGAGGACTGGGGCAAAGTCATATTCTCCGATGAAGCCTCTTTCCGATTGTTTGGGGCATCTGGAAAAAGGCTTGTCCGGAGAAGAAAAGGTAAGCGCTACCATCAGTCCTGTGTCATGCCAACAGTAAAGCATCCTGAGACCATTCATGTGTGGGGTTGCTTCTCATCCAAGGGAGTGGGCTCACTCACAGTTTTGCCCCAAAACACAGCCATGAATAAAGAATGGTACCAAAACACCCTCCAACAGCAACTTCTTCCAACAATCCAACAACAGTTTGGTGAAGAACAATGCATTTTCCAGCACGATGGAGCACCGTGCCATAAGGCAAAAGTGATAACTAAGTGGCTCGGGGACCAAAATGTTGACATTTTGGGTTCATGGCCTGGAAACTCCCCAGACCTTAATCCCATTGAGAACTTGTGGTCAATCCTCAAGAGGCAGGTGGACGAACAAAAACCCACTAATTCTGACAAACTCCAAGAAGTGATTATGAAAGAATGGGTTGCTATCAGTCAGGAATTGGCCCAGAAGTTGATTGAGAGCATGTCCAGTCGAATTGCAGAGGTCCTGAAAAAGAAGGGCCAACACTGCAAATACTGACTCTTTGCATAAATGTCATGTAATTGTCGATAAAAGCCTTTGAAACGTATGAAGTGCGTGTAATTATATTTCACTACATCACAGAAACAGCTGAAACAAAGATCTAAAAGCAGTTTAGCAGCAAACTTTGTGAAAACTAATATTTGTGTCATTCTCAAAACTTTTGGCCACGACTGTATATAATCAGATTTGTTCTGGATCACATTACCCCCTTTATTACTCAGTTTGATGATGATTGTCACATTTTTACGTAATTCTTCCCAAGCCATGGATTCAGATTAGAGCCTATTTTCTCCTTTCTTTACCTCATCTTTCTGATGTCTTGTGTGACTAAAGGTGTACTTTTTGACTTGGGCTTCAAGGATGTGAAAGGTGGCTCTAAAGTAACTTGAAGGCCAACACTTTCCATTTGAAGGCTTTCTAAAGTTTCCATCCATTTTTTTCCCTTTGTATATAGTTTTTTGGTATCATGTTTGGAGTCCATATGTACCTTATACAGAGCTAATTTTCTTGCAAAAAGATTGACATCTTTTATCCATGTGAACTTGTCACATTGGGGTATATTCTGTTAGAATGTATGACAAGGAGGCTCGTCCAGTTGCGGCCTATTAGCTGCTCCCCGCCCGTCGCCGGATGTTTTGATCCGCGCAACGGGGAGATGCAGCGGCGGCCATGCAGGATTCCAGAGTCAGATGGGTGTCGGGGAGCAGGTAAGTATAATGTATATGAGCGGACTGATAGGATAGGGACTGATCAAGAGCATATTTGGAATGCCTGCATGTTCTGAGGGGGGTGGGGGGTTTGGGATGTTCTTTATTTATTTGTGAAAAATGTATTTCTTCAATAAAAAGACACAATTAAAAGAAAAAAAACACTGATAAATATTAGTTTGAGCACATGGGAAGGGAAAATAGGAATCATCAATACATACTAAATGGTAGAACACTGGTTAAAACTGACGCAGAAAAGTACTTGGGAATTTTAGACACTAAACATAACTGTAATGTATGGCAGCTGCTGCCAAGGCTAATAAGATTACTGGTTGCATATACACCACTCACAAAAAGTTGGGGATATTTGGCTTTTGGGTGAAATTTATGGAAAATGTAAAACGTTGACACTACAGTGATATTATATCATGAAAGTAGGGCATTTAAGTAGAAGCAAGCAATAGTGATTTCCTCATCTCAAACAATTTATTGAAACAAAAGCCAACAGTGGTGGGTATACCCACACAAAAAAGTCTCAATGTCTCAATAACATGTCATGTGGGCTTGAGCATCAATTACAGATTGACAATGATGTCTCATGCTGATAAATATTAGTTTGAGCACATGGGAAGGGAAAATAGGAATCATCAATACATACTAAATGGTAGAACACTGGTTAAAACTGACGCAGAAAAGTACTTGGGAATTTTAGACACTAAACATAACTGTAATGTATGGCAGCTGCTGCCAAGGCTAATAAGATTACTGGTTGCATATACACCACTCACAAAAAGTTGGGGATATTTGGCTTTTGGGTGAAATTTATGGAAAATGTAAAACATTGACACTACAGTGATATTATATCATGAAAGTAGGGCATTTAAGTAGAAGCAAGCAATGGTGATTTCCTCATCTCAAACAATTTATTGAAACAAAAGCCAAAAGTGGTGGGTATACCCACACAAAAAAGTCTCAATGTCTCAATAACATGTCATGTGGGCTTGAGCATCAATTACAGCTTGACAATGATGTCTCATGCTGTTCACAAGTCGACTTATTGTCTGCTGGGGCATGGCATCTTTTTGACGGACAGCCCTCAGGTCATTGGGGTTCTGGGGTATAGAGTTACGAGCCTCAGCCGTCTACACAGCGACTCAGCTGATCCCATAGGTTTTCAGGCCTGGAGAAAGTGCAGGCCACTCCACTCTCCAGCAGCCGTTCCATAATGATGCGACCTCGATAATCTGGCGCATTGTTGTGCATAAAGATTAAATTAGACCCGTGTTTTTCATGCAGAGGCACAATGACTGGATTAATGATGTTATTCAAGTAGTATGGGCTTGTCAGGGCCGGACTGGCCATAGGGCAGACCGGGCATTTGCCCGGTGGGCCGGGCCGAACACAATCAGCTGGGCAGGAGTGGAGATGAGCGCTTCCCAGTAACTATCAGGGCAGCTGACTTCTCCTGCACTTGCACTCTGTCACTGACCTCCTGACATCAGTGACATTGCTCCGCCTCTCCCCTCCTTAGTTCTTATGATGGACAGTGGTGACCAGCAGCAGGACGGCCCGATGTGGGCGGAGCTATAATAGCCCCGCCCCCTTTTATGCCCACGATTCCTGCAGCCTGAACTTTTCTGCCCACCAAGCTGAACATCAGTTGGATTGTCACAACTGCACCAGTGATGTGAGTAGCAGGGGAACTGGGGTTATATTCAGCTTTCCCAGACTGTGCACATGTGACCTGCAGTACAGTAGGAAAGCTGGGTGAATTATATCATGAAATGTCATCCAGCTTCCCTGCTATCCTGCATGGCACAAGTGCAGAGGCATTAGTGTATGCGGGAGAGGCCCAGCAGGAAAGCTGGGTGTCTATATATGTGTATTGTATATGTGTGCGTCCATGTATGTGGTGACTGTGTGCATGAATGCATCCATGTATGTGGAGAGTGTGTGTATGAGTGCATCTATGTATATGGTGAGCGCATGTATGAGTGCGTCCATGTATGTGGAGACTGCGTTCATGTATGTGGAGAGTGTGTGTATGACTGCGTCCATGTATGTGGAGAGTGCATCCATGTATGTGGAGAGTGCGTGTATGACTGCGTCCATGTATGTGGAGAGTGCGTGTATGACTGCGTCCATGTATGTGGAGAGTGCGTGTATGACTGCGTCCATGTATGTGGAGAGTGCGTGTATGACTGCGTCCATGTATGTGGAGAGTGCGTGTATGACTGCGTCCATGTATGTGGAGAGTGCGTGTATGACTGCGTCCATGTATGTGGAGAGTGCGTGTATGACTGCGTCCATGTATGTGGAGAGTGCGTGTATGACTGCGTCCATGTATGTGGAGAGTGCGTGTATGATTGCGTCCATGTATGTGGAGAGTGCGTGTATGACTGCGTCCATGTATGTGGAGAGTGCGTGTATGATTGCGTCCATGTATGTGGAGAGTGCGTGTATGACTGCGTCCATGTATGTGGAGAGTGCGTGTATGACTGCACTATGGGGGCATCTACTGGGGGCCCTGTATACTGGCACGCATTATAGGTGGGCACTATGGAGAAGTGGGGGACAAGAGCACTATGAGGGCATTATATAGGGGCATTTAATACTGGCACCCATTTTGATGCCACTATGGGGAAGGGAGGAAAGGAGCATTATGGGGGTATCTATGTGGGGGCAGTCTATAGGGGCATTTTATAGTGCCACATTATGGAGGGCACTATGGAGACGGGGAAGGAGCACTATGGGGGCATCTTCTGGGGGGACTATATGGGAGTATTTTATACTGGCACAAATTATAAGGTCACTATGGGCACCTAAGCTCAACTGGTGGCACTAAGTGTTTTTTGTAGTGGCACACAGTACAGGTCATTGGAACACATGAGGGCACTCTGGGGACATTGGCTCTACTGGGGGCACTAAGAGGAGGTATTTCTTTTTTTACTGCCACACAACGGGGCATTTTTTGTACTGGTGCACATTATAAGGGGGGGGGGGGTTCTACTGTCACACATTATAAAGATAATTATTACTATCTGGGCATTATGGTGGGCTTTATTACAACTGGGGGACTATGGGAGCATTATTACTTGTGGGACACAATTACTGTTGGGGGCACTGTAGGAGCACTATTACTACTAAATGCACTCTGGCAAAGAAATAATTACTATTGTTGGGACTTTGGGAGCACCATTACTGTGGGGGCACCATTACTGTGGGGGCACCATTACTGTGGGGGCACCTGGCACAGCATCAGCTTAGCACAGTTCTTTTTGCAGTATAGTTTTGGGGAGCACAGCTTCTCAGTATTGGGGGTGCATGATGGGATGTTAATTGGAGGATGATGGAAAAGTAGGAAACTAAGATGTCTGTCAAACTCTGCAGAGATGAGAGATGGCTGAAAGAAATTATCACGGCAGTCTGGTCTGAATGGAGAAGATGAAGAAAGAGAACATCTACATCAGAGGAGACGTCCCTGGATGTAAGAGGTATGGGGCGCTGTATTAGGCTACATCTGCGTTAGTGATCCTGGCAGGCTGTTCCAGCTGAGAATTCACTGGATCCGGCACTGCTGGATGCAGACAGAATGCCCGCCGGCCCCGGCCCCATTAACTATAATGGGGTACGGCAGAGATCCGGCCACAATCTGGGAAAAATGCAGAGAATCAGCGGGACATAAACCGCTGCACGCTGTGCTTTGTGTCCAGTCGATTCCTTGCATTTTCTGCTGGATTAGGTGGCCGGATCGTACTAAGACCCCTAATGTCACCTGGGGACCCCCAAAGAAGCTTGTGTGTTGACTGAAGCCTTCCTATCTTACTGGTGGCTGGCCCTGCCTCTCAATTGTGCTTCCGGCTTTGGCTCCGCCCCTAGACTGCAAGGGGGTGGGGCCTGTTGGGGGTCATGTGATTGGGCTGCTCAGTCAAAAATGCCCGGACCTATTTTTTGTCCCAGTCCGGCCCTGGGGCTTGTCACTGTACCATTCACAAAGTGTAAGGCAGTTCTGTATTGACTAGACACACCACTACCAAAGGCTCGTCTGGTGATAATAGTGCCTGATGGATAGCACCCTCCTTGACGTTTCCAACAGCCAGCCATCATATCTGCTCAGCATGAATCAACTTTTCTCAGTGAACAGCACTGATCCCTCATCTAGCATAGATGCTCCCTGGCCCATGCAAGACGATGCTGCCTGTGCCTGGTGGTGTGGTCAAGTACCCTTGCAGGTCATCTAGCACGCAGACCATGCTGATGTAAACGGTTGGGGCGCCTCTCACCTCCTTTAAATATGCCTGGAGTTGTGTGGTATTCATCATTCGGTTCCACAGGGCATTGTTCACAATATAACAGTCATCAGTGTTGGATGTGGCCAAAGGACATCCACTTCTATGCCTTTCTGTGAATCTTTCAGTCTCTCTGTATCTGTGTTGCAACCTGCTGATGACACTCTGTGACACTATAAGCTCAGTGGCTACTTCCATCTCAGAACATCCTTAGACGTGAACTGCACACCTCTAATAAAATCCATGGCTATCTGTTGCCATGGAGCCTCAGGAAGAGGAAGTAAGAGGCCTGCTGGTCATTGCTTGGAGGTTTTATTCTGTGCACATAACAGACAGGCAGCGACAAACTCTTGGATGTCTTGCCGTGTGGATGGCCACCAGTACCGTTGAGCATTGAAATAGAAAGTCTTTTGTTGTCCAGCATGACCTACAATTTTTGAGGAACGACCCCTGAGTAGAACTTGCTTCCTGAGGGTCTGTGGAACAAAAGTCTTTCAGGGCGGAATCTCAAATAACTTGACAGGACAAACAGATTTTAGTGGGATTAATGACATGTTGAGGCTCCTCCTCCCGATCGGTACCATCAAAGGACCTAGAGAGAGCGTCTGCTTTAATATTCTTCTCTGCGGCACGGAAATTTATGAAATCAAAACGGGCAAAGAATAAGGGCTACCTGGCTTAATGAGGATTCAGTCTTTGTGCAGACTGCAGGTAGGTTAAATTCTTGTGGTCGGTGTAGATCACCACAGGATGAGATGCTCTCTCCAGAAGGTAACGCCATTCCTCCAGTGCCATTTTGATGGCCAACAACTCTCTGTCCCCAATCAAGTAGTTGCACTGAGGAGCAGAGAAGGCCCTGGAGAAAAAAACACAGTTTACCACCTTACCTGAGGAAGCTTTTTGTGAAAGCACCACCTCAGCACTAAGAGATGATTTATCCACCTTGAGAAAGAATTGCTTGTTAGCATCAGGGCGATGGAGAACCGGAGTCACAAGCCACAGAGCTTCAAGGCTTGGAAGGCCGATTCAGCATTAGTTGTCCAGTTCTTGGGATTTCCTCCTTTACGGGTCAAAGCAGAGATAGCAGCGAGAAGTGTGGCATGAACTGGCGATTGTAGTTGGCGATTCCCAGCAACCACTGGATTGCTTTTAAACCTAAAAGGACGAGGCCTCTTTAACCTCTTGCCGCAACTGTAACGCCAAAAGGCGTCATCGCGGCGGCTCCCTCAGGCTACGCTAACGCCGATTGGCGTCATCTCGCGTGAGCCGAGATTTCCTGTGAACGCGCGCACACAGGCGCGCGCGTTCACAGGAACGGAAGGTAAGAGAGTGGATCTCCAGCCTGCCAGCGGCGATCGTTCGCTGGCAGGCTGGAGATGTGATTTTTTTAACCCCTAACAGGTATATTAGACGCTGTTTTGATAACAGCGTCTAATATACCTGCTACCTTGTCCTGTGGTGGTCCCTTTTGTTTGGATCGACCACCAGAGGACACAGGTAGCTCAGTAAAGTAGCACCAAACACCACTACACTACACTACACCCCCCCCCCCCGTCACTTATTAACCCCTTATTAGCCCCTGATCACCCCATATAGACTCCCTTATCACCCCCTGTAGACTCCCTGATCACCCCCTGTCATTGATTAATTGATTGATTGATTTTTACGGATCCACTGATACATGGATCGGATCCGCAAAACGCATACGGACGTCTGAATGGAGCCTTACAGGGGCGTGATCAATGACTGTGGTGATCACCCCATATAGACTCCCTGATCACCCCCCTGTCATTGATTACCCCCCTGTCATTGATCACACCCCTGTAAAGCTCCATTCAGACGTCCGCATGATTTTTACGGATCCACTGATAGATGGATCGGATCCGCAAAACGCATACGGACGTCTGAATGGAGCCTTACAGGGGCATGATCAATGACTGTGGTGATCACCCCATATAGACTCCCTGATCACCCCCCTGTCATTGATTACCCCCCTGTAAAGCTCCATTCAGACGTCCGCATGATTTTTACGGATCCATTGATAGATGGATCGGATCCGCAAAACACATACAGGCGTCTCCCTGGAGCCTTCCAGGGGAAGTGATCACCCCATATAGACTCCCTGATCACCCCCCTGTCATTGATCACCCCCCTGTCATTGATTACCCCCCCTGTCATTGATCACCCCCCCTGTCAGGCTGCATTCAGATGTCCGTATGATTTTTACGGATCCACGGATACATGGATCGGATCCGCAAAACACATACGGACATCTGAATGGAGCCTTATAGGGGGGTGATCAATGACAGGGGGGTGATCACCCCATATAGACTCCCTGATCACCCCCCTGTCATTGATCACCCCTCTGTAAGGCTCCATTCAGACATTTTTTTGGCCCAAGTTAGCGGAAATTATTATTTTTTTCTTACAAAGTCTCATATTCCACTAACTTGTGTCAAAAAATTAAATCTCACATGAACTCACCATACCCCTCAAGGAATCCAAATGCGTAAAAATTTTTAGACATTTATATTCCAGACTTCTTCTCACGCTTTAGGGCCCCTAGAATGCCAGGGCAGTATAAATACCCCACATGTGACCCCATTTCGGAAAGAAGACACTCCCAGGTATTCCGTGAGGGGCATATTGAGTCCATGAAAGATTGAAATTTTTGTCCCAAGTTAGCGGAAAGGGAGACTTTGTGAGAAAAAAAAAATAAAATCAATTTCCGCTAACTTGTGCCAAAAAAAAAAAAATTCTATGAACTCGCCATGCCCCTCATTGAATACCTTGGGGTGTCTTCTTTCCAAAATGGGGTCACATGTGGGGTATTTATACTGCCCTGGCATTTTAGGGGCCCTAAAGCGTGAGAAGAAGTCTGGGATCCAAATGTCTAAAAATGCCCTCATAAAAGGAATGTGGGCCCCTTTGCGCATCTAGGCTGCAAAAAAGTGTCACACATCTAGTATCGCCGTACTCAGGAGAAGTTGGGCAATGTGTTTTGGGGTGTCATTTTACATATACCCATGCTGGGTGAGATAAATATCTTGGTCAAATGCCAACTTTGTATAAAAAAAATGGGAAAAGTTGTCTTTTGCCGAGATATTTCTCTCACCCAGCATGAGTATATGTAAAAAGACACCCCAAAACACATTGCCCAACTTCTCCTAAATACGGCGATACCACATGTGTGACACTTTTTTGCAGCCTAGGTGGGCAAAGGGGCCCACATTCCAAAGAGCACCTTTAGGATTTCACAGGTCATTTACCTACTTACCACACATTAGGGCCCCTGGAAAATGCCAGGGCAGTATAACTACCCCACAAGTGACCCCATTTTGGAAAGAAGACACCCCAAGGTATTCCGTGAGGGGCATGGCGAGTTCCTAGAATTTTATATTTTTTGTCACAAGTTAGCGGAAAATGATGATTTTTTTATTTTATTTTTTCCTTACAAAGTCTCATATTCCACTAACTTGTGACAAAAAATAAAAACTTCCATGAACTCACTATGCCCATCACGAAATACCTGGGGGTGTCTTCTTTCCAAAATGGGGTCACTTGTGGGGTAGTTATACTGCCCTGGCATTCTAGGGGCCCAAATGTGTGGTAAGAAGTTTGAAATCAAAATGTGTAAAAAATGACCGGTGAAATCCGAAAGGTGCTCTTTGGAATATGGGCCCCTTTGCCCACCTAGGCTGCAAAAAAGTGTCAGACATGTGGTATCTCCGTACTCAGGAGAAGTTGGGGAATGTGTTTTGGGGTGTCATTTTACATATACCCATGCTGGGTGAGAGAAATATCTTGTCAAAAGACAACTTTTACAATTTTTTTATACAAAGTTGGCATTTGACCAAGATATTTATCTCACCCAGCATGGGTATATGTAAAATGACACCCCAAAACACATTCCCCAACTTCTCCTGAGTACGGCGATACCACATGTGTGACACTTTTTTGCAGCCTAGGTGGGCAAAGGGGCCCACATTCCAAAGAGCACCTTTCGGATTTCACCGGTCATTTTTTACACATTTTGATTTCAAACTACTTACCACACATTTGGGCCCCTAGAATGCCAGGGCAGTATAACTACCCCACAAGTGACCCCATTTTGGAAAGAAGACATCCCAAGGTATTCGCTGATGGGCATAGTGAGTTCATAGAAATTTTCATTTTTTGTCACAAGTTAGTGGAATATGAGACTGTAAGAAAAAAAAAAAAAAAATCATCATTTTCCACTAACTTGTGACAAAAAACAAAAAGTTCTATGAACTCACTATGCCCATCAGCGAATACCTTAGGGTGTCTACTTTCCGAAATGGGGTCATTTGTGGGGTGTTTGTACTGTCTGGCCATTGTAGAACCTCAGGAAACATGACAGGTGCTCAGAAAGTCAGAGCTGCTTCAAAAAGCGGAAATTCACATTTTTGTACCATAGTTTGTAAACGCTATAACTTTTACCCAAACCATTTTTTTTTTACCCAAACATTTTTTTTTTATCAAAGACATGTAGAACAATAAATTTATAGAAAAATTTATATATGGATGTCGTTTTTTTGCAAAATTTTGCAACTGAAAGTGAAAAATGTCATTTTTTTGCAAAAAAATCGTTAAATTTCGATTAATAACAAAAAAAGTAAAAATGTCAGCAGCAATGAAATACCACCAAATGAAAGCTCTATTAGTGAGAAGAAAAGGAGGTAAAATTCATTTGGGTGGTAAGTTGCATGACCGAGCAATAAACCGCTAAAGTTGTGAAGTGCCGATTTGTAAAAAAGGGCCTGGTCACTAGGGGGGTATAAACCTGTGGTCCTTAAGTGGTTAAAATCGCTGACAGCTTCTTGGGATCCATTTGCAGACCGGTATTGGATATTATATATCCTAGGAATGGAAGAGTACACACAGCAATGGAAAACCCTATCTGGATATAGGTATATTTACAAAATCCACAAAAAAGCCATACAGGCTTACTACCTAACTTGACCCAGATAAATAATTACATATTGATAAAATATAACTTAATTGTAGATGTTTAAAACTCAATTGTGAGCCAAACAAAAAGGTATTAAAAATAAACTGTTCCCTGTGTTTGATGTCTTATATCTTTGTGTTTAATTGCTAATAGCAGGGATGTGCACTCTCCCCACTAAATCACAGAGGTACTGCTGACACTTCACTACTGGCCAGTTGCATCACTGGCTCACTTTGGAGCCAAAACTACCTATTATTAGATGCACTAACATCTGTATTTGCTATTTTATCAAGACTGGAATCACAGGTAAACAGATCAATAAAACTTAAGACTGCCCTCGACATGCTTCGCCAGCTGGACTGGCTTCCTCAGGGGTTTTGGGCAGAATTGAAAAAGAACACCACACGCGAGGTATATATAACCTCTATGAGAAGATTAACAGGTAAGTAATCAAAAGACAAAGGAGGACGTCGTCTGAATGGGTGTTATTAGCATTCATAGTTACCAAATACTGCAACAGAGTATTTAACCTCTGCTACACCGCTAAGCCAATCGCAGTATTTGTGGGGAATTCCCTCATGACGTCCTGCGCATCATCCCGATGCGTCCAGACTTAAAACTTGAAAGTTCCGTGCTAACCTGAATTGAGGATGCGCACGGACTTATTTTAATGAATGCTGCAAAGTGCGCGTGTCCTGCATTCTTTTTCAATTGTGCCCAAAACCCCTGAGGAAGCCAGTCCAGCTGGCCAAACATGTCCGGGGCAGTCTTAGGTATTATTGAGCTGTTTACCTGTGATTCTAGTCTTGATAAAAGAGCAAATACGCATGTTAGTGTATCTAATAATAAGTAGTTTTGGCTCCAAAGTGAGCCAGTGATGCAACTGGCCACTAGTGAAGTGTCAGCAGTACCTCTGTGATTTAGTAGGGAGAGTGCACATCCCTGCTATTAGCAATTAAACACAAAGATATCAGACATCAAACACAGGGAACAGTTTATTTTTAATATCTTTTTGTTTGGCTCACAATTGAGTTTTAAATATATATAATTAAAAGTTATATTTTATCAATATGTAATTATTTATCTGGGTCAAGTTTGGTACTAAGCCTGTATGTTTTTTTTGTGGATTTTCTAGGAATGGAAGAGAAGACTGCTCAAAAGAACATTTCTTGAACTTGGCGTAGAGACGATTTTCTCTTAAAGGGGTTGTCTCATCATGGACAATGGGGGCAAATCGCTAGGATATTCCCCCATTGTCTTATAGGTGTGGATCCCACCGCTGGAACCCGCACCTATATCAAGAACGGAACCCCGCAAGTGAAGGAGAGAGCACTGCGCATGCACATCCCCCCTCCATTCATTTTCTATGGGGCCGGCGAAAATAGCCGAGCGCTGGCTCGGCTATTTTACCCTTGGCCCCATAGAAATGTAGAAATGAATGGGAGCAGGGGCCGTGCATGGGCGGTACACTCCCATTCACTTCTATGGGGAGCTGGCTTGGTGGTGGCCAGACCAGAGACCTCCAGCCACCACCTTGCGGGGCTCCGTTCTCGATATAGGTGCAGGTCCCAGCGGTGGGACCCGCACCTGAAAGACAATGGGGGATATACTTCTATGGGGAGCTGGCTTGGTGGTGGCCAGACCAGAGACCTCCAGCCACCACCTTGCGGGGCTCCGTTCTCGATATAGGTGCAGGTCCCAGCGGTGGGACCCGCACCTGAAAGACAATGGGGGCATATCCTAGCGATATGCCCCGATTGTCTATGAGGAGACAACCCCTTTAACCTTTGAGAAACCTAATGAGCCTGCCTCCTGTGAGTAGCCAAATCTGGAGAAAAAACAAGGATATCATCTAGGTACACCACAACACAGGAATAGAGCAAGTCTCTAAAGATGTTGTTTACCAATTCTTGGAACTCTGCAGGGGCATTGCTTTGCCCAAAGGGCATTACCAAGTATTCGTAGTGTGGAAGGTGGTCTTCCACTCATCCCCCTGGCGATTCCTGATCAGGTTGTAGTCCTCACGTAGGTCTAATTTGGATAATATGTTAGCTCCCCTACTGCGGTCAAACAATTTAGGAATTAGGAGAAAGAGGGTACTTTTTTTTTTACGGTGATCTTGTTAACACCCCTGTAGTTGATGAAAGGACGAAGGGAGCCATCTTTCTTCTTCACAAAGAGGAAACCTGCACCAGTTCTCCTTGATATATTCAGACATGGACTGAGTCTCTGCTGGTGACAGGGGATACATGTGTCCACGAGGAGGCGAGGAACCTGTAACCAAGTCAATAGGGCAGTCATACAGCCTGTGAGGAGGTAGCGTCTCAGCCTCTTTCTTGTCAAAGACATCTGCATAAGCATGATGGGCTGCTGGCAGTCCCGGGTGTCGGACCCCCGCCGGTCAGATGCTGATGATCTATCTAGAGGATAGATCATCAGTTAAAACAAACTGCAGAACCCCTTAAACTTCAAATGGCTATGGCAGCACCAGGAACTCAGCTGAGATCCACATACCAGCTGTCCACAACTCCAACAGAAGCTATAAACCGCATATCATAGTGGGAGAAACAAAAATAAATAGAAAAGGTTAAATGACCATAATAGCCACACCTGGGGAAAGAAGGTGTGGCAAGCACCATAACAACACAGACGTCATTTGATCTAAACAGAAAACATGTCATATCAAACCACGTGTAGCCAGTCTCACCGATCTCCTGTCACGGGAACGTCCGTGACAGCTGGTGTTGCTGTGTGTACTACTATTAATATTATGACTGGCACCGTATTTCAAACTGTTGGTGAATAAGATATTCCTTCCAACAAAATGTTCACGGTGTAGAGAAAGTATGAAACCTAAACCCAGCCCCTTCATTCTTAACATCCTGGCTCACGCTTACTAGCAACAGAGGGATGAGAAGACATGGCTGCAGCCTAAGAGAAAAATACACTGCTTTTCTATATTATTTATAGTCTGCAATTCTGATATAGGAAAGGAGCAAGAAAAATAAGGTGATGGTTACATTTTGTCCTTTTATTTGTTTGGATTCTAGTTTAGTGTCCCTTAAAGAGGTTGTCCCACATTTTAAACTTTTTCCCTATCCACAGAATAGGATCTTCTGTGTCTCATCAGTGGGGTTCTATCCACTGGGACTACTACCTATGACAAAACTAGAGTAATATAATGCCTCACTGCTGCTCTATTCATATGGGGAGATACAGTACTCCCCTTCTCTTGATCGGAGGGGGCCCCAGTTGTCAAACCTGGGGTCTTCAGATTAGGAGAGTAAATTAAAATGTCATCCAAGTAAACCACCACGAACCTCCCCACCAAATGATGGAAAATGTCATTGACGAATCGCTGAAATACCGCTGGCGCGTTCGTCAACCCAAAAGGCATAACTAGATTCTCAAAATGACCCTCGTGCGTATTGAAGGCCATTTTCCACTCATACCCTTCCTTGATTCTGATCAGATTTTATGCCCCTCTCAAATCCAACTTGGAGAACACCTTGGCTCCAACAATCTGATCAAAAAGGTCGGAGATCAAAGGTAGGGGATACGGATCCCGGACCGTAATACGGTTCAATTCCCGGAAATCCAAACAAGGTCTCAGCAATCCATCCTTCTTTTTTACAAAGAACAAACCTACTGCCACCGGAGACTTAGATGGCCTAATATGACCTTTTCCCAAATTCTCGGCGATATACTTCCGCATGACCTCTCTTTGGGGTTGAGAAAGATTGTAAAGCCGAGACTTTGGCAACTTAGCCCCTGGGATGAGATTAACTGGACAATCATAGTCACGATGAGGGAACAATTCCTGAGCCCCACCCTCCGAAAAGACGTCCACAAAATATGAGAGATACTGAGGTAAAGCCGTAGTGGACACACCAGAGATAGATGTGCCAAGACAATTATCCGAACAAAATTCACTCCAACCAATGATTTGTCTTGCTTGCCAATCTATAATTGGGTTATGTTTAGTCAACCATGGTAACCCCAAAACTATAGGCAAATCCTTCATGACAAAACAAGACATAATCTCAACATGTGAATCACCCACCCTTAAGTGAATACCATGAGCAATATGAGTGAGACTCCTTTGAGAAAGAGGGGAAGAATCAATTGCAAAAACCGGAATCTCTCTTTCTAAAGTGCAAGTACTTAGACCCAGATTTTGAAGAAAAAGAAAGTCAATAAGATTTACCCCAGCACCACATATAAGGAATACTTCAACAAAAAATTCTCTTGAGTCTAGCGCCATCATAGCTGGAAGGAGAAAACGGGTATTACAGGGAGCTTGCATACCTGCTTGCTCCACCACACTATTCACGCTACCAAGAGTCAGGAAAGTTTTTTTTTTCTTTTTCTCATCAACATGCGGTTTAACAAAAGGACAAGCAAAAATAAAATGAACACTTTTCCCACAGTAGTAACATAGTTTATGCAATTTCCTAAAGTCTCTACTACCAGAAAGGAAAGAAACCTGACCCAGCTGCATGGGTTCCTCCCCTACCCCAGAGTTACCTGTTACATCACCCTGGGAAGCAGTAGAGACTAAACCACTCACAGAAGGGATGCCTTGCGCGGAGGGAGCCCTACAACTCTCTCTAATACGTCTATCTAACTGTACTGCCAAAGACATTGCATTCTCCAAAGAATCTGGGTACTCATGAAAAGCAAGGGCATCTTTCAATCTCTCAGATAACCCCTGACAAAACTGACTACGTAATGCGGGGTCATTCCACTCTGACTCGGTAGCCCATCTCCTAAACTCAACGCAGTAAGCCTCTGCAGTATGTTCACCCTGTAATAAATTACGTAATTTTGATTACGCCATCGAGACCCGATCTGGGTCATCGTAGATTAATCCCAGGGCCTTAAAAAATTATTCCACCGACCGGAGGGCCCGAGAACCGGGCGGCAGAGAAAAGGCCCAGGATGGGGCGTCCCCTTTAACCGCCTCCGGACCGCCTAACGCAGGATCGCGTTCCGGAGGCGGCAGCCCTGCGCAGAGTCACGCATCTACGCGTCATCTCGCGAGACGCGAGATTTCCTGTGAACGCACGCACACAGGCGCGCGCGTTCACAAGATCGGAAGGTAAGCGAGTGGATCTCCAGCCTGCCAGCGGCGATCGTTCGCTGGCAGGCTGGAGATGCGATTTTTTTAACCCCTAACAGGTATATTAGACGCTGTTTTGATAACAGTGTCTAATATACCTGCTACCTGGTCCTCTGGTGGTCCCTTTTGTTTGGATCGACCACCAGAGGACACAGGTAGCTCAGTAAAGTAGCACCAAACACCACTACACTACACTACACCACACTACACCCCCCCTGTCACTTATTAACCCCTTATGAACCCCTGATCACCCCATATAGACTCCCTGATCACCCCCCTGTCATTGATCACCCCTCTGTAAGGCTCCATTCAGATGTCCGTATGATTTTTACGGATCCACTGATACATGGATCGGATCCGCAAAACGCATACGGACGTCTGAATGGAGCCTTACAGGGGGGTGATCAATGACGGGGGTGATCACCCCATATAGACTCCCTGATCACCCCCCTGTCATTAATCACCCCCCTGTCAATGATCACCCCCCTGTAAGGCTGCATTCAGATGTCCGTATGTTTTTTACGGATCCACGGATACATGGATCGGATCCGCAAAACACATACAGGCGTCTGAATGGAGCCTTACAGGGGGGTGATCACCCCATATAGACTCCCTGATCACCCCCCTGTCATTGATCACCCCCTTGTAAGGCTGCATTCAGATGTCCGTATGATTTTTAAAGATCCACTGATACATGGATCGGATCCGCAAAACACATACGGACATCTGAATGGAGCCTTACAGGGGGGTGATCACCCTATATAGACTCCCTGATCACCCCCCTGTCATTGATCACCCCCCTGTAAGGCTGCATTCAGATGTCCGTATGATTTTTACGGATCCACTGATACATGGATCGGATCCGCAAAACACATATGGACATCTGAATGGAGCCTTACAGGGGGGTGATCACCCCATATAGACTCCCTGATCACCCCCCTGTCATTGATCACCCCCCTGTCATTGATCACCCCCCTGTCATTGATCACCCCCCTGTAAGGCTGCATTCAGATGTCCGTATGATTTTTACGGATCTACTGATACATGGATCGGATCCGCAAAACACATACGGACATCTGAATGGAGCCTTACAGGGGGGTGATCACCCCATATAGACTCCCTAATCACCCCCCTGTAAGGCTGCATTCAGATGTCCGTATGATTTTTACGGATCCACTGATACATGGATCGGATCCGCAAAACACATACGGACATCTGAATGGAGCCTTATAGGGGGGTGATCAATGACAGGGGGGTGATCACCCTATATAGACTCCCTGATCACCCCCCTGTCATTGATCACCCCCCTGTCATTGATCACCCCCCTGTAAGGCTCCATTCAGACATTTTTTTGGCCCAAGTTAGCGGAAATTATTATTTTTTTTCTTACAAAGTCTCATATTCCACTAACTTGTGTCAAAAAATAAAATCTCACATGAACTCACCATACCCCTCACGGAATCCAAATGCGTAAAAACTTTTAGACATTTATATTCCAGACTTCTTCTCACGCTTTAGGGCCCCTAGAATGCCAGGGCAGTATAAATACCCCACATGTGACCACATTTCGGAAAGAAGACACCCCAAGGTATTCCGTGAGGGGCATATTGAGTCCATGAAAGATTGAAATTTTTGTCCAAAGTTAGCGGAAAGGGAGACGGAAAGGTGAGATAAATATCTTGGTCAAATGCCAACTTTGTATAAAAAAAAATGGGAAAAGTTGTCTTTTGCCAAGATATTTCTCTCACCCAGCATGGGTATATGTAAAATGACACCCCAAAACACATTGCCCAACTTCTCCTGAGTACGGAGATACCACATGTGTGACACTTTTTTGCAGCCTAGGTGGGCAAAGGGGCCCACATTCCAAAGAGCACCTTTCGGATTTCACCGGCCATTTTTTACAGATTTTGATTTCAAACTACTTACCATACATTAGGGCCCCTAGAATGCCAGGGCAGTATAACTACCCCACAAGTGACCCCATTTTGGAAAGAAGACACCCCAAGGTATTCGCTGATGGGCATAGTGAGTTCATAGAAGTTTTTATTTTTTGTCACAAGTTAGTGGAATATGAGACTTTGTAAGAAAAAAAAAAAAAAAAATCATCATTTTCCGCTAACTTGTGACAAAAAATAAAAAGTTCTATGAACTTACTATGCCCATCAGCGAATACCTTACATCAGCGAATACCTTAGGGTGTCTACTTTCCGAAATGGGGTCATTTGTGGGGTGTTTGTACTGTCTGGCCATTGTAGAACCTCAGGAAACATGACAGGTGCTCAGAAAGTCAGAGCTGCTTCAAAAAGCGGAAATTCACATTTTTGTACCATAGTTTGTAAACGCTATAACTTTTACCCAAACCATTTTTTTTTTTACCCAAACATTTTTTTTTTATCAAAGACATGTAGAACAATAAATTTAGAGAAAAATTTATATATGGATGTCTTTTTTTTTTGCAAAATTTTACAACTGAAAGTGAAAAATGAAATTTTTTTGCAAAAAAATCGTTAAATTTCGATTAATAACAAAAAAAGTAAAAATGTCAGCAGCAATGAAATACCACCAAATGAAAGCTCTATTAGTGAGAAGAAAAGGAGGTAAAATTCATTTGGGTGGTAAGTTGCATGACCGAGCAATAAACGGTTAAAGTAGTGTAGGTCAGAAGTGTAAAAAGTGGTCTGGTCATTAAGGGTGTTTAAGCTAGGGGGGCTGAGGTGGTTAAGCAGAGAGATGATTATACCTATCCTCTGACTTTCGTCACCTGACGACGATGGACGCTGCCGAAAATACAATTTGCATGACTCTCTAAAACGGATAAAGTCATCCGTACCCCCTGCAAATCTATCAGGAAGAGCGACTTTAGGCTCCCCACAAATTTGACTTGCACCTGATGCCAGAGCATTCTGACACCGTGTGACCGAATTACGCAGATCCGCAACCTCTAGGGATATTCCCTGCATGCGGTCAACAAGCGCATCAATTGACACCATCACAAAACCGCTGAGCAATGACAGTCAAAGTATTGGCGGGTTATAATGTCACGGCGGACAGGATCTCAGATACACAGATAAACCAACCAACAAGTTTCTAGGCGAGAAGCTGGGGATCAGGTCACCTCCTAACCGCTCTCCCTATGCTGCTAAGCCCACATTCAGAGCCTTAAGGTGGGAATAATGTGTCTTTGTGCCTGGGCTGAAAAACCCTAGAATCCCTGAGATGGTGAAAGGGGAAAAGGAGCAGCCTGCTCCCTCAGTACCTGGAGGGGACAGACGTCACACAAACAGCCTAGACAGCAAACAAAAAAAACTGAAACCAAACTTATCTTATCTGAGCTGGAACAGACAATCCTTCCTTCCTTGCTTCCAAGGCCAGACTGATTTCTATAACCCGCACGGAACACTGGGAGTGAGGGTAATTTAAACCAATGACCCCACCCAGTGCACCTGAAGGGAGGCGGATCTGGCACGACTACAAAACAAAAAACTAAACACGTGCTGCTAATCTGGCCAACCTCCGCACATAGTCAGAGCAGGGCATGACACCTCCCCAGCAGCTGATAACAGTGCCTGGGCTGTGTGCACTTCTCCCTGTCCCTGCGCTTGGCAGACGCTCCCTCTATCAGCAGAGCTGGAGAAAGTAGAGTTGAATCAGCGCACAACAGGGAAGGGAGATCTGCCATCTGCTCAGTGTATAAATGAAAGCAACATGTGGTAAGAGGACCCCTTTGTGCTGCCGGAGATTAACCCTTTAGGGGGAGAGCTCTGGTTACTGACACTTTTTGGGGCTATTGTTACTGGCTAGTGAGGGCAGGCGGGATTAGCCTCAGGGTGAGGGCAGTGGTGGCCATCTTAACTGAAAAGTGAAATTGCAGTTTTATGCAGACTGGTTGCTAAGGGCTAAATCTTATTAACCCCTTAGGGACACATGACGTACCGGTACGACATGTTTCCCGAGTCCTTAAGGACCCATGACGTACCGGTACGTCATGGGTTTAAACCGTGATTGCGGCGCGGCGGGGGTTAATCGGGACAGGATGCCCGCTGAAATCATTCAGTAGGCACCCTGTCACAACGCCGGGGGGGGGTCATGTGACCCCCCCGTATCGGCGATCGCCGCAAACCGCAGGTCAATTCAGACCTGCGGTTTGCGGCTTTACCTGCGGTTGCGGCGGCGATAGGGCGGTGCCATCGGGTCCCCATGCGGCTGTGGGGGGTACCCGATGGCATGGAAGGCAGCGCGATGTCTAAGGAAGGCATCGCGCTGCCTTCCGTTGAAGACCCCGGAAGCTGTATGAGTAATACACACAGTATTACTCATACAGCCAATGCATTCCAATACAGAAGTATTGGAATGCATTGTAAAGGAATATACCCCCCAAAGTTCAAGTCCCAAAGTGGGACAAAAAATAAAGTGAAAAAAAAAAGTTGAAAAACTAAAGTTTTCCCCCCCAAAAAATATTTAAGTTTCAAGTAAAAATAAACAAAAACGTCATTTTCCCCAAATAAAATGTAAAAAAATTGGTTAAAAATAGGGGGGGGGGGAAGTATACATATTAGGTATCGCCACGTCCGTATCGACTGGCACTATAAACATATCACATGACCTAACCCCTCAGATGAACACCGTAAAAAAAAAGAAAACTGTGCTAAATAAACAATTTTTTTTGTTACCTTACATCACAAAAAGTACAACAGCAAGCGATCAAAAAGGCGTTTGCCCACCAAAATAGTACCAATCTAACCGTCACCTCATCCCGCAAAAATGAGCCCCTACCTGAGACAATGGCCCAAAAAAAAAAAAAAACTATGGCTCAGAATATGGAGACACTAAAACATCATTTTTTTTGTTTGAAAAAAGCTGTTATTGTGTAAAACTTACATAAAAAAAAAAAAGTATACATATTTGGTATCGCCGCCTTCGTATCGACCGGCTCTATAAAAATATCACATGACCTAACCTCTCAGATGAACACTGTAAAAAATAAAAACTGTGCTAAATAAACCATTTTTTGTCACCTTACATCACAAAAAGTGTAATAGCAAGCGATCAAAAAGTCATATGCACCCCAAAATAGTGCCAATAAAACCGTCATCTCATCCCTCAAAAAATGAGACCCTACCTAAGATAATCACCCAAAAACTGAAAAAACGATGGATCTCAGAATATGGAGACACTATAACATGATTTTTTTTTGTTTCTAAAATGATATTATTGTGTAAAACTTACATAAATAAAAAAAAAGTATACATATTAGGTATCGCCGCGTCCGTATCGACCGGCTCTATAAAAATATCACATGACCTAACCCCTCAGATGAACACCGTAAAAAATTTTAAATAAAAACTGTGCTAAATAAACCATTTTTTGTCACCTTACATCACAAAAAGTGTAATAGCAAGGGATCAAAAAGTCACACGCACCCCAAAATAGTGCCAATAAAACCGTCATCTCATCCCGCAAAAATCATACCCTACCCAAGGTAATCACACAAAAACTGAAAAAATTATGGCTCTCAGACTATGGAAACACTAAAACATGATTTTTTTGGCTTCAAAAAATAAATCATTGTGTAAAACTTACATAAATAAAAAAAAGTATACATATTAGGTATCGCCGCATCCGTGACAACTTGGTCTATAAAAATATCCCATGATCTAACCTGTCAGATGAATGTTGTAAATAACAAAAAATAAAAACGGTGCCAAAACAGCTATTTCTTGTTATCTTGCCTCACAAAAAGTATAATATAGAGCAACCAAAAATCATATGTACCCTAACCTAGTACCAACAATACTGCCACCCTTAAGGCTATTTCACACGAGCGAGTCCATTGCGCGAATCACGCTCCGTGTGCGAGTGTGATCCTCCACTCTGGACTTGCAGGAGCGCACGGCATTTTCATGATTTATAACGCTGTGTGCCTCTGCTTGACCTTATTTCTACAGAATCATACTGACAGCTTTATGTCACTATGAATCTGTGGAAAAAAGGCCATGCAGAGACACATAGCATTATAAATCATGATAATGCCGTGCGCTCTTGCAAGTCCAGAGCGGAGGATCACACTCTCACACGGAGCGTGATTCCCGCAATGGACTCGCCTGAGTGAAACAGCCCTAACTATGAGGGGACTATCTGTATGGCACTGTTATTTCTGACAGTATAGTGTTTGTGGGCATGGGGAGCACAACATTGAGGACAGCAGCAGGATGACAGTGGTCTGTATAAATGTATGGTCTGTTCTGAGGTCTGTATGAATTTGGGGGCTGATTTGGAAAATTCTTCTTATTTGGAGGAGAGGGCTACACACCTCTGACCAAAAATATCTGCGTGTGAAGGTCTATCTAGACCAAATGGAGAAAAAAAAGTGAAGAACGGAAATCCATGGAGAGGTCACCTGTAAGTCACTGGATCTGCCCTTAACTGGGCTGGCATAATTTACCTCGTCCTGGCCCTGGGTGTGGATCCCAGAGGTGACATCCTAGCGATATGCCCCCAATGTCTGGGAAGGGTCCATTCACACGTCCGCAAGTGTCAGCAAAACACGGATACCAGCCATGTGCATTCCGCATTTTGCGGACCGCACAAGTCCGGCCCTATGAGAGAAATGCCTATTCTAGTCCGCAATTGCTACTTTCAGTTTGTCGGATCCGTTCAGGACTCTCACAAGCGGTCCAAAACGGATCAGTTTTGCCATAATGCATTCTGAATGGAAAAGGATCCACTCAGAATGCATCAGTTTGCCTCCGATCAGTCTCCATTCCGCTCTGGAGGAGGACACCAAAACGCTGCCTGCATCGTTTTGGTGTCCCCCTGACGAAGTGGAGCAAAACGGATCGGTCCTGACACACAATGTAAGTCAATGGGGACGGATCCATTTTCTCTGACACAATAGAAAACGGATCCGTCCCCGATTGACTTTCAATGGTGTTCATGACAGATCCGTCATGGCTATAAAAGACATAATACAACCGGATCAGTTTGACGGATTCACAAAAAACGCTAATGTGAAAGTAGCCTAAGATGTGCTCTATTTTCTTGCGGGGCTGCGAAATGAATGCAGGGCCATTGAAATGAATGCGTCCGCACCCGTTTGGCAAAATTGCAGAACGGATGTGGACCCTTAGCACAGAGCCACGAGCAGACGTGGGATTGCAGCATAACAGACAGAGGGGGGATGATCGCTCACTTCAATGCCTCAGTCAGCACATACTGGGGGCGATTTATCAAACTGGTGTAAACAAAAACTGGCTTAGTTGCCCTTTTCACTTTCCAAAAGAGCTCTGCAAAATTAAAGATGGACTCTGGTCGCTAAATCTCCCTAATAGTGTTGAGCGAACTTGTGTTTTAAGTTCGGCGTCTAAAGTTCGGGTTATCGAAGTATCCCGTTATGGATTCCGCTACCACGGACCATAACGGAATTTAGAATCCATAATGGGATACTTCGATAACCCGAACTTTAGACACAAGTTCGCTCAACACTACTCCCTACTAGTGTTGAGCGAACTTCTGTTTTAAGTTCGGCGTCTAAAGTTCGGCTTCCGGTTAGCGGAGAATCCCGATATGGATTCCGAATTCCGTTGTGGTCCGTGGTAGCGGAATCAATAATCGGCCATATACTGCGCAGACAGACCCCCCCCTCATATACTGTGCAGACAGACCCCCCCCCCATATACTGTGCAGACAGACCCCCCCCCCATATACTGTGCAGACAGACCCCCCCCATATACTGTGCAGACAGACCCCCCCATATACTGCGCAGACAGACCGCCCCCCATATACTGCGCAGACAGACCCCCCCCATATACTGTGCAGACAGACCCCCCATATACTGTGCAGACAGACCCCCCCATGTACTGTGCAGACAGACCCCCCCATATACTGCGCAGACAGACCCCCCCATATACTGCGCAGACAGACCCCCCCCATATACTGTGCAGACAGACCCCCCCCCCATATACCGTGCAGACAGACCCCCCCCCCATATACCATGCAGACAGACCCCCTATATAATAGAACCTATATTTAAGAGAACAATCACTCAAGAACCAATATGACAATTGCTCCTGCAAAGGGTTAAAAGCGCTTTTGAAATGGATATTTACACTACCCTCGGCGCTTGCGCACTGGGACGTAATTTTTCCCTACCACCACATTGCGCAGGCGCGTATATCGGGTGGATTTTAATGAGTTAACAGCGCTTGCGCACTGAGCCGTGATTTTTCCCTACCTCGGCTCCCCGACGCATGCGCAGTGTCCCGGTGTGCTGCTAAATTAGGCCGTGAGATTTTCACTAGTGTCCTTTTGGGCATGCGCACTTGCGCAGATGGTGAAAAGTAAGGCACGCCTGCCGACGTCATCTCGGATGCGACAGGAAGTAAGAGGGTAGGGAAATCTCACGAGGTATGGTAGTATAACGCTACACCATCCTTTGCTGTGGTTCAAGCGCAGTAGCTCCGCCCCTGCATTCGTCATAGCCGAAGGGAAGCTTGGGACTTGTAGTTAAAGGGCCAGGACTCCGCCCCTGCATTCGTCATAGCCGAAGGCAAGCTTGGGACTTGTAGTTAAAGGGCCAGGACTCCGCCCCTGCATTCGTCATAGCCGAAGGGAAGCTTGGGACTTGTAGTTAAAGGGCCAGGACGCGCCGCGGTGTGAGGAATAAGCAGGACATGTTCAAGATGGCGTATGAGAGCGCGAAACGGGATTTGTAGGCAGAGCGCACTAGCTAATGTAAACAGAAGTTACTAGGATCTAGTGAGTCAGGGTGCGGTAAAAATACCCGGGGGCTCCAGACCTATCAGCGCGAGGGGCGTGTGGGCAGCGGCTTTCTGCAGGTGAGGCTATTAACGGGATTTTGTTTCTTTGCAATTTGGTAAAACCGCAGCTACAGGATTTGAGTCACTCTTCAAATGGCGGGCACCGAGACGGCGGGGCTGCGACAAGAGACTTTCGCACATGGCTATTTTCTACTGCTCAGGTAATATGGAGGTGTCTGAACTCCATGCGCAGTAAGGGCTTTCTGACGTCACTGGGTCATATGATATTCCAAGCCTCAATTTCAAAGTGACCATGAGCGTCCGCCTAATCCTCGTCATTAGGGCTAGTTATTACTGTTTTACTAATCTCTATTACGGGGTGTAGATATTACCCTTCTGGCACCACCCCAGCCCCCCCATGTGCCCCACCCCCTCGCATGGAGTATAGACGCTTGTTGTGAGTGACTTTCCCTGCGATGGTCGGTAAGTGAATGGCTAGTGCCCCCCTCTGTAGGCCTGCTTGTCCGGTGATGCTGGGTGGCAGCCTTACCAACCTGATTTTTCTGAGCGACTACAAAAAGCAGACTGACTCCCCCCCCCCCCCCCCCCCCCCCCCTTCCATGGGAAAACCAGAATAGATTACCAGGGCAGGGAATGTGTGTCCCCCTCAGGTTCCCACCAGTGCTCCCCCCTATCATTCTCCGCCGTCTCCTCATACAGCAGGTATGTCCCCCGCCAATCTGGTCCTGAGGATCGGTCATCAATAATAAACTCCCAGAAAACCCCTTTAAACTGTCCTCCATGGAGCATGCTACTAACTAGCAGTTGGGGTGTAAAATAGTTTCTCGTAGTGCAGTTTTTGCACTGGGCACTATGTCTAATAATTGGCCCCACTTCTTGGTCCTTACAGATCACTTTACTGCAGTTAACTCATTCTAATCCTGCCTTAATGATATTATCTCTGTGTATAGATGAGGCCCCTTTCACATATGCGTTTCTCTCTTCCACTGTTGGGATCCATCATAGGGGCTCAATACTGGAGAAAAACACTTCAGTTTTTGTCCCCATTCATTGTCAATGGGGACAAAACTGAACGGAATGCTCCAAAATGCATTACGTTCCATTCGGTTGCGTTTCCATAGCGGACAGAAAACTGGCATGGGAAGCAGAGCAAAACAGATTTTACATGACACACAATGTAAGTCAATGGTGTCAGGTCCGTTTTCTCAGACACAATAGAAAACTGATCTGACACCCATTGATCCATCATTGCTATTTTAAAGATAATACAACTGGATCCGTTCATAACGCATGCAGCCGATTGTGTTATCACAAACTGAAGCGTTTTTGCTGATCCCTGCAATTTTAATGCTGCTAAGAACAGCTCAGGCAAGATGGCTGCCCCCATAATAATGTTCAGAAAATGAAAAAAAAATCTACAATCGGACGATAAAAACTGATTAGAAAAAAAATGTTACTATCTGGTTTTAACTGGCAGATAACGTTTTTGGTGACACATTTCCTTTTAGTATTTCATAAACTGACCAAGGAGTTCTACCTCCCCCCTCCATATTAGGGCTTATGCACACAAACATATTTTATTTCCACCCATTTTGTGGATCCGTACTGTAGAAATGCTATGCCCAGTGATTAATAAGTTACTGTTTCCGATCCACAAAAACGGATCGCTTACGGATATGTTTTCTGGAATAACGGAACGGAAGAGGACTTAAATCAGAGGGGAAAAAAAAACCTCAGATACAGAACAACGGATGTGTGAAAAATGGACCACAAAACAACGGTCGTGTGCATGAGCCCTTAGGCTGAGTTCACACATCAGTTATTTGATCAGGGATTGTGAGCCAAAACTAGGTGCGGGCCAAAAACACAGAACAGGTTCAGTTCTTCCCATTAAACCTGATCTCTGAGTTGGCTCCACTACTGGTTTTGGCTCAGAATAACTGAAGTGTGAACCCAGCCTTATGCAGTCTTCAATATATCTTTTACAAAATAAGATTAGGCAAAAGTGATAGAAATGAGACAAGTGTGTTTTCTTCCCAGTGCCGTACGAATGTTGTCCCCATCGCCACACCTGCACGCTGAACAGAAAATTGGCCATCAAACCAAAAGTAATTAGTAAAAAGGGAAAGACGCTCACAGGCTGCCTGCTTCCTCACCGCGCCTGCGCCGAATGTTAATTAGCATATTATAAAAGTTAGATTTCTGGCGTAACGGGGGCATAGATAAAAGTAGTAATAGGCTAGTTAGGTTTAGCTGACATAAGCACATCGCTAATATCGGCTAGCTTAATGGGGTTAAATCTGGTGACAGAAACCCTTTAATCTCAGGATACCTGGTCATTCTTTGTTCAATAACTTGTAAACCAGCAAGATGGAGTATACAAGTGTGTAATGACACTCAGGCATAAAAGAATTGGTCCTGGTGGCAGGACTCCATGATTCAGTGATTTGTTCAGGTGTCGGGAATCTCTCAAATAAGAACGCATAGTTTTAATATCTCTGTAAGGCTACTTTTCCGTACGCCTCCCCAACGGCACTAAGCAGGAGGGTACCCCGCCTCCCAGGGACAGGAAACAACGTAGAGAACAAAGTTTAAAAGCCTCCTCCCCTTTACCTTCTCCAGTTGTTTCCTGTCCCTCGGGGATGAGGTAGAGAACTAGCGGGTTCCCCTGCTATCTTCTTCACCCAGCCTTGGGTAAGTATTCCTTGATATTCAGGAGGGCTGTGGCAGAGCAGCAGAGTTCGGGGACGATATATGGTTCCCGCCGCTTGCTTCGGCGTAAGTCCTCCTGTCAGGGCAGCAATGGCTCATATCGAAGCCTACAGAGGGGACGGATGGCGCGAGACACTGTGGGGCCGAAATCTCGCAAGATCATGGTCACGGCAGATGCCGCAAGACTTCCCGGCCGTACCATGTGACCCGGAAGTAAATTAAAGCAGCAATATGGAGAGCCGGAGGCCGTGCAGAGCTTCTTGGTGTACCGGATTAGACACTAACTATGTCGCTCCCCGTGGAGAAGCCGTCCGATTAGAGTTGTTGCGATGCCAAATTTTTGATTCGGTTTCGATACCATAAAAAAGTATTGCGATATTCGATACCACGTGAAAAATAAACCAAAAAAGCCACGTGCATTCTGCATTTTAAAAAATGGCGAATCGAGCAGTTTTTATTTATTTTTTCTGTTCGGCGTTCACCGTATATTTTAATAGTTTGGACTTTTCTGACGCGGCGATATGTTTATTTATTGTTTATACATTTTATATGTGAAATTGGGAAAGGGGGTAATTCATACTTAATAATTTTTTTTATTTTATTTTTTTTTATTTTTTTTTACACTTTTTATTTAATAACTATTTCCCCCCTTAGGGGCTAGAACCTGGGATTTTTTTCATCCCTTGTCCTATTCACCCTGATAGAACTCTATTAGGGTGAATAGAACTTCACACTCTCCCTGCTGCTCTGTTCCCTGTGCACACGATCCGATCAGAAGCTGCCACTGCACCACCAATGAGGGGGAGGGGAGAGGACCCTGTGACCACTGCCACCAATGATTTTAATACTGGGGGGAGGGGCATTGTGCCACCAATGATTTTAATGGGGTGGGGGGGCGCTCTGTGATGATGATTACCCCTTAATACAGGAGGCGGGTACTGGCAGATCAGCGGCAGTTAACCCCTCAGGTGCCGCACTGCGATTCTGCTGCCGGCACCCGCCTTTTGTATTATGTGTTAAAGTCTGGACCCATATAAAGTAGTCTTTAAGTATTAGGCTACACAGAGCGGCGCCCAGAGATGTCCCTGCACTTACTATTATTCCTGGGCGCCGATCCGTTCGCCCGCTGTGCCCCATTACTGTCTCCTCTCCTGCTCCATATGCCAATTACTATTGGAGCAATGGGGAGGAGACATCAGCTTCTCTCCTGGACGTTCCTTCTCCCCGGCTGTAGCGCTGTCCAATCGCAGCGCAGGGAGAAGGAACGCCCAGGAGAGAAGCTGATGTCTCCTCCCCATCGCTTCGATAGTAATTGGCATATGGAGCAGGAGAGGAGACAGTAATGGGGCACAGTGGGCAAACAGAGCGGCGCCCAGGAATAATGGTAAGTGCTGAGACATCTCTGGGTGCCGCTCTGTGTAGGAAAAGTCCCATCATTGGTGGCGCAGTGCGCCCGCCCCTCCTCCGCCTCTCTCTCAGTTTATTGGTGGCAGCAGCAGCAGCACAGGGGGGAGGGAGAGACTGCTTCCTTCTCACCTGTGCTGCTGAGGGAACATGAGCGTGCTGACAGCAGCGCTCTCATGTTCAGAGATACTAGACTGCGCAGACCCCGGACCTTCTACATCAAGGGCCAGCCTGGCACCCAACAATCAACCAGTTAAAGCTCACTGCTTGGAATTTGAACGGTCCATCCTAAAGTCGAAGGGGTTTTCAGATGCCATCATAACACTCTTCTTTCTAGCAGAAAACCAGTCACGTCCAACATCTATCTTAGGACTTGGAAGACCTTTCTCCAATTTTCCAAGGATTCCTGGAATCCTACTTTACAACCTGATCCTAAAGTAATTTTAGACTTTTTGCAAAAAGGTCTTGACAAAGGACTCCGTGTTAGCACAATCAAGGTTCAGATAGCCGCCCTTAGTGCCTTTATGGAGGTCAGGTTGGCCGGGTTGATTTGATCAAGAGGTTCATTAAAGGGGCAAGTAGACTGCATCCTGTTCCTAGATCCACGATCCCTCCCTGGGATCTTAACCTTGTCCTTTCTGTCCTAATGGATCATCCTTTTGAGCCTCTTGATGGAATCTCTCTGACTCCTATCTCTAAAAACGGCTCTTCTTATAGCATTCCCCTCGGCTAGGAGAATCAGAGAGATTCAGGCCTTGTCCTGTAGGCCTCCGTATCTTAATATTTTGGAAGACAGAATAGTGTTAAGACATGAGCCTTCTTTTTTACCAAAAGTGTTCTCGAAATTTCACTGTCAACAGGAAATCTCGTTGCCTACATTCTGCGCCCAGGCAAAATCATCTAAGGAATTGAAATTTTCATCATTTGGATGTGCGTAGGTGTGTACTGTCTTATCTAGATTCTACAAAAGGACTAAGGAAAACAGATCGTTTACTTGTCCGGTATGCAGGTCAAAATAAGGGACAGGCAGCTTCAAAAGCTACCATCGCCCGCTGGATTAAGATGACTATCAGCATGGCATATAAAGAAAAAGGACTCTCTCCACCAGCTGGATTAAAAGCCCATTCCACAAGAGCAGTATCGACCTCTTGGGCAGAAAATGCCTCAGAATCTTTATCTCAAATCTGCCAGGCAGCAACCTGGTCTAGTCCATCAACCTTTTTCAATCACTATAGGCTGGACATAGTCTAACAGGGACTTGTCCTTCGGACGAAAAGTTCTGTCTGCAGTAGTCCCTCGCTAGCCTGATTACTTTGTTAATCCTCCTGCTTAGTGCCGTTGGGGAGGCGTACGGAAAAGATGATTACTCTTACCGGTAATTGGATTTTTATTTTTTTTAACTCGTTTTATTAACGATAAACCGTTCAGGTATGAATCAAGTAGGATAAAGCATATTGGTTTCCCACGCAGGGGAGTAACATTATATGATACAAGTACAGAGTGATGCATTACATAGGGCATACATTTCAAACCAAAAAAATCATGCTAAAAAGAGCTGAGAATGAGAGCATACAACTGCACACAATAATAAGAAACTGGACAAATCCCCCTTAACCCTATCTTGGATTGTCAGTCGCTGAGTACATATGAGAGGTTTGCAGGGTCAGAGTGGAGGAGCACCATTCTCCCCAAACCTTCTGGAATTTTTGTTTTTAAAGACAGGAAGTGCCCACAATGTTTTCCATGGACACTACATGGTTAACAAGGGACTTCCACTGACCCAGAGATGGAGGTCTGTCCCCCATCCATCGAAGCGCAATAGCTTTCCTAGCTAGGAATAATGTTTCCCCTAAAAATATCCTATTATAATGGGACCATGTCTCCTCATCCAGCACTCCAAGTATACAAAGTTTGGGACAAAGAGGGATTGCAGCAGAGACCATTGTGGATAATACTCCTAGGACCGAAGTCCAGAAGCGGCGAACATAGCTGCACTCCCAGAACATATGCCAGAAGTCGGCAAAATCCGCCGAGCATCTATGGCACCTACTATGTGGGATCCTTCCCATCTTGTGAAGCCTGGTCGGAGTGAGGTAGCTCCTATGTAGAATAAACATCTGGATCAATCTATTATTGATAGAGGGTGAAACCCTGGTCGGAGTAAGGAGCGCCTCACTCCAATCATCCTCCGTCAGAGAGGGTATGGATAACTTCCATTTATTTTCGATAGCAAGAGGGTTCATTGTCATGCGGTTGCATAGCAGATGGGTGTACAAGGCGGAGATGATCCCTCTCGGGCCCTGCGATCTGAGCACTCCTGTTACGATCCTCTCGGCAGGAGAGGGTGAAACCGCCGTTTAGCAGAACCCTCCCCCCCCCAAAAAAAACGAGACCAAGCTCTATGTTGAGGGTAAATCAGAATCACCTTTACTGAGGGCTACCCGCCCGTATTTATGCAGGTCCCCATCTGGTGGACACTCCCCTAGGGGAGCAGATGGAAGACTGTGACACAGGACAGATATGCAGCAATTCAGGATACACAGACACAATACATCCCCACAATGCATCCTGGATTCCTCCTCTCTGCCCTGGAGACACCCGAGGAGCAATTAAATTATCTCTCAGGACAAAGTGAAATCGCCAATACACATGTGGGGACAACAGGACAGAAATCACCATTTAAACATACAATGTCACAACCATTACAGTAAACAGACATTTAACATATCCTCAGATAGCTCAAGTCTGAGTGCATTTTATTAGGTGAATGACACTCAGACTACACGAATACAATAAAATCGACATGGAGCCAAAGTCTTTAATTTCACGAACATGACATAGCTATCTGGGTACCCTCACATAACATAAAATACAATTCCAAAGACAGATGGTTCTGTCACAACTCCTATCAGAGGGTATTTAGAGATAACCCTTCCCAATACTCTTAGCTGAGCTTGCAGGGCGTGTCTCAATTGCAGGTACCTAAAAAACATGTTGCGAGGTACACCAAATTTGTCCTGAATCTGCGAGAAGGAGCGTAGATGCCCACCCTCATACAAATCCTCCAGTGTGCATACTCCATGGAGCTTCCACATATCAACCCCATCCCCCAGACACATGTTGGTGAACATGGGGTTATGCCACAATGGAACCACATCAGGCAGATCCTTATATGAATGCATTTTAGAAGCCTGCCACACTTGGTGTGCCAGCTTGTGGAGAGGGAGCAATCGGCCGCAAGGGCAATTTGAATTCTCCTGAACCGGCCAAAGAGTACCCAGACGCAAGTGCTCTCGCAGAAAGTATTCAGCATTGGGCAAATCAGCCGATGATACCCAAGGCCTAAGGAACTTAAGCTGTCCAGCTAAAAAGTATAGAAAGAAGTCTGGAAGAGAAGCATCCCCTTGCGTCTTAGGCCTCTGAAGCACAGCCAAGGATAACTTCCTTCTAGCTCCACCCCACACAAACGAAGCAACCATGGCGTGGATACGATCAAAAAAAGCCTTTAGATATGGGAGCGCACGCGTGAGCTAGAACGTACAGTCCCTTGGGAAGCAGTATAATTTTTTACCAGATTCAATCTGCCCATAATGGAATAACAGAGGCGACAAAGGGCATCCTTGCCTCGTGCCCCTATTCCAGGGGTGGGGAACCTTTTTTCTGCCAAGGGCCATTTGGATTTTTGTAACATCATTCGGGGGCCATACAAAATGATCAACTTAAAAATTAGCCTGTTATTATTTGGTCAAACATTTTTTTTGTATAATCTTTATTTATATACTCAATTTTTACAAATAAAGAACAGCACCCTGCATCACTGGACCCCTTTACATTACACAGCACCCTGCATCACTGGACCCCTTTACATTACACAGCGCCCTGCATCACTGGACCCCTTTACATTACACAGCACCCTGCATCACTGGACCCCTTTACATTACACAGCGCCCTGCATCACTGGACCCTTTACAATAGACAGCACCCTGCATCACTGGACCCCTTTACATTACACAGCACCCTGTACCTCTGGACCCCTTTACATTACACAGCGCCCTGCATCACTGGACCCTTTACAATACACAGCACCCTGCATCACTGGACCCCTTTACATTACACAGCACCCTGTACCTCTGGACCCCTTTACATTACACAGCGCCCTGCATCACTGGACCCTTTACAATACACAGCACCCTGCATCACTGGACCCCTTTACATTACACAGCACCCTGCACTGTGCAGGACATTAATACATGAGTTACCATGACCATTGACCGATGCAGGACATTTACCTAGGGTTGCCACCTGTACGGGATTGACCCGGACTGTACAGGGTTTGAATCATGTGTCCGGGTCTCCTTCCGCCTTCAACCCGGACACATGATTCAAACTGTACTGTGGCTTAGCTGGTGGAGGAACACTAGTAGTTAAAGTTGGTAGGGGAAAGTTCTTATCCTTATACAGCAGTTCGGACAATTTAATCTGAGCCCCAATGTCCTCTTCTATACAAATACACTGAGTAATGTAATTGCCGGGATCAGCAGCACAAGGATTACTCTGCAGGGACTATTTGATGGTTTTCGGGCTCAGGCGGAGTAATCCTTGTGCAGAGGTTCTCAGTAATTACATTACTCAGCCAGGGTATCTGTATAGAAGAGGACGTGGGGAGATTAGATTGTCGGGACTCAGAACTGCTGAATAAAGATAAGAACTTTCCCCTAATGACATTGTGATTTTTTTTTAATATGCAGCATGGGGGGAGGGGGTAAATGTCCTGCACTGGTCATGGTAACTTATGTATTAATGTCCTGTGCACTGTGCAGGACATTTACCCCCCTCCCCCCGCCGCTATGCTGCATATTAAAAAAATTTGCTGTATTTCATGATGCTGTCTGGCTGCCTTACTTGCTGCTGGAAATGGTTCCTCGTCGGTGGCGCTGGCTCGTCCTCTCTATGCTCCTCCCATCAGTGTCATCCCAGCCAGCATGAATGGTGATCCCCGCCCGGCGGCGTGACGTCACTCACGGCGGGCGGGGCTGTAAACCTAGGGAAGCATCTTAGCTGCAGTGCAATAGCTGGAGGCTGGCGCCGGCTAACAGGGGAGTGCCGCAGGAGCAGAGTAAATGCTATTGGCTGGCGCCGGCTAACAGGGGCGGGCCGCAGGAGCAGAGTAAATGTATTGCTAAACACACGGACAATGAGTGAATGATCGCCATGATCATCCATTCATTGTCAGTGTGTTTAGCAATACATTTACTCCGCTCCATAGTGACAATCGGCGGCGGTGTTTTACAATCGCATGGGGGGCCGGATTGAATGACTTCGCGGGCCGCAAGCGGCCCGCGGGCCGCAGGTTCCCCACCCCTGCGCCTATTCAGTGGGAAGGCGCTGGAGTGATGACCATTAATTAATATATCAGCCCTCGGTCTCCTATATAAGATCTCGATCCACTTGATGAATTTCGGACCAAAGCCAAAACTCTTCAACACGGCAAATAGAAAAGTCCAGTCAATCGAATCGAAGGCCTTGGGAGTGTCCAAAGAGGCCATAGCCCACTGCGCCCCCTCAGCCGTTTCTATCTGTGCAATCACCTGGGCTCTCCTTATGTTATCAGAAGTGGACCTGCCCTGCATGAAGCCTGACTGATCACTATGTACTATTGAAGTGATCACTTTATTAAGGCGATTCGCTAGAACTCTGGTGAGAATCTTATAATCTAGATTCAAAAGAGAACTAGGGTGGTATGATCCACATTCCAGCGGGTCTTTATCAGACTTCAGAATAACCACTATTGGGGCATCCTACATAGAATCCGACAAAAGTCCACAAGTGTGAGCTGTCTTATATAGTTTGTGAAGTTGTGGGCTCAATATGTCAGTGTATCTGGAATATACCTCAAGTGGAATGCCATCTGGCCCAGGAGCCTTTCCAGCAGGGAGGTCTGTAATTGCTAATTTAATCTCATCCAAAGTGATATCATCCTCCAATACAGTTCTATCCAGATCACAAAGCCGAGGATGAGGTACCTTAAGAAGGTATTCCTCCATCTCTTGCGCAGTGTAGGACACAACGGAGTCATATAGATCTGTGTAGAAGCTCTCAAAACATTCTAAAATGCCCTCCACTGACTCCCTCACCAGCCCGCAAGGGTCCCTAATTCTGATAACTGGAGGAGACATGTTGTTACCATGTGCGAGGTGCGCAAGGAGCTTGCCTGCCTGATTACCCGTCTCGAAGGACTGCTGCTTAAGGAAGAATGATTTGCGATTACTTTTTTCTGAGAGATGCATAATGTATAGCCTGCCTCTGTTAAGCCATTCCAATCTGTTCGTCTCAGTTGGGGAGGATGTGAAATCATTCTCAGCCTCCTTGCATCTAGTGTGTAATTCCACCTCTGCGCTGCGTGTCTCTTGTTGAAGGATATTGATGATTTGAGACAACCTCTCAAGTACGCTTTCATGGTATCCCATAGCAGCAAGCCATCTGTCTCAATATCCTGCACCTCCAGAAACATCAGCAACTGATCAGGGACCCTGTTGTTGCTATCAAAAAGAGACAACCAGAAGGGGTGGATGCTCGGCCCATGTCAGGGCGTGGTCTGAGGGGTCCTGGGGCCCGTATCTCACATGGTTAAGATCAGTGCAGACCAAAGCATTCCCTAGAATATAATCAATCCGGGAGAGAGCTTCCCGGGATGGGGTGAAACATGAGTATTCCTGTATTAGCGGATGTCTGATCCTTCACTAATCCAACCACCCCATTTCAGCGGCTACGCTAGAGAGAACAGTGTCAGGAGGATAGTCATCATGCATACTAGAATCTCCGCTAAATCTATCCATCCCGCAATGCATAACCATATTACAGAGCAGTCTGACATTAGGATTTGTTGCACAATACCCCATCGCAGTTTGCAGTAAGGAGGAAGAGACAGGCGCCGGATTATATACATTAATCACTACGTAGGGGGTACAATTAATGTGCACATATAAAAGGATATATTGGCCCTCTGGATCAGTAACCACCTGATGCACCTCCCAACTAAGACTACTATGGACCATTATAGCAACCCCCCTAGAGTGTGAACTTCCAAATGCATTGGCTAAATATTGAACCCAGGTTTTTTTTTTTTTTAAGCCTACTCCCGGTCTCGGGAGACCAATAATGTGAGGGTTAAAGGAGCGAATGTGTGAGAATACCGCTATCCTTTTCTTTGGATCTCCTAATCCCCTCACATTCCAGGACAGGATTTTCATGGAGGCCATTTCGGGTTCGTCCTAGATCTTATAGGATGTCTTACTGCTTTTCCCACTATAGAGAAGCGATTCATTACTGTACACCACTGACCTGTCAATCCACTGTCTAAACCTGCTAAAGTAGAAATCCATACCAGAAAAAAACAAATCCTAAAAAAACATAGCTTAAAACGTTGAAGTAACAAGGAGAGTATGTGGTCATTGGAGTCTGATCCAACTAGTATATGGGCCCATATTTTGGGGACCTGCATAGTGCAATTAGATGGAGTACCTATGCAGGTAGTGCCCCCGCATTATTATGAGCAACAACAATACGTGTACACATTTGGTGGCAAGGCATGCACAATAAGGTGAAGTAAACTATGACATAACTCCCGCATGGATGAGATTAGCGGTTAATGGAACAGCATGATCCACATCCACAGACACAACAATAAGTGAATGAGAAAGCGAGCAGAAAGTCACCAAGCAGCAGTAATACTTGCGCAATGGACGCAACCAACGGGTCAGTGCAGTCCTGAATGTCCCGATTTCCTGGAGACCCAGTCTTCTGCTTCTTTAGGGTCAGCGATGAATATGGTTTTCTCCCCATCCACTACACGTAGGCGCGCTGGGTACGCCATAGAATACTGCAAATTCAGGTCTCTCAGTCGCTGCTTGACCGAAACAAATGTGACTCTCTTCTTTTGTAGATCGGCCGAGAAATCCGTGAATAAAGAGACTGTCACATTTTCATGCTTGGCTAAGGATGAGATCTCTGTCCTTCCAATTTAATAATCTCGCAAGGAGGGGCCCCAGGAGGAGGGGATTTGGCGGGAACCCTGTGCGCGCTTTCTATGGCGTATGCGTTGGAAAATGGCGCCTCTGGAAATAATGCTTTGAACCAAAGCTCGAGAAAAGTGGCAGGGTCCCGACCCTCTGCTTTCTCCGGGAGGCCCAGGATTCGGACGTTGTTACTTCTGGCTCTATTCTCCAGGTTGTCACACTTCTGCTGCCACTGATTCACAGAGTGCTCAAGGTCTTGTACTTTCCCCACCAAGGGCCTGGTCAGGTCTTCAAGTGAAGATACCCTGTCCTCAGTATTCTTAACTCGATCTCTAAGCAGCTGGACATCGTGCCGAAGCAGGCCCAGGTCCACCTTACCTCCTCAATCTTGCCGGTAAGCGATGTTTGGCAGGAGGATATCGCTGACATGAGCTGTATGTAGGCTGTTTTAAGGGTGAACTCCGGTTCCTCTGGGCTCTCTGCTTCCATTTACTGCGCTGCCTGACCGCGGGTGGTGGTGAAGGCGGGGCGGCGCCATGTTGGGCCTCTTGTCTGGCCTACTCTTTGAGCTTTTCAGCTGCCGTCTGCGCTTTGTTTGGCCCCATTTTCGGTGTGCAGGGTTTTCTCTTGCGCTTGCACACCGTCCACTCTAAGATAGGAGTCGGCAGGTTGCCAGGATTAGACAGGATTGAAGCGTGGAATCGGAGCAGAGCTGAGATGCGTGCTCACATGCCGGTAGTTGGCCACGCCCCTCCGGTAATTGGTTTTTAGGATATAGCCTCCACAACGGCACTGGGTTTTTCCCATCCTGATACTGTTTCGATTATGTTATGTGCTAATGAATGGAAGAAAATTCTCTCCCAAAATAAAAATCTTATTTTCTTCAACATCATCCCGAGTTCTTAGGTATTTACTGGAGAAGGTAAAGGGGAGGAGGCTTTTAAACTTTGTTCTCTACGTTGTTTCCTGTCCATGGGAGGCGGGGTACCCTCCTACTTAGTGCTGTTGTGGAGGCTATACGGAAAATCCAATTACCGGTAAGAGTAATCTTCATCTTTCACACTCGTGTATTGTTTGGATCCGTCATGGACAGATCCATTCAGATGATACAACTGTCGGCATCCATTCAGAACGGATCCGTTTGTATTATCTTTAATATACCCAAGACGGGTCCATCTTGAACTCCATAGTCAATGGGGACGGATCCGTTTTCTGTGACACAATATTAGCGATGTGCTAATGTCAGCTAAACCTAACTAGCCTATTACTACTTTTATCTATGCCCCTGTTACGCCAGAAATCTAACTTTTATAATATGCTAATTAGCCTCTAGGAGCGGGGGGGGCGTTGTTCCTGCTCCTAGAGGTTCAGTTTCATCAGACTGACACCGAAACGCTACAAGCAGCGTTTTGGTGTCCGTCTCCAAAGCGGAATGGAGACTGAACTGATGCATTCTGAGCGGATCCTTTAACATTCAGAATGCATTAGAATGCAAACTGATCTGTTTTGGACCGCTTGTGAGAGCCCTGAACGGATCTAACAAACTGAAAGCCAAAGACTTAGAGAAAATCTATTTACTCAGAAGGTCTACTCATATGATGGAACCAATTCCTGAAAATATCAGTCGACCTGGGAGGCCATGGTGCCCTTGTGTATCTTTAAGAGCTAATATATTATTGGAATTTTGGGAAAAGAATCGTTCATATATTCAAACTTTATATATATATATATATATATATATATATATATATATATATATATATATATATATATATATATATATATATATATATAAATATATATATATATAAATTTTTGTCCAATTATATGATTATGAGCTTCCAATTGGCTGTGGGATCACGTGTCACTACCAGAGCTTTGGGACGTTCTCACAGCTCTGTTTCTCCACCCCTGTGATGATGTCACTACTAGAGCTGGGAGGAGTTCTCACTGCTCTGTTTACTTTTGGTTTCCTTCCTCACAGCTGTTCCTCATGCGTTTGATTTCCCTCTCTTTATATCACCCCTCCTCCTATTGTAGGGCGTGGATTATAGTTCTCATTTCAGTTGTAGCTCTTGCTTTAGTATCTTCACTTGTAGCTATCAGTTCACTGGACCTGTGTTCTGCTGCAGCAAGCACTCCGGATATTGCCAGCTGTCCTTGGATCCGTCTTCTCTGCGGCTGCAACACCTTCAGCTAAGTGTACAGACATTGTTGTGTACCTGATTATTTTCTGACTGGATCTGAGGTGGCCACGGTTCCCTCCATATACTGAGTAGGGCACCGGTGGCCGTGCCCCTTCCACTATTGTAGGGGTTACAGTGGTCATCAGTCTTAGGCACGTGGGCATGCCTCGTTCCGCCATTTGGATCCGGGCATGTGCTTTAGCAGCATAGGGAGAGCTTTGAGGGTCGGACAGGGGTCACCCTTTATCCTCCCTAGTTTGGGTCCGGTCAGTAGCTCTTTTACTGTGTATACTATTGTTGCTCACATACAGCCGTGACATCACGTTTGAGTTTTTTGTAAGTTTCTCAATCCCCCAGTCTATACATTGCTTTATAGTAATTTTCCTTATCCAAAAGCAACACACACACACACACACACACACACCTTTTGTCAGTTAGTTTAAAATCCGATTCACATCCTCCAAGTCCTGGAGAGCCTCCCTTTATTTTTAGAGAGGTTAGGTTTTTCTATGCTTGTTTGTATTTCACTTAATACAACCCTCTTAAATGTCTCTATTTAGTTGTTACTGATTTGTGGGATAAAGTCTGATCTATCCTTCTGGCCAAAATGCATTTTTATCCCCATAGTTTTCAAGAATTGCCCCCTCTTTGGTCTGAAAATATTTTTTGGACATAAACCCCTTGCCGCATACATGAGGGGATGCGGTCTCTTGCCACATCCCCATGTGCATGTATGTGATATGATCGGGCGACCAGGCCCTTCTGTATTCGCCGGCATCGCGAAAAAAAAAAACTGTCGGCGGATTAACCCTTCTCATGCTGCGGGCAGTGCTGACCGTGGTGTGTACGGAGTTTACTGTGGGGAGGGGCTCCCTCTGACTCAATCAGACCCCCGGGCTCTGCCAAGGTTCTTTGGGTTTTAACATCACAGCGTTCACTGTGCACTAAAAATGACAATATGTCCTTATTTCTGCAGCTGAATATTACAGTGACCCAAAACTTGTATAGTTTTTATTGTAATTACTTTTTAAGAATGAAATATAAATAATATATATATATATATATATATATATATATATATATATATATATATATATACAAAAATCGGACTGCACTCCAAGCATTTCTTCAAAGAAACGTCGCTTTTGCCACCATATGGGTGAATAAAAACACACTTCTTTGAAGAAATGCTTGGAGTGCAGTCCGATTTTTGTATTCTATAAGTGGGTAAGCACCTTTTACCGTACTTGGACATTTGCACCTGTCTATTTTTCCATACTCCTCAGGGTGGTGCTGCCAGTGGTTTTTATATATATATATATATATATATATATATATATATATATATATATATATATATATATATTACACACACTCGCCTAAAGAATTATTAGGAACACCTGTTCTATTTCTCATTAATGCAATTATCTAGTCAACCAATCACATGACAGTTGCTTCAATGCATTTAGGGGGGTGGTCCTGGTCAAGACAATCTCCTGAACTCCAAACTGAATGTCAGAATGGGAAAGAAAGGTGATTTTAAGCAATTTTGAGCGTGGCATGGTTGTTGGTGCCAGACAGGCCGGTCTGAGTATTTCACAATCTGCTCAGTTACTGGGATTTTCACGCACAACCATTTCTAGGGTTTACAAAGAATGGTGTGAAAAGGGAAAAACATCCAGTATGCGGCAGTCCTGTGGGCAAAAATGCCTTGTGGATACTAAAGGTCAGAGGAGAATGGGCAGACTGATTCAAGCTGATAGAAGAGCAACGTTGACTGAAATAACCACTCGTTACAACCGAGGTATGCAGCAAAGCATTTGTGAAGCCACAACACGCACAACCTTGAGGCGGATGGGCTCCAACAGCAGAAGACCCCACTGGGTACCACTCATCTCCACTACAAATAGGAAAAAGAGGCTACAATTTGCACGAGCTCACCAAAATTGGACTGTTGAAGACTGGAAAAATGTTGCCTGGTCTGAGTCTCGATTTCTGTTGATACATTCAAATGGTAGAGTCCGAATTTGACGTAAACAGAATGAGAACATGTATCCATCCTCTGATGGCTACTTCCAGCAGGATAATGCACCATGTCACAAAGCTCGAATCATTTCAAATTGGTTTCTTGAACATGGCAATGAGTTCACTGTACTAAAATGGCCCCCACAGTCACCAGATCTCAACCCAATAGAGCATCTTTGGGATGTGGTGGAACGGGAGCTTCGTGCCCTGGATGTGCATCCCTCAAATCAACTGCAAGATGCTATCCTATCAATATGGGCCAACATTTCTAAAGAATGCTATCAGCACCTTGTTGAATCAATGCCATGTAGAATTAGGGCAGTTCTGAAGGCAAAAGGGGGTCCAACACCGTATTAGTATGGTGTTCCTAATAATTCTTTAGGCGAGTGTGTGAGTGTGAGTGTGAGTGTGAGTGATAGATAGATTATATATATATATATATATATATATATATATATCACTCACACTCACACACACACACTCGCCTAAAGAATTATTAGGAACACCATACTAATACGGTGTTGGACCCCCTTTTGCCTTCAGAACAGCCTTAATTCTACGTGGCATTGATTCAACAAGGTGCTGATAGCCTACAGCTATCCGCCTACAGAAGAGCATGGTGGGAGTTGTAGTTTTACAACAGCTGGAGGGCCTGCTTTAAACTATAAGAAAAGACTATGCAGATCTTGCATGGCTGATATTTTGAAAGAAGAACAAACAAATATCTTTTCAGAAATGAAGTCCTTCATTCAGGAAGAAATAAAATCTTCTCTGGCTTTCATGTCTACTCCCAGCACCCCTATTCCTCCTGCAAAAAAGCTGAGACTTTCCGTCCAGTCATCCTCTGACCCTGATGACATTGAGGCGGACTCCTCTACTCTAGACGAGTATTGGAGGAGGACCTCCTCTCAGAGGGAGATATCATGGTGCTAAAAAAATTTTTTTGATCCTCTGACATGGAGAAATTGCTAAAGGCAGTAAGATCCACAATGGGTATAGAAGACACTCCAAAGCCTCGCATGGTGCAAGATGAAATGTTTGGGGGCCTTCGCTCAAAAAAATCCAGGAAAATGATGATTATGGATGAGTGGCTGGATCCAGATAAGAGACTGTGTCTCAAAAGAATTTCGAAATTGACTATGCTTTGATCAGACAGAATGCTTAATTTTTGATATTCCAAAAATAGACATTCAGTTAGCCAAAGTAGTGGGGAAAAAACAAAATTACCCTTTGAAGATTCCTTACAACTGGGTGACCGTGAACGTAAGGCAGATGGCCTTCTAAAAAGATCTTAAGAATCTGCCATGTTTGGGGTAAAAACTAACATAGCGGCAACTTCTGTGGCTAGAGCTATGTACATTCGGTTAGCAGAACTAGAAGATCATCTTAAAAACAAGACTCCCAGATAAATAATTATAGATTCAATACCTCTGCTAAGATCAGCAACTGCCTTTTTGGCAGATGCATCGGCTGAGTCAATACGCTTTTCCGCTAAGGAGGCAACTTTCTCCAATGCAGCACGCAGACCCTTATGGATGAAGGCTTGGTCAGGAGACAAAGTATCTAAGGCTAAACTATGCTCCATACCCTTTTCAGGCGAATTTGTGTTTGGTCCAACATTGGACAAGATACTGGAAAAGGCTGCCGACAGAAAAAAGGGATTCCCAGAGGAGAGGGAATCAAGGAAGAAGCCCTTTCGTCAGTTTTCATCTCAATCCAGATCATACAGAGGGAAGGGAAAATCAGGTCGGTGGAGCTACCCCAAGGGAGGTAGAGGATTTATCCTTAATCCCCAGAATAGACAGGGAAACAGAAAATGACGCCAGAGTGGGAGGCAGATTGAAAAGATTTCCTATTCAGTGGAGTCAGATTACAACAAATTCCTGGGCATTAGATATCATTGCCCAGGGGTACAAAATTGAATTCTCTTCAATTCCTCCAGAGAGATTTCAGATCACGTCCCAAAACAAACGAGTTCAAACAAAAATCTGGCAGGGTGTTCGGTACTTTGTAAGATCAGGAGTAGTCCAGTAGGTTCCGGATTAAGGAAAAGGTTTGTTACTCAAACCTTTTTATTTAGTAAAAAAAAAAACCTGACCTTTCGTACTATAATAAATCTGAAGCCTCTAAACAGATGAATTATGTACAAGAGATTCAAGATGGAGTCAATCGTCTCGGCAGTACCGTTAATTCCAGAGGTTGCTTTTTAAGACTTCAGTGGACCTAAGGGATGCTTATTACCACATTCCAATTCACCAGGGGTCCCAAAGATTTCTAAGATTTGCATTAAGAGATCCAAAAGGAATCATTCATCATTTCCAGTACGTAGCCCTTCCGTTCAGCATCTCATCGGCACCAAGAATATTTACCAAATTAGTGGTGTAGATGGTCGCCTTCTTACGCAAAAAAGGAAACCGCATTATTCCTTATTTGGATGACTTCTTAATAGTCGGCAACTCAAAAGAAGTAAGTTCCTGGGCCACGCAGAACTTTATAGACACTCTTTCGGATCTAGGATGGATTGTAAATTGACTCTTATCCCATCCACAAAAATCAGATTCCTAGGCGTAGCGTTAGATTCCAGATCTCAGAAGACGTATCTACCCCAGGACAAGTCAGAAGCCCTCAGGGAGAAAATATCACACTTTCAGATGACTCAGATGTTCCATTCGGGAAGCTATGAGTCTGTTAGGAAATCTAACCTCCTGTCTAATCTCAGTCACTTGGAGTCAGTCTTGCACAAGAGTAATACAGAACTGGATTTTAATGGAATGGAGGACAATCAACCTTAGACAAAAAGATTCAGATACCACGAAGTCAAAACAGACCTCAACTGGTGGAAAGAAAATAAAAATCTCCGGGGTACAGATTTGCTCAAACATCCAGAAGTACAGATCATTACCGACGCCAGTGCCTTGGGCTGGGGGGGCAAAGATAGGAGACCAGTTTGTTCAGGGAATTTGGCCCAGCAGTATGAAAGGAAGGTCTTCAAACTACAGAGAACTATATGCAGTTCTCGGGACACTCTCAGATGTGGCAGATCTTTTAAGAGGCCGACACCTAAAGATCCTCTCGGACAACATCGCAACTATAGCATACCTGAAACATCAGGGAGGAACAAAATCCAACCTATTGGGGGAAGTGGCAAGAAATAAATTCTCATGGGCAAAAGAAAATATCCTTTCATTAATAGCAGTCCACTTAAAGGGGTTGTCCGGGTTCAGAGCTGAATGCTCCGATGCGCTCCCTTGCCCTGCGCAGGTCACAGGTTCTTTTGTTTTAAATAACACACTGCCGGGCGTAAAATTCCGCCCGGCAGTGTGTACGGTGACGTCACTGGCTCTGATGTGCGGGCTTTAGCGCTGCCCTAGCCATTTTACTGGCTAGGGCAGCGCTAAATCCCGCCCATCAGTGCCGTCACCGGGGTTCCTGGCAGCCCCATGGAGAGCCCTGGTACGTCACCGGATCTCCAAAAAATGCCTTTGCCCTGCGTGATTTAGCGCAGGGCAAAGGAGAGCATCGGAGCATGAACTGCTCCGATGCTCAAGTCAGGGGGGCTGCCAGGGGGAAAATGGAGGGATGTCCGGGTTCAGCTCTGAAGCCGGACAACCCCTTTAAAGGGATCCGAAATCATAGAGGCAGATTTTCTAAGTCTGAGAAGGATAGCTCCTGGAGAATGGCCCTTAAACAAGGACATCTTTCAGAAGATCACATCCAGGTGGGGTCAGCCAGAAATAGCTCTGTTCTCAAGAAAAAATACTCAGGTGGATCTATTCTGTTCACTAGACCCAAGGGACAGACCATGGGTGGTGGACGCCCCATCTAAGTTGGTCTATGCATTTCCTCTAATTCCTCGTATTATACAGAAGAGACAAAAGTAATTTTAGCCCCACACTGGCCAAAAAGAAGTTGGTTCTCTACCCTAAAACAATTGGCATTAGAAGAACCATGGGCGATCCTGTTTCAGAAGGAAATGTTGCTTCAGGGCCCCATACAGCATCCAGAGCCTCAGATTTTCAGACTAGCTGTTTGGATCCTGAGGGCGAAACACTTAGTAAGCAGGGTCTATCAGACAAAGTAATTCTTACCTTGAAAGCCAGCAGAAAAAAGTAGCATCAGCCATATATCTCAAAGTATGGAAAAAATTCTGCAGTTGGCTAGAAGAGCATCCTGATACTTCTCCTCCAATTAATAAGATCTTAGATTTTTTGCAAAGGGGCTTAGAGCTAGGTTTAAGGCCTAGTACTCTTAGAGTACAGATATCTGCTTTAAGCACCTTCTATGATGTACGTCTTGCAGAACATAGATGGATAAAAAGATTCATTAGAGCTGCCACTAGGTTAAGACCAATGTTAAAGTCCAGGATTCCTGGGTGGGACCTAAACATAGTGCTAGAGGGGCTAACAAAACCTCCCTTTGTTCCCTTATTTGAAATTTCGATCAAACATCTTTCTTTCAAAACAGCCTTCTTGATAGCCATCACTTCCGCAAGACGTATAGGGGACATTTCAGGCACTTTCCTGTAGAGAGCCCTTCCTCCAGATTATTGATGCTCATATTAGACTAAGACTAGATCCGGGATTCTTACCTAAAGTAGTCTCGGACGTTCATCGCAAACAGGAGATTGTTTTGCCTTCAGTCTCCAGCTTTCAGGAGAAGGAGATTGAGGGAAAGCTGAAATTCCTAGATGTAAGAAGTACTGTCTTACAGTACTTAGTGGCCTGCAAATATTTTTGAAAGGAAGATAACCTCTTGATTCAGTTTTCAGACAAGAATAAAGGAAAGAAGCTATTAAAATCCTTTATAGCTAGGTGGATAAGATCCACAATACAATTCTGCTACTCCCTCCAGGAACGGTCATGCCCGGGGAGTATTAGGGCTCATTCTACCAGAGCCACTGCCTCTTCTTGGGCCGAGAAGGGAGGCATATCGTTGAACCAAATTTGCAGAGCTGAAACTTGGTCCAGTCTAACTACTTTTGTTGAACACTATCGCTTTAGCCTAACCGCCTCTGCAGACCTACAGTTTGGCCAAAAAGTTCTGCAGGCGATATCTCACCCTAAAAGGCAAAGTAGGGAGGCTCAACACTAAAGATGAACGGATAGCGGTGGGTTCACTGCTGATTGGGTCACTCACCCAATTAAGAAAGTGAAATGTATAGCAAAGAAAAGCAGGCGACACCACCTTTTGGAATAAGCGTGGAACAATGGAAATACTCTTTAGAATATTTATTCTGAGATATCACACATAAAAAACATAAAAAATGGCCAATATTATAAAATAAAATACAATAAAACATTCAATTACAATAATACACTGGATAAAAATACAATTAAATCAATAAGGATGTGGTCTCCTGAAATAATGTCTCATGAGATAAGTTGCGGCAGAGAGCTGTAAAAATCCACCTGTAGGTGTTTGCCAAATGGGACTGTCTCTGTGAGACTCTTACCGCTCAGTAGTCCCGATGTTATTAGTATATGGTTAACTTCCACGGAGCGGTGGAGAAGTGTCGTCACCAGAACCCTGGATTCTCAACGCTGAATGATGAACAAGCGCGCAGCTTGCAGTAAGTAGTCACACAACGGTGCAGGATACAAACACCGGAGCGCAGGACGCTGAATGCTGAATGTTCAGCTCGGAGGGCGTGCTCTCGATCAGATGATCCCCACTAAGATGACGGATATCTGGAATGTTCAGTTGAAATGCTTTATTCCGCTGCTGTGCCGGTACTTTGAGTTCAGGGATATCACATATGAGTTTCGTTCCCCTCTCTGTCTCGTAGGCGCCGCTCTATCAGTAGAAGAGCCGGCGCTCGATGGTTAATGCAGGCTCCTTTTTTTTTTTTTTTCTGCGCTAGACTTGATTTGTAGATGAGGGTGTGATACTCCTCAGAGAAATCCTTTTGGAGTGCGCCTAAGGTCTGCAGTGAGACACAGTAGATCCGGGTATCTATGATACTTTAGCACGGAAAGTCAATGTCCATCAGGGGGGATCCTAGCACCAAACGCGTTTCGGGGTCTGTTATCACCCCTTCCTCACTGAGGAAGGGGTGACCCCGAAACGCGTTTGGTGCTAGGATCCCCCCTGATGGACATTGACTTTCCGTGCTAAAGTATCATAGATACCCGGATCTACTGTGTCTCACTGCAGACCTTAGGCGCACTCCAAAAGGATTTCTCTGAGGAGTATCACACCCTCATCTACAAATCAAGTCTAGCGCAGAAAAAAAAAAAAAAAAGGAGCCTGCATTAACCATCGAGCGCCGGCTCTTCTACTGATAGAGCGGCGCCTACGAGACAGAGAGGGGAACGAAACTCATATGTGATATCCCTGAACTCAAAGTACCGGCACAGCAGCGGAATAAAGCATTTCAACTGAACATTCCAGATATCCGTCATCTTAGTGGGGATCATCTGATCGAGAGCACGCCCTCCGAGCTGAACATTCAGCATTCAGCGTCCTGCGCTCCGGTGTTTGTATCCTGCACCGTTGTGTGACTACTTACTGCAAGCTGCGCGCTTGTTCATCATTCAGCGTTGAGAATCCAGGGTTCTGGTGACGACACTTCTCCACCGCTCCGTGGAAGTTAACCATATACTAATAACATCGGGACTACTGAGCGGTAAGAGTCTCACAGAGACAGTCCCATTTGGCAAACACCTACAGGTGGATTTTTACAGCTCTCTGCCGCAACTTATCTCATGAGACATTATTTCAGGAGACCACATCCTTATTGATTTAATTGTATTTTTATCCAGTGTATTATTGTAATTGAATGTTTTATTGTATTTTATTTTATAATATTGGCCATTTTTTATGTTTTTTATGTGTGATATCTCAGAATAAATATTCTAAAGAGTATTTCCATTGTTCCACGCTTATTCCAGAAGGTGGTGTCGCCTGCTTTTCTTTGCGATATCTCACCCTACTTATTATTTGTTAGTTCTCATTGTGGCCATCATGGTGAATTAAATGGGGAAAACCGTAATTAGTCTTACCGGTAATTCCGTTTCCTTGAATCCACCATAGTTTATGGAAAATATATTGGGTATGAAGAAATACTCAAAGTACACATGCTATAGTTCACCACCTACCTTGGAATATTGTAAAACACCGAGGGGGTGGAGGGGTGGGGGCTATTTAAACTCGATGTGTTCCTGCCCTTACAGAGGTCAAGGGTCATCTCATTGTGGCAGTCATGGTGGATTCAAGGAAACGGAATTGCTGGTAAGACCAATTGCGGTTTTATGCGCATTTAGAATGCACACATTATAGGGGTTAAAGGGCAGGAATTGGGTTTCTCTGATTCTTGACATTGCAGCAGCTTTTGGGTTGCAAAAGCACAGATTCTGAGTTTGCCATCAGCATGACCTACAGCTAAGGTATGATGCCTTCAAATCCATTATGTACATGTATGTTGTATTATATTAAAGGGGTAGTTTCATCTCAGACATTGGGGGTATATCGCTAGGATATGCCACCAATGTCTGCCACCGTCTTTAGAACAGAGCCTACGAAGTGAAGGAGCCACCGATCGGCTATTTTCAGCACTCCGTTAGGAATGCTTGCTCAGTGCGCCCTCCATCACTTTGTGGGTGGGACATGCACCTATAAACATTGGGGGTATATCCTAGCAATGTGTCCCCAATGTCGGAGATGATACAACCCCTTTAAGATGAAAACTTAACATTTTGAAACTTTTTATTTCTCAAAGAATGACATCGATACTGTATGCTGAAACTGAAATGCCTGTCTAAAATATAATTTGATTTTTTTTTTGCCTTTTATTATATTGCCACTTGCAGACCATGAAGCGAGTACGCACAGAACAAATTCAGTTGGCCGTGACCTGCTATCTCAAACGCCGTCATTACATAGATGTAGATGGATCTCTAAAGCAAGGTCTTCGACTTTGCCAGACTGCAGAAGAAATGGCAACTAATCTAACTGGTAGGTGGAGAAGCTGGGCTACGAGGTGCTTTTGCATGCTACATACACTCATCACAGTGATTACAATATTAGACCAAAAGTTTATTGCGGAAAACTGTACAATTGAAAGTAGTCCCTTGTACCCTGTTGGGCCAACTGTAGCCTGAATACAAGATGATACAGTTGGGCATGGGGGCATACAGGTTCTTTATGGTATCCTGCTGCACATTTGCCCACAGGTTTGCTGAAGCTGGCTCCATAAATGATTGATTGGCAATAACTCTTGCAATGGGGCAGGCCATGAAGTGTTGCAATCTGGCACATGCCTCCCTGGCAAGGCTTAACTGTGTGTGACCAAACATTACCCGGCTGAAAAATGCAGTTAAAAGCCCTCTCATTAGAGGAAACGCATGTCGCAGAATGTCCTGCACATATTGCTGAGCTGTTAGTGTCCCTCCGTATCACTACTAGGGGTGACCGTCTGTTTTATGTAATAGCTCCCCAGATCATTATGTCAGTAGTTGGGCAGTGTTTCATGCCACAGCAAAAGCAGTATTCAAGTGCTCTATACCAGGCATCCATACTTGAACCTGAGAGTCTTTGCTAAAGATGATATGGTTCCAGTCCGTAGCAATCCAGGTTTAACCACACCACTGCAAACAAATGCAGTGATGGTTGGCTGTCAGAGGTATGAAACGTAATCACTTTGACGTGAAAATTTCCTTCTGCTAAGCGCCTGAAATTGATCGTAGCAGAAACAGGGGTGTTTAATGAAGGTGCCACCTGGATGATGGACAATGAAACTTTGGGCGCTGCTTACCGTATTTTTCGCCCTATAAGATGCACCGGCCTATAAGGTTCACCTAGGTTTTAGAGGGGGACAATAAGAATTATTATTATTTTTTTTTTTATTTATATTTTTTTTGGTCAGACCTCAGCTAACAGCCCCAATAAGATCCCCAATGTTAATAAGACCTCAGCTTAGACCTCAGAAAAGAGCTCCATGCCTCTCATAGCAGCCCGCTAAATATTAAATAAAAAAAAAACACTAACCTCACCTGCTCCTGGACGCCGCCGCTCCTCTCCTCCTGGACAATCTGCATCCTCTGGCTGTGCTGTGAAGGCTGCGCACAGTGTGACGTCGTAGACCGCTTCACGCAGTGCGCAGCCCTGCACAGCTGACAACCGAGGACCACGAAGCGGTGAGTACAAAGCCTTCACCGCTTCCCAGTCCTCCGGTACTAATGAGCACTTCCATAATAGAAGCGGCTCATTAGTATTTCCCCCCCCCCCCCCTCTTCTTTTGGGGCGAAAAATACAGAATATCTGTCGGTGGGTCAAATGGTCCGCTCTACTGGTGGGCTGTCTAGAGCCTGTTCGCTGTGTGCCCTCATGTAACCAGGGCTAACAGCACCTGCTAACAGTTCATAACGGCCTACATGGCTCAATGTCTGTCAAATGGGCCACCTGTCTTTAAGTGCATCATAGAGGCATATCTAGCTGTTAACTGTCTCACCAAGAGGTACACCACCCAAAAGTAGCCTCTGAGAGCCTTTGTGGGGCAATGGGGGAAACACTTTATGCCCTTTTGTGGCAAAACCCACTGTCTAATCAGACCACTCCTGTAATCATTTACATATGTCTGCCTGAGACATAACTGCATGCTGAATTTTGCAGCAATCGGACAATTCTTTTTGTCAGGCTGTATTTTATGCAGCTGAAGACCACACTTTAACCCCTTAAGCCACCATTACGTACAGGTTTTTCATGGCAGCAATCGGTCATCATGACTGCAGACATGGTGACAGCACTGACATCTCGGCTGTAACATACAGCTAGTGATCTCTGCTAACCAGCCCTCCTTGGTCCCGGGACAGTGATTGATCTGATTGGCTAGTCTATACAGGGACTGCTGTATGCAACCGGACGCCTTCACAGGCATCCTGCTTTCCATGGTATATCTGAGCCTGATAAATGAAAATACACTGCAGTACACTATCCAGTGTATTAAAGAGCCATTAGACCCACTGGTCTACCAGATCTTTAAAAAGATTATGCGGTAAAAGTGAACGCAAAAATAATTTTAAAAAAACTATGGTGGAATTGCAATTTTGTCCACCTCACTTCCCAACAAATGGTATAAAAAGTCATCTGTAGCCAAAATTTGTACTAATCAAACTGTCACCTCATCCCACAAAAAATGAGTCCCTACATGAGACAATCGCCCAAAAAAATAAAAATATGGCCGTCAGAAAATGGAGACACAAAAAACACTTTGGTTTTAAAAAAAAAAAGTTAAATGGAAAAATATACATATTGGATATCGCCGCATCTGTAACAACCTGCTCTATAAAAATATCACATGATCTAACCTGTCAGGTGTTCCAAAAGGGGTTCACATTTTGGGAGTTTCTACTGTAGGGTGCATCCTCCCGAGCTTCAAATGAGGCATGGTGTCTAAAAACCAGTCCAGCAAAATCTGCCCTCCAAAAACTATATTGCGTTCCTTTCCTTCTCCGTTCTGCCGTGCACCGATACAGCAGTTTACAACCACTTATGGGGTGTTTCTGTAAACTGCAGAATCCTGGTAATAGATATTGAGTTTTGTTTGGCCATTCACCCTGTGTTACAGGAAATAATGGATTGCCAAATCTGCCAAAAAAGTGAAATTTAAGAATTCCATCTCCATTTTCCTTTTTAATTCTTGTGGAACACCTAAAGGGTTAACAAAGTTTGCAAAATCAGTTTTAAATACCGTGAGGGATGTAGTTTGTGAAATGGGGTCATTTATGGGTGATTTATTTTTTACTATGTGAGCCCCACAAAGTGACTTCATAACTGAACTAGTCTTAAAGTGGGTTTTGGAAAAAATTTAAGAATGGTTTCTACAATTCTAAGCCTTCTTAAAAATAAAATAAAAAAATAAATAAAAATTGTTTACAAAATATCAACATAAGTAGAGATATGGGAAATCTAAAGTAATTATTTTGTGAGGTTTCACAATCTGCCTTTAAAAGCAGAGAAATTATTATAATTTTTATTATATATAAATGAAGGTGTTTTTAGATCGACACATATTTACCACTGTCATGAAGTACAATGTGCCACGAATAGCTTGGATAAGTAAAAGCGTTCCAAAGTTATTACCACACAAAGTGACATGTCCAAAATTTGGCCTGTTCCTTTTAAAGGGGTTGTGTCACTTCAGCAAATAGACTATATCATGTAGAGAGAGTTAATACAAGGCACTTACTAATGTATTGTGATTGTCCATATTGCATCCTTTGCTGGTTGGATTCATTTTCATCACATTATACACTGTTCGTTTCCATGGTTACAGCCACCCTGCAATCCATCAGCGGTGGTCGTGCTTGCACAATATGGGGAAAAAGTACCAGCCTATGTGAGCTCTCATGGTCTCGGCCACCAGAGAGGCTGGCACTTTTTCCTATAGTGTGCAAGCACAACCGCTGCTGGATGACAAGGTGGTTTTAACCATGGAAACGAGCAGTGATAATGTGATGGAAAAATTAATCCAACCGGCAAAGGAGGCAATATGGAGAAATAATACATTAGTAAGTGCCTTGTATTAACTTTCTGTAAATGATAAATCCTATTTACTGAAGTGAGACAACCCCTTTTAAGGTGAAAAATGGCTTGGTACGGAAGGGGTTATTGATGCTACTTGGCAACATAGTGAAAGTGAATTGAGTCATATTGTGACTCGCTGGTTGCTACAACATTATGGTTACAAGACCTCCATCTCTGCTGGATTTCTTGCCACTGTATTGTCATGGCAACCTGTGAATCTGTACATTTTTACTCTGCTGCTATTTAGTATGGTGACCGTGTGGTCTTCACCTGCTTTACCAAGATTGCTGTGTAGCCGTAGCCCAAGAAATCTGCTAAAAAAGTAACGTATCATTTTATTGGACAGCAAACTTAACACTAGAAACCAGCTGCTGCCAAGGCCAATAAGATAATGGGTTGCATCAGAAGGGGCATAGATGCCCGTATAGAGAACATAGTGCTACCACTTTACAAATCGCTAGTCAAACCACACATGGAGTACTGTGTACATTTCTGGGCCCCTGTAAACAAGGCAGACATAGCAGAGCTGGAGAGGGTCCAGAGGAGGGCAACTGAAGTAATAACTGGAATGGGGCAACTACAGTGCCCGGAAAGATTATCAAAATTAGGGTTATTCACTTTAGAAAAATGACTGAGGTGAGATCTAATAATATAATGTGTATAAATACATTTATATGATACATATATCTGTCTGAGCATGTGGTCATGGTATTTCTGGAGTGTGATATTACAGGTTATAGTTACTAGAATTCTGGAGAAGGGTTGATCCAGGGAGTTATTCTGATTGGAGTCAGGAAGGCACTTTCTCCTAAAATTAGGAAAATTTGCTTTCACATCGTGTGTTTTTAGCAGGGTCAACTTGCAGGCTGAACTGGATGGACTGATCCAAACTATTACTATGTTAAAAGGGCTCCCAAAGGTCTCGTATGATGTTTTATGGGGGCACAAAGTATAAACTATAAAAAATAGACCTAATAAAATCATGCCACACTATAACACCTAACCCATGTATCACAAGGACTGTTATGCAAAGGGAACACAATGAAAAAAACAAAACACTATTTTACTTGCACATTATGTATGTACACTACAGGTGAAAAGGAATTGCATTAATGCAGCTTAAAATTAGAATTTTGTGAAAAGTTCACTATTCTAGGCTCAAAGTGTCACACTCTAGTCAGCTAATTAATCCATACCTCCTGAGCAAAGGGTAACTCAAAATTGTGACTTTGGGGTTTCATAAGCTGTAAGCCATAATCATCCAAATTATAACAAATAAAGGCTTGAAATATCTCACTTTGCATGTAATGAGTCTATCTAATATGTTAGTTTTATCTTTTTAAGCTGCATTACGGAAATAAATTAACTTTGCACAATATTCAAATTTTTTTTTATTTTCACCCGTGTATATATAATTTTAGGAAGCTGGAAAAAATGTGCAGCAGTATTTTTACACGTTGAGTTTCTGGACATGACTGTCATTCTTCTATGAGATATTTTTCATATATGCCCATTTAAAGGGCTTCTCCGAGCTTTTCCTAAAATCCTGGCATGTTCTGTCCTGTGTAGAAAAGCTAGCTTAGTGTGTACTTGCCTGTCCAGAGTGCTGCTGTCTAATCTGTGGGCTCTTCCACCCAGGTCCAGACTGAGCCTTCCTGTTCAGCTGGATGTACAGTGTATGCAGCTGAACAGGAAGACTTGGGAACATATCGCGTTAGGACTTGACTGGAAGAGCCTGCCGCGAATGTGATCACAGCGGCATCAGTGGCACGGCAGAAAGGTAAGTACTGAGAAAACAATCTTTTCTACACAAGAAAAAAAATGTCGGATTTTATGAAAAGTCCGAAGAACACCTTTAACCCCCTAATGTTTCTAAAATCTTGTGATTTTTATTTTAAATTTTTTTTTTTTTTTCCCCTTTATCTCCTATTCAGTACAGGCCGAGTCTAGCTTTTCAAATATTGTATCTTCCGCACCGTGTCAAGTAGAACCACAGCAATACGAACTGCAGTTTGCACGTCTTCGGAAGTTTCTTTCAGGTTAGTGACATAAAGTACATTTCTTGTGTTTTAATTGTAGTTTCATTAGATTTAAGTAGATTGTGCCAAGTACTGAAGTGAATTTTTATCCATTCTTTATTTAACGGTTTAGAAATACACTGTGATGTTCATATGAACGATAGTAAACAGCTAATTGACATAAAGCAGAAAATATTGCTGTTCGTTAATAGAAAAACCAGGGTGGGGTGGGGAGTTGTGCATGTACCACATAAATAAAAGAAATGGCTGAAAATGAAATTTTTCAGGCAGTATTCCAAGATGGTGAATACAGTCTGTAGGAGGAAATATATCAAGTACCTGGTAAACTTCTAATTACATTGACTTTACAGGGTGTGTGACCCGAAACCAGCCTAGTTAATACTATAAGTCTACTAGAAGAGAAACGTTGATCAATTAGACCCTCCTAATCAAGGCGTCAAATTGTTGCCAGAAAAGTCTTATTTTTGGAGCAATCCCCCCCCCCCCCCCCCCCCCCCCCTTAAATGTGAGAGTGCGCCAACCTACTCACCACACCTGTAGCACAGGTTATCATCTGTTACATGATTGAAATCGCACCATAAACAGCACCACCAGAGAGATGGACTCCTCCCCCCAGGGGGAGCCAACCTAGAGCAGTAAAGGAAACACTTCCATCCCATACATCAGTGGTTTCCTGTCCCTAGGAAGCCTGGAGTGATTCCATAGCCTGGTTGGCTGTGTACAGTATCTGGCTGGAGGACCTGGGAAGCTAGAAATCCCTGTCGTTCAGGGTAGCTAGGTCCCTCGTATGTCTCCCGGTGTGGAGCCGGTTCTTTCACCCCCAGCTGCAGGTCTCTTGTACTTGCCGCCCACCTCCTGCTCGCTCCTCGCCACCGCCGCGGCCTGCTCGTAGTGCGGGAGGGGGCCACAGCAGTTTTGTGACTCGCTGCTTCAGCAGAGGTTCGCAGCGGTCTGCTGGTGGAATGTAGGAGGGGTCCGGTGCTCCTGCGTGGTTGCGCTGGGAGCTCCGGTGGCCCCGGCCATTTTGGAGGCGAGGCCAAAGTCACATGTCAGGAGGAGGAGGGATGATGCTGGTGTTCCGTGAAATTATGGTACCTGTTAAAATGTGGTATTATACTTTATTAATTCACATTAAAATATTGGGAAGAGAGTGAATCACTATTGCTAAAATAACAGTTGGGACAGACCCTTGCTAAGCTATAGAAATAACTAGGTTGGCAACGGGTATATGCCAAAGAGTCAGTTACTCCTCCTTCATAAACACCCCCTATCAATTATTGCGGGGTGTACATATAAGAACTGTAATGTCATTGCATTACCCAAAATGCACTTCTGCTGTTGGTGTAATGTTACTCATTTACCCATAGGTGACACTATTACCTAAACGATTAGTATCATTCTATTAAGGGTTAAATATCCAAGTATGACTTTATCTCACATTCTATACACATGACATCTAGAACCTAAATCAAAGCTAGAGGGATTCATTCTGACACATCTACCAATCAAGCACAGACTCTTAGGCACCATTTGAATGTTTCCCACATTGTTAATTTATGGGACCGATAACAATATGATGAGCCTTATTTTCTCAGAGATATCTGTGCCTCCTCTGCTACACCAACGGGTGATTGATGGTTAGTTAAAATAACACATCTTTACAGATGCTCATTAACAAAGTCCATACTTAAACGGTTTTCTTCATATAATAGGAATATATGCGTTCCTATTGAGAAATATATATGACAGATACATAAACGTCCTTAATACGTAACAATCTAAAACGATGCATATGATTTTCTTGTACAAAACTATGGTTGATTATACGTTATTAATCAGATTTTCTGCTTTCATTAATAAATTCCAAACTGTAGAGGTGATTAGCACCAGCTGCGTCCAGAGAATATCCTTTGACAAGAAGGCCTTTTTTCAGACTGGTACATCCATGAGAAGAAATCTTATTAACAGCGTCCTTCCTATGACCCTCTCTCAGCCATCTTTAAAATACATACATATAGCAATATGGCCTCTTATAGGTGTATATATAATCAAAGCCACAATAATTATAATATTTAGATAAATGTTTGATACACTTGTGAAAAGCACAACAGCTCTTATCAGGGCGGCTGCCTGGGTAAAAATGGTGAAATGTCGAACCTGGACAACACTGTTAACCCCTCAAGGACCTCCATCGTATATGTATGGCAACGGACACCATAGCCGCCAGGTTTCTGCTATTTTAAATGGCAGAGACCCGCGGCACATGTAAGCGATCAGCCATAAGGCTGATCGCATACATTTTACCCTTCAGATGCCGTAGTCAAATGTGACCACGGCATGTGATCAGTCCGGAAGCGGAAATCGCCCTTCTGGTCCGGTAACGGCGTTACTTGACTGAGATCAGGAAACCTGTTACATTGCTGAAATAGCCCAAAGCCTGCTTGAGGCTTCGGTGCCTGTTTCAGGAATATACCAATACAGGCCAATAGGTGGCAGCATTGTATTGTTATAGTGTAAATTAAGTGTTCAATGATGTCTATATATACTTCAATGGGCAATCTAATGACTGCTAGTTATTGTCACCCAAGGTAAAAAAAAACAAAAAAATCGTTTTTACAAATATAAAAAATAAAATAAACGTTCAAATTGCCCTCCTTTCCTTAAAATAAAAATACTTAAACATCATGGGCATCGGCTCGTGCAAAAATGCCCATACAATTAAAATATAACAATATTAATGGTGTAATGGGGGGAAAAATTAAAACGGCCAATTTCCCTTTTTTTTTATTTTTTTTATTTTTTTTTTATTTTGTCCCTTCAACTACCCAATCTTTTTTTTTTAATTTTTTTTATAAAAAGTGATCAAAAAGAACGCACACACACTTCAAATTGGCATCACTAAAAAGAACAGATCGTCCCGCAAAAAATGAGCCCTTGCACAGCCACATACACATAACTACATAAAGTTATAGGGGTCAGAATATGGTTATAAATTTTGGTTAATAATTTTTTTTTTACTTTTCCAGTATTAGGGCTTGATCCTAGCCGCATGGGGATCGTGGACCCATTCATTTGTATGGGTCCGCGATCCATCCGTTCCGTAAAAAGAGCAAGTGTTATCTTTTTGCGGTGCGGGGGCACGGAACGGAATCCCTCCGTAGTGTTTCGTTCCGCATCTCCAGATTTGCGGACCCATTGAAGTGAATGGGTCCGCATCCATGATTCGTAATGCGGCAACGGGCAGCACACCTTTGTGACTGAGCCCTTAAAACGCAAGAAAAATGTATCAGAATTGCGTTTTCACAATTCTACTCAATTTTGATTTTTTTTATTTTTTTTTCGCTTCCTACTACATGGTATGCAACCATAAATGGTGCCATTAGAAAGTACAACTTGTCCCGCAAAAAGTAAGCCCTCATAAGGCTATGTGAATAAAAAAACAAAAGTTAGGACTATGGGAAGGCGGAGAGTGAAAAATGAAAATGCAAAAATTTGCAATCCCCCGGTCCTGAAGGGGTTAATGGGCAATCAATACTTTGCAAAAGAAGAAATGCTCACATTTTCCCCAAGTTACCTGGCGACATGTGGTTACTGTGGGTATTTTTGACTATTACAATACTTTATCGTGATAACTCTATATGTAAATAAAGAAGTTTATACATTTTTTCCCATTGGGGAACTTGAACTTGCAATCCTCTAAGTGCCCATATAATACACTGCAGTACTATTTTACTGAAGTGTATCAAGTCAGTTAAAGGGACCTGTACTGTTGACATGTATGTTTTAGTGAATAACTCTGGAGCATCTTTTCTTGTAACTCTGTGTACAGTTCCTCTATTATTCCTGCTATAAGTTTGAATAAATGGCCAACTGGGTGTTACCAGTTGGTGGTGTGTCCTTGCACAGTCTGACACTGGCCAGGTAGTTACAGACTCTGTAGGGACACGCACCTCTTTCACAAGGGGAATGGTAACAGTCGGCAGTTTATTCATAAATTTATAGTAGGCATAATAGAAATGCATAACACATCAGAAGAAAAGATGCTATAGAATTATTACATAGGAAGGTTGTCTCAGTCAGGAGAGATGATGGATCCTGGTTAAAGTAAAACTGACAATGCCTGTTGGCTGCAAACAAAAAACAGGACTTAATGCATTCCTAATTGGGTCTGCTTCTAATTTCTGAACCTTGTCTGTGGGCTCTTGAACAGTTGTGTGTTTATTTTTTTTTAAATGCGGCTTGTGGACTGCAATACAGCCGCGATCGTGTCCACGAAGCCTGAACTTTGTTCCTTCAAAACAAGAGTGGTCTTTTCTTCTTGAAAAATGCTGATCAGGGAAATTATGTGGGTTGGGGTAAGGTTTATCGTAGCCCTGAACCGAGGATGGATGAAATGGGTGAGGCAATACCAAAGGCAAAAAATGACACGCAATGTCCCAAAAATATAAGGGAAAGTCTTTAACTGGCACAATAATAAAAATGACATAAAATAAGAATGAGAAGTGGCGTCATCGCTGGCAGTCAGACACCACATGAGAGTATGAAGTCTAATCGTGATTGTATCATCAGATAGTCTTACCACATAACCTGGTCAGAACTGTGTCCAAAACCTCATTGGCAGAAAAGGCTGAAGGCGATTCAGTCAAGATAAAGATGATAAAAATGCCAAGCTGCGTTCTGAAGAGAAAAATGTTACCTAATTCTTCTTCTTCTTCTTCTTTCTTAAACAGATGAGGATTGTCCTGAAAGCCAGGATGTGGCTGCCGTACTCTACCCTTTATTTGTTTACCTCCATCTTGACATGGTTCAAAATTGCCTTAAAAGTATGGTGGATAGCTTCTACAGTCGTTTCCATGGGATGTTTCTTCAGAATCCCGCACAGAGAGAGATAATTCAGCTGCTTCAGACAACCATGACCATGCAAGACATACACTCAAACTTTAAGCTGCAAGCTTTTCTCGATAACAAGTATGTTGTCCGCCTGCAGGAAGACGGCTATAATTATCTGCTCCGCTACATGCAAAGTGACGACAACATCGCCCTGCTCAAGGCTCTGACATTACATGTGCATTTAGATGTTCAGCCAAAGAAGAGAACAGAGTACCAACTATATGCAAGTAATACTTTTTCCACCAGAGGGGGGAATGGCACTCTTGAGCCACAGGACGTACCAGCTCCTATTCTCCAAAATGAAGCAGCACTTGAGCAGCTGCAGGACTGTATAAAACGTGTAAAAGATGGGCCACCTTCATGTACGACTGTATGTTTCTATGCATTTTACAACACTGACAATTTGTTGAACACGGCTGAAATTTCCCCCAATGGCAAACTCCTTGTTGCTGGGTTTGATAACTCTTCTATAAAATTGTGGAGCCTGAGGACGAAAAAACTTAGAGCAGAAACGAACAGAGTGGATGTTTCGCGCATACAACTAGCCAGTGATATCCTAGAAGAGGTATGTTTTTGTGTTACATAGTACCAGTCAAAGATATGTCCACGTTTAATCAAAGCATGAGAATAAATGTGGCTGAAGTGAAGGATTTGTGGGAAACGAGTGTTTTTATACATTTCCATAAGCATTAAAAGGGTTGTGCCAACTTTGTTATCGTATGTCCACAGGATAGGAGATAACTAGCTGATTGCTGGGACCCCCACCAATTACAAAAACTGGGGTTCCCGTTCCCCCACTTTGATAGATGCATGCACGCTGCTGCTCCATTCATTCTCTACGGGAGCACAGGAGATGGCTCAGTGCTGTACTTGGCTATCTCTGGCACTCGCATAGAGAATGAATGGAGAGGGTGCAGGACCTGCCACTCCATCAAAACAACTGGACCCTCGTGATCAGTGGGGATTCCAGCAGCAGTGGTAATGTCATTATAAGTGAGTGTGCAGCACACCAGCTCTGCAGCCAATCTCTGTCCTCCGAGTTAGACTGCTTAGGTCAATGATTGGCTGCAGCGATCACATGCCGAGCACTAGCGTGCAGCAGCTGGAGCATATGATTTTTATTTATTTTATCATTTTTTTTTTCTACTGCAGGGCTTTTTCCATCATCTCCGACAATGTTTTGTTCTAAGAAAGTATGTAAGACTTTTTGTAACAGCTGTCACCATGTCCTGAGGTAGACTGATACAGCTCTTATGGTGAAGGAGCCTTATTACCTCGGTTTCTCTCTAGACAGTGGGAGTGCACTCTTGTCATTTGAGGGGATTTTACAAGGAACACCTGGGATAAAACTAAAGGTTTTTTTTTTTTTTATAAAGATATTAAGTCAGCGGCGACTGACCTATTTGATCTAAGAGTGTGATCATGGGGTTCTCTACGGCCATGGCACTGAAGGGGTTAATGAGCGGGAGATGCAGGACCTGAGGGGGCGGGGCTTACTCTTCCGGCCCCAGCTTCAGGAAGTATTCACTGTGGGACATCCTCCTCTGGACGGCGTCTGCTCCTGGCTCTGTTAGGAACTGTGCTCCTCTCCTCAGGTCGCTGTACTCTCTCCAGCTCAGATTACCAACCCCCCTAGGTCACCACCATCATGTCTGATCCCTCTGGGGCTCTGCCTCGGCTACCAATAACTGTTCACTATGCCTGCTCTATATGTCAGGCAAAATTCCCCTGCGGGCAACCGGATTCGGTCTGCTCTGCTTGTCAGATGCCTAGGCAGGGGGCCCTCCTTCAGCCCGTCATCCTGCCCTCCCCTTCCACCCACTGAGTTACCTGATTGGGCCAGAACTCTCTCTCAGGCAGTGGAAAACCTCGCTAAAATCTCCCAATCTATAGTGGGTCGCTTGGTTGAGAATCCGCCACCTACGCAGGCTGCACCTCCCTCGGATGCACCCTCCAGGGCTTGGGCGACCCCCAGGTTACTTCCCTCTGGTGATTCCGTCAGTGCACAGCATTCACACAAGCGTTTCCAGAGTAGACCACGTTTCTTCCTCTGAAGCGTCTCCCTCTCCACCCCTTGTACAGTCACACTCAGGGTTTTCTTTTCCTGGGGACGTGCTGTCCGAAGGAGAGGTTGAGAATTCAGATATGGATACGGTGCAGCCTTCTAAGTTGGCTTCCACCATTTATATCCTCATTGCTGCTATCAGAGACGCCTTCCGGGTGCAGTCCTAAACAGGCCTCAAGGGTGTTTCCTCGCCATAATGATTTTTCGGCGGTGGTTTCCAAGTGGACCCCACCAGTGGCACAGCTAGCCAAAAATACGGCTATTCCTATAGCCGATGGATCCTCTATTCAGTCCGCTGAAGAGCGTTGGATAGAATCCTTGACGAAGTCCCTCTTCGCAGCTACGGGTTCAGCCCTTAGGCCCGTATTCGCCTCCGCGTGGGTGGCAAAGGCAATCTCTAAGTGGGGCAGCCAGCTGAACCAGGACTTGTTTTCCGAGGTTCCTGCTCAGGATCTCCACTCCTTAGAGCAGTTGCTAACCCAGGCGGGGGAATTTCCTCTGCGAGGCATCATTAGACGCTGGAGCCCTCATCGCGCGCTCTTCAGTGCTTGCGGTCACCTTACCGCAAACTTTGGCTGAAGGTGTGGGCAGCGGATGCGACTTCCAAGCATTCGTTAGTCTGTCTCCCCTTTGCCGGAACCCGTCTCTTTGGTTCTCGTCTGGACGAAATTATTTCTGAGGCCACGGGAGGCAAGAGCACCCATCTCCCACAGCCTAGGGCCAGGCGGGCCTCGCACGTTAGGTCAAGTTCCTCGCGTAGCAGGCCCTTTCGTCAGTTCGCTAGTTCCAGCCCCGCGGCGAGCTCCTCCGCTGGGGGAGGCGGGTTTACTTCCCAAGATCGAAGCAAAAAAATTTCCTTTCCGGCACAACCCTCCTGGGCGTCCCAGACCTCAGGCCGCTAGACCCCCTGCGGCTAAGCAGTCCTCAGCCTGAAGGTGCGCCCCGCCCACCTGGGTGGGGGGGCCGCCTCCTTTTCTTCCAGGACGTCTGGCGGACCCACGTGTCCGACGCTTGGGTGCTCGAGATTGTGTCCTCAGGATACCTGATTGAGTTCTTGTCTCTTACCCCAGACAAGTTTTTTTATCCCGTTTTCCACGGGACCCAGAGCAAGCGGCCACCTTCTCCCAGGCCATTCAGTCCCTCCTGGAACGGGGAGTCATCTCTCCCGTTCCCCCAGCATAAAGGTTCAATGGGTTCTATTCGAACCTTTTTGTGGTCCCCAAAAAGGAGGGCTCAGTATGCCCCAAACCTGGACCTCAAACTGTTCAAGTTCCTCCGTCTCCAGCAGTTTCGAATGGAATCCCTTCGTTCCGGAATTGCTTCTCTAGAGCAGGGGGAATTCCTTTCAGCCATAGATATCCAGGACGCATACCTCCACGTCCCCATCATGCGGAGTCACCAGCGATTCCTGTGGTTTGCGATAGGAGACTGTCATTACCAGTTTGTCGCCCTCCCGTTCAGGCTGGCAACTGCGCCTCGGGTCTTCACAAAGATTCTAGCCCCTCTTCTCGCCCTGCTCCGTTCCAGAGGCATCTTCCTTATGCCTTATCTGGACGACATCCTCATCAAGGCCCCCTCCTTTGCTCAAGCATCGAACGGCGTACAGATCACGCTGGAAACCCTGGCACGTTTGGGGTGGTTGGTCAACCTGCAGAAGTCATCTGACACCCTCCAGACAATTGGTCTTTCTGGGTATGCTTCTAGAAACGGATGCGGCACCGATTCGCCTTCCTTCGGAGAAGCGACTGGCCTTTACACCATTCCGTGAGGGCTCTCCTCGACTGCAGACTTCCGTCCATTCGACTCTGCATGAGGACGTTAGGGAAAATAATTACTTTTATAATATGTAAATGAGCCTCTAGGAGCAAGGGGGGCATTGCTTCCGCTCCTAGAGGCTCTGTTTTCTCACCACTTGACACGCTATGGTAAACTTGATTGACATCCTTGGTCTCCTCCAGCCCCGCAAATCCCACGCCTGCGCCGTCCAGTTTAGTATTCGCAGTAAGTCAAGGATGCTTGCCGACTTCCTCACTGCCCCTAAACGGGACGGCGCGGGATTCGCGGGGCTGCAGGAGACCAAGGATGTCAATCAAGTTTACGAGGGTGTGTCAAGTGGTGAGAAAACATAGCCTCTAGGAGCAACGTCCCCCGTCCCTCTCCTAGAGGCTCATTTACATAATGTAAAAGTAATTATTTAGCCAGAACGTCGGCACGTAGGTAGGTGTAAGTAATACTTGTGTTCAGCTGACATTAGCACACCTGAGGGGTTAGGTCATGTGATATTTTTATACAGCACTTTCTTACGGACGCGGCGATACCTAATATGTGTACATTTTTTTTTATTTTAAGTTCTACACAAGAATATCTTTTTTGAAACAAAAAAATAATCATGTTTTAGTGTCTCCATAGTCTGAGAGCCATAGCTTTTTTATTTATTTTTTGCGCGATTGTCTCGGGTAGGTTATCATTTTTGCGGAATGAGATGACTGTTTGATTGGCACTAGTTTCGGGTGCATATGACATTTTGATCGCCTGCTATTTCACGTTTTGTGATGTAAAGTGAAAAAAAATGGATTTTTTGACAGTTTATTTAATCCTTTTTACGGTGTTCACCTGAAGGGTTAGGTCATGTGATATTTGGTATCGCCGCATCCGTAAAACAAACTGCTCTATAAAAAAATGACTACTTTTTTTTGTATTTTTATTTTTACATAGAATAAAAGCTGTTTTGAAACAACAACAACAAAAAAAAAATCATGTTTTAGTGTCTCTCCATGGTCTGAGAGTTTTTTTTATTTTGTGGAGCGATTTGTTTTAGGTAGGGGCTCATTTTTTGCGGGATAAGGTAACTGTTTGGTAATATTTTGGGGGGCGCTTGGTGTTGCACTTTGTGATGTAAGTTGACCCAAAACTTTTTATTTTTATTTTTTTTTTACACTTTTTTTTTTTGTCCCACTCTGGGACTTCAACTTTTGGGGGTCTGATCCCCTTTACTAAACTTCTGTATTGTGATGCATTGGCTGTAAGTGTACTACACACTGTAATACACTTACAGCCTGCTTCCTGTGAGATCCAGGTGTTTGGATCTCACAGGATTATAGGAAGGCAACCACGATGCCCAGGGTGGATAAGAATCAATGATTTTAAAAAATTGGATTTTTTTTATATAAAATGCTTTTTGAGGAAAATATATTACCATCCAAAGGTTATTCCATCATGAAATAAAGATTTGCTTTTTAATTATGTAGAATAAGGCTGTATATGTTTAATTTTTTTGGTAAATAAATTCCATTAATCCATTCACAATGTCATGCTCTTCCAGAGGTTTTTGTAAGATTATTGGGCAGTTTCCCTGCCTACAAGATATTATCACAGATGCTTGGTTTACTTCTGCAGTTCTCAAAACTGAATTTGACTCAGCAGAGATCACATGCCTCTTCTTCACAGCAAAAATGTTATAACATGAACAGAGTTGAGAAAAAGACCTTAATCCTAACTTCTACAAACCTATGAATACAGAATCAACCTAATATGAAAAGTTGTTATTCTAAAAATCTTCATCTACTTGCATATTATAAGTTATACCAGCAAGAATTAGTCCTTATGTAGAAAACTATGATTTAAATCCAGCCTTACTGACTAGTGATTTAAATTGTGATTTAAATCATTTTGATTTAAATCGAATCCACCCTGACGATGCCTAAGGAAGGCATCCTGCTGCCTTCCCTGCAATCGGCTCCCAGTCACAGCAGCGCAGGGACCCGATAGAAGCTCGCTCCCTCCACACATCGCACGTGCCGCGGTCAGCACTGACCGCGGAACATCAAGGGTTAACGAGCAAAATTAAGAAAGTATAACTTTGGAATGGAGCCTCTGATCAGCAAAAGAAAACAGTGTTCTAATCGGGTAAACCACAGCTATGGGTCTATGCAAACTAGTAAGGAAATCTCTGGTTACATATTGCTTTAAAAAAAAAAAAAAAACGATTTGCTGGACAACCCCTTTAATTGGTGATCATTCAGCTGCAATGTCACATGTTGTGGAAGTTGGGTTACTGCAAAAAAAGGGGGGAAAAAAAAGCCCTGTGTGGTAAAACGGCCTGTTGGATGCTTGGGCATTTGGCGGGCTGTCCATGTTTTCTTACCTTCGTTAGCTTTCCACTTCAGAAAAAAGTATAAGCGGATTAAAGGTGCAACACACTGCAATTTCTTTGAATGAAATCTTTTATTTTTTATTTTTTCAACAGGACGAAATGGATGACCAGGCAGGAACTGAAATGAAGATATTAAGAGGCCATGGTGGACCAGTTTATAGTACACGATACCTGTCCAACAGTGCAGGCCTTTTGTCGTGCTCTGAAGACGCTTCCATTCGTTACTGGGATTTAAACAGTTTTACTAACACAGTCCTGTATGAGGGTCATGCATACCCAATATGGGATCTAGATGTCAGCACTTGTAGTTTGTTTTTCGCCAGTGGCTCCCATGATTGCACAGCCAGACTCTGGTCATTTGACCGAACATTTCCTCTCCGGATATATTCTGGACATTTAGCAGATGTAGACTGTGTAAAGTTCCATCCCAATTCCAATTACATTGCCACAGGATCTATGGATAAAACAGTTCGTCTGTGGAGCAGTCAGCAGGGGAACTCTGTGAGGCTTTTTACCGGTCACCGAGGGCCTGTACTTGCTCTTGCTTTTTCACCTAATGGAAAGTACTTGGCCTCAGCTGGGGAAGACCATCGACTTAAATTATGGGATCTGGGATCAGGTACACTATTTAAAGAACTAAGAGGGCATACGGACAATGTCAACAGTCTTGCGTTTAGCCCAGATAGTAGTTTGATTGCCTCTGCATCAATGGACAACTCTGTTCGTTTATGGGATATTAGAAATCCATATTGCAGTGCTCTTTCTGATGGCTCCTCCAGTGAATTAGTTGGAGTGTACACAGGGCAGACAAATAATGTTTTGAGTGTGCAATTTATGGCTTGTAATCTGTTAATGGTAATTGGGACGGCTTTAGGAAATCAGGAATATTAGTTTTTTATTTTAGGCTGAAAAATGTGAATGAAAGCATTTTTAAATGTATTTCCAGAGCTTAAATAATTTTTGTTTCGTTTTTTTTTTGTTTTTTATTATTTTGACTTGTAGCCCAAACCACTAAATTAAAGGGAATCTGTCACCATGTTCTTGGACTATTATCTGCACTACTTCATGAGTAGTATTGCAGATAAGGGGTTCGGATCACAGTTTATTTTTATTGGATTTATGCTACCCTGTGAAGTGCATAGTCCAGACTGTAGTGCAGGGGTCGGCAACCTTTTTTGTACGGAGTGCCGATTTAAAAACTGAAGCGCTCTGTGTGCCGAGCCATACAGGAAAGTAATGTAACACAAATATGTGACCCAAACCATGTATTTACTAGCTATGTCCTAAAATTCTCAACAACCCTGCCTGACCTGCACGGCTTAAAGAGGTTTACAACTTTTCTGAAAAATAGATAGTAAAGATTGTCACTGCTCCTTGAAATCCTCCTAAGGGACCAATATATGGGGAACCCCCTCCCACCAACTGTACAGTGGGGCGATAGTGAGGAAGTGCAGCCCTCCCTCATTTTAAGTGACTGAGGGCTGCCCTCCCCACCACTGTCTGACATACATTGGTACCCCATATACTGGTGACCCCCACAGAGCTGCACCAATCACTCTTAGATTACACCACCACCACCACCACAGACTAATCACATTCCGGCCATCCCCACCGCACCCCCCAAAGTAGTCAGTTAGCTTGTTTCCCCCCAGCAATTGTTTTCAAGCTCTTCACGCCTTCCCTCAAAGTAATCAGAAAGCTGTTTTTCTTTCATAACCAGCCCCCCAGCAATTGTTTAGGCTCACCAACCTCCCCCTCCCTCAATCTGGTCAGTGCTCATTTGCCCATCTCCCTAAACTCACAATCCTACCCCCCCAATCCAGTCACATGCTTGTTCCCCAAGCTCACCTTTTCTCTCCCCCCTCCCCCCCCAAAAAAAATTAAAAAAAACTGGTGACATGCTCACCTTCCTGCCCCCAGTCCCAATCAGGTCCCACACAAATTCTTAGTACATTTAAATACCTCTGGCAGTCCTGTGGAGGTGGAGATGACCCCTGCAGTAGTGCTTCACTAACCTAATGAAGAAGAGTTCCTTGCTTGTGCACAGAAAAAAAAAATGGCCACCTGGACTCCTTATCTGTAGTAATAACCACTACAGATAATTACCCAAGAGAGCGGTGACAGATTCCCATTAGAAATAAAAAAAAGTCTGTAAATCCAAATGGTCTATTAGCAGTAAGAAAGATATATCATAAATTAAAATGTATGTGATGTTTAAGCCATTAAAGGGGATTTCCATTTGTTTGCAGCCAATCAGCTAGGCCATCACTTTCAGTCACACCCCGCACCCCTGCTGGTCAGCACTGTGGTAACCAGCTCCAAGCTGTGTAGTGCCAGAGCTACTGTTAATTCATCGGGGTGGTTGTTTGAAAGACCCCCACAGGTCACTGGTAAAGGACCGGACAACCCCTTATAGGATTCTAATTTATAGAGGAAGGATGTCAAATCTGCAGCCCTCCAGCAGCTGCAATACCACAGCTTCCATCAGGCCCAGACAGCCTACATCTATCGGAGCATGCTGGGGTTGTAGCTCTGCAACAGCTGGAGGGCTGCAGGTTTGGCATGTGTTACAGAGGGAGGGTTCTTAAAGTGGTTCTCTGGGAAAGAAAATACTGAAGAAAGCATATTGTAAATAAACTCTTACATGCCTTTAATTATAATGGCTCATTTTGTCCAGGGACCAATCATTGAAGGAATTAAAATGGCCGCTGTCCGAAGCCTTGATAGGGACTCCATCTTCCTAATGACAGGACGGCCTGTGTGAGAATGCAGAGTAGGAGCCCTTTTCTGCGTGGAATCGTGTGCAGATGACAGCTGAGAAGAGACCGGTCACCTCAAGTGTAGAGCTGAGGACCAGCACTTCAGCTGACGTCTCGGCTGTCCTCGTCAGTGCTCATACAGGCAAAGAACCAGGATCCTGCTCTGTGTTCTGAGTTCTCACACAGGCCATCCTGCAGTGTCATTAGGAGGACAGATTCCATGTCATCTGACAACGGCCATTTTAATTCCTTCACTGATTGTCCCCTAGACAAAATGAGCCATTATAAAGGCCTTTAAGAGTTTATTTATGATGACATGGTTTTTCATTGTAAGAGGACACTCCATTCACTTTCTATAGGACTACCAGAGATAGCAGAGTACAGTACTAGGCTATAACCAGCAGTCCCATAAAGAGTGAATCTAGTGACAGCACACATGCTTGATCTGATGCTCCATTCAGGGGGCCAGGACCCCAGTTCTTGTGATGCATGGGGGTACCATTTATTTAAATCCCTGTTCTTTCTATATTTTGAAGTCATGTGGGTGCTCCTATTTACTGATTGACAGTTATCTCTTCATCCAGTAATACAGTAAAGGCTCTAATTGCTGAATAAGACCCATCTAAGCATGGAAACAGCAGGGTTAAATGACATACAAATGATATATCTTTTGTTGAAACTTTCCCACAGCCACATTTCAGTCTGCTGAGTGCCTTCTCCTGTATAGGATGCTGGGAGGGGTATTTATCACGCCAGAATTCTGGAGTAGTATTTATGGACAAAAGCATTAAGGGCCTTTTACACTGCCCGATGTTCGCTCAGATTATCGCCATCATTAGCATTTGTTGGCGTAAATCTACCATCGATTGCTCCTTCATCAGGTAATAAGATTGTTGGTGCAGTCACGTAAATTGTTTGCCAGCAGATCATCCTGTGTAAACGTGACTCTGCTGCCAGCAAACTAGGATTCTGTATGGGGATGAGCGATGAAAATGGAGATCACTGATGAGCACCAGATTGTCAGGAAGGAACGTTTTCTTTCCATAAAATCCTCAGTCTCCTCTGTCAACATAAAAGGACATTTTATGAATTTGGTAATTACAATTAATTCTTCAGAAACATAAGGATATTTTACCCCCAATGTTCAACATAACACATTAACTTTCTGAAAATTTAATTATTTTTCACGGTCATTGCTAAAGTTACATGTTAAGTCTGAATAGTAAACATATTGGTGGCAGTGGCCACAGGGTCCCCCTCCTCCCCATCATTGGTGGCAGTGGGCAGTTCCGATCGGAGTCCCAGCAGTGTAATGCTGGGGCTCCGATCAGTTACCATGGCAGCCAGGAGTCACGCTACTGAAGTCCTGGCTGCGATGGTATGTTAGTGAGCAGCATTATACTTACGTGCGCCGTGATCGCCGGGAGCTCCTTCTTCTCATAGGTCTGTGCAGGTCTGTGCGGCGCATTGCTAATGCTATAAGCATTTGCAATGAGCCGCACAGACAGAAGAAGGAGCGCCTGGCGGCCACGGCGCACGTGAGTATAATGCTGCTCACTAACATACCATGGCAGCCAGGACTTCAGTAGTGTGACTCATGGTAACCGATCGGAGCCCCATCATTACACTGCTGGGACTCCGATCGGAACTGCCCACTGACACCAATGCAGACAAACACTCCCGGCACCCGACCTCTGACAGGACGCTGTGATCCGCGCGATTAACCCCTCAACTGAGGGGTTAATCGCGCGGATCACAGCGTGCAGTCAGTCATAGGGTCCGGGATATGGCCGGCACATTAATATTCAGGCTTTCATTGGTGGCACAGTGGCCACAGACCCTCCCCTCCTTCTCCTACTCTGTTCTCATTGGTGGTCATCGGCAGCCGCGCACATTGGGGAGGGAGGGACTCCTCTCCTCCACTGTGCTGGCTCGGGAAACCATGGTGCGCGCCGAGAGCGCATCTTTGAAAACGGGCTGACAAATACCCAAGCGCCAGGACCAAATTCCTGGTCGCCATTGGCGACCTGGCGCCTGGGATTTGTCGAGCCCTGCGATAACTTATACCGGTATTCTGTGCATTTTTCATTTTTGAGAATTTTTTTTCTGTTACAGCGTTCACCCCATAGGAGATTTTAAAAAATATATATTTTAATAGTTTGGACTTTTCGGATGTGGCAATATGTGATATGTTTATTTATTATATATATTTTATATGTAAAATTGGGAAAGGGGGTAATTTATACTTAATATTTTGGTGTTATTTTTTTTTGCCACCAATGAAGGGGAGGGGACCCTGTGGCATGGGTCGTGGGCAGCGGCGGATTAAGTGCAGGAAAAGCCTGGGGCTGTCTACCCAACTTGGGCCCCTCCCTCCATTTTAGTTTATTTATTTTTTTTGTATGAAGAGGCTGCGGTGCTTCATGAGCCCCACAGTCTCTTCCTAGGCCATATGACATCTTCAGACTAAAAAAAAAAACGGAAAAATTTGGTCGCCAAATTTAAAATACATATAATTATAATAAAAAAGACATGGAGGAGAATATAGCACCACATACCTCTTACATCCAGTGACATCTCCTGTCATGTAGACCTTCTCTTTCCTCTTCTCCTCCATTTGACCCAGACCACCATGGCAAATTCTTTCAGCCACATCTCATCTCTACAGTTTGTAACACAGACACGTTAGATTTCTAAATTTTTTCATCAACCTCCCCATCCTGGTGTCCCCACAGTGTCATCCTGCTGCCACCCCCAATACTGTGCCTGTTGTGCTCCCCAATGCCCCATGGCAGGTACTATACTGCTTAAAAAATAGTGACCCTAATGGACATAATTGGAGTCATTTATCAAACTGGTGTAAAGTAGAACTGGATTTCCAAAAGAGCTGTCAAAAATGAATGGTGGAACCTGATTTGCTGCTATGGGCAACTAAGCCAGTTCTACTTTACAACAGTTTGATAAATTACCCCAAATGTTTCTATAGTGTCCACAGCAGCTATAATGTCCCCTAGAGTTCCCCCAGTAATAATAACATCCTCTATTGTGCTCCAGGCAATAATGCCTGTATAGTGTCTCCAAAAATAATAGAATTGCCCCTACAGTGCCTCCCCAATAGCAACACCCCATATAGTAATTTCCACCACACTGCCCCCACATAGTAATCCCCCCATAGTAATTTTCCCCCAAACTGCCCCCATATAGTAGTTTGCCCCCACACAGTAATTTCCCCTACACTGCCCCCACATAGTAATTTCCCCCACACTGCCCAATATAGTAATTTCCCCCCACATAGCAATTTCCCCACACTGTCCCCACATAGCAATTTCCCCACACTGTCCCCACATACAGTCGTGGCCAAAAGTTTTGAGAATGACACAAATATTAGTTTTCACAAAGTTTGCTGCTAAACTGCTTTTAGATCTTTGTTTCAGTTGTTTCTGTGATGTAGTGAAATATAATTACACGCACTTCATACGTTTCAAAGGCTTTTATTGACAATTACATGACATTTATGCAAAGAGTCAGTATTTGCAGTGTTGGCCCTTCTTTTTCAGGACCTCTGCAATTTGACTGGGCATGCTCTCAATCAACTTCTGGGCCAATTCCTGACTGATAGCAACCCATTCTTTCATAATCACTTCTTGGAGTTTGTCAGAATTAGTGGGTTTTTGTTTGTCCACCCGCCTCTTGAGGATTGACCACAAGTTCTCAATGGGATTAAGATCGGTGGAGTTTCCAGGCCATGGACCCAAAATGTCAACGTTTTGGTCCCCTAGCCACTTAGTTATCACTTTTGCCTTATGGCACGGTGCTCCATTGTGCTGGAAAATGCATTGTTCTTCACCAAACTGTTGTTGGATTGTTGGAAGAAGTTGCTGTTGGAGGGTGTTTTGGTACCATTCTTTATTCATGGCTGTGTTTTGGGGCAAAATTGTGAGTGAGCCCACTCCCTTGGATGAGAAGCAACCCCACACATGAATGGTCTCAGGATGCTTTACTGTTGGCATGACTGATGGTAGCGCTCACCTTTTCTAGATGCCCCAAACAATCGGAAAGAGGCTTCATCGGAGAATATGACTTTGCCCCAGTCCTCAGCAGTCTATTCACCATACTTTCTGCAGAAGATCAATCTGTCCCTGATGTTTTTTTTTGGAGAGAAGTGGCTTCTTTGCTGCCCTTCTTGACACCAGGCCATCTTCCAAAAGTCTTCGCCTCACTGTGCGTGCAGATACGCTCACACCTGCCTGCTGCCATTCCTGAGCAAGCTCTGCACTGGTGGCACTCCGATCCCGCAGCTGAATCCTCTTCAGGAGACTATCCTGGCGCTTGCTAGACTTTTTGGACGCCCTGAAGCCTTCTTAACAAGAATTGAACCTCTTTCCTTGAAGTTCTTGATGATCCTATAAATTGTTGATTGAGGTGCAATCTTAGTAGCCACAATATCCTTGCCTGTGAAGCAATTTTTATGCAACACAATGATGGTTGCACGTGTTTCTTTGCAGGTCACCATGGTTAACAATGGAAGAACAATGATTTCAAGCATCACCCTCCTTTTAACATGTCAAGTCTGGGTTAAAATGGCAATCAGCCTGACATAATGATCTCCAGCCTTTGTGCTCGTCAACATTCTCACCTGAGTTAACAAGACTATTACTGAAATGATCTCAGCAGGTCCTTTAATGACAGCAATGAAATGCAGTGGAAAGGTTTTTTTGGGATTAAGTTAATTTTCATGGCAAAGAAGGACTATGCAATTCATCTGATCACTCTTCATAACATTCTGGAGTATATGCAAATTGCTATTCTAAAATCTTAAGCAGCAACTTTTCCAATATTTATGTAATTCTCAAATCTTTTGGCCACGACTGTAACAATTTCCCCACACTGTCCCCACATAGCAGTTTCCCCCACACTGCCCCCCACATAGTAGTCCCTCCCATAATAATTTGGCCCCAAACAGCCCTCACATCCCCGCCCCCCGATGTACTTGATGTCTCTAAACTAATATGTCCTCCTGTGTGTTGTCGTCGCCCCCCCCCCCCCCCCCCCACATGTCCCCCCAAAGTAGGCACATGAAATAAAAAAATAAAAGCTAAATATGTCCAGGGCCAGGCGCTTGCTTGCAGAGGAAGGCGGGATGAGGCAGGCGTGCACACGTCACAGTGCTGCGTCCCAGCACAGGCGCGCAATGATGTCATTACGCGCGCCTGCGCCGGAATTTCACTACCGCATAGGCCTCAGTGATCGGCGACAGGACAGGCAGCTATGCGCTCCCGTGCCCCGCCGCAGTATGTGAGCATTCGTGTCGGCGCTGGGCCCAGGGCTGCCGACCCGAACGTCCCTATTGTAATCTGTCACTGGTCGTGGGAAAGGCAGTCTAACATGAAGTCAGCCATGTGTGCCAGAGTACCAACAGGCAAGACTTCGCTGTCATCAGGAGGATCACTCTCAATCTCCTCATCCTCTTCTGCCCACCCATGCTGAACAGATGGAATTAAACTTCCATGGGTACTACCCTCTGTAGCGGAGGCAACAGTCTCCTCCTCTTCATTGTCCAATTCGCGCTGAGAAGACAAACTGAGGGTGGTCTGGCTATCATCCTGTGTAATGTCTTCCCTCATTTCCACCTCTTCCACATGCAAAGCGTCTTCCTTAATTGTGAGCAGCGAGCGTTTGAGTAGACACAGAAGTGGGATGGTTACACTGATAATGGTGTTATCGCCGCTCACCATCTGTATTGAATCCTTAAAGTTTCTTAAAACCTCACAGAGGTCAGACCTCCATGCCCACTCTTTGCTTGTGAATAGCGGAAGCTAACTGGAAAGGCGACTACCATGTTGCAGCTGGTATTCCACTACTGCCGTCTGCTGCTCACAAAGCCTGGCCAACATGTGGAACGTGGAATTCCAGCGCGTGCTCATGTCGCACAACAGCCGGTGAGCTGGCAATTTCAAGCGCTGCTGCAGAGTTAACAGACCGGCTGAAGCTGTCGATGACTTGCGGAAATGTGCACACACGCGGCGCACCTTCACCAGTAGCTCAGGCAAATTGGGGTAGTTTTTTAGAAACCGCTGAACCACAAGGTTGAACATGTGGGCTAGGCATGGGATGTGTCTGAGCTTGCCGAGCTCCAAAGCCTCCACCAAGTTACGGCCAGTATCAGACACATCCATGCATGGTTGTAGGTTGAGTGGTGAGAGCCACAGCTCAGTCTGGTCTCTTATCGCCTGCCACAGTTCTGTGGCGGTGTGCTGTTTGTCCCCTAAGCATATCCGCTTCAGCACGGCCTGCAGCTGCTTCCCCACTGCAGTGCTACACTGCTTCCAGCTACCGACTGATGACTCACTGGTGCTGCACGCGGGTAAATTGGAGGTGGAAGTGGCGGAGGAGGAGAAGTGGGGTTTGAAGCCACTAACATAGGTGCTGGCGGAAACCCTGATCGACGTAGGGCCTGCAATTCTTGGCGTCGGTAGCACCTGTGCCATCCCAGGGTACGACTTGCTCCCGGCCTCCACAACATTCACCGAGAGTGCCGTCAGGGAAATGTAGCGTCCCTGGCCGAATGCACTTGGCCATGTGTCTGTAGTTAAGTGGCCCTTCCCAGTAACTACGTTGGTCAGGGCATGTGTGATGTTATGGGACCCATGTTGGTGTACGGTGGGCACTGCACACCTTGAAAAATAGTGGCGGCTGGGCACTGCGTAACACGGGACGTCTTCCAACATCAGGCCTGTGGAAGGCCTCAGTGTCCACAAGCCTAAATGGCAACATTTCCAGGGCCAGTAATTTGGAAAGCTGCGCATTTAGTGCTATGGCCTGTGGGTGGGTGGCTGGGTATTTTCGCTTGCGTTCAAAGGCCTGGGGTAAGGACATTTGGACGCTGCGCTCGGACACGGAAGTGGATGTGGTCGCTGATGGTGCTTGCGAAGGTCCAGGTGCAGGGCGGGAGGCATCCGGGCCTGCGCCTTCGACAGGGGATTAGCCAGCATGTAACATAGAGGAAGAGGAGGCAGTGTTGTGACCCGCAGACCCAGATTCTGGACTCAGGCGTTCATCCCACTTATTACGGTGCTTTGATGCCATATGGCAGATCATGCTGGTGGTGGTGAGGTTGCTAGTGTTCACGCCCGGCTCATTTACATATGGCACAGTTTGCAAACTACTATTCTTTTGTCGTCCGCACTTTCCTCAAAAAAGCGCCCTACTGTGGAACATCTACCCCTTGGCAAGGGAGATTTCTGCAAGGGGGTGCTCCATGGAACAGTTGCGGGCCCGTTTGGTGTGGCTTGCTTTCTGCCTTTTGGCACCCCACTGCCTTTTCCAGCCTGTTGCGGTGCTGCAGATCCCTCCCCCCTCTGTGCTGCTGTTTTCAGTCGGCTTTCCACCTCCCCAGGTTGGGTCAGTGACCTCATCGTCCACCACCTCACTCTGATCATCCTCCTGATTTTATTGACCTAACCACAACCTCAGTGATTGACAACTGTGTCTTTATCCTCTTCATCAAGCTCTTGAGACAGTCATTGCGGTTGACTCATTGGCAACTATGTCTCATCATCATCCACCTCATTAAACACTAATTGCCGTTCCCCACCATTATGCTCCTGTGACTGTGGATGCTCGAGAGGTTGGTAATCGGGGCACAAGATCTCATGTCCCCCTTCAAGCGTGCTTGGCGAGAGGGCCAAATCAAGTAATGGCGATTGAAAAGAGGTCCTCGGAATATCTGAGTGTGGGATCACTTTTTTGACCAGACTGTTCATCGTGGGAGGAAGGAGGATCAGGGTGAGGATTGTGTTGACTAGACTCCTGGCTACTGAGACTGGACTTGGTGGAAGACAGGGTGGTGCTTAACCGACTGGAAGCATTATCTGCTGCAATCCAACCGACCACCTGGTCGCACTGGTCTGACTTCAAGAGTGGTGTCCTGCGCCGCCCTGCAACCTTGGGACATGAAGCTAGGTATCGTGGGTGATTGTTTTTCTTGCGCTCTGGCAGCAGGCACGGTTTCTCCGTGCCCAGGGCTATGGCCTCTGCGTGCACCATCAGCATCATGGCCACTTCCCCGTCCCTTACTGCTCACCTTCATTTTAAATATATGCTTGAAAGTATGTCACACGTACAGTAGCGTAGGATTTGGAGGTCTGTGCGCAAAAAAATGTACAAAGGTATTTGTGATTAGGAAACGTTATACAGGATAGGTACCACAGGTAATATCACTGATCGCAGTGTCTACGGAAAAAGGTACGCTGGATGTCACTGATATTTTAGGTATGCACACACTTTACACAGGAGATGTGGCGCGAATAATTTAACTGTCCGCAGTGGCCTATTACACAGTATTTAGCCCAGGAGGCACTAAAAATATATATTGCTGCAGTCACACACAATAGTCCTTACTAGAACTTTTGGGTCTCTGAAACGTTTTTGTACAAAAAAAATATTCCGTTGCACTCCCTACACTCGCTGTCCCTTCCTATGCTCAGCTCTACCTGACTACAAATGAGCCGAACATGCGTAATCGGGTGCTATATAGCACCCGATGACGTGTTCCGGCCAGCTATTCATTGTAATGCCAGTAGCCAACATGGCTACTGGCATTACAGTGAGGGCAGTACTTACTGCATGTTTATTGGCTGCGTAGCAGCCAAGAAACGTGCGGGGAGGAGACTCTAACATGGCGCTTGAGCACATACGGTACTCGGCCGAGCATCAAGATGCTCGAGCCGAACAGGTGTTCGGCCGAGCATGCTCGATCATCACTAGTGCTAATACATACTAGGTGACCCTAAATTCTCTGGGATTCTATAGTGGAGATGTGCATACTTCTTAACAAGCACAATATATACCAATCAGCCATAACACTAAAATATTCATTACTGTGTAGGTCCTTGTCATGTCACCAAAACAGCTCTGACTCCCTCGAGGCATGGACCTCTACAAAACCTCTGAATGTTATGCAAATTCAACTACAGGAAGGTTAGCATTCGACCCCCTTGCATATCAATGAGTCTTGGTACCCATGACTATTGGAGATCTACCAGCATCATTTGACAATGAACAAAACTGGCTCAGACTTATCCTTGACTTGCTGCCTATTATCTCCACCATTGACAGATGCCATTGTATATAATAGTTTTGTGCACTTCACATGTCTTTTTCTTTAATATGGCTGATTGATGTACATAATATTTATGCCAATATGCCTTAATAAAAATGTTTAACTCCTTAAGGACAGACAATTTACATTTGTTTTTGTTTTTTTTAATCCCTGCCTTCCCGGAGCAATAATTATTTTATATATATATACAGGGAGTGCAGAATTATTAGGCAAGTTGTATTTTTGAGGATTAATTTTATTATTGACCAACAACCATGTTCTCAATGAACCCAAAAAACTCATTAATATCAAAGCTGAATATTTTTGGAAGTAGTTTTTAGTTTGTTTTTAGTTTTAGCTATTTTAGGGGGATATCTGTGTGTGCAGGTGACTATTACTGTGCATAATTATTAGGCAACTTAACAAAAAACAAATATATACCCATTTCAATTATTTATTTTTACCAGTGAAACCAATATAACATCTCAACATTCACAAATATACATTTCTGACATTCAAAAACAAATCAGTGACCAATATAGCCACCTTTCTTTGCAAGGACACTCAAAAGCCTGCCATCCATGGATTCTGTCAGTGTTTTGATCTGTTCACCATCAACATTGCGTGCAGCAGCAACCACAGCCTCCCAGACACTGTTCAGAGAGGTGTACTGTTTTCCCTCCTTGTAAATCTCACATTTGATGATGGACCAGAGGTTCTCAATGGGGTTCAGATCAGGTGAACAAGGAGGCCATGTCATTAGATTTTCTTCTTTTATACCCTTTCTTGCCAGCCACGCTGTGGAGTACTTGGACGCGTGTGATGGAGCATTGTCCTGCATGAAAATCATGTTTTTCTTGAAGGATGCAGACTTCTTCCTGTACCACTGCTTGAAGAAGGTGTCTTCCAGAAACTGGCAGTAGGACTGGGAGTTGAGCTTGACTCCATCCTCAACCCGAAAAGGCCCCACAAGCTCATCTTTGATGATACCAGCCCAAACCAGTACTCCACCTCCACCTTGCTGGCGTCTGAGTCGAACTGGAGCTCTCTGCCCTTTACCAATCCAGCCACGGGCCCATCCATCTGGCCCATCAAGACTCACTCTCATTTCATTAGTCCATAAAACCTTAGAAAAATCAGTCTTGAGATATTTCTTGGCCCAGTCTTGACGTTTCAGCTTGTGTGTCTTGTTCAGTGGTGGTCGTCTTTCAGCCTTTCTTACCTTGGCCATGTCTCTGGGTATTGCACACCTTGTGCTTTTGGGCACTCCAGTGATGTTGCAGCTCTGAAATATGGCCAAACTGGTGGCAAGTGGCATCTTGGCAGCTGCACGCTTGACTTTTCTCAGTTCATGGGCAGTTATTTTGCGCCTTGGTTTTTCCACACGCTTCTTGCGACCCTGTTGACTATTTTGAATGAAACGCTTGATTGTTCGATGATCACGCTTCAGAAGCTTTGCAATTTTAAGAGTGCTGCATCTCTCTGCAAGATATCTCACTATTTTTGACTTTTCTGAGCCTGTCAAGTCCTTCTTTTGACCCATTTTGCCAAAGGAAAGGAAGTTGCCTAATAATTATGCACACCTAATATAGGGTGTTGATGTCATTAGACCACACCCCTTCTCATTACAGAGATGCACATCACCTAATATGCTTAATTGGTAGTAGGCTTTTGAGCCTATACAGCTTGGAGTAAGACAACATGCATAAGGAGGATGATGTGGTCAAAATACTAATTTGCCTAATAATTCTGCACGCAGTGTATGTATGTATATATATATATATATATATATATATACACTGCTCAAAAAAATAAAGGGAACACAAAAATAACACATCCTAGATCTGAATTAATTAAATATTCTTCTGAAATACTTTGTTCTTTACATAGTTGAATGTGCTGACAACAAAATCACACAAAAATTAAAAATGGAAATCAAATTTTTCAACTCATGGAGGTCTGGATTTGGAGTCACACTCAAAATTAAAGTGGAAAAACACACTACAGGCTGATCCAACTTTGGTGTAATGTCCTTAAAACAAGTCAAAATGAGGCTCAGTAGTGTGTGTGGCCTCCCCTTGCCTGTATGACCTCCCTACAACGCCTGTGCATGCTCCTGATGAGGTGGCGGACGGTCTCCTGAGGGATCTCCTCCCAGACCTGGACTAAAGCATCTGCCAACTCCTGGACAGTCTGTGGTGCAACGTGACGTTGGTGGATAGACATGATGTCCCAGATGTGCTCAATTGGATTTAGGTCTGGGGAACGGGCGGGCCAGTCCATAGCATCAATGCCTTTGTCTTGCAGGATCTTCTGACACACTTCAGCCACATGAGGTCTAGCATTTTCTTGCATTAGGAGGAACCCAGGGCCAACCGCACCAGCATATGGTCTCACAAGGGGTCTGAGGATCTCATCTCGGTACCTAATGGCAGTCAGGCTACCTCTGGCGAGCACATGGAGGGCTGTGCAGCCCTCCAAAGAAATGCCACAACACACCATTACTGACCCAATGCCAAACCGGTCATGCTGGAGGATGTTGCAGGCAGTAGAACGTTCTCCACGGCATCTCCAGACTCTGTCACGTCTGTCACATGTGCTCAGTGTGAACCTGCTGTCATCTGTGAAGAGCACAGGGCGCCAGTGGCGAATTTGCCAATCTTGGTGTTCTCTGGCAAATGCCAAATGTCTTGCACGGTGTTGGGCTGTAAGCACAACCCCGACCTCTGGACGTCGGGCCTTCATATCACCCTCATGGAGTCTGTTTCTGACCGTTTGAGCAGACACATGCACATTTGTGGCCTGCTGGAGGTCATTTTGCAGGGCTCTGGCAGTGCTCCTCCTGTTCCTCCTTGCACAAAGGCGGAGGTAGCGGTCCTGCTGCTGGGTTGTTTCCCTCCTACGGCCTCCTCCACGTCTCCTGATGTACTGGCCTGTCTCCTGGTAGCGCCTCCATGCTCTGGACACTACGTTGACAGACACAGCAAACCTTCTTGCCACAGCTTGCATTGATGTGCCATCCTGGATAAGCTGCACTACCTGAGCCACTTGTGTGGGTTGTAGACTCCGTCTCATGCTACCACTAGAGTGAAAGCACCGCCAGCATTCAAAAGTGACCAAAACATCAGCCAAGAAGCATAGGAACTGAGAAGTGGTCTGTGATCACCACCTGCAGAACCACTTCTTTATTGGGGGTGTCTTGCTAATTGCCTATAATTTCCACCTGTTGTCTATCCCATTTTCACAACAGCATGTGAAATTGATTGTCACTCAGTGTTGCTTCCTAAGTGGACAGTTTGATTTCACAGAAGTGTGATTGACTTGGAGTTACATTGTGTTGTTTAAGTGTTCCCTTTATTTTTTTGAGCAGTGTGTATATGTGTATGTGTATATATATATATATATATATATATATATATATATATATAATATATATATATAATTTTTTTTTTTACGTTCAAACAGCTGTATGAGGGCTTGTTTTTTTTAGTGGCACAGGTTGTACCTTCTAATAGCACCATTCCATATTGCATATGATGTAGTGGAAAACTGGAAAAAATTCAAAATGAGGTGGTACTGGGGGAAAAATGTAATTCCACCATAGTTTTTTTTTTTTTTTATGCTATTCCCTGTGTAGTAGAACTGAAATTTTACCCTTATTCTGCAGTACAGTACAATTACAGCTATGCCACATTGTATATAGTTTTTCTTGTGTTTTAATACTTTAAAAAAATGGAAACAAAGGTTTTCTTTGCATTTCCATATTCAGACCCCCATATAATGGACTAAGGTCCTCTTATAGGTTATTCTTACCGCACCCACGTCACCTCTGATCCCCGCAGGGCCGCCACTGCATCTTGGCTGGGGATGCTCATCCCCGACATGGCCTGATATTGGCTTCTAACCCCCGCCCCCCTCTACTGTTGGCGGTTGTTTTGATCCGTGATTGTTGTCATTGATCAAAAGCTTCAATTACATATGCAAATTGGGCAGTGGTTATATAAATGGGACCGAAGGGCAAATATGCTTCAGATTCTGCTTGTAAAGATACAGAAAATGTTGCCAGACCATATAAGATTTGGATTTTAAGTCTTAATACTGGTATCATGCTGGAGAAGATGTCTTTGAGCGATACAGGGACATCATCAATACTGGGTTCACCCTGTCTCTTCTACCAGAATGAGAAGGGGTGCTTTTGGAACTGAGAATGCATCTAAACAAGTTTTTCAATAATCTCCGGATGACCATTTACAGTTTTGATCTGCCGCAAAGGCTCTCTCATCGAATAGAAAGGCCTGACACCATTTTCAGAAGAAGTATATCACCTGCTCAACGTTTAATGCTTACTATAAGGTAATTACTAATACTTTATTGTTTCTAAATTTGCGCTATAATGAACATTTTCCAGTGTATATTTATTAAAATATCAATGCTTGAAATGAAATATTCTAAAAATAGTGTATATGATTTGTTTAACCTTTTGGTTCTATTATTGGCCCATGTCTATCTGCTATAAAATTTAAGTACCCATCAAAAACTACAAGACCGCATGAAGTATAAATACATTTTATTAACATAATTCATGGTTAACAATCCATACACAAAAACAAGTGCACGGAAAATGCGACATCCACAAGAGGAGACACAATTGGTAACTCAGTATATCTTCCACATATAGACCATAATAAAGTGCATGTGCATAGTGCAAAAATACATCAATTACATGTAATACAGAGAATCAATTACCCATTATGTTTCTCCTCTGGGATGGTGCCAACCCCGACGCACGTTTTGGCGAACCTTTGACCCCCATCACGGGGACCAGAGATTTCAAATAGTGTTGAACCGGACTAATTTGTTGCGCTGACACAGCCCCCTCCTGCAGACACATAAAACATTCCTATAAAGTGGCAACTCTTTGAAAACGAGCCTTGTGAGATCCTCGTAGTCCACCTGACTGCTCCTACCTGCCCTCTGGCGAGGAATAATGAATGGCCTGGAAGACTGGGGCCAATCTAGACATCGGTTGGTCGCTGGAGGGTTGAGATATGGGGAACATCTGTGTCTTGACCAGTTGTCTGAGGAACTTCAGGTGCCCGAGTGTTGTCTGCTCTGGAAATCAAACAAAAAGCAAAAAATAAAAAATTAGGGCTGGTTCACAGTGCACAAGACAGTCACCACATCAATGTGCACTTGGCAAGGCAGTTGCTCCTCTCTCGATTGAAAAGAACAAACCGAGCAGCATGCTAACATCACAACATGGGCAGGTCTGGATTGTGTGTTGACGTCATTGTTCTAGGTCAGGCATCCTCAAACTGCGGCCCTCCAGCTGTTGCAAAACTACAACTCCCAGCATGCCCGAACAGCCTACAGGTATCAGCCTACAGCAGGGCATTGTGGGAGTTGTAGTTTTACAACAGCTGGAGGGCCGCAGTTTGAGGATGCCTGTTCTAGGTTCTTTGCAATCTATCGAGGAGCCTTTCCACATACAAGTTGTTTATAGAATTCTTTTCGCTATTTTATGTAACCTTTTTCCCCCAAATACATTTAAAAGTTGTGGGCCTCTATGGGGGACATTACAATTGTAGGGGGCCACCATAGAGTGGATTGCTAAATAAATAAAACGTGATCTACAGAATATCTTACCTTTGAAACTCCAAGGTTCTCCTCAGGAACCCCAAGGCGGCATGATAGCGGTATTACCCCTTAGAGTTCCCCCTGAACCACTTGGGGCCTGAAGTTCCTCGTTGTAATCCTTTTTTGTAGGGGTCCCTGATAGACCGCCACAGAACTATTATCTGAGCTCCTGTAAAAAAAAAAGTTAATCTTCATACCCATAGAGTTGAGTAAATAAAAAATGGTTTACTATGGAATTGTTGTAGCCACTTCGAAAATCCTATTTAAATTTAGATTTTTTTAATAAAAAATTTTTTAAACTGGAAAGTAGGAAGGAGTCAACTTTATTGAAGACCACTTGCGTCATTAGACTTTATGTATGCATTCCACAAATAAAAATCAATACTTACGGCACTGATCCCTTTATGGATCCTTCTTTGAGGTCCTCCCAATTTGGGACTAATGCCTTCATCTCATACAAGAGGAGTTGGGTTGCATTATGGTCTGCATGTCTGCGGTTGGTGTAGTCCCACGATGCCAGGCACACCTCCACCAGTTGATTGAGGAGGTTATTATCAATATAAAAGACAATTTCCTTCTCATCCTGCCTGGTGGAGACTCTGGAACTCTATAACGATACAAAAAAAAAATAGATATATTTAAAATAATGTTCACACTAATCAATAATCATTGGATTATAATTTTAAATTTTTTTAAAATTGTTAATAACTAGGGATGAGAATCGACTTGCATAAAACTTTGTTCTAATACTGTACGGAGCAGGTGTTCTGTACAGTATTAGAATGTATTGGCTCGGATGAGCCTTTTGCGCAATAACTTTATAAATTAATTTGTACTGTAAAAAAACATTTCCCGAACTCTGGTTCGGTTCCAAGAGAAATGTTTTTTTACAGTACAAATTAATTTATGAAGTTATTGCGCAAAGTCTCACAACTTTGCAAAGCAATAACTTCGGCTCATCGGAGCCAATACATTCTAATACTGTACAGAATTTCGCTTTTACAGAACTTTTATGTGAATCGACTTCGGATGTTTTATCTGAAGTCGATTCGCTCATCCCTATTAATAACATCAATATACTTTTTCAATGCGTTTTTGAATAACAACACATAACGCAGTATGTACTCTGCGTATGACGAGGAGGAGGGCTCCTGGCATCAGTTGAAGAAGACATGTCTGTAAAAAGAAAAGAATATATATAATTGAACATTACAAAACAAATGCACACAACAAAACTAAAATTTTACTTACTTTTTACGGTTAATCTGAATAATTGGCTGTATGTAAAACCTTTAATAAAAATGATCTGATTCAAAAAAATATATAATAATTTTACTTACTTTTTCAAGAGTATTGTGGTCTACCGCACTGAAAAATAAAAAGGAAATAAATATGTACATACATATAAATAGATTTATAAGAAAGGGGTCCCTGTACCCCATGCAGGCCCCCTACTTCTCCATTCTGCAATTTTATGGGGAGTTTTGTACAGAGCTGAATATAACCCTTGGCTACCTCCAGAACTCCCATAGAAATAAATGAAGCAGCCATACACATGTGCGACAGTCTGCTTGAGGCATTTTTAAGGAAGCTGAATGGAGAAGCAGGGATAGGTTGCAGGAAATGTACAGTACATGTTCCCCCTTTAGTGGTAGAGGCAGATATTTGCCCTGCAACACATTTGCCCCGCAACACATTTGCCCCATTCATATTCTATGTGGCCCCTTACAGTAGTTTTGGCCTCCTTGTGCCCCCTTCACAGTAGTCTTGCCCTCCTTGTGCCCCCTTCACACTAGTCTTGCCCTCCTTTTGCCCCTCATAGTTGTTTTGCCCTCATTGTGGCCCCCTTCATAGTTGTTTTGACCTTTTTGTGCCCCTATCGCAACATGTTTGAGGGAAAACAAAATTCCTTTACAAATGGGGCTTTCCCACCAATCTAATTTTCCTTAAAAAAGGGAAAACCCACGTCATACTTTATTTGGAACAAGGGAAGAAGCTACTTACTCAGTAGCAACTTAAAATCACAGAACCTGAGGAAAACAGCAGGAAAGAGCGAACAACGAATATTCAGGAGGCCTGAACCTCACAACACATGTGTTAACAAGTCCACAATGACTGTCCCCATACACTTGTTGATCGCCCAGATCATGCTCTGTTATTCTAATCCCGCAAGAATAGTTCTACTGTTTTTGTTTGCGTTTTTGCTTTGTATCTTTTTAGGTCCTTTATTGCAATCAACATCAGATGACAACCAGACAACCACCCCAACAACAACTCGTCCTCAGAACTTCCAACCAGAAGAACTGATTTATGCCAGTCAAGCCAAACCAAAGACTTACAGTCCATTCCCATGGATCTATGACAATCGTAAGCTATTCACAACAACACAAAATCACTATTAAAGTATTCTCCTTAAATGTAAAAGGACCTAATCATCCATATAAACACCATTCTCTCTAGAGGGAAGAAAAAAAACAATGGAGCAGACATCTGCATTCAAGAATCCCATCTACTACTAGAAGATACGTCTAGAATGAAGCATAAACGTTTCCCCCATATTTACCACTCATGCTCAACCACAAAAAAGGCGTGTGTATGCAATTAGAGACTATAGCATTTGAGAAAATATGTCTATTGAAAGATAACAGGGGAAGGTTTCTTGTCTTGGTATGTAAGCTGAATAATATAACATATACAATATGTAATTTATATGGCCCCAATGCTTCGCAGATTTATTTTTTACACAACTTTACCAAAAATTTGCAAAAGGGTCATCTATTCATATTTGGTGATTTCAACATTATAGCTAATCCAGCCTTAGACACTACTAGCCAGAACAAGAGACCTCCCCCTTCATTGAACTCATGGTTATTAGAGAAGGATCTACACTGCTCAAAAAAATAAAGGGAACACTTAAACAACACAATGTAACTCAAAGTCAATCACACTTCTGTGAAATCAAACTGTTCACTTAGGGTGCAACACTGAGTGACAATCAATTTCACATGCTGTTGTGCAAATGGGATAGACAACAGGTGGAAATTATAGGCAAATAGCAAGACACCCCCAATAAAGGAGTGGTTCTGCAGGTGGTGACCTGACCACTTCTCAGTTCCTATGCTTCCTGGCTGATGTTTTGGTCACTTTTGAATGCTAGCGGTGCTTTCACTCTAGTGGTAGCATGAGACGGAGTCTACAACCCACACAAGTGGCTCAGGTAGTGCAGCTTATCCAGGATGGCACATCAATGCGAGCTGTGTCAAGAAGGTTTGCTGTGTCTGTCAGCGTAGTGTCCAGAGCATGGAGGCGCTACCAGGAGACAGGCCAGTACATCAGGAGACGTGGAGGAGGCCGTAGGAGGGCAACAACCCAGCAGCAGGACCGCTACCTCCGCCTTTGTGCAAGGAGGAACATGATGAGCACTGCCAGGGCCCTGCAAAATGACCTCCAGCAGGCCACAAATGTGCATGTGTCTGCTCAAACGGTCAGAAACAGACTCCATGAGGGTGATATGAGGGCCCGACGTCCACAGGTGGGGGTTGTGCTTACAGCCCAACTCTGTGCAGGACGTTTGGCATTTGCCAGAAAACACCAAGATTGGCAAATTTGCCACTGGCGCCCTGTGCTCTTCACAGATGAAAGCAGGTTCACACTGAGCACATGTGACAGACGTGACAGAGTCTGGAGACGCCGTGGAGAACGTTCTGCTGCCTGCAACATCCTCCAGCATGACCGGTTTGGCATTGGGTCAGTAATGGTGTGAAGTGGCATTTCTTTGGAGGGCCGCACAGCCCTCCATGTGCTCGCCAGAGGTAGCCTGACTGCCATTAGGTACCGAGATGAGATCCTCAGACCCCTTGTGAGACCATATTCTGGTGCGGTTGGCCCTGGGTTCCTCCAAATGCAAGACAATGCTAGACCTCATGTGGCTGGAGTGTGTCAGCAGTTCCTGCAAGACGAAGGCATTAATGCTATGGACTGGCCCGCCCGTTCCCCAGACCTGAATCCAATTGAGCACATCTGGGACATCATGTCTCGCTCTATCCACCAACGTCACGTTGCACCACAGACTGTCCAGGAGTTGGCAGATGCTTTAGTCCAGGTCTGGGAGGAGATCCCTCAGGAGACCGTCCGCCACCTCATCAGGAGCATGCACAGGCATTGTAGGGAGGTCATACAGGCACGTGGAGGCCACACACACTACTGAGACTCATTTTGACTTGTTTTAAGGACATTACATCAAAGTTGGATCAGCCTGTAGTGTGTTTTTCCACTTTAATTTTGAGGGTGACTCCAAATCCAGACCTCCATGGGTTAAAAAATTTGATTTCCATTTATTTTTTTTGTGTGATTTTGTTGTCAGCACATTCAACTATGTAAAGAACAAAGTATTTCCGAAGAATATTTAATTAATTCAGATCTAGGATGTGTTATTTTTGTGTTCCCTTTATTTTTTTGAGCAGTGTATATAATTCTTGGCGCTACATCAATGCAAACGAAAGAGATTACACTTTCTGTTCAACATGTCATGATATATACAAGAATAGATTACTGTTTAGCTAATAGACACTCTCTTCAACTAATATCTAACTTACAAATAGGACAAATCACATGGTCAGACTAGGCCCCGCTAATCACTATTATAAAAGAAACCAACATACCCAATCCACAATACGTTTGGCGTATTAATAATTACCTTATTGCCAATAAAGAGTTACAGCGTAAACTAGAAAAAGATATTCAGGATTATTTCCAGAACAATGACGTTCCTGAGACTAACAAGTTTATTCTTTGGAACGCCCACAAGGCATTCACTAGGGGTCTTTTAATCAAATATGGTTCTCAGTATAAAAAAACTAAACGACTAACTGGATCAATTGAAAAAAGCTGAAAAAGATTACAAAACATCAAGCTACTCACAAAATTTAGACCATATAATACAATTAAGAGACAAAATTAAGTCACTACTCCTAGATGACTATGAACGCAACCTTGTAAAACTTAATCTACACATTACTACGGCCATGAGGGATAAGGCCTTTACTTTTTTAGATTTTTCACTCGATTAGCCAAAACAAAACTAAAATCGCTCACCTCACAGATATAACAACCAATAGTAAATTACTGAACCCCCTACATATAACAAATTACTTTACACTTTAGGGATTATTATAACTCATTATATAACTTAAAAGATGACAATTCAACAACACAACCCAAACAAGATACAATAAAAGATTTCTTAGAATCCATCAATTTACCTACTTTATCCACTATTCAACTAGAAACCCTCAACACACCTTTCTCTACTAGGGAAATAATAGAAACCATTAACTCACTTAAACTGAAAAAAAAAAGCACCAGGCCCAGACGGCTTCTCTAATGAATACTTGAAATATTTTTCACGTATTCTAAACCCACAGTTATAGAATATATTCAACAACCAAGCAATGGTAGATGGTCATTTTCCTACAGAAATGTTGCAAGCAACAATTATCACGATCCCCAAGCCAGATAAGGTCCCCTCATTAGTAACTAATTATCGTCCAATCTCTTATCTATTCAGATATAAAGATCTATGCATAAATAATTTCTCGCAGATTAGAAAATATCATCCCGCTTCTTGTAAAACCAGATCAGATTGGGTTCGTCACCAGAAGGCAAGGCCCTGATAGCACACGTACATTTATAAATATCTTAAAATGGATAGAAATGTAAAAAATGCCTTCTCTGCTCCTATCTTTGGACACAGAGAAGGCATTTGACAGAATACATTGGGATTATATGTTCAACACGCTCGAAAAACTCGGTTTCACTGGTCCTATCCTAAAAAGTATTAAAGCTTTATACCTCAACCCTACAGCTAGGGTTTACTCCAACTGATTAGTATCCAAACCATTTTTTATAACATACAAATATATTGGAGGGCATTTGGTTATCTGGTGTTGAACAGAATTACACAAAAATTGATGAATATACAAATATTTATTGCCAAGAATAAAAATATAAAATTGCAAAAAAAAAATTAGAATACAAATACCCAAAAACTAATGATTTACAGCCTCATAGTCGATTTACTGTTGTTAGTCAGGTACCTTGGTTTTCTATGAGGTTGCAAATCTACATGTGCAACATACAAATCCTATATGCAAATTTTTTCCAATTCTAAGATAAAATAATGTATGTAACCAAATAAAAATGAAATATAAAATATGGCATATAGGGCATTAGTACAGATGTTGATACACGTGTGAATTCAACACACCTCGGTGCTGGATATTAATCCAAACACTGATTATCAATTATAGTGGGCAGCATCCATCCGTCTGCCAGATATTTAATATTAGTTTACTAGTGCCCATATATTGTGTTTGAAAATACAAGTACACTGCTCAAAAAAATAAAGGGAACAATTAAACAACACAATGTAACTCCAAGTCAATCACACTTCTGTGAAATCAAACTGTCCACTTAGGAAGCAACACTGAGTGACAATCAATTTCACATGCTGTTGTGCAAATGGGATAGACAACAGGTGGAAATTATAGGCAATTAGCAAGACACCCCCAATAAAGGACTGGTTCTGCAGGTGGTGACCACAGACCACTTCTCAGTTCCTATGCTTCCTGGCTGATGTTTTGGTCACTTTTGAATGCTGGCGGTGCTTTCACTCTAGTGGTAGCATGAGACGGAGTCTACAACCCACACAAGTGGCTCAGGTAGTGCAGCTTATCCAGGATGGCACATCAATGCGAGTTGTGGCAAGAAGGTTTGCTGTGTCTGTCAGCGTAGTGTCCAGAGCATGGAGGCGCTACCAGGAGACAGGCCAGTACATCAGGAGAAGTGGAGGAGGCCGTAGGAGGGCAACAACCCAGCAGCAAGACCGCTACCTCCACCTTTGTGCAAGGAGGAACAGGAGGAGCACTGCCAGAGCCCTGCAAAATGACCTCCAGCAGGCCACAAATGTGCATGTGTCTGCTCAAACGGTCAGAAACAGACTCCATGAGTGTGATATGAGGGCCCGACGTCCACAGGTGGGGGTTGTGCTTACAGCCCAACACCGTGCAGGACGTTTGGCATTTGCCAGAGAACACCAAGATTGGCAAATTCGCCACTGGCGCCCTGTGCTCTTCACAGATGAAAGCAGGTTCACACTGAGCACATGTGACAGACGTGACAGAGTCTGGAGACGCCGTGGAGAACGTTCTGCTGCCTGCAACATCCTCCAGCATGACCGGTTTGGCATTGGGTCAGTAATGGTGTGGGGTGGCATTTCTTTGGAGGGCCGCACAGCCTCCATGTGCTCGCCAGAGGTAGCCTGCTGCCTATCCCTCAACACTTCATTGAGAAAAAACATCATATCTCACAATTACGTTTCCAAATTATAGAGGAAGTGACCCTACCAAGACGTGGAGGAAACCGCATCCAGATGCTTCACCAGCGTGAAGCATATTGGATCTATCGGCTCGAGACGCTTGCCCCCAAAGGCCTCAATAAAGAATATTCACTGAGCAGTTTCACTTAAAAGAATATATGTATATTATAATATGTTTGTTTGTATTTGGTTCTATAATTGATCATTGATAACTCAGACGCTGTAGTATGGTATGAATATGGATACATACTCTGCCGTATCCTATTTCCTTTCCATTGATTGAGTCTTGTTTATACTGAGTTACATAGCAACATGATGCCGTGATCAGGTGACTGGTCATGTGGCTGGGGGCGTATGCCTTCAATTACAGCCACATGACCGCTCACATGATGAGGGGCGGGTATTTCAAAAGGTGTATTTAAATGGTGCATTACATGTGTTGTATTGAGCTATCATCACCTGTATTTGATAAAGGCAAACCTTATGCCGAAACGTGCGTCACATGGGTGACGAATAAAGAAGTTTTCAGCTCAGCAAAACGGAGTGCTGGTCTTTCTAAACATATTACTAGAGGGATCCGACCTACTGACCGCGCACCCGGACCTTACCAGAGCACAGTGCCGTCCAATTGTTTGTGCCATTAGGTACCGAGATGAGATCCTCAGACCCCTTGTGAGACCATATGCTGGTGCGGTTGGCCCTGGGTTCCTCCTAATGCAAGACAATGCTAGACCTCATGTGGCTGGAGTATGTCAGCAGTTCCTGCAAGACGAAGGCATTGATGCTATGGACTGGCCCGTCCGTTCCCCAGACCTGAATGCAATTGAGCACATCTGGGACATCATGTCTCGCTCTATCCACCAACGTCACGTTGCACCACAGACTGTCCAGGAGTTGGCAGATGCTTTAGTCCAGGGCTGGGAGGAGATCCCTCAGGAGACCGTCCGCCACCTCATCAGGAGCATGCACAGGCATTGTAGGGAGGTCATACAGGCACGTGGAGGCCACACACACTACTGAGCCTCATTTTGACTTGTTTTAAGGACATTACATCAAAGCTGGATCAGCCTGTAGTGTGTTTTTCCACTTTAATTTTGAGTGTGACTCCAAATCCAGACCTCCATGGGTTGAAAAATGTGATTTCCATTTTTTAATTTTTGTGTGATTTTGTTGTCAGCACATTCAACTATGTAAAGAACAAAGTATTTCAGAAGAATATTTAATTAATTCAGATCTAGGATGTGTTATTTTTGTGTTCCCTTTATTTTTTTGAGCAGTGTATGTACTTTGAAGCAACTAAATATCATCATCGTTCAGGATCTGACTAACACAGGGCAAAAATGGTCACTACAGATGATGGGGAATAGACAGCTGCTGTAGAGTGAGCTATTGACCATAACTGGTAAGGACCAGGTTCTCCTGGAGGATGGAGTATAGCCCAATCACCAGGGGCAGATTAAGTGCATCATAGGCCTGGGGTGGTCTAACCAACTTGTGCCCCCTCCCTCCATTTTCCCCTGACATCCCCCCTTCTGTATGCCAACTAATACTTTTTTTTTCTGTATGAAGAGGTTGTGACGTTCCGTGATGGCTTATACCTTTTCCTAGGCCATGTAAATCACGTGGCCTAGGAGAAGCTCAGTCCCATTCAAGTGAATTGGGCTGAGCTTCTATACCAAGAAAAACCCTTGTCAAATGGACACTGCCATTCTTGGTATGCAGGAGGACACGGCAGCGCAGCAAGAGGAAGGAGGCGGGGACTGCAGCGGATAGTGGGAATAGTACCTGTGTGACTGCACAGCTTAGGGGGGCACGCCAGCACTCAGTGCTGCTGAATGTATTCCGCAATATGGGCAGATATGTCGGGCCTGGGGCTACTGACTCAAAAGCCCCTATTATGATCCACCACAGCCAATCACTGTGAGCAGGCTAGATACTACTGCTGTTCAGGTCCTGACCACTAGTCGGGTAAAAAGTCCTTCCCAGTGATGGGGAATAGGCAGCTGCTGTAGAGAGAGCTATTGCCCATCACTGGTAAAAACCAGGTCCTTCCTGGAGGATGAAGTTTAGCCTAATCACTGTGGTGGGCTAGATGCTACCTCTATTCTGGACCTGAACACCAGGGGGCTAAATGGCTCTTCCCAGTGATGGGAAATAGACAGCTGCTGTAGAAAGAGCTATTGCCCATCACTGGTAAAAAAACAGGCCCTTCTGGAGGATGAAGTTTAGACCAATCACTGTGGTGGGCTAGATGCTACCTCTATTCTGGACCTGAATATTAGACGGCTAAATGGTCCTTCCCAGTGATGGGGAATAGGCAGCTGCTGTAGAGAGAGATATTGCCCTTCCCTGGTAAGGACAAGGTCCTTCTGGAGGATGAAGTTTAGCCCAATCACTGTGGCGGGCTAGATGCTACCTCTATTCTAGACCTGAACACTAGGGGGGTAAATGGTCCTTCCCAGTGATAGGGAATAGGCAGCTGCTGTAGAGAGAGCTATTGCCCATCACTGGTAAGGACCAGGTCCTTTTGGAGGATGAAGTTTAGCCCAATCACTGTGGTGGGCTAGATGCTACCTCTATTCTGGACCTGAACACTAGGGTGCTAAATGGTCCTTCCCAGTGATGGCGAATAGGCAGCTGCTGTAGAGAGAGCTATTGCCCATCACTGGTAAGGACCAGTTCCTTCTGGACGATGAAGTTTAGACCAATCACTGTGGTGGGCTAGATGCTACCTCTATTCTGGACCTGAACACTAGGGGGCTAAATGGTCCTACCCAGTGATGGGGAATAGGCAGCTGCTGTAGAGAGAGCTATTGCCTATCATTGGTAAGGACCAGGTTCTTCTGGAGGATGAAGTTTAGCCCAATCACTGTGGTGGCCTAGATGCTACCTCTATTCTGGACCTGAACACTCTATTCTGGACCTGAACACTAGGGGGCTATATGGTCCTTCCCAGTGATGGGTAATAGACAGCTGGTGTAGAGAGAGCTACTGCCCATCACTGGTAAGGACCAGGTCCTTCTGGAGGATGAAGTTTAGCCCAATCACTGTGGTGGGCTAGATGCTACCTCTATTCTGTACCTGAACACTAGGGGCTAAATGGTCCTTCCCAGTGATGGGGAATAGACAGAGGCTGTAGAGAGAGATATTGCCCATCCCTGGTAAGGACAAGGTCCTTCTGGAGGATGAAGTTTAGCCAATCACTGTGGTGGGCTAGATGCTACCTCTATTCTGGACCTGAACACTCTATTCTGGACCTGAACACTAGGGGGCTATATGGTCGTTTCCAGTGATGGGTAATAGACAGCTGCTGTAGAGAGAGCTATTGCCAATCACTGGTAAGGACCAGGTCCTTCTGGAGGATGAAGTTTAGCTCAATCACTGTGGTGGGCTAGATGCTTCCACTATTCTGGACCTGAACACTAGGGGGCTAAATGGTCCTTCCCAGTGATGGGGAATAGGCAGCTGCTGTAGAGAGAGCTATTGCCTATCATTGGTAAGGACCAGGTTCTTCTGGAGGATGAAGTTTAGCCCAATCACTGTGGTGGGCTAGATGCTACCTCTATTCTGGACCTGAACACTCTATTCTGGACCTGAACACTAGGGGGCTATATGGTCCTTCCCAGTGATGGGTAATAGACAGCTGCTGTAGAGAGAGCTACTGCCCATCACTGGTAAGGACCAGGTCCTTCTGGAGGATGAAGTTTAGCCCAATCACTGTGGTGGGCTAGATGCTACCTCTATTCTGTACCTGAACACTAGGGGGCTAAATGGTCCTTCCCAGTGATGGGGAATAGACAGAGGCTGTAGAGAGAGATATTGCCCATCCCTGGTAAGGACAAGGTCCTTCTGGAAGATGAAGTTTAGCCCAATCACTGTGGTGGGATAGATGCTACCTCTATTCTGGACCTGAACACTAGGGGGCTAAATGGTCCTTCCCAGTGATGGGGAATAGGCAGCTGCTGTAGAGAGAGCTACTGCCTATCACTGGTAAGGACCAGGTCCTTTTGGAAGATGAAGTTTAGCCCGAACACTGTGGTGGGCTAGATGCTACCTCTATTCTGGACCTGAACGCTAGGGGACTAAATGGTCCTTCCCAGTGATGGGGAATAGACAGCTGCTGTAGAGAGAGCTACTGCCCATTACTGGTAAGGACAAGGTCCTTCTGGAAGATGAAGTTTAGCCCAATCACTGTGGTGGGCTAGATGCTACCTCTATTCTGGACCTGAACACTAGGGGGCTATATGGTCCTTCCCAGTGATGGGGAATAGACAGCTGCTGTAGAAGGAGCTATTGGCCATCACTGGTAAGGACCAGGTCCTTCTGGAGGATGAAGTTTAGCCCAATAACTGTGGTGGGATAGATGCTACCTCTATTCTGGACCTGAACACTAGGGGGCTAAATGGTCCTTCCCAGTGATGGGGAATAGGCAGCTGCTGTAGAGAGAGCTACTGCCCATCACTGGTAAGGACCAGGTCCTTCTGGAAGATGAAGTTTAGCCCAATCACTGCGGCGGGCTAGATGCTACCTCTATTCTGGACCTGAACACCCGGGTCTAAATGGCCCTTCCCAGTGATGGGAAATAGACAGCTGCTGTAGAAAGAGCTATTGCCCATCACTGGTAAAAAACAGGCCCTTCTGGAGGATGAAGTTTAGACCAATCACTGTGGTGGGCTAGATGCTACCTCTATTCTGGACCTGAACACTAGGGGGCTAAATGGTCCTTCCCAGTGATGGGGAATAGGCAGCTGCTGTAGAGAGAGATATTGCCCATCCCTGGTAAGGACAAGGTCCTTCTGGAGGATGAAGTTTAGCCCAATCACTGTGGTGGGCTAGATGCTACCTCTATTCTGGACCTGAACACTAGGAGGCTAAATGGTCCTACACAGTGATGGGGAATAGGCAGCTGCTGTAGAGAGAGCTATTGCCCATCACTGGTAAGGACCAGTTCCTTCTGGACGATGAAGTTTAGCCCAATCACTGTGGTGGGCTAGATGCTACCTCTATTCTGTACCTGAACACTAGGGGGCTAAATGGTCCTTCCCAGTGATGGGGAATAGACAGAGGCTGTAGAGAGAGATATTGCCCATCCCTGGTAAGGACAAGGTCCTTCTGGAGGATGAAGTTTAGCCCAATCAATGTGGTGGGCTAGATGCTACCTCTATTCTGGACCTGAACACTCTATTCTGGACCTGAACACTAGGGGACTATATGGTCCTTTCCAGTGATGGGTAATAGACAGCTGCTGTAGAGAGAGCTATTGCCCATCACTGGTAAGGACCAGGTCCTTCTGGAGGATGAAGTTTAGCCCAATCACCGTGGTGGGCTAGATGCTACCACTATTCTGGACCTGAACACTAGGGGGCTAAATGGTCCTTCCAAGTGATGGGGAATAGGCAGCTGCTGTAGAGAGAGCTATTGCCCATCACTGGTAAGGACCAGGTCCTTCTGGAGGATAAAGTTTAGCCCAATCACTGTGGTGGGCTAGATGCTACCTCTATTCTGGACCTGAACACTAGGGGGCTAAATGGTCCTTCCCAGTGATGGGGAATAGACAGCTGCTGTAGAGAGAGCTACTGCCCATCACTGGTAAGGACCAGGTCCTTCTGGAAGATGAAGTTTAGCCCAATCACTGTGGTGGGCTAGATGCTACCTCTATTCTGGACCTGAACACTAGGGGACTATATGGTCCTTCCCAGTGATGGGGAATAGACAGCTGCTGTAGAAGGAGCTATTGGCCATCACTGGTAAGGACCAGGTCCTTCTGGAGGATGAAGTTTAGCCCAATCACTGTGGTGGGATAGATGATACCTCTATTCTGGACCTGAACACTAGGGGGCTAAATGGTCCTTCCCAGTGATGGGGAATAGGCAGCTGCTGTAGAGAGAGCTATTGCCCATCACTGGTGAGAACCAGTTCCTTCTGGACGATGAAGTTCAGACCAATCACTGTGGTGGGCTAGATGCTACCTCTATTCTGGACCTGAACACTAGGGGGCTAAATGGTCCTACCCAGTGATGGGGAATAGGCAGCTGCTGTAGAGAGAGCTATTGCCTATCATTGGTAAGGACCAGGTCCTTCTGGAGGATGAAGTTTAGCCCAATCACTGTGGTGGGCTAGATGCTACCTCTATTCTGGACCTGAACACTCTATTCTGGACCTGAACACTAGGGGGCTATATGGTCCTTCCCAGTGATGGGTAATAGACAGCTGCTGTAGAGAGAGCTACTGCCCATCACTGGTAAGACCAGGTCCTTCTGGAAGATGAAGTTTAGCCCAATCACTTTGGTGGGCTAGATGCTACCTCTATTCTGGACCTGAACACTAGGGGGCTATATGGTCCTTCCCAGTGATGGGGAATAGGCAGCTGCTGTAGAGAGAGCTACTGCCCATCACTGGTAAGGACCAGGTCCTTCTGGAGGATGAAGTTTAGCCCAATCACTGTGGTGGTCTAGATGCTACCTCTATTCTGGACCTGAACACTAGGGGGCTAAATGGTCCTTCCCAGTGATGGGAAATAGACAGCTGCTGTAGAAAGAGCTATTGCCCATCACTGGTAAAAAAACAGGCCCTTCTGGAGGATGAAGTTTAGACCAATCACTGTGGTGGGCTAGATGCTACCTCTATTCTGGACCTGAACACTAGGGGGCTAAATGGTCCTTCCCAGTGATGGGGAATAGGCAGCTGCTGTAGAGAGAGATATTGCCCATCCCTGGTAAGGACAAGGTCCTTCTGGAGGATGAAGTTTAGCCCAATCACTGTGGTGGGCTAGATGCTACCTCTATTCTGGACCTGAACACTAGGGGGCTAAATGGTCCTACCCAGTGATGGGGAATAGGCAGCTGCTGTAGAGAGAGCTATTGCCCATCACTGGTAAGGACCAGTTCCTTCTGGACGATGAAGTTCAGACCAATCACTGTGGTGGGCTAGATGCTACCTCTATTCTGGACCTGAACACTAGGGGGCTAAATGGTCCTACCCAGTGATGGGGAATAGGCAGCTGCTGTAGAGAGAGCTATTAACTATCATTGGTAAGGACCAGGTCCTTCTGGAGGATAAAGTTTAGCCCAATCACTGTGGTGGGCTAGATGCTACCTCTATTCTGGACCTGAACACTCTATTCTGGACCTGAACACTCTATTTTGGACCTGAACACCAGGGGGCTATATGGTCCTTCCCAGTGATGGGTAATAGACAGCTGCTGTAGAGAGAGCTACTGCCCATCACTGGTAAGGACCAGGTCCTTCTGGAGGATGAAGTTTAGCCAATCACTGTGGTGGGCTAGATGCTACCTCTATTCTGTACCTGAACACTAGGGGGCTAAATGGTCCTTCCCAGTGATGGGGAATAGACAGCTGCTGTAGAGAGAGCTACTGCCCATCACTGGTAAGGACCAGGTCCTTCTGGAGGATGAAGTTTAGCCAATCACTGTGGTGGGCTAGATGCTACCTCTATTCTGTACCTGAACACTAGGGGGCTAAATGGTCCTTCCCAGTGATGGGGAATAGACAGAGGCTGTATAGAGAGATATTGCCCATACCTGGTAAGGACAAGGTCCTTCTGGAGGATGAAGTTTAGCCCAATCAATGTGGTGGGCTAGATGCTACCTCTATTCTGGACCTGAACACTCTATTCTGGACCTGAACACTAGGGGGGCTATATGGTCCTTCCCAGTGATGGGTAATAGACAGCTGCTGTAGAGAGAGCTACTGCCCATCACTGATAAGGACCAGGTCCTTCTGGAGGATGAAGTTTAGCCAATCACTGTGGTGGGCTAGATGCTACCTCTATTCTGGACCTGAACACTCTATTCTGGACCTGAACACTAGGGGGCTATATGGTCCTTTCCAGTGATGGGTAATAGACAGCTGCTGTAGAGAGAGCTATTGCCCATCACTGGTAAGGACCAGGTCCTTCTGGAGGATGAAGTTTAGCCCAATCACTGTGGTGGGCTAGATGCTACCACTATTCTGGACCTGAACACTAGGGGGCTAAATGGTCCTTCCCAGTGATGGGGAATAGGCAGCTGCTGTAGAGAGAGCTATTGCCCATCACTGGTAAGGACCAGGTCCTTCTGGAGGATAAAGTTTAGCCCAATCACTGTGGTGGGCTAGATGCTACCTCTATTCTGGACCTGAACACTCTATGAAGTTTAGCCCAATCACTGTGGTGGGCTAGATGCTACCTCTATTCTGGACCTGAACACTAGGGGGCTATATGGTCCTTCCCAGTGATGGGGAATAGGCAGCTGCTGTAGAAGGAGCTACTGCCCATCACTGGTAAGGACCAGGTCCTTCTGGAGGATGAAGTTTAGCCTAATCACTGTGATGGGGTAGATGCTACCTCTATTCTGGACCTGAACACTAGGGGGCTAAATGGTCCTTCCCAGTGATGGGGAATAGGCAGCTGCTGTAGAGAGAGCTACTGCCCATCACTGGTAAGGACAAGGTCCTTCTGAAAGATGAAGTTTAGCCCAATCACTGTGGTGGGCTAGATGCTACCTCTATTCTGGACCTGAACACTAGGGGGCTAAATGGTCCTTCCCAGTGATGGGGAATAGGCAGCTGCTGTAGAGAGAGCTATTGCCCATCACTGGTAAGGACCAGGTCCTTCCTGGAGGATGAAGTTTAGCCTAATCACTGTGGTGGGCTAGATGCTACCTCTATTCTGGACCTGAACACTAGGGGGCTAAATGGTCCTTCCCAGTGATGGGGAATAGACAGCTGCTGTAGAGAGAGCTACTGCCCATCACTGGTAAGGACCAGGTCCTTCTGGAGGATAAAGTTTAGCCCAATCACTGTGGTGGGCTAGATGTTACCTCTATTCTGGACCTGAACACTCTATTCTGGACCTGAACACTAGGGGGCTATATGGTCCTTCCCAGTGATGGGTAATAGACAGCTGCTGTAGAGAGAGCTACTGCCCATCACTGGTAAGGACCAGGTCCTTCTGGAAGATGAAGTTTAGACCAATCACTGTGGTGGGCTAGATGTTACCTCTATTCTGGACCTGAACACTAGGGGGCTAAATGGTCCTTCCCAGTGATGGCGAATAGGCAGCTGCTGTAGAGAGAGCTATTGCCCATCACTGGTAAGGACCAGGTCCTTCTGGAAGATGAAGTTTAGCCCAATCACTGTGGTGGGCTAGATGCTACCTCTATTCTGGACCTGAACACTAGGGGGCTATATGGTCCTTCCCAGTGATGGGGAATAGACAGCTGCTGTAGAGAGAGCTATTGCCCATCACTGGTGAGGACCAGGTATGTACCATACGGCGCATGGAGTTTAGGCACCACCCAAAGGATAAATGAAAAAGAGGCAGATGACGGGAGGAGAGCGGAAGTGCCCGAGCTCTGATCATTCTCCAGCAGCTCCATCCTCTTCACCACTAGCAGGAATTCCATTACGATGATGCCGGCTGATGTTTCAGAAACCGCTAAGAAGAAGGTGTCTCTGCTGGAAGCCGCCCGCACCCGCTATGAGAGCCTGCAGATCTCCGATGACCTCTTCGGTGACTCCGAGGACAGCAGTGGGAACCCGTTCTACACTACGTCCCCGGACTCATCTGCTGAGGCGAGCTCCTCCGAGGAAGATGATGCTGCAGAAACCCCAGCGAGCTATGAGCCCGGAGATCGGCCCGACATGCCCGGTGACATGGGGCCTAAAGGCGGGAGGCGCAGGGCTGTGGACGGAAAGGACGGTCCGGTCCAAGACGCCGTCCACCCTTGTGATAAGGAGCAGGAAGGTGGACAGGCGACTATGTGTGATGCTGGCTGCCAGAGAACGCCCGAAGGCGACGTGGATGAGGAGGATGGCTGGTCCTCCACCCTTCAGCATGTGCCCAGCCCTAGATTCAAGGAGACTACTGGTAAGGAATCCATCATCAGATGGACACATGCCACTGCCTGGGATCTCTCCTGGTAGATTGTGCCCAGCCTCCATTTTCTCTTTCTATGGCTGTAGATCATCTTGTTTCCATAATCTGGATATTTGTTTTTAATAATCAATTAGGAGAACTTATCTCCTTCATAACATTTGTTGCTCTCAGCTGTCCTAAGGTCATAGAAGTTGAAAGCCGCATGAAGACTTTTAGAAGTGGGATTTAGGCTACTTTCACATCTGCGTTTTTTGCTGGATCCGTCAGGGGATCAGAAAAAAACGCATCCGGTATATAATACAACCGTCTGCATCCGTCCTGAACGGATCTGGTTATATTATCTCTAAAATGACTAAAACGGTCTTTTGTGTCTGAGAAAACGGATCCTGCACCATTGACCTACATTGTGTTTGATGACAGATCCGTCTTGATCGCTTTCCTATGACGCACTAAAAAAAACGCTGCTTGTAGCGTTTTTGTGTGCGTCATGGGAACAGAATGCATTCCTGTGCATGCCAAACGATTTTGTCCCCATTGACAATGAATAGGGACAAAATTGAAGCTGTTTCCTCCGGTATTGAGATCCTGTGGGAGGAAAACGCAGATGTGAAAGTAGCCTTAAAGGGGTTGTCCGGGATTAAGGACTTTGTTCCATTAGTACAAGACAGACATACATATAACATACATCCATGTCCTATCTTTTCCACATGTTTCTGATAGGAAATTCTTTGCCGGAAGTGAAGTTTTCTTAGACTCGGTGACGTACCGGGTCTCTTGCAGGAGCGCTGAAGCTTCTTCTTCCGGCTGCTCAGGGAGCCCAGTGACGTCATCGGAACTGATGGGTGGGCTTCAGCGCTGCTCTAGCCAGTAAAACAGCTAGGACAGCGCTAAAACCCGCCCATCAGAATCGGTGACGTCACTGATCTCATACTGCCAACATACAGAGGACGATGTCCCATATAAAATTCAGTTGAGTTTAGTCTGGGCATAGGAATTGACATCAAAGTGGGCAGCCAGCCACAGTTTGCTGATTTGAATAAGTAAATGTTGTTTGTAAAGGTTAAATATGACGAGGGGCCACTGATTTCACACTGCCAGCATTCAGAGGGTTAAAGGGGTTGTCCGGTTTCCTATATTGTTGACCCATCTTCATGATAGGTCATCAATATCAGATCAGCGGGGGTCCCATTCCCAGCTGTTTGAAGAAAATAGGCCGGAGTGGCTGTAAATACACTGCTCTGCCACTGCAATGTTGATAGCGAGCGGGTGAAGACAACGCAGTGCTCACAGGGGATCGGCCGCAGCCTTGACTCCCACCCTGAGGATTCTGGGTATAAAAAAGCTGCTATCAAAGTGAGCACAATTTTTACTGATTTCAGTACTTTTGGTGGGGTTCACTTCTGTGTTCTTACTTACCTTCTTCTTCTCCACCAGAGGAACAGATAGGCCTCTTTCTCACGGGCAAATTTTCCATACGGGTGCAATGTGTGAGGTGAACCCATTGCACCTGCACTGACTCCGGACCCATTCACTTCAATGGGGCTGTGCAGATGAACAGTGATTTTCACACATCTCTTGTGCGTTGCGTGAAAATCGCAACGCACAAGCGGCCATGTGACGGACCATGTGATGAGCGCAGTGACATCACCAAAGGTCCTTTTCTCCCAGGTCATCAAAGAAGAAGAGAAGAGAAGCCAGGCAGCGCGATCAAGTGGATAAGGTGAGTTTATTTTTTTAACCCCTCCATCCCTAATTTCTGTATTAAGAATGCTATTATTTTCCTTTATAACCATGTTATAAGGGAAAATAATAAAATCTACAGAATACCGATCCCAAGCCCGAACTTCAGTGAAGAAGTCCGGGTTCGGATCTGGGTACCAAACATGCCGATTTTTCTCACTCGCATTAAAACGCTTTGCACTCGTGCACATTTTTTTTCCGCAACGCACCCACATCCTATCCGGTCCTCACACGCGACGCCCATCTGAAAGAAGGAAAATTTCCAAAACCCACTTTTTAAGGACCAGTTCAGGTCTGAAGTCACTTTGTGAGGGTTACATAATAGAAACCACCCAAAAATGACCCCATTTTAGAAACTACACCCCTCAAGGTATTCAAAACTGATTTTACAAACTTTGTTAACCCTTTAGGTGTTCCACAAGATCCATTAATGGAAAATGGAGATAAAATTTCAGAATTTCACTTTTTTGGCAGATATTACATTTTAATCCATTTTTTCCAGTAGCAAAGCAAGGATTAACAGCCGAACTAAACTCAATATTTATTACCCTGATTCTGTGGTTTACAGAAACACCCCACATGTGATCGTTAACTGCTTTACGGGAACACGGCAGGGCGCAGTAGGAAAGGAACGCCATATGATTTTTGGAAGGCAGATTTAGCCCCCGTGATGCACCCCTGCAGTAGAAACTCAAAAAAGTGACCACATTTTGGAAACTACGTAATAAGGTGCCAGTTTTATTGGTACTATTTTGGGCTACATATGATTTTTAATTGCTCTATATTACGTTTTTTGTGACGCAAGGTAACCAAAAAATTGATGTTTTGGCACAGTTTTTGGATTTTATTTTTAAAAACATTCATTTGACAGGTTAGATCATGCTCTATTTTTATAGAGCAGGTTGTTACGGACGCAATGATATCAAATATGTCTACTTTCTATGATGTTTGTTTGTTTTACATAATAAAGCATTTTTGAAAACAAAAATTAGGTTTTTGTATCTCCATTTTCTGAACTCCCTATTTTATTTTATTTTTTTCTGCCGATCGTCTTGTGCAGCGGCTCGTTTTTTGCAGGAAGAGTTGACTTTTTTTGGTATCATTTTTGGGTACATATGATTTTTTGATCATTCATTATTACACTTTATTGTGCAAGATGACCAAAAAATTGGCTGTTTTGGTGCAGTTTTTATTTATTTTTCACAGCATTTACCTGAGGGGTTAGGTCATGTGACTTTTTTTATAGAGAAGATCATTACGGACGTGGCAATACCTAATATGTCTACTTTTTCTTATTTATTTAAGTTTTACACAATAATAGCATTTTTGAAACTGAAATAATGATATTTTAGTGTATCCATAGTCTGAGAGCCATAGCTTTTTTATTTTTTGACCAATTGTCTTAGGTGAGGACGGGGTGCGGGAGGTGACGGTTTGATTGGTACTATTTTGGGTGGTATATGCCTTTTTGATCGCATGGTGTTGCAATTTTTGTGATGTAAAATGGCTTTTTATTTTTACACAGTTTTTATTTTTAATTTTTTTACGGTGTTCACCTGAGGGGTTAGGTCATGTGATATTTTTATGGAGCTGGTTGTTTATGACGTGGCGATACCTAATATGTATACTTTTTTAAATTTATTTCACTTTAGCACAATAATAGCAGTTTTGAAGCAAAAAATAATCATATTTTAGTGTCTCCATTGTCTGAGAGTGATAGCTTTTTTATTTTTTGACCGATTCTCTTAGGTAGGGTCTCATTTTTTGTAGGATGAGGTGACTGTTTGATTGGTACTATTTTGGGGTGCATACGCCATTTTGATCACTTGCTGTTGCAATTTTTGTGATGTCATGTGGCAAAAATAGCTTTTTTTTACAGTTTTTATATCTTTTTTTTTTTTTTTCGGTGTTCACCTGAGGGGTTAGGTTATGTGATAATTTATAGAGCTAGTTGTTATGGACGTGGCGATACCTAATATGTATATTTTTTGTTTATGTATTTCACTTTACCAGAATAATAGCAGTTTTGAAACAAAAAAATGATGTTTTAGTGTCTCCATGTTCTGAGAGCTATAGTTTTTTTTATTTTTGGGCCGATTGTCTTAGGTAGGAGCTCATTTTTTGTGTGATGAGGTGACGGTTTTATTGATACCATTTTGTGGGACATACGCCTTTTTGATCGCTTGGTGTTGCACTTTTTGTGATGTAAGATGACAAAAATGCCTTTTTATTTTTTTACACCGTTTTTATTTTTTTTATGGTGTTTATCGGACATGGTGGATCATGTAATATATTTATAGAGCCGGTCATTACGGACGCGGTGATACCTAATATGTGTCAGGGTTTTATTTTCTTCCGTTTTTTTTTATTATAAAATAAAGGGAAAGGGCGTTTTTTTTTTCCTTTATTAATTTTATTACTTTATAAATTTTATTAAAAACACTTTTTTTTTTTTTTTTTTTTTTTTTACTTTTCTTTTTTTACTTTTTTTTTTTTGTTCACTTTTGGGGTCTGATCCCCTCTGAAATGCATTACAATACATCTAAGAAAAAATGTGGGGGATTGAGTCAGCACAACCTGTATGTAGGTGCACATCACTATGGCGAAATACATATACAAACGGAAAATACAAATGTGATTTGTATTTTCCGTTTGTATATATTACAATTAGAGTTGTTGCGATACCAAATTTTTGATTCGGTTTCGATACCATGAAAAAGTATTGCGATACTCGATACCATTCGATACCACGCGAAAAAAATAAACAAAAAAAGCCACGTGCATTCCTCATTTTTAAAAAAGGCGAATCGCGCAGTTTTTATTTTATTTTTTCTGTTCCGGCATTCACCACCTAGATTTTTTTTTTATATTTTAATAGTTTGGACTTTTCTGACGTGGCGATGTAATATGTTTATTTATATATTTTATATGTGAAATTGGGAAAAGGGGGGTGATTTATACTTCATATTTTAGTGTTTTTTTTTTTTTCACTTTTTATTTAATAACTATTTCCCCCCTTAGGGGCTAGAACCTGGGATCTTTCATCCCTTTTCCTATTCACCCTGATAGATCTCTATCAGGGTGAATAGGACTCCACACTGTCCCTGCTGCTCTGTGCTTTGTGCACACAGCATCAGGGATGTTACCATGGCAACCAGGGCTTCCTGGCTGCCATGGTAACCGATCGGAGCCCCAGGCTTACACAGCTGGGGCTCCGATCAGAAGCTGCCACTGCACCACCAATGAGGGGGAGTGGAGAGGTCCCTGTGGCCACTGCCACCAATGATTTTAATACTGGAGGGTTGAGAGGGGCCGGCGCACTGTGCCACCAATGATTTTAATGGGATGGGGGGATTGAGGAGGGGGCACACTGCACCACCAATGATTTTACCCCTTTATACAGGAGGCGGGTACTAGCAGATCAGCGGCAGTTAACTGCCGCTGATCGCAGCTCCCTGTCAGGGGCAGGGTGCCGGCAATGCGATTCTGCTGCCGGCACCCGCCTCCTGTATGTGTTAAAGACTGACTACTGTATATGAGTCCAGACTTTCACTATTAGGCCACACAGAGCGGCGCCCAGCGATGTCTCAGCACTCACCATTTAGTCCTGGGCGCCGCTCCGTTCGCCCGCAGTGCCCCATTACTGTCTCCTCTCCTGCTCCACATGCTGCTGATTACTATCGGAGCGATGGGAGGAGACATCAGCTTCACTAGTGGGCGTTCCTTCTCCCTGGCTGTAGCGCTGTCCAATCGCAGCGCAGGGAAAAGGAACGCCCACTAGTGAAGCTGATGTCTCCTCCCATCGCTCCGATAGTAATCCTATCATTGGTGGCGCAGTGCGCCCGCCCCTCCTCCGCCCCTCTCTTCTCATTGCCGCCCCTCCTCCACCCCCTCTCTTCTCATTGCCGCCCCTCCTCCGCCCCTCTCTTCTCATTGGTGGCAGCGGCAGCAGCACAGGGGGAGGGAGGACAGCTTCCTTCTCCCCGTGCTGCTGAGAGAGAACATGAGCGCGCCGATAGCAGCGCGCTCATGTTCAGAGATACTAGACTGCGCAGCAGCGCAGCCCAGTATCGAAAAAACGGAAATCCCGGTATCGTATCGATACCGGGACAAAAGTATCGATTGGGTATCGAAATTTCGATACCCGCAACAACCCTAATTACAATACATCTGTATTGTAATGCATTGCCTGTTAGCGTATGACATTGAGTCATACACTAACAGGTTGCCTAGGAGACCCAGCCTGAGACTGGATCTCCTGGACACCCGTAGAAGGCAGGTCCCGATGCCGTGCAAGGCATTAGGCAGCCTCTGCACGGCATTGGGCTGCCTTCTGACACATCGAGTCCCCACCACAGCAGCGCGGGGACTCGATGCGCTCCCTCACCTGACACAAACCCCTCCTATGTCGCGGTCAGCGCGGACCGCGGCATAGAAGGTGTTAAACCGCCAGCATCGGCTTTTACAACGATGCCAGCGGATACAGCAGGGGCCCGGCTACCAGGGACTGCCGGGCCCCTGCAGTGATCACGCGCGCACTGCTCCGGTGCCCGCACGATCACATGACGTACTATTTCGGCAAATTGCGGGAACGCAGTGGCTTCCATGACGTAGTAGTACGTCATGTGTCGGGAAGGGGTTAAAGAATGCTATTTTCTATTATAACCATGTTATAATGGAAAATAATAAAATCTACAGAACACCTAACCCAAACCCGAACTTCAGTGAAGAAGTCTGGGTTCGGGTCTGAGTACCACATTCAGTTTTTTCTCACGCGCGTGCAAAACGCATTTTACTCGCGCGGTAAAAACTGAACATCAGAACGCGATCGCAGACAAAACTGACTGCAATTGCGTGCCTACCCGCGCGGGTTTCTCGCAATGCACCCTGAACGCATACGACCCTCACTCGCGACGCCAGTGTAAAGGGCCATAAAGTAACACATGCCAATTTTCTGTTTTTTGCATTTTTATTTTTTTTTTGCTCCCTGCCTTTCCAGAGCCATAACTTTTTTTGTTTTAATCATTTCACATGAGGGTTTTTTGTACTTTTTAGGTCACCATTTAATATTGCATACTGTGTAGTAGGAAGTTGGAGGAAAATTCCAAATAAGGGGGGGGGTTTGGGATAAAAACACAATTGCAACATACAGGTGAAACTCGAAAAATTAGACTTGTGCAAAGTTCATTTATTTCAGTAATGTAAATTAAAAGGTGAAACTAACATATGAGATAGACTCATTACATGCAAAGCGAGATATCTCAAGACTTTATTTGTTATAATTTGGATGATTATGGCTTACAGCTTATGAAACCCTAAAGTCACAATTTTGAGGTACCCTTTGCTCAGGGGATACGGATTAATTACCGTATTTTTCGCTTTATAGGACGCACTTTTTTTCCCCCAAAAGAGGGGGGAAAATGACAGTGCGTCTTATAAAACGATGGTTGACTTTTTTTACAGGGCTGACACGGATGTATCGCCGGCCGCTATGCTGCACAGTGTGGCCGGCGATACATCAGTCACAGTGCGGGGAGGGAGGAGGGGCTGGAGGCAACTCACACCGGGCCCCGCGCACAGAAGTCTCTTTGTATGTAAAATCTTTCATTAATCCTTTATACCGTAAATCGCTCTCCTTTTGATAAACTTTACTAGCCTAATCGCCTGCATCAGTACTCACTATGAATGTAGCGTGCTGTCCGGCCGGCGTGTGACTGACGTCACGCTCCTCCCACTTCATTAATGAAGGTATAAAGGATTAATGAAAGATTTTACATACAAAGAGACTTCTGTGCGCGGGGCCCGGTGTACTACAGTGACTGCACCGGGCCCCGCTGTGAGTTGCCTCCAGCCCCTCCTCTCTCCCCGCACTGTGACTGATGTATCGCCGGCCACACTGTGCTGCATAGCGGCCGGCGATATATCAGTGTCAGCTAGTTTATCAAAAGGAGAGCGATTGATTCAGGATTAAAGATTTTACATACAAAGAATAAAGTACTGTGATGCTGTGAAACATAGGGCCATGAGGGGGACCAGCATAAGATGCTATATGTGTGTCACCCACACATATAGCATCTTATGCTGGCCCCCCTCATGGCCCTATGTTTCACAGCACACATCCCCCATAACAGTGCATCATCCATAGATCCCCCCCCCATAACAGTGCATCATCCACAGATTCCCCCCCATAACAGTGCATCATCCACAGATTCCCCCCCATAACAGTGCATCATCCATAGATCCCCCCATAACAGTGCATCATCCACAGATTCCCCCCCCATAACAGTGCATCATCCATAGATCCCCCCCATAACAGTGTGTCAAAATATTTTTTTTCTTATTTTCCTCCTCAAAGACCTAGGTGTGTCTTATAATCAGGTGCGTCTTATAAAGCGAGAAATACGGTAGCTGACTACCGTGTAATACTTTGAGCCTAGAATATTTAATCTTTTCACAAAAATCAAATTTTAAGCTGCAATTCCTTTTTATTTGCATTACTGAAATAAATGGACTTTTGCACGATATAGTTTCACCTGTAGTTTTATGGGTTTTCGTTTTTATGGCATTCTTTATGCAGTAAAACAGACCTCTTCCCTTCATTCTCTGGGTCAGTATGATAACAGTGATACCACATTTATGTTTTGTTTTTTTTTCTTGTGATTTAATACAGAAAAAAAATAAAAAAACTGGAAACATTTTTTAAGGGAGTCTTTCAGTCCTTCTCCTTAACATCCTTTGTTAGACTCATGTTTCACACTATAGGAAAAAGCATTGGCCTCTCTGGTGGCCAGGACCTTTGAAGTTCGCATAGACTGGTGCTTTTTCCTATAGTGTGCAAGCACACCCACCACTGCTGGACTGCAGGGTGGTTGTAAGTATGGCTGAAACGATTACTCGAATTAATCAATTAACTCGACACAAAAAAATCCTTGATGCTAATTTTATGCATCGATGATTCGTTTGTGCCATGTAACCACGGAGTATGAATGAAGAGCTTGCTATTACTCGTGCTCCTTGGTCACCTGCCTGCCCGCACATCGCTGCACACATCATCAGGACCTGGTGCACATAAGCGCGCACTATGACCTGATGCTGTGTGACGTTAGGTTCCAGTGCAGCGTGGGAAGAAGAGGATGGAAGATCTCTGGAGTGTCGGCAAAGTAGACAATATGGAGAACACAATACCATAGTAAGTGGCTTGTATTAACTTACTCTACATAATAAATGCCAATTGTTGACGTGAGTCAACCCCTTTAAGGGTTCAATAACGAAATCAAAAATCACTGGTGAAAGCAGGCATCCTTGCCTTGTTCCATTTGAAATATCAAATACATTAGACGTGCACCTATTGTGCCGTACCAGGGCATTAGGCCTAGAATAAAGACTAAGTAGTATTTCTTTACAACTGCTTGAAGGAATTCCCAGTTCACCCTATCCAATGCTTTCTCTGCATCTAAAGATTAGAGTGTTTATACTAATAGATTGGCTCAAGGGCCCTTTACACGGGCCGACAATTAAACAGATGATCGCTAATCAGTGTTACTAGTAACGCTCGTTAGCGATGATCTGGTGGTGTAAATGCACTGACGATTGCCCGCTGAACAAGTGAAACTCTCTTTCATTGGGTAATTGTTTGTGAAGCACAAAAAGAAAAATCTTAGTTTCCCAGTGGCAGATTGTGCTGTGTAAACATGCTATACTGCCAGGAAACAAGTCAGTATGCGGAAGAGCGATGGCATTAGCGATCGCTCCTCCCCATACTCTGGAGGAGTATACTCCGTCTCCTTCGCTAGCAATCAGCATCTTCCTCCTGATAGATCATCGTCCCGTGTAAAGGGACCATTAGAGACAAACTTTTATGCCACAATTGTGGGGAAATTTCTGTCAAATAATGGCACGTTTTAGACCATGCCCTTTTCCCATAAAGTCTGACCCCTACCCTCTAAGGCTACTTTCACACTAGTGTTTTCAATTCCGCTATTGAGATCCATCATTGGATCTCAATAGCGGAAGAAAACGCTTCAGTTTTGTCCTCATTCATTGTCAATGGGGGCAAAACTGAACGAAATGGAATGCATCAAAATGCATTCCGTTCCGTTTGGTTGCGCTCCCATCGTGGACAGAATAACGCTGCAAGCAGCGTTTTTCTGTCCGCGATGTGGTGCGGAGCAAGACGGATCCGTCCTGACACACAATTTAAGTCAATGGGGATGGATCCGTTTTCTCTGGGAACGAATGCCTACTTATTTCCAGAGAGAAGAACCAACAACCATCCCTGAGGAAGGAATTTGTTAATTCCAAAATGCGTCTGAGGTTTTTTGGTTAAAAAAGGCACCCATCCTAAGGGTGACGTCACACGGAACTATCGCTCTCGAGGATTACCAGCTTGGTCTCCCTCGCGCGCACGAGTCACTGGCCGGGACCGCGCACGCTTGTAGAGGAAACCTGAAGACTCGAACACTCCAGCAGTACTACTGAGAATTACAGCGGGGATCCCGTACACCAGTCCAGCACAGGCAAATTGCTATTTCTTGCAGCATCAACCACAAACTTTTCTCCTAGGTTGATTATCACGGATTAGGAGTGTACGCGGATTTGGTGGACATTGGTGTGTAAAAATTCACTTATGTAGAACTTGATTGCAGCAATAATTCTCAAAAAAGTTTGGACAGGGACATGTCTACCGTTTTGTAGCATCCTCGCTACAAAAGTCTATAAACATCTGGAAAGTGAGCACACCAGTTGCTGGACTTTTGGGAGAGGAATGTTGTCCCATTATTGTCTGATGTAGGATTCAAGCTTGTCAACAGTCCTGGGTCATTTTTGTCTGGCTTTTCATTTAATGATGTGCAAAATGTTTTCTGTTGGTGAAAGGTCTGGGCTGCAGGCTGGCCAGTTCAGCACTTGGACTCTTGTGCGAAGCCATGCTGGTGTGATAGATGCAGTAGGTGGTTTAGCTTTGACTTGCTGAAAAAGAGACATTGTCTGGATGGAGCATATGTTGTTCAAAAACCTTTAGATATTGTTCAGAATTGATAGTGCCTTCCCAGATGTGTAAGCCGCCCACTCCATAGGCACTAATGCAGTCCCATACCATCAGAGATGCAGGCTTTTGATCTGTACGCTGATAATAAGCTGGGTGGTCTCTTTCCTCTTGAATTTGCAGGACATGGCATCTGTGGTTTCCAAAAACAATTTAAAATTTTGACACCACGGAACAATTTTTCTATTTTGCCTCAGTCCATTTTAAATGAGCTTTGACCTGATGGCATTTCTGGATCGTGTTGATATATGGTTTCTTCTTTGTATATTACAGCTTTAACTTCCACTTGTGGATTGCATTGCGAACCATATTCATAGAAAATGATTTTTGGAAGTGTTTCTGGGCCCATGCAGTGATTTCCAGTACAGAATCATGCCTGTTTTTAATGCAGTGCCTCCTGAGGGCCTGTAGATCACGAGCATCCAGCATTATCTGTTGGCCTCGTCCCTTGACCACATGAATTTCTCCAGATTCTCAGAATTTTTAAACATTATGTATTGTAGATGGTGGGATATTCAAAGTCTAGGCCAGTGATGGCTAACCTCCGGCACTCAAGCTGTGGTGAAACTACGACTCCCAGCATGCTCCATTCATTTCTGTGGAGTTCTGAAAACAGCCAAGCAAGTGTGCATCTTGGGAGTCGTAGTTTGACCACAGCTGGAGTGCCGGAGGTTAGCCATCACAGGTCTAGGCATTTTTACGTTGAGGAACATTTTTCCTGAAATTTTCAGTTTTTTCACAGATTGGTGAACCTCTGCTCATCTTTGTTTCTGAGAGACTCTGCCTCTCTAACATCCTCTTTATATACCCAGTCATTTGACTTAGTAGCAAACTGCTCCTCCAGCTGTTTTTTTGTTAGTACCACTTACTTTTCCATTCTTTTGTTGCCCATTGTGACACAGTGAGAGGTTTGGTCTGGGAAAACAGGTATTTTCCTCCCAGCATGTGCTGTTGGGCTGATTTAGAGCCAGGTGAGGTCAAATGCCGGATCGGATTTTAAGTGCCGGCCTGGGTTTTGGCAGCACCTGGCTGTCACTAAATAAGCAGTTGGGCTCAAAAGCAAGGCGTGAATTGCTACTAACACCGCAAGGTGACTTTTTGCTTGTTTATGACTGCTTGTTTTGTCATTTGCCTAAAGTGTGAATAAAACACTGAACTGTTTGATCCAAAGAACTTGTTGCCTCTATACTGCGTCCGCTAATCCTGTCTACCAGAGCGAAACCCCACACCATGTACCAACTTTTTTTTAGATGTATTACTGCCTTCAAATTTTAAAGGAGTTAATTTTTTTTCATGAAATGGTAAAATGTCTGACTTTTAACATCTGATGTGTGCTCTATGATCTTTTGTGAATAAATTATGCATTTCATCATATTCTGTCTTAATTTATATATATATTTTACACAGCCTCACAACTTTTTTTGAAATTGGGGTTGTAAGTGATTGCAACTTACAATTATGTGTGACATGTTATAAAATACATTTTTACAGTTCCGTATTGACTTTATCACAGTGAGTGGACAGCACTCAGGAATGTAATGTAGTTGGGAATGGTTTTATTGAAAATACACCAACGTCGGGATAAAGTCACTCCTAACTGCATTACATTCCTGAATGCTGTCCTTCACTGTGATAAATGTTTGCATACCTTAATCTGGTGGCAGGAAGGATTGGGTGGGGATTGTGCACCAACCACTAGGAGGGTGGTCAGTGACGTTGCACCTTTAGGCTTCATGCGCACAGTCATATTACGCCTCTATGTTGTATGGAACTGTACTAGTGTATAGTAATCTATAGGTATATGTCTCCAATTTTATGTGCAGTTTTAGGCTTTGTTCACATCATGTTTATGTTTTATTTATTTTTATTTTTATTTTTACTATATACACCATGGCATATATGTCAAAGAGATGCATCTAACAAATGCCTACATTTGGGTTCCATTGTAAAAAAAAAAATGTAAATAAATTATATATTTAACATGTCTGTTTTTATTGGATGTCGTATGAAATAGCACAGTTTAATACGCTGTTCCATTCTGTTTGTTTTTTGTTGAGGTATAGAGGTAATACTGACTTATATTGGGCAAATTGAGGCCAAAAAGATACTCTTTGGCCTCCATCTGGCTAATGTAACCTAATGAATACCTACTTTTAGCACGTATGTCAGGATGTTAGCATAGCCTCATTTTGTTAGATTTCATCTTATGATCTTGCTGGCAGAATACCAGATTATTTTAAGTGTTTTACAATTGTGAGTAAAAATGTTTCTGTTTGTTTGCAGGGCCTACCCGCATAATGCCATCCAACTCCAGTGCAATAGATTTTTTTCAACTGTTTGTCCCTGATAATGTGATTAAAAGCATGGTGACTCAGACCAATATGTATGCTAAGAAGTTCCAAGAAAGATTTGGATATGATGATGCATGGATAGATGTCACTCTTGCTGAAATGAAAGCATTTCTGGGCTACATGATATCAACTAGTACCCATCATTGTGAATCTGTGCTAAGCATATGGAGTGGTGGATTTTATAGCAACAAGAGCATTTCACTTGTTATGACACAATCACGATTTGAGAAAATTCTTAAATTCTTCCATATTGTGGCTTTCCGCTCTAGCCAGACTACCCATGGACTTTACAAGATTCAACCCTTCCTTAACTCTTTGCAGAATAGTTTTGATTCCTCTTTCAGACCTTCACAAACACAGGTAAATCTGTCAAGAGATGTATGTATAAATGTTTCGAAGCATGAATAACACCATAATTGTGTGACCAGGTGAGGATCATCTCACCTACATGGTATTTTCCACTAGCTAAACAAGTGTCTCCTGCAATTGCTCTGTTCATTGTTAGAGATTTCAGCAGGGAGTGGAAAAAGTTGTAGACAGCAACACTATCCTTAGGAGGAATGAGAGCACCCAGATTACAGGGGAAAGATCCCAGAGAGAGATCATGCCGACACCATCACTATAGCAAGAAGCGAGAACCCATAACAGGATCTACAGGGAGAGATTACCCTGGTAGCATCAGTGTATAGCTACGTTTCCCAACCTTTTCTAGCTTTGGGGATCCACTGAAAATAAAATTCTCAAAATAAAAATGTTTCTAAAGAGAATAAAGGCTATAACAAGTAATAGGAAACTACTCATAAATCAATGTACATATTTTAGGCTTAAAGGTTTTTTTTTCATCTCAGACAATTGGGGCATTTCGCTGAGATATGCCCCCATTGTCTAATAGGTACAGGTCCCACCTCTGGGACCCACACCTACACCGAGAACAGAGTCCTGAAAGTGGTGGAGAGCGCTTGTGCAGCCAACCTCCATTAATTTCTATGGGCCCGCCGAAAATAGCTGACCGCTGGCTCGGCTATTACCATCTGCCCCATAGAAATGAATCGGAGTGGTGGCCGCGCAGCACTGTTCGCTCCCATTCACTTCTATATGACCCCATTCTAGCGATATGACCCCATTTGTCTCATATGGGAAAATCCCTTCAGTGGTAATATGTAAAGGGAATTATGTCATACCACCAATTTCAGACCTCAGGCCAGATCTAAGTTAGAAAACTCTGTGCCACCACACACAACGACCTGATGCCAGTCAGCATTAGAATGAAATATGAGATGGAGTACACAATGTCATGTTGCTGGGCTTCTTTGCCAGTTCAGAACCACTAGTAGCTGCATGGAGCAACTGTCTGGATTCCATGAAACCCAGGCTTCCAGGAATCGTTCATGTAGTTCGCTGAGCTTTTGATAAGCTTCTTTTATGGACAAGTCCTTTTCTTTAATAGGATGGTTAAAGTGACACATCAAACAATTTTTATCACATAGTAACAACCTTTATGTAATTTTTTATGAAAATGGGTGGATGGTTTTCTGAATAGAATTGTCTCCTAAGCTCCTGTTTTCTTTCAGAGCTTCCTCTAGATGAACCTGCATGCGCTTGATATCACCTTCAAGTAGAGTTGTTCGGGATCTGCCACAAATTCAGGGTTTTTTAATGCAGTTCTTGAGGGTAAAATCAGGTGTGGATCATAAAAGGAGAGAAAGTATAAAGGACATATACAACTTCTGTATTTTAAATTCACTCTTGTTCCTGGTTTCAGTGCCTGTAACACTGTGTAACAACACTACCACCAAAGCCTCGTCTAGTGAGAACAAAGGCTGATGCATAGCGCTCTCTTTGATGTTTCCAACATGGTTGGTGGCCATCATTATTGCTCAGTGTGAATCGACTTTCATCAGTGAACAGCACTGAGGCCCACTGGCCCCTCGCCCAGCATAGATGCTCCCTGGCCCAAGCAAGACGATGATGCCTGTGTCTGCTGGTGTGGTCAGGTACCCTTGCCTAGCACACAGACCACGCTGATGTAAACGGTTTTGAATGCTCTGACATGACACTTGTGTGCCTCTCACCTCCCTTAAATGTGCCTGGAGTTGTGTGGTATTCATCACCTGGTTCCGCAATGAGAGTCAATGAGAATTTAATTATGTTCCTATGGAGCCCTACCATAGGCAGGGGCTCCATAGAAACTAATATGCAGCAGCCTCCTGTCACAGAGTAGGACGGGTCTGCTACTGTACATGCTTCGGCTTCCCCGATCCCTGCCCATGGGAGCCAGAGCACACCCAGAAGTGTGCCCTTCTGGGTTTTAGGGCATACAGATGCTGTAGTCACATATAACCACGGCATCTGAAGAGTTAAAAGTCAGCGACCGGCATTACCACCAGTCGCGGAAATTAGTGCTGGGTGTCTGCTGTTTAAAACAGCGGACACCCGGCAGCTATGGTGCCTGCTGCAAGCCATTTTTAAATGCATGTCCTCCGACGTAAATTTGTGCATCTGTAATCAGTCAATACTTTGTAGGACCACCTTTAACTGCAATTACAGGTGCAAGTCTTTTTGGGGTATGTCTCTACCAGATTTGCACATCTAGAGGCTGATATTTTTGACCGTTCTTTGCAAAATGGAGAGCATTTGTGAACAGTCTTTCCACAGATTCTCAATAGGATTTAGGTCTGGGCTTTGACTGGACCATTCTAACACATAATATGCTTTGATCTAATCCATTCAATTGTAGCTCTGGCTGTATGTTCAGGGTTGTCCTGCTGGAGGGTGAACCTCTGCCCTAGTCTAAAGGTTTTTGCTGCCACTGCCAGGTTTTCCTCCAAATTGCCCTGTATTTAGCTCCATCCATCTTCCCTTCAACTCTGACCAGCTTCCCTGCTGAAGAAAAGCCTCCACACAGCATGATGATGCTGCCACCACCATGTTTCACAGTGGAGATGGTGTGTTCAGGGTGAGGTGCAGTGTTAGTTTTACGCAACACATAGCATTTTGCATTTAGGCCAAAAAAGTTTAATTTGGTCTCATATGACTCGGGCAGCTGCTCCCAACCACTCCTATTGCTTCTGTCATGTGAGCCACAATGGACAGCAGCTGTAACTAGCCCCCTGATTGGTTCCTGGTAAAACACGTGCTGATTAGCTAAAAATGGATTGGAGGGCGAGGCTTAGCGCAGTCGGGAAGTGTAGCGTTTTCTGGTAGTATGGCTTCCTGTACACTTACTTGTCCATTACTCAAGGCTGATGACTACCTGCTAGTTCATGACCTGGTGTGCTGAGTGGGCTCTGGCTGCTCTCACTGTTGCTGCATGAGGTGGGTGAATCTGTGTTTTCAACATACAATAAGCTAATGTTAATTAGCCTTTAATGCACTACAAAGTCCAGCAAGCTATTTATGCTCTGCAGTAGGCCTGCACGATATATCGCCAAAGCAATCGTATCGCGATAATCGCCGATTGTGATATGGCGATTTGGCCGACCCAAAAATGCAGCGATTATTTTTCGCTTTGTAAGAGGGAAGAAAATGACCGTGCGTCTCATAAAGCGATGGTTGACTTTTTACGTGGCTTACACTGATGTATCGCCGGCCGCTATGCTGTTATGGGGGATCTGTGGATGACACTGATGGGGGGATCTGTAGAGGACACTGATGGGGGGATCTGTGGATGACACTGATGGGGGGATCTGTGGATGACACTGATGGGGGGGATCTGTGGATGACACTGATGGGGGGGATCTGTGGATGACACTGATGGGGGATCTGTAGATGACACTGATGGGGGATCTGTGAATGACACTGAGGGGGGATCTGTGCATGACACTGATGGGGGATCTGTGGATGACACTTATGGGGCTCTGTGGAGGACACTTATGTCATCCACAGATCCCCATAAGGGTTATCTACAGATCCCCCATCAGATGCATCAGTGTGGAGGGAGGAGGCGGGGACACTCATGGCGGGGCCCGGTGTAGTGACTTTACTCTAATACACCGGGCCCCGCAACTGTTAAACATTCAATCAGATCTATATCTAATTATATATGCTCTGTACGGTACTTACTGTAGTACCGCAAGTATAGCATTAAGACGGCGCAGACCGGCATCTCCCTCGGTCATGCGCCGCCTGCCCCAGCTCCCTCGGTCATGCGCCGCCTGCCCCAGCTCCCTCGGTCATGCGCCGCCTGCCCCAGCTCCCTCGGTCATGCGCCGCCTGCCCCAGCTCCCTCGGTCATGCGCCGCCTGCCCCAGCTCCCTCGGTCATGCGCCGCCTGCCCCAGCTCCCTCGGTCATGCGCCGCCTGCCCAAGCTCCCTCGGTCATGCGCCGCCTGCCCCAGCTCGCTCGGTCATGCTCCGCCTGCCCCAGCTCCCTCGGTCATGCGCCGCCTGCCCCAGCTCCCTCGGTCATGCGCCGCCTGCCCCAGCTCTCTCGGTCATGAGCCGCCTGCCCCAGCTCCCTCCTCATGCGCCGCCTGCCTGCTTATCTCACTTTATGAATGAACAGGCAGGCGGCGCATGACAGAGGGAGCTGGAGCAGGCGGCGCATGACCGAGGGAGATGCCGGTCTGCGCTGTCTTAATGCTATACTTGCAGTATTAGAGTAGAGTCACTGCACCAGGCCCCGCCTCCTCCCTCCACACTGATACTTCGCTGGCCGCGCTGTGCAGCATAGTGGCCAGTGAAGTATTCGCTTTATAAGACGCACAGCCATTTCCCCCCCACTTTTGAGAAAAGTGCGTCTTATAAAGCGAAAAATACGGTAACTGTCTTTGTATGCAAAGTCTTTTTTTACTGCTGAAGCAATCTCTCTCCTATTGATAAACTCCTATTGAAACTCCTATTGATAAAATCACCAGCCTCTGTACTCACTATGAATGCACTGCAACAAGCAGGCCGGCTGCTGCATAACTTCAGTCAGTCGCACTCCTGCTTCATTAATGAAGTGGGAGGAGCGTGACTGACTGAGTGACGTCAGGGCTGGCCCACTTGCTGCAGTGCATTCATAGTGAGTACAGAGACTGGTTATTTTATCAATAGGAATTTATCAATAGGAGAGCGATTGTTTCAGCAGTAAAGAAAGACTCTGCATACAAAGACAGTTATGTGTGCGGTTTAGGACACATGAGGGGACATAGGGCCAAGAGGGGGACCAGCATAATATGCTATATGTGTGTCATTCACACATATAGCATCTTATGCTGGCCCCCCTCATGGCCCTATGTGTCATAGCACACATCCCCCATAACAGTGCATCATCCACAGATTCCCCCCCCCCCCCCATAACAGTGCGTCATCCATAGGCCCCTCATAACAGTGCCATCCAAAGAATCCCTCATAACAGTGCCATCCAAAGAATCCCTCATAACAGTGCCATCCACAGATCCCCCATAACAGTGCCATCCACAGATCCCCCATAACAGTGCCATCCACAGATCCCCCATAACAGTGCCATCCACAGATCCCCCATAACAGTGCCATCCACAGATCCCCCATAACAGTGCCATCCACAGATCCCCCATAACAGTGCCATCCACAGATCCCCCATAACAGTGCCATCCACAGATTCCCCCATAACAGTGCCATCCACAGATTCCCCCATAACAGTGCCATCCACAGATTCCCCCATAACAGTGCCATCCACAGATTCCCCCATAACAGTGCCATCCACAGATTCCCCCATAACAGTGCCATCCACAGATTCCCCCATAACAGTGCCATCCACAGATTCCCCCATAACAGTGCCATCCACAGATTCCCCCATAACAGTGCCATCCACAGATTCCCCCATAACAGTGCCATCCACAGATTCCCCCATAACAGTGCCATCCACAGATTCCCCCATAACAGTGCCATCCACAGATTCCCCCATAACAGTGCCATCCACAGATTCCCCCATAACAGTGCCATCCACAGATCACCATTAGTTCAAACTCCACCAAAAGAACACCTTCTGGTTCAAAATCTTTTTATTTTCTTATTTTCCTCCTCAAAAACCTAGGTGCGTCTTATAATCAGGTTCGTCTTATAAAGCAGAAAATACGGTACCTGGGTGACGGGTCACGGCAGGGGCTTCTGAGGCGGCGTCAGCGGCTCATACGGGAAAATCCAAGCAAATAGACCTCTAGCACAATTCCCTTTAAAATATCGCATATCATTATCGCAATTTTTAGGGCCCTAATCGCAATCGCACAAAATTCCCATATCATGCAGCCCTACTCTGCAGACACCGAATGGATATTGTATGGGGAAGGGATGTAATAGATAGCATACAATTTCATGTTACATTACATAATAGTTCAGTCCTTACAGATAAAGATTTTTTTTAATCGTTCAATATCACACTTTTTTGTGGCAGGGTAACCAAAAAAAAATGACGTTATGACAGTTTTTATTTTATATTTTTTTATGGCGTTCATCTGAGGTAGATCATGTGATATTTTTATAGAGCCAGTGTCACGGGAGCCAGGAAACCAGACCACATGCAAACGCAGGTAAAATAAAGTTGTTTATTTAAAGGAACATAAATAAACATTCATCAGGGTCAGCGAGGTTAGGAAGAAACCGGTCATGTCCAATGCAGGTAGTCGTCAAAGCGGGTAGTCGTCCAAGCCGGGGTCAGGTCCAAAGCCGGTAGTGGTCCAAGCCGGGTTCAGATCCACAGGGGGTACGTCTGCCGATGCGGGGTTAAGAGCCAGAGGAAACATCAGCCAGGCCGGATCATACACAGGAACACACAAGGAGCTCAGACTGCCAGAGATGCACCTTTGAGAACAAACGCAAGGGCAATCAACCTGAAGCCTGAGCAGACTGATATAGTCAGGTGTTGCCACATCATCACTGTGCGACGCCCAGGCAGCAGGAAAGTGATGATGCACTCAGAGGTTATAAGAGACTGCAGTCTGCACATGTCCAATATGGCGCCACCATGAGGACAAGGTAAGACCTTGACAGTACCCTCCACTCAATGGCCCCTCCTCCACGGAGCAAAAATCGGTTTCTGCGGAAAGCTAGCATGGAAAGCACGGAGAAGGGTGGGCGCCCGAACATCAGCGGAGGAAACTCAGGAGCGCTCCTCGGGACCATAACCTCTCCAGTGAACCAGGAATTGGACTCGAACTCGGAGCAGACGAGAATCCATGATGCTGCTAATCTCATACTCATCATCATTGCCCACAGGAATGGGATGAGGGCAAGGAAGTGAGCCGGTAGAGCCATTGCAAACCAGTGGCTTCAAAAGCGACACGTGGAAGACGTTGAAGATACGCATGCCAGGAGGAAGTTCAACGGCATAGGCAACCAGGTTCACCTTACAGAGGATGCGAAAAGGTCCAACAAAACTGGCCAGTTTAGGAGCAGGCACCTTGAGGTTCAGATTACGAGTCGATAAGCACACCCTCTCCTCATCTCGGTACGAAGGAGCAGGCAAACGCCTCCGGTCAGCCTGGAGCTTCTGACACTGAGCAGAAACCCGTAACGACTCTTGAATCCGCACCCAAGAGGAACGGAGGGCACGAAGATGATCCTCCACAGCCGGAATGTCCTGTGGCAAGAATGACTCAGGCAATACAGTGGGCTGGAAACCAAAATTCTCCATAAACGGAGACATTCCGGAGGATAAGTTGATAGCAGAGTTCCTGGCAAACTCCGCCCAGGGCAGCAGATCAACCCAATTGTCATGATTGTCAGAGATACAGTCAGGTCCATAAATATTGGGACATCGACACAATTGTAACATTTTTGGCTCTATACACCACCACAATGGATTTGAAATGGAACAAACAAGATTTGCTTTAACTGCAGACTGTCAGCTTTAATTTGAGGGTATTTACATCCAGATCAGGTGAAGGGTGTAGGAATTATAACAGTTTGAATATGTGCCTCCCACTTGTTAAGGAACCTAAAGTAATGGGACAATTGGCTTCTCAGCTGTTCCATGGCCAGGTGTGTGTTATTCCCTCATTATCCCAATTACAATAGGCAGATAAAAGGTCCAGAGTTCATTTCAAGTGTGCTATTTGCATTTAGAATCTGTTGCTGTCAACTCTCAAGATGATATCCAAAGAGCTGTCACTATCAGTGAAGCAAGCCATCATTAGGCTGAAAAAACAAAACAAACCCATCAGAGAGATAGTGTAACGGTCACGTACACACACACAGGGGGGAGGGAAGTGACCACTGCGCTCCACCCTCACCCCCTGGCCCTGCCTACTTGCCTCGCGAGTCCTAATGACAGGGGACAACTGGACGGCAATCCCTAGCTTGGAATAAGTGCAGGGATGACAGACAAACAACAGAACGTGAACGGAACGAGTCAATACCAGGAAACCTACAAAGTACAAATGGAGCAAGCAGAGAATAGTCAGGAGAAGGCGGGGTCATAAATACCAGGAGAGTCGTGAAGTAGCAAAGGAGTCAGCAGAGGATCATCAGGAGGAGGCCGGGGTCAGAATACCAGGAGAGCAGCAGAGTACACAAGGAGCAGGCAGAGGATCGTCAGGAATTCAGCAGGGGGTCAGTACGCCAGGAAAGACAAAATCGCAGGTGGAACCTAAATAACAGGCAATCTGTGGCCAGCAGATTGCCTGTTTAAATAGGGAGCTAGAGGGGTCATGTGACGTGGCCAGCGTCACATGACTCTACACAGCCGAGCACCGAGTGATCAGCTCGGTGCTCAGCCCTAAAACCATTAGCATGAATGCAGATAGATGCACGCATAGTATTATCAGGAGCGCGGGTGACGCTGGACGCACTGATGATGCGTGGGTGCTCTGGACATGCCCGCCTCCTAGACGGCGCCGTGACAGATAGCAAAAACATTAGGCGTGACCAAAATAACTGTTTGGAACATTCTTAAAAAGAAGGAACGCACAGGTGAGCTCAGCAACACCAAAAGACCCGGAAGACCACAGAAAACAACTGTGGTGGATGACCGAAGAATATTTTCCCTGGTGAAGAAAACACCCTTCACAACAGTTGGCCAGATCAAGAACACTCTCCAGGAGGTAGGTGTATGTGTGTCAAAGTCAACAATCAAGAGAAGACTTCACCAGAGTGCATAAAGAGGGTTCACCACAAGATGTAAACCATTGGGACTTCCGGTTCCGGCGCTGTGATGCAGGACGTGGAGTGCTAGAGCTCCGGACACCATCCACCGAAATCGAGTCCCGCTCCATCGCTTTGGCATACTACAGGGACCGGAACGTGAGAGGTCCGGTCTGCTTCATACCTGAACAAATTGGAACATGGACCACTATCATTTGCGGAGCGGGAACAGAATAATGACAAGGGGCAAAGGCACACGTGGGGAGAGTGCACTCGGCAAGATGGAGGATCCCCGTCCGGCCTCACCAGCTGTGTTGTTAAGCTCGCAGGCGGTGGAACTGCCGCCCCTTGAACCCTAAACAGTGACAACTGACACTCCGGCAATTGATTATCAGTCGCTGGCGATCGAGGTGGCACGACACTTGGCGCCGGACATTAGAGAGACACTGACTAAAACCTTAACACAATCCCTGCACGAGATCCGGGAGGCTTTGGCCCAGCAAGACTCTCGCATAGAGGATGTAGAGAAAAGATTGGTGCAAGTGGAAGAGGCGCTGGAAAGAGCAGACAGCGAAGCCCAGGATTTGTTTAAACAGAACATTATTTTGAGAGACCGTCTGGAGGACATTGAAAATAGGTCCAGGCGGAACAACTTGAGACTCCTGGGCCTGCCTGAGAGTATTAAGCCCCAAGCTCTGATGGAGGTATGTGAGCGGGAGCTGCCCGAAGCCCTTGGTCTGGAGGGCAAGCATTAGGTAGAGAGGGCTCACCGTATCGGCCCGGTGCCGGATCGCAAAGGTCGCAGAGATAACAATATGGCGGATGCTAGAGGGAAGCCGCGCCAGGTGATTATGCGATATCTGGACTATTGCGATAAAGAGGCGATTCTACGCGCTTTCCGGGCTCGTAAAGGGCCCCTCAGGATCCGGGGTCATGTTGTTCTTCTTTTTGCCAATTACTCGGCTGCGGTGGCCCGCCAACGTAGAGACTGTAGCCGAATCTGCTCGGAGCTGTATAAACGGGAGATGTGATTCCAGTTACAATACCCGGCTCGTTTGAAAGTAACTTTGCGGGATGGATCAGTGCGGTTCTATAGAGACCCCCAGGAAGCAGAACAGATGCTCCTACGAACCAAGGAGAACCGGGACTATTACCGGACTGATGAGTCATTTACATCTGGCCCATCGAAGGGTTCACCTGGCAAGCAGGAAGATCGGTCGTCAGCAGACCAGAACTGGGACGCTCAGGAAACTGCACCACTGCCTTGGGATCAGAGATCTCCGGGGGGTCGTAGAGCATCTGCAAAGAAGAGCTAATTGCTTCGGCCCATACTGCATAGGAGGCGTACTAACGCATACTGCTGTGGGATTTGGGACTCTACAGACGCCGAAGAGGCTAATGTTCATTGGTTTCTTGATAGACCATTGTTAGTAATTATGTGGTTTTTTTTTTCTGCTTCTCTCTATATAATCTGTCATACTCAGTTTTATTATCTGTTTGGCAGTGTTGAAAGGGGTGAGGGGGGGTGAGGGGGGGGAGGGAGGGGCTGGGGACCCGAGGGGTCATGTTAGACCCATCGGGCTCCTGCCTCAATATTGACTCTGGGGGCTGTGTGGTGGCGGTTAATGTCCTGTAGCACAGAAAAAAGGGAGTCGTTTACAAAAGTTAAGCTAGGGGGGTGACGCGACCATTTAATTTGTGTTATATTTTTGTTGCTTGTTTTATTTCAATATCTTGGGGTTAGAGGGAACTCGTTTTGTTCTAGGGCTATCACTCTGGAGGTGACAAATTTAGGCCTACTGCCCCAGCCCGGCACAATGAAAGTGATATCGTGGTGGAGGGTACTCAGACATCTCAAAAAATTTAAACCCGATTATAGTCCTACTACAAGAATCACATTTAGGTCAGGAGGATTTTTCCAGAATGGAAAAGTTGTGGTTTGCACAGGTTGTGGGCTCACCGGCGGTTAACAGAAAAGCAGGAGTGTTAGTCCTTATTAATGGGCAGCTTAATTGTCAGGTACTGGGATCTGTGTCAGATAGCCAGGGAAGGTGGGTGCATGTGTTGATGAAGGTGCAGGAGACTCAATACAGCTTGTACAATATATATGGACCGAATCATAATAATGTGCGGTTCTATAGAGAGCTGGAAGAGCTGTTATTGCAGGATACGTGTCCCAATAAGATAGTATGGGGGGACTTTAATACAGTTCTCAATGAGATAGAAGATAGGAAATGCAATTACTATAGAGAAAATAACACCAGGTCTCGGGATGGAATAATGTCAGAAATACTGCAGGTGACTGGGCTGGTGGATCCTTGGCGACAGCTACACCCCGATGAAAGATGCTACTCCTTTTATTCTCATGCGAGGGATTCGTGGTCCTGGATAGATTATATCCTAGTACATCACTCCTTGAAAGGGAGGGTGGAACAGGCGAGTGTGGGAGACCTGGTGATTGCGGATCATGCGCCGGTGGAGTTAGTCCTTAGCATGGAATATCCAAGAGGCCCAGACTATCTGTGGAGATTCCCTTCCCAGTTATTATCTCGCGAGGACTTTCAGAATAAGCTAGTGGGGTGGTGGGAAGAATACCACAAGGCTAATCAGGTGCATATGGAGGATCCCAGTTTATTCTGGCATACGTCTAAGGTGGTGATGAGGGGGAGGATAATGAACTATGTGTTCGGGATGAAAAATAAAGTGCTGTTACAACAGGAAGAAGCTAGCGCTAGAGTTAGGACTTCTTATACTGCTTTTCTAGGAAATCCCACCGAAGCAAATAAGAAAAGATGGGTTGAGGCGCGTCAGGACTTCGACAAGCTCACTAAAGACAGGGAATCTCTGCGGTTTACGGCTTTTGAAGCCACCCTGCATAGATTTGGCAAAAAAGCCGTCCGTCTGTTGGAGAACCTGGCGAATGGTAGGAGGCGCCCACAGTTTATATCTGCTCTCAGAAACTCTGATAGCAAAGTGATCACTAACCCGGCAGGAATTAGCAGAATAGTGGGAGACTATTATAAATCTCTATATGAGGATCAGACTAATGCTAGCCTAGTAGATACTCTTTTACATAAGGTACAGTTACCATCGCTCACACAAGACCAGGTTACGCAGCTAAATGCAGATATTTCCATAGAAGAGCTCCAGGCAGTCATTCGTCACCTGGGTAATTCCAAAGCCCCGGGGCCCGACGGCTATACGGGGGAGTACTAAAAAACCTTATTTACCCAGATATCCCCAGTTCTGCTGACGCTTTACAACGAGGTGCTGGAGGGAAAGGCGCCCCCTGACAGGGAGAATGTGTCATACATTAAGCTGCTGCCCAAGGCGGGTAAAGATCCGCTAGACCTGGGGTCGTACAGACCCATTTCTCTCATAAACGTTGACACGAAAATACTCTCCAAAATTATGGCTGATCGCCTGGCGACTATGTTGCCTACCCTGATTGCCCCTGAGCAAGTGGGGTTTGTGCAGTTATTAATATAAGAAATGTGCTAGCTGTCTTAGACAGGGTTAGTCCTGGGGACTGGGGAGAGAGAGACTCCAGCCATGCTCACTTTTGACGCTGAAAAGGCTTTTGATAATGTACGGTGGGCATGGCTGGATGCGGTATTGGACAAGATGGGATTTGTTGGGCATTTTCGGAACTTTTTATCCCGGCTTTATGAAAACCCCAAAGCGAGAGTATACACGCAGGGATTCCTTTCAAGTCCTTTCCCCCTACAGAAAGGTACACAGCAGGGGTGTCCCTTATCGCCCCTTCTCTTCAACTTAGCTCTAGAGCCACTGGTCAGGAGTTTGAATCAATCTGACCTCTTTGAGGGGATACGGATTGGCAAAACACGTCTGAAAACATCTTTATTTGCTGACGACATTATCCTCTTTTTAGCTAGACCACAAGATCATATAGAGAGAATATTTGAAGAGCTGAAGGTATTTGGCTCCTATTCGGGGTACCGAGTAAATATGGCCAAATGCGAGCTACTAACTGTTTCCGGACACTGGGGGATCCCAGCGGTGGTTGACAAGGCTCCCTATCACTAGAGCCAAGACCCATATTACATATTTGGGAAATATGACATTTGTACTAGCTGAACCCGGACATACCTCCATTTTCACCCCGGCAGCCCCCCTGACTTGAGCATCAAGAGTTCCGGTGACGTAAAGGCATTTTCAAGAGTTCCGGTGACGTACCGAGGGTCTCCATGGGGCTGCCAGGAACCCCGTTGACGTCACCGGCACTGATGGGCGGGATTTAGCACTGCCCTAGCCAGTAAAACGTCTAGGGCAGTGCTAAAGCCCACCCATCAGAGCCGGTGACGTCCGCCCGGCAGTGTGTTATGATAAACAAAAGAGCCAGTGCCCTGCGCGATTTAGCGCAGGGCAAGGGAGCGCATCGGAGCATGAGATGCTCCGATGGTAGCCTCAGGGGGGCTGCCTGGGTGAAAATAAGGGTATGTCCATGTTCAGCTCTGAACCCAGACACCCCCTTTAATTTGCATTACTGAAATAAATGACCCCCATGGTCCTGGTCATGTCATCAATGTGGTTTGTAAACAAGCAGCCATAGGAAGACCGAACTAGCGCCTCTGAATAAAGCACTGGAAAAACAGTGAGTAGAAGTATATAAGATATTACAGGACTTGTCTGATATTTTTAATCATCTTGGACAACCCTGTTAAATCTTATAAGTTTAAACCTAGCCTTGTTAGGGTGGGTTCGCACTTGCGTTGGGGTATTCCATTATAGGTTACGTTTATAACGAAATATAGCAGAATTTGTGGACGGAATGCAAAACAGAAGCCTTTAAAAGGCATTCCGTTTTGATCCGTCATAATAAAAGTCAGACAGGTCCGTTATGCTTGCCCATAGACTCCTATTATGACGGCTCAAAATAGAATGCCTCTTAAAAGCTTCCCTTTTGCATTCTGTCTGGAAATTCCGTTATAAACTGAACCTATAACAGAATACCCTAATGCAAGTGTTAACCCGCTCTTACATTTAAGTGGCTAGATAGTACAAATGTCTATCTAAAGAAATTATAATGTTATTATACCTTCTGCTATTGCCAGTCTCTTTAAAAAAATCTGACAAAGTAGCAGACTGTGTATCTCTCCTGCATTTGGCCGCAGATCTCCCTCTGCTTCCACCCTGCTGTCTCACAGGCACACTGCCACCCTGGCCCCCTGATGATGACGATGCCCTCCCTTCACCCGGCACCCACATGCGATCGGCTACATCATCATCATCATCATCATCTGTTTAGTCGTCACTTGTGTCGCCCTCATCTGTCTCTTGCACACATCCCTGAACTCACAAAGCTCATGATTGCTGAAAAGAGAAGCAGATTCAGCGGCTACCATTACCGTTCACGGCTCTCACAAGCGGTCCAAAACAGATCAGTTTTGACCTAATGCATTCAGAATGGAAAAGGATCCGCTCAGAATGCATCAGTTTGCCTCCGTTCCGTCTCTATTCAGCTTTGGAGGCGGACACTAAAACGCTGCTTGCAGCGTTTTGGTGTCCGTCTGACAAAACTGAGCCAAGCTGATCCGTTTTGACACACAATGTAATTCAATGGGGACGGATCCGTTTTCTATGACACAATCTGGCACAATAGAAAAATGATCCGTCCTCCATTGACTTTTAATGGTGTTCAAGCGTCTTGGCTATGTTAAAGATAATACAAACGGATCAGTTCTGAACGGATGCAGACGGTTGTATTATTTGAATGGATCCATCTGTGCAGATCCATGACTGATCCGCACTAAACATGGGTGTGAAAGTAACCTAAATTGTTTGAAGGTTTTCTAAGAGATGCTATCATGTCAAACTAATTTAATCAGTTTCTATGAGGAGGTAAGTTCTAGACTTGACAGCGACGAATCAGTGGATGTCATATATCTGGACTTCTCCAAAGCATTTGACACTGTACCACATAAAAGGTTAGTATATAAAATGAGAATGCATGGACTGGGAGAAAATGTCTATGTGGGTAAGTAACTGGCTGAGTGATAGAAAACAAAGGGTTAATGGTACACACTCAGATTGGGTCACTGTCACGATCGGAGTACCTCAGGGGTCAGTATTGGGCCCTATACTCTTCAATATATTTATTAATGATCTTGTAGAAGGCTTGCACAGTAAAAAAATCAAGTTTTGCAGATGACACTAAACTGTGTAAAGTAATTAAAATGGAAGAGGACAGTATACTACTACAGATGGATCTGGAAAGATTGGAGGCTTGGGCAGAGAAGTGGCAGATGAGGTTTAACACTGACAAATGTAAGGTTATGCACATGGGAAGGAATAATGCAAGTCACCCGTACATACTAAATGTTAAAACACTGGGTAACACTGACATGGAATAGGACCTAGGAATTTTGGTGAACAGCAAACTAAGCTGTAGAAACCAGTGTCAGGCAGCTGCTGCCAAGGCCAATAAGATAATGGGTTGCATCAAAAGGGGAATAGATGCCCGTGATGAGAACATAGTCCTACCACTTTACAAATCATTAGTCAGACCACACATGGAGTACTGTGTACAGTTCTGGGCTCCTGTGAACAAGGCAGACATAGCAGAGCTGGAGAGGGTTCAGAAGAGGGCAACTAAAGTAATAACTGGAATGGATGGACTACAGTACCCTGAAAGATTATCAAAAGTGGGGTTATTCACTTTAGAAAAAGACAACTGAGGGGAGATCTAATTACTATGTATAAATATATCAGGGGTCAGTACAGAGATCTATCCCATCATCTATTTATCCCCAGGACTGTGACTGTGACGAGGGGACATCCTCTGTGTCTGGAGGAAAGAAGGTTTGTACACAAACATAGAAGAGGATTCTTTACGGTAAGAGCAGTGAGACTATGGAACTCTCTGCCTGAGGAGGTGGTGATGGTGAGTACAATAAAGGAATTCAAGAGGGGTCTGGATGTATTTCTGGAGGGTAATAATACAGGATATAGCTACTAGAGAGGGGTCGTTGATCCAGGGAGTTATTCTGATTGGAGCAGGGAAGGAATTTTTTTCCCCCTTAAGTGGGGAGAATTGGCTTCTACCTGAGTTCAGCCTGTTATCCTGCAAGTTGAATCAGAGTAAGGCAAAAAAAAAACCTGTGAGGTAGAAGCCAATTTTACTCACTTTAGTGGGAAAAAATTCCTTCCCGACTCCAATCAGGCAATCGGAATAACTCCCTGGTTCAACGACCCCTCTCTAGTAGCTATAGCCTGCAATATTATTACACTCCAGAAATACAGCCAGGCCCCTCTTGAACTCTTTTAGTGAACTCACTATCACCACCTCCTCAGGCGGCAGCAGTTCAACAAGATTCACACGTCATTTACACTAAACCTGCACTGTCCCTGCTGTCTCCCTACAGTCTCAAAAAACTCTCCCTACGATTTCCCTGCACTGTCCCTGCATTCTCTCTATCCGATGTTCTTAAATGTGTGTGTGTGTGTGTGTGTATATATATATATACACATACACACAGTGGATATAAAAAGTCTACACACCCCTGTTAAAATATCAGGTTCCTGTGCTGTAAAAAAAAAAATTTGACAAATATAAATCATTTCAGAACTTTTTCCACCTTTAATGTGACCTGTAAACTGTACCACTCAATTGAAAAACAAACTGAAATCTTTTAGGTGGAGGGAAGAAAACTAAAAAAAACTAAAATATTGTGGTTACATGAGTGTGCACACCCTCTTATAACTGGGGATGTAGCGGTGTTCAGAATTAAGCAATCACATTCAAAATCATGTTAAATAGGAGTCAGCATACACCTGCCATCATTAAAGTGCCTCTGATTAACCCCAAATAAAGTTCAGCTGCTCTAGTTGGTCTTTCCTGAAAGTTTCTTAGTCGCATCCCACAGCAAAAGCCATGGTCCACAGAGAGCTTGCAAAGCATCAGAGGGATCTCATTGTTAAAAGGTATCAGTCAGGAGAAGGGTAGAAAAGAATTTCCAAGGCATTAGTTATACCAAGGAACACAGTAAAGACAGTCATTATCAAGTGGAGAAAATATGGCACAACAGTGACATTACCAAGAACTGAGGAGGTCATAAGGAATTATTAACTGGCCACATTTATTATTTACTAGCACTAGGGATCAGGTCTGGGATAGGAACAGGTATCCGGACGGGGTCGCCCCTATTGGGGCGGGTGCTCTGTGTAGATAGGCAGAATGAAACTAGCCCCCTTCCCCTTTCATAGGGTTATATAGGGCACAGTTCTGCATCGCCTTTACAGACGCCACCCCCATCTAGTGACCTCGTATCCGGCCTACTTCTGATATCCTTATACAGACCCTCCAGGAAATTCTCGCTGATCCCAGTAGCTCTTTTGGTCTGGTGGAGCAGGTTTAATTACTTTTCTACCAGTACTGGGGTACCAGGTTTGGACCCCATCTGTTTTTATGATGATGCATCTTAGTGGTGTGTTTTAGCTGCACATTGAATTAAAAGTAATATTTTAGTTAATGATACTCCCCCTTTTTGCTGATTGATATTGGAGTACTGGTGAAGCCCATATACCTTTTGGATCTTCTATTGTATTGTATTTCTGCAAAGAAGAGTGGGCAGATCTTGGCAAGTGAAAATGTGCCATGCTGATAGACTCCTACCCAAAAAGACTGAGTGCTGTAATAAAATCAAAAGGTGCTTCAACAAAGTATTAGTTTAAGGGTGTGCACACTTATGCAACCATATTATTTTATTTTTATCTTTTTTCTTCCCTCCACCTAAAAGATTTCAGTTTGTTTTTCAATTGAGTTGTACAGTTTATAGGTCACATTAAAGGTGGAAAAGGTTCTGAAATTATTTATCTTCGTCTCATTTTTTTACAGCACAGAAACCTGACATTTTAACAGGGGTGTGTAGACTTTTTATATGCACTGTAGATGTAATTATTATTAATAAATATTAATAGCTTTCGACAACACTGTCCCTACCGCATAAGTGCTTGTGAAGTCTCTCCCTAAGCTCAGCTCACAGTAAAATGGCGGAGAGCGCGTGATGAGGCTTTTATGGGGCTTTCACATCACAGGAGATGGATGGATGGCTTTCGGTGGATTGACTGGCTGCTCGGTACTATGGGTCGTATCACATTCCCGGGTTTCTCACTTTTACTTTGTAACCAGGGCAGCAGTCGTTATAGGAAAAAACTATTTGTTACAACCAAGCGTGAGGAAATTCGGATAGGTGGCAAATCGAATTTTTCCTAAACTTCTAATCAAATTCCACTTAGGATGCTTTGCTGAACACTAATTATTACTAATGGTGGGACTGTAAGTGCACTATTACTTCTAAGGGCACTGTGGTAGAAAATGTTCACTATTGGTGGGACTTTTGGGACCACTATTGCTGTGGGCACCCTGGCACAGTATCAGCTTAGCACAATTATTTTTGGGGGATATTATGTTTATGGCACACTGTAATAGGTATGTTCTGCTATATTCTCCTGTATGTTTGGTAGCACTGAATGTAATAGTCATCGATAATGGTGTGGTGTCATTTTGATAGGAGCATTAGTGTGCTACATGCTGCTCTATTCTTTCTGTCAAATCTTCTATTTCTAGACTCCTAGCTCAATATTAACAACAATATTTTGTTTTATAGGTGCTTCATGAGCCTTTAATTGATGAAGATCCAGCATTTATTGCCTCTTGTACAGAGCGAGAATTACGGAAAAGGAAGAAGAGAAAATTCACTCTGTGGGTGAGGCAGTGTTCTTCAACGGGATTCATTTCTCAGGTAAGGCCATTCACATCAGCACTATAAACTTCTGTTCTGCTCTGATATAGACCGAACGGAAATAACAAAAGTCCTGCATTTGGCATATAACTGAGAGAAATAATGAAAATGCACTCCAACATACATGTAGCCGTTTGCTTCTTCCAATGAACAAGCAAACTACAATGTTTGTATGTCCAATGTAGAAGCAAACGGCAAAATTATATGGGGCGAATCTGTACAGGTGATTTTTATACTGTTGAAGTGGCTATTTTGTGACATTTCAGAGGTCAGATAAGCAGTGCTAGTATGTGGTGAATGAATATATAAGGACCGGGCCATTTTTCACTTTAGGCCTCTTTCACACGGGTGTCCCGGATTTGCTCCGGATGCGTTGTGTGTGCATTGCGGGAAACCCGCGCGAGTAGCCACGCAATTGCAGTCAGTTTTGACTTGCGATTTGCGTTCCGATTTTTTCCCCGCGTGAATGCAATGCGTTTTGCATGCGCGTGAAAAAAAACTGAATGTGGCTTTAGGACACCTAACCCAGACCCGAACCCGGACTTCTTCACTGAAGTTCTGGTTTGGGTTAGGTGTTCTATTCATTTTATTATTTTCCCTTATAAATATTTTGATTCTTATTTACCAGTGTCATGAAGTACAATATGTGACGAGAAAACAATCTCAGAATGGCCTGGATAAGTAAGAGCGTTTTAAAGTTATCACTACATAAAGTGACACTGGTCAGATTTGCAAAAATCAGTCTGGTCCTTAAGGCCCCTTTCCCACGGGCGAGAATTCCGCGCGTGTGCAATGCGTGAGGTGAACGCATTGCACCCGCACTATATCCGGACCCATTCACTTCAATGGGGCTGTTCAGATGAGCGGTGATTTTCACACATCACTTGTGCGTTGCGTGAAAATCGCAGCATGTTCTACATTCTGCGTTTTTCACGCAACGCAGGCCCCATAGAAATTAATGGTTCTGCGTGAAGCAAGATCCTTCTATCTTCATTCATCAAGACCTGCGCTGACGTCACTGTGCTCACGTGGTGAGCGCGATTACGTCATCAAAGGTCCTTTGCAACCATGCGTGAAAATCGCACCGCATCCGCACTTGATTGCGGATGCTTGCGATTTTCACGCAGACCCTTTCATTTCTATGGGGCCTGCGTTGCGTGAAAAACGCAGAATATAAAACATGCAGAGATTTTCACGCAAAGCACAAGTGATGCGTGAAAATCACCGCTCATCTGAACAGCCCCATTGAAGTGAATGGGTCAGGATTCAGTGCGTGGGCAATGCGTTCGCCTCACGCATTGCACCCACGCGGAATTGTCGCCCATGTGAAAGGGGCCTTAAGGACCAGACAGATTTTTGCAAATCTGACATATGTCACTTTATGTGGTGATAACTTTAAAATGCTTTTACTTATACAAGCCATTCTGAGATTGTTTTCTCATCACATATCGTACTTCATGAAAGGAGTTAATCTTAATCAAAATATTTCATTTTTATTTATAGAAAAATTGGGAAAAATTCGAAACTATCCAAATTTCTATTTCTCTGCTTTTAAAACAGATAGTGATACCTCATATAATAGTTATTACTTTACATTCCCCAATAGTCTACTTCATGTTTGGATCATTTTGTGAATGCCATTTTATTTTTTGGGGACGTTAGAAGGCTTAGGCTACTTTCACACTGGTGTTTTGGCTTTCCATTTGTGAGATCCGTCATGGGCTCTCACAAGCGGTCCAAAACGGATCAGTTTTGCCCTAATGCATTCTGAATGGAAAAGTATCCTCTCAGAATGCATCAGTTTGCCTCCATTCCGCTTTGAAAGCGGACACCAAAATGCCGCTTGCAGCGTTTTGGTGTCCGTATGACGAAACTGAGCCAAACGGATCCGTTCTGACACACAATGTAAGTCAATGGGGACGGATCCGTTTTCTATGACTCAATAGAAAACGGATCCGTCCTCCATTGACTTTCAATGGTGGTTAAGACGGATCCATCTTGGCTATGTTAAAGGGGTTGTCCAAGTTATCTGCAGCTGTGAGCAGATATAATTACACCCAAGCAGTCCTATTCATTTCAATGGTACAGATCGCTCCTATACAAGTGTATGGGAACGATCCAGATGCAACGGCAAGAAGGTAAACAGTGAAGAGGAGGTGGCGCTGGCATGGCGCGCGCCTTCTCTTCAAACAGCTGATCGGCGGGGGTGCCGGGTGTCGGACCCCCGCCGATCTGATATTGATGACCTATCCTCAGGATAGGTCATCAATAAATATAACTTGGACAACCCCTTTAAAGATAATACAAATGGATCTGTTCTGAAAGGATGCAGACATTTGTATTATCTGAACGGATCAGTCTGTGCAGATCCATGATGGATCCGCACCAAACGCGAGTGTGAAAGTAGCCTTAGAAGTTTAGAAGCAAATCTTGAATTTTTTTTTAGAAAATTTCCAAAACCCACTTTTTAAGGACTAGTTCAGGTCTGAAGTCACTTTGTGAGGCTTACATAATAGAAACCACCCAAAAATGACCCCATTTAAGAAGCTACACCCCTCAAGTTATTAAAAATTGATTTTAAAAACATTGGTAACCCTTTAGGTGTTCCACAAGAATTAATGGAAAATGGAGATGAAATTTCAGAATTTCACTTTTTTGGCATATTTTCCATTTTAATAAAAAAAAATTCAGCTAACAAAGCAAAGGTTAACAGCCAAACAAAACTCAATATTTATGGCCCTGATTTTGTACTTTACAGAAACACCCCATATGTGGTCGTAAACTGCTGTACGGGCACACGGCAGGGCGCAGAAGGAAAGAAATGCCTTATGGTTTTTGGAGGGCAGATTTCACTGGGATCCCATCAGGCCCTTGTGACTTATTTGTATTAATTTTAGACAGCTGACTTAGAACCTCTTCCTCTGTAAAGACACATGCATCAAAAGATGAATTAGTCTTCTTTCCTAACTGAGGTCCTTTTCCTTCATTTTCCTTTGTAAAAACTGAACAGAAGTATTCATTGAGGCAGTCAGCTAGTTCTTTATCTTCTTCCATATACCTTCCTTCTTTTGTTTTTAATTTGGTAATTCCTTGTTTTAATTTCCTTTTTTTATTTATGTATCTGAAGAATGCCTTATCGCCTTTTTTCCCTGACTGAGCTAATTTCTCTTCTGCCTATGCTTTAGAAGCTCTTATAACTTGTTTGGCCTCTCTCTGCCTAATCTTATAAATTTGCCTGTCATCCTCGTTTTTTTTTTTTTATAATTCCTAAATGCTATCTTTTTGTTTTTAATGATTTTGGCAACTTCTGCTGAGTACCACAGTGGTCTCTTCCTTTTTTTGCTTTTACTGACAAGCCTAATGCAATTTTCTGTTCCCTTCAATAGTGCCACTTTTAAGTAGTCCCATTTCTCCTGGACTCCAATGAAACTGTTCCAATCTGATAGGGACTCGTATACCACTAATGTAATTTTAGAAAAGTCAGTTTTTCTAAAATCTAAAACTTTTGTTTTTGTGTGGTGTGACTCAGTCACTGTACTTATAGTAAACCACACTGACTGGTGATCACTAGATCCCAAGCTTTCCCCTACAGTAATATCAGATAACAAATTCCCATTTGTGAATACTAAATCTAAAATGGCCTCCTTCCGGGTTGGCTCCTCAACTACTTGCTGTAGAGATAATCCCAGTAGGGAATTTAGATTATCTGTACTCCTGGCAGAACTAGCTATTTTGGTTTTCCAGTTTACATCAGGAAGATTGAAGTCTCCCATAATGATAACTTCCCCCTTCAAGGTCATTTTAGCTATTTCCTCAACTAGTAGATCATCTAATTCTTTGACTTGGCTAGGTGGTCTATATATCACACCTACACGAGTTACCTTATGATTATCAAGCTTCAAGGTAACCCAAACTGACTCTAAATTGTTCTCGCTAACTTGTATCAAATTAGATTTTATGCTATCTTTTACATACAGGGCTACCCCTCCCCCTTCTTGCCTTATCTCTCTTTCCTGTATAGAGAGAACCCTGGTATTGTTATATCCCAGTCATTACTCCCATTGAACCACGTCTCAGTAACAGCCACTACATCTATATTCTCAGATGCCATTATAGCCTCCAGTTCATTGATCTTATTCCCTAAACTGCGAGCATTTGTAGACAAGAATCTGAGCTTGTCATTTCTTAACCTTTGTGCTACTGGCATCTTCTGGCATTGTTTCGGGGGGCAGTTGGACTGCTGGATTATCACTCTTTTGCCCCCCTTTCATAGTTTAAATGCTCCTTAGCAAATACTTGGAACTGTTCACCGAGGACATTCGTTCCCTTGAGAGAAAGATGCAAACCATCTTTCTTGTACAGTTCTTTTCCATTCCAACAAGAGCTAACATGAGACACAAAGCCAAACCCTTGGTTCAGACACCATTCACCAAGCCATACATTGAATTCCTTAATGCGCATCTTCCTGTCATGCTGAAGGTTATGCACAGGCAAAACTGCAGAGAATGAAACAGTTGATGCAACCTCCCGTATATCCTTTCCAAGTGTGTGAAAAGCTTCTTTCACCTTTGAAACCTCATTGCAAGCCAGATCAAATGTCCCAAGATGGACAATAACATCCCTTTCCTGCTTTGCTTGCCTAACAATATTAAGGATCCGTTGTCTATCCCTGCTAGCGGTAGCACCAGGGAGACATCTCACAACACCATTCTCCTCAAACTTCACACCTCTTATGATGGAATCGCCCACCAACAGTTGCCTACTATCAGTCCTCACCTTCTCCTTTTTGTCTTTGGCTGCAGTCTTGCATACTTTAGGCATGGGAGATGATTGTTTCTCACCCACTGTGCTTGAGCCATCCTCCATGTTGCTCTTGCACTCTGAAAGTGCGGCAAATGAATTTTGGAGAGCCACAGACTGTGGGACATGTCTTCTATCCACAACTCTCAGTCTACCAGAACCTGCAGTAACCCATCTTCCATTTCTAGGGGGCCTCTGTGGCAGTGGCATTGCAATGTTCTCAGCCTGAGTTTGTTTAATGGTTAATTTACAAATCTCATATTTCAAAAAGGCGATTTCCTGCTGCATTATGGAGAGCTGTCTACAGATCAGACCTCCGAAGAGTGGAACCTGAAACATAAGCACAACAATTCCTGCACAGAACCAGGCCTGCCATTGTAAAGAGGGGAAAGATTATTTTTTTTTTTTAAACAGTTTTTATTAAGTTTTCAAATATTTAAAGAATAAACATACAAACAAAGGCAGTGTCGCACTGCTACCATTGGTATCCATTCTTACAAGTGCAAAGTAATTTACCAGTTGTAGTGTCCATGAACATACAGAGGCTGACAAAAACCCAACTAAGCTGTCAGTATTAGCCGTCCGCCTCCGTGGGATACAATAGCAGCCATCCCCGAGAGAGCCTTAATATTATAGACTGATATGATCCCTAGTGGGCTCCCGGGGTAGATGCCCTGATATTGTCTCATTCCTATTGTACTTTGTAGTAGTGAATTAGAGAACGACACAGACAAATAAAGAAAAGACTAGAACAAAAACGGAGATGTTCGGGAGTGTTTGGGCTCAAAGATCCCCCCCCCCCCCCAATTCAGGATAGTAGAACCGGTTCTTCGCCAGCTGTCATCTGTTGCAGAAACCACGTGGTCCCCGAAAAGCATTCGTGTATGGCACGTGTGTCAAACACAAGGCCCGCGGGCCGAATCCGGCCCGCCAGACCTCGTCATGTGGCCCGCGCAGCCGCCGCCGATATGCGGCAGGCGAGTGAGCTGGCCGTAGCGGCTGGGCACAGGGAGATGAGCGCTTCCATTGTGGAAGCGCTCATCTCCAGTCATCTGTATCGCCGTCCTCAGGACAGCGATACAGATGCCTGCCTGTGCTGCGGTAGGGGAGGGAGAGGCGTGTCCCTTTCCCTTCCTCTGATAAGCTGCAGGCACTAGGCCGGCAGTCTATCAGAGGCCGACGCAGGCGGTGCGATGACGTCATCGCGCTGCCTGAGCCATACAGCGTGGGACACAGGCCAGAAGAGGCCTGCATCGCATCACTGACATGGAGGTAAGTATGTGTTTTTTTTTTTATTATTTTTATTATGTACAATACTTTTACTGGCGGGGGCTGTTATTACTGGCAAAGGGGGGGCTGTTTGTTATTACTGGCAAAGGGGGGGCTGTTTTTACTGGCAAAGGGGGGGCTGTTTTTACTGGCAAAGGGGGGGCTGTTATTACTGGCAAAGGGGGGGCTGTTTTTACTGGCAAAGGGGGGGCTGTTTTTACTGGCAAAGAGGGGGCTGTTATTACTGGCAAAGGGGGGGCTGTTTGTTATTACTGGCAAAGGGGGGGCTGTTATTACTGGCGAGGGCTGTTATTACTGGCAAAGGGGGGGCTGTTATTACTGGCAAAGGGGGCTGTTATTACTGGGGGCTGTTATTACTGGCAAAGGGGGGGCTGTTATTACTGGCGGGGGCTGTTATTACTGGCAAAGGGGGGCTGTTATTACTGGCAAAGGGGGGGCTGTTATTACTGGCAAAGGGGGCTGTTATTACTGGCAAAGGGGGCTGTTATTACTGGCACAGAGGGGCTGTTATTACTGACACAGAGGGGCTGTTATTACTGGGGGCTGTTATTACTGGCACAGAGGGGCTGTTATTACTGGGGGCTGTTATTACTGGCACAGAGGGGCTGTTATTACTGGGGGCTGTTATTACTGGCACAGAGGGGCTGTTATTACTGACACAGAGGGGCTCTTATTACTGGGGGCTGTTATTACTGACACAGAGGGGCTCTTATTACTGGGGGCTGTTATTACTGGCATAGAGGGGCTCTTATTACTGGGGGCTCTTATTACTGACACAGAGGGGCTCTTATTACTGGGGGCTGTTATTACTGACACAGAGGGGCTCTTATTACTGGCACAGAGGGGCTGTTATTACTGGGGGCTGTTATTACTGGCACAGAGGGGCTGTTATTACTGGGGGCTGTTATTACTGACACAGAGGGGCTCTTATTACTGGGAGCTGTTATTACTGGCACAGAGGGGCTGTTATTACTGGGGGCTGTTATTACTGACACAGAGGGGCTGTTAATACTGACACAGAGGGGCTCTTATTACTGGGGGCTGTTATTACTGACACAGAGGGGCTCTTATTACTGGGGGCTGTTATTACTGGCACAGAGGGGCTGTTATTACTGGGGGCTGTTATTACTGGGGGCTGCTATTATCTCCAAATACTTATTATGAAATCTTTCTCATTAGGATAAAACACCTCATCAGCTCCACCGAGCCCCCGGCCAAAGTGTGGAAGTGGCGTCCGAGATCCCCAAGGGCCAAGCCAAGTAACTTTAAGTTTTCCGGCCCTTTGAGGGTGACCAAACTGCTGATGCGGCCCCCGATGAATTTGAGTTTGACACCCCTGGTGTATGGCCTTACGGATATGTAACGGCAGTATATTAATAAAGCTTTCCCACACCTGAAAGAAATGTTCTACTTTTTTGTCTTTTTGGTGTGACGCCTCCACCCAGTCCATGCGCATGATATAAGATAGAGGGGAAAGATTTTAAACAAACAAATCTTACTTGTTTAGATTGTATCCACGTCCAGATTACCTCCTGAATATCTCCAATGCACTTATAAAATCAGCACTTGGAAAAGCAGCAAGCTATAATTAGCAAGCTAATACTATATTGCTATATATACACACACTCCCACAAAGGCTCCTCCCCCAACAGCAATTTAACACCTTACTTGCCTATGCTCATTTGCAATCAGACAATAGTGATACCCTGTCTAACAAATTCCTTACCTGTTTTGAAACACAGTGTCTGAGTATCCACCAGAAACACCACTGATGTTATGCTACAGTGGAAAATCTCATATTCTGAAAGCCATAGTTTTTTTTTTTTTTTTTGGGCGACTGTCTTATGTAGGGGCTCTTTTTTTTCGATATGAGATGACTGTTTTATTGGTACTATTTTAGGGTGCATATGGCTTTTTTGACACCGTTTTTTTTTTTGTTAACGGGGTTAGGTCATGTGATATTTGTATAGAGCAGGTCGTTAAGGACGTGACAATACCTATTATGTATACTTTTTTGTATTCATTAAAGTTTTACACAATAGTATATTTTTTGAAAGATGAAGACAGAAGAGAAGCTGGGCTGCGTGAACAAGTGGATTACGGTGAGTTAAATTATTATTTATTTATTTTTTAACCCCTCCAGCCCTATTGTACTATGCATTCTGTATTAAGAATGCTATTATTTTCCCTTATAACCATGTTATAAGGGAAAATAATAATGATCGGGTCTCCATCCCGATCGTCTCCTAGCAATCGTTCATGAAAATCGCACTGCATCCGCACTTGCTTGCGGATGCTTGCGATTTTCACGCAGCCCCATTCACTTCTATGGGGCCTGCGTTGTGTGGAAAATGCACAATATAGAGCATTCTGCGATTTTCTTTACAGGGGGTTGTAGGTGCTTAATGAGTGCACTGCCCATCCTCAGAAAGGGAAAAGAGTCCTCCAGATAATTTGAGTGAAAAAGGAGAAAAAAAAAAATTATTACAATGGAGAGCAGTTTCTTGCATTGATATAGTTAATGATATGCTTTACTCCAGATTTTTTTTTCAATTTGTGTGAAAAACCCTTTAACTTGTCTCTTGCAATCTTGGATTTGGCTGGCATTCTTATGTATTCTCTGAAAGTGTCATAGAACTTTTTAAAAACTTTTGATAGAGATTGCGGAGTCTGCTCAAGACAAGGTCAAGGAGCAAACAACCATGCTCAGACCTCTCAAAACTAATCCGGAAAAATGTCTTACGAAAAAGCACGTTTTCCCGGTGGGGAGAGGCAAGATGGCGCTGGAAAACTTAGCCACGCTCTACGGCGCAGAGGACTCAGAAGAGGACAGTGCCATATCTAACTGACAAAAAGTTGCTGTCACAAGCAATTTCCCCAGTGGTCAAAGAACTGGCAGACATTAAATCGGAAGTGAAGCAGATTGGAAACAAGGTGGCTGCTCTTGAGGAGACAGTCTGCCATGCTTCATCAAAAATGTTTGCCTTATCTGAATCTGTCTCCAACAAGGTCCTCCAACCAGTAGTAAAGTAGATCTTTGGTGGAGAGGGCTCATAGAGATCTGCAGCCCAAACCACTACAGAGTGATCATCATAGAGGCTAATTAAACGACGTTGACTCCGGAAATTTTAAAAGTGGAGAGGGAGGCCACTTAAGTTAGTTATGAAGGCACTAGAATTTTGTTGTTTTAGGATTTAGCTGCCAGCACTCTCACCAAATGCAGAGTGTTGAAACTACTCAGAGTCTTTATGTGCTAGAAAGCCCCTGATTCATTGGCTCTTTCTGTTCTGGCTTGCTACAGCCAAAAAGGATTGCCAAATTATCATCTGTTCCCCGGAAAACCTTGTCAAGGCCTGGGTTAAGGTGGATCTATAGGATAGAGGTATCTGGGAAATAGCTCACCCTCTCACAATCACGGAAAGGTGCTCAGGTCAAAATTGACTCACCCCTCAAAATACATATAATATCTAATACCAAAAGACTGGCACACTCGATATATGGAGAAAAATGGCCAGGTTCAAAACAGCAGAGTTTATTATACATACAAATAAAATTAAGCAGATAAAATCTTACTATATTAATAAAAAGATATGTTCAGTATGTTATAATGAACATTCGATGGTTCTCTAAAAACGTCAATAAATTCGCATGATATATCATCAATAATTATAACATATTAAATACACCTTTAAAGATTCATGGAGTGTCTTATACCAAAGGTCATCTATATCTGTTCGCAAGAAAATTCCTTAATGGTAAGTAGTGTAAGAGTCACTTCATTAGTTTTATCCCTTATAGAAAAAAGTGCGGGGAGATTGTTGTCCACCGCTGCACTGATATCAGTGGTATTGGAGAGATGAAAATGGTCAGTTTTGCTTTTCAGTATAGTCTATTTTCTTTAGTGAAATATTGTTATCTGGTCCTCTAAATATTAGAGCTGGTTATGATGACCCACAGTTTGTGGTCATGATGACCCACAGGTAAGGTGGATCTACCTACGATGGAAATATCTTCTTATCTACCCACTTCCCAAGATTGTCACCTCCCTGTACTACCAAACCAACTCACATGGCGATTGGGGAAGCAAAAATCACCCAGAAATAAGAAGCCTCCTGTCAGTGTTGAGGACACTTGAAAATGTATCTGTCACCAGTGACCAGCACATTTGACCTAAGAAGTAACTTTATCTCCCATTTTTATTACCTGTTCAGAGTTTGTCACCTATCCTGAGAGATTTAGGTTAAAGCACCATTTTCCAAATTAGTATCTGTGGGACTTATTGGGGACTGATTTTTGGGATTGATCCCCCCCCCCCCCCCGCCCTCCCTTCCTGAGCTTACTTCTGATCTCTCCACATGGGAATAATGTTTCCCTAATCCAAGGTAGGGCAAATCTTACCCTTTGCCATTTGGACGTTTGTTATTATGGCCCTTTACCTAGGTCCCGCTTGGTTATTATATATAGTTGTTGTTGTTTGTTAGCAGGCTATCACTGGTCCCTCACTTGGAATGACTGTCTCCAGTATGTACAGTCGTGGCCAAAAGTTTTGAGAATGACACAAATATTAGTTTTCACAAAGTTTGCTGCTAAACTGCTTTTAGATCTTTGTTTCAGTTGTTTCTGTGATGTAGTGAAATATAATTACACGCACTTCATACATTTCAAAGGCTTTTATCGACAATTACATGACATTTATGCAAAGAGTCTGTATTTGCAGTGTTGTCCCTTCTTTTTCAGGACCTCTGCAATTCCACTGGGCATGCTCTCAATCAACTTCTGGGCCAATTCCTGACTGATAGCAACCCATTCTTTCATAATCACTTCTTGGAGTTTGTCAGAATTAGTGGGTTTTTGTTTGTCCACCCGCCTCTTGAGGATTGACCACAAGTTCTCAATGGGATTAAGATCTGGGGAGTTTCCAAGCCATGGACCCAAAATGTCAACGTTTTGGTCCCCGAGCCACTTAGTTATCACTTTTGCCTTATGGCACGGTGTTCCATCGTGAAGAAAATGCATTGTTCTTCACCAAACTGTTGTTGGATTGTTGGTAGAAGTTGCTGTTGGAGGGTGTTTTGGTACCATTCTTTATTCATGGCTGTGTTTTTGGGCAAAATTGTGAGTGAGCCCACTCTCTTGGATGAGAAGCAACCCCACACATGAATGGTCTCAGGATGCTTTACTGTTGGCATGACACAGGACTGATGGTAGCGCTCACCTTTTCTTCTCCGGACAAGCCTTTTTCCAGATGCCCCAAACAATCGGAAAGAGTGAGCCCACTCTCTTGGATGAGAAGCAACCCCACACATGAATGGTCTCAGGATGCTTTACTGTTGGCATGACACAGGACTGATGGTAGCGCTCACCTTTTCTTCTCCGGACAAGCCTTTTTCCAGATGCCCCAAACAATCGGAAAGAGGCTTCATCGGAGAATATGACTTTGCCCCAGTCCTCAGCAGTCCATTCACCAAACTTTCTGCAGAAGATCAATCTGTCCCTGATGTTTTTTTTGGAGAGAAGTGGCTTCTTTGCTGCCCTCCTTGACACCAGGCCATCTTCCAAAAGTCTTCGCCTCACTGTGCGTGCAGATGCGCTCACACCTTCCTGCTGCCATTCCTGAGCAAGCTCTGCACTGGTGGCACTCCGATCCCGCAGCTGAATCCTCTTTAGGAGACGATCCTGGCGCTTGCTGGACTTTCTTGGGTGCCCTGAAGCCTTCTTAACAAGAATTGAACCTCCTTTCCTTGAAGTTCTTGATGATCCTATAAATTGTTGATTGAGGTGCAATCTTAGTAGCCACAATATCCTTGCCTGTGAAGCCATTTTTATGCAAAGCAATGATGGCTGCACGCGTTTCTTTGCAGGTCACCATGGTTAACAATGGAAGAACAATGATTTCAAGCAACACCCTCCTTTTAACATGTCAAGTCTGCCATTTTAAGGAGCGTAGCGGCATGATGTGAGAGCGGTGACGTGCCGCGCTCCCACCCGCCCCCTTCCCTCGTGCATCATGGGTAGCTGCTGTGGCGTCCTGAAGCAGACTGACCGCGGCAGATAGCTCTCCGGCTCTCCGGCTTTACAGCTCCACAGCTTTCCGGGACATCTAGGAGCCTTGCCCAGAAATAGATGATGTGACCTGTGTGACGCCGACTGACCTGAGTAAGCGGAGGGATCGATGGTGGCGGAGAGAGGTGGCGTATACCGGATGCTGGACGCGGTGAGAGCCTCCTGCGTCTGCTTTCTCTGATTTCGCCCGGCTTCCTCTACTTCCAGCAGACCCAGCAGTGCGAAGCAGCGGAGGAGCGGGGTCCTGGCCAGGTCGGTGGTCAAGAGGGCCAGCAGGTACCACCTTAGTGTTGCCCCCTTCCTGTTTTCGTATCTCTGTCCGAGCGCACCGGTTCGTTTACCACTAGTTATTAATGCCGCTAACTGGCCTAGAAGTAATGAGGTGACGAGGTGTTGCAAAGGTCATATGAGGGTCTGAACGTTTGCAGTGAGAACAGGAGGGGGGGTCTCCTAGGAGGGATTCCACGGTGGCGCCCCGAGCGGAGAACTCTGCTTAGTTAACCGGTTGCTGAAGAGTGGACGATGATAAATAAAAGGGAACTGTAACAAATAGCAACTGGAACAGCTGGATTATTTTGGACAATTTTGTTACAATATGAATATCGGGTGCCTTTTGTATGCTGTATACGTCATATAATGAATGAGGGGAAGCCGAAGTTTAATACCTATAAAGGGGTCAGCTGCCTCGCCAGAAGAAATAGACGGCAAACTGGAATGACTCTGGTTTCGTTGGAAAAGGGTTCTGGGCCTAATTAGAGAATTGTAGGACTATATCACTATAGGACTAGATTGAATATTGGACTAATGCAGCCATCTGCTCCAATAGTTTGGGAAACTGCAAGAAATCGCTGATTGACAAGTTCTAAAGTGAAAAGAACGGGACGTTTTTTTTTTGTTTTTTGTTTTTTTCTTTTTTTGTTTTCCGCTACCTATTTTTCATTTTTTTTTCCCTCACTGTGAGCTAAGGGCTGTGCTGGGTTGGGTATTGGTGGAGGAGGAATTTGAACTGGTGCAAAGGACTCAGTGATCTGCCGAATCATTGCTTTAGTTGCCCCCACGGTCCTCTAGACTTTCTCCTGAGGGAACCGCTCTTTATTTATTTGTTTGTTTTTCTTCTTTCTCTTTCTCTGGTGGGAGGAAGCTATTGTGTTTTTGTGGGTATCCTTTCGTCTAAATGGCTTATTGGTTTTAGATATGCCTCCGAAATCATATAATAGAAAGTCTGTAGGCACCTCCTCGCCGGGTGGAGGAAAGAGCAACAGCACAACAACTAGTTTGGAAAAATATCTTAAATCTCCGCCAAGGATGAAGAGTGCGCTACGGGGAAATAGGGAGACCCAAAGGGAAAGGGAAGGGGGAGAACTGCAGGCCCCCGAGGAAAGTGGAGGGGCGGAAAAGCGGATAAGTAGTGGAGAGGGTATGGAGGAAAGAATAAATTCAGTGGATAAGAAACTGGTGGAAATTCTGGGGGCAGTACAACAGTCGAATCACAGTTTAGAGGAATTGACTATTAAGATAGCATCTGCACAGGTTGATCTCTCCCTTATTAAGGAGGAGATGAACAAAGTTAGGGAAAAGGTGAAAGATCTTCAGATATCCTCTGGAGGAATGAAAAGGGATATGGAAGGAATTAAGAAAAGAGTAAAAGATATAGATGGGGAGAAAAGAGTCCTTCTGGATAGGATCACTATGATGGAGGATAGGTCTCGTAGGTCAAACATTAGATTAGTGGGATTTCCAGAGGGAGTGGAAGGAGAGGATATAGTGGGGTTTATTCAGCAGTGGCTGCAGGATAAGTTTAGTAATGAGGTATTATCCCAATGGTTCTTAGTTGATAGAGCTCATAGGATCCCGGGGAGACCCCCCCCCCCCCCCCCCCCCCCCTAAAGGGGCTGCTCCTAGAGCAATCCTAGCCAAAATATTAAGCTCTAGGGATAGAGATGCAATAATTAGAAGTAAAAGGAAATTGCAGACAATAGAGTTTAATGGAAATAACATAGAGATATACCCAGATTATTCCAGGGAGACACAGGTAAAAAGGCGAGAGTTTAGAGATGTGAAAAAGAGGTTAGCTGCTGCCCAGATACAATACTCCTTGATATACCCTACAAAGCTGCGTGTTATATATCGAGGTCAAGTTAGCTTTTTTTGGCTCTCCAGAGGAAACAGCGGAGTGGCTGGATGCTAAGGAAATAGGAATATGATATATATGGTTATGCACGATAAGGGGAGGTGGGGGGGGGGGGGAAGGAAAGAGCGGAGTGTAAGAGGTGGGGGAAATATATGATTTTCGCCGACCAGTTGGGGGTTGTGGGAAGGGGGGAGGGGACTTGGGGGGGACGGTTGTCTTGGAGGGTCTAGCGGGGATGAAAAGTATGAAATTGCAGCTGGGACGCACACATGAGTAGGATTATGACATGGAATGTACGTGGATTGGGAGACAAGGTTAAGAGGGTTCTGGTTTTTGACACTGTTATTAGACACCTCCCGGCCATTGTGGGATTATTGGAGACACATAACACAGAGGATAAGACAAACTTACTAAGGCGGAAATGGGCTAAGCACCAGTATCATTCATGTTTTTCTACCTACTCATGTGGTGTCAGTGTATATATACATCACAAAGTGGATTATCTCCCACTGGATCACAAGATTGATGATAGGGGCAGATATGTATTCCTTCATTGTCAGTGGAATGGTATAGTCTGTATTTTAGCTTTTGTGTATATACCCCCGCCATTTTCTCTAAATGTTATACATCGTTTGTTGGAGTTTGCAGACGCCTGAGGTAAATGCCCCATATTAATAATGGGAGATCTTAATAGCGTTATGAATAGTAAGCTAGATAGATACTCAGTAATATCAAATGATAAATATGACATAAGTCAACCAACTCTCCTCAAAAGAATATCCCAGGAATTGTTATTAATAGATGTATGGAGGTATCTTTACGAAGATAAATTAGTGTATTCATGTTTTAGCCGTGGAAACAAAATAATTTCAAGAATAGATATGGCACTAGCTAGCCCAGAATTGATAGATCGGATATTAAGAATGAGGTACGAGGTGAATAGTATATCAGATCACTCTCCGATTAGCTTGACGCTTAAAACAAGCTCTAGGTCAAAAAGTAGAGTTTCGTTTGAATCCGCACTGGCTGAACTTGATAAATAAGGATGAAGAAATTATCACAGATATAGAGGAGTATTGGCAAAATAATCTAGGTTCCACACAAATAAACCACGTTTGGGACGCATTTAAAGCATACCTACGGGGTATTTTGGTTGGTAGAATTAAGGGTCTAAAAATAAATTCGCTAAAAAAGAGAGAGAGTTGGTGGAAAGAGTAAAGAAAATAGAGGAGGATCTCCCGACAAATAATTCTCTTGAGACGGTGGCTCAGTTAGAAGAGGCCAAATCTCTACTGAAAAATTACTTGACCGATAAGGCACAACAAAAAGTGTTTTTTGAGGGGGCCAGATATTTTTGTGAATCTGGGAAGCCTGGAAGACTCTTGTCCACACTTGTACAGAATCAAAAGGGGGGCAGTGGAATTAAGTGTGTTGAGAGGAGAGATGGGGGGATGACATCCAGCCAGGGCGAAATTGAGCAGGAATTTGTTAAATACTATAGGGACCTGTACTCCTCGGAGGGAATGGGGAGGAATGGGGACCTGAGACTCTTCCTGGAGGATGTACCGCTCCCCAGACTCTCGGAGGAAGACAGGGAATTGTTGAATGGCCCTATCACAGTGGAAGAACTCCAGGATACTTTGAAATCTATTAAGGGTAACTCTAGTCCTGGGTTGGATGGTCTCCCCTTCAAGATATATAGAAGATATGGAGAGGTTATTCTACCAGTCTTCTTGCAGGTTATCAATGAATCTATGGATAGGGGCGAACTCCCTGCCTATCTCTCCGAGGCGGTAATAACTCTCATAGTCAAAAAGGGGAAGGAGGAGAGTAAGGTGGACTCGTATCGCCCCATCTCTCTTCTCAACACCGATTTTAAAATATGTGCCAAATTGCTGGCGAATCGTCTCAAGAGAGTTATAGAAAAAATAATACATCCGGATCAATCGGGTTTTGTGCCAAAACGTAATGTTCAAACGAATATTCGACGGGCCCTGTTGAATATCCAGATGAGCGGGGAAGGGGGGGGGGGGGTTGCTCACTCCATCCTGTCATTGGACGCAGAAAAAGCGTTTGACAGGGTGGAGTGGGCATACCTTTGGAAAATAATGAAGGAGATGAATCTGGGGGAAAAATTCATTAGAAGGGTACAATTGCTTTATCATCACTCGAAAGTTAGGATAAAGATTAATGGGGAGATAACTGACTCGGTCACATTGCAAAGAGGAACCAGGCAGGGGTGCCCACTCTCCCCATTACTCTTTGCGATATTCGTTGAACCGTTGGCGTGTAAGGTGCGAGCAGACGATAAAATCAGGGGGTTCAGAGGAAGGGGTGCATCAGACAAAATATGTTTATATGCGGATGACATCCTCTTCTTCTTAGAGGGGGGGTGTCAACGGTGCCTTACTTGATGGGGATAGTAAATCAGTTTGGTCAAGTCTCCGGTTTCAGGGTGAACTGGACAAAATCGTTGTTGCTCCCTGTTGGATATGAAATCACGCGAACGGATTTAAATGTCAAAATACTGAAACCCACGGAATCATTTGAATATCTTGGAATAAAAATTAGCTCAAGGATCCAGGAATATACAGAACTTAACATTTCCCCTCTGCTCATAAGGGTTAAAAACAAAATAACTACCTGGCAAAAATTATTGATGCGACAGGCTGATCGAATCGCCATTATCAAAATGGTACTGTTACCGCAGATTCTGTATGTCATCTCCTCCTGCCCCGTATGGATAGGGGATCACTTTTTTAATGTACTGGAAGGAATGATAAATGATCTTATATGGGGGGAAAAAAGGGTTAGGTTGAAACAAAAATATTTATGGTTAGATGAAGAAGATGGTGGCTTGTGCGTTCCCTGTTTTCGAGGCTACTATTATGCCTCCCAGTTGCAGTGGCTAATAACAGAGGACGACAGACTGCGTCGATTTCTGGTGGGTGAGTTTGAAGGTCTCCAATATAACATTCTTAGTGTCCTAGAAGCTGGGATTATAAAAATAAAAGGTACAGTAGGTGAACCCGATTTTGTGTCAATCTCGCTCTCTTTCTCGGCGAGATTGAGCACCTACGAGCCCCATCGCGGGAGCCAGCGCCGAGCTGGCTTGCCGCGATGGAGACAGAGCCGTCATAGAAGCGACGGGAGATCCGACTTGGATTCCCGCCAATTCTACACGTGTGCGGCGTTTGTTATGAATTCTGAGGGGGAAGTCCCCGCCGGATTTTAAATAAAAATCCGGCATGGGTCCCCCCCTCAGGAGCATACCGGGCCCTTAGGTCTGTTATGGGTTGTAAGGAGAGCCCCCCCTACGTCTTCGCCGCTCTCCGTTGTTGACTCGGCGCACCCCGGTTCTTCGTCTCGCGAGATCTCGGATTTTAAATAAAAATTTAGCGAGACGAAGAACCGGGGTTCTCCTTCTGTCTTCGCCGCTCTCCGTTGTTGACTCGGCGCACCCCGGTTCTTCGTCTCGCGAGATCTCGGATTTTAAATAAAAATTTAGCGAGACGAAGAACCGGGGTTCTCCTTCTGTCTTCGCCGCTCTCCGTTGTTGACTCGGCGCACCCCGGTTCTTCGTCTCGCTAAATTTTTATTTAAAATCCGAGATCTCGCGAGACGAAGAACCGGGGTGCGCCGAGTCAACAACGGAGAGCGGCGAAGACAGAAGGAGAACCCCGGAGAGTTGAGAAGACCCCCCGGATAGCGGAGAAGACCCGTCGGGATAGCGGAAGAAGAAGAGCCCCCCCCTGGTAAAAGAGCTAATAAAGAAGACAGGGGGCGGCCTCCGGAGCAGAAAAATAAAATATTTTAATACACTGTGTGGTTTATTTGTGTTTTTACCACTTTTCTTGCAGGTGAATGGGTAGGGGTACGATGTACCCCATACTCATTCACTTAGGGTGGGGGGCCGGTATCTGGGGGCCCCCTTATTAAAGGGGGCTCCCAGATTCCGATAAGCCTCCCGCCCGCATACCCCGACAACCAACGGCCAGGGTTGTCGGGAAGGGGCCCTGTCCTCATCAACATGGGGACAGGGTGCTCTGAGGTGGGGGGGCCGCAGTGCGCCCCCTGCCCCAGAGCACCCAACCCCCCCATGTTGAGGGCATGCAGCCTGGTACGGCTCAGGAGGGGGGGGGGCGCTCGCTCGTCCCCACTCCCTTCCTGGCTGGCCGGGTAGCGTGCTTTGGATACGGGTCTGGTATGGTCTGGTATGATTTTTTCGGCGTAGGGGGGGCTCTCCTTACAACCCATAACAGACCTAAGGGCCCGGTATGCTCCTGAGGTGGGGACCCATGCCGGATTTTTATTTAAAATCCGGCGGGGACTTCCCCCTCAGGATTCATAACAAACGCCGCACACGTGTAGAATTGGCGGGAATCCAAGTCGGATCTCCCGTCGCTTCTATGACGCGCTTGCTGGGATGTGCTGTCACTATTCCAGTGAGTGCGAGATCTCGGCACCATGTCGCCGAGTATCAGCGCGACGCTGTCGTGCTAAAAGCACAATATCACAAACACCTACTGTAGGAAGTGCCCAATTAGTAATATGATGCACTTGGTGTGGGTTAATGTCAAAAAATTATTGGGTATAAATAATTTTTCTTTATATATCTCTGTTATTAGATATGAAACAAGATAGGGATAGAATTTGGATGTTACTTAACGATAATTATGTAACACATGCTTGAGTAGTTTCTTGTATTTTTATTGTCTACCCTTCTTCTTGTTCTGTATTTTTATATGTTGAAACTGAAAATAAAAATATGTGAATAAAAAAAAAAAAAAAAAAGTCTGCCATTTTAACCCCAATCAGCCTGACATAATGATCTCCAGCCTTGTGCTCGTCAACATTCTCACCTGAGTTAACAAGACGATTACTGAAATGATCTCAGCAGGTCCTTTAATGACAGCAATGAAATGCAGTGGAAAAGTTTTTTTGGGATTAAGTTAATTTTCATGGCAAAGAAGGACTATGCAATTCATCTGATCACTCTTCATAACTGTCACAGTCGTTACCTCTGGCTGTGACCTTCTGTCTATGCTCTCGCTGCAGCTCCGTTCCTGTGTGTTATTTGTGGTTTATGGGTTAACTCCCCTGTGTGCCTATTTGGAGTTAATCCTCTCTGTCTTCTCCATGGGTGTGGCCTCTCTGCTGCACCCCTGGAACCTGTATATAAGGCTGAGGTTTCCTCAGTTCTGTGTCAGCTCTCCTGGTGTGTGTTGTCCTGTCCTGCTCCTTGTTTGTACTCACTCTCCCATGCTGCTGACCCATGGGATCCATGTCTGTCTGTGCTCTGTGGGTTTCCTACTTGTTCATTCCCGTCCTCTTTCCTGTGTTTCTGTTATCTGTTCTGCCAGTTATGTTTGAGTCACCTTGTGTGTATTTATATGTCTCTGTTCAGCAAGCCCTTGCTGCAGCGTGCCTTGCTGCAGAGTGCTATGGGCAAGGCCACGCACTATACCACTGGTGGAGCTAGTCCTTCTCTGCTCATTGCCACTCCTGTTCCCTTGCGTGAACTCCTGCTGGTGTTTTTAGTTGCCTGCTTGTATTTGCCTGTTTGTTATGTTATATGTCTCTGTTCAGCAAGCCCTTGCTGCAGCGTACCTTGCTGCAGAGTGCTTTGGGCAAGGCCACGCAGTATACCACTGGTGGAGCTAATCCTTCTCTGCTCATTGCCACTCCTGTTCCCTTGCGTGAACTCCTGCTTGTATTTTTAGTTGCCTGTTTGTTATGTTTGACTATGTACCGTCGGTACCTTCTGGTACCTGTTGTCTGTTTGCTCCTGTTGTCACTGTCTAGTTCACGCTCCAGAGTGGACCCTGGCAACTCCCTGCGGCAAAGCCTAACCCTACCATCTGGGGCCCTAGTGAATACCAGGAGTTGCTTAGTCACGCCCCTCTGGAGTATTACTAGACAGTGCGCAGTGGAGGTTTTCCTCCCACTGTGTGGACGGTACATAGAGCTCTCAATTTCCCTGTGTTTCCCTCCTTGGATTCTGTTTGTGCAATAAACTCTGTTGTGACTGTACCGTATTTCTGTATGTTTTTGCTTGACGACGCAGAGGTCTCCTGGGACCTCCAACTCGTGACAATAACATTCTGGAGTATATGCAAATTGCTATTATAAAAACTTAAGCAGCAACTTTTCCAATTTCCAATATTTATGTAATTCTCAAAACTTTTGGCCACGACTGTACATGGCTGATAATAGGTATCACATAATTTATTGTGAAAGGTATGAACTCGCCACAAAAGAGAAGCCAGTTTTTTTGTTTACAGCGGAAAGACTCCCCAGGGATACTCCTCCAGCAGACCAATTTTGGATCTGCTTATATACCTCAGCTAAATATGAATACTCTCAGTGGTTCCATAGTACATATACATCAGCCTCAAGGGGGTATCTGTTGCCTTTCATATGAATATCCCCTTCAAACTAGAGGCAGTACAGATTGACACCAGAGGTAGATATCTTATGCTAAAGGCTATCTATTAGATTGTAAAATCTGTTGTGCTTTTTCATAAGTGTATAAAACATTTATCTAAATATCCTAGTTATAGTGGATTTGATATATATATATATATAAAAGCTCATATTGTTATATTCATCACTTTGTATGTATTTAAAATTCTAGAGAGAGTTCATGGGAAGGGCACTGTTCAGATAATTTCTTCTCATGAATGTACCAGTCTGAAAAGAGGCCTTCTTGTCTCTATATAAATTTATGGCTGAGATAAGAGTAAGCTCTAGAAGCAGCTGGTGCTAATTAACTCTACAGTTTGGTATCTATTAATGAGGCAGAAAATCTGTGGTGCCTATATACAGTTATAATCAACCTTAGTTTTATATAAGAAAAAGCAATAAGACATATGTATTGTTTTATATTGTTACGTCTTATTAAGGACATTTATCTATTTGCCATTTTATATATATATATATATATATATATATATATATATTCCTCTTATATGATGAAGACAGTTTGGGTATGGACTTTGTTAATGAGTATTTGTACTTTGTTAATGAGTATCTGTAAAGATGTGGTGTTTTTACTCACAATCAATTAACCATTGGTATAGCAGAGGAGGCACAGATATCTCTGTGAGAAAACAAGCTCATGATTTTATTATCTATAACATAAATTTAGGAGTGTGAGAAACATTCAAAGGGGCGCCTAGAAGTCTGTGCTTAATTGGTAAGAAGTGTCAGAATTAATCCCTCTAGCATTGATTTAGGTTCTAAATATCAAATGTATAGAATGCAAGATGAAGTCAGACTTGCGTAGTTAATTCTTTATAGTATCATGCTAATAGCTTACAACAGTGCCACCTAGGTATGAGTAGGTGACATTACAACAGGAGCAAAAGTGCATTCTGGGTGATGTAGTGACATCACCACCCTTATCGCATGTACACGCCTATCCGACAGTGATTGGAAAGTTCCAAACTAGGAAGGTGTGTCTAACTGATAAGTTTGTGATCATAAACCACACACACATAAGGGAAGGGGACCACCAACAAGAAAGAAAGGAGAGACCCCAGGAGAAAAATCCCGATGACCAGAACGTACCTGAGAGATGACTTCCCTTAGTCCCTGCACATCATCTGTATTCTAAGTAATGTATAACTTTGTTTCATGTACCATTGATATAAATTATTCAGCCTGATATTTAGCAAACTCCCGCTGTTAGCGGATAATTGATAATTAAATTTGATAATTTATATTGCTGCCCCATTATCCGAGATTTATCATAGTTGGGAGCAGAGCAAGGGTTTATATCTTTTATTAACGTTATTGAGTTTTTAGATCTAAAATTGTGGTCAAGATATGTCTGAGAGGTACTGTGTATATGCTGATATTTGTGTTGGTGCCATCTTGTGGCGGATTTTGGGAACTACATTTTACTATCAATGGTCTTATATTCATTGTTATTGATTGTATATAAATTATTGTATAATTAAATAACCAATCAAATTGTTTTTGAGGTGTCATATATGTCCACCTTGAGGATCAAAATCATTTTACATTTTTCTTTGATCCTTTCTTTTATGTAAATCCTTTTGCTTTATATCCCCGACAAATCACCGTGATTACTATATATATACGCCCCTAATGTTGGCCAAATTAAATGATTACTTAAAGGGGTTGTCTCACTTCAGGAAATGGCATTTATCATGTAGACAAAGTTAATACAGGGCATTTACTAATGTATTGTGATTGTCCATATTGCTTCCTTTGCTGGCTTGATTCATTTTTCAATCTCATTTATACACTGCTTTTTTCCAGGGGCTACAGCCATCTCTACACTGCAGATACGAGGTGTAGAGAGACCAGCGCTTTTTTATGGTGTGCAGTGGATACTGGATTGCAGCGGTGGCTGTAACCCCCGTAACAAACAGTGTATAATGCAATTTAAAAATGAATCACTCCAGAATAGGTGGTAATATGGACAATCACAATAAATTAGTAAGTGCCTTTGCACTACTGTATTTCTACCTGATAAATCCCAATTGCTGAAGTGAGTCAAGCCATTTAAGACCTTATCTACGGTCCATGACTTTGCGGAGGGGCTACTGATTCTTGGAGAAGAATTGATCCTAGCTTTAGACCCTGAGGCAGACATCACCTCTAAAGCGCACAGTTTTACGACCAGGGCACTATTGTAATGACCGGCGTCACGCAGAGAGAGGGAAAAGGGAAAGCCCTGCCCAAGGGAGAGGGAAAGGTGGTGACCCCTGACTCACCTTGCGGCTGGCACCTGACTGCCCTGACGTCCCTAGACGGGTTCCTCACCCGTGCGGCGATCGCGTGCCTAAACCCTGGCTTTCCCTAGAATGAGCCCTAGATAGTGAACGGGCCGGTGGGATAGCTAGTCCGCACCACTGACACTAAGAGGGAAACACCAGGGAGAGGACAGACAATACAGACAAACACATACACCCAGGTGGGCGACCACAGCAGACCACAAAGGTCCAACAGGGATCCGGAGGGTAACGTTCTGGACCAACAACCAGAGAACGCAGCAACACAGCTCCAGAGGGTCAGTATAGAAGTCCAGGCAGGAAGCTCTATATCTGGCTACCAGAGAAGTGTGAGAGGGGAATATAAGGAGGTTGGGAGTGCTGGACAAGGAACAGCTGAGGAGAAGGAGCTACGGATCCCTGAGTGAGCCAAAAAGGGTTGCAAAGCAAACCCAGAAAGCTACCATAAGGAAACAGCCCTATCTTACATAGAGCGCGCAGCCAACCGCTGTGTCTTCCTGACCCCGGGTATAACGGAGTCAGGCGTGGGTCTTGACACCCTCGTGACAGTACCCCCCTCTCTACGAGGGGCCTCCGGACACTCAGGACTAGGTCTCAGGATGAGAGGCATGAAAAGCCCGAACTAGCCTGTCGGCGTTTACCTCAGACGCAGGAACCCACATTCTTTCCTCGGGACCGTAACCTCTCCAATGCACCAGATATTGAAGAGAGCGGCGGACCCGACGAGAATTAACAATTTTGGATATCTGAAACTCTAGATTACCATCCACAACAACAGGAGGGGGTGGCAGCGGCGACGGTTCTAGGGGTGGAACATATTTTTTGAGTAACGACTTATGAAAGACATTATGGATTTTAAAAGTCTGAGGTAGCTCCAGGCGAAAAGCCACGGGGTTGATGATGGCTACAATTTTGTAAGGGCCAATGAACCTAGGACCCAGTTTCCAAGAGGGAACCTTTAATTTAATATTCCTAGTAGACAACCACACATAGTCATTCACTCCTAGGTCCGGACCTGGCGACCGTCTCTTATCAGCCATGCATTTGTATTTACCTCCCATATTTTTCAAGTTAGCTTGCACCTTCTGCCATACCGATGAAAGAGATGACAAAAACCGTTCCTCTTCGGGAACCCCAGAAGACCCCCCCTCTTTGAAAGTACAGAATTGGGGATGAAAACCATATGCACCAAGAAATGGTGACTTGCCAGTGGATTCCTGACGACGATTATTTATGGCAAACTCAGCTAACGGTAAATATGATGACCACAACTCTTGGTTTTCAGACACAAAACATCTTAGATATGTCTCCAGGTTTTGGTTGGTACGCTCAGTCTGTCCATTCGACTGAGGATGGAAAGCTGAGGAAAAGGACAAGTGTACCCCCAAACGGGAACAAAAAGCTTTCCAAAATTTAGAAATAAACTGGGTACCCCGATCCAAAACAACATCGGAAGGGACCCCGTGAAGCTTCACGATTTCACTGACGAATACCTGAGCAAGAGTCTTAGCATTAGGTAGTGCGGGTAACGCAATGAAGTGTACCATTTTGCTAAACCTGTCCACTACTACTAAAATAACTGTTTTACCCGCAGACAAAGGTAAGTCAGTGATAAAATCCATTGACAGATGTGTCCATGGTCTATTGGGAATGACGAGTGGTAATAGAGACCCTGCAGGACGTGTATGTGAAACTTTTGCGCGCGCACAGGTAGAACAAGAAGACACAAAATCCAATACATCCTGACGCAACCTTGGCCACCAAAAACGACGAGACAATAGCTCCAAGGTTGCTTTACTACCCGGGTGCCCAGCAAGTGCCGAAGTATGATGTTCCTTTAATAGTTCGAAACGCAGGTTCAACGGTACAAACAATTTCTCTGAGGGGCAAGAGACCGGGGCGTCCCCCTGGGCCTCTAACACCTTCCCCTCCAGAGCAGAGTGTACCGCAGAAACAACCACTCCTCTTTGAAGAATGGGTACCGGATCACTCACATTACCCCCTCCAGGGAAACAACGAGATAGTGCATCAGCCTTGGTATTCTTTGCCCCAGGACGATAGGTAATAACAAAGTTAAACCTGGTAAAAAATAGCGACCACCTAGCTTGTCTGGGGGTGAGACGCTTAGCTGATTCAAGGTACAGAAGATTTTTGTGGTCCGTAATCACAGTGACGGGGTGGACTGCCCCCTCTAAAAAGTGACGCCATTCTTCAAACGCTAGTTTAATAGCTAATAGTTCCCTATTGCCAATATCGTAGTTCTTTTCTGCTGTAGATAGTTTTTTAGAAAAGAAAGCACAAGGACGCCATTTGCCAGGAGACGGACCCTGAGACAGCACTGCCCCCACTCCCACCTCTGACGCATTGACTTCAACAATAAAAGGCTGAGAGACATCAGGTTGGACTAGTACAGGTGCCGAGGTAAACCTCTCTTTTAGAGAGGAAAAAAGCAACTTTAGCGGCGTCAGACCATTTAGAAAAATCTGTCCCCTTCCTAGTCATGTCAGTAAGGGGTTTTACAATAACTGAATAATATTTAATGAATTTCCTATAGAAATTCGCGAAGCCCAAGAACCGTTGCAGAGCTTTGAGGTTCTCAGGAAGATCCCAATCTAAAATTGCCTGGACCTTCCTAGGATCCATACGGAAACCTGACGCAGATAAAAAATAACCTAGGAATTGTATCTCCTGAACGGCGAAGACACATTTTTCAATTTTAGCATATAATTCATTCGTCCGTAGGACCTGCAGTACTTGTCTGACATGCACCTCATGTGTTCTCAGATCAGACGAATAAATTAAAATATCATCTAGGTATATTACCACAAACCTGCCGATTAGATGACTAAAAATGTCATTAACGAAATGTTGAAAGACGGCAGGAGCATTGGTCAGACTGAAAGGCATAACTAGATTTTCATAATGCCCCTCAGGGGTGTTAAAAGCTGTCTTCCACTCATCCCCCTCCTTGATACGAATCAGATTGTAGGCCCCCCTAAGATCAAGTTTGGAGATTCACCTAGCACCCGCAATCTGGTTAAACAGGTCAGGAATGAGAGGAAGAGGGTATGGGTCTCGGATGGTTATCAGATTTAATTCGTGAAAATCTAGGCAAGGACGCAGGCCCCCATCTTTCTTTTTAACAAAGAAAAACCCTGCAGCCACGGGTGAAGAAGAGGGTCTGATGTGTCCTTTAGCCAAGCTCTCGGAGATATAATCCTTCATGGCTTGTCTCTCTGGACCCGAAAGATTATATAACCTGGTCTTGGGTAATTTTGCGCTGGGAATAAGGTTAACCGGGCAATCATAAGGACGGTGAGGTGGTAACTTCTGACAACCCTTTTCAGAAAAAACGTCCTCAACGTCCGAAATAAATGTAGGTAGGGTAGTTATGGAGGCAACTAAGCAATTGCTATTTAAGCAATTTTCTCTGCAATGCTCACTCCACTCCGATATCTCCCTGGCCTGCCAATCCACCACTGGATTGTGCGCTACCAACCAGGGAAGGCCCAGCACTACCGGAGTGGGAAGCCCCTCCAGAACATAACATGAAAGCATCTCGTTATGGTGGTCCCTTACCCGAAGGTGTAAATTATGACTAATGTGGGTGAGGTTTCTCTGAGACAGAGGAGCAGAATCAATAGCGAATATGGGAATAGGTCTCTGTAGCGTACAGAGAGACAAACCCATAGTGCAGGCAAAATGGGCATCTATCAAATTTACCCCTGATCCACTGTCTAGAAAGAAAGAAATAGTCTCCGTCTTAGCACCAAAAACAATAACTGCTGGCAACACAAATTGCGATGTACGTATGGAGGAAACATATACCCCCCGGCTGACATCCTCCACACAGCCTGGGTTAGTAGTTTTCCGACGGTCTTTTGTTTCTGAGGAAAGAAGGACAGACATTAATGAAATGACCCCTCTCCCCACAAAAAAAACAAACCCCACGCCTACGGCGAGCCTCAGGAGGACGGACCTGATGAGTAGTTCATCCTAGCTGCATAGGCTCGTCTAAGTCTGTACAGACTAACTGCTGCTTGGGAGGGGTTACCAATTGCTCCGGTTTTTTCAACCTGTCCCTAAGGCGTCTATCTATTCAGATAGAAAGGGACATAACCGCATCAAGGGAAAAGGGGGTCTCATATAATGCAAGCGCACCCTTAACCCTCTCGGATAACCCAGAGCAGAACTGACTCCTGAGAGCCGGGTCGTTCCATTGGGTATCCGTAGCCCACCTACGGAAGTCAGAGCAATACTCCTCTACCGGCCGCTCTCCTTGTAGGAGTCTCCGTAAACTTGATTCAGCCAGTGCGACTCGGTCAGGGTCGTCATATATGAGACCCAAGGCCCCGAAAAACTCATCCACTGACCGAAGAGCCTGGGAATCAGTGGGTAAAGAGAATGCCCAGGACTGCGGGTCCCCCTGCAGCAGGGAAATAACAACCCCCACCCGCTGTTCTTCATTACCAGAAGAGTAAGGGCGCAGTTTAAAATATAATTTACAGGCCTCACGGAATGTCAAAAACTTGTCCCTTCCCCCAGAAAATCTGTCAGGGAGAGGGACCTTGGGTTCCGCAACAACATGGTTACCAGTAGCAACCGCTGGGCTTGCGGTCAGTTGTAATTGCTGCTGTTGCTGGAGGACCGACGCCTTCAATCCTGCCACCTCCAAAGACAGGCCATGAAATTGTTTGGACAGAGCAGCAATTGGATCCATACTGGATTCTAAGTAGGTAAAAATTATTATTATTATTTTTTTTTACCTACACAAAATAAGTGCCAGATATAATGTAATGACCGGCGTCACGCACAGGGAGGGAAAAGGGAAAGCCCTGCCCAAGGGAGAGGGAAAGGTGGTGACCCCTGACTCACCTTGTGGCTGGCACCTGACTGCCCTGACGTCCCTAGACGGGTTCCTCACCCGTGCGGCGATCACATGCCTAAACCCTGGCTTTCCCTAGAATGAGCCCTAGATAGTGAACGGGCCGGTGGGATCGCTAGTCCGCACCACTGACACTAAGAGGGAAACACCAGGGAGAGGACAGACAATACAGACAAACACATACACCCAGGTGGGCGACCACAGCAGACCACAAAGGTCCAACAGGGATCCGGAGGGTAACGTTCTGGACCAACAACCAGAGAACGCAGCAACACAGCTCCAGAGGGTCAGTATAGAAGTCCAGGCAGGAAGCTCTATATCTGGCAACCAGAGAAGTGTGAGAGGGGAATATAAGGAGGTTGGGAGTGCTGGACAAGGAACAGCTGAGGAGAAGGAGCTACGGATCCCTGAGTGAGCCAAAAAGGGTTGCAAAGCAAACCCAGAAAGCTACCATAAGGAAACAGCCCTATCTTACATAGAGCGCGCAGCCAACCGCTGTGACTTCCTGACCCCGGGTATAACGGAGTCAGGCGTGGGTCTTGACACCCTTGTGACAACTATGTAAACTATTAACCACTTATGCAGATCTTTGTTTGATTGATGCTTGGAGATTGCAAAATCTGACAGGCCGTGACTATACATTCTACTCTGATACATCTCGCTGTCTGGATTACATTTTCATATCTGCTTTCTATCTGCAATATCTTAGCAGTAAATCTATAGGCCAGATAACAGTCTCAGACCATGCTCCAACTAAAATAATTTGCATCTCCCCACTTCCCACTACAGTATGGTCCTGGAGATTAAATGACATACTCCTAGAGGATCCTTACCATATGGAGAAACTAGTGGGAAAACTGCTGGGATTTTTTCACCTCAACCACTCCCCAGACATAGTCAAACCCACCCTTGGGAAACCTACAAGGCTTACATCAGGAGAGAACCAAGTCATATAAAAGTCTCACAAAAACTCCTTTCCACCACCTCTTCGCACAATAGGATCCCTCACTGATAGATTAGGATTCTGGCTAGATGACCTTTTACAACCTCTGGTAACAAGTGTTCCTGGATATTTAAAGGGCTTTAAAGAGGTTTTGAAAATTATGAAATCGATAAAGTGGAAAGATGAATGTGTTTGGGTAACTAGAGATATAACTTCGTTATATACATCTATACCACATTATCAAGTCATATTTGCTTTACATCATCATCTTGCTTGCTACAGCCCCTAACTTAGGGAGTTTATTTTGACAGTAACAGTTTCTATTGAAGCATAACTTTTTTTTTAATGTTTCATGGAGTATTTTATTTGAAAATTTTTGGGTGCCCCACGGGTGCTAGATGCTCACCAACTTGTTTGTGTCATGGTGGGAGGAGCACTTCATCTATACTGATTCCAATCCACACATTTAAGATTTGGCCTGGTATGGCAGATTTATAGATGATGTGCTCCTCATATGGAAAGGTGATAACCTGAAAGTATGTTTTTTTTTTATTATATGAATAATAATTGCAACTATTTGAGTTTTATCTTTCAGCTATCAGAGGTTATAGTAACCTGTTTGGAGCTGAGGCCAAAAGGAGATTACATTACAGGAAATATAGAGTCCACCATCTTTTGTAAAACAATATCTGGTAGTTCATTGCTATACGCTCATAGTAGTCATCCCAAACATGTCATCAGGAGTTTGCCTATAGGAGACTTTGTACATGCTAAAAGAACCTGTTCTCAGCATGAGTCTTTGAGACGTGAATATGATACTATTGGTTTGCGTCTCAAAGCTAGGGGCTACAATTCGGGACTTATTAATTTAGGTATCCTTATAGTTAGTTCTAAAACTAGAGAGGATTACACTGAAGAGCAAAAGGGTAACAATGCTTTGAACTTTTGACTTTCAAGCTCCATACCTCAACATCCACTGCAGCTTTGAACGTGAGACTACCATCATTTTATAAACAATCATCTTGGCCTTCTCATACATAAATTGGACTTGCAACTATTTAGCAATGATTAGTTATACAGCTTCTTGTCACGTAACTGCATTGTTATTGTTTTGCTCCTGGTGGTAGAACAATCTTTTTCTTCTTGTATACTACAAACTACAACCTACAACCTACAACCTGTTCTCACATTCCCTAATAGCTTAGTGTGTTATTAGGTTGATTACCAAGCAAAAGGTCACTGGTTCGAATCCAGGAGCAGCCATGAAGAAGATTTTCCAAGAGAAACAGCATCATCTGGGCCAAGAAAATTGCCAAACTGCATCATGTGAGTGCTATAACAGTTGGAAGAATACGAGATGAAGTCCATCCATTCCAAAGCCAACAGGCAAAATAATGAGCAAGTCGGCTCATCACAAGGTCTATCAGTTCTAATGCGACAAACACAGCAGTGGAGGTGGCTCGTATGCTTCGTAATAGTGAGATCACAGATGTCCATGCAAGCATTGTGCATTACACAAGTCTGGAATGGTGGCCTGAAAAAAGGTGAAAAAGTCTGAACTTCAATATCATCATAAGAAGCATTGGCTCGAGTTTGCAAAAAATCACGAACAGTAAAAGATTGGAAATGGTGATTTGGTGACCCCACCACTGGGCTCTGGTGGGTGCAAATGGGTCTGGAAGAAACAAGGGAAAAGGGGGCTAACAGAGCGAGAAATTTAAGAAACTGTCAAGTTCAGTGGAGGAAGCCTGATGCTATGGGGTTGTTTCACAGCCAAAGGCGTTGGATACTTGACCAGGGATCAATGGTGGTCTCAATGCTGAGCTATATGTGAGTATCCTATAAGACCAATTACTTCGTACACTCAAGTACTGTGGGTATGAAAAGGACCACATAGTGTTCCAGCGGGACAACAACCTGAAGCATACGTCGAGATGCAAAGAAATAGTTCATTGACAATGAAGCACAGGTGCTGGATTGGCCCCCACAGTCCCCAGACCTCAACCCAATCGAACACTTGTGGGTAGAGTTCAACAAAAAACTGTATTCGTACTCGTGTAAGTTGACCAATGTTCACCAACATTGGGAATGTGTAGAAGAGACCTGGAACATATTTCGATCGAGAATCAAGAGCATGCCCAGAAAGGTTAAGGCAGTGTTGAAAGCCAAAGATGGATTTACAAAATAATAAAATTTTTAATTAGGAGCAAAACAGTAACAATGCAGTCAAATGACAAGAATTTGCATAACTAATCATGTGCTAAATAGTTGCAAGTGAGTCAATTTTTTGTATGAGATAGCCAAGATGAGTCATACCTTCGAAGCTGTAGTGGATGGTAAGATATGGAGCCTGTAAGACAAAAATTCTAAAACATTGTTACCCTTTTGCTCGTCAGTGTAACTACGATTCCTATATGTCATACAGTCTCCCCCCATAGGGATACTGCTCTCCTTTTAACTCCTGATTTAGATCCATGTTCTTTTATTTTCTATGGACGTAGACATAGACGTCCAAGATTAAATTATGATCTACTTCAAAGCAAAATCTCAAGGACGCTTGTCACTTGCACACCTGCCATCAGGCCACACATCTAGTCAAATGGCTTCAACTAGCTAACCCTTCCTGTTCAACACAATTGAACATTGAACGGACATTATTGGGCATACAGAATCAAAATCTTTTCTGGGTGAAGACACCTTTACCAAAAGGGCTCTTCTTCACTCCTTCACTTTTGAAGGTTTTTATCTTTTTTGCATTTTCATTTTTCTTCCTTGAGCCATAACTCTTTTATATTTTTGTTCACATAGCTGTATGAGGGCTTATTTTTTGCCCGACAAGCTGTACTTTCTAATGCCACCATTAATTATGGAATACAATGTAGTGTGAAGTGGTAAAAAAATTCCAAATGTGGTGGAATTCCTCCACCGTTTTACAAGTTTTCTTCCCGCGGTGTTTCGTTTGCTGCAAAACTGACCATTGCCCTTTATTCGCTGGGTCAGTACGATTACAAGGATACCCCACATTTTTTTTTTTTTTTACATCAGCATATTCTGACCCCCATAACTTTTTTATATTCATATCTACAGAGCTGTATGGGTAAGAGAAGCAATAAAAAATGGCAAATTGGCCATTTTGATCCTTTTTTCCGTTATGCCATTCGCCGTATTGGAAAAATATTTTTATATTTTAATAGTATGGGTATTTTCGGTCGCAGTGATACCAATGATGTTTATATTTTTTCTTATTTAGGTATTTATTTTTTTATTATATAGAAACCCCCTTTCGTGATTTAAACTTTTATAGTTTTTTTATATTTAACAGTTTTAAAAAAAAAATTGTAATGATTTTGAAGCTCATATATGAGCCAAAAAAAAAATCTTTTACTGTCTATTGCTCATTTCTTTTGTTGGCCTGCCATCTGGTGGACAAAATAAGAATAGTAGTTTGAATACTCTGGGTCTCTTCAGCGAAACCCAGGGCATGCAAGCCAACTGCCGCATCTCCTATAGTGCTGTTGCACATCTCTATACAGGGTACGCTTTCTGTGATCCCTATCTACAGTGGCACCAGTTTGATAAAGGCCAAGTGAGGCTGAAACGTCACGTTGTATACAGCCGCACCTTCAATACATTTTTACGACTTTGCAAACACATTGCTGGAGTATTTATTCTACTAGAACAATTTACTGTTACAACAGTTTGTTTCCTCCTCTACTCATATTGATCTGCTTTACATCACTTGTCTCATTTAAATACAGTATGTGAGTCTTCAGACACTGTCTTAAGAGACACCTGACAAAGAGGCCCACGTAACCTCGAAAGCTTGCAATTTTGTCATCGTCTTTTCAGTTAGCCATTGAAAGGTATCAACCACTGAGGAATCTCAGATTTTTCATCTAGCATCCAGTATCAAATCCACAAAAGATTTTGGCTACATGGAACTACAGAGATCAACAGAGAGCTGGACACAGTGCTCTAGCATTCAGTATCAAATCCTCAATAGATATTGGCCACAGTGAACCACAGAGCGCAGCAGACAGTCAGACACAGTGGTAAGATCATGCAGCAGGACCAGGGTCTCAAACTCGGCCGGCCATACGGGCCACACTTCACAGACCACATTGATTTTAAGACAATACAGTATACTGTAGATGTATACACAGCGGTGAAATTCAGTACTTACAGCCTACACAGTATCCCTGCTCGTCTATGTTACAGGAATGTAATATCCACATATACAACACGTATAGCACATTTGTGTGTCACACTCACCGTCCCTGAATGACCCCAAGAGCTTCCCTAGTGGTGAGAACAGTGGGATGATAGTGGTTTCACAACTTTTTTGTGGCATTCTATTCCGTTTTCAAAAATAAATTTCATGTGTTAGACAACCCCTTTTTAATGCAGACCCGAAATGAGACCCTAAAAATAATACAGACTGCCAAACCAGACCCCAGATTTAATACAGACTATCAGACCAGACCCTAAAATTAATACAGACCCCAAAATTCATACAGACATCCAGACACACCCCAAAATTCATACATACCTCTAGACTAGAACACAAAATCAATGAACACTGCAGATCAGACCCCAAATTCATTCCGACCCCAGACTAGACCCAAATCAGCCCCCCCCCCAATTCATATAGATCACAGATCAGCCCCATATACATACATACCACAAATGAGCCCCCAAATTTATACAGACCCCAGGTCAGAGTCAAGATTTACTTAGGCTCCAGATCAGACCCCAAATTTATATAGACCTCAGATCAGATGCCAAATTTATACAGACCACAGATCTGACACCAAATGTACGCAAAGCCCAAATCAGACCCCAAATTTACATAGACCGCAGATCAGACCCCACATTTATATAGAACTCGGATTAGACCCCAAATTTACGCAGATCCCAGATCAGACCCCATATTTACACAGAGCCCAAATTTATACAGACCTCAAATCAGACCCCAAATTTATACAGACCCCCAAATTAGACCGCTGCTGCCTTCTATAACCCCTCCCTACTCAATCCCTCCATCCCCTAAATGCAGACCTCAGAGCAGTCATAAAAAATGCCTTTCTTCCTTCAGGCGCCGCTACCACTCCGGCTCTTTAGCACAGCACTGTGTCCTGGCGTCGCACAGTGTCAGGTCATAGTCTACGCCTACATCCACTACGACCTGAAGCTGTACACTGTCAGTACCTAGTGCAACTCTGACACCGAGTGAACAGGGAGTGGTGAGCAATGCCAGCGCATCATTAGCAGTGCCATACTCATTGCTCTCTGCACCTCCTCTCCTGTACTAATGAGGGTTCCCCAATGGAAGTGCTTATTAATTTAAGGGGTTCTCCAGGAATTGAATATTGATGACCAATCCTCGGAATAGGTCATCAATATCAGATCGGCGGGGGTCCGACAGCTGGTACCTCCGCTGATCAGTTGGTTTATCTGCTTGTCCTCAACATCACATCCGTGAGCAGGTGTAATTACAAGCTGTCCCATTCACTTTTATGGGACGGCTTGTTCCTATTCAAGTGTATAGCGCAGCCTTCTCTTCAAACAGCTGATAAGCAGGGGTGCCAGGTGTCGGACCCCCGCCCATCTGATATTGATGACCTATATTAAACTCCCAGAAAACCCCTTTAACAATGCACTTTAGAACCTGAGGGACAGCTTATAAAGGGAACACTTGGGGAGCCATAAAATGACGCCAAAAAAGACAATGTTGCTGGTAAAAGTAATTGGAATAAATGTTTTTTTTCCTCAAAATAAGCCATCTAACAATTTGCGTACGGCGGAGCGACGTTTGAACCCATCGCGGTCCCCCACTGCTGCTGACAAAATGTATCCTGAAACGGAAAGTCATTTTGCTCCAATACAATAGTCAAAAGTGAAAGAAAAAAATCCCGTTCTTCATCTCTATATGTACTTTGATCAAGTAGACATTTCACGGCATGGAGGCGCTTTTCATGTGTTAAATAGACGTGTAAAGGCTGCACACATCAAAAGTGACGAGAACACAGCCTTCATCTATTTGTAATGGTAAGACCTCATTAAAAAATTGTGTAGTGTGTCTCAAATATGATGGTGCTAGCCTTGTCAGGGGGGTCAATACCTTTTCCAAAAGCATTGCAGGCGGAGAGAGGATGGAATCGGTCGATGCCACAATTGGTCAACCTGGGGGTTGAGTCACAGATTTATGCACCTTGGGTAATGTATAAAATACAGGGGTGATTGGATGCTGATTAATCAAAAATTCCCCCAATTTGGCATCGATCGTTCCACCCTCTCTATGCCTCTCAATTAGGTTTTCCAGCATGCTCTTGATATAGGGGGTCACTCTGTAATATAAAAAAAAAACATGCCCCTAGAGGAAGTGTGAAGCGAAACGATCGTCGGGCGGCTGCTCCAGATCAGGGTCAGTAAGTTAAGTTATGTGATTTATTGTATTGTATTTTCTTTCCCCTCAGCAGTTCCAATTCTGTAGGGGTGCACGCAGGTTTACACCGCTGTGCATGGACTATGCCTGTGATGTACAGTCCCTGACAAAAGTCTTGTCGCTTCTCTATTTTGTAGAAACTCCTGCTATTAACCTGACTTTTAATTAATCAATTAGTGTTAGAAATAGCTCATATGAAAAGCTAAAGCCCTCCCAAATGATGTTTAATGCACTGAAATAAATTAGTTTCACTGAAAAAAAGATTTATAATTTAATCAAGACAGAAAGGTAAAATTTTGGCAAGACAAAAGTTTTGGCGCCTATACAGAAATTGAACAACATTACTGAAAATCCAAAAATATGTCAGCAAATTAAGTAGTGGTGCTGTGAGATCCAAATGTAATATCTTGTATGAATTCCATGAGCTTGAAGGACAGCATCCATGCGGTTTGGCAAGGATTCATACAATTTATTGATGAAGTCATCAGGAATAGCAAAGAAAACAGTCTTGCATGCCTCCCAGAGTTCATCAATATTCTTTCCATGTTTCATCTTTCATCCTACACCACATATGCTCAATGATGTTCATGTCTGGTGACTGGGCTGGCCAATCCTGGAGCATCTTGATCTTCTTTGCCTTAAGGAACTTTGATGTGGAGATGGAAGTATGCGATGGAGCACCATCCTGCTGCAGAATTTGGCCTTTTTTATGGTTGGGAATATAAGAGGTAGCTAAGATTTCTTGGTATTTTAGACTATTGATGTTGCCTTCCACCCTGCAGATCCCTCGCACACCCCCATACTGGATGTAACCCCAGATCATGATTTTGCCTCCACCAAACTTCACTGTTTACTGGGTAAATCTGGGCTCCATGCGGGTTCCAGTAGGTCTCCTGCAATATTTGCGGCGACTGTGGTGTAATTCAACAGAAGATTCATCTGAAAAATCCACTTTTCCAGCGTCCATCCTTTTAGCAGGCTGTGGCCCTTGGCAAATGCCACACAATTTTTCAATTGTCTTTTGTTTAGTGCTGGCTTATGGGCACTGATTCGACCATGGAGGCCATTTCGAGACAGAATCCGACAAACTGTTCTGGTTGACACAGGGACTTCAGGTGACCAGGTCTCGTGGAGTTCTGCTGCAGTGGAAAATGGGCTGGCCTTGGATTTTCGAGCCAACAAACGGTCCTCTCGAGCAGTTGTCTTGCGGGGTCGGCCTGACCTGGCCTTGTCCAAAACGTCTCCAGTCTCTTCAAATCTTTTTTTTATCCTCTGAACTCTACGCTGAGACACATTGAAGGTGTCTGCCACATCAGCAGTGGATCTGGTCTTCAGCCTCTTGATAATCAACACTTTAGTCTCCGGGTGAATCTTAGGCATGTTTGCAGAGGTCTAGTTGCAGTTTATGTGAAGGTCTAGTGTACTGGGGTTCTTTTTATACACACCTGAGACCTAATTGATCCATTATTAGTCACAGGTGAAGCTCATATGACAAGGCGACAACACTTATGTCTTGTCAAAAATTGAATCAGTGGGCTTTACCAAGCTGTGAATATTAGAATACTTTTTGTCAGTTTCGTTTTGCACTGAAACATTATTACAAAAACTGTTGGGATTAAAATTACCCATTTCTTGTAACAAACTCTTGATTAGAAATATATTTTAGCGGCACTTCAGGTCAATTTGTACACAAGTGACAAGACTTTTGTCAGGGACTGTATTGTAACCCATATTCTGTGTGCACTTTAGCCATATGAGCCCCACCTATATTGTTGCTGCTTATTGTGGGTTACTAGTCCCTCTGGAGCTCACTCTCTGTTTTTAATTTTCTGTAAACACTTCAGTGTTCCCATCAGTGTATTGTCAATGGATGTTTAATAAAGAATTGATTGATTATAACTACTTGTGTGGTAGCTTTTTGAGCGTTATAGGTGACATCACTCTGTAATATGTGATATGTTGTGCGGTCTTATAACTGTTCCAGGATTTCATTCACATAATGTTTTGTCTAAAACAACAAGGGCTCCCCCCCCCAAGGAACCTCTGTTCAGTAGATAAATTGCGATGTACTGTACATACAAATTGCCCTGTTTAAACTGACGCATTAATGCTGTTATATCTTGTTGTACTAAATTGACGAACGTTTCAACTGGTTGATACGTTTTAGGGGGTGTAAAATGACTTTTTATCCTAAGATCAAATTGTTTCAAGGTAAGAACATTCACATCAACCCCCCCCCCCCCCGGAACAGATGTACACTGATCATTAGATAAATGGGCTTTAAAACGCACATTGCGAAGAAATCTCTGCAAGTCCATGTCCAGACTAAATGTGCCAATTCCGTCGGGCTAAACAATAAGCTCCTTTGTAATACAATCAATTTGTGCTGGACTTAAACTTTTTGAGGAAAGATTCAACACTAATGTCTCTGCGGTACCTGCGATCGTATCATTCGTGGTGCATCTGCCCCTAGGATGATGGCAGCCTGCTCTCCTGATGTGATTTTTTTTTAGATAGTTGCGTTTTCCTAAAAAAGCTCCTCGTTGGCCACTTGTAGTGTCGCTTCCAGAGCCAGAGGATACGGAACCTGTCCTGCGGCCAATTGGTTGCGCTTGTGGAATAGCTGTGCCCGATGCGTCCTGCCATTTATAGATGCGATGTATTAGTTGGTCTTCTGAATCCCTGATATGTTTCGCACGTTTAGTGCTCTTATTATTATTCTTTAGATCAGAACAATGTTTATCGATCTTCTCTTTAAAGGGTTTCTACCACCAGAAATACTGTAATGTAGCTGTCTGACATTAGCGATGCGCTAATGTCAGCACTACATAACAGTATGTTTCTAACGTTAGTCCCTGCAGCCGTTTTGGTAAAATAAACACTTTTATAATATGCTAATGAGCCTCTAGGTGCTATGTGGGCGTAAAATCAGCACCTAGAGGCTCCGTCTACTCACCCTTTATCCCGCCATGGTCCCCTGTTCTGCCCGCCCCGTTCCTCTTGATTGATGTGACGGTTCGCAGCAGCGTTGACGAAATCCCGCGCCTGCGCCTTTCACTTCTGTCTTCGGCGCAGGCGCAGTGAGTAAAGGCCGCTCTCCTGGTGCCGGCTTCTTCACTGTGACGTAGTCGGCGCAGGCGCAGTGAGGAATCCGGCACCAGGAGCGCATCATTCACTCACTGCGCCGAAGACAGAAGTGAACGGCGCAGGCGCGGGATTTCGTCAACGCTGCTGCGAATCGTCACATCAATCAAGAGGAGCGGGGCGGGCAGAACAGGGGACCTGGGCGGGATAAAGGGTGAGTAGACGGAGCCTCTAGGTGCTGATTTTACGCCCACATATCACCTAGAGGCTCATTAGCATATAATAAAAGTGCTTTTTTTATCAGAACGGCTACAGGGAGAAAGGTAAAAAATACACTGTTATGTAGTGCTGACATTAGCGCATCGCTAATGTCAGTCAGCTACATAACAGTAATTCTGGTGGTAGAAACCCTTTAAGATTTTTTAAATCTTCAAGTTTCAGGCAATACTTCAATTGATTTTCTATAGTGGATATTTTGATCTTACATTCATCATTGGCAGCAGATAAGTGCTCAATTGTTAAAACAATAAGATCCAATGAGCATTTGTTCAATATGCTGGCAAATCGGGTACAGTAATACAAATTATCACCAAAAAGCGTTGGTCTCAGGTTCACCCGTAAACCTCGCAGTATACTCTGTGTGCAATGATATTCCGCCAAAATAGCTGCATGTAATTCCAAGGATATTAAATGCTTCGATTCCTTTTCCAAATTTCTGCTCCTAAATTCACTGGAGGGAATTTTCAGGAAATCTGTTGAAGCAATGTGCCACAATCTCTCTTGCTTGATCCTCATTGTAGGCGAAGGTACTCATCTGGTCTCTCACTTCAATCAGTCTTGCGTGCTCGCACTTGAAGGCCAATGAATCATATATTCGAATCAGTCGGCACTGCAGGCAAAATTTGCAGTGCACATGTCGTAGGGTCGGCGTCCCACACAGCAATAACGATAGAAAAGGACCGCCACTCACATGTAGCGTCTTGTGAAGTATTTCTTTATCGCCACATATTCATTCTGTGACACGTTTCGACACAACCCATGTCTTAGTCAAGCAGTGAAGACTCCCCAATACAAACACATTTAAATAACCTGCCCAACAACCTCAAAATGACATCACGGAACCGCGACGACCAAATAAACATTCTCATTAGGAAAAAAAGGGATCCAGAGGGATCAATTGAATTCCTCAATATTCCAAGTAATGTCCATATGCAAGACCATCACAAACTCTCTCCCCTGTACAAATATAACTGGGCAGGGTTGTAAAAAAATGTTGGTGTAAAGTAGAACTGGCTTAGTTGACCATAGCAACCAATCAGATTCCACCTTTCATTTTCCAAAGGAGCTGTCCAAAATGAAAGGTGGAATCTGATTGGTTGCTATGGGCAACTAAGCCAGTTCTACTTGACGCCAGTTTCATAAATGACCCCCTAGGTGTGTAATACTAGCGGTTGGGGCCACCCCGACAAAGTACAGTACTAGGCAGTGGATTAGTGGTAAATAGGTTCCTAGACTGCAGGAATGGGAAAGGTAAGTATATTTTAAAGAGGCCGCCTGAACTTTTGGGAGAATTCCCCCTTTTGCCCATTTTGCAGGAGTTTCCCAGACAGTTGGCAAATGTATTTACATATATGTATTTTGTGTGTGTATCTGTGCACTTATCCTTAAAGGGATTCTGTCATCAGATTTAACCCCTCTAACCTAAACATATGCTCATGTCCAGACTAATATGAAGACTAATATGAAGAATCAGAAGCTGGCCTTATTAAACCTCACTGTGGCTCTATTTGCCCAAAAAACTGGTTTTTATAACCTGTCAATCACTTACTTAAGGTGCCCAAGGGGAGGTCCGTTAATACAGGGTGCCTGGCCCCACCCCTCGCAGTCCGGTGCCCAGCGCCACCTTCCCTGTCTTCAGCACCGCCTTCTACAGCTCAGCGCCGCCTCCGCAATCCTCCCCGTCCCTCTGCCAGATCCCGCGCCTGCGCACTAGGCTCAGCCAGTCTTCAGGTCATATCAGGAATGAGCGAAGTGCGCATCAGGCCGGCGCATGCGCACTTCGCTCAACGAAGCCGCTGCCAGGAGTCCGCACGGGCGCATCAGGCTGAGCCTAGTGCACAGGCGCGGGATCTGGCAGAGGGACGGGGAGGATTGCGGAGGCGGCGCTGAGCTGTAGAAGGCGGCGCTGAAGATAGGGAAGGTGGCGCTGGGCACCGGATGGCGAGGGGTGCGGCCGGGCACCCTGTATTAACGGACCTACCCTTGGGCACCTTAAGTAAGTGATTGACAGGTTATAAAAACCTGGTTTTTGGGCAAATAGAGCCACAGTGAGGTTTAATAAGGCCAGCTTAGGATTCTTCTTATTAGTCTGGACATGAGCATATTTTTAGGTTAGAGGGGATAAATCTGATGACAGAATCCCTTTAACAATTGTGCTTTTTACTACACGTTCGTCTGTTTTCTATTGCAACACAATATTTCTTGACTTTAGGTGCTAATTGTGTCTTTTTTTTATTTATTTTTTATTTATTTTTTAGATATTTGTTCATTTGAAGGAAGGAAGTGGTACAGATGGTCTTGACACATTGAAAAACAAGCCACAACTGCACAGTATTGTAGCCAAGAACTTATGTCAGTATTCATGTGGAAAGAATTACATCATATTTACGGGCCCAAGTATTACAAGCTTGAATTTATTTGAAGAATTTGAAAAACAAGGTATGTATCTTCTGTTAATCTTGCTCGAAGTCTTAGGCCCCTTTCACACGGGCGAGTTTTCCGCGCGGGTGCATTGCATGAGTTGAACGCATTGCACCCGCACTAAATCTGGACCCATTCATTTCTATGGGGCTGTGCACATGAGCAGTGATTTTCACACATCACTTGTGCGTTGCATGAAAATCGCAGCATGTTCTATATTGTGCGTTTTTCATGCAGCGCAGGCCCCATAGAAGTAAATGGGGCTGCATGAAAATCACAAGCATCCGCAAGCAAGTGCGGATGCGGTGTGATTTTCACGCATGGTTACTAGGACGAAAGTCTATTCACTGTATTATTTTCCCTTATAACATGGTTATAAGGGAAAATAATAGCATTCTTTAATACAGAATGCTTAGTAGAAGGTCAATTGAGGGGTTAAAAAAAATAAATTAAAAAAATCCTCCAATTGATCGCGTACCTGCCGATCTCCTGTTCTTTCTTCAGTACCTGTCAAAGGACCTGTGGTGACATCACTGTGCTCATCACATGATACATCACCATGGTGATGGACCATGTGATGAGCTCAGTGACGTCACCACAGGTCCTTTGACAGGTCCTGAAGAAAGAACAGGAGACCGGCAGCTACGCAATCAATTGGAGAAGGTGAGTTAATTTTTATTTTATTTTTTAACCCTCAATTGACCTTCTACTAAGCATTCTGTATTAACCCCTTAAGGGTACGGCCATATTTCACCTTAATAGGAACCTGTCATCTGGATTTTGGGTATAGAGCTGAGGACATGGGTTGCTAGATGGCTGCTAGCACATCCGCAATACCCAGTCCCCATAGCTCTGTGTGCTTTTATTGTGTAAAAAAAAACGATTTGATACATGTGCTAATTAACCTGAGATGAGTCAGAACTTGAAAATATGACTCTTCTCTGGTCACACAAGTAAGATATGACTCTTATGTTAATTTGCATAAAAGGCGGGAAGTACAAAAATGCATAATACCGTATTTTTCGCCCCATAAGACGCGCTTTTTCTCCCCCCAAAATGGGAGATAAATGCCCCTGCGTCTTATGGGGCGAATGCTTGCAGTTTTACATCGCAAGCTGCGATGTAAGAGCGAGCGGGGACTCGGGGATGGACTGGGAAGAGGAGCTGGGGCCGGCAATAGCGGCGGGGCGGTGCAGTCAGTGTAGTATAGCCCCGCCGCTCCGGTATACTAATATAAGATGTCTTATTCAATTAATAGTTATTAAACATGCCCCCTCACTCCTAATAGTACCTTACATCCTAACAGCTTCTGTAGAATGCAGGCAGGCAGGCCGGACGGGCTGCAGCGTAACTCCCTGATGTCACGTGCCTGCGCCGCCTACTTTATGAATGAAGCAGGCGGTGCAGGGAAGTGACGTCAGTGAGGGACGCGCCGGCCGCCCGGCCTGCCTGTCGGCATTGTACAGAAGCTGTTAGGATGTAAGGTACTATTAGGAGTGAGGGGGCATGTGTAATCACTATTAATTGAATAAGACATCTTATATTAGTATACCGGAGTGGCGGGGGGGGGGGAGATCTGTGGATGACATTTTTATGGGGGGGATCTGTGGATGGCACAGTTATGGGCTGGGGGGTCTGTGGATGGCACTGTTATGGGGTGGGGGGGGGTCTGTGGATGGCACATATATAACAGTGCCACACACAGATCCCCCCTGTAACAGTGCCACCCACAGATCCCCCCCTGCAACAGTGCCATCCACAGATCCCCCCTGTAACAGTGCCATCCACAGATCCCCCCCCCCTGTAACAGTGCCATCCACAGATCCCCCCTGTAACAGTGCCATCCACAGATCCCCCTGTATGGAGTCAAAAAAATTCATTTTTATTTATAAAAAATACCAAATTTACCAAAAATTATGGAAAATTAGCAAATTTTCAAATTATTTTACATTCCCCATATGTCTACTTCATGTTTGGATCATTTTGGGAATGACATTTATTTTTTGGGGACGTTAGAAGGCTTAGAAGTTTAGAAGCAAATCTTTTCCACTTTTCCAGGACCAGTTCAGGTCTGAAGTCACTTTGTGAGGCTTACATAATAGAAACCACCCAAAAATGACCCCATTTTACAAACTACACCCCTCAAGGTATTCAAAACTGATTTTACACACTTTGTTAACCCTTTAGGTGTTCCACAAGAATTAATGGAAAATAGAGAGAAAATTTCAAAATTTCACTTTTTTGGCAGACTTCAAATCGACCTCTATGAGCGGTAGCTGCGATCCGCAGCAGTTAACCCCTTAGGTGCGGCACCTGAGGGATTAACTACCGCAGATCGCAGCTACTTGTCATAGAGGTCGGATGCCGGCTATGTGATTCTGCAGCCAGCTCCCGTCTCCTGTATATGAATTAATGAGAGAGTTATCTTCATTGGTGGCGCAGTGGCCACAGCCCCGCCCCTCCTCTTCTCCTCCCTCCTCTCATTGGTGGCAGCGGCAGCAGCAGCACAGGGGGAAGGGAGGCACTGCTTCCTTCTCCCCTGTGCTGCTGAGGGAACACGGAGAGCGCTGCCAGCAGCACGATCCTTGTTCCCAATACGTTATCGGTATATCGACAAAATAGATGCCGATACTGATAACGTTCAAAATCCTGAATATCGGCCGATAATGGTAAAACCGATAATCGGTCGATCCCTACTCTATATTACACTTTTTGTGAGGCAAGACAAGAAATAGCTGTTTTGGCACCGTTTTTATTTTTTGTTATTTACAACATTCATCTGACAGGTTAGATCATGTGGTATTTTTTAGAGAGCAGGTTGTTACGGACGCGACAATACCAAATATGACAACTTTTTTGGGTTATTTGTTTCAGTTTTACATAACAAAGCATTTAAAAAATATATATATATTCTTTACTGTCTCCACATTCTGAAAGCCATATTTATTTTTTATTTCTGTCTTGTGTAGGGACTCATTTTTTTCTGGATGAGATGACTGTTTGATTGTCACTATTTTGGGGTGTGTATGACTTTTTGATCGCTTGCTATTACACTTTTTGTGATGTAAGGTGACAAAAAATTGCTTTTTTTTTACACCGTTTTTATGTTTTATTTTTTTACTGTATTCATCTGAGGGATTAGGTCATGTGATATTTTTATAGAGCAGGTTATTATGGACGCGACGATACCTAATATGTCAACTATTTTATTTATTTATGTAAGTTTTACACTGCGTGCAGAATTATTAGGCAAATGAGTATTTTGACCACATCATCCTCTTTATGCATGTTGTCTTACTCAAAGCTGTATAGGCTCGAAAGCCTACTACCAATTAAGCATATTAGGTGATGTGCATCTCTGTAATGAGAAGGGGTGTGGTCTAATGACATCAACACCATATATTAGGTGTGCATAATTATTAGGCAACTCCTTTCCTTTGGCAAAATGGGTCAAAAGAAGGACTTGACAGGCTCAGAAAAGTCAAAAATAGTGAGATATCTTGCAGAGGGATGCAGCACTCTTAAAATTGCAAAGCTTCTGAAGCGTGATCATCGAACAATCAAGCGTTTCATTCAAAATAGTCAACAGGGTCGCAAGAAGCGTGTGGAAAAACCAAGGCGCAAAATAACTGCCCATGAACTGAGAAAAGTCAAGCGTGCAGCTGCCAAGATGCCACTTGCCACCAGTTTGGCCATATTTCAGAGCTGCAACATCACTGGAGTGCCCAAAAGCACAAGGTGTGCAATACTCAGAGACATGGCCAAGGTAAGAAAGGCTGAAAGACGACCACCACTGAACAAGACACACAAGCTGAAACGTCAAGACTGGGCCAAGAAATATCTCAAGACTGATTTTTCTAAGGTTTTATGGACTGATGAAATGAGAGTAAGTCTTGATGGGCCAGATGGATGGGCCCGTGGCTGGATTGGTAAAGGGCAGAGAGCTCCAGTCCAACTCAGACGCCAGCAAGGTGGAGGTGGAGTACTGGTTTGGGCTGGTATCATCAAAGATGAGCTTGTGGGGCCTTTTCGGGTTGAGGATGGAGTCAAGCTCAACTCCCAGTCCTACTGCCAGTTTCTGGAAGACACCTTCTTCAAGCAGTGGTACAGGAAGAAGTCTGCATCCTTCAATAAAAACATGATTTTCATGCAGGACAATGCTCCATCACACGCGTCCAAGTACTCCACAGCGTGGCTGGCAAGAAAGGGTATAAAAGAAGAAAATCTAATGACATGGCCTCCTTGTTCACCTGATCTGAACCCCATTGAGAACCTGTGGTCCATCATCAAATGTGAGATTTACAAGGAGGGAAAACAGTACACCTCTCTGAACAGTGTCTGGGAGGCTGTGGTTGCTTCTGCACGCAATGTTGATGGTGAACAGATCAAAACACTGACAGAATCCATGGATGGCAGGCTTTTGAGTGTCCTTGCAAAGAAAGGTGGCTATATTGGTCACTGATTTGTTTTTGTTTTGTTTTTGAATGTCAGAAATGTATATTTGTGAATGTTGAGATGTTATATTGGTTTCACTGGTAAAAATAAATAATTGAAATGGGTATATATTTGTTTTTTGTTAAGTTGCCTAATAATTATGCACAGTAATAGTCACCTGCACACACAGATATCCCCCTAAAATAGCTAAAACTAAAAACAAACTAAAAACTACTTCCAAAAATATTCAGCTTTGATATTAATGAGTTTTTTGGGTTCATTGAGAACATGGTTGTTGTTCAATAATAAAATTAATCCTCAAAAATACAACTTGCCTAATAATTCTGCACTCCCTGTATACAATGATTTCAATTTTGAAACAAAAAAAATAATGTTTTAGTGTCTCCATGGTCTGAGAGCCATAGTTTTTTCGGTTTTTGGGCGATTATCTTGGGTAGGGTATGATTTTAGCGGGATGAGATGACGGTTTGATTGCCACTATTTTGGGGTGCGTATGACTTTTTGATCGCTTGTTATTACACTTTTTGTGATGTAAGGTGACAAAAAATGGCTAGGGGTTAGGTCATGTGATATTTTTATAGAGCAGGTTCTTACGCACGAGGCGATACCTAATATGTATACTTTTTTTTATTTACTTAAGTTTTACACAATACCAGCAGTTTTTGAAACAAAAAAAAATATGTTTTAGTGTCTCCATATTCTGAGCCATAGTTTTTTTTTTTTTTGGGCGATTGGCTTAGGTAGGGGCTAATTTTTTGCTGGATGAGGTGACTGTTAGATTGGTACTATTTTGGGGGGCATACGCCTTTTTGATCACTTGTTGTTGCACTTTTTGTGATGTAAGGTGACAAAAATGTTTTTTTTTTACACCTTTTTTTTTTTATAGTATTTATCGGACAGGGTGGATCATGTGATACATTTATAGAGCCGGTCATTACGGACGTGGCGAAACCTAATATGTGTGTTTTTTTATTTTATTATAAAAAAAGGGGAAAGGGCGTTTTTTTAAATCTTTTTTTACTTTATTAATTTTATTAAAAACACTTTTTTTTACTTTTATTTCTGATGTTCACTTTTGGGGGTCTGATCCCCTCTGCAATGAATTTGTATTGTAATGCATTGCCTGTTCGTGTACTACAGTGAGTAGTTCACAAACAGGTTGCCTAGGAGACCCAGCCTGAGGCTGGATCTACTCGGCTCCCGTAGAAGGCCGTGCAAGGCATTGGGCAGCCTCTGCACGGCATTGGGCTGCCTTCTGAGACATTGAGTCCCCGCCACAGCAGCGCGGGGACTGGATGGGCTCCCTCAAACACAAACCCCTTCTATGGGTCTAGCGGCATAGAAGGGGTTAATCCGCAGCGATTGCCGATACGGGGGGGTCACAGAACCCCCCTCGGCATTGACCCAGGGTGCCTGCTGATTGATTTCAGCAGGCACCCAGTTCCGATCACCGCCCGCCGGGCTGCGGTGATTGGAAATACACAGGGCGTACAGGTACGCCCTGTGTCCTTAACAGGTTAAAGAATGCTATTATTTTCCCTTATAACCATGTTATAAGGGAAAATAATAAAATTTACAGAATACTGAACCCAAACCCGAACTTTTGTGAAGAAGTCCAGGTTCGGGTCTGGGTACCAAACATGCCGATTTTTGTCACGCTCGTGCAAAACGCATTAAAACGCTTTGCACTCACGGGGAAAAATCGTGCATGTTCCCGCAACGCACCCACAACGCCCGTGGGAAACCAGCCTTAGGATAAAGGTATAAATTGGAGTTACCAGTGGGGAGGCTGTTCCTGCACAGTCTTACCTTGTTCAATCAATGCTGCCAGTGTCAGACTGGTAACTCCCATCTGTACTTTTATCCATAAACTTCTAGCAGGAATAAGAGTAGAATGGCATGACATAGAGACATAAGAAAAGATGATCCAGAATTGTTATTATATACATGTCAGGAGAGGTGACAAGCCCATTTTAAGAACAACCCCGTGAACAGCTCTCAGTACACAGTGCAGGTGTTATTAGTAATTGATAGCATTCCCTGTATATGTGTATACACGGTCAGTCACTGATAACACCTTCCTCATATACTGAGAGCTGTTTACGGACGTGGTGTTAAGAAAAAGAAAATACTGTAAATAAATGCATAAATTAGTTTTACTGAATCTTTTTCCACAAAAATATATACTACTCACAAAAATTTAGGGATATTTGGCTTTTGGGTGTAATTTATGGAAAACATGAAAAGTTGACGCTACAGTGATATTTAATGAAAGTAGGGCAGTTAAAGGGGTTGTCCGGGCATTTAATGGTCATCAATATTAAAAGCCCAGACAACCCCTTTATGTAGAAGCATGCAAAGGTGATTTCCTCATCTCAAACTATTTATTGAAACAAAAGCCAACAACAGTAGTGTGTATACTCACACAAAAAATATAAATGTCTCAGTAACTGGCCATGTGACCTTGAGCATCAATTACAGCTTGATAACGATGTCTCATGCTCTTCACAAGTCAACTTATTGTCTGCATAGATTCCCTTCTTGAAGGCCAACCCTCAGGTCATTGAGGTTCTGGGGTACAGAGTTACAAGCCTCTACACAGCAACTCAGCTGATCCCATAGGTTTTTAATGGGATTCAGGTCTGGAGAAAGTTCAGGCCACTCAATTTGTGGTACCCCAGTCTCCAGCAGCTGTTCCCTAATGATGCGACCTCGTTGAGCTAGCTCATTGTCTTCCATGAAGATGAAATTAGGCCTGTTTCGATCATGCAGAGGCATAATGTCTGGATTAATGATGTTTATTCAAGTAGTATGGGCTTGTCACTGTACCATTCACAAACTGTAGGGCAGTTCTCTATTGACTACATACACTTGCCCACACTGTAACACCACCACCACCAAAGGAGCTGATGCATAGTACTCTCCTTGATGTCTCCAACATTGTTGGCGTCCATGATTTCTGCTCAGCCTGAATTTACTTTCATCACTGAACAGCACTGAGGCCCACTGGTCCCTCATCCAGCGTAGATGCTCTCTGGCCCATGCAAGATGATAATGTTTATCAGTTACCCTTGCAGGTCGTCAAGCATGCAGAGTAAATGGTTTCAAAGGTCTGTCGTGGCACTTGGTTGCCACTCACCTCCTTTAAATATGCCTGGAGTTGTGTGGCATTCATCATCCGGTTCCGCGGGGCATTGTTCACAATGAAGAGGTCATCAATGTGGGATGTGGCCAAAGGAGGTCCACATCTATGCCTTTCTGTGACTCTTCCAGTCTCTCTGACTCTCTGTTGCAACCTGCTGATGACACTCTAAGTTCAGTGGCCACTTCTGTCTGAGAACATCCTGCTTGAAGCCTCGCAATGGCGAGGTACTGTTGATCAATTGTTAGGTGTCGTCTTGGTCTCATGATGTCAAAATGTGAATAGCATGGAGAGGAGGGCTGTTTGAATACCAATTATAATTGAACCAGGACATTTATTGGGCGATTCATGGATCAAACACCTATGTGAATTTTGCTGTTAAGCTCCTTGTTAGAGAATAGCAAGTTGTGCTGTTGAGGGAAGTGTTATATTTAAATATATATGTATATATGCCCTGACATATATACATATATATTGGCCCTTTTTATGGGCCCATCCAGGTAGGATGTGTGTGTATGGAGATGGAGATGTATGTATGCCCCCTTGGCAGCATGCATCTCTATGTATATAGAATATATTCTGGGTGGGTTTATTGGTATAGGTACATATATATTTATGGATGTGCCCCAAACATCTATGAATATATATGTATACCTCTATATGGTATAGGTGGGCTCATCATATGTGCCTGCCCCCTATATGTATATCATGTCCACTCATATATGTCTATAGATGTGCCTTAAGCATCTATAGACATGTATGGCCGTAATTCTTTTGCACAATCTCCCCTGCCCCCACCTCGGGAATGCGCCTGCTGGGGGGGTGGAGGAGACCGACAGCTGGACAATTATGCCCAGCGTCGGCCTCTTCAAAGGACAGAGGATCAATAAGATCCGGAGATGGTGTGCCTAACAGGGACATGGGAACAAAGGTGTGCATCTGCTCCACAGGCAGGAGGATCAAAGGATTCCCCCGCCTGGAAGCGCTTTCCGGGATGCGCGGGCCGGCCGCGGCACTGGTGGGAGAAGAGCGAGCGCCGCCGAGCTTAAATAGTCCGGCGGCGCTACGCTCAGGAGTGCGGTCGGACCACCAGGAGCAGAGAGGATCATCCCCTGGACAAACGAGCATCCCCTGGACAACGAGCATAATACCAGCTGAGTATCCTGAACCCTCCCTATACCACCAACAATTAACCCTTGTTATTCTCCTGCCCTATACCACCAACGATCCCCTGAACCCCTGATATTTAACCCTTACCTTCCCCTGCATTTATCCCTTATTCCCCTGCATTAACCCTTACTCCCCCTATACCACCAACGATCCCCTGAACCCCTGCCATATATATTTAACCCTTACCTTCCCCTGCATTTATCCCTGATTCCCCTGCATTAATCCTTACTTCCCCTATACCACCAATGTACTCTAATTCCCCTGTGTCCTCCCAACATTGTATATCCCTCATTCCCCTATATCCCCTGCTACCCTAGTTTTACACTATACCCCTTGATACCCCTTCATGGCTGCCCTGCATACCCCAGCAGCAGCAGTGTCTGTATTAACCCCTTGTTATTCCCCGTAGGGATAGTATATTGACAGGATTGGGTGGACTGCTGTTAATGTGTATGTGTTAGGTATAGTTAGATTGTGGGGGTGAGTATTATAGTGAGATTGTGACTAGTGTAGTTAGAGCCGTATTAGTGTGTTGTTATAGTGTGTTTACTTATATTGCTGTGTGCTGCTATAAATATATATATATATATATATATATATATCTATTCCATTGATATAGATATACAGTACAGACCAAAAGTTTGGACACACCTTCTCATTCAGAGTTTTCTTTATTTTCATGACTATGAAAATTGTAGATCCACACTGAAGGCATCAAAACTATGAATTAACACATGTGGAATTATATACATAACAAACAAGTGTGAAACAACTGAAAATATGTCATATTCTAGGTTCTTCAAAGTAGCCACCTTTTGCTTTGATTACTGATTTGCACACTCTTGGCATTCTCTTGATGAGCTTCAAGAGGTAGTCCCCTGAAATGGTTTTCACTTCACAGGTGTGCCCTGTCAGGTTTAATAAGTGGGATTTCTTGTCTTATAAATGGGGTTGGGACCATCAGTTGCGTTGAGGAGAAGTCAGGTGGATACACAGCTGATAGTCCTACTGAATAGACTGTTAGAATTTGTATTATGGCAAGAAAAAAGCAGCTAAGTAAAGAAAAACGAGTGGCCATCATTACTTTAAGAAATGGAGGTCAGTCAGTCAGCCGAAAAATTGGGAAAACTTTGAAAGTAAGGGCTATTTGACCATGAAGGAGAGTGATGGGGTGCTGCGCCAGATGACCTGGCCTCCACAGTCACCGGACCTGAACCCAATCGAGATGGTTTGGGGTGAGCTGGACCGCAAAGTGAAGGCAAAAGGGCCAACAAGTGCTAAGCATCTCTGAGAACTCCTTCAAGACTGTTGGAAGACCATTTCAGGGGACTACCTCTTGAAGCTCATCAAGAGAATGCCAAGAGTGTGCAAAGCAGTAATCAAAGCAAAAGGTGGCTACTTTGAAGAACCTAGAATATGACATATTTTCAGTTGTTTCACACTTGTTTGTTATGTATATAATTCCACATGTGTTAATTCATAGTTTTGATGCCTTCATAGTCATGAAAATAAAGAAAACTCTTTGAATGAGAAGGTGTGTCCAAACTTTTGGTCTGTACTGTGTATATATATATATATATATATATATATATATATCCATTCAAAAATAAAACGTAATTAGAGCAGCTCTCACCTGCCTGGAAACTCCAACCATTAGGACACGGACCGCTCCCTCACCCGGACTGGGAGCAATAAGGATAAGTGAAGAAGAGTTGTCCAGCCTTTCTTAGTGGAGTTCCAAAAGCACTTTATTGAATATCAAGTATTAAAAAACATCCAAGTACAGGTTGCATTGACTGACGCAACCTGTACTTGGATGTTTTTTAATACTTGATATTCAATAAAGTGCTTTTGGAACTCCACTAAGAAAGGCTGGACAACTCTTCTTCATATATATATATATATATATATATATATACATATATATATATATATTTATATTAATATATATAGATGTGTGTGTGTGTGTGTATTTGGTATTGCTGTGATCATATTGACCCATAGAGTAAAGTTATTGTGTTATTTATGTCAAATAATGAACACCACTAAATTTATAATGTAATAACACAGTGGCAGTATTTGTTTTTCCCATCTCCCTCCCAGAAACAGTTAATAAAAGGTAATCAGTAAGTTATGTGTACCCTGAAAGGGCGCCATTAAAAACTACAACTTGTAATGCAAAAAACAAGCCCTCATACGGCTACATAGAAACATTAAAAAGTTATAGCTCTTGGAAGGTGACAATGAAGCAATGAAAAAAAATGACCTGGTCATTAATGGCCAAAACAGAGGGGTTAATCCCTTTATTTCCAAAGGAGTTCTGAAAAAAGTAAATGTGGTATCTGGTTGCTATTGGCAAATAGTTTAGTTTTCCTTTGCAGCAGTATTGATAAATATCACCCATTTTAATATGTCAAAAAGACTTCATTGATTGTAAACTTTGCTTTTATTTTCAGATATTTACTGCTGTGGGCTGCTGAGCTCCCGTAAAAGTGACTGTACCGGATTACCACTATCAATGATGAGTAACCCAGAAGTACCACTGGCTCGAGGACAATATAGAATCAAGATGAAGGGGAAAATGTCCCTTATTTGCTGGTACAATAAAGGACACTTTCGTTTTTTGAATAATGCATACTCTCCTATTCAGCAGGGTAAGTATTTTATTTCCCTGTTTTAAGGAATTAGTCCTCTTTCACATGTCTGTGTTAGTGATGACAACCATGACAAGAAAGTCATTGTTCATTGGTGAAGATTGAAGTGAAGTGTCCGTTGTTGGTCCGTGTGTACATTTCTTGCTCTTGGTGTGTCTTCTCCATCCATGTGCACTGCAAGCTGAAAAAGGGGATTTCCAGAGCATCTCTAAACATCTCTGATTTTCCATTTTAGTACAATTTTCATTTTATTTTTTCTACAGCATTCGGGTGAGGTGGTGGTTCATGTGAAATATTTATAGATGCAGTGGTTACGGACGCAGCAATACCTAATATGTCATTTGTTTTTTGTGTGTTTTTTTTACAAATCTTTCTACGGCATTCAGGTGAGGTGGTGGATCATGTGAAATATTTTTTGTGTTTTTAAAAAAAAAATTGTGTGTTTTATTTGGTGATTTTTTTTTTTTACTTGAAACTTTATTTTTTTAATTATGAAAAACACTTTTTTTACTTTTTATTTTTGTCCCACTTTTGGACTACAACTTCTGGGGTCTGATCCCCTTTGCAATGCATTACAATACATCCTGTATTGTAATGCATTGCCTATCAGCCTTTACACTGACAGCCTGCCTGTGAGACCCAGCCTAAGGGGCTGGATCTCACAGGCTTCCGAAGAAGGCAAGTCCCCGTCGGGCTGCCTTCTCTGCCATCGGGTCCCCGTCCCTGAAGCGCGGGGACCCAATGGAGATGCGGAGGGCACCCGTACCCTCCGCAAACCCTCTGCATGCCGCGGTCACCTTTGACCGTGGCGTACAAGGAGTTAATATGCCGGCATCAGTGTTTTCACTGATGTCGGGGTATGCAGCAGGGGCCCAGCTGTCAGCTCCTGCACCCGCCCGATCAGGTCGCCGTACATGTACGGCGCTGGTCCTTAAGTCGTGTCCACCAGCGCCGTACATGTACGGCGAGGAACTTCTACGGGTTAAATGCTCATAACATATCAGGAACATATACTGTAGTCTCTTTTTCCTATTTGTAGTGGAGATGAGTGGTACCCGGTGGGGTCTTCTGCTGTTGTAGCCCATCCGCCTCAAGGTTTTGCGTGTTGTGGCTTCACAAATGCTTTGCTGCATACCTCGGTTGTAACGAGTGGTTATTTCAGTCAACGTTGCTCTTCTATCAGCTTGAATCAGTCGGCCCATTCTCCTCTGACCTCTAGCATCCACAAGGCATTTTTGCCCACAGGACTAACGCATACTGGATGTTTTTCCCTTTTCACACCATTGTTTGTAAACCCTAGAAATGGTTGTGCGTGAAAATCCCAGTAACTGAGCAGATAGTGAAATACTCAGACCGGCCCGTCTGGCACCAACAACCATGCCACGCTCAAAATTGCTTAAATCACCTTTCTTTCCCATTCTGACATTCAGTTTGGAGTTCAGGAGATTGTCTTGACCAGGACCACCCCCCTAAATGCATTGAAGCAACTGCCATGTGATTGGTTGACTAGATAATTGCATTAATGAGAAATAGAACTGGTGTTCCTAATAATTCTTTAGGTGAGTGTGTATATATATATACACTGCTCAAAAAAATAAAGGGAACACTTAAACAACACAATGTAACTCCAAGTCAATCACACTTCTGTGAAATCAAACTGTCCACTTAGGAAGCAACACTGAGTGACAATCAATTTCACATGCTGTTGTGCAAATGGAATAGACAACAAGTGGAAATTATAGGCAATTAGCAAGACACCCCCAATAAAGGAGTGGTTCTGCAGGTGGTGAGCACAGACCACTTCTCAGTTCCTATGCTTCCTGGCTAATGTTTTGGTCACTTTTGAATGCTGGCGGTGCTTTCACTCTAGTGGTAGCATGAGACGGAGTCTACAACCCACACAAGTGGCTCAGGTAGTGCAGCTTATCCAGGATGGCACATCAATGCGAGCTGTGGCAAGAAGGTTTGCTGTGTCTGTCAGCATAGTGTCCAGCGCATGGAGGCGCTACCAGGAGACAGGCCAGTACATCAGGAGACGTGGAGGAGGCCGTAGGAGGGCAACAACCCAGCAGCAGGACCGCTACCTCTGCCTTTGTGCAAGGAGGAACAGGAGGAGCACTGCCAGAGCCCTGCAAAATGACCTCCAGCAGGCCACAAATGTGCATGTGTCTGCTCAAACGGTCAGAAACAGACTCCATGAGGGTGATATGAGGGCCCGACGTCCACAGGTGGGGGTTGTGCTTACAGCCCAACACCGTGCAGGACGTTTTGCATTTGCCAGAGAACAGCAAGATTGGCAAATTCGCCACTGGCACCCTGTGCTCTTCACAGATGAAAGCAGGTTCACACTAAGCACATGTGACAGACTTGACAGAGTCTTGAGACGCCGTGGAGAACGTTCTGCTGCCTGCAACATCCTCCAGCATGACCGGTTTGGCATTGGGTCAGTAATGGTGTGGGGTGGCATTTCTTTGGAGGGCCACACAGCCCTCCATGTGCTCGCCAGAGGTAGCCTGACTGCCATTAGGTACCGAGATGAGATCCTCAGACCCCTTGTGAGACCATATGCTGGTGTGGTTGGCCCTGGGTTCCTCCTAATGCAAGACAATGCTAGACCTCATGTGGCTGGAGTGTGTCAGCAGTTCCTGCAAGACGAAGGCATTGATGCTATGGACTGGCCCGCCCGTTCCCCAGACCTGAATCCAATTGAGCACATCTGGGACATCATGTCTCGCTCTATCCACCAACGTCACGTTGCACCACAGACTGTACAGGAGTTGGCAGATTCTTTAGTCCAGGTCTGGGAGGAGATCCCTCAGGAGACCGTCCGCCACCTCATCAGGAGCATGCACAGGCGTTGTAGGGAGGTCATACAGGCACGTGGAGGCCACACACACTACTGAGCCTCATTTTGACTTGTTTTAAGGACATTACATCAAAGTTGGATCAGCCTGTAGTGTGTTTTTCCACTTTAATTTTGAGTGTGACTCCAAATCCAGACCTCCATGGGTTGAAAAATTTGATTTCCATTTTTAATTTTTGTGTGATTTTGTTGTCAGCACATTCAACTATGTAAAGAACAAAGTATTTCAGAAGAATATTTAATTAACTCAGATCTAGGATGTGTTATTTTTGTGTTCCCTTTATTTTTTTGAGCAGTGTATATATATACACACACACACACCTTTCCTATTTTTATAAAGGTTTCAAAGATTATTTTTTTATGTCTTTGGGAATTTCTTTCCATTCCCCAAAATAACATTTTGGTAGATCAAAGATCAATGTTAGACAAGAAGGTATGGATCTCGGTAGGCATTCCTGTTCATACTAAGGACTCATGCACACGACCCTATGTATTTTGTGGTCAGCAAAAAACACGGATGACGTCCGTTTACATTCAGTATTTTGCGGAACAGAACAGCTGGCCCCTAATAGAACAGTACTATCCATGTCTGTAATGCAGACAATATTAGGGCATGTTCTATTTTTTTGCAGTACAGACATACAGAAACGGAATCCACACGGAGTAATTTCAGTTTTTTTTGCAGAACGGACATAATAAAATACGTTTGTGTGCATGAGCCCTAAAAGTGGTGTTGAAGTCAGCTCTCTGTGCAGGAAACTCCAGTTCCTCCACACCAAACTCATCAAACCTTCTTTGTGAACCTCAATTTCTGCACAAGTGTACAGGCATGTTTGAATAGATGTCTCCATAAAGTTGTAAGCATACAAATGTAGGGCTCTTTCACACTTGCGTTGTCCGGATCCGGCGTGTACTCCACTTGCCGGAATTACACTCCGGATCCGGAAAAACGCAAGTGTACTGAAAGCATTTGAAGACGGAACCGTCTTCCAAATGCGTTCAGTGTTACTATGGCACCCAGGACGCTATTAAAGTCCTGGTTGCCATAGTAGGAGCGGGGAGCGGTGGAGCGGTATACTTACAGTCCGTGCGGCTCCCGGGGCGCTCCAGAATGACGTCAGAGCGCCCCATGCGCATGGATGACGTGTCCAATGCGATCACATGATCCATGCGCTTGGGGCGCCCTGACGTCACTCTGGAGCGCCCGGGGAGCCGCACGGACGGTAAGTATGCTGCTCCCCCGCTCCCCGCTACACTTTACCATGGCTGCCAGGACTTTAGCGTCCCGGCAGCCATGGTAACCATTCAGAAAAAGCTAAATGTCGGCTCCGGCAATGCGCCGAAACGACGTTTAGCTTAAGGCCGGATCCGGATCAATGCCTTTCAATGGGCATTAATTCCGGATCCGGCATTGCGGCAAGTGTTCCGGATTTTTGGCCGGAGCAAAAAACGCAGCATGCTGCGGTATTTTCTCCGGCCAAAAAAACGTTCCGTTCCGGAACTGAAGACATCCTGATGCATCCTGAACGGATTTCACTCCATTCAGAATGCATGGGGATAATCCTGATCAGGATTCTTCCGGCATAGAGCCCCGACGACGGAACTCTATGCCGGAAGAAAAGAACGCAGGTGTGAAAGAGCCCTAAAATGTACAGTATTTGTGTGCTACAGCATTGCCACTACCTTTCTTCAGGGTCAGCCCAAACTCTGACAAATAGATACATGCTATTATCCCTCCTCCATCAAATGTTACAGTACCATTCCTTCAGACATTCTTCTACTGCTACATAATGCAACATGATCCAGAGAATACTTCTCCACTGCTCTAGAGTGCAGTAATGGCTTACTTTATACTACTTCAACGGATCACTGGTATTGCGCATTGTGATCTTAGGCTTGTGTTCAGCTTCCTAACTATGAATATCCAATTCAAGTTCCTGATACACAATTCTTCTGCGGATGTCATTTTTAGAGGCTGTCTGGAACTCTGTAGTGGGTGATAGATGAGTTTTATTTTTTGTGCACCATGTATGTTATACTGTTAGCGTCTTTTTATTAAAAAAATAAAAATAAAAATCACATGCTTTCACAGCCTAGTACAGGGGTCAGCAACCTTCGGCACTCCAGCTGTTGTGAAACTACAATTCCCAGCATGCTCCATTAATTTCTATGAGAGTTATAAGAAGAGTAGAGGAAGTATGCATGCTGGGAGTTGTAGTTTCACAACAGCTGGAGTGCCGGAGGTTGCCTACCCCTGGCCTAGTACATAGATGATCAGTATATCTACATGTTAAAAAGGGCATGTCACCTCTTCACGACAGACACATCTCTGTTGTAGTAACTACTTGCATTCTCCATGTAATAACAATTCTGGAGCATCTATTCTTATGACTGTTATACCATTCCTTTTTGTTATTTCTACTAGAAGTTTATGAATTAACAGCTTGCAGTAAAGGTACAGATGGGTGTTACCAGGTGGGGTGTGTCCCTGCACATGCTGGCAGCACTGATTGGGCACAGTCAGACCCATGTGTTCATGGTAACACCCAGCAGTACCTTTTAACTTCTAGCAGGAATAATTCAGGCACAATATAGAGCCAAAACAATAGATTCTCCAGAATTATTATCACATGGGAAATGCAAAAAGTTACTAACCCTATCAGGAGAGGTGTCAGGTTCTCTTTAAATGAATGTCTACATTTTCTTAAATTTAGTGATGTTATTGGATATTATTGTGCAGTTTCTTTATTTTGGTATCAAAATGCTGTTTTCAATACCTATATTCTCTCCTCCTTGTAGGCATCATCATAAAAAGAAAAAGTGAGATCCCATGTCCATTGGCAGTTGAAGCTTTCGCTGCTCATCTCAGCTACATCTGTAAATATGATGATAAGTATAGCAAGTAAGTAACAAGGTGTCGGTCATGTGCAATTAAATATTTCATTCCAGTTACTTTTTAAGTGGCAAAATCAATATGTACGGCGCTGGTAGCAAAAGGGTTAACCCCTATACAGGGATCTGGACTTCGCTGCAGGGAAACAACCAGCCGACTACTTCCTGGAATAGTCCCAGTGTGGTCGGCAGCTGACCCAATGGGGTTAGGGACTCTGGTGCAAACACCAGGATTCTCAGAATGCAGAAATCGCACCAAAATCGCAGGTATGCGTAAACAGGCACTTAGACAGGTTTTTGGTAACTTTGAGTCCTAGATGTAAAGAAAGACACGGGTAGAAGCTTGCAGGCAGGGTGGTGAGCAGACATAAGCAAGGCAAACAGGCTGGATACTGGGCAAGAGCACGAACAATACAGACAAACTAAGTAAACAGAACTTGGCACTGAAAACTTGAGGTACTGGAACACATGGGTGGAGCTGGTATACACTGGAGAACAAACAGGGACACCGGTGGGGGATAAAGTGGAGATAACACAGGCAAGATGGAGGAGAAAGATAAATCACCAAGGGATCAAGCAAGGTGAAGGATGAACACAGTCCAAGTTCAGGGCAGGCAGTACGGAACAGAATCTGTAAACAGGTAAGGTACAGTACATGGGTAGTCAAGACAAGAGATCACACCTTTGGTAGAGACTAGAAAACCTCAAAGCTCAGGCACCCTCCCCCCGGGGAGACTGCCTTATATATCAAGGGAACCTCAGCCATTGGCAAGAAAAGGATTTGTAGATGAACCCCTTTAAGAGGCCACAGGTGAGCGAGTGCCTGCCCTAAGGGAACAGAGATTGAAGCAATGAATATATATAGGGGAGAAAAACAGAACTGGATCGCACATCCACAATGCTATGCTTAGATCTAATTAAACTCTCTTCTTAACGCAATATTAAGTGTACAGCCCCCCATACTGCATGCTGTACAAGAGGTAGATATGTACTCTGCTACTGAGGAACCACCAGGCCACTACCTCCATGGGGGTCAAGAGACACTGGTGTGAAACCTCTACGTTTCAGGCAAAACTGTAGTCAGGGACAGGCCAAGATCAGGACAGGTGGAATACTTACAATTTGGTAAACAGTCTGAGATCAGGGCGGGCAGCACAGGGTCAATACAACAAACAGGCAAAGTTCAGGTAAGGCAGAGAGGGGTCAAATCCAAAAAAAAGCAGAGGTTGGTACATGGGCAATCAAACAAAATAACAGCTCACCTTAGCTAGACACTAAATAGCTCAAACCTATTGCTCAGGCAGCTTCCACCCTAAGGTAACTGGCCACTGACTGTGGAAAATGTGGGTGCATGCTGGCACTTTAGGTGCCACAGGAAGCGAGCATGTACCCTATGGCACTGAGGGGCAGTATTTATTTATCTTACTTATATAGCACTAACATATCCTGCAGTAATTTACAGACATTATCTCCACTTGCTGTCCCACAGTGGAGCTCACAATCTAAATTCCCTATCACAGAGAGAGCATACAAACTCCATGCAGATGTCCTTGGTCGTATGTCAAACCTAGGACCCTGTGCTGCAAGGCACCATTACTAGCCACTGAACCCCATACTACAGGCACTGCAAGGAGTGAGGAAGAATAGACAGGACGCTTGCATGCATGAGCCACTGGTGAGATAGGCAGGTGAGCAATGCGGCAGCCATGCCCACTGAGAGAAGGGAGATGGTGTCGGGCACGGACCACTGCCATAAAATCAGGAGAGATAAGCCATCAATATCTGATTAGCACAGGTTTGACAGGCTGCACCCTTGACAATCAGCTGTAGGCATCAGAAGTAGGCGGTAAAACTAAACTGCTCCATCCATTGTGTAGTGGACGGAGATGGTTAAGGCAGAACTGATCCCACTTAAGTGAATAAATGCGTCTGTGTATTTTGATTGCCTTTATCTTTAGCATTACACACTAGAGCTATTTATTTGTGGAATCATTAGGGCTGTGTATGAGGGACTATTTTCTATGCAGGGGAGTTAACAAAAGCTGATTGGAAAGCACACCTGGGAGATGCATATGCTTGTAAGAGGGTCCTGTGCCCTTGACCTGGTTCTGGAACCTTTTGGCTGAATTTGCAACTAGACTTTACTCCAGCAGGAGGCACTGTGCTTAGTAGTTATGGACACAGTAGCCAACATTTAATAATGTCAGTGCACCAATTTGGAGGACACGCATTAAACACCACCGGTTGACTCCCTTATCGCTTAAGGCCTCTGTCACAAACCAGCGAGTGTGAACCCAGAATGCCACATGACCAACCTCCTCTAAGGAGGTTGTCTAATTGAACCCCTTGTTCTTCACAGTACCCCTGATGGTGGGGATAGGCTTTCCTGAGGGGAACACCAGGTCACTACTTCTTGAGGTGGATTTGCACACAAATCAGCTGGTCCAGGCCAAACCACAGGTACAGTCGTAGTTAGCAGGCCGATTCATAACCAGGAGCAACAGTGCTGGACCGAAGGATGAGGCAGAGGCGAAGTAATACAAGCAATGGGTCAGGGCAGGCGGCTGAGGTATAGGTTAGGCCAGTGGTCGGCAAAGTGCGGCTCGCGAGCCACAAGCGGCTCTTTAGAACCTTCAATGCGGCTCTTTGGTGCGGGTGGGCGGCCGCGCAGCCATATCGCGCCGCTCAAGCTGCTTGCAAAATGTCCGTCATGCGCCTCCTGCCCCGTCTGTCTGCTCCTTCCACTTTATGAATGAAGCAGGTAGGCGGGGCAGGAGGCGCATGACGGAGGGTGAGATGTCACGCTGCGCACAGCAGCAGAAGGGCGGGCAGCGGCGCTCTAGTTCGGCTGCCCACTGCCGGCCATGTGAGGAGTGGTGAAGAGGCCGCCGCTCAGGAGACTTGGAGCGAAATGTCCTGCAGCAGAAAGGTAGGAGCTGCCCCCGGTGTGTGCACAGCGCCGGGCACTGCACCGGCCCCGCCGCAAGTGTCCCTGCCTCCTCCCTTCCCCCCACTAATACATTACTTTACTTACTAGAAGGCACTTATGGGGGATATCTGTGGAGGGCACTTATGGGGGATATCTGTGGAGGGCACTTATGGGGGATATCTGTGGAGGGCACTTATGGGGGATATCTGTGGAGGGCACTTATGGGGGATATCTCTGGATGACGCACTTATGGGGGATATCTGTGGAGGGCACTTATGGGGGATATCTGTGGAGGGCACATATATAGCATCTTATGCTATATATGTGTCATCCACAGATATCCCCCATAAGTGCGTCATCCACAGATATCCCCCATAAGTGCCCTCTGCAGATATCCCCCATAAGTGCGTCATCCACAGATATCCCCCATAAGTGCATCATCCACAGATATCCCCCATAAGTGCGTCATCCACAGATATCCCCCATAAGTGCGTCATCCACAGATATCCCCCATAAGCGCGTCATCCACAGATATCCCCCATAAGTGCGTCATCCACAGATATCCCCCATAAGTGCGTCATCCACAGATATCCACAGATATCCCCCATAAGTGCGTCATCCACAGATATCCCCCATAAGTGCGTCATCCACAGATATCCCCCATAAGTGCGTCATCCACAGATATCCCCCATAAGTGCGTCATCCACAGATATCCCCCATAAGTGTGTCATCCACAGATATCCCCCATAAGTGCGTCATCCACAGATATCCCCCATAAGTGCGTCATCCACAGATATCCACAGATATCCCCCATAAGTGCGTCATCCACAGATATCCCCCATAAGATGCGTGCCTGTGCTGCGGACCGCAAATAACGGTCCGCAATGCACGGACACAGATCATGGGGCAGCTGCATGAGGATCGCGGACCCATTCACTTGAATGGGGTTCGCGATCCACATCCGACAGCCTGCACCGCAAAAAAGTAGCGCATGCTGAAGTGAATGGGTCCATGATGCGGGCTGCACACGGCCGTGTGCAGCCCGCATCATGGACCCATTCACTTCAATGGGTCCAGGATCCGGGATATGAGTGCTACAGTGTGCTTCCGTGGTGCTTCTGGCTGTGCCTCCGCACCGCAAAAAAGTAGTGCATGCATTGAAGTGAATGCGTCCTTGATGCAGGCTGCACACAGCCAGTGCCCGTGTATTGCGGACCCGCCGTATGCGGCCTGCAATATGGCAACGGCGGGCACACGGTCGTGTGCATGAGCCCTAATAGTCCTCACTGGTACTGTTGACGCAATATTTTAGGTTTTAAAAATGTGGCTCTCGAAAGAAATTTCAATCGTGGTTTTGGCGATATTTGGCTCAGTTGACAAAAAAGTTTGCCCACCACTGGGTTAGGCAATCTGGGTCAGCAACAGATGAGACAGGACAGATAAGGATCAAACAGCAAGCGAAGTCCAGAATCCAAGCACGGGTCAGGAATGCAGGAACACAGGCACAAACTGCAACCTTTGCAGGACACAAGGAACTTTGATGCTCAGGCACCTGGGAATGGGGCTGGACCACTTATATAGGTGCAGGATGGCTGGGATTGTTCGCACAGGTCACATGTGCAAAACCCTTAAATTACAGGAAGTGACGTGTGCCGGCCCTTAACGAGGTTCTCAGGGAACAGGCTGGAAGACATCCTGTGTCCAGGGCTAGAATGAAACCGTGGAGTGAATTCCAGGAAGGACAGAGCCCAGGACCTACAGTATATCACAAAAGTGAGTACACCCCTAACATTTTTGTAAATATTATATTATACTTTTCATGGGACACCACTGAAGATATGATAGTTTGATACAATGTAAAGTAGTCAGTTTACAGTTTGTATAACAGTGTAAATTTGGTATGCCCTCAAAATAACTCAACAGACAGCCATTAATGTCTAAACCGCTGGCAACAAAAGTGAGTACACCCCTAAGTGAAAATTGCCAAAGTGTCAATATTTTCCAGCAATGCCTTAACTCTCTTGGGAGTTCACTAGAGCTTGACAGGTTGCTACTGGACTCCTCTTTCACTCCTCCACATGACAACATCACAGAACTGGTGGGTGTTAGAGGCCATGTGCTCCTCCACCTTCCGTTTGAGGATGCCCCACAGATGCTCAATAGGGTTTAGGTCTGGAGACATGCTTAGGCGGGCCAGCACCTTTACCCTAAGTTTCTTTAGCCCAGCTGCCTATTTAAGGACAGCCAGGTGCTGCCAAAACCCGGACCGGAACTTAAAATCCGGTCCAGTATTTGACCTCATCTGGCTGTAAATCAGCCCAGCAGCACATGCTGGGAGGAAAATACCAGTTTTTCCAGACCAAACCTCTCACTGTGTCACATATCCCCCCTGCCTGCTCTGTGTTCTACCGAGAACTTACAGTTCTGCAGAGACAAAAAACATCTGATGACCCGGGCATTCCTGTCTTTGGCCTGGCTCATCCACTTGAGAGGGAAGTGGTCGGTCACCAGGCAGAACTTTCTCCCCAACAAATAGTAGCGGAGATACTCGAGTGCCCACTTGATAGCCAGGCACTCTCTCTCCACTATACTGTACCTGGCTTTGGCTGGGGTTAGCTTGCGGCTTAGGAAGACAACGGGATGCTCCTCCCCGTTGACTTCCTGAGACAGTACAGCACCGAGGCCTACTTCGGAGCCATCCGTTTGTACCATGAACTCTCTCTCAAAGTCGTGCGTCACCAAAACCGGTGACCCACACAGGGCCGACTTCAAAGCGGCAAAAGTCTCTTCCGCCCGATCATCCCAGCGAACCATCACTGATTTTCGTCCCTTCAAGAGCCCTGTCAAGGGAGCGGCTAGAGTAGCAAAGTGGGGAATAAACCTCATGTAATAGCCCACCATTCCCAGGAATGACTTTATTTGCCTAGTGGTGACAGGTCGGGGCCAATTCCGTATTGCCTCTATTTTGTTCACTTGGGTTTTGATGACTCCACACCCAATGACATACCCCAGGTACTTAGTCTCTTCTAACCCTATCGCACATTTTTTGGGGTTAGCGGTTAGGCCAGCTTTCCGAAGGGAGTCCACTACAGCCTGCACTTTGGGTAGGTGACTTTCCCAGTCGGTACTGTGGATGACAATATCGTCCAGGTAAGCCAAATCGTACCGACGATGTGGACGAAGCACATTGTCGATTAGTCGCTGAAAAGTGGCGGGGGCGCTATGAAGACCAAAGGGTAAGACCTTATATTGATACAGCCCCTCAGGCGTGATGAAGGCAGTTTTCTCTTTGGCAGCCTCCATTAAGGGCACCTGCCAGTATCCTTTCGTGAGGTCAGAAACAGAGTACATATGTGAATTTTGCAAGGTTAATGTGGAGGAACACCACTCTCCCCAAACTTTCTGGAATTTTTGCGGACACTTCCTGTGTTTAAAGACAATGTTTTCCATGGACACTGCGTGATTAACTAGGGACTTCCACTGACCCAGAGACGGTGGTCTGTCTCCCATCCATCGGAGCGCAATAGCCTTCCTGGCTAGGAATAATGCTTCCCCTAAAAATATTCTGTTGTAACGGGACCACGACTCCTCATCCAGTACACCCAGTATACACAGTTTGGGACAGAAAGGGATTGCGACAGGAACCATTGTAGATAGCACCCCCAAGACCAAAGTCCAGAAGTGGCGGATATAGCTGCATTCCCAAAACATATGCCAAAAGTCGGCACTATCTGTCGAGCATCTGTGGCAACTACTATAGGAATTCCTTCCCATCTTGTGTAGCCTGGTTGGAGTGAGGTGAGGTAGCTCCTATGCAGAATAAACATCTGAATCAATCTATTATTAATAGAGGGTGAAACCCTGGTCGGAGTAAGAAACGCCTCACTCCAATCATCTTCCGTCAGGGAGGGTATGGACAGCTTCCATTTGTTCTCAATGGCAAGAGGGTTCATTGTCATATGGTTGCATAGCAAGTGGGTGTACAGGATGGAGATAATCCCTCTCGGGCCCTGCGATCTCAGCACTCCTATCAAAGGGTATTTTGAGATATCCCTCCCCGCCTCTCTAAGCTGGGCCTGCAGGGCGTGTCTCAATTGCAAGTATCTGAAAAACATATTGCGGGGCACACCAAATTTGTCCTGAATCTGCAAGAAGGAACGTAAGTGCCCACCCTCATACAGGTCTTCCAGTGTGCAGACCCCATGAAGCTTCCACATGTCAGCCCCATCCACCAGATTCAGATGAGCAAACATGGGATTATCCCACAAGGGGATGACATCAGGTAAATCCTTATATGAATGTAATTTAGAAGCCTGCCATACTTGATGTGCTAACCTGTGAAGGGGCAGCAGGCGACCGCGAGGGCAGTGTGAATTCTCTAGGACTGGCCAAAGAGTACCCAAATGCAAGTATTCCTGTAAAAAATACTCAGCATTAGGCAAATCAGCTGATAACACCCAAGACCTCAGGAACTTCAACTGACCAGCCAAAGTAGAGAAAGAAGTCCAGGAGAGAGGCACCCCCTTGCATCTTAGGCCTCTGAAGCACAGCCAAGGAAAGTTTCCTTCTAGCTCCACCCCACACAAATGAGGCAATCATGGCATGAACACGATCAAAGAAGCCTTTAGATATGGGAGTGCAAGCATGAGCTAGGATGTATAGACCCTTGGGAAGTAGTATCATTTTAACTAGATTCAATCTGCCCATAATGGAAAGGGGGAGGGATCTCCACGACTTGAATTTGTCTACAAAGAGAGCCACCAGGGGTTCAATGTTCAAAGTGTATGATAGTTGCGCATTTCTAGTGATTACTATCCCTAGGTACTTAAAACGATCCACCACAGGTAGGTTGTGGTAGTGAGACGGCCAAGTGTGATCCCAGAGAGGAATAATAGCTGATTTGGTCCAATTTATGCGCAGCCCCGAGAATCTACCAAACTGTTCAATAATCTCGATTGCTCTAGGGAGCGATGCCTCGGGGTCAGACATAAACAGAAGCAAATCGTCCGCATAGAGTCCTATTTTATCCACCCTGCAACCCATGGAGACCCCCGTGTATATCTGATCCTGCCTTATTCTTAGAGCTAGATGTTCTATAGCTACCGCGAATAGCAGAGGCGACAAAGGGCATCCTTGCCTCGTGCCTCTATTCAGTGGGAAGGAGCCAGAGTGATGGCCATTTATTATCTGCCCTCGGTCGTTTGTATAATATCTCAACCCATCTAATGAATTTTGGACCAAAGCCAAAGCTCTTCAACACAGTAAGCAGAAATGTCCACTCAATCGAATCGAAGGCCTTGGCAGTGTCCAAGGAGGCCATAGCCCAGTGCTCACCCTCAGCCGCCCCTATCTGTGCAATCACTTGGGCCCTCCTGATGTTGTCAGAGGTGGACCTGCCCGGCATGAAGCCCGACTGATCACTGTTCACTACTGAAGTGACCACTCTATTGAGACGAGTTGCCAGAACTCTAGTGAGAATCTTATAATCTAGATTCAAAAGGGAAATAGGATGGTATGATCCGCATTCCAACGGGTCTTTATCGGGCTTCAGAATAACCACAATTGTGGCGTCATACATAGAATCCGACAAACATCCACGGGTATGAGCAGTTTTATATAATTTGTGGAGTTGTGGGCCTAATATGTCAGTGTATCTGGAGTATACTTCTATTGGGATGCCATCTGGGCCAGGGGCCTTCCCAACAGGCCAATCCAAAGTGATATCATCCTCCAAGACACCTTTATCCAGATCACTCAGCCGAGGGTGAGGCACCTCAAGAAGGTATTCCTCCATCTTGTGCGCTGTGTAAGTCACAACGGAATCATATAGATCTGTGTAAAAGCTCTCAAAGCATTCTAGGATACCATCCGCTGACTCCTTCACTAGCCCATCAGGACCCCTAATTCTGATAACTGGGGGGGACATGTTGCTGCCACGCGCTAAGTGCGCAAGGAGCTTGCCAGCCTGATTACTCTTCTCAAAAGCCTGCTGTTTGAGAAAGAATGGTTTGTGGTTACTTTTTTCTGACAGATGTATCATGTATAATCTGCCTCTGTTAAGCCATTCTAGTCTATTCTTTTCAGTTGGGGAGGATGTGAATGCATTTTCTGCCTCCTTGCATCTAGTGTTTAATTCCACCTATTTGCGCTGCATGTCTTTCTTGATGAAGGATATTGATGATTTAAGGCAACCTCTCAGATACGCCTTCATCGTTTCCCATAGCAACAAGCCATCTGTCTCAACATCCTGCATTTCCAAAAACATCAGCAGCTGATCAGGAACCCTGTCATTGGTGGTGAGAAGAGATAACCAGAAGGGGTGGATGCCCATCTTTCTTCCCTGTCTGGCAACATCAGGGAGTTCAAGCTCAGCCAATATCGGGGCATGGTCCGAAGGACCCTGGGGCCCATATCGCACATCATTAAGATCGGAATAAACCAGAGCATTCCCTAAGATATAATCAATCCGGGAAAGAGCTCCCCTGGAAGGGGTGAAGCATGAGTATTCCTGTAAAAGTGGATGTCTGATCCTCCACAAATCCAGCCACCCCATCTCAGCAGCTACTCTGGAAAGAACAGTGTCAGGAGGAGAATCATCATTCCCACTAGAATCCCCGTGAAATCTATCCAGCCCACAATGCATTATCATATAAAAATGCAAAGCAAAGCTTTAAAATGCAAAGCAGTCTAACATTGGGGTATTGTGCAACAAATCCTATCACAGTTTGCAGTAAGGAGGTAGAAGCAGGCGGCGGATTATATATATTAATCACTACGTAGGGGACACAGTTAATATGCACATACAGAAAGATATATTGACCCTCTGGATCAATAACCAATTGATGCACCTCCCATCTAAGACTACTATGAACCATAATAGCAACCCCCCTAGAGTGTGAGCTTCCAAATGCGTTAGCTAAGTATTGAACCCAGATTTTTTTAAGTCTACTCCCAGTCTCTGGCGTCAGGTGAGTTTCTTGTTTCTTGTAGACCAATAATGTGCAGGTTAAAGGAGCGAATGTGTGAGAATACTGCAATCCTTTTCTTTGGGTCCCCCAATCCCCTTACATTCCACGACAAGATTTTCATGGAGGTGATTTCGGATTTATCTCTGATCTTATAGGATGTCTTCCTACTCTTTCCACTGGAGAGCTGCGAACCATTACTAGACACCAATGTCCTGTCATCCCACTATCTAGCCCTGCTGGAAGAAAAACCTATACCTGAAAAAAACAAATCCTAAAGGAACATAACTTAGTACATTTAAGTAACAAGGTGAGTAGATGGTTGTTGGAATCTGATCAAACTACAGTAGTATATGGGCCCATATTTCAGGGACCTGCATAGTGTAATTAGATGGAATACCTATGCAGGTAGTGCTCCCACCCCATATTATTATGAGCAACATACAACATGTGTTCATAAATAGTGACAAGGCATGCACAATAAGGTAAGATGAGTTATAACATAGCTCTGCAGCTAAAACAGCTAACAAAGGAGTGCACGGAACATCGAGTCCCATATTTGAAGGCACAATAACAAGTGGGTGATATAACGATCAGTAAATCACCAAACAGCAGGAATACTTGCGCAATGTACGCATCCAGTGCATCAGTGTAGTCCTGAACGTCCCGATTTTCTGGAGACCCAATCTTCTGCTTCTTTGGGGTCAGCGGAGAAAATGGTTTTCTCGCCATCCACAACTCATAGGCACGCTGGATATGCCATAGAATACTGCAGATTCAGGTCCCGTAAGCCCCGTTTAACTGAGACAAATGTGGCTTTCTTCTTTTGTAGATCGGCCGAGAAATCTGGGAATAAAGAAATTGTCGCATTTTCATGCTCGATTACTTGCTTAATCCTCGCTTGGCTGAGGATGAGATCTCTGTCCTTCCAATTTAATAATCTCGCAAGGAGAACACTCGGTGGAGCTCCCTGTGCACCTTTTCTATGGCGTATGCGTTGGAAAATGGCGCTTCTGGGAATAGTGCTTTGAACCAAAGCTCGAGGAAAGTGGCAGGGTCCTGACCCCCTGCTTTTTCCGGAAGACCCAGGATTTGAACGTTGTTTTGTCTGGCTCTGTTCTCCAGATCATCACATTTCTGCTGCCACTGATTCACAGAGTGCTCCAAGTCTTGTACCTTACCCACCAAGGGCCTGGTCAGGTTTTCAAGTGAAGATACCCTGTCCTCCGTGTTCTTGACACGGTCTCTAAGCAGTTGAACATCATGCCGAAGCAGGCCCAGATCCACCCTCACCTCCTCAATCTTGCCGGTAAGCGATGTCTGGCAGGAGGATATCGCCAACATAAGCTGTATATAGGCTGTCTTCAGGGTGAACTCCGGTTCCTTTGGGCTCTCTGCTTCCATTTGCTGCGCTGCCTGACCGCGGTTAATGGTGAAGGCACGGCGCGCCATGTTGGGCCTCTTGTCTCGCATATTTGAGTTTTTCAGTTGCGGTTTGCGCTTTGTTGGGACCCATTTTCGGTGTGCGGGGTTTCCTCTTGTGCTTGCACACCGTCCACTCGGTGATAGGAGTCGGCAGGTTGCTAGGATTAGGCAGGATTGAGACGGGAAATCGGAGCAGATCTCAGATGCGTGCTCACATGCCGGTAGTTGACCACGCCCCCGGCCCACTCACTTTTTGACTCCTCAATGACGTCTAGCTGCAACATTAGCTGTCCCTCCTCCGATATGGCTTGTCGCCGAGCCTCGGGTACCCGGTATGGTTTTAATCAGACTTCTGCCTGAGGCTCAGTGACAATGTCATGCTGGATTATGGAAGTGCGTCCAGGGAGGTCCGAGAACACATCCGTGTTCAAACTAACGAAATCCCTGGCCTCCTGAGTGTGTTTAGAGGAGAGGCTGTCAGCAATTTTTACTGTGGCAGCCGCCTCTCTTGCATCAGTTAGAGGGGCCGGTACCTCTTCTCCTAGAAAACCCAGCCGTGGGCAGTCTACTGTACAGGTTTCTTTATGTTTTCACAGTTTGAGTAAATTTACATGGTAAACCTGTCCGGCTTTTGCCGCCCTGGCTGGTGCACCTTGTAGTTTACATCTCAAATTTTCTCGAGTACCTCGTAGGGCCCCTGCCACCTAGCCAGGAGCTTACTGTCCACGGTCGGCACCAGAACCAAAACCCAATCACCCGGGTTAAAGAGCCTGCCGATTATAGACCCGATTCTGGTCTCGCTGAGCTGCCTCCATATGCTCCCTAACAAGAGGCAACACTGTCTCTATCCGATCTTGCATCTGGGTAAGGTACTCAATGACACTTTTATGTGGAGTGGGTTGTTGTTCCCACGCCTCTTTGGCCACGTCCAAGAGACCGTCAGGGTGTCTGCCATATAGCAGTTCGAAGGGCGAGAACCCAGTAGAGGCCTGGGGTACCACTCGCACTGTGAATATGATATAGGGCAGAAGGTCCCAGTCCTTCCCATCTTTAGACACTTTTTCAACATATTGTTTAATGTTTGGTTAAACCATTCTACCAGACCGTCCGTTTTTGGATGGTAAACGGATGTCCGTAGTTGTTTTATGTCACTGAGCAGCAACTTAGAGTTCCCTCATCACCTTGGACATAAAAGGGGTCCCTTGGTCAGTCAGAACAACTTTAGGTAGTCCCACTCGGAGAAACCATCTCCATTAACTCCTTAGCTATGAGTTTGGCCGAGGTATGTCGCAGTGGCACCGCCTCTGGGTACCGAGTGGCGTAGTCTAGAATGACTAAGATGTGTTAATGCCCTCTGGCGGACTTTGGTACTGGGCCTATGAGGTCCATAGCTATTCGGTCAAATGGTACTTTGATAATCGGGAGAGGTACTAGGGGACTACAGAAAAATGTGGCTGGGGGCTAGTTATCTGGCAGGTCTTGCAAGACTTACAAAACTTTTCCACTTTGAATATGCTGGGCCAGTAAAACCGCTGTAGAATATGATCCTGAGTCTTCTGCATCCCCAGGTGACCCCCGAGAATGTGTTGGTGGGCTAGATCTAAAACAAGCTTGCGATAAGCCTTGGGGACCACCAACTGTTCAATAGGCTTGTTTGTCCGGCAAGTCGAAATACACCCGCTGGGAATCGGATGCCAGGAACGGAGCAACAACCTCAGCCCACTGGTCATGGGGTAGCTTTTCTCTGATGGCCACTTTCTCGTACATCACCAGGTAGGTTTCGATGTCGTCTGCGGGGGTCACCTTAGGAATCGCTTACAAATTTGTATAGCTTTTGACCTCACAGTACTTGTCAACGTTTTAGACTTTACATTTGCTAGGTAGTGGTCCCTAGGGACCTATTTACGTTCTTGGATCAAGTACTGTTTTTCCTTTTAAAACTTCACTTTTATTTTATTCCTTTAATAAATACTGACCTTTTATTCAATGTTCATATTATTACTATGCTAAAGACATTGTTTAAAACTATCAGTGATGCGGAGTGGCTCTATTTTCTTTGCTCTTAGTAATGTATATTCTTATAATAGTACATAGCATTTTCTGCGACCTTCTTGATATATGGCTCTTTTTTCCTCCTGTTTGTGTGTAACAACTATTGAGAACAGGGGGGAGGGCAGGGGGAGGGGAGGGTGAAGAGAGGTTGTTCTGTTCTTTATTACCCTCTCTATGGAGACGATGCGTTCGCGGAGCGTCAGGATCTATTGTTTATTACCATTCCCTTAGGTATATAGGGACATATATTGTGCTGGTGCACTGGTAGTAGCACCTATTGATTCTTTATTCCTCCTCTCGCTTCATATCAATCTCTCTCCATCTCCTATACACTCCTTATAGCTACTGCCTTCTATGCTGACTGCATCTGTTCAGATCTAGGCTCTATGGTTCGCTGCTGCTATAGTAGTATCTTTGTTAGTACTATTGTTAGAGCTTCTCCCGCATATCACTGCCTAAAAAGCTAACTCTCACACTCCCTGCATCCCGACATGTTTCGCTGTAACACAGCGTCTTCAGGGGATGATGCAGGTGTGAGTGTTGGGGGCGGGGTCCAGCCTTTGAAGGCTCGCTTTGGGTCACATGCTTTCAATCACCAATCCCTCACAGGTACGTCATACCCATATGTTTTCTTTATTCACACCCTCTTTTTTAATTGGCTCCAGTCCGTCATGTGCTAGTGACTCATAGGTATTCATCACGTCACTAGGATCGTACTGCTCCGCATTATAATTTATTCACGCCCCCGTCATGTGATCATGACTTATATTTGCATGTCACATCGCTATGCTCTTCCCTCACTGCGTCACTACGAGACCTCCGCTATTCTCGCGCATGCGCGAGAACTTGTACATTTCTGTCATTAGGTTTATTGCTGCGTCACTACGAGACCTCCGCTATTCTCGCGCATGCGCGAGAACTTGTACATTTCTGTCATTAGGTTTGTTACCTCCCCGATCCGCGCATGCTTGCGGACTTAGACTTTGACAGTGCGCTTCTATACTGTTGCATTGTCGACGCAGGCGCAGGCTTTTAGCTGGATTACCCTGGCCTTTCATTATTTCTGTGGTCCTTCATTCTTCCTGCTGGTACTGTATTCTATTTCTATTCAGTGCATATCTTCAGTATTAATTTAATACATTTCTTGCCACAGTCTTCATATATCCATATTTTTCCTAATTGTATGTTACAGATTTGGGTTTTTTCTCCAGTTAATCCTCCTTTTTCTAAATGGGTCTCTGTTAGGATGTCATAACTCAAATTATTTTTCCCTCATGACATATCTAATGGTGCATGCATGTTTACTCATATACACTATGTGTATACATTATCCTTTACACCAGATTTACATTTTACTTTCATTTCCTTGATGTTTAACATTCTTCTCCTTCCAGGGGGTGTTTAGATTATATATATGTTTTTGTTTATATGGTCTGTTCTTAAATTGAGCATATTATTTTTCTTTTTTCTTATTTTTTAAAAAACCGATTCTCTGACCTCTGGAGCCTTAGGGTTACTATTTCATTCTCAGGGTATGCATGTACATGTATATACCTATATCTATGCCTATATATACTCATAGGGATAGGGGGAAGTGATGGACTTATTTTGATGTCTCATTTTTAGATGTTTACTTTATGGAATATAATGTTTTGTCATTTATTTTGGTTTCACTAACTGCTCATAGCCAAAACACATTTATTTTAGGGCCGTAACCCTTCATCCATACTTTCATCTCCAAGAACTCCCCCCACTTCAGGATGAGCCTCCAGGATGAAGCTCCACACGGTCTGGACCCCTTCATCCGTTCGTATGGTAAGTATTATCCTATATTGTTAGTCATTTTTTTATATTATTTTTTGAAAGGTTTACTAGTTCTTTTTTTTATAAAAATTCCTTTTTCACTTTCCTTTTTATATATATATATATATGCGTCTTTTTCTATTCTCGGATGATCTTCTTTCGCCCCTCTGACTAGTCTATCTACAGTACATAGCCTTATTGTTAATAAGCTGGAAATACTTTGGATCTATTATTGTTCGTTATTTTAATTTTCCATTTTCTTTTTACTGCTGAATTGCTTTATAAGAAAGGTTGGAAGGTAAATCCTTCATTTATTCCTATTGGTGACAGGGATTTCAGCCGGTATATCCACTTTGCCTCTTCCTGTTGTAGTTTATTATCTACATCTCCTTGTCTAGGGCCCAGTTTGACCTTCTGTATTCCCCAAATTTCTAGACCTGCTGGATTTCCCTTGTGATATTTATTTATATGTCTCACTAGGGGTGTGTCATCATCAGTATTGAGGGTACTTAGATGTTTCGAAATCCTCCTCCTCAATTCCTGTATCGTTTTTCCAACGTAAATTTTTGGACATCTACATTGTATTGCGTAGACAACGCCAGTACTTTTACAATTGATGTACTCTCTGATGGTATACTTTTTCCCATCATGTGGGTTCATGAACTCTTTCTTTGGCACCATGTATTTACAAAATACGCATCCCCCACACGGGTATGACCCCTGTGTGGATAACCAGTTCTTTTTTGTGCTCATTTTTTTCTGGAAATGGCTATGGACCATAATATCTTTTAGATTTTGTCCTCTCCTATATGTCACCGATGGGTTTTTGGGCAGCACCTCCTTTAGATCTTTATCTGAGGTCAATATATGCCAATATTTTTTAAGTATCCCATATATTCTCTGGTGTTGGTAGTCAAAAGTGCCTATACATCTTATTGTTTTATCATTTTTTGGTACCTTTCTTTTGAACAGACTCTCCCTCTCCATCTTCTTGACCCTATTATAAGCTCTATAGAGCACCTTCCTAGGGTATCCCCTCTCTAGGAATCTCTGATACAGTATCTTGCATTCCTCTTCAAAAGCTGTCTCGTTTGTACAATTTCTTTTCGCTCTCAGATATTGTGCGACGGGTATGCCTCTTTTTAGAGGTTTGGGGTGGCAGCTTTCCCAGTGAAGGAGACTGTTACTGGCTGTGGTCTTCCTATATATTTCAGTCGTCACTTCACCCTCATTTTCTATATTGATCTTTAGATCGAGGAAGTTAATACTATTTTTATTTATCTCATTTGTGAATTGCAAGCCGATGTCATTCACGTTGAGGTCTCTAGTGAATGTCTCAAACTGTGGTATGGTGCCATTCCAGAATATCAGAATGTCATCTATGTATCTAGCCCAATACATTATATGCTCCGTGTGATGTGCATTCTTATCGGTGAAGACTTGTTTGTCTTCCCACCACCCCAAAAATAAATTAGCAAAACTAGGTGCACATACCGTCCCCATCGCAGTGCCGGTAACCTGTAAATAATATTGACCATTAAAAATAAAATAATTGTGTGTAAGTAAAAACCGTAATAAAGTGATAACAAAATTATTGTGCTCATGGAATTGTGTGCCTTTCGTGCCTAAATAATATTCTACTGCCTTAATCCCTAGGTCGTGATTAATACTTGTATATAGAGCCTCAACGTCTAGGCTTGCTATCAGGGTGTTGTCATTCACATGAATTTCTCGCAATTTCATAACTGTATCACTCGTATCCTTCAGATATGAGGGGAGAGTCTGCACAAAGGGTTTTATAATGGCGTCTACGTAGGCACTTATGCCCTCACATATGTTGTTGTTCCCTGAAACGATTGGTCTTCCGGGTATTGGTTCCCGTTTTTTGTGTATTTTCGGCAACGCATAAAACGTCGCTATTGTTGGATATGGTTTATAGAGGATTTTGTACTCTTCTTTTGTAATCAGATCTTTCCCTCTTGCTTCCATCAATATTTTTTTCAGGTCTTTATTGTATCTTTCTGTGGGGTTACTGTCTAATTTTTTGTAGGTGGTCTTATCTCCTAGTAGTCTCATCACCATCCCTATATACTCCTCTGTGTTCATTAATACAATATTTCCCCCTTTATCTGAGGGTTTTATTGTAAGATCCTGTCGTTCAGTAATTTCACTGATGGCATTTCTTTCTTCAGGAGACAGGTTTTCGCCCATTTCATTTTTCTTCTTTTCTATTTTTTCTAGATCACCTGTTACGAGATTCACAAATGCCTGAATATTTTCAAATCTAGCTATTGACGGAGTGTATCTAGATTTAGGTCGCATTTTGCTGAAGGGGGCGACAGGTCTTATTATCTCGCCTGCTCCTTCCCTGGATAATTCTTCTAGAGTCTCTAGGGCTTGTTTTTCCCCACTTGTTGGCTCATACCCATGTTCCTCTTTGTCTTTAAACTCTTTATGTAGAGCTAGTTTCCGAGCAAATAGGTGGATGTCTTTTACCCACGTAAAACACTCAAATTTTGGAGTGGGGGTGTACGACAGTCCTTCCCTGGATAATTCTTCTAGAGTCTCTAGGGCTTGTTTTTCCCCACTTGTTGGCTCATACCCATGTTCCTCTTTGTCTTTAAACTCTTTATGTAGAGCTAGTTTCCGAGCAAATAGGTGGATGTCTTTTACCCACGTAAAACACTCAAATTTTGGAGTGGGGGTGTACGACAGTCCCTTCCAAAATTTGAGTGTTTTACGTGGGTAAAAGACATCCACCTATTTGCTCGGAAACTAGCTCTACATAAAGAGTTTAAAGACAAAGAGGAACATGGGTATGAGCCAACAAGTGGGGAAAAACAAGCCCTAGAGACTCTAGAAGAATTATCCAGGGAAGGAGCAGGCGAGATAATAAGACCTGTCGCCCCCTTCAGCAAAATGCGACCTAAATCTAGATACACTCCGTCAATAGCTAGATTTGCAAATATTCAGGCATTTGTGAATCTCGTAACAGGTGATCTAGAAAAAATAGAAAAGAAGAAAAATGAAATGGGCGAAAACCTGTCTCCTGAAGAAAGAAATGCCATCAGTGAAATTACTGAATGACAGGATCTTACAATAAAACCCTCAGATAAAGGGGGAAATATTGTATTAATGAACACAGAGGAGTATATAGGGATGGTGATGAGACTACTAGGAGATAAGACCACCTACAAAAAATTAGACAGTAACCCCACAGAAAGATACAATAAAGACCTGAAAAAAATATTGATGGAAGCAAGAGGGAAAGATCTGATTACAAAAGAAGAGTACAAAATCCTCTATAAACCATATCCAACAATAGCGACGTTTTATGCGTTGCCGAAAATACACAAAAAACGGGAACCAATACCCGGAAGACCAATCGTTTCAGGGAACAACAACATATGTGAGGGCATAAGTGCCTACGTAGACGCCATTATAAAACCCTTTGTGCAGACTCTCCCCTCATATCTGAAGGATACGAGTGATACAGTTATGAAATTGCGAGAAATTCATGTGAATGACAACACCCTGATAGCAAGCCTAGACGTTGAGGCTCTATATACAAGTATTAATCACGACCTAGGGATTAAGGCAGTAGAATATTATTTAGGCACGAAAGGCACACAATTCCATGAGCACAATAATTTTGTTATCACTTTATTACGGTTTTTACTTACACACAATTATTTTATTTTTAATGGTCAATATTATTTACAGGTTACCGGCACCGCGATGGGGACGGTATGTGCACCTAGTTTTGCTAATTTATTTTTGGGGTGGTGGGAAGACAAACAAGTCTTCACCGATAAGAATGCACATCACACGGAGCATATAATGTATTGGGCTAGATACATAGATGACATTCTGATATTCTGGAATGGCACCATACCACAGTTTGAGACATTCACTAGAGACCTCAACGTGAATGACATCGGCTTGCAATTCACAAATGAGATAAATAAAAATAGTATTAACTTCCTCGATCTAAAGATCAATATAGAAAATGAGGGTGAAGTGACGACTGAAATATATAGGAAGACCACAGCCAGTAACAGTCTCCTTCACTGGGAAAGCTGCCACCCCAAACCTCTAAAAAGAGGCATACCCGTCGCACAATATCTGAGAGCGAAAAGAAATTGTACAAACGAGACAGCTTTTGAAGAGGAATGCAAGATACTGTATCAGAGATTCCTAGAGAGGGGATACCCTAGGAAGGTGCTCTATAGAGCTTATAATAGGGTCAAGAAGATGGAGAGGGAGAGTCTGTTCAAAAGAAAGGTACCAAAAAATGATAAAACAATAAGATGTATAGGCACTTTTGACTACCAACACCAGAGAATATATGGGATACTTAAAAAATATTGGCATATATTGACCTCAGATAAAGATCTAAAGGAGGTGCTGCCCAAAAACCCATCGGTGACATATAGGAGAGGACAAAATCTAAAAGATATTATGGTCCATAGCCATTTCCAGAAAAAAATGAGCACAAAAAAGAACTGGTTATCCACACAGGGGTCATACCCGTGTGGGGGATGCGTATTTTGTAAATACATGGTGCCAAAGAAAGAGTTCATGAACCCACATGATGGGAAAAAGTATACCATCAGAGAGTACATCAATTGTAAAAGTACTGGCGTTGTCTACGCAATACAATGTAGATGTCCAAAAATTTACGTTGGAAAAACGATACAGGAATTGAGGAGGAGGATTTCGAAACATCTAAGTACCCTCAATACTGATGATGACACACCCCTAGTGAGACATATAAATAAATATCACAAGGGAAATCCAGCAGGTCTAGAAATTTGGGGAATACAGAAGGTCAAACTGGGCCCTAGACAAGGAGATGTAGATAATAAACTACAACAGGAAGAGGCAAAGTGGATATACCGGCTGAAATCCCTGTCACCAATAGGAATAAATGAAGGATTTACCTTCCAACCTTTCTTATAAAGCAATTCAGCAGTAAAAAGAAAATGGAAAATTAAAATAACGAACAATAATAGATCCAAAGTATTTCCAGCTTATTAACAATAAGGCTATGTACTGTAGATAGACTAGTCAGAGGGGCGAAAGAAGATCATCCGAGAATAGAAAAAGACGCATATATATATATATATAAAAAGGAAAGTGAAAAAGGAATTTTTATAAAAAAAAGAACTAGTAAACCTTTCAAAAAATAATATAAAAAAATGACTAACAATATAGGATAATACTTACCATACGAACGGATGAAGGGGTCCAGACCGTGTGGAGCTTCATCCTGGAGGCTCATCCTGAAGTGGGGGGAGTTCTTGGAGATGAAAGTATGGATGAAGGGTTACGGCCCTAAAATAAATGTGTTTTGGCTATGAGCAGTTAGTGAAACCAAAATAAATGACAAAACATTATATTCCATAAAGTAAACATCTAAAAATGAGACATCAAAATAAGTCCATCACTTCCCCCTATCCCTATGAGTATATATAGGCATAGATATAGGTATATACATGTACATGCATACCCTGAGAATGAAATAGTAACCCTAAGGCTCCAGAGGTCAGAGAATCGGTTTTTTAAAAAATAAGAAAAAAGAAAAATAATATGCTCAATTTAAGAACAGACCATATAAACAAAAACATATATATAATCTAAACACCCCCTGGAAGGAGAAGAATGTTAAACATCAAGGAAATGAAAGTAAAATGTAAATCTGGTGTAAAGGATAATGTATACACATAGTGTATATGAGTAAACATGCATGCACCATTAGATATGTCATGAGGGAAAAATAATTTGAGTTATGACATCCTAACAGAGACCCATTTAGAAAAAGGAGGATTAACTGGAGAAAAAACCCAAATCTGTAACATACAATTAGGAAAAATATGGATATATGAAGACTGTGGCAAGAAATGTATTAAATTAATACTGAAGATATGCACTGAATAGAAATAGAATACAGTACCAGCAGGAAGAATGAAGGACCACAGAAATAATGAAAGGCCAGGGTAATCCAGCTAAAAGCCTGCGCCTGCGTCGACAATGCAACAGTATAGAAGCGCACTGTCAAAGTCTAAGTCCGCAAGCATGCGCGGATCGGGGAGGTAACAAACCTAATGACAGAAATGTACAAGTTCTCGCGCATGCGCGAGAATAGCGGAGGTCTCGTAGTGACGCAGCAATAAACCTAATGACAGAAATGTACAAGTTCTCGCGCATGCGCGAGAATAGCGGAGGTCTCGTAGTGACGCAGTGAGGGAAGAGCATAGCGATGTGACATGCAAATATAAGTCATGATCACATGACGGGGGCGTGAATAAATTATAATGCGGAGCAGTACGATCCTAGTGACGTGATGAATACCTATGAGTCACTAGCACATGACGGACTGGAGCCAATTAAAAAAGAGGGTGTGAATAAAGAAAACATATGGGTATGACGTACCTGTGAGGGATTGGTGATTGAAAGCATGTGACCCAAAGCGAGCCTTCAAAGGCTGGACCCCGCCCCCAACACTCACACCTGCATCATCCCCTGAAGACGCTGTGTTACAGCGAAACATGTCGGGATGCAGGGAGTGTGAGAGTTAGCTTTTTAGGCAGTGATATGCGGGAGAAGCTCTAACAATAGTACTAACAAAGATACTACTATAGCAGCAGCGAACCATAGAGCCTAGATCTGAACAGATGCAGTCAGCATAGAAGGCAGTAGCTATAAGGAGTGTATAGGAGATGGAGAGAGATTGATATGAAGCGAGAGGAGGAATAAAGAATCAATAGGTGCTACTACCAGTGCACCAGCACAATATATGTCCCTATATACCTAAGGGAATGGTAATAAACAATAGATCCTGACGCTCCGCGAACGCATCGTCTCCATAGAGAGGGTAATAAAGAACAGAACAACCTCTCTTCACCCTCCCCTCCCCCTGCCCTCCCCCCTGTTCTCAATAGTTGTTACACACAAACAGGAGGAAAAAAGAGCCATATATCAAGAAGGTCGCAGAAAATGCTATGTACTATTATAAGAATATACATTACTAAGAGCAAAGAAAATAGAGCCACTCCGCATCACTGATAGTTTTAAACAATGTCTTTAGCATAGTAATAATATGAACATTGAATAAAAGGTCAGTATTTATTAAAGGAATAAAATAAAAGTGAAGTTTTAAAAGGAAAAACAGTACTTGATCCAAGAACGTAAATAGGTCCCTAGGGACCACTACCTAGCAAACCTTAGGAATCGCGGCACGGACTGCTTTCCGAGCATCATGGACGCTCAGGGTTTCTCCTGCTGTCTGCAAAGCCATCACGTAGCAACTGGTTAGTCTCCTGCCGCTGCTTATTAGCCTTGCATTGCTGCAGGTTTGCCTCCATGAGGGCCTTCACAACAGCCTCCATTTTGTTGTGGGGAACTGGTTGTAATACAGCTGGTTTAATGTACGACATACAACCGTGCCTGAAAAATGCAGAAACCAAAAATATTGGCATTCTGCTCTTACCCGCATCCTCCACTAATTGTGGGGTTTCTCTCTGGTAGACAGGATTAGCGGATGCAGTATAGAGGCAATGGTAGACAGGATTAGCGGATGCAGTATAGAGGCAAGTTCTTTGGATCAAACAGTTTAGTGTTTTATTCACACTGACAAAACAAGCAGTCATAAACGAGCAAAAATTCACCTTGCGGTGTTGGTGGTAAATCACACCATGCAGCAATTCTGCCTCAAAGAGTCCTTGAGCATAGCAGCACCAACCTGTTTTCACGCCAAACAGGTAGCAAGCCTTCATCCAGACACAAGGCTCCCAGATCCCAACACAGAGACCTCGCTTCTGAGCCCAACTGTCTATTTAAAATCCGGTCTGGTATTTGACCTCACCTGGCTGTAAATCAGCCCAGCAGCACATGCTGGGAGGAAAATACCCGTTTTCCAGACCAAACCTCTCACTGTGTTACAGCACCCACACCCTGGAAAAAGTCTATGGTGTACCAATATGCCTTAGACTTTTCCTGCCATTCATCAGCGCAGGGCGCACTATGAACAGCACAGGCAGCGCATTGAATGTAGGCAGCATATTATAGCTAAATGATAAAGTACATGGAAGATATACTGTATTGATATTCAGGGTAAATTGCCGTGTTGGCACTTTGTGATAAATAAGTGGGTTTTGGATTGCAGTTCGGGCACTCGGCCTCCAAAAGGTTCGCCATCTCTGACCTAGGCCATCTTTATGTAGAGCAACAATTCTTTTTTTCAGATCCTCAGAGAGTTCTTTGCCATGAGGTGCCAAGTTGAACTTCCAGTGACCAGTATTAGAGAGTATGAGAGCGATAACACCAAATTTAACACACCTGCTCCCCATTCACACCTGAGGCCGTGTAATACTAATGAGTCACATGACACTGAGGAGGGAAAATGGCTAATTGGGCAAAATTTGGCCATTTTCACTTAGGGTTGTACTTATTGCCAGCGTTTTAGACATTGATGGCTGCGTGTTGAGTTATTTTTTGGCCACACCAAATTTACACTGTTATACAAGCTGTACACCGACCACTTTACATTGTATCAAAGTGTTATGTCGTCAGTGTTATCCCATGAAAAGATATAATAAAATATTTACAAAACTGTGAGGGGTGTACTCAGATTTGTGAGATACTGTACCTGCCCCACAATGCAGCTAGACACGGACAATTGTACCCAGTTGTCATGTTGAACTGGGACAAAATGCCAGAGATAGTTCTCTGATCTGACCTACTCTACCTGCCCGTTGGTCTAGGGATGATATCACGAAGAGAAGTATAATTCAATGTTGAGCAGCCGGCAAAGAGCTCTCCATTGCTTGGAGGTAAACTGGACTCCACGATCGAAAACTGTGCAAAGGTAGTCCTTGTAACCGGAATATGATAGATAACTTCAGAGACTCTGCAGGTATCGACCAGTGATGTATAAATCCTCAATCTACGCCTCAAATACATATGGTGCTCTTTCTGTTCTGGACTCTGCAGTGTGCCCAAACAGCAGTGTACGACTACTGGGGTGTTGCCGTATTCAGGCTGTATACTAAGGCCTCTTTCACACGGGCGAGTTTTCCCGCGCGGGTGCAATGTGTGAGGTGAACACATTGCACCCGCACTGAATCCAGCCCCATTCATTTCTATGGGGCTGTGCACATGAGTGGTGATTTTCACGCATCACTTGTGCGTTGCGTGAAAATCGCAGCATGCTCTATACTGTACATTTTTTACGCAACGCAGGCCCCATAGAAGTGAATGGGGCTGCGTAAAAATCGCAAGCAAGTGCGGATGCGGTGCGATTTTCACGCATGGTTGCTAGGTGACGATCGGGATGGGGACCCGATCTTTATTATTTTCCCTTATAACATGGTTATAAGGGAAAATAATAGCATTCTTAATACAGAATTCTTAGTAAAATAGGAATGGAGGGGTTAAAAAAAAATATATATTAAACTCACCTTATCCACTTGTTCGCGCAGCCCTGCTTCTCTTCTTTCTTCTTCTTTGACCTGGGAGGAAAAGGACCTTTGGTGACGTCACTGCGCTCATCACATCATCCATCACCATGGTGATGGATCATGTGATGGACCATGTGATGAGCGCAGTGAAGTCACCAAAGGTCCTTTTCCTCCCAGGTCATCAAAGAAGAAGAAAGAGAAGCCGGGCTGCGCGAACAAGTGGATGAGGTGAGTTTAATTAAATTTTTTTTTAATCCCCCCATCCCTAATTTACTTAGCATTCTGTATTAATAATGCTATTATTTTCCCTTATAACCATGTTATAAGGGAAAATAATAAAATCTACACAACATCTAACCCAAACCCGAACTTCTGTGAAGAAGTCCGGGTTCGGGTCTGGGTACCAAACATGCCGATTTCTCACGCGCATGCAAAACGCATTAAAACGCTTTGCACTCGCGCGGAAAAATCACGCATTTTCCCGTGATGCACCCGCCTCCTATCCAGCCCTCACACGCGACGCCCGTGTGAAAGAAGCCTAAGAGGCAACCTTGACGTGGTGAAGTGGGCTTATACCTTTTGATCAAAATGTACACTAATGCCTCTTGTACAGCATGCAGTATAGGGGGTTGTACACTTAATATTGCGCTGAGAAGTGAGTTTAATTAGATCCAAGCATAGCATTGTGGATGTGCGATCCAGTTCTGTTTTTCTCCCCTTGATATATGCATGTTGAATCTTGCTTCTTTACTACTGGTATCAACACTCCTCCCATTCGGCACAGGTGATTTTAATTTAGCAGAAGTCTACAGATAAGTGGTTATTGACCTGCAGTTCCTGATAGCAAAGGACATGTTGTGTTAGACAATTGTTTATATGGTACAGTACTGCGTGGTGGCCTTTGTTTTTGTGGTGCTGTGCTGGTGGGTCAGTGGGGCCCAGTGCTGTGGGTGACATTGTCTGATAGCAGGGTTTCTGTTCGACTCCTGGGTCCTGCCGCCTACTAGGGCAGTGCCGCGTTGTCACCGCACTGTGCTGCGCCCATTTGTCAGAGTAAGTCCCACTCTAAGAGGCAACCTTGACGTGGTGAGTGGGCTTATGCCTTTTGATCAAAATGTACACTAATGCCTCTTGTACAGCATGCAGTAAAGGGGTTTGTACACTTAATATTGCACTGAGAAGTGAGTTTCATTAGATCTAAGCATAGCATTGTGGATGTGCGATCCAGTTCTGTTTTCTCCCCTTGATATATGTCTGTTTTTAGGAGAACTAGTGTTGATGGAGCACGAAAGTGCTCTGGTCGAACATCTTGGGATGCTTGGGTGCTCTACCGAGCACTCAAGCACAATGGAGGTCAATGGGAGAACCCAAGCATTAAACCAGGCACCTCCTGCTCTGAAGAGGGGAGGGTGTCTGGTTCATAGGAAAAGGTCAGAAATTGATGGAAACACCACCGAAATGGTTCAGGAACAGCATGGGGATGTCTGGATGCATCTTGGACTCCCAGGTCGCTGCTGGGAACGATGTTGTCCGAGTAGTACGCCACTTTTACAGACTGACACTAATACACAAAAAACGAAGATAAAATTGATTTTAGAGGAAAAATTGTTAGCAAACATGCTTTCCTGTATATTTACTTGTATATAAAGTGCAAGTGCTGCCAAAAATTACAAGGAAGGAGGTACTCCGATACAACCTGTATATCACATAAAGGAGGGCCTCATTAGCATTGTGGTACAATTGTTCAGGTAGTGGGACTCCTACACTCATAAAGCCTATGCATTAAGTGAAAGGGCTGCCAAAAATTACAAGGAACCGGCACTACAATACACCCTTTATTACACATAAAGGAGGGCATCATACACCCTTGAAAAATTATGATTGATGGCCTGCTGGTGACCCTCAAAAACATTACGGGCGAGGGCCTGCTTCTTGGCTGACCATCTAAAACATTAGGGGTGAGGGTCTGCTGCAGAGCTGACTCTCTAAAACATTAGGGGCGAGTGCCTGCTGCTGCTGAGCTGACCATTGAAAAAATTATGGGCGAGGGCCTGCTGGTGAACTGACCCTGTAAAACAGTATGGTTAAGGGCCTGCTGGTGAGCTGACCCTCAAAAACATTATATGCGAGGGCCTGCAGGTGAGCTGACTCTCTAAAAGATTGTATGTGAGGGCCTGCTGGTGAGCTGACCTCTAAAACATTATATAAGAGGGCCTGCTGGTGAGCTGACCCTCTAAAACATTATATGCGAGGGCCTGCAGGTGAGCTGACCCTCTAAAAGATTGTAGGTGAGGGCCTGCTGGTGAGCTGACCCCCTAAAACATTATACGCGAGGGCCTGCAGGTGAGCTGACCCTCTACAACATTAGAAGCGAGGGCAGACTAATAAGCATGTGGATATAATGGAACAGGAGGAGGAGGAGGACGAGAAAAGGAAGATTGAACCATATACCCTTTTTTGTGGTGGAAGGGGTGCATGGGAATACAGTTTATTCAGTACATTATAAAAAACACATTTAAAGTGCCTTTATGTTCAGCCGCTTTCCTCTGGTAGAGTAGAGAAACCAGCAGCACTAAATACCCGCTCTGACAAAATGCTGGCGACAGGGCAAGCCAGCACCTCCAAGGTGTAGAGCGCCAGTTCGTGCCACGTGTCCAGCTTGGACACCCAATAGTTGTAAGGCACAGAGGGATCATTGAGGATGCTGACACGGTCTGCTACATACTCCTTCACCATCTTCCAAAATATTTTCCTCCTTGTAACAATAGGCCGCGCATCAGTGTGAGGGTGCAGTCGGGGCGTCATGAAACTGTCCCCGGCTTTGGAGAGTGTTGCCTTGCCTCTGTTGGAACTGCTGTGTGTTCCCCTCGTCTCCCCTCCTCTGTTGCCCAAGGAACTAAATACTCTGCCGCTAGCGTTGTCAGCTGGAAATTTTTGGAGCAATTTTTCAACAAGGACCTTCTGGTATTGCACCATTTTGCTTATCCGCTCCACCACCGGAATGAGAGATGAGAGGTTCTCTTTGTAGCGGGGGTCGAGAAGAGTGAACAACAGTAATCGGTGTTGGCTAACTGGTGCTGCAAGAGGATAATTCTGAGGTGGAAGTGGAGGAGGTGGAGGAGAAGTGGGGGTTGGAGTCACTAACGTAAGTGGTGGCGGAAACACTGATGGAATTGTGGCCCGCAATCCTTGGCGTCGGTAGCACCTGTGCCATCCCAGGGTACGACTCGCTCGCGGCCGCCACAACGTTCACTCAGTATGCCGCCAGGGAAATGTAGCGTCCCTGGCCGAAAGCACTTGTCCATGTGTCGGCGGTTAAGTGGACCTTCCCAGTAACTGCGTTGGTCAGGGCACGCGTGATGTTACAGGACACATGCTGGTGTAAGGCAGGCACGGCACACTGTGAAAAATAGTGGCGGCTGGGGGCTGCGTAACGAGGGACGGCCGTCGACATCAGGCTGCGGAAGGCCTGTGTCCACAAACCTAAATGGCAACATTTCCAGGGCCAGTAATTTGAAAAGTTGCGCATTTAGTGCTATGGCTTGTGGGTGGGTGGGTGGCTGGGTATTTGCACTTGCGTTCAAATACCTGGGGTAAGGACATTTGTATGCTGCGCTGGAACACGGAAGTGGATGTGGTCGCTGATAGTGCTTGCGAAGGTCCAGGTGCAGGGCGGGAGGCATCCGGGCCTGCGCCTTCGACAGGGGATTGGCCAGCACGTAACACAGGGGAAGAGGAGGCAGTGGTGTGACCCACAGACACAGATTGTGGACCCAGGCGTTCAGCCCACCTATGCTTGGATGCCATGTGGCGGATCATGCTGGTGGTGGTGAGGTTGCTAGTGTTCATGCCCCTGCTCATTTTTGTATGGCACAGGTTGCACATTACAATTCTTTTGTCTTTTTTCCTCAAAAAAGCGCCAGACTGCGGAACACCTACCCCTTGGCAAGGGAGATTTCCGCAAGGGTGTGCTCCGGGGAACAGTTGCGGGCCTGTTTGGTGTGGCCCGCCTTCTCCCTTTTGCCACCCCACTGCCTCCTCCAGCCTGTTGCGGTGCTGCAGATCCCTCCCCCTCTGTACTGCTGTCCTCGCTCGGCTTGCCACCTTCCCAGGTTGGGTCAGTGACTTCATCGTCCACCACCTCCTCTTCCACTTCCGCACTCTGCTCATCCTCCTAACTTGTTTACCTAACAACCACCTCCGTTATTGACAACTGTGTCTCATCCTCATCATCAACCTCTTGAGACACTAATTACCGTTGATTTATTGGCAACTGTGTCTCATCTTCATTCACCACCTCGTGAAACACTAAGGCCCCTTTCACACGGGCGTTGCGGGAAAATGTGCGGGTGCGTTGCAGGAACACCCGCGATTTATCCGCGCGAGTGCAAAACATTGTAATGCGTTTTGCACGCGCGTGAGAAAAATACAGTAGTTATGCCAGATTATGTGCCCCTCACAGTAGTTATGCCAGATATGTGCCCCCTCACAGTGGTTATGCTCTTTTGTGCCCCCTCACTCTAGTTGTTGTCCCCTTTTATCAGCTTTATGAAAAAATAAAAAATAAACACTTACCTTCTTCTCTGATGACGCGCTCCCACACTCACATCGCGCTGGTGGCTGTGCTGGAGGCTAATTCCCGGGCCTTTAGTGCTCCTCCAACAGCCAGCAGTGCTATGTGCGGCCAGCAGGGGGAGCGCCTGAGCTCTGAAGAACAGTGAAGCAGGGAGCGGAGAGGTCTCCCTGCTTCACTCTGAAAACAAACAGCCCCCATTACATGTGAGTACAGCCGGCGCCCTCCCCCCACGGGCACCGTCACGACCGCGATCGTTACACCCCTAGGTGCGATCCTAGTAATATGCCCCCATTCTCTGTGATGAGACAAAACCTTTAAGGGTAAAGTAATGGGTTCACTTACTTTAGGGTACAAAGTGGATTTACCTACTTTGAGTGTATCAGCGGTTGACATACTTTAGGGTGCAATAAGAGGTTCACATTCTTTAGAGTGTAAAGTGGGTTCACTTTAGATTGCAATGGGGTTTCACATACTTTAGAGTGCACTAGGGGGTTCACACACTTTAGAGTGCAAAGTGGGTTCACTTTAGGGTGCATTAGCTGCTCACATACTTTAGTTTGAAATAAATAGTTTGCATACTTTAGGTGCAAATTGGGCTCATTTACTTTAGGTTGTAATAAAAGAACAGAGGGCCACTTCTCATGTGTGAAATCCAACTAAAATGTAAAAGATTTCCCCCAGGTTAGGGCCGCTCATCGGAGGACGTTGTGCTGTTTCAGGCATGTAGACACAAAGGACTCTGGAAATCACTGCAGCTCCCTTCTGCCCTGGAGGGATCCTGCATAGATAATGCATAAGGATAGAAAAAAATTGTCGCGTTCCGGGCTCTGTGTTCAGCAGTGATATGCTGCTGGTGTTTCCACACTCACCGCTTCAGTCGTGGGTAGTGTTGAGCGAAGTGAGCTTAGGATGCTTTATCCGAAGTCGCTTTGTTCAAAACGTCAGAGTAATACTGTACGGAGATTCGTCTCTGTACATTATTAGAATGTATGGGCTCCGATGAGCCAAAGTAAGTTATTTAAAAATTTGCGCGAGTACGGTTTCAAAATATAAAGTGATTTTTGAAGCATCCAAAGCTCACTTCCCTCAACACTAGTCCTGGGCTCTGTCCTTACAGGCATTGTCTGTCCTGGAATCCACTCTGCTGTTTTCTTCCAGCCCTGAGCACAGCATGCTTCCAGCTTGTTCTCTGTATCGCTTCCTTTAGGGTTGGTGCGAGTCACTTTCTGTGATTTATGGGTTAGCTCATGTGCTGAACAATCCTAGCCCTCTTGCACATAAGTGGCTCAATCCTCTTCCCGGTGACTGAGCGTCAAGCTCCTTGTGTTTAATCCCTGCCTGCTTGTCTTGGCTCTCCGGTTGCCGACAATGATTGCCTGGCCTGTACCTGTGCCGCCTGATCTGACCTATTGCTTGTTTGACTTTGCCTCTGCCTCATCCTTTGGTCCTGCACTGTTTCTCCTGGTTACAACTCAGCCTGCTGACTACGTCTTTACCTCTGGTACATTGCTCAGGTACCTCCTGATCCGTCTGGACCAGATGCCTTGTGTGCCAATCCTCCTCAAGAGGTAGCGACATGGTGTTCGCCTCGGGAAAGTCTATCCCCACCATCAGGGTTAGTTGAAAGAACGAGGGGCTCACTTAGACTACGCCCTTAGCGAAGATAGGACACATGGCACAGTGGGTTCACACTCGCTGGTTCATGACAAAAATGCAGATTGAGGGGTGCTAATATCTAATGATTTATTTAAAAACTGATAGGCAAATTAAGGCTACTTTCACACTAGCCTTTTTGCTGGGTCCGGCAGCGTTCAGCAAAAATGCTTCCATTACTGATAATATAACCATCTGCATCAGTTATGAACAGATCTGGTTGTATTATCTTAAACATAGCCAAGACGGATACTTCATGAACTCCATTGAAAGTCAATGGGGGACGGATCCGTTTTCTATTGCCTTGCATTGTGGGTCATGACGGACCCGTTTTGCTCCGCATCCCAGGACGGAAAGCAAATCGCAGCATGCTGCGGTTTGCTCTCCTGTATGAGAACGGAATGCATTTTGGAGCATTACGTTCTGTTCAGTTACATTTTGTCCCCATTGACAATGAATGGGGACAAAACTGAAGCATTTTTTTCCGGTATTGAGACCCTATAACGGATCTCAATACCGGATAATAGAAACACTAGTGTGATAGTAGCCTAAGAAATTGCAACTCGTGCAATTTGTTATCATCAGCGTATTGCTGACTTCTTCAGGCTTTCTGGCTTCATTTGCCCCAGAAAACTGGTGTAAATAAAGATACATTTTTTGCGGCTGTTGACCATGCCCCCTTTCTGTCCTTGTCGTGCCCCCTTTCAGAAAAGTGGTAAGGGCAGCATAAAATACACCACTTGTGATATTTTTTCTAAAACTCGCAAACAAGCATTTTGTAACTTTTTCATGTTACTTTTTGGGCACAAAGGAGATGATAAATCTCCCCCTATACTGTCTCAGCATCCTCATTTAAGTCAGTACCCTCAACTTCTTCAGGCACATACTCCGTATCCTTTTGTAAGCCATATAGCATTCTACTGTATATGAATCAGACAGTATGTGCCTGAAAAATGTGGCCATATGCCATCTGTCCACCAGCTGAAGCTCAACAGAAGATGGGTGTTGCAACAGGACAACGACCCAAAGCATAGAAGTAAATCAACAACAGACTGGCTTAAATAGAAGAAAATACGCCTTCTGGAGAGGCCCAGTCAGAGTCCTGACCTCAACCCGATTGAGATGCTGTGGCATGACCTCAAGAAAGCGATTCACACCAGACATCCCAAGAATATTGCTGAACTGAAACAGTTCTGTAAAGAGGAATGGTCAAGAATTACTCCTGACCGTTGTGCACGTCTGATCTGCAACTACAGGAAAGGTTTGGTTGAAGTTATTGCTGCCAAAGGAGGTTCAACCAGTTATTAAATCCAAGGGTTCACATACTTTTTCCACCTGCACTGTGAATGTTTACATGGTGTGTTCAATAAAAACATGGTAACATTTAATTCTCTGTGTGTTATTAGTTTAAGCAGACTGTGATTGTCTATTGTTGTGACTTAGATGAAGATCAGATCACATTTTATGACCAATTTGTGCAGAAATCCATATAATTCCAAAGGGTTCACATACTTTTTCTTGCAACTGTATATGAATCAGACAGTATGTGCCTGAAAAATGACGAAATGCATTGCACAAGTTGCAATGTTTTAATTTGCCTATCAGTTTCTTTAATAAATCATAGGTATTAGCACCCCTTGATCTGCATTTTCTTCTATCCTCATATATTTAGGCTGCAAAGGGGATTAACTTTAGGGTGCAAAGTTGGTTCAGTTACTTTATGTTCCAGTAGGGGGTCCACTTACTTTAGGGTGAAAAAGGGGGCTTATTTTTGGGTGCAATAAGGGGTTCAATTTAGGGTACATTTGGCATTTGACATTTCACTTTTTTTAGGTTGCAATATGGAGTTCAAATACTTTAGGGTGTCATAAGAGATTTACTTACTTGAGGGTGCAAAAAGAGGTTCACGTAAAGGTGCAAAATGGGTTCAGTTACTTTAGGGTATATTGGCAGTGCAAATACTTTAAGGTGCAAAGTGGGTTTACTTACATTGAATTGCAGTAGGGGGTACACTTATTTTTGGTTGCAATAAAGGGTTCACTTACTCAGGGTTTAATTACTTCAGGGTGCATTCTTAATATTGCAATAGGGAGTTTACATATTTTAGGTTACAATACGGCATTTACATACTTTAGGTTGCAAATCACAGTAGGGTTCACTTTGTTGAGGGTGCAAAAAAAGGTTCACTTAAGGGTGCAAAGTGGGTTCACATACTTTAGGGTGCAATAGGGGATTCACTTACTTTAGGGTGCAATAAGGAATTCACGTACTTTAGTGTACAATAGGGGGTTCACTTACTTTAGGGTGCAATACGGGGTTTACTTACTTTAGGGTTTATCTTTGGCTGTAATACAGTGTATCTGAAACTCATTTGACCCTGACCAGTGAGGAAAGTCAGACATCAGAATATGTATCCTACCTAGGGTTTAAAAATACTTGGGGTCATTTATCAAACTGGTGTAAAGTAGAACTGGCTAAGGCTACTTTCACACTGGCGTTTGGTGCGGATCCATCATGGATCTGCACAGACAGATCCGTTCAGATAACACAAACGTCTGCATCCATTCAGAATGCATCCGTTTGTATTATCTTTAACATTGCCAAGACGGATCCGTCTTGAACACCATTGAAAGTCAATGGAGGACAGATCCGTTTTCTATTGTGCCAGATTGTGTCATAGAAAACGGATCCGTCCCCATTGACTTACATTGTGTGTCAGAACGGATCCGTTTGGCTCAGTTTCGTCAGACTGTAGGCAGCGTTTTGCTGTCCGCCTCCAAAGCGGAATGGAGACGGAACGGAGGCAAACTGATACATTCTGAGCGGATCCTTATCCATTCAGAAAGCATTCGGGCAAAACTGATCCGTTTTGGACCGCTTGTGAGAGCCCTGAACGGATCTGACAAACGGAAAGCCAAAACGCGAGTGTGAAAGTAGCCTTAGTTGCCAATATGCATTTTCTTGTTATGATTTGAATATATGTTTTTATTTCTATTTATTGACCATTGAGTTCATTTACCTAATACAATCCATTATTGGTTTTAATTGCCAATATCTTCACAATCATTTTTACCACATCTGACCTGCTAAAGAGTGACGCCTGATTGTGAGTCATCTTTTCTTGGTCTACTGGAGTTTTATTGTGCTCTTTTCAGCCCAAAGACAAAGTATTTTTCCTTTTATATTTGTGTGTTAGCTAACGCTACACTCTCTTCTTGTTTACACATTCCACCCTCTTGGCGCCCGTCACCTACTTCTTCATATATTCTGGGTCACCCACCCATATTTTATATTTTGTTCCCTAATCCTCTTTTTTATATTTTCTTTAGTTGCCAATAGCAACCAATCAAATTTCACCTTTCATTTTGACAGCTCCTTTGGAAAGTGAAAAGTGAAATCTGAATGGTTGCTATGGGCAACTAAGCCAGTTCTACTTCACACCAGTTTGATAAATGACCCCAACTATTCATTTTGTTAAAGGTTTCTATTGGGTCTTGAATACAAAAGCTTCTGTCTGTGAGCCAGAACCCTTATCATTGAGCTATAGGCTCAGTCCTTGTTAGCTGTGGATTTTATTTAGCTGTGTGATCTAGCATACAAATACATCTAGCATACTAAAACTCATTCTGACTTTGACCCTGACCTGTAAGGAAAGTAAAACATCAAAGTCCAACATCATTTGAATTTGTCTCCTAGCTAGGGTTTTAAAAATGTAATTCCTTTATGTGTGCTATTGGGTCTTGAGCCCAAATGCTACTGCTTGTGAGACAGATCCTTGCCATTGAGCTATGGGCTAAGGAACTGTTAGATAGGGATTTTCTTTGGATGTGTGATTTAGCATGCAAATACACAGTATATCTAAAACTTTGATCAAAAACTGTTTCACAGAAGGAATGTTGATGTAGTTTGCATCAAAATATAAACAAACTCACGGTGGCAGATGACGCCATGAGAAAACAAAGTCTTTATTACTCATTCAATTGAAACGGGCAAGACAAAGAACACCCATGTGTGAAAAGAGTTATTAATAATGCCACGTCTGAACCACCTATATGCACCTGTCCTAGTATGTAGGATTTATTTATTTTCCCTTAAAGGGAATCTGTCACCTATTTTGAGCCTATAATACTGTTAACATAGCAAAGTGCAATAAAGTACCTTCATTCCTGCATGTGTCCTCTTTCTTTTATTCAACTTTTCAGCACCATCCCTCTGTGTAACAGAGACAGTAAAAGGCTAAGGCCTCTTTCACACGGGCGTTGCTGAAAAATGCGCGGGTGCGTTGCGGGAACACCCGCGATTTTTCCGCGCGAGTGCAATACATTGTAATGCGTTTTGCACTCGCGTGAGAAAAATCGCGCGTGTTTGGTACCCAAACCCGAACTTCTTCACAGAAGTTCGGGCTTGGGATCGGTGTTCTGTAAATAGTATTATTTTCCCTTATAACATGGTTATAAGGGAAAATAATAGCATTCTGAATACAGAATGCTAAGTAAAACAGGGCTGGAGGGGGTTAAAAAAAATAAAAAGTCATTTAACTCACCTTTATCCACTTGCTCGCGTAGCCGGCATCTCCGTCTGACTCTTTTACTGTCTAGGACCTGTGGAGAGCATTAACTATAGTTTAAGGACCTGGGATGACGTCACTCTGGTCATCACATGGTACGTCACATGATCTTTTACCATGGTGAATCACCATGGTAAAAGATCATGTGACGTACCATGTGATGACCGGAGTGACGTCATCCCAGGTCCTTAAACTATAGTTAATGCTCTCCACAGGTCCTAGACAGTAAAAGAGTCAGACGGAGATGCCGGGCTACGCGAGCAAGTGGATAAAGGTGAGTTAAATGACTTTTTATTTTTTTTAACCCCCTCCAGCCCTGTTTTACTTAGCATTCTGTATTCAGAATGCTATTATTTTCCCTTATAACCATGTTATAAGGGAAAATAATAAGGTTCGGGTCTCCATCCCGATCGTCTCCTAGCAACCGTGCGTGAAAATCGCACCGCATCCGCACTTGCTTGCGGATGCTTGCGATTTTCATGCAACCCCATTCATTTCTATGGGGCCTGCGTTACATGAAAAACGCACAAAGAGGAGCATGCTGCGATTTTCACGCAACGCAAAAGTGATGCGTGAAAATCACTGCTCGTGTGCACAGCCCCATAGAAATGAATGGGTCGGTATTCAGTGCGGGTGCAATGTGTTCACCTCACGCATCACATCCGCGCGGAATACTCGCTCGTGTGAAAGGGGCCTAAGAGACACAGGCCGAGAAGGAACAGCAGCTTCATTCATTCTGACTTTGACCCTGACCTGTGAAGAAAGTCAGACATCAAAGTCAGGTGGCGAAGTCTGTTGTCAGAACCAGATTCAGGGGTCAGGGAGAGCATTTTGCCTCAAAAAGACATGATTCTGATTTGACTATGATATCTGACCATGTTGTAAAATGAACACTGTACATATGAATTAGAAGCTGTTACTGTCTCAGAATCAAAATGTAGTTATCTGTAATCAATTATATAATGTTATATTTAGAAACAAATGGTTGCTATGGTTATAGTTAAATTTAAAATATATGAATAATACAAGTATATATTAATGTAATTCATTTTTTATTCTCTTTTAGATACTTTATTTCACACAAGGCAAACAAAACATGGCAGCAAGTATTTTGGTATTCTTTAAGCATTGCAATAAATAATGCATACATCCTCTACAAAATGTCTGATGCTTACCGTGATAAACGCTATAGTCGTGCTCATTTTGGCGATAGACTCGTTCGAGAGTTGCTTGGTTTGGAGGAAACTTCATCTCAAGATTGATGGCTCCAGTCTTACAGGTGTTTGAAGCAGAACTGGATACCGCTGCTCGGTACTGCCAGGCGTAACTGTGTCAATTAGAACAATAAACTGTATAAATATGTTATTCCTTTTGTGAGGACTGCATACCACACCAACTGAATAAACATTAATTTCTATATTTGTAGTAGTTCAAATATAGTCTTAATTTTAAATCATACAGGCTACCATGTAAAGGGTATAACAGAAGTTACACTAAGTTAGCTAAATACACATGAAATTACAAACATTCACATTTTTCCCTAAAGATTTTCTTAATCATGTTTCACATACGTTACCTTGTTTAACCGAAAACTATGCTGTTTAATGATTTGGTATTTTAATAACTCCTTTAGTTATTTACTACGAACACAGAGAACAAGTGTGTGTTTTGTAATTGCTATTCTAAATATGGGTTTGCAAATCATGGCTTATGTATTTTTCATTTGATAGACGACTGAATGAAGAAGTTTGGTTCTTAAAGAAAATGTTTGTACGCTTTTAGCCACTGGTGCATGTATTTACCCACAATGACGATAGCAAATACATCAACTTGATATAAATTGGTCACAAAAACATCTACATTTTTAGACACTTTGGGGGACATTTCATATCACGTTTAGGTCTGGTTTTGCATTGTGTCGTTGCACCAAATTTATGAAATGGCACACAGCAACAATTGGTGTGAGTGCAATGTGGTTTACAGTTATATGTGTAAAAGTAGACCAGGAGGTCGCCTGGCGTAGGTTGCTACTTTTTTGGGACTTTTGAAAAAGTCGCACATAGTAAATGTGCCATAATCCATTTGTAATCTCACGTTTAAACATAGATCACTTTAAAAAGTGGTGAGGAAAATCAAATGTTGCAAAAATTGACAAACTATCACTGAAAATGGCACAGTTGCCATAACTTGTGACTTTTTTTAAGCCACAAAACTGACATATTTGTTTTGATAAATACCAGCCCCCCCCCCCCTTTTTTTCTGCTGACTACATTTATAGAGCCCCGTCTACGTTTGAATATAAATACAATAAAAATAGAAAAAGCTGAGTACGGCCTCTTGCACACGTAAGTATTTGCTTTCCGTTCCGGTTTTTTTGTGCACCATATACGGAACCATTCATTTCAGTGGGTCCGCAAAAGAAAACGGAAGGTGCATTCAGTTTCCGTATTTCCGTTCCGCAAAAAAAATAGAACATGTCCTATTATTGTCCGCATTCCGGACAAGGATAGTACTGTTCTATTTAGGAGCCAGCTGTTCCGTTCTGCAAAATACGGAATGCACGCAGAGGTCATCCGTATTTTTTGCGGATGTGTGCAAGAGGCCTACCTTTGAAAATATGTTACATGTCTCATTCACCAGAGACAAATCTTGTAGCCTTCAGAGGTGAAAGCTCCAAGCATTGCTTCCTAGCTTCATTTTGAGAAGGGCCAGTACATTGTACAGTAACCCAATGTAGCATAATCTGTCCCAGTGCACTAAAGGATGTCCAGTGGTAGGAAGCAGCATTGTAAATTCAGCTGTAACTCACATGTGGAGAAGATAATTACAAGAGTAATGTATCAGAAAGTTTAAATATTTGATTTAGATTTTTTTTCCAGGTAAAGTATTATATTATTATTCTAAATAGAAATTCACTGGTTGTAGCAAATATTAACCCCTTAAAGGGAACCTGTCACCTGGTTTGAGCATATTAAGGTGTTACTACTGCCGTGTACAATAAAATACCTTATTTCTTGCTGTAGTCTTCATTCTTTGTTTCATGGTTTCATTAGCGATAAAATCCACTTTTTATGTTATGCAAATGAGTGTCCAAGGTGCCCAGAGGAGGGGCGTTATTATCCTTCACTGGAGCCCAGTAACTCCCCCGTACAGTGCCCAGCCGGCCTTCCTTTAGCGTCCAAGCACGCCTCTTCCAGCATAAGTAACTGCCCTCACCTGAACTCCTTGCCTCCGCTATGTGAAATCTCACGCAGGCGCAATACCGTGGACTGCCTGCGCGATGTAGAAGCTCCTGAGGGCAACAGCTTTAAATGTGTCACTGGGCATGCGCTGAGCCCAGTGACAAATTTGAAGCTGTTGTTGCCTTAAGTGATCAAAAAGGCAATATGTACAGCAAAATGGTAACAATAAAAACTACAGCCCTTCCCACAAAAAACAAGCCTTCACACAGCTACATTGGTAAAAAAGTATGATTTTTTTTTTTATTTTACCTCCATTTTGCTTTTATTCCTGTGGAACACCTAAAGGGTTACCAAAGTTTGTAAAATCAGTCTTGAATAAATTGAGGGGTGTGGTTTCTAAAATGGGTTCATTTTGGGGTGGTTTCTATTATGTGCGCTCCTTAAAGTCACTTCACAACTGAATTGCACAAAAGAAAAGTAGTAGAGCAGCACAACCGAACCTCTTGACCAAATCCGGAATGCAACAGCCGCGATGGGACCGCAGATCCACAGCAGGCCAAGGAACAGTAATAAATGGCAAGGATCACAGCACAGTAGAGTAGAGTAGAGTGCACACACAAGTAAAGTACGATGTTTCGGCTACGCAGTATACTTGATAAAGGCTACTGCGTAGCCGAAACGTCGTACTTTGCTTGTGTGTGCACTCAAGGCTTCCAATAAAAAGACGCACCGGATATGCTGCTGTGATCCTTGCCATTTATTACTGTTCCTTGGACTGCTGTGGATCTGCGGTCCCATCGCGGCTGTTGCATTCCGGGTTTGGTCAAGAGGTTCTTGAAAATTTCAAAACTTGCTTCCAAAATTATAAGCTTTCAAACATCCTAAAAACAAACATTTACAAAAGGATGCCAACATAAATTAGACATATGGGGAATGTTAATATTTTGCAAGGTATCACTATTTGTCTTAAAATCTGACAAATTAAAATTCAGAAAATTGCTAATTTTTCCACATTTTCTGTACATTTTCTTTTTAATTCATTAAAGTAAAACATATCAACTCAAATTCACAAGTACAAATACACAAGTATGATGTGTCACGAAAATATTCTTAGAATCGCTTGGATCAGTAAAAGCTTTCAGAATTGTTACCAAATAAAGTGACACGTCAGAATTGAAAAACAGGGCTTCAGCATTTGGTCCAAACTGGCTTTTGCTGGACGGGGTGGATTCACTATATCTGGTATTGAAAATGGGTGAAATAAAAAAAAAAATGCATTTCCGCCATGTTTTTCTGGTTTTGTTTTTATGACATTCACTGTTCGCTAAAAATGACATGACATGCTTATTCTGCAGGCCTGTACAATTATGGTTTGTAATGCCTGTAGGTAGGGACAGACATGGACAGTGAGCCTTAACCTAGAACCTAGCCCGCTTTCTCTGCCTACTTGCAATTCAAGCCCTAGTTTAAAAGACTGTAACTTGTCGACAGTCCCTATGCTACTAAAGTTCAGAGACAAAAATAACACACGGGTAGTCATACAAAAATGGGACAGAACCAGGCAGACAACATAGTACAGAAACGATAGACAGAGAGTAGTCAAAAGACAAGCCAAGATCAAATACCAGATGGGATGCGCAATACAAATCACGTGAGACAGAGAGTGGTCAAAAGACAAGCCAAGGTCAAATACCAGATGGGATGCACAATGCAAATCACGTGAGACAGAGAGTGGTCAAAAGACAAGCCAAGGTCAAAAGCACGAAAAAATCAAAATGAATCAAAGAACTAGGAACCTAGCTAAGGAGCTCAAACAAGATTATAACTGGCAGTGGTATATGGCCAGGAAGGGGTCTAAACAGAGCACCGAGTCCCAGGATCAGAACCTGATAGGTCATAACTCGGCATTCTATTAGGCTCCATTCACACGTCCGCATCCGTTCCGCAATTTTGCGGAACGGGTGCGGACTCATTCATTTTCTATGGGGACGGAATGGATGCGGACAGCACACAGTGTGCTGTCAGCATCCGCATTTGCGGAGCGCGGCCCCGATCTTCAGGTCCGCAGCTCCGCAAAAGATAGAACATGTCCTATTCTTGTCCGCAGCTTGCGGACAAGAATAGGCATTTCTATAGGGGTGCCGGGCGGGTGTGTTGCGGATTCGCAACACACCACGGACGTGTGAATGGAACCTTACTCAGAACACTAGCACACAGGAATAGAACATCTGAGCAATCAGCCAACTGCTAGTCTCCTACAGTACACACCCACTGTGAGGAGAAAGAACATTGCATCCCGTTGCTTAGGATGCTGTTGCTTCACCATATATAATATATATAAATATGTAATATAGTGCAATAGTATAATAATAATACCAAACCCAGGGCAGGAAGTTGTGCGGTTGGTAGTATTATTTGCAATATGGCGATGAGAGAAGCCCGATTTTGAAGGGCTTTAGTATCACCCTCGAATACATCGCTACCAGCAGAAATGTGTATGCTAGTGAAAAATTCTATGGAATCGTGTTCATTATACAGGGAGCAGAAGGACTAGAAGCTTGGCATTGTTGCAAGTCACTATAAAATCCACCACTGGACCTCCCTACTTCTCAGTGATTTTTATTTTATGCACTTATATAGCGCTACTATATTCCGCAGCGCTTTAGAGACATTATCATCCAACTGTCCCCAATGGGTCTTACAATCTAAGGTCCCTATCTGTACAGTATGTCTTTGGAGTGTGGAGGGCCTCTCCTCCCACATTGTTAAGCCTCTGCTTAGGATGTTGGCCAGAACATTGAATTTCCCTGGAAGGACCTCATCAGTTCATACTGAGGCCTTTTCCCAAGTCAACTGACTGGATTAAGTAGATTTTAGCAATGAGTAGATTTAGCAATAAGTAGATTTATCACTGACTGCAAAGGCACTTGGCCACTGTAAGGTGGCATCTCTTCACCCTCTAGTCTATTGGCAGTCCTGTGACTAGAATAAGTACACCTTAGGCTACTTTCACACTGCTGTTTCAGGGTCTGCCTGTGAGATTCGTTTCAAGGCTCTCACAAGCGGCCCCAAACGGATCAATTTAGCCCCAATGCAATCTGAATGGATAAGGATCCGTTCAGAATGCATCAGTTTGGCTCCATTCCGCCTCCATTCCACTCAGGAGGCGGACACCAAAACGCTGCTTGACAATGTAAGTCAATGGGGACGGATCCGTTTACATTGACACAATATTGGTGCAGTTGTAAACGGATCCGTCCCCCATTGGCTTTCAATGTAAAGTCAGGACAGATCCGTTTGACTTACAATTAGACTTAGACTCTTTTTGACTAAGTTATGCAGACGGATCCGTACTGAACGGATACCATCGTTTGCATTTATAGGTGCGGATCCGTCTGTGCAGATACCAGACGGATCCGCACTTAACGCAGGTGTGAAAGTAGCCTTAGAGCTTAGATGGAGTCATCCACTTTGAAGGGCCTTGGTCACCTAAGGCCGCTTTCAGACGAGCAAGTGTTATGCTCTGGACTCGCAGAGCCGCTCCCGTCCTAGCCTCCCAGCACTGACTGGATCGCACAGCATATTTATTTATGATGCTACCCTGTTTCCCCGAAAATAAGACAGTGTCTTATATTAATTTTTGCTCCCAAAGATTCGCTAGGTCTTATTTTCAGGGGATGATTTCCATGAAGAAAAATACGGTACACATTTATTGTTGAACAAAAAAAAGGAAATTTATTACGTACCTTTATATGGTACGGTAGTAGTTGTCATCACAAACCAGCATAACCAGACAAACTGTGAATCCTACGGTATCAAGAATTTCTTGTTACTACAGTACCATTATTTCCATGTACAACAATCTATGGTACATTTACTGACACTGATACCGGTATTTACCGATATGAACACAAAGTAAGATTTATTCAATGACAGTCATGTCATCATCTTCTGGAACATCATCATAACAATCCAAACCCTGAATTTCCTGGTCAATTTCTTGTGACTCCATTTCTTTCAGAATCAGTGGACCAAATCTCTCATGTTTAGCAATAGCACTGTCCTTAAATGAGTACTTCTTGTCAAGGTAGCCTGCTCGTAGTGCATTTGCAATGCAACTGTCAGTGATTTTCTCCCATGAATTCTTCACCCAAGTCACAACCTCTTGCAATTTAGGTTTCACAAAGTTTCCACGCTGATTTCTCTCCATTCTATTTTCAATGTAGTCATTAATTTCTAAGCGCAAATTGTCGTTGAATGGCTTGTTTATTGCAATATCAAGAGTCTGGAGATAGGCCGTCATTCCTGCAGGAATCATTATTTGATCTATTTTTCTTTCGTGAAGAAATTTCTTCATGTCTTTAGCGCGGTGAGTGCTGGCTGCATCCCAGATTAGCAGACCTCTTTGGCCACCCCGCAAAACAAGTAGCAGCATTAAATCGACCCACTTCCTTATAACGGCTTGTGTGGCCCAGGCTTTTTCAGTTTCAAGAATAAAAATGCCTGAAACACGTTTAATATTTTCCTTCTTGCCCTTAGAAATGATCAAAGGTGGGATTTTAGTGCCATCAAGACGAATTGCCAAACTACAGGTAACACGTGCACTTTCGTAAGCAGTGGAGGGAATGTACACTGAGGAGGCACCCCGCTGTTCAATTGTTGTTTGTTGGAAAGATTGTATTTAGAGAAGTCAGCATTAGAGTTGAGCGAACACCTGGATGTTCGGGTTCGAGAAGTTCGGCCGAACTTCCCGGAAATGTTCGGGTTCGGGATCCGAACCCGACCCGAACTTCGTCCCGAACCCCATTGAAGTCAATGGGGACCCGAACTTTTCGGCACTAAAAAGGCTGTAAAACAGCCCAGGAAAGAGCTAGAGGGCTGCAAAAGGCAGCAACATGTAGGTAAATCCCCTGCAAACAAATGTGGATAGGGAAATGAATTAAAATAAAAATAAAATATATAAAAATAAACCAATATCAATTGGAGAGAGGTCCCATAGCAGAGAATCTGGCTTCACGTCAGCAGAGAATCAGTCTTCATGCCATAGCAGAGAATCTGGCTTCACGTCACTCACCACTGTAACAGTCCATTGTCATATATTTAGGCCCCGGCACCCAGGCAGAGGAGAGAGGTCCCGTAACAGAGATTCAGGCTTCATGTCAGCAGAGAATCAGTCTTCATGTCATAGCAGAGAATCAGGCTTCACGTCACCCACCACTGGAACAGGCCACTGTCACATATTTAGGCCCAGGCACGCAGGCAGAGGAGAGAGGTCCCATAACAGAGATTCAGGCTTCATGTCAGCAGAGAATCAGTCTTCATGTCATAGCAGAGAATCAGGCTTCACGTCACCCACCACTGGAACAGGCCACTGTCACACATTTAGGCCCTGGCACCCAGACAGAGGAGAGAGGTCCCGTAACAGAGAATATGGCTTCATGTCAGCACAGAATCAGTCTTCATGTCATAGCAGAGAATCAGGCTTCACGTCACCCACCACTGGAACAGGCCACTGTCACATATTTAGGCCCAGGCACCCAGACAGAGGAGAGAGGTCCCGTAACAGAGAATCTGGCTTCATGTCAGCACAGAATCAGTCTTCATGTCATAGCAGAGAATCAGGCTTCACGTCACCCACCACTGGAACAGGCCACTGTCACACATTTAGGCCCTGGCACCCAGACAGAGGAGAGAGGTCCCGTAACAGAGAATCTGGCTTCATGTCAGCACAGAATCAGTCTTCATGTCATAGCAGAGAATCAGGCTTCACGTCACCCACCACTGGAACAGGCCACTGTCACACATTTAGGCCCTGGCACCCAGACAGAGGAGAGAGGTCCCGTAACAGAGAATATGGCTTCATGTCAGCACAGAATCAGTCTTCATGTCATAGCAGAGAATCAGGCTTCACGTCACCCACCACTGGAACAGGCCACTGTCACATATTTAGGCCCAGGCACCCAGGCAGAGGAGAGAGGTCCCATAACAGAGATTCAGGCTTCATGTCAGCAGAGAATCAGTCTTCATGTCATAGCAGAGAATCAGGCTTCACGTCACTCACCACTGGAACAGGCCACTGTCACACATTTAGGCCCTGGCACCCAGACAGAGGAGAGGTTCATTCAACTTTGGGTTGCCCCGCAATATAATGGTAAAATGAAAATAAAAATAGGATTGAATGAGGAAGTGCCCTGGAGTACAATAATATATTGTTAATGGGAGGTAGTTAATGTCTAATCTGCACAAGGGATGGACAGGTCCTGTGGGATCCATGCCTGGTTCATTTTTATGAACGTCAGCTTGTCCACATTGGCTGTAGACAGGCGGCTGCGTTTGTCTGTAATGACGCCCCCTGCCGTGCTGAATACACGTTCAGACAAAACGCTGGCCGCCGGGCAGGCCGGCACCTCCAAGGCATAAAAGGCTAGCTCTGGCTACGTGGACAATTTGGAGACCCAGAAGTTGAATGGGGCCGAACCATCAGTCAGTACGTGGAGGGGTGTGCACAGGTACTGTTCCACCATGTTAGTGAAATGTTGCCTCCTGCTAACACGTTCCGTATCAGGTGGTGGTGCAGTTAGCTGTGGCGTGGTGACAAAACTTTTCCACATCTCTGCCATGCTAACCCTGCCCTCAGAGGAACTGGCCATGACACAGCTGCGTTGGCGACCTCTTGCTCCTCTGCCTTCGTCTTGGGCTTCCACTGGTTCCCCTGTGACATTTGGGAATGCTCTCAGTAGCGCGTCTACCAACGTGCGCTTGTACTCGCGCATCTTCCTATCACGCTCCAGTGTAGGAAGTAAGGTGGGCACATTGTCTTTGTACCAGGGATCCAGCAGGGTGGCAACCCAGTAGTCCGCACACGTTAAAATGTGGGCAACTCTGCTGTCGTTGCGCAGGCACTGCAGCATGTAGTCGCTCATGTGTGCCAGGCTGCCCAGAGGTAAGGACAAGCTGTCCTCTGTGGGAGGCGTATCGTCATCGTCCTGTGTTTCCCCCCAGCCACGCACCAGTGATGGGCCCGAGCTGCTTTGGGTGCCACCCCGCTGTGAACATGCTTCATCCTCATCCTCCTCCACCTCATCCTCGTCCTCCAGTAGTGGGCCCTGTCTGGCCACATTTGTACCTGGCCTCTGGTGTTGCAAAAAACCTCCCTCTGAGTCACTTCGAAGAGACTGGCCTGAAAGTGCTAAAAATGAACCCTCTTCCTCCTCGGCCACCTCTTCTTCCATCATCGCCCTAAGTGTTTTCTCAAGGAGACATAGAAGTGGTATTGTAACGCTGATAACGGCGTCATCGCCACTGGCCATGTTGGTGGAGTACTCGAAACAGCGCAACAGGGCACACAGGTCTCGCATGGAGGCCCAGTCATTGGTGGTGAAGTGGTGCTGTTCCGCAGTGCGACTGACCCGTGGTTGCTGCAGCTGAAACTCCACTATGGCCTGCTGCTGCTCGCACAGTCTGTCCAGCATGTGCAAGGTGGAGTTCCACCTGGTGGGCACATCGCATATGAGGCGGTGAGCGGGAAGGCGTGCAGCAGCAGGGTGTGAACGCCGGAAGCGCGAACAGACGGCCCGCACTTTATGCAGCAGCTCTGACATGTCGGGGTAGTTGCGAATGAACTTCTGCACCACCAAATTCAGCACATGCGCCAGGCAAGGGATGTGCATCAAACCAGCTAGTCCCAGAGCTGCAACGAGATTTCGCCCATTATCGCACACCACCAGGCCGGGCTTGAGGCTCACCGGCAGCAACCACTCGTCGGTCTGTTGTTCTATACCCCGCCACAACTCCTGTGCGGTGTGGGGCCTGTCCCCCAAACATATGAGTTTCAGAACTGCTGAAGTTGGTGGTGAAGGTGTGTGGCTGACTCAGGGGCGTACATAGAAATCACTGGGCCCCATAGCAAGCATCTGAATTGGGCCCCATAACCCCGCCCACTACCCACCCCTGGCCCATCCCACCTCCTGTCCTGGCTCCTCCCATGCCACACCCCCATTAAAGAATCCCTAATGCCCCCCAAAATGCCCGGGGCGGAGGAGTAGGAGAGCACACTGTCCACTATGAGCCCCCCAAACCCTTAATGCCCACCAAAATGCTCAGGACAGTGTGCTTTCCTTCTACTCCTCTCCCCCTGGGCATTTTGGCGTAATGGGGGCATTAGGGGTTGGGAGGCAGGAGGCTCATAGAGGACTCAGGGGGGGTGGAGAGACTCAGAACAGTGTGCTTGTCTCCTACTCCTCCTTCCCCCTGGGCATCTTGGGGTAATTGGGGGGCTCATAGAGGATTCAGGGGGGGAAAGCTCATACAGGACAGAGTAGGAGGGAAGCAGACTGTCCTCTATGAGCCCCCCAAACCCTTAATGCCCCCCAAAATACTCAGGACAGTGTGCTTTCCTTCTACTCCTCTCCCCCTGGCATTTTGTGAGGCATTAGGGGTTGGGGGCTCATAGAGGACTCGGGGGGGAGCTCATAGAGGACAGTGTGCTTTCCTCCTACTCCTCCCCCCTGGACATTTTGGGGTAATGGGGGCATTAAGGGGGCTCATAGAGGATTCAGGGGGGGGAGGCTCATACAGGACAGAGTAGAAGGAAAGCAGACTGTTCTCTATGGGCCCCCCTCCCTATGAGTTATCTTGCTGCTGCCTGCATTAACCTATCTATCCATCCCATTCCTGGCTGAGGACCCTTCCCAATATAATAAACCACCGGCAGTCCGGCACCAACCGTGTCCGGTCAGGAGCGGGCAGGCAGTCCTTCAGTCTGGGGCTGGGATCGATGCAGTGTATGTCCGGCGCCCGTCCCTGCTACCCACAAACACTGGCCAATCAGCAGCTGCCTCTGTGTGCTGCTGACTTGCGCTGATTGGCCAGTGTGAAAATTAGAACACACCTGCAGGCTGGCCGGGCGGGAGAATCAAGTGAGGGCCGAGGCAGCATGATGAGCAGGTTAATAGGGAAGGGGGGAGGGGGGAGGAGGGAGGAGGGGGCCCGCCGATCAAAGGCAAGTGCCGCGGTCCCTGCGCCGCCCAGTGTGTTCTTCATAATTGTACTAGTAGTACTGCAGTGCTTACTACTACTTAGCTAAAATAAACGGAGGGGGCGGGGCCTTCCGAGCGCTCCGGGCCCCCCGGTGCCGCGGGCCCCATAGCAGTGGCGTAACCTGCCTCTATTGGCGGTACGCCACTGAGCTGACTGGATGAGCAGGTGCAAGAAGAGGAGGAGGAAGCTGAGTAGGAGGAGGAGGAGACAGGAGGCAAAGAATGTTGCCCTGCGATCCTTGTCGGCGGAAGGACGTGCGCCAAACAGCTCTCCGCCTGGGGCCCAGCCGCCACTACATTTACCCAGTGTGCAGTTAGGGAGATATAGCGTCCCTGGCCGTGCTTACTGGTCCACGTATCTGTGGTTAGGTGGACCTTGCCACAGATGGCGTTGCGCAGTGCACACTTGATTTTATCGGACACTTGGTTGTGCAGGGAAGGCACGGCTCTCTTGGAGAAGTAGTGCCGGCTGGGAACAACATACTGTGGGACAGCAAGCGACATGAGCTGTTTGAAGCTGTCTGTGTCCACCAGCCTAAATGACAGCATTTCATAGGCCAGTAGTTTAGAAATGCTGGCATTCAGGGCCAGGGATCGAGGGTGGCTAGGTGGGAATTTACGCTTTCTCTCAAATGTTTGTGAGATGGAGAGCTGAACGCTGCCGTGTGACATGGTTGAAATGTTTGGTGACGCAGGTGGTGGTGGTACATCCCATGTTTGCTGGGCGGCAGGTGCCAACGTTCCTCCAGAGGCAGAGGCCGAGGCGGCGGCAGCAGCAGAAGAGGCCGAGGCGGCAGCAGCAGAAGAGGTAGCAGGGGGAGCCTGAGTGACTTCTTTGTTTTTAAGGTGTTTACTCCACTGCAGTTCATGCTTTGCATGCAGGTGCCTGGTCATGCAGGTTGTGCTAAGGTTCAGAACGTTAATACCTCGCTTCAGGCTCTGATGGCACAGCGTGCAAACCACTCGGGTCTTGTCGTCAGCACATTGTTTAAAGAAGTGCCATGCCAGGGAACTCCTTGAAGCTGCCTTTGGGGTGCTCGGTCCCAGATGGCGGCGGTCAGTAGCAGGCAGAGTCTCTTGGCGGCGGGTGTTCTGATTTTGCCCACTGCTCCCTCTTTGTCTTTTGCTACGCTGTTGGCTCGGTCTCACCACTGCCTCTTCCTCCGAACTGTGAAAGTCAGTGGCACGACCTTCATTCCATGTGCGGTCTAGGACCTCATCGTCCCCTGCATCGTCTTCCACCCAGTCTTGATCCCTGACCTCCTGTTCAGTCTGCACACTGCAGAAAGACGCAGCAGTTGGCACCTGTGTTTCGTCATCATCAGAGACGTGCTGAGGTGGTATTCCCATGTCCTCATCATCAGGAAACATAAGTGGTTGTGCGTTAGTGCATTCTATCTCTTCCACCCCTGGGGAAGGGCTAGGTGGATGCCCTTGGGAAACCCTGGCAGCAGAGTCTTCAAACAGCATAAGAGACTGCTGCGTAACTTGAGGCTCAGACAGTTTCCCTGATATGCATGGGGGTGATGGGCTTGGTTTTCATGCGCCATCTGTGCGCTTTCTGCAGAAGACTGGGTGGGAGATAATGTGAACGTGCTGGATGCACTGTCGGCCACCCAATTGACTAATGCCTGTACCTGCTCAGGCCTTACCATCCTTAGAACGGCATTGGACCCCACCAAATATCCCTGTAAATTCTGGCGGCTACTGGGACCTGAGGTAGTTGGTACACTAGGACGTGTGGCTGTGGCAGAACGGCCACATCCTCTCCCAGCACCTGTCACGGATGGTGTACAGGAAACAAGACAATACCATATAAACAATGTCTCTCTGGATCCACAACTAAGGAACAAAGGGAGACCCCTGCAATAGAGCTGCCGCTCTCCCTCACTGCTCAGCCTATGCGAACACCCCAAAGGTGGATGGCCGCATATCCACGTTCCTCGGCTATCTATTACCTGAAGACCCTACAATAGTGAAGGGGCACTAGACCACCGGCTCCCTACACTGACACGGAGGGAGTCAGGGTCACCTGGATCCAGAAAAGACAAAAACATAAACAGCACTTATCTGCAGGGAACTGGGAACTTGGAACTGCATGCACACACACTCCAGGAAGTTGTATCAGCCGCACACTACTGCATTATGGGGAGGAACTTAAAGGGTAGCGATCAGTCTGACTGCATGACAGCTAAGATAGACTAACGAGATGAGAAACTAAACCAAAACAAAGAAATTCAAGGAGGAGGATCTGAGAAGCTCCTGTGAGCGCTTCTCAGCTGTCTGGCTGTGACAGTACCCCTCCCTCTAGGAGTGGACTCCGGACACTCAGGGCCCACCTTCTCAGGATGGGACCTATGGAAAGCCCTGATGAGACGAGAGGCCTTAATGTCCGTCACTGGGACCCACATCCTCTCCTCAGGACCATAACCCTCCCAATGAACGAGGTACTGGAGGGAACCGCGGACAAGACGAGAATCCACAATCCTAGAGACCTGAAATTCAAGATTTCCATCAACCATAATCGGAGGAGGAGGAGGCAAAGGCGAGGGTACAATAGGTTGAACATAAGGTTTCAATAAGGACTTATGAAAAACATTATGGATCTTCCAAGTCTGAGGAAGATCAAGACGGTAGGCAACAGGATTGATGACAGACAGGATCTTGTAAGGCCCAATAAACCTAGGACCCAACTTCCAGGAGGGAACCTTCAATTTGATATTCTTGGTAGACAACCACACCAGATCACCAACATTCAGGTCCGGACCAGGCACACGTCTCTTATCCGCCACACGCTTATATCTCTCACTCATGCTCTTTAGATTATCCTGAATCTTTTGCCAAATAGATGACAAAGACGAGGAGAATCTGTCCTCATCAGGCAAACCAGAAGAGCCCTCTCCCGAGAAAGTCCCAAACTGCGGATGGAACCCATATGCACCAAAAAATGGTGACTTATCAGAGGACTCCTGACGACGGTTATTTAAAGCAAACTCAGCAAGGGACAAAAAAGAACACCAATCCTCCTGATTCTCCGCCACAAAACAGCGCAGATATGTCTCCAGATTCTGATTGACGCGCTCTGTCTGGCCATTCGACTGCGGATGGAAAGCAGAAGAGAATGACAACCGAACCCCCAAGCGAGAACAGAAAGCCTTCCAGAATCTGGAAACAAACTGCGTGCCCCTATCAGAGACTATGTCTGAAGGAATCCCATGCAATTTGACAATGTGGTCAATAAATGCCTGCGCCAGCGTCTTAGCATTGGGCAAACCAGGGAAAGGGATAAAATGCACCATTTTGCTAAAACGGTCCACCACCACCAGAATCACAGACTTCCCCGAGGAACGAGGCAAGTCCGTTATGAAGTCCATGGACAGATGTGTCCAAGGACGGGAAGGAATGGGCAAAGGAAGGAGAGGACCTGATGGCCGTGAATGAGGGACCTTGGCACGAGCGCAAGTCTCGCAAGCTGCCACAAAACCCTCAACCGACTTACGAAGCGCAGGCCACCAGAATCTCCGAGCGATGAGATCCAGTGTGGCTCTTGCCCCCGGGTGCCCAGCAAGGACCGTGTCGTGGTGTTCTTTAAAAATCTTGTGTCTCAAAGCGAGAGGCACAAACAACCTCCCAGGAGGACAAAGATCAGGAGCTTCTGACTGGGCTGCCTGCACCTCTGCCTCCAATTCAGGAAAAAGAGCAGAGACCACCACACCTTCAGCCAAAATGGGACCCGGGTCTTCAAAATTCCCACCTCCTGGAAAACAACGTGACAGGGCATCTGCCTTCACATTCTTAACCCCAGGGCGGAACGTAACAACAAAATTAAACCTTGAAAAGAACAAAGACCATCTGGCCTGTCTCGGGTTCAGACGCTTGGCTGACTCCAAATAGGCCAGATTTTTATGGTCAGTAAACACGGTAATAGGGTGTCTGGCTCCCTCTAGCCAATGGCGCCATTCCTCAAAAGCCAACTTGATGGCCAACAATTCCCTATCTCCCACATCATAATTTCTCTCTGCGGAGGAGAGTTTCTTTGAGAAAAAGGCACACGGTTGCCATTTGGCAGGAGAGGAACCCTGAGACAAGACCGCACCCACCCCTACCTCAGAAGCATCAACCTCAACTTTGAAGGGTAACGAAATATCAGGTTGTACTAGGATGGGAGCGGAAGCAAAACTCTCCTTGATATTAGAAAAGGCCTTACGCGCCTCTACCGACCAGGAAGAAAAATCTACCCCCTTTCTGGTCATATCAGTGAGTGGTTTAACAACAGAGGAATAATTCAAAATAAATTTCCTGTAATAATTGGCAAAGCCCAAAAAACGCATCAGCGCCTTCTGGTTCTCAGGAAGCTCCCACTCAAGCACAGCGCGGACCTTCTCGGGGTCCATGCGAAAACCAGAAGCGGAGACAAGAAACCCCAGAAATTGGATTTCTGGAACCGCAAACACACATTTTTCCAGTTTCGCGTATAATTTATTCTCCCGCAGGATGAGCAAGACCTGACGTAAGTGTTCCTTATGAGTCTTGAAATCAGGAGAAAAAATCAAAATGTCATCCAAATACACTAATACAAATTTTCCCATTAAATGATAAAAAATGCTGTTGACGAAATGATGAAAAACGGCTGGGGCATTCATCAAACCAAAAGGCATAACCAAATTCTCAAAATGGCCCTCAGGGGTATTGAAAGCCGTCTTCCATTCGTCTCCTTCTCTGACCCTGACTAGGTTGTATGCCGCTCTTAGGTCTAATTTGGAAAAGACTTTAGCCCCAACAACCTGGTTAAACAGGTCCGGGATCAGAGGAAGCGGATAAGGGTCACGAATAGTGATACTGTTCAGCTCCCTGAAATCCAGACAAGGTCTTAAAGAACCATCTTTTTTCTTAACAAAGAAAAAACCAGCGGCAACAGGTGACTTCGAGGGTCGTATGTGTCCTTTTCTCAGACTCTCAGAGATATAAGCCCGCATAGCGACCCTCTCAGGTTGGGAGAGATTGTATAAACGAGATTTAGGCAGCTTGGCGCCTGGGATGAGATTAATAGGGCAATCATACTCCCTGTGCGGAGGTAAACCCTGAACTCCACTCTCAGAGAAGACATCCAAAAATTCAGAGAGGAAAGGTGGTACAGTCTTAGTAGAAACCTCAGAAACAGATGTTATGAGGCAATTCTCTCTGCAAAAGTTACTCCAACCATTTATTTGCCTCGCTTGCCAATCAATGGTGGGGTTATGTTTAGTGAGCCAGGGTAGCCCCAACACTAGAGGAGTAGGCAAACCGCTAAGGACGAAACATGACACCTCCTCAACATGAGCATCACTCACAATTAAACGGATATTGTGAACTATGCCCTTTAATGATTTCTGAGAAAGTGGAGCGGAATCAATAGCAAAAACAGGAATATCCTTTCCCAAAGTGCATACCTGGAAACCATGAGTTATTGCAAATTGATTATCAATGAGGTTGACAGCTGCTCCACTATCCACAAAAATCTCACAAAAAATGATCTTGCTCTCTAGCGCCACCCTAGCAGGTAGGACAAAACGGGAACTACAAGCAAACGGAAAACCTTCAATTTTCGCCTCAACCCTGCCAATAGTAACAGACGGAACATTTTTAAAAGATTTTTCCCTTTTTGTCTCTTTATTACTCCCAGAAAACTGCCTGAATCTCCTTGAGGGACAAACATTTGCCAAATGATTTATACCTCCACAACAAAAACAAACCCTCCCCTGCGGGCTGAATCTTCTATTGTCAGAGGCAATCAACCCCAGCTGCATGGACTCCTGCTCAGAAGGGGCTGACAGCGACTGAGAAAATGGAGTTTGCAAGCCTCTTTAAAACGCACAAAATTCTCACTACCCCCAGAGAACGTATCCGGGAGCGAGATCTTGGGCTCAGCACAAACTCCATGAACGCAAGCTGAACCGGTCACTTGAAACTGAGAAAAAATCCTACGGAGATCAGCTACCTCCAATGAAAGACCCTGGAGGCGTTCAGCCAAAAGTGAAACCGGATCCATGCTTGAGACGGTTTTGGCGGCTGATAATGTCACGGATGGTGTACAGGAAACAAGACAATACCATATAAACAATGTCTCTCTGGATCCACAACTAAGGAACAAAGGGAGACCCCTGCAATAGAGCTGCCGCTCTCCCTCACTGCTCAGCCTATGCGAACACCCCAAAGGTGGATGGCCGCATATCCACGTTCCTCGGCTATCTATTACCTGAAGACCCTACAATAGTGAAGGGACACGACCACCGGCTCCCTACACTGACACGGAGGGAGTCAGGGTCACCTGGATCCAGAAAAGACAAAAACATAAACAGCACTTATCTGCAGGGAACTGGGAACTGGGAACTGCATGCACACACACTCCAGGAAGTTGTATCCACCGCACACTACTGCATTATGGGGAGGAACTTAAAGGCTAGCGATCAGTCTGACTGCATGACAGCTGAGATAGACTAACGAGATGAGAAACTAAACCAAAACAAAGAAATTCAAGGAGGAGGATCTGAGAAGCTCCTGTGAGCGCTTCTCAGCTGTCTGGCTGTGACAGCACCAGAGGGTCCACTAACACCACCACGACCATGTCCACGTCCGCGTCCCTTACTAGTTGTTTTCCTCATTGTTACCGTTCACCACAATAAGAAAAATATTATTCGGGCCAATGTATTGAATTAAAATTCAGGCCTTTTTTTACAGACACCTAACACTGTCTGGCTATCTATTTAGGTACCGTATTACACTAATACAGGCACACAAGTAATGACAGATTTGGTTGAATATAAATGTGAGGCCTATTTTTTACGCGCTGTCTGACAGATATACCTTTAATCACAGAATTAGACTTGTATCTGCACTGTAGTGTGTGTGTTAAGTTTTTCAGAATGACACTATCAGCACCTTCAATCTAAGATATCCTTTTTGGGATAGATTTAAAGTAGGCCTGATATAGCAGAAACTACTAATTTTGAGAATGGCAAATTTGGGAATAGTTTTTCAACCCAGAACAAAAACTGTGCTTTTACGGTCACTACAAATAATTTGACCAGCTAAAACAGTACAGATTTGGTTGAATATAAATGTCAGGCCTATTTTTTACGCGCTGTGTGACAGATATACCTTTAATCACAGAATTAGACTTGTATCTGCACTGTAGCGTGTGTGTTAAGTTTTTCAGAATGACACTATCAGCACCTTCAATCTAAGATATCCTTTTTGGGATAGATTTAAAGTAGGCCTGATATAGCAGAAACTACTAATTTTGAGAATGGCAAATTTGGGAATAGTTTTTCAACCCAGAACAAAAACTGTGCTTTTACGGTCCCTACAAATAATTTGACCAGCTAAAACAGTACAGATTTGGTTGAATATAAATGTCAGGCCTATTTTTTACGCGCTGTGTGACAGATATACCTTTAATCACAGAATTAGACTTGTATCTGCACTGTAGCGTGTGTGTTAAGTTTTTCAGAATGACACTATTAGCACCTTCAATCTAAGATATCCTTTTTGGGATAGATTTAAAGTAGGCCTGATATAGGAGAAACTACTAATTTTGAGAATGGCAAATTTGGGAATAGTTTTTCAACCCAGAACAAAAACTGTGCTTTTACGGTCACTACAAATAATTTGACCAGCTAAAACAGTACAGATTTGGTTGAATATAAATGTGAGGCCTATTTTTTACGCGCTGTGTGACAGATATACCTTTAATCACAGAATTAGACTTGTATCTGCACTGTAGCGTGTGTGTTAAGTTTTTCAGAATGACACTATCAGCACCTTCAATCTAAGATATCCTTTTTGGGATAGATTTAAAGTAGGCCTGATATAGCAGAAACTACTAATTTTGAGAATGGCAAATTTGGGAATAGTTTTTCAACCCAGAACAAAAACTGTGCTTTTACGGTCACTAAATATAAATTGACCAGCTAAAACTGTACTGATTTGGAGGAATAGAAATGTCAGGCCTATTTTTTACGCGCTGTGGGACAGATATACCTTTAATCACAGAATTAGACTTGTATCTGCACGGTACCGTGTGTGTTAAGTTTTTCAGAATGACACTATCAGCACCTTAAATCTAAGATATCCTTTTTGGGATAGATTTAAAGTAGGCCTGATATAGCAGAAACTACTAATTTTGAGAATGGCAAATTTGGGAATAGTTTTTCAACCCAGAACAAAAACTGTGCTTTTACGGTCACTACAAATAATTTGACCAGCTAAAACAGTACAGATTTGGTTGAATATAAATGTCAGGCCTATTTTTTACGCGCTGTGTGACAGATATACCTTTAATCACAGAATTAGACTTGTATCTGCACTGTAGCGTGTGTGTTAAGTTTTTCAGAATGACACTATCAGCACCTTCAATCTAAGATATCCTTTTTGGGATAGATTTAAAGTAGGCCTGATATAGCAGAAACTACTAATTTTGAGAATGGCAAATTTGGGAATAGTTTTTCAACCCAGAACAAAAACTGTGCTTTTACGGTCACTACAAATAATTTGACCAGCTAAAACAGTACAGATTTGGTTGAATATAAATGTGAGGCCTATTTTTTACGCGCTGTGTGACAGATATACCTTTAATCACAGAATTAGACTTGTATCTGCACTGTAGCGTGTGTGTTACGTTTTTCAGAATGACACTATCAGCACCTTCAATCTAAGATATCCTTTTTGGGACAGATTTAAAGTAGGCCTGATATAGCAGAAACTACTAATTTTGAGAATGGCAAATTTGGGAATAGTTTTTCAACCCAGAACAAAAACTGTGCTTTTACGGTCACTAAATATAACTTGACCAGCTAAAACTGTACTGATTTGGAGGAATAGAAATGTCAGGCCTATTTTTTAGGCGCTGGGTGACAGGCTCAACTTGCCCCTGATGTAGTATATGGCCAAAAAATAACCACACTATTGATGGTTAAATGCACTTGATGAAAGCTTGACCCTGATGTAGGATATAGCAAAAAATAACCACACTATTGATGGTTAAATGCACTTGGGTGACACAGGCTCAGCCTGCACCTGATGTAGTATATGGCCAAAAAATAACCACACTATTGATGGTTAAATGCACTTGGGTGACACAGGCTCAGCCTGCACCTGATGTAGGATATAGCAAAAAATAACCACACTATTGATGGTTAAATGCACTTGGTGGTAGCTTGTGCTGGCACACCACAAGCCACAAAATGGCCGCAGATCTGAGCCTACCATGTTGATCACGGTTATCGGCGAATCAGGGTTCCACGCTGGAGAGGGAGCGTGAGAAAGGGAGACCTCGTCCAAGGGAGGTCAATGGCTGCAATGGGATGAAGCGGAAATGTGGGACAAATTATTAAAGCAGAAGGATCGAATGAAAGGGCCAATTAAAGACGAATTTTAGAAATTTAAGTCTCTGTCACCTATGCAGAGTAGGGGTTTTTCATCACCAGAAATGGGTTAATGTAACCCACCAATGGAACAGATTATTTAAAAAAATTCTGTCCCTGTCACCTATGCAGAGCAGGGGTTTATTCATGTCCAAAATTGTAAAATGTCAACCCAAGAATATATAAAGAAATTTATAAATCTGTCAACTAGGTCAGTGGTCGGCAAGCCGCGGCTCGCGAGCCACATGCGGCTCTTTTTATCCTTGAATGCGGCTCTTTGGTGCGGGCTGGCGGGTGGGCGGCCGCGCAGCCATATCGCGCCGCTCAAGCTTGCAAAATGTCCGTCATGCGCCTCCTGCCCCGTCTGTCTGCTCCTTCCACTTTATGAATGAAGCAGGCAGGCGGGGCAGGAGGCGCATGACGGAGGGTGAGATGTCACGCTGCGCACAGCAGCAGAAGGGCGGGCAGCGGCGGACTTTCTGCAGAACACCGGCCATGTGAGGAGTGGTGAAGAGGCCGCCGCTCAGGTCCAGGAGGAGCGAAATGTCCTGCAGCATAAAGGTAGGAGCTGCCCCCGGTGTGTGCACAGCGCCAGGCACTGCACCGGCCCCGCCGCAAGTGTCCCTGCCTCCTCCCTTCCCCCACTAATACATTACTTTACTTACTGGAGGGCACTTATGGGGGATATCTGTGGAGGGCACTTATGGGGGATATCTGTGGAGGGCACTTATATAGCATCTTATGCTATATATGTGTCATCCACAGATATCCCCCATAGGTGCGTCATCCACAGATATCCCCCATAGGGGCGTCATCCACAGATATACCCCATAGGTGCGTCATCCACAGATATCCCCCATAAGTGCGCCCTCCACAGATATCCCCCATAAGTGCGCCCTCCACAGATATCCCCCATAAGTGCGCCCTCCACAGATATCCCCCATAAGTGCGCCCTCCACAGATATCCCCCATAAGTGCGTCATCCACAGATATCCCCCATAAGTGCGTCATCCACAGATATCCCCCATAAGTGCGTCATCCACAGATATCCCCCATAAGTGCGCCCTCCACAGATATCCCCCATAAGTGCGCCCTCCACAGATATCCCCCATAAGTGCGCCCTCCACAGATATCCCCCATAAGTGCGTCATCCACAGATATCCCCCATAAGTGCGTCATCCACAGATATCCCCCATAAGTGCGTCATCCACAGATATCCCCCATAAGTGCGTCATCCACAGATATCCCCCATAAGTGCGTCATCCACATTACATCCACATCTGCAGACAAGTTTAATAAAAGTAAAAAATGATAAAGATAAAATGAAATAATAATCAAGATCCAAATAAAAGAAAGTACATATAAAAGTATGTAAAAACACACTCTGGGCTCATGCCCACGAATGTAAGGGCGCCGTGCCTGTGCTCTGGACCGCAAATAGCGGTCCGTCCGCAATGCACGGACACAGACCATGGGGCAGCTGCATGAGGATCGCGGACCCATTCACTTGAATGGGGTTCGCGATCCGCATCCGACTGCCCGCACCGCAAAAAAGTAGCGCATGCTGAAATGAATGGGTCCATGATGCAGGCTGCACACGGCCGTGTGCAGCCCGCATCATGGACCCATTCACTTCAATGGGTCCAGGATCGGGGATATGAGTGCTACAGTGTGCTTCCGTGGTGCTTCTGGCTGTGCCTCCGCACCGCGAAAAAGTAGTGCATGCGCTACTTTTTTGCGGTGCGGAGGCACAGCCAGAAGCACCACGGAAGCACTCTGTAGCACTCATATTCCGGATCCTGGACCCATTGAAGTGAATGGATCCTTGATGCGGGCTGCACACGGCAAGTGCCCGTGTATTGCGGACCCGCCGTATGCGACCTGCAATATGGCAACGGCGGGCACACGGTCGTGTGCATGAGCCCTAATAGTCCTCACTGGTACTGTTAACGCAATATTTTAGGTTTTAAAAATGTGGCTCTCCAAAGAAATTTCAATCGTGGTTTTGGCGATATTTGGCTCAGTTGAAAAAAAAGGTTGCCCATCACTGAACTAGGTAGAGGAGGGGTATATTACAGCCAAAAATTGGTTAATTTCACCCAAAAATGTAACAGACAAATTAGTGATTTTTTTTTTTACCTGTCTACTAGGTATAGCCGTGGTATATCACACCAAAAAATTTGTGAATTTCACCTGAAAATGTAACGGACAAATTAGTGATTTTTTTTACCTGTCTACTATGTATAGCAGTGGTATATCACACCCAAAATTTGGTGAATTTCACCCAAAAATTTAACAAATTTGTGAATTTTTTTTACCTGTCTACTATGTATAGCAGCGGTATCTCACACCCAAAAATTGGTGAATTTCACCCGAAAATGTAAGACAAATTAGTGAATTTTTTTAAACGTGTCTACTAGGTATAGCAGTGGTATATCACACCCAAAAATTGGTGAATTTCATAAAAAAATGTAACAGACAAATTAGTGAAATTTTTTTACCTGTCTACTAGGTATAGCAGTGGTATATCACACCCAAAAATTGGTGAATCTCACCCGAAAATGTAACAAAGTAGTGAAATGACATAAAATAAAATACATACAAATAAATAAAAAAAACTTCATTTATGAGGTGGAGGTCCATATGGAGTAGGAGTTTGAGGAGGCGGTGGACGTAGCGGTGTAGGTGGAAGCAGCGGTGGAGGAGGACGAGGTAGCCAACACTGGTTTTTGGTTTTAATTATTTTTTTATTAGGGTACACTCCAAAAGAGTGTGAAATATCTAAAATACAAGAATGAGCAATTGCGCTGTAGTATAAAAATGGCTGATTAAGGCCGGTATACATGTCTATTCTGCACAAGTCCTGTGGGATCCATGCCTGGTTCATTTTAATAAATGTGAGCTTGTCCACATTGGCTGTGGACAGGCGGCTCAGGCGGCTGCGCTTGTCTGTGATGACGCCCCCTGCCGTGCTAAACACACGTTCAGATAATACACTGGCTGCAGGGCAGGCCAGCACCTCCAAGGCGTAAAGGGCAAGCTCAGGCCATGTGCCCAATTTGGAGACCCAGAAGTTGAAGGGGGCAGACCCGTCATTCAGTACGTGTAGGCGTGTGCACACATACTGCTCCACCATGTTGGTGAAATGCTGCCTCCTGCTAAGACGTTTCATATCAGCTGGTGGTGCTGGTTGTTGTGGCATGCTGACAAAGCTTTTCCACATTTCAGCCATGCTAACCCTGCCTTCTGAGGTGCTGGTGGTGCCCCAGCTGCGTTGGAGACCTCTTCCTTCGCCTTGTGCTTCCACTCTGCCCCCGCTGTCAGGTGGGAATACCACCAGCAGCGAGTCTACCAGCGTGGGCTTGTACTCGCGCATCTTATGATCACGCTCCAGTGACGGAATTAAGGACGGTACGTTGTCCTTGTAACGAGGATCCATCAGCGTGGCCACCCAGTAATCAGCACAGGTTAGAGCAGACCTGGGCAAACTACGGCCCGCGGGCCGTATACGGCCCGGCGGACCTTTTAATCCGGCCCCCGGGCGGAGCCAGAGGCGTGCCAAGCAACGATACCCCTCCTCCGCGAATGAAGAGGACTTCCGACTCGGCGTGCTGCGTGTGGCATGGCGCGGTGGCAGGGAGGCAGCGTCAGTACTGTCTAGGTAAGACACAGCAGGGGGGGGGTGCCTCGTGCGAGCCGTACCCGGGACCCGGCCGGCCGCAATTATTCCCTTCTCTGTAACAGCGCAGCGCCCGCGGCTCTCATAGTATCGGCTGTGACTGTCTGACACTGACAGTCACAGAGCCGACAAGCATGAAGCTGCGGCCGCCTCCCCCTGTGCTGTGTGTAGTCAGTGTGACTAACACATGGCTGATCATCTCTGAGCATTACGTTTCTAAAGGCAAGGGGGGGGGGGGGAGGGGTGTGTACTATTGTAAGGGGGGGGGTGTTCTGTATATGATGGGGGGGCCGGGGGGGTGTTCTGTACACAAGGGGACAATGGCTGGATTCACAGGGGACAATGGCTGGATTCACAGGGGACAATGGCTGGATTCACATTGGACAATGGCTGGATTCACAGGGGGACAATGGCTGGATTCACAGGGGACAATGGCTGGATTCACATGGGGACAATGGCTGGATTCACAGTGGGACAATGGCTGGATTCACAGGGGGACAATGGCTGGATTCACAGGGGGACAATGGCTGGATTCACAGGGGGACAATGGCTGGATTCACAGGGGGACAATGGCTGGATTCACAGGGGACAATGGCTGGATTCACAGGGGACAATGGCTGGATTCACAGGGGACAATGGCTGGATTCACAGGGGGACAATGGCTGGATTCACAGGGGGACAATGGCTGGATTCACAGGGGGACAATGGCTGGATTCACAGGGGGACAATGGCTGGATTCACAGGGGGACAATGGCTGGATTCACAGGGGGACAATGGCTGGATTCACAGGGGGACAATGGCTGGATTCACAGGGGGACAATGGCTGGATTCACAGGGGACAATGGCTGGATTCACAGGGGACAATGGCTGGATTCACAGGGGGACAATGGCTTTCACTAATATGAGTCACAAATAGTGAAAAATGTTCATTGTTTTGGGAAATTTTGTTTAATAAATTTAAATTTTTTTCTTGTAAGGCAACCTCACTTTTTCATTGTTTAACTATAACAAGTACTCGTACCAGTTGTCCAACAATGATATTTACTGCTTTTTATAAAGAAATACAATTGATTTTATGCAGTATTGAGTTTAGCCTTTTGGCCCGGCCCTCCAAAATATTTTCAGTTTCTCATGTGGCCCCATCGAAAAAATAATTGCCCACCCCTGGGTTAGAGGGTGGGCAACTCGGCGGTCGTTGCAGACACACTGCAGCATGTAATCACTCATGTGTGCCAGGCTGCCCAGAGGCAACGAAGAGCTGTCCTCTGTGGGAGGTGTATCGTCTGTGTCCTCTGTATCCCCCCAGCCACGCACCAGTGATGGCCATGAGCTGGTCTGGGTGCCACCCTGCTGTGAACAAGGTTCCTCCTCCTCCATCTCCTCCTCCTCCTCATCCTCCACCTCGTCATCCTCCAGAACTGTGCCCTGGCTGGACAATTGTGTACCTGGCATTTGTGGGTGCAGGAACCCACCCTCGGAGCCACTTGTGAATGACTGCCCGGAAACCCTATGAAATGATCCCTCTTCCTCCTCCTTCTCTGACATATCGGGGTAATTTTTAAGGAATCTCTGCACCACCAAATTCAGCACATGCGCCAGGCAAGGGATGTGCGTCAAACCGGCTAGTCCCAGAGCTGCTACGAGATTTCAACCATTATTGCAGACTACCAGGCCTGGCTTGAGGCTCACTGGCACCAACCACTCATCGGTCTGTTGTTCAAGGCCCGTCCACAGCTCCTGCGCGGTGTGACATTTGTCCCACAAACAGAAATTTTAAAACTGCCTGCTGTCGTTTACCCCTGGCTGTGCTGAAATTGGTGGTGAAGGTGTTACGCTGACCGGATGAGGAGCCGGTAGAGGATGAGGAAGCAGAGTAGGAGGAGGAAGCAACAGGAGGCAAACTGAAGCGCCCTGCAATCCTCGGTGGTGGAAGGACATGTGCCAAACTGCTATCCCCCTCAGGCCCAGCCGCCACTGCATTTACCCAGTGTGCTGTTATGGAGATATAACGTCCCTGACCGTGCTTACTGGTCCTCGTATCCGTAGTGAGGTGCACCTTGCCACAGATGGCGTTGCGCAGTGCACACCTGATTTTGTCCCCCACTTGGTTGTGCAGGGAAAAGATGGCTCGCCTGGAAAAGTAGTGGCGGCTGGGCACGACGTACTGTGGGACAGCCACCACCATAAGGCCTTTAAAACTCTCCGTCTCTACCAGACGGAATGACAGCATTTCAAAGGCCAGTAATTTAGAAATGCTGGCATTCAGGGCCAGGGATAGCGGTTGGGTAGGGGGGTACTTCCTCTTCCGCTCCAGTGTTTGGGAGATGGAGAGCTGAATGCTTCTGTGGGACATTGTGGAGATGCTTGGTGACCCAGGTGTTGGTGTTGCTGGCAGATGCGGGGTGCCAGGTGGCACTGTCACTCCAGAGGTGGATGAAGAGGCCGAGACTGCAGCAGAAGAGGAAGCAGGAGGAGCCAGAGACCTTTCTTGGTTTTTGAGGTGTCTACTCCACTGCAGCTCGTGCTTTGCACTTAAATGCCTGGTCATGCAGGTTGTGCTCAGGTTGAGAACGTTTATGTCTCGCTTCAGGCTCTGATTGCACAGCGTGCAAACCACTTGTGTCTTGTCGTCAGCACATTGTCTGAAGAACTGCCACGCCAGGGTACACCTTGGAGCTGGCTTTGGTGTGCTCGATCCCTTGCTGCGGTGGGCAGTAGCAGGCGTACTGTCTAGGGGACGGCCGCTCCGCTTTTGCACCCTGCTCCCTCTTCTGCTGTGCTGGTGGCTCTGTGCGACCACCGCCTCTTCCTCCGAACTATACAGGTCACTCCCATGACCCTGATTCCATGTGGGGTCGAGGACCTCATCGTCCTCCAAATCATCTATCACCCAGTCTTCACCCCTGCCCTCCTTGTCGGTCTGCACACTTTCGAAAGCCCCAGCAGTTGGCACCTGTGTTTTGTCATCATCCGAGACGTGCTGCGATGGTCCTCCCATGTACTCATCTTGAAACATAAGTGGTTGGGCATCGGTGCACTCAATCTCTTCCACTTCTGGGGCAGGGATAGGTGGATGGCCCTAGGAAACCTTGCTAACAGAGTCATCAAAATGCAGAAGAGACTGCTGCATGACTTGGGGCTCAGACTGCTTGGCTGATTTGCAAGGGGGTGAGGTGAAAGACTGATTGACATCGACTGCAGGTGCCAACTCTGATCTTTCAGCAGGAGACTGGGTGGGAGACAATGAGAAGGAACTGGAGGCACTGTCAGCAACCCAATCTACTATCGCCTGTACTTGTTCTGGCCTCACCATTCGTGGAGCCGCATTAGGCCCGAGCAAATACCGCTGCAGGTTCTGTCGCCTACTCGCACCTGAGGAAGGTGTTTCACTTGTGCGTGTAGCTGGCACAGATCGACCACGTCCTCTCCCTGCAATAGGAGCTCCACCAGCAGCACCACGACCTGTGCCACGTCCCTTATTTGATGTTCTGCTCATACACTGCTCAAAAAAATAAAGGGAACACTTAAACAACACAATGTAACTCCAAGTCAATCACACTTCTGTGAAATCAAACTGTCCACTTAGGAAGCAACACTGAGTGACAATCAATTTCACATGCTGTTGTGCAAATGGGATAGACAACAGATGGAAATTATAGGCAATTAGCAAGACACCCCCAATAAAGGAGTGGTTCTGCAGGTGGTGACCTGACCACTTCTCAGTTCCTATGCTTCCTGGCTGATGTTTTGGTCACTTTTGAATGCTGCCGGTGCTTTCACTCTAGTGGTAGCATGAGACGGAGTCTACAACCCACACAAGTGGCTCAGGTAGTGCAGCTTATCCAGGATGGCAAATCAATGCGAGCTGTGGCAAGAAGGTTTGCTGTGTCTGTCAGCATAGTGTCCAGAGCATGGAGGCGCTACCAGGAGACAGGCCAGTACATCAGGAGACGTGGAGGAGGCCGTAGGAGGGCAACAACCCAGCAGCAGGACCGCTACCTCCGCCTTTGTGCAAGGAGGAACAGGAGGAGCACTGCCAGAGCCCTGCAAAATGACCTCCAGCAGGCCACAAATGTGCATGTGTCTGCTCAAACGGTCAGAAACAGACTCCATGAGGGTGATATGAGGGCCCGACGTCCACAGGTGGGGGTTGTGCTTACAGCCCAACACCGTGCAGGACGTTTGGCATTTGCCAGAAAACACCAAGATTGGCAAATTCGCCACTGGGGCCCTGTGCTCTTCACAGATGAAAGCAGGTTCACACTGAGCACATGTGACAGACGTGACAGAGTCTGGAGACGCTGTGGAGAACGTTCTGCTGCCTGCAACATCCTCCAGCATGACCGGTTTGGCATTGGGTCAGTAATGGTGTGGGGTGGCATTTCTTTGGAGGGCCGCACAGCCCTCCATGTGCTCGCCAGAGGTAGCCTGACTGCCATTAGGTACCGAGATGAGATCCTCAGACCCCTTGTGAGACCATATGCTGGTGCGGTTGGTCCTGGGTTCCTCCTAATGCAAGACAATGCTAGACCTCATGTGGCTGGAGTGTGTCAGCAGTTCCTGCAAGACGAAGGCATTGAAGCTATGGACTGGCCCGCCCGTTCCCCAGACCTGAATCCAATTGAGCACATCTGGGACATCACGTCTCGCTCTATCCACCAACAGACTGTCCAGGAGTTGGCAGATGCTTTAGTCCAGGTCTGGGAGGAGATCCCTCAGGAGACCGTCCACCACCTCATCAGGAGCATGCACAGGCATTGTAGGGAGGTCATACAGGCACGTGGAGGCCACACACACTACTGAGCCTCATTTTGACTTGTTTTAAGGACATTACATCAAAGTTGGATCAGCCTGTAGTGTGTTTTTCCACTTTAATTTTGAGGGTGACTCCAAATCCAGACCTCCATGGGTTAAAAAATTTGATTTCGATATTTTTTTTTGGTTTGATTTTGTTGTCAGCACATTCAACTATGTAAAGAACAAAGTATTTCAGAAGAATATTTAATTAATTCAGATCTAGGATGTGTTATTTTTGTGTTCCCTTTATTTTTTTGAGCAGTGTATTTCTCAAATTTAGGATCTTGCCCTAAATGGGTGTTTAATAGCAGAATAGAGCGACACTATGTAAAGGTTGTATCTCACACGTACAGATGCAGACTAGGCCGCAATTTAAGTTTTTTGCCCAAAATTTTTTTTTTCAAATAACAGAATAGAACCACAGTATGTAAAGTGTGTATTTCACACGTACAGATCCAGACTAGGCCACAATTTAAGTTTTTTGCCCAAAATTGTTGTTTTTCAAATAACAGAATAGAACCACAGTATCTAAAGTGTGTATCTCACACGTACAGATCCAGACTAGGCCGCAATTTAAGTTTTTTTGCCCAAAATTGTTGTTTTTCAAATAACAGAATAGAACAACAGTTTGTAAAGTGTGTATTTCACACGTACAGATCCAGACTAGGCCGCAATTTAAGTTTTTTGCCCAAAATGGCTGTTTTGCTAATAGCAGAATAGAACCACATTATCTAAAGGGTGTATCTCACAATGACATATGCAGCAAAGGCTGCAAAATTTAGTTTTTTGCCCAAAAGTTTTTTTTTTTACTAACAGAATATGAAAGCTGTATATAACGCTTGAATTTCACACGTGCAGATGCACCAAGGGCTGCAAAATTGTGTATTTTGCCCAAAAAGGGTGTTTTTAAAAACCCAGAAAATTATAGCTGTATTTCTAGCTTAAATTGCACACTGACTAATCCTGCAAAGGCACTAGATGTTGGATATTGCCAAAAAAGGGTGTTTTTTTAAAACCAGATTATTATTGCAGTATTTCAAGCTTGGATTTGAATTTCACAAAAGCACAGATGCAGTGCTTGTGCACTGAGCTTGCATACAATGGCCGCCGCTGCCCACCTGACTAACAGACGGATAAAAGTTATTTTTCTCTGTCACTGGGCTCAGGGCAGGGTAAAAAGATTGTGCACAGGGGCGTGGCTTGACAGTCCGGCAAGATGGCAGCTTAGAGAAAGAGCTCCGCCGTCCTGAGCTATTACAGGAGCCTCATTAGCCCGGTGTCTGACTCCCATGGGGAAATCGCTGCCCTCAAAACGATCCAGAGGCAGCACGGAACCTAATTTGAGGAATCACAGCATAGCAGCATACTTAGACCGCCGTGCTCCAGCGCCGACTGTTCCCTGGGGCCTGAGGCGCGAAACTATCGCGGGCGCCATTACAGGAGGAGACAGAGGAGAGGCTCCTCTGCCGCAGCATCCGGATCAAAGCGGTCTGCAGCAGGTAACCAGCTCCCCCTTATCTCCGCTGGCTGAGGAGTTTATATACAGGCCTGTCACACAGGAGGGGACATTGGGCATAGCTGGGCAGTCCCCAGTGCCCGAATCGACCGCAAACATGCCGCCAAAAATGGCGCCCAATCGCAGGAATACCCTAGCCACACCGTCCCAGCGCAGGAGGGATTGGGCTGAGCCCCCTGAGGACCCCTTGGACCACCTTCAGGCCAAAGGGAGATTAGAGGGGGAAGATACCCCTTGGGACTCACAGTCTGACATGAATGATGACACAGATGAAGGTGCCATGCAGTTATCGCAATCATCAGCTTCTTTGCTAAAGTCCTTACAGCACCTTCCTACCAAGGAGGATTTTAAGAATCTTATAAAAGAAGTGAGAAGTACGTGTAAAACAGAAATCTCGTCCTTGCGTCAGGACTTTAAACAGGTTGCGGCCAGGGTAGATTCTCTAGAAACAGAACATGATGTCACTCGCAAATATATTGCTCATCTCCAATCTACTATATCAAGATGCTCCCAGGTTGTTCGGGATAACTCCAGGCATTTAGAGGACCTTGACAACAGGGGCCGCAAACACAACATCAGAGTGAGGGGCCTGCCTGAACAGGAATCAGAAGAAAATATACATGAGGTCCTAAATGACTTATTTAATACCATATTGGGGTCCCCACCTTCCCACATTATCAAGATGGATCGTGCTCATAGGGCCCTGCGCCCCAAAAACGCATCAGCACAGCCCCGGGATGTCATATGCTGCATCACGGATTTTCAGCTCAAAGAAGCTATAATGTCCAAAGCCTGCACACTCCGAGTCATTGACTTTCATGGTGTCCATGTACAACTTTACCAGAACTTATCATGGCTGACCCTGCAAAAAAGACGAATACTTCAACCTCTCTTAGCTTCCATGAGGCAGAAGAAAATTGCCTACCGTTGGGGATATCCATTTGCGCTTATTGCTAATAAAAACGGGAAAGCTGTGCCTTTGGGGACCCATGCGGACTTGTCTGCCTTTTGCGATACGCTGGGGGTTCCTGCACCCCCTATTGACGACTGGGAGGTCCCTGACCCGATGATGGCGCCTCCCCCAGTCTGGGAGCAAGTAAGAAGCAAGAACCGTAGATCCCTGTCAGGAAAAGAATCCAGGGGATCCACATTGAGAGATGAACTGACCTGATTTGCTGTGATCTAAGTAGTATCTTAATGCTCGTCTCCTAAAAGTTTGTCACTTTGAATGGCGGCTGATGTTCTTCATACGTTTTTCTTGCCTTACCGTTAGAGTGTAACGTTTTGTAAAGCTTCCCTAGAGCTCAGTTTCTATGCATACCGTTCTAACACTGTTTTGTTCTTTATGCCGGGTATGTTCAACCATGCCACCACAGGGGGATTGACCTTTTTTGCCCTCTTCCTCTCCTTTGTTCTCTCGGGAACTGAGGAAATGAGACAGGGCCATATCAGAAGTTGCAGGCCTTATCTGAATGCCCCCGCCTGGACGTTAAAGTCCAATGTTTGGATTATTCCTATCAGTCTCTTCTCTATGCTATTGTCTTGTGTGTCCCCTTGTACCCTCGTGTGTCCCATGTCCTATTATCTGTTTGATGTGCCTAAGGATATTGACTATGTTTTTTTGCAGATTTTCGGCTGGGGTGTCTGGAGTGAGGTTTCCTGGAGGACTATCTTCTGCTCTCAAAATAACAAGTACATGGCCCAACCAATCTCTCCGCCACGATTAAGTGTATGTCTTTAAACGTCAAAGGCCTAAACTCCAATGTTAAGAGGAGACTGGCCCTGACGGAGTGTCGTACTCAAAAAGCCGAGGTAGTCTTCCTCCAGGAGACACACTTTGACGCTACGGGAACATTTAAATTTGCAGCTGGACTATTCACCAAAACGTATTCTGCATTTAATGATAAAAAAAAGGCTGGAGTTACGATCCTTTTATCTGTTAATTGCCTACTCCAGGTGACCTCACAGATATCTGACCCTCAGGGTCGCTACATTATCCTGCAAGCAACCTTGCATGGTACCCCCATTGTCCTCTGTAATTTATATGCTCCGAATTCCAAACAGATCTCCTTCCTCACTAAGGTGCTCACGAAGGTTACTCATTTACTTCCAGCAGCACTTATTGTGGGAGGTGATTTTAATATCTCCTTCTCTGAAACGCTAGACAGACAGACGTTAGCAGAAAAGCCTCCTTCCAGAGAGCAGGCTAGGCGTTCACGCCTTTTTAGACGATTAGTGAGAAAATTTGCGTTGTATGACTTGTGGCGAGTGAATTACCCTACATCCAGGACGTTTACGTTCTACTCACATCCTCACAGTACGCACACTCGAATTGATTACTTCTTAGGTAATATCCCCACAATGCGCTTAATGATGGACGCTGATATAGGGTCTATCACGTGGTCAGACCACGTGCCTATTTTTTTTACGTTAAACACTAGACATCCAATTACTAGGGTTTGCCACTGGCGCTTAACCACCTCCGGACCGCTGTACGCAGATTCGCGTTCCGGAGGTGGCAGCGCTGCGCACAATCACGCATATACGCGTCATCTCGCGAGACGCGAGATTTCGCTCAAAGCCTGCCCGCGCATGCGCATCGCGGGCCGGCAAAATTCAAAGAAGAAGTTCGTCACCAGCCTGCCAGCAATGATCATTGGCTGGCAGGCTGGCGATTTTCAAAAAATCCAATCAAAAGTCATATAACAGATCATATTAGTAAATATGATCTGTTATATGGCTTCTCTGCTTCTCTGCTGGTCCTTTTCGTCGGTTGGATCCAGCAGAGAAGCAGACTGAACTGTGAGTACACCAACACTACACCTTAGCCCCTGATCACCCCCCTGCACCCCAATTAACCCTTTGATCACCCCTTTGATCGCCCCTGTCAATCACTAGTGAAAGGAAAAAAAGTGATCAGTGTAAACTGTCACTTTTTTTTTTTCACTGGTATTGGCTGTTAGGTTTTAGGGATAGTTTAGGCCCCTTGGTTAGGTAGTTAGCGTCAGTTAGCGCCCACCCCACCGCACCGCAGTCACTTTTATTCGCTGAATAGCGTATCGCTAATCAGCATTTGTACTTTTATAGTATCTGTAAGTGATCAAAACTGATCACGGTCAGATCTATAATAGTATTAGTGTCACTTTAGTTCGCCCTCCACCCAAAACGCAGTGTTTGCCCGATCAGGCCTGATCGGTCGCCCACACGTGCGTTCACCCACGCCCGCCCCACCGCAGTGACAAAAAAATATATATTTTTTGATCACTGCACATTCATTTTACACGCACTGCGGCGATAAAAAAATCAGTTTTGATATTTTTTATCAACCGCAGCGGCCTCCGGTACTTCGCTAGCCTCCCCTTTGTAAGACAGGCTTGCTTTTTTTCTTGGGTAGTCTCAGGGAATACCCCTAAATTTAGTAGTCCAAAATGTCAAACAGGGGGTATTCTTCTGAAGAGGCCTACAGGATTCTGACCCAGTCGGATGAGGAGTGGGAACCCTCATCTGATGAATCTAGCGGGTCAGAATATGAACCTGTGGAAAGCAGTGGCTCTCTGACCCAAAGTTCGGACGAGGAGGTGGAGGTCCCTGGCAGCACCAGGCGTACCCGGCCCCGTGTCGCTAGACCACAGGTTATGCAGGATCCGCTTCAAGAGCAGCAGAGTGGGGCTGTCGCTGCCGGATCACGTGGTGAGGCATACACCAGCAGCGCAGCCCTCCCTGGACCTAGTACCAGCACTGCCGTACAACATGGTGACGTGGCGAGCACCAGAAGGGCAGTTGAAGCTGGTACGGTGGCACGTGCACTAGTTACCCCGTCGCAGCCACCGCACAGACAGGCCCGTAGAGCCCCTAGAATCCTTGAGGTGCTGGCAAACCCTGATTGGCAGTCACCAACTTCAGCCGCACCTGTAGTTCCCCCTTTCACCGCCCAGTCTGGAGTTCGGGTTGAGACGGCTCAAATCGGATCGGCCCTGGGATTTTTTGAGCTGTTCTTGACTGCGGAGCTCTTGGACTTAGTCGTGGCAGAGACCAACCAGTATGCCACACAATTTATATCCGCCAACCCGGGAAGCTTTTATGCCCAGCCTTTCCGGTGGAAACCAGTCCAAGTTTCCGAACTTAAAATTTTTTTGGGCCTTCTCCTCAACATGGGCCTGACAAAAAAGCATGAATTGCGGTCATATTGGTCAACGCACCCGATTCATCACATGCCCATGTTCTCTGCTGCTATGTCCAGGGCACGATTTGAGGCCATCCTCCGTTTCCTGCATTTTAGCGACAACACCACCTCCCGTCCCAGAGGCCACCCAGCTTTTGACCGGCTCCACAAAATTCGGCCCCTCATAGACCATTTCAACCAGAAATTTGCAGATTTGTATACCCCCGAGCAAAACATCTGCGTAGACGAGTCCCTAATACATTTTACCGGGCGCCTTGGCTTCAAACAGTACATCCCAAGCAAGCGTGCCCGGTATGGGGTCAAATTGTATAAGCTATGTGAAAGGGCCACAGGCTATACCCACAAATTTCGGATCTATGAGGGAAAAGATCAGACCCTGGAGCCGGTCAGTTGCCCTGACTACCTGGGGAGCAGTGGGAAGACAGTCTGGGACTTGGTGTCACCCTTATTCGGCAAGGGGTACCATCTTTATGTGGACAATTTTTACACAAGTGTGGCCCTCTTTAGGCATTTGTTTCTAGAACGGATTTGCGCCTGTGGCACCGCGCGAACTAGTCGCGTGGGCTTCCCCCAACGGCTTGTAACCACCCGTCTTGCAAGGGGGGAGAGGGCTGCCTTGTGTAACGAAGAACTGCTCGCGGTGAAATGGAGAGACAAGCGTGACGTTTACATGCTCTCCTCCATTCACGCAGACACGACAATCCAAATTGAGCGAGCAACCCGTGTCATTGAAAAGCCCCTCTGTGTCCACGACTATAATGCGCTCATGGGAGGGGTGGACTTCAATGACCAGATGTTGTCTCCGTATTTAGTTTCCCGCAGAACCAGACGCTGGTATAAGAAGGTGTCTGTATATTTAATTCAATTGGCGCTGTACAATAGTTTTGTTCTCTACAGTAAGGCTGGGAGAACACGATCTTTCCTCAAATTCCAGGAAGAGATCATCGAGAACCTCCTTTACCCAGGAGGTTCCGTGGCCCCATCCACCAGTGTAGTTAGCCGTCTACACGAGCGACATTTCCCCAGTGTCGTTCCTGGTACCTCAACCCAACCGTCACCCCGAAAAAGATGTCGTGTCTGTAGCAGGAGTGGAATAAGGCGTGACACCCGCTATTTCTGTCCTGACTGTCCTGACCACCCTGCCCTATGCTTTGGTGAGTGTTTCCGGAAGTACCACACACAGGTACACCTAGCATAGGGATTGCATCTCACGGGACAGGCACACAGGGCTATTAGGGCCCTTTTACTCTCAGCTGCTGCAAACCTCTCCTTTCACCTGGGATAAAGTGCATAACGTACTTCGCCACATCTTTGGGCGATTTGCGCTTTGCACATTGTCCCATGGGGAAGGAGAGGTTTGTTCTATAAAGGTAAAAAAAACTAAACAAAAAAAAAATTACCGGTAAGTAAAAAAGTTCAAAAAGTTAAAAAAAGTTAATATGTTCTGTTCTAAAGTTAATAAAGTTATTGCTTTGCGGCCTGGTTTTTTCTTTTTTGTTTTGTTTTTTTTTACCTTCCAGGTGGACCAACCGATCGACCAGCTGCAGCACTGATGTGCATTCGGACAGAAGCATTGCGCTGCTGTCAGATTACACGCAAGTCGGTGTATGCGGCGCTGCAAGACGAGATTTCTCCTCTGCAGTAAAAGATATGTTTGCCGAGGCATATGAGCTGAGGAGGTGGCGGTGTTCATATACTTTGGCAAACACTTTGTATATATATAAAAAAAAAAATCCCGGCAATGATTTATTCATCCACATCGATTGACGTGAATGGAGAAATCTGGTTTGCCAGGGCATACGAGCTGAAGTGGGTATGGATGTTGGGCGGAGCTCCTATGTCCTGGCAGACGCCTTTCCCCTCCTTTTTCTTTTTTTGGCAGAGATTTTTTCATCCACATTGATCGATGCGAATGAAGAAATCTGTGCCGTTCATTTTTTTCTTTCAGCCCAGAGGCTGAACGGAAAAAAAAAATCTCATTACCCGTATGCTCAATATAAGGAGAATAGCAGAAACTCCTAATGCTGGGCATACATGTAATGATTGCGGAGACCCTCAAATGCCAGGGCAGTACAAACACCCCACAAATAACACCATTTTGGAAAGAAGACACCCCAAGGTATTCGCTGAGGGGCATATTGAGTCCATGAAAGATTGAAATTTTTGTCCCAAGTAAGCGGAGAGGGAGACTTTGTGAGAACAAAATCAAAAAAATCAATTTCCGCTAACTTGTGCCAAAATTTTTTTTTTTCAATGAACTCGCCATGCCCCTCATTGAATACCTTGGGGTGTCTTCTTTCCAAAATGGGGTCACATGTGGGGTATTTATACTGCCCTGGCATTTTAGGGGCCCCAAAGCGTGAGAAGAAGCCTGGTATCCAAATGTCTAAAAATGCCCTCCTAAAAGGAATTTGGGCCCCTTTGCCCACCTAGGCTGCAAAAAAGTGTCACACATCTGGTATCTCTGTATTCAGAAGAAGTTGAGGAATGTGTTTTGGGGTGTCTTTTTACATATACCCATGCTGGGTGAGATAAATATCTTGGTCAAATGCCAACTTTGTATAAAAAAATGGGAAAAGTTGTCTTTTGCCAAGATATTTCTCTCACCCAGCATGGGTATATGTAAAATGACACCACAAAACACATTCCCCACCTTCTCCTGAGTACGGAGATACCAGATGTGTGACACTTTTTTGCAGCCTAGGTGGGCAAAGGGGCCCACATTCCAAAGAGCACCTTTCGGATTTCACAGGTCATTTACCTACTTACCACACATTAGGGCCCCTGGAAAATGCCAGGGCAGTATAACTACCCCACAAGTGACCCCATTTTGGAAAGAAGACACCCCAAGGTATTCCGTGAGGGGCATGGCGAGTTCCTAGAATTTTTTATTTTTTGTCACAAGTTAGTGGAAAATGATGATTTTTTTTTTTTTTTTTTTTCATACAAAGTCTCATATTCCACTAACTTGTGACAAAAAATAAAAACTTCCATGAACTCACTATGCCCATCAGCGAATACCTTGGGGTCTCTTCTTTCCAAAATGGGGTCACTTGTGGGGTAGTTATACTGCCCTGGCATTCTAGGGGCCCAAATGTGTGGTAAGGAGTTTGAAATCAAATTCTGTAAAAAATGACCTGTGAAATCCGAAAGGTGCTCTTTGGAATATGGGCCCCTTTGCCCACCTAGGCTGCAAAAAAGTGTCACACATCTGGTATCTCCGTACTCAGGAGAAGGTGGGGAATGTGTTTTGGGGTGTCATTTTATATATACCCATGCTGGCTGAGAGAAATATCTTGGCAAAAGACAACTTTTCCCATTTTTTTATACAAAGTTGGCATTTGACCAAGATATTTATCTCACCCAGCATGGGTATATGTAAAAAGACACCCCAAAACACATTCCTCAACTTCTCCTGAATACAGAGATACCAGATGTGTGACACTTTTTTGCAGCCTAGGTGGGCAAAGGGGCCCACATTCCAAAGAGCACCTTTCGGATTTCACAGGTCATTTTTTACTGAATTTGATTTCAAACTCCTTACCACACATTTGGGCCCCTAGAATGCCAGGGCAGTATAACTACCCCACAAGTGACCCCATTTTGGAAAGAAGAGACCCCAAGGTATTCGCTGATGGGCATAGTGAGTTCATGGAAGTTTTTATTTTTTGTCACAAGTTAGTGGAATATGAGACTTTGTATGAAAAAAAAAAAAAAAAAAAAAATCATCATTTTCCACTAACTTGTGACAAAAAATAAAAAATTCTAGGAACTCGCCATGCCCCTCACGGAATACCTTGGGGTGTCTTCTTTCCAAAATGGGGTCACTTGTGGGGTAGTTATACTGCCCTGGCATTCTAGGGGCCCAAATGTGTGGTAAGGAGTTTGAAATCAAATTCTGTAAAAAATGACCTGTGAAATCCGAAAGGTGCTCTTTGGAATATGGGCCCCTTTGCCCACCTAGGCTGCAAAAAAGTGTCACACATCTGGTATCTCCGTACTCAGGAGAAGGTGGGGAATGTGTTTTGGGGTGTCATTTTATATATACCCATGCTGGCTGAGAGAAATATCTTGGCAAAAGACAACTTTTCCCATTTTTTTATACAAAGTTGGCATTTGACCAAGATATTTATCTCACCCAGCATGGGTATATGTAAAAAGACACCCTAAAACACATTCCTCAACTTCTCCTGAATACAGAGATACCAGATGTGTGACACTTTTTTGCAGCCTAGGTGGGCAAAGGGGCCCACATTCCAAAGAGCACCTTTCGGATTTCACAGGTCATTTTTTACTGAATTTGATTTCAAACTCCTTACCACACATTTGGGCCCCTAGAATGCCAGGGCAGTATAACTACCCCACAAGTGACCCCATTTTGGAAAGAAGAGACCCCAAGGTATTCGCTGATGGGCATAGTGAGTTCATGGAAGTTTTTATTTTTTGTCACAAGTTAGTGGAATATGAGACTTTGTATGAAAAAAAAAAAAAAAAAAAATCATCATTTTCCACTAACTTGTGACAAAAAATAAAAAATTCTAGGAACTCGCCATGCCCCTCACGGAATACCTTGGGGTGTCTTCTTTCCAAAATGGGGTCACTTGTGGGGTAGTTATACTGCCCTGGCATTCTAGGGGCCCAAATGTGTGGTAAGGAGTTTGAAATCAAATTCTGTAAAAAATGACCTGTGAAATCCGAAAGGTGCTCTTTGGAATATGGGCCCCTTTGCCCACCTAGGCTGCAAAAAAGTGTCACACATCTGGTATCTCCGTACTCAGGAGAAGGTGGGGAATGTGTTTTGGGGTGTCATTTTATATATACCCATGCTGGCTGAGAGAAATATCTTGGCAAAAGACAACTTTTCCCATTTTTTTATACAAAGTTGGCATTTGACCAAGATATTTATCTCACCCAGCATGGGTATATGTAAAAAGACACCCTAAAACACATTCCTCAACTTCTCCTGAATACAGAGATACCAGATGTGTGACACTTTTTTGCAGCCTAGGTGGGCAAAGGGGCCCACATTCCAAAGAGCACCTTTCGTATTTCACAGGTCATTTTTTACTGAATTTGATTTCAAACTCCTTACCACACATTTGGGCCCCTAGAATGCCAGGGCAGTATAACTACCCCACAAGTGACCCCATTTTGGAAAGAAGAGACCCCAAGGTATTCGCTGATGGGCATAGTGAGTTCATGGAAGTTTTTATTTTTTGTCACAAGTTAGTGGAATATGAGACTTTGTATGAAAAAAAAAATAAAAAAAAAATCATCATTTTCCACTAACTTGTGACAAAAAATAAAAAGTTCTATGAACTCACTATGCCCATCAGCGAATACCTTGGGGTCTCTTCTTTCCAAAATGGGGTCACTTGTGGGGTAGTTATACTGCCCTGGCATTCTAGGGGCCCAAATGTGTGGTAAGGAGTTTGAAATCAAATTCTGTAAAAAATGACCTGTGAAATCCGAAAGGTGCTCTTTGGATAATGGGCCCCTTTGCCCACCTAGGCTGCAAAAAAGTGTCACACATCTGGTATCTCTGTATTCAGGAGAAGTTGAGGAATGTGTTTTGGGGTGTCTTTTTACATATACCCATGCTGGGTGAGAGAAATATCTTGGTCAATTGCCAACTTTGTATAAAAAAATGGGAAAAGTTGTCTTTTGCCAAGATATTTCTCTCACCCAGCATGGGTATATATAAAATGACACCCCAAAACACATTCCCCACCTTCTCCTGAGTACGGAGATACCAGATGTGTGACACTTTTTTGCAGCCTAGGTGGGCAAAGGGGCCCATATTCTAAAGAGCACCTTTCGGATTTCACAGGTCATTTTTTACAGAATTTGATTTCAATCTACAGGACCAAAATGATTAATTTGATTATGTAGGCATAAATCGCAGTGTGGAGATTATAAGTAAGCAACAAAAAAAAAAAAAAGGTTTAGTGGGGTGACAGAAGCCCTTTAAGGAAAAATACAATCTACCTGAGTCCTCTAGATGGCAGCATATACAAATTCAGCACTTGCTTAGAACCCTATTTAATGATACGAAGGTATCTACTCCGACAATGTTTGAACGACTTTGTAAACTCTCGACCTCTACCAGGGGTCTTATATCAGACATATATGCTCTTCTCTCAACTCCAGAATCCCCACGGGTTATGCGGCATGCGTATATGTCTAAATGGGAGAGATAAAAGCAAAGATATAGGACGGCTCTCCCTCTGATTAGGGGTGGAACGGTGCTCCGAACTGATGTCGCACTCAAATCACTGACAATAATAGAAGAAGATGAATGCGCACTCAAATTTACTATGAAGCCTATTCTCAAGATGTAGGGATAAAAGCCGGCTAGCCAGACAGATCCTATAGAGCCACTGAGGAAGGAGGCAGGATAGCCTTTGAAACGCGTCTGGCGTGGAGGATAAAGGATCTATATTTGGCAAATAACCGGCAATAAGAGAAGCTAACACCGCTGCTACAACCATCGGTAAAGAAAGCGCTTTCTACTCCAAAGGAATTCAGACTGCTAATATCCGATGTAATACCGGAAATAGCAGACAGCTAACAAAGCCTGAAGCACCTGTATTGAGCACGGACGGGGATACAAGGGACGCCTAAGACAAACAGGGAACCCACTCCTTAGTGCTTCCATATCAGCTAAAGAAGCACCCCGTTCTGACTGCAGGACTATGCGGAGCAGCGACAAGCGCCCATACTAAGGCATTGGTGGAAATCTTCCTATAACAGTACACAGGCAGAGGTAAGCCTACCTATTACTCACACCACGTGGGACGCCACGAAATGGACATCATCCCGGTATATGTGAGTATAGGATCCTCTCCCTGTATTATTTAATATGGAAACTTCATATCAGTTTATATTGCGAATCTGACACTTTAGTTGTGACATTGCAACATTGTATACAAAGTAACAGAGTGGACTTCATTCCCCTCCAGGGATTGTTTCAATACTTCTGCCCAAACGTTCCTATATGCGGACATCACAGGATTTATCACTTCAACATTAACCCTTTGTTGTGTGATTACTATTCACACTATATATTTTATAACCTTATATGTTCATCAAGCCTTGGACTTTTTTCACATTATTCTGACACTGGAATTGACGGACTTTCTGGTTTTGCATAAATTTTTCACAGTTCATATATTTGTGCTATATTTTATTGTGTTTATAGTCACTTATTTAAATTGTGTTTGCATTCACTCACCTTCATTTTCAGGTTGATATATAGGATTTATAATTACTTGCTATACATAGAGAGGATTCGACTATAGCTATACAACAAGTGCTGAGCAGCTATTCTATCCAGCTCATCCACTGAGTGGCAGGATTACTGAGATAAATTTTATTAATTTTATCTATTTTTAGGTATATACCCTATTTCTTAATTGTGTTATATAATCTATGTATGTACATTTATGTATCCCTTTGATATTTGCATCTATATAATAAATATTTAGTGATGCTTTACAGATTCTGTGTGTGTCCGGATATTTGAGTGCGCATTCATCTTCTTCTATAAATGGGAGAGATACCTGGAGAAGGAAATACCGCCGAGTGATTGGCAGCTTATATGGCGTAGAGCAGCAATGTCGTCCACTTGTGTGACCTATAGAGAGAATTCCTATAAGCTTTTGATGTTTTGGTATCACACACCCCAGATGCTCAGGCACCTGAATCCTACTGTCTCTGGTACTTGTTGGAGGTGTGGCTCTGGCCAAGGGTCTTTATTTCACATCTTTTGGGACTGTCATGCCATATTCCCACTATGGAGAGAGACCCAACATCTTATATTGCAACTAATTAATACAAAATTCTCACTAGACCCATATATGTTTTTACTGAACATGCCCCCAATAGTACTAAAGAAACACGTACTCTGCTTAATACTTCACATATTGTCGGCGACTAGACGCCTTATAGCTAAATACTGGAAGAGACAGGACATACCGACTCGGCCTGATCTGTTTTCTAGTATTATGGAGGTTAGACGAATGGAATATTTATCTGCGCTTATCAATAACTCTATAGACAAATTTCAAAAGGTAGGGCAGCCTTGGGACACATTCACAGAGACTGCTGAATAGTATCCTTCTCACCCTCCCCCACCCCCTGTCTACCCTCCTGTCCTTTGTTCATAGTAATAACAATGTTATACACTATGATTTTATAGTCGTGGGCAGTTATTGCTCAGTTATATTACTACTCCCCCGATGATCGGGTTATATACAAATTATTATTGATGGAACTGGAATTGCTTGTTATGCATTTATGTGATTTATTTGCATTGTCAAATCTTTCATATTTACTGATCACTTGATGGTCAGCAGACTCCATAAGGAAATATGTATGTTTCTTTTACTCTTATAACTTCTTTAATAAAAAGAAAATTATAAAAAAAAAAAAGATTGTGCACTGCACCCACACAACTTAATCTATGTAGATCGCTGAGTTCAATTGGAGTTCTGATAACAGATTCTGTCCTATTCTCTCCCTCACAGCAGCAGCATCATCCTATGCCTACACTAGTAAGAGCAGAGTGACGTGCAGCGCTACGTGACCCAAGCTTATATAGAGGCTGGGTCACATGCTGCACTGGCCAATCACAGCCATTAGTAGGCATGGCTTTGATGGCTTCTAAGGTCACACAGTTAAACGCTTGTTGATTGGCTGCTCTGCAGCCTTTCAAAAAGCGCTAAGAAATCCCTGAACACCGAACCCGAACTTTTACTGAAATGTTCGGGTTCGGGGTCCAAAAATCCAAAAGTTCGGTACAAACCCGAACTTTACAGTTCGGGTTCGCTCAACCCTATATGTAACCCTTACAGTTATGGAATGTATTGGATAACACTGACAGCATTATGTCAGTGTAAGGTCTCTTGCACACAGCTGTTGTTCGGCCATCCCGTGCACTGGGGACCGCAATTTGACGGGCAACATCCGTGCAGCTGCGACGGTTCCAGACCTATTCAACTTGAATGGGTCCGTGATCGATCAGCACCACAAAAAAAATAGAACAAGTCTGTATTGTGGACCCATTTAAGTAAATGGGTCCGCATCTGTGATGCGGTGAGCACATGGATGGTGCCCGCATATTGCGAACCCGCTGTTTGCGGGCCGCAATACGGGCCACGGCCATGTGCATGAGGCCTTATCCAATACATTCCAGAACTGTAAGGGTTACATAGCATCATAAATTAATATAATGCTATGTGACCCTGACAGTGCTGGAAGGTCAGGACGGGAGAGCGCTGCGAGTCCGGAGCATGACACTCACTCATCTGAAAGCGGCCGAAAAGTAACATGTTTTCACCCCCTAGCCTTCTAGTCCTCTGACTGGATTAACCGCTTCCCAACATGTACGGCGCTGGGCTGTACTTTAAAGATGGTGCCTGCTTGCATGCACCATAGCCGCCAGGTGACTGGTGTTTTTAACAGCATACATTTCATACATTTAACGCCTGAAATGCCGTGGTCAAATATGACCTAGGATCGAGGAAGCCAGATATGCCAAATATGACCTAGGATCGGGGAAGCCAGAGTGTGTGTGCAGCAGCCTCTGTATTACTGTGGCACGACTCCAGTGAGCATGGTAAACTCCTAAAAGAATCCAATAAAAAAGTGCCTTGAAAAGTGTTCATACCCATTGAACTTTTACACATCTTTTCATGTTACCCCGACAAACTTAAATTCATTTTATTGGGATTTTAGATGATAGACCAACACAAAGTAGCAAGTATGCATGAAGTGAAAAGAAATTGATACATGTTTTTCAAAATTTTTAATAAATACAAGTCTGGAAACTGCATTTGTATTCAACCCCAAGTCAATACTTTATAGGACCACCTTTCACAGCAATTACAGCTGCAAGTCTTATGTGGGTATGTCTGTTAACAGCTTTGCACACCCAGAGGCTAAAATATTTGCCCATTCTTCTTTGCAAAATAGCCCAAGCTCAGTCAGATTAGAGCATCTCTGAACAGCAATGTTCAAGTCTTGCCACAGGGAAGATTGGGATTTAAGTCTGGACTTTGACAATGCTTTGATGTAATCCATTCCATTGTAGCTCTGGCTGTATGTTTAGGGTCATGTTATTGTCCTGCTGGAAGGTGAACCTCCACCCAGTCTCAAGTCTTTTGCAGCCCCTACCATGTTTTTCTCAAGGATTGCCCTGTATTTAACTCCATCCATCTTCCCATCAACTCTGACCAGCTTCCCTGTCCCTACTGAAGAAACAGGTTTGTTCAGGGTCATGTGCAGCTTTCCGCCACATATACTGTAGAGTTTTGCATCTAGGCCAAAAAGTTAAACTTTGGTCTCATCTGAACAGAGCACCTTCTTCCAAATATTTGCTGTGTCACCTACATGGCTTGTGGCAAACTGCAAACGGAACGTCTTATGGCTTGCTTTCAAAAATGGCTTTCTTCTTGCCCATAAAGGCCATATTTGTGGAGTACAAAAATAATAGTTGTCCTGTGGACAGATTCATCTACCTGAGCAGTGGATCTCTGCAGCTCCTCCAGAGTGATCTTGGGCCTCTTGGCTGCTTCTCTGATTAGTGCTCTCCTTGCCTGGGCTGTCAGTTTAGGTGGACAACCATGTTTTAGTAGGTTTGCAGTTGTGCCATAGTCCTTCCATTTTCGGATTATGGATTGAACTCTCTGTGAGATGTGCAGAGCTTGGGATGTTTTTTTTTAATTAACCTAACCCTGCTTTACACTTCTCCACAACCTTATCACTGAACTGTCTGATGTGTTCCTTGGTTTTCATGATCCTTCTGATCACTAATGCTCTCTAACAAACCTCTGAGGCCTTCACAGAACAGCTGTAGTTATACAGAGAATAATTTACACACAGGTAGACTCTATTTACTAATTAAGTGACTTCTGAAGGCGATTGGTCACACTGGATGTTAGTTAGGGGTATCAGAATACAGAGGGCTGAATACAAATGCATGCCCCACTTTTTAGATTTTTATTTATAAAAAATTGTTCCAGGGGGTATGAATACTTTTTCAAGGCACTGTAAAAATTCAAATCACCTGCGCACTTTTTTTTCCAGTTTCACCCCATTTGTATTTTTTTTCCAGCTTCCCACTACATGCTATGCAATATTAAATGGAATTAGAAAGTACAACTTGTGCCACAAAAATCAAGCCCTCATATATCTATGTAAACAGATATATATATATAAAAAAGTTCCCTAGCGTCTGTCAGCAGCACAATTAATAATTAAGTCTACAACCCCCTTCAGCTCATTGAGTATTTTTGCGTCCTGTGAGCCGGACAAGTGTATTACCTTTCTCCTTAGGGCTCTTTCACACCTGCGTTCTTTTCTTCCGGCATAGAGTTCCGTCGTCGGGGCTCTATGCCGGAAGAATCCTGATCAGTTTTATCCTAATGCATTCTGAATGGAGTGAAATCCGTTCAGGATGCATCAGGGTGTCTTCAGTTCCGGAACGGAACGTTTTTTGGCCGGAGAAAATACCGCAGCATGCTGCGCTTTTTGCTCCGGCCAAAAATCCTGAAGACTTGCCGCAAGGCCGGATCCGGAATTAATGCCCATTGAAAGGCATTGATCCGGATCCGGCCTTAAGCTAAACGTCGTTTCGGCGCATTGCCGGACCCGACATTTAGCTTTTTCTGAATGGTTACCATGGCTGCCGGGACGCTAAAGTCCTGGCAGCCATGGTAAAGTGTAGTGGGGAGCGGGGGAGCAGTATACTTACCGTCCGTGCGGCTCCCTGGGCGCTCCAGAGTGACGTCAGGGCGCCCCAAGCGCATGGATCACGTGATCGCATGGCACGTCATCCATGCGCATGGGGCGCTCTGACGTCCCGGGAGCCGCGCGGACGGTAAGTATACTGCTCCCCCGCTCCTACTATGGCAACCAGGACTTTAATAGCGTCCTGGCTGCCATAGTAACACTGAAAGCATTTTGAAGACGGATCCGTCTTCAAATGCTTTCAGTACACTTGCGTTTTTCCGGATCCGGCGTGTAATTCCGGCAAGTGGAGTACACGCCGGATCCGGACAACGCAAGTGTGAAAGAGATACGAATGAGACTGAAGGAACAGCTCTCATCTGCCGTCTAGTCTCCTATCCACTTCTGTGCTTACAGGCTGGCCGGGCGTCAGAACTCTGATTGCAGAGGGCGTGTCAGGGTCGGTCTTCATTCAATGTATCCTTTTTGTCTCTGTATATTATGGTTCCTGCTGCTTGCTGTAGATAAGACAGCAGTAGTAGGGCTGTGTATATAACTTGAAAACCAGGAGGACGAAGCGAGGGGCGGTGTTGGGGGTGTGGCTTCCACAGTTTATGGCTCCAGCTGGGGTATTTACGCAGTGCAGTATCCTTCAGCAGGTTTCTTGAGCCTGCTTCAATCAGTTTGCTGCAGCTATAGATTGTTTTTTCTGGCGTTGGCTGATAAACTGCATCTGCAAGATCTTACCCTATGGACGAGGATGTTGCTATAATAGAGGAAAGAAATGCTTCTTCAAAAGAGACATCTGATGAGGATGGCTTTGATAAAGGAAAGATTTACTTTCCTGCGGAAAAAGCACAAAAATTGCTTAAGCTTGTGCAGGCCGAGGGCCAGCCTGGGGACCAGGGAGAAGCTCCCCAGAATGGTAGAGAGCCAAGGGCCTTCAAAATAGATGACTTGAACTCTGCCTTAATGCAGGAGGAGTGGAAAAAGCCAGAAAAGGCTCCTGTAATCTCTAGGAGATTCAAACTGATGTACCCCTTGGAGCAGCGGTCCCCGACCGCCGGGCCGCGGCCCAGGACCGGGCCCTGGAAGATGGTTTGCCGGGCCGCGGCGATCAGGGCAGTCTTTAACGCTGTACATTATGGAAGCGCTTCATTAGTACAGAAGGACCAGGAAGCGGTGAATGATCTGTACTCACCACTTCCTGGTCTTCGGCTCGGCTATCGGCTGTGCATGGCTGCGCACAGCGTGAAGTCTCTCTGTGACCTCACACTGTGCGCCGCTATACACAGCAGAATGAAGAGGATCGCGATGGTGACCAGGAGCAGGAGAGGTAAGTGTTTTTTTATTTTATTTTTTATTTGCACTGGGGGCTGATGGCTGACCTGGGGCTGACATGAGGGGCTAATGGGGGGCTTATGGCTGACATGAGGGGCTAATGGGGGCTTATGGCTGACATGAGGGGCTAATGGGGGCCTATGGCTGACATGAGGGGCTAATGGGGGGCTTATGGCTGACATGAGGGGCTAATGGGGGGCTTATGGCTGACATGAGGGGCTAATGGGGGGCTTATGGCTGACATGAGGGGCTAATGGGGGGCTTATGGCTGACATGAGGGGCTAATGGGGGGCTTATGGCTGACATGAGGGGCTAATGGGGGCTTATGGCTGACATGAGGGGCTAATGGGGGGCTTATGGCTGACATTGGGGAGGCTAATGGCTGACATTGGGGGGCTTATGGCTGACATTGGGGGGGGGGTTTATGGCTGACATTGGGGGCTGATAGATGGCTAAAGGTTTGGGGGTTGATCTGAGCCATTGGGGGTCTGATCTGAGGTCTGATTAACATTGGGGGTCTGATTGCTGGTCTGACCTGAGGTGTAATGAAAAATATTTTTTTCTTATTGTTCTCCTCTAAAACTAGGTGCATATAGGGTGAAAAATACGGTACAGTGCAGCAGAGACCAGTGCAGCAGAGACCATAGTCAGTTTACATAGTCGTTATATAGTGTTATATATTTTAATATGCACCTTGTGTTTTGTTATGCGCGTGAATCAGTCAGCCCCCCCCCCCACCCCCTAAGCCCCGCCCCAGAAACCCCCCCCCCCCAACCCGGTCCCTGGGAAAATTGTCTTGCATGAAACCGGTCCTTGGTGCAAAAAAGGTTGGGGACCACTGCCTTGGAGGAATCCCAGTCTAAGGACACAACTATAGTGGATACAACTATAGCAAAAATCTCTAAAAGAACTTTAGTTCCTGCCGAGGATGGCTCAAGCCTTAAAGATCCAATGGACAGGAGAATTGAAGTTGCCCTCAAAAGATCATATGTGGCAACAGCAAGTCCGTATGCTGTATCTCTTGCATCTTGTGAAGTTTCGCGCACCTTGAGAAGGTGGCTTAACAAGGTGCAAGAAGACATAGACGGAGGGGTTCAGAGAGATGATATTCTGTCCTCATTTAAAAATATAAATATGGTGATTGACTACTTATGTGACTTAGCAAATCAGCAGTTGTGGTTTGCCTCTAAGGCTATGGCCCTCTCTACCGCAGGGAGAAGAGCGCTGTGGTTGCACCCCTGATCTGGGGACAACCCTTCAAAATATCACTCCCCCGGTAGGCTGTTTGGTCCAGAATTGGACACTTTAATGCTAGAATTATGAGACAAAAAGGGTAATTCTTTACCGCAAGCTTCTAGACCACCCCGTAGGTACTTCTCCAACAGAGAGAGATCGCCTCCTAGAGCAAGATTCTCTCAGGCATCTGGTAGAGGGAGAGGGGGTGGTCCCTCTAGAAGAGGTGGAATTTCAGGGGGCCCTAGGCCTAACAGGAAGCAACCGTTTTGACAATCAAGATACTCCAGTAGGCGGTCGTGGTTTTTCGGGTGTGGGTACAAAAAATAAAAGACCCTTGGGTCCTAAGCACTATCCAAAACGTCTATGGGCTTTCTTTTCTTCTGTACCCTCCAGACAGGTTCATTGCGTCTTAGAACCTTCAAAATCCAAAGCAGACTATTTTGGAGAATTCAATTCTGGAACTTCTCCCTCTGGCCGCCCTGGAGCCGATGCCACCCTCTCAGGTAGGGTTAGGGGTATTATTCCCCAAACCTTCAGGAAAATCAATATCATTCCCAAAATGATCCAAACATGAAGTAGACATATGGGGAATGTAAAGTAATAACTATTTTTGGAGGTATTACTGTGTATTATAGAAGTAGAGAAATTGAAACTTGGAAATTTGCTTTTTTCTAACAAATTTTTGGTAAATTTGGTATTTTTTTATAAATAAAAATGATTTTTTTTAACTTCATTTTGCCAGTGTCATGAAGTACAATATGTGACGAAAAAACAATCTCAGAATGGCCTGGATAAGTCAAAGCGTTTTAAAGTTATCACCACTTAAAGCGGTTGTTGTCACGGATGGTGTACAGGAAACAAGACAATGCAAAATAATCTATGACTCACTGGATCCACAACTAAGGAACAAAAGGGAGACCCCTGCATGAGACCTGGCACACTCTCCCTGACTGCTCAGCCTATGCGAACACCCCAAAGGTGGATGGTCGCATATCCACGTACATCGACTATCTAACACCTGAAGACCCTACAATAGTGAGGGGACACGACCACCGGCTCCCTACACTAGACACGGAGGGAGTCAGGGTCTCCTGAGATCCAGCAAACAGAAAATCACAAATAAAAGAACAGCACTTATCTTGCAGAAGACTGGGAAATAGGAACAGCATGCACACACACTCCAGGAAGTTGTATAAGCCGCACACTACTGCATTATGGGGAGGAATTTAAAGGGATGCAATCAGTCCAACTGCATGACAGCTGAGAGAGGCTAACGAGATGAGGAACTGAAAACCAAAACAAAGAAAACTCAAGGAGGAGGTTCTGAAAGGCTTCTGTCAGAGCTTCTCAGCTGTCTGGTTGTGACAGTACCCCTCCCTCTACGAGTGGACTCCGGACACTCAGAGCCCACCTTCTCAGGATGGGACCTATGGAAAGCCCTGATGAGACGAGTGGCCTTAATGTCCGTCACTGGGACCCACATCCTCTCCTCAGGACCATAACCCTCCCAATGAACGAGGTACTGGAGAGAACCGCGGACAAGACGAGAATCCACAATCCTAGAGACCTGAAATTTAAGATTCCCATCAACCATAATCGGAAGAGGAGGCAAAGGCGAGGGTACAATGGGTTGAACATAAGGTTTCAATAAGGACTTATGAAAAACATTATGGATCTTCCAAGTCTGAGGAAGATCAAGACGGTAGGCAACAGGATTGATGACAGACAGGATCTTGTAAGGCCCAATAAACCTAGGACCCAACTTCCAGGAGGGAACCTTAAATTTGATATTCTTGGTAGACAACCACACCAGATCACCAACATTCAGGTCCGGACCAGGCACACGTCTCTTATCTGCCACACGCTTATATCTCTCACTCATGCTCTTTAAATTATCCTGAATCTTTTGCCAAATAGATGACAAAGACGAGAAGAATCTGTCCTCATCAGGTAAACCAGAAGACCCCTCTCCCGAGAAAGTCCCAAACTGCGGATGAAACCCATATGCACCAAAAAATGGTGACTTATCAGAGGACTCCTGACGACGGTTATTTAAAGCAAACTCAGCAAGGGACAAAAAAGAACACCAATCCTCCTGATTCTCTGCCACAAAACAGCGCAGATATGTCTCCAGATTCTGATTGACGCGCTCTGTCTGGCCATTCGACTGCGGGTGGAAAGCAGAAGAGAATGACAACCGAACCCCCAAGCGAGAACAGAAAGCCTTCCAGAATCTGGAAACAAACTGCGTGCCCCTATCAGAGACTATGTCTGAAGGAATACCATGCAATTTGACAATGTGGTCAATAAATGCCTGCGCCAGCGTCTTAGCATTGGCCAAACCAGGAAAAGGGATGAAATGCACCATTTTGCTAAAACGGTCCACCACCACCAGAATCACAGTCTTCCCCGAGGAACGAGGCAGGTCCGTTATGAAGTCCATGGACAGATGTGTCCAAGGACGGGAAGGAATGGGTAAGGGAAGGAGAGGACCTGATGGCCGTGAATGAGGGACTTTGGCACGAGCGCAAGTCTCGCAGGCTGCCACAAAACCCTCAACCGACTTACGAAGCGCAGGCCACCAGAATCTCCGAGCGATGAGATCCAGTGTGGCTCTTGCCCCGGGTGCCCAGCAAGGACCGTATCGTAGTGTTCCTTAAAAATCTTGTGTCTCAAAGCGAGAGGCACAAACAACCTCCCAGGAGGACAAAGATCAGGAGCCTCTGACTGGGCTGCCTGCACCTCTGCCTCCAATTCAGGAAAAAGAGCAGAGACCACCACACCTTCAGCCAAAATGGGACCCGGGTCTTCAAAACTCCCACCTCCCGGAAAACAACGTGACAGGGCATCTGCCTTCACATTCTTAACCCCAGGGTGGAACGTGACAACAAAATTAAACCTTGAAAAGAACAAAGACCATCTGGCCTGTCTCGGGTTCAGACGCTTGGCTGACTCCAAGTAGGCCAGATTTTTATGGTCAGTAAACACGGTAATAGGGTGTCTGGCTCCCTCTAGCCAATGGCGCCATTCCTCAAAAGCCAACTTGATGGCCAACAATTCCCTATCTCCCACATCGTAATTTCTCTCTGCGGAGGAGAGTTTCTTCGAGGAAAAGGCACACGGTCGCCATTTGGCAGGAGAGGAACCCTGAGACAAGACCGCACCCACACCTACCTCAGAAGCATCAACCTCAACTATGAAGGGTAAAGAAATATCAGGTTGTACCAGGATGGGAGCGGAAGCAAAACTCTCCTTGATATTAGAAAAGGCCTTACGCGCCTCTACCGACCAGGAAGAAAAATCTACCCCCTTTCTGGTCATATCAGTGAGTGGTTTAACAACAGAGGAATAATTCAAAATAAACTTCCTGTAATAATTGGCAAAGCCCAAAAAACGCATCAGCGCCTTCTGATTCTCAGGAAGCTCCCACTCAAGCACAGCGCGGACCTTCTTGGGGTCCATGCGAAAACCAGAAGCGGAGAGAAGAAACCCCAGAAATTGAATTTCTGGAACCGCAAACACACATTTTTCCAGTTTCGCGTATAATTTATTCTCCCACAGGATGAGCAAGACCTGACGTAAGTGGTCCCTATGAGTTTTGAAATCAGGAGAAAAAATCAAAATGTCATCCAAATACACTAATACAAATTTTCCCATTAAATGATAAAAAATGCTGTTCACGAAATGCTGAAAAACAGCTGGGGCATTCATCAATCCAAAAGGCATAACCAAATTCTCAAAATGGCCCTCAGGGGTATTGAAGGCAGTCTTCCATTCATCTCCTTCTCTGACCCTGACCAGGTTGTATGCCCCTCTTAGGTCTAATTTGGAAAAGACTTTAGCCCCAACAACCTGGTTAAACAGGTCCGGGATCAGAGGAAGCGGATAAGGGTCACGAATAGTGATACTGTTCAGCTCCCTGAAATCCAGACAAGGTCTTAAAGAACCATCTTTTTTCTTAACAAAGAAAAACCAGCGGCAACAGGTGACTTCGAGGGTCGTATGTGTCCTTTTCTCAGACTCTCAGAGATATAAGCACGCATAGCGACCCTCTCAGGTTGGGAAAGATTGTATAAACGAGATTTAGGCAGCTTGGCGCCTGGGATGAGATTAATAGGACAATTCTTCTCCCTGTGCGGGGGCAAATCCTGAACTCCACTCTCAGAGAAGACATCCAAAAATTCAGAGAGGAAAGGTGGTACAGTCTTAGTAGAAACCTCAGAAACAGATGTCGTGAGGCAATTCTCTCTGCAAAAGTCACTCCAACCATTTATTTGCCTCGCTTGCCAATCAATGGTGGGGTTATGTTTAGGGAGCCAGGGTAGCCCCAACACTAGAGGAGTAGGCAAACCGCTAAGGACGAAACATGACACATCCTCAACATGAGCATCACTCACAATTAAACTATGCCCTTTAATGATTTCTGAGAAAGTGGAGCGGAATCAATAGCAAAAACAGGAATATCCTTTCCCAAAGTGCATACCTGGAAACCATGAGTTATTGCAAATTGATTATCAATGAGATTGACAGCTGCTCCACTATCCACAAAAAATGCTCTTGCTCTCTAGCGCCACCCTAGCAGGCAGGACAAAACGGGAACTACAAGCAAACGGAAAACCTTCAATTTCCGCCTCAACCCTGCCAATAGTAACAGACGGAACATTTTTAAAAGATTTTTTCCTTTTTGTTTCTTTATTACTCCCAGAAAACTGCCTGTATCTCCTAGAGGGACAAACATTTGCCAAATGATTTATACCTCCACAACAAAAACAAACCCTCCCATGCGAGGTGAATCTTCTATTGTCAGAGGCAATCAACCCAGCTGCATGGGCTCCTGCTCAGAAGGGGCTGACAGCGACTGAGACCCCTGCGCACAGAATGAGACCGCTGCACTGTCCCGGGACTGAGTATGACAGGAAGGAGAGATCTCTCCTCTCTCTCTAAGACGCCTGTCAATACGAACGGCCTGGGACATAGCAGAGTCCAAGGAGATAGGCCTCTCATGAAAGGCAAATGCATCTTTCAATCCCTCTGAAAGACCATGGCAAAATTGACTTCGGAGTGCAGCATCATTCCAACCAGTATCAGCTGCCCATCTCCGAAATTCTGAGCAGTATATCTCTGCGGATTGTTTACCCTGGCATAACAGACGTAGTCTAGACTCAGCCAGAGCAATACGATCCGGATCATCATATATCTGACCCAGGGCTAAAAAGAATTCATCCACTGAACGGAGGGGCCGTGCCCCCTCCGGCAGCGAAAAGGCCCAGGACTGAGCGTTACCCCTGAGCAGCGATATAATGATCCCCACCCTCCGTTCCTCATCACCAGAGGAATGGGGAAGAAGGCGAAAATGGAGTTTGCAAGCCTCTCTAAAACGCACAAAATTCTCACTACCCCCGGAGAACGTATCCGGGAGCGAGATCTTAGGCTCCGAACAAACTCCATGAACGCAAGCTGAACCGGTCACTTGAAACTGAGAAAAAGTCTTACGGAGATCAGCTACCTCCAATGAAAGACCCTGGAAGCGTTCAGCCAAAAGTGAAACCGGATCCATGCTTGAGACGGTTATGGCGGCTTATAATGTCACGGATAGTGTACAGGAAACAAGACAATGCAAAATAATCTATGACTCACTGGATCCACAACTAAGGAACAAAAGGGAGACCCCTGCAATAGTGAGGGGACACGACCACCGGCTCCCTACACTAGACACGGAGGGAGTCAGGGTCTCCTGAGATCCAGCAAACAGAAAATCACAAATAAAAGAACAGCACTTATCTTGCAGAAGACTGGGAAATAGGAACAGCATGCACACACACTCCAGGAAGTTGTATAAGCCGCACACTACTGCATTATGGGGAGGAATTTAAAGGGATGCAATCAGTCCAACTGCATGACAGCTGAGAGAGGCTAACGAGATGAGGAACTGAAAACCAAAACAAAGAAAACTCAAGGAGGAGGTTCTGAAAGGCTTCTGTCAGAGCTTCTCAGCTGTCTGGTTGTGACAGTTGTCCAGGTTCAGAGCTGAAGCCTAGCTCCGATGTGCTCCCATGCCCTGGGCTAAATCGCGCAGGACACGGGCTCTTTTGTTTTCAATAACACACTGCCGGGCGGTAACTTCCGCCCGGCAGTGTGTTCGGTGACGTCAGCCGTTTTACTGGCTAGGGCAGAGCTAAATCCCGCCCATCAGTGCCGGTGACGTCACCAGGGTTCCTGTCAGCCCCACGGAGAGCCCCGGTACGTCACCGGAACTCCTAAAAATGCCTTTGCCCTGTGCAATTTAGCGCAGGGCAAAGGAGAGCATCGGAGCATGAACTGCTCCGATGCTCATGTCAGGGGGGCTGCCGGGGGGAAAATGGAGGGATGTCCGGGTTCAGCTCTGAACCCGGACAACCCCTTTAAAGTGACACTGGTCAGATTAGCAAAAAAATGGCCAAGTGCTTAAGGTGAAATAGGGCTGAGTCCTTAAGGGGTTAAGGTCCAAATTGCACCAAATAATGACGTTATGCTGTAATATACAGGTAGAAACCAGACAGATAGTTTAGTAAGGAGTAATTTAGTTAATTTATTATTACACATTTAAGAATTAATTCCCCAGGTCCAAAAGAGTGACATTTAAGAATCAAAGCGGGACTTAAGTCAAAAAGAGGGACACTTGGGAGGTAATTCTAACAACTCCATTCTGGTCTCTAGCATCTTCGTCACTAGTCAACTGGAGAGGACCTACCAAGAGCAAATCCATTCTACACGCAAACCTGCTCCAGAATCCATCTTCTGCTTCCGCACCACGTGACTCCAGAAAGTCCTTGCGGCGCATGGAGGTTAGACTCCACCGCGTGACTCCTCCTCCAGTGCACGTGTGTTGTAGCATGGACAGCCATCTGCTTCTGTGACTGTCACGGCTCGGTGTCTTTCCGTTATTAGGTAAGGAAGGAGCGTGTATGTTGGAACTGATGTGGGCGGAAGAGCGGGCTGTGACAGTGAGCCGTTCTACAAACTTGGGATCCCCTGGGAAGCTTTCTACAGCGGAGTGGAAAGCTCAGCCGCGGTCTGTACAGGCTTCAGGCGGGTCTGTGCCCTTGTGCCAAGTTATTAAAGGGAGTCTTTCACCTCCAAAATCCCTATTGGTACTGATTCTGTGAGGGATGCATGGATTTCCACACTGACCGTGGGCCTGCATGTCCTATAATTTGCGGACCCGGATGGGAATAAGCACCTAATCGTTGGAGGGCTGACCTGTGGAACCTACACCAATCACAAAACTATCTAAAAGAGTAGTAAGGGCGACATGCCCCTGATATTTTAGCTAAATTTACTAATATATATATATTTCTTTAATGGAAGTGTTTGACCCCTCTGGGAAATTGATTGCATGTCATCATTAGTATATGCTGCTAATGGCGGTTAGTTGCGTCCCACCTCTGGGACCCCCCTCCCTATCTACAGAATGGGTACCCCTGTAAATTAGTGAACACCACATATCAGCAGTAACTAGTGTTGCGTGAACTTCTGTTTTCAAGTTCGGCGTACAAGATTCGGGTTATCTAAGAATTGCGTTATGGATTCTGCGACCATGGTCCGTGGTAACGGAATTCTTCGATAACCTGAACCTTATACACCAAACTTGAAAACATAAGTTCGCTCATCCCGGCTCCATTCACCCCTATGGGACTGCTGGAAATAGCTGAGCCAGCACTCATCTGTTTTTGGAAGTCTTTTAGTGGTGGGCGGCCTTGTATGTGGGTCCTATTCCGGAGATAGGTGCTGGTCTGACATTCATTACATGTATGAATAAATCTGTCTGAAAATTCCTGCTTGACACCCACTTTACCTGGATGCAGATGTTGTAGTGGAGTCCAACTGAACTGCGTCTTAGCTTGTGCCCAGGCTCTAAAGATGCAGGTTTTTTCCATCACTGCATTCAGAGAGCTGTAAATTATTTTTATTTTTATTATTATTTTTTTTTTATTTCGTCAGACAAGTCTGGCCTGTTGTAAATGCCTATTCTTGTCTGCAAAACGGACAAGAGGATATGTTGTACAATTTGTGAAACGCCCATACAGATCGACAGCACACGGATATCAATCGCATTTTTAGAGCTCCCTAGAAATAAATGGGTCCATGTCCAAGCCGCATAAAATTTGGATTGGACATGGCCCAACTTATGATCATCTGCATGGGAGCTATGGCAGATGTCAAGTCTTTAAAGGGATTATCTAGTAATTTTATATTGATGACCTATCCGTACGACATCCAGGTCCCCACCAATCGGCTGTTAAAAGAGGTGGCACTCTTAAACTATCCAAAGGATAGGTCATCATTATTAATTCCTTAATAACCCCTTTATAGATGGTGCCTGCTTAACTCCTGAGCCATCTGATGCCTGCTGTTTTACATAGCATATAGAAGGAGGAGAGGAAATAAACCCCCAAAAAAGTGTTCGTCTCAGATTACCCTTGGATAATATCTCCAAAGGTGGTCCAATAGACAACAACCGGGCGCCACCGGGGAGGAGAGAGAAAGATCAGTAGTGGGTAGGGAGGCAGATCAGTAGTAGGCTGCCAGAGGTGGCTGAATACACAGCAGGGATAGCTGTATATAGTAATAAAGTAAAATAACCCAGCCACTAGGTCGGCGCCAATCACCTGTGTAGAATAGAGTAAAATAGAATGATTTTTAACCTGGAAATGGACCCTTTTAAAATATTGCTTTTATTAATTTTACTTTAAAAAGCATAAATATATACACCCTCTGATAACCGGGTATCCAAAATAATAACAGGACAAGATGTTGCCCAACTACCACCGTGAATTGGTGAAAAAGACTAGTAGATACATAAGATAGTTCAGGTATGTATAAATTCCCGGGGCGTTGGTGACATTTAATGGAGGTTGGGAGTTGGGTAGATGATGGGGCACATTACTAAGGGTATTGGGGATGGTTCTCTCCCTGTACCCGCCCTAAGATAATCCTCTGCCCAGGGATGAGCCCTGATGGTGGGATCACCCTGTCCCCATACCTACCCTGTCTAGCCCTGTACAACCCTGTACATTGGGAATTTATTATACAGATGATGTCGGTTTTTTACCCCGACGCGTTTCCCCACTTTTGGTTCATCAGGGGGTCGGTTAGAAGATAATGGTTATAATATATGACATCATGCAGGATGAAAAAAAACTTATAATAATGGATATATGAGACAGAATACGATATGATTGACTATAGTGATCCTGACTATTCTTGTAGGGGGTCACTGTAGTAGGATCTTTCTTAAATGATTCTATGTAGATGTCCAAAATGTGTATCTAATAACTGATGTATTCTAAAGACTCATTGAGTCCAAACGGAGAGAGTATTGAGCTGGTAGATCCAATACATCTCTTTTCTGCAGAGTGTTTGGTAGGAATTGGGGATCCACTCGAGGGGGGTCATTTTCAGGGCAGAAGGGTCACCGTCATGACAGACGGAGAAGTGCCGTGAGACACTGTGTGTTGCGATTTTACGTCTGATTTTCGAGCGGTGCTCATTCATTCTCTCGCGCAGTGTCTGGCTGGTCCTCCCTACATACTGTAAGTTACATGGGCATTGGAGAAGATAGACGATATTGCTGGACCCACAGTTCATCTCTTGTTTCAATAGAAATTTTTCTTTTGATGAGGTACGTACTTCTGGCAACTTCCTTGGTATTATGTGTTATGGTATGACAGCACATGCACCTATCTTCGCGGGATTAGCCTTTTTAATTGGCAGGGTTCGGACCTATTTTACAGTTGGCAATAATTTTGGGCAGGAAGGTGCAATAATGTTCTTGAGTGTTTGCGCACGTCTATAGGTGATCATAGGGAGGGGCGGTAGATCTTTCTTTAGTATTGGGTCTTTTAGTAGGACCCCCCCAATATTTCGTCAATATTTTTCGGATATCAGTGTGTCTGGAGTTGTATCTAGTGATCAAACTAGTCCTGTGGGTTGCTCTAGTGTTCTGTTGTTGTTGGGTATTAGTGTTATTTTTAGTCTCTGTTTGATTTGAGGGCTTCATCTTGACTTAAACATAATGTTTTTTAAAGGGAATCCTTTAAGTTTTTTTGGATATCCTTTTTCCCAGAAACGGTCAGTAAGTGTTTAAAGTTGCTGTTTACAAGTGAGGTCTTCGGTGCAGTTCCTCCTGACCCTTTTCATTTGACTATAGGGAATATTTTTAAGCCATTTTCGATGGTGACAGCTTTTAAAATCTAGGTAGCTGTTGGCGTCTACTTTTTTGAAATTAGTTTTTGTGATCTTATCCTGTGTTGCAGTCAGGTGGGTGTCAAGGAAGATTGCGTCAGATGGACTGTATTCTAAAGTGAACGTCAGTCCCCAGTCATTGGTGTTTAATGTTTCTATAAGATTCAATAGTTGTTCAGCCTCCCTATCCCAGATGAAAATGATGCATCGATGTATCTGTGGTAACGACGAATATTTGGATGGGAAATAAGGCCAAATTTCTCTTCAAACAGACCCATGAAGAGGTTCGCCTATGACGGAGCGAATTTAGTGCCCATAGCGGTACCTTTCTCATGGATGTAGATGGTGTCATTAAAGGAGAAATTCGATTGCTTGGATGATGAAGTCTTTTTGGGTCGAGGGCATAGAGGGGTCAGTTTCTAAGAAGTGGTTCACTTCGTGTCTAATGTTGCTGTAAAGAGCAGACACGTCAAGGGTGACCCACATGAAGCCGTACTTCCAATTGAACGGTTTTAAGATATTTAGAAGGTGGGTGGTGTCTCTTAGATAAGAGGGTAATTGTATGACATATTTCTGAAGAAATAGTCGACATAGGCAGATAGATTGGATGTGAGGGATCCAATCCTGGAAATGATGGGTCTTCCTGGGGGTTGGGCAAGGGATTTGTGAATTTTGGGTAGGAAATGAAAACGGGGCATAGATGGATGAGGTGTCACTAGGAAATTTATTTCCTTCTTATCGATAACGCCCATCTTATGATCAGATTGGTGAGGGATTTTTTTAATATTCATGATCAGACAGAATTCTGTTGGTCCATAATAACTATCCCCCCGCCCTTGTCCGCGTTCTTAATAACTATATTCTGATTACGTTTGAGATTGAGGGCTCATCTCAATGGAGCTGAGATTGTTAGAGGTGGTAGCTCGTGGTGCCTTCGAAGAGAGAGTAGACATGGTTTTCAGGTCGTCTAACACCATGTTATAGAAGCTCTCCAGATGGGGGCCCCGGCTGGTTAGGGGATAAAATGTGGATTTGTTTTTCAAATTGGATGGAATTGGGGTGGGGGTGGTAGCCTGCAGTTCTGTATTTGCATCTTTGTTTGTATCCCCACGATGCTTGATAATGATACAAACAAAGATGCAAATACAGAACTCCAGGCTACCACCCCCACCCCAATTCCATCCAATTTGAAAAACAAATCCACATTTTATCCCCTAACCAGCCAGGTGCTGCTGCCGCTGCCACCAATGGGAGCGCAGAGGGGCGGAGGAGGGGAGGGGCTGTGGCCACTGCACCACCAATGGTAATTAACTTTTAATATACAAATACAGCCGGCGGAAGAAACACATTGCCGGCATCCGACCTCTAACAGGGTGCTGCGATCAGCGGGAGTTAACCACTCAGTTGCGGCACCTGAGGGGTTAATTGCTGTGGATCGCAGCACCCTGTCGGAGGTCGGATGCCGGCAATGTGTTTCTGCCGCCAGCTGTAGTTGTATATTAAACGTTAATTATCATTGGTGGCGCAGTGGCCACAGCCCCTCCCCTCCGCCTCCCCTCTGCGCTGTCATTGATGGCAGCAGCAGCACAGGGGGAGGGAGAGACTGCTTCCTTCTTCCCGTGCTGCTGAGGGAACATGGCCGCGCTGAGAGCGATCCATGTTCTCTGATACTGGGCTGTGTAGTAGCACAGCCTAGTATCGATAAAAGGCAAATCCCGGTATCGTAACGATTCCGGGACAAAAGTATCAACTGGGTATTGAAAGTTCGATACCCGAAAAAACTGGCACTGTTTTTATTTTTTGACAGTGTTCATCTGACAGGTTAGATCATGCGCTATTTTTTATAGAACAGGTTGTTACGGATGCGGTGATATCAAATATGTCTACTTGTTTGTTTCAGTTTTACATAATAAAGCATTTTTGAAGAAAATGTTTGTCTCCATTTTCTGAACGCCATATTTTTATATTTTTTTTCTGCCGATCGTCTTGTGCAAGGGCTAATTTTTTTGCAGGAAGAGTTGACGTTTTTATTAGTACCATTTTTGGGTACATATTCTTTTTTTTTTTTGATCATTCATTATTACCCTTCTTTTTTTTTTTACTGTGTTCACCTGAGGGGTTAATTCATGTGATATTTTTATAGAGCTGGTTGTTACGGACGGTTGTATACTTTTTTTAAATTTATTTTTTATTTCACTTTAACACTTTAATAATTGCATTTTTGAAACGAAAAAAATGTTTTAGTGTCTCCATGTTCTGAGAGCTATATATATATATATCTCTATCCATAGAAAGGGTCAGGCAGCACTCCTTAATGAACAGCTACAGCTGTGCAGGTGCCCGCGGTGGTCCCCCGATACAGGACAGGATAAACAACACAGAAAATCCGCAGCACTCCTTGAAGTAAAAAAATGTGCAGTTTATTCACACATGTCAGGAAAAGACAACGTTTCGGTTCTCTCACAGAACCTTTCTCAAGTCAAGTGAACATAAAGTGCATACGTGCATGTTTAAATACATCTTCACATCGTGACCAATTAGTTCATCAACCAATGCAGTCATAGTGCACTCCCCTATTGGGGTAAGCTACAATTCATATAATTAACTCCACATGTTAACATACGCACCGGTTAATCTCTGTGTATGTCAGTGATATTCTCAGTAGTGTTTAATCATCATAAGTGTACAAAAAGTGCATATAAAAATAACCAGTGCAATTAAAAACCTAGCTGTAATAGTACACGGAGAAGGCGTCATTTACTTGTGTGGAGCCGCGCCACTCATCCGCGTCTGCTGCTCCTTAGTGTGCATGTGTCAATCCCTATTTCCTTGTGACGCAGTACATAACCGTTTTACGTCACCCCTGGGCGGAGACCCAACGTGATCACGCCTGATCGACCGTACCAAGTTTACAGTTTACACATCCCAGACACGGGAAAGAGCCCGTGCGCCTTGTCTTAAGAAACGTCTGTCTCAATTGGCCCTTTTCAGGCACTCTGGAATGTACAACCTTGTCCCTGATATTCCCTGCTCTTTTATATGCCATCATAGGCGGTTTTTTAAAAGCAGCGATATTGGGATGGCCACTGCTTAGTAGTCCCCAGTGTCGCCTCACTATCCTTTCGATGCTTGGGCTCAACTCACTATATGATGATACAAAAGGCAATCTATCGTTCGTCTGTTTTTGTTTAGAATTCAACAACTCCTCCCTGGGGGTTGCTTTTGCTCTATCAGCATGTTTTTTCACTAGCCTTCTAGGATACCCCCTGTCTATGAAGGATTGTTCCATATTATTCATCGCTACATTCATATTCTCATCTTTATCAACTATTCTCCGTACTCCGGTGTCCCTAATGTATGATTTAGCACCCATAGCATACTCTCTCAGAATTTTATACATACATTAGGGACACCGGAGACTTCATCACCAAAATTAAAGGAATGCGGGTCCCAAAGGGGGCGATTTTGGCTTCTTTTGACATAGTGTCACTGTATACCTCGATTAACCATGGCAAGGGTCTGGCGGCTGTAGCGGAGATGTTGCGACATTCGGATTACTCCACTCCAGCACGTCAGTTTATATTGACACTTTTGGAGCTGTCTTTGAGGAACAACTATTTTGTGTTCCAGGGACAGTTCTACTTGCAGACGATGGGCGCGGCAATGGGGTCCAATGCCACGCCCACTTATGCAAATATTTTTGTGCGGTCATTTGAGGAACGACTTGTCTATGTATCTCCCCACTTCAACCATGTTTTGACGTGGTGGAGGTACATAGACGATATCTTCCTCATTTGGGCTGGCACCATGGAGCAACTGATGGACTTTCACGTATTTTTGAACTCTCTTGACCGGGAGATCCAATTTACGTTAACGGCATCGGTTGACCGGGTGCAGTACTTGGACACCCAAGTATACATCGAGGATGACCAGGTACATATGGATTTGAACCTCAAATCCACAGATAAGAATACATTATTGCATTTTACGAGTGGGCACCCAAGAAGGATGGTGGATTCACTGCCGTTCAGTCAAATGCTCAGAGTACGGAGAATAGTTGATAAAGATGAGAATATGAATGTAGCGATGAATAATATGGAACAATCCTTCATAGACAGGGGGTATCCTAGAAGGCTAGTGAAAAAACATGCTGATAGAGCAAAAGCAACCCCCAGGGAGGAGTTGTTGATTTCTAAACAAAAACAGACGAACGATAGATTGCCTTTTGTATCATCATATAGTGAGTTGAGCCCAAGCATCGAAAGGATAGTGAGGCGACACTGGGGACTACTAAGCAGTGGCCATCCCAATATCGCTGCTTTTAAAAAACCGCCTATGATGGCATATAAAAGAGCAGGGAATATCAGGGACAAGGTTGTACATTCCAGAGTGCCTGAAAAGGGCCAATTTAGACAGACGTTTCTTAAGACAAGGCGCACGGGCTCTTTCCCGTGTCTGGGATGTGTAAACTGTAAACTGATGGTGAAGGGATCAGTGTTTGCACATCCAGACACGGGAGAGATCTTTAATATAAGGCATTATCTCACCTGTGATTCGTCATGGGTGATATATGTATTATGGTGCCCTTGCAAACAGCTCTACGTTGGTGAAACCACGTGTGATCTAAAGACTAGGTTGAATAACCATAGACAATCCATTAGGAATAAAAGAAGAGATTTGCCCGTGTCGAAACATTTTGTAGAAAAGTGATCTGAGATTTATGATCATAGATCATGTTAAACCTTTAGATTGAATATATTAAAGAAAACTGAGCTTAGGTGGATTTTTCGGCTAGATACACTGAAACCCAAAGGGTTAAATGTCGAATTTAGGGTTACAGGAGGAATGGTTAGTTAATTTCCTGTACATAGGGCATGTGATCTGATGTATTCTGTATATTGTATATGGTGGATTTAACAGAAGCTACAGGGATATGTTCATGGTAAATATATGACATATCTATATGTACATATTGTTCAAACTGCTATCTAGGTGTTTGCCTATGCCGGGTAGTAAGTATGAGGAGGAACTACTAGGAGAAATAGAGGTGTATAGCATTGCCCAAATGATTGCCCTAACTAAAAATGGCGAATGTAGACCAGTGACAGGGCGCGGATGACTAGTGCAACGCACTGGCGCATGTTTGATGTGCGTCATAGACGTTGGTACGGTCGATCGGGCGTGATCACATTGGGACTCCGCCCAGGGGTGACGTAAAACGGTTATGTACTGCGTCACAAGGAAATAGGGATTGACACATGCACACTAAGGAGCAGCAGACGCGAATGAGTGGCGCGGCTCCACACAAGTAAATGACGCCTTCTCCGTGTACTTCTCCTCATAGATTCCCGGCAAGGTATTACAGCTAGGTTTTTAATTGCACTGGTTATTTTTATATGCACTTTTTGTACACTTATGATGATTAAACACTACTGAGAATATCACTGATATACACCGAGATTAACCGGTGCGTATGTTAACATGTGGAGTTAATTATATGAATTGTAGCTTACCCTGATAGGGGAGTGCACTATGACTGCATTGGTTGATGAACTAATTGGTCACGATGTGAAGATGTATTTATATATGCACGTATGCACTTTATGTTCACTTGACTTGAGAAAGGTTCTGTGAGAGAACCGAAACGTTGTCTTTTCCTGACATGTGTGAATAAACTGCACATTTTTTTACTTCAAGGAGTGCTGCGGATTTTCTGTGATATAGATATATATATATATATATATAGTTTTTTTTTTTTTGGGCAATTGTATTAGGTCGGATCACGTTTGATTGGTACCATTTTGGGAAGCGTACACCTTTTTGATCGCTTGGTGTTGTACTTTTTGTGATGTAAGGTGACAAAAATAGCTTTTTTAATTTTTTTTAAAACAGTCTGCATGGCATCTGGCTGCCTTCTCACCCATCGAGTACCCACCACAGCAGCGCAGGGACTTGATGGGCTCCCTCACCCGCCTCAAATTCCTTCTATGTCCTTGTCAGCGCTGATCGTGGCAAATAAGGGGTTAATCCGCCAGCATCGGCATGTACAGCGGTACAACAGGGGCCTGGCTATCAGGGACTGCCGTGGGCGTGCACAGCTCCGGTGTCCGCCCGATCACCATGACGTAATAGTATGTCAAAATGCGGGAACGCACCTGCCGCCATGACGTACTAGTACATCATATGTCGGGAAGGGGTTTAAACTTTTTTTTTAAATATGTATAAAAATAATACGTAGAAGTGGATCAGCAGATAAATCTTCACTTTACGTCACATCTGCCTGTATTTTGTTTATGGAAATATTAGCTTCAAGAGTGAGTGCTGATCTACCTCTTTTATTTGGATGTATGGGCCTGCAGCCTGAGATTTGAGCATCACCTTCCAGAGTGCTTTATTTCTACATATAAAATATATATAAATCGGCCCTCCTTTCCCCATGTTAAAAATAAACATTAATTAGTAGAAATTAGCGAATTTTGGAATTGCAGACAAGAATAGGACATGTTCTATTTTTTTTGGGAACGGAATTGTGGGCCCGGAAGTGCGGGTCCGCAATTCCGTTTCCAGGCAGCATATCGTGATGCCATATGTAAATGAATGGGTCCGCAATTCCGTTCTGCAAAATGCGTAACGAAATTGCTGATGTGTGAATGGACCCTTACAATTCGATGTTGGTGTCAAGAAGAAGCGCACTCCTTTTACACCGTCAGCTGATTCCACATAGATGTCTACAGACCCTGTTCTATTAAATGCTTATGCAAGTAGAGCCCCCCCCCCCCCGACAGAGTAGAGATGGTGTCAGCAGTAAGTTTGTGTTGACGTCACTGATTATTTTGCCCTTCCTCTGATCTGTCAGAACAAGAACCCACAAAAAACGGATCCTGTCTATGGAGCATTTGCCCTCACTCGGTCAGCATTTGGTCAGTAATCCCTCAGTATTGCTAATGCCAAAAAAAAACAGGAGTGGATCCAAAACAGAGATGACACGTGAATGGAATATTTACATGTCTTCTGTGTTTTGTACCCACTCCTGCTTTTGGGTACCAAATCATAAGCCAATTCTGATGGGACCAAACAGGCCTTACAGCTGCTACACAGACAGGATCCGTTGTGCGTCTCATTTTTCCTTCCTTCTGACAGATAAGAATGAAGGTCAAATAAATCAGGTCAGCCAGGCAAGGGCTCTAGATGGCGACCAAAATGGTCGCCAATGTGACTTAGAATTGCAAAATGGCAACAAGACTTTGTAGTCTTGTCGCCATTTGCGCCTAGACCCTCCGCTGTTCTGCCTCTTTAAGAAGAAAGGGCTTTCAGACACACGCTGCAGACGTCTGCTGGGTGAAGATCTGCCCCTCACACTACCCGTCATAGAGGGTGGGCGCGGCTTGGGTTCCTTTCCTGTGTCTCACATGAAGCTTACCCACTAACTTCACTCTACACTTGCTAGATCCATGTATTTAACTGACTAAGTAGAAATAAAATAACAGCGATGAGAGGCTGACACCCCATGGCATACTGCGCAGGTGCTTGTCCTGGAAAACTTTTCTACATAAGGAAATACATCTAATCAAACCATCAGCAGAAAAGATGGCGTTCCTAGAGAGGAGCACAGGACACGCCGAGGAGCCCCCGTCAAACACCAGTCACATCACCCAGAACGAAATGAAGGTCAAACAGAACATGGAATCAACATAACGTTCAGATCCAAGAACGCTACACACATCCTGGAGGACGAGGGCAGATCCTGGCGGCACAGTCTGCATTCTCCAATATAGTCAACATGTAGGATTGTCAGACAGAACTTCTACAGCAACAAAGCGCAACCTGCACAGTTCATAGATGTTCTTACATCTCCGTTTCCCACACTGCTAGGCAGGTTTTCCAGTAAAGGTACGTCTACGTGGCAGTCACGTGACCAAGGATCGCAGAGTACCGGGTTTTCCACAGAAATGAATAGGGTTGCAGTGGACCCTCGAGTAGTGCCCCACCATTCATATACAGCCACAGGGTGTATGACTTCTAGCTATAAGGGTGCGGCTACTGTGCAATTTTTGGCTGCAATAGCTATTGCTTAAACAAAGCTCGCAGAGTGGTGGAGCTGCCATAGAAATGAATGGAGTTGGAGCAGGATTAAAACATTTGTTGCGACTGACACGTCACAAAAAAAATTCGGCACTTTAGAATTTTTTGCAAATCGTGTGCCGCAGCAAAGGCAGTGACGCTACCCGGCGATCTTTGGTTGCGCGACAGCTTTGGTGGCCAAAATCACTATGTCTACGTACCCTAATCGCTAGAAGTTGTATACCCGATGGTCGTATATGAATAGTGAGGCACTACTCGAGGGATCACCAGTGTTAGATATATCCACTATAAGAACCAGCAATCAAAGGGTAAAGATGCAATTAGGATCTTGAGGATAAAGTGGCACCAGAATACAAAAACGTAAGCGATGTTCTGGGTTTGAAGAACTCTGCTCCCTAGAGACCACTACAAGCAGACTTATAAAGGGCGTCCAAGCCCGAAACGTAGCTTAAAGTTTTATATTCTGGGGTCACTGGATCCTCAGGAGACCTAACTGCATCTTTACCCTTGAGTGTGGTTCCTCATTCTGGATGCATCTAGGAAAATTTTCCATTCAGGGGTACTGATACCACCATCTAAATGAGAAAATGATGACCAGTAGCAGCTGCATCAGGAGGCCACAGAGTGGCACGACGATGGATTGTGGAGGTGGCGGCAGCATCAGGAGGCCACAGAGTAGCACGGCAACGAGAGATTGTGGAAGTGGCAGCAGCATGAGGAGGCCAGAGTAGCAGAACGACGAGAGATTGTGGAGTTGGCAGCAGTATGAGGAAGGCACTGAGTGGCACAAGGACAGAGTCTGGACTTGGCAGCAGCATGAGGAGACCAGAATGTGCCAATGACAGAGTGTGGAGGTGGCGGCAGCATCAGGATGAGGCCACAGAGTGGCAAGGTGACATAGTGTGGAGATGGCAGTAGGAGCAGCATCAGGATACCACATATGGTGACGCTGCATTTGTTGACGCAGGACTGTGGTACCAACATTGGCACCCTGGCCACGCTTCACCTACTGTCGACATATTCTACATATGGCCATGTTAACCTCCTCTGGCGGCTTAACAAAAAGCTGCCACACCGCCGAGTAGGTTATTTTTTTTTTTTTTATCCCCCCCAACAGTCCACACTGACTGACTGCTACCGCCGCTACTTCCGTGAACTCCTGCACCACTACTTCTCGGGCAGGTAGGCTGTTGCAAAGCAGGTGCTCTACCCCTAGGCACGTTTGGCTCCTGACCTCCCACTGCTGACTTCCAGCCATGCTTTCAACACATATAACTGCCGACGTGAACTGAGAATATATTTTTCTTTTTCTACTGAAATAGGCCACTAAACGCTTTCAAGGCATATAACCGCCGCCGACGGGAACTGAGAATATATTTTTCTTTTTGTTCTTAAATAGGCCACTAAACGCTTTCAACACAAATAACCGCCGAAGTGAACTGAGAATATATTTTTCTATTTGTACTGAAATACAAAATAACACATATAACTGCCGTACTGACTGACTGCTACCGCCGCTACTCCCGTGAACCCCTGCACCACTACTTCCCGGGCAGGTAGGCTGCTGCGAAGCAGGTGGTCTACCCCGGGCACATTCGGCTCCTGACCTCCCACTGCTGCCACCCTGCTGACTCCCAGCTATGCTTTCAACACATTTAACCGCCGACGTGAACTGACAATATATTTTTCTTTTTGTACTGAAATAGGCCAGTAAAAGCTTTCAGCAGAAATAGTCAGGTCCAGAAATATTGGGACATCGACACAATTCTAACATTTTGGCTCTATACACCACCTCAATGGATTTGAAATAGACATGTTCTATTTTTATTTTGGGAACGGAATTGCGGATTCGGGCAGCACATCGTGCTGCCCCATAGAAATGAATGGGTCCGCAATTCCGTTCCGCAGAATGCGGAACGGAATTGCGGACGTGTGAATGGACCCTTAACTGCAGACTGTCAGCTTTAATTTGAGGGTATTTACATCCAAATCAGGTGAACGGTGTAGGACTTACAACAGTTTGCATATGTGCCTCCCACTTGTTAAGGCAGGGCTCCAGATGGCGACCAAAATGGTCGCCAATGCGACTTAGAATTGCTAAATGGCGACAAGACTTTGCACTGCTGCTGTCAGCGCTTGCCATGTTCTTCTCAACAGCGCAGGGGAGAAGGAGGCAGTCCCTCCCCCCTGTGCCGCTGCCACCAATGGGCTGATAGCAGAGGAGGGAAGGGGCTGTGGCCACTGCACCACCAATAAATATAGTTTATGCTTAATACAAACGCAGGCTGCGCTGCGGGTGCCGGCCATATCCCATACCCGGCACCCAGCCTCTATGACTGCGCTCTGCGATCTGCCGCTATTAACCCCTTAGGTGCCGCACCTAAGGGGTTAATAGCGGCGGATCGCAGCGCGCATTCATAGAGGCTGGGTATGGGATATGGTCGGCACCCGCAGCCTGCATTTGTATTGAGCATAAATTATATTCATTGTTGGCACGGTGCACCGAACCCCCCCCCAACCCTAGTATTATAAAGTAGAATCATTGGTGGCGTAGTGCGCCCCCCCCAAGTATTATTATCATTGGTGGCAGTGGCAGATCCGATTGCAGCCCCAGCAGTGTAAGCCTGGGGCTCCGATCGGTTACCATGGCAGCCAGGACACATAGTCTGCTCCCTGCTGCTGTGTGCACAGAGCAGCAGGGAGAGTGTGAAGTCCTATTCACCCTAATAGAGCTCTATCAGGGTGAATAGGACAAGGGATGAAAGATCCCAGGTTCTGGCCCCTAAGGGGGGGAAATAGTTATTAAATAAAAAGTAAAAAAAAAAGTTTAAGGGATTCTGTCACCTCGTTTTAGCTTCTAGAGTTGCGGACATGCACGGCTAGATTGCCGCTAGCATGTCCACAATATACCTGTCCCATAAAGCTGTGTCCTTTTTATTGTGTTTAAAAAATGATTTTATAGATATGTAAATGACCCTGGTAAGGAGCCCAAGGGGTTGTACTAACCTTCTTGGAGCCCAGCACCGCCTGCGTCCTCCGAATCTCCTCCTAGCTCACAGTTAGATCGCTGTACTCGCGAGATGCGCAGTTCCTTCCCTAAGGCTGATGCCAGCACAGGGAAGGAACACTATACCGGCACTGCGCATGCGCGAGCTCGCTGCAATCTAACTGTGAGCCAGGAGGAGATTTGGAGGACGCAGACGGTGCTGGGCTCCTTTACAGGGGGGCGTGGCTGGGCTCCAAGAAGGTTAGTACAGCCCCTTGGGCTCCTTACCAGGGTCATTGACATATCTATAAAATCATTTTTTAAACACAATAAAACCACACAGCTTTATGGGACAGGTATATTGTGGACATGCTAGCGGCGATCTAGCCGTGCATGTCCGCATCTCTAGAAGCTAAAACAAGGTGACAGAATCCCTTTAAAAAATAAAAACGCCTAAATATTAAGTTGAAATCACCCCCTTGCCCAATTTTACATATGTATTTTTTTTATTGTTTATATATTTTATATCTCCACACCCGAAAAAGTGCGAACTATTAAAATATTAAAAAATATCTCCTATGCGGTGAACGCCGTAACAGGGAAAAAAAAAAAAAAACTTGCAATTTGCCATTTTTTTGGTCACCTTGTCCCGACAAAAATTAGGTTAGGACTGTTTTATTATGGTCTAGACGTTCCATAAAATCTGGAATGCCCTCGGCTTTTTTGGTGTTTTTATTTTTTTCACATGGTACCGAGTATCGCAATACTTTTTTATGGTATCGAAATTGAGTCAAAATTTTGGTATTGTGACAACCCTAGGTAAGGCGTGTTTTTTTTTATTTTTTATTATACTGTAATTATATGTATTTTAAATTTGGCGACAAAATTTTTCATGTTAGGAGCCAATGGCTCCTTGATATATATATATTTTTTTGTCTGGAACCCTGTAAGGGACCAAAAGTAATGGGACATAATCATAAATCAAACTTTCACTTTTTAATACTTGGTTGCAAATCAACACACATAACTGCAGAAGTGAACTGAGAATATATTTTTCTTGTTTGAAAATATATAAGCCACTAAAGGCTTTTCAACATAGCACTTGCACTAAGATGCTGTGACATGATTCCTCCCTATCCTTTTCCTGCACTTATAAATCGTTTCTTTTCATTATTTTTTTTTCACAATGAGGTTTTTCCAATTGCTGTCCCTTCTCACGTCTGTCCTTGCACTCAGAATGCTTGAAAATGTCTGACTCTAAGATGGCCGCCGTATTTATAGGAATGAATACGCCAGTATCAGCATTAACCCTTTGTATGCCGCAGTCAATGCTGACTGCAGCACAGAGTTTATGGGGAGGGGGGGAAGGCTCCTTCTCCGACCCCATTGGGTCACCTCATTATGTATTGTAATTCATTGCAGAGGGGATCGGACCACTAAAAGTTAATGTTCCACAATGGGATAAAAAAAAAAAAAGTATTCTAATTACAATAAAAAATAAAAGACATATTAGTGATCGCGGCTTCCATGATGCCCAGCTATATAAAATATATCACGATTTTCCACATCAAACTAATGCTGTAAAAAAATATATATATAAAAACGTTGCCAAAATAGAATTATTATTTTTGGTCCCTTTACCTTACAAAAAGTGTAGTAGTGAGCAGTACTATTGAAAAAGTCACCTCATCTTGCAAAAAATTAGCCCCTACACAAGACAATTGACAGAAAAAATAAATAAAAAATGGCAATACAAAAACAGTAAAAAAAAAATTGCAAACAAAAATAAAAAATAGACATATTAGATATTGCCGCGTCCGTAATTACCTGCTTTATAAAAAATATCTAATGGTCTACGCCTTCAGGTGAATGATGGAAAAAAAAAATTCAAACCAGCCATTTTTTCACCTTGCCTTTAAAAAAACGTAATAGCGAGTAATTAAAAAGTACTATATACCCCAAAATGGTATCAATGAAAACGTCAACTCAAGCCACAAAAAATGACCCCCCCACACAAGAAGATCAGCGGGAAAAAAAAAAATGGCTCTCAGAAAATGGCGACACTAAAACAGGAATTTTTGGGGGATTTTATTTTTTTTCAAAAATGCTTTGTGTAAAATGTAAAAAAATAAATAAAAAATCTATACAATTGGTATCTCTGTATTTGTACTGACCAGCAGAATAAAGATAACATAATTTTTCCTGCATGGTGTTTGCCGCAATAACAAAAACTCAAAAAGCAATAGCAGAGTTGCTAAATCAAAAGCAATTGAAAAGTTGTATGTACCCCAAAATCAAACCAATGATAAAGCTCCGTTGAGAAAAACATAAAATGTATGGTTGTCAGAAAATAGCTGATCAATAGCAACATGGTGCCCGTAAACCATTCGACCAAAATCTGCCCTCCAAAAACTATATGGCACTCTTTCTTTTCTGATCCCTGTTGTGTGCGCAAACAGCAATTTACAACTATGGATGGAGTGTTGACGTGTTCAGGAGAAAATGCTTAACAAAATTTGTGGTGCTTTTCCTACTGTTACCCCTTGTGGGAAATGAAAAAAATGGGGATCTTAAGCAACATTTTATTGTAAGAAATGAACATTTTCATTTTTACAGCCAAGTAAATTCTATTAACCCCTTAAGGACTTAGGGTGTACCGGAACGCCCTTTTTCCTGAATCCTTAAGGACTCAGGACGTACCGGTACGCCCTAAGTTTAAATCGCGATTGCGGCGCCGCGGGGGTTAATCCGAACAGGATGCTGGCTGAAATCATTCAGCCGGCATCCTGTCACAACGCCAGGGGGGGGCATGTGACCCCCCCGTATCGGCGATAGCCGCAAACCGCAGGTCAATTCAGACCTGCGGTTTGCGGCTTTTACCTGTGGTTGCGGCGGGTGTCGGTGGTGCCATCGGGTCCCCATGAGGCTGTGGGGGGTCCCGATGGCATGGAAGGCAGCGCGATGTCTAAGGAAGGCATCGCGCTGCCTTCCGGTGACGAGCCTGTGAGATCCAGCCCCCTGGATCTCACAGGCAGGAAGCTGTATGAGTAATACACACAGTATTACTCATACAGCCAATGCATTCCAATACAGAAGTATTGGAATGCATTGTAAAGGAATATATCCCCCAAAGTTCAAGTCCCAAAGTGGGACAAAAAATAAAGTGAAAAAAAAAAAGTTGAAAAAAAAAAGTTCCCCCCCCCAAAAAATTTAAGTTTCAAGTAAAAATAAACAAAAACTTTCTTTTCCCCAAATAAAGTAAAAAAAAATTGGTAAAAATTAGGGGGGAAAAAAATGTATACATATTGGGTATCGCCGTGTCCGCATCGACCGGCTCTATAAACATATCACATGACCTAACCCCAATGAACGCCGTAAAACACCGTGCAATGAACACCGTAAGAAATAAAAAATAAAAACTGTGCTAAATAAACAATTTTTTTGTCACCTTACATCGCAAAAAGTACAACAGCAAGCGATCAAAAAGGCGTTTGCCCACCAAAATAGTACCAATCTAACCGTCACCTCATCCCGCAAAAAATGAGCCCCTACCTGAGACAATGGTCCAAAAAATAAAAAAACTATGGCTCAGAATATGGAGACACTAAAACATCATTTTTTTTGTTTGAAAAAAGCTGTTATAGTGTAAAACTTACATAAATAAAAAAAGTATACATATTTGGTATCACAGTGTTCGTATCGACCGGCTCTATAAACATATCACATGACCTAACCTCTCAGATGAACATCATAAAAAATAAAAACTGTGCTAAAAATAAAAAATTTTGTCACCTTATGTAAAGGGAGAATATTAATCACCAATATTTATGCAAATATCGATAATTAATATTCATAAATGGGAGGAGCCATCTAGTGATAACTCCGCCCATTTAAGCCTTTATATAATAACAATACCTTCGCTATGCTTTACACTAATCACTACGCTAGCTGCAAGCGCCTTACTATCACTATACTACGGCGGCGACTACTAAAAACACCATACACTGCATTATGAACAATAAGGAATATTTATTACACAATACAATTATATCAGTCTAGCAATACGTTATATCTATATATATATTCATGGATCAATGGATATGAATATATATACATATAGACGTACACACCGCAGTACAGAAACAGTACTACAATAAACACAATACAAGCCTAACTACACTACACAATCCCAAATTCCACCCCACATACTATCTATACATTACAATAATACATCATACACACAAATATCAGTAACCCACCCCACCTGACTATTCACTGTCCCTACAGGGTACGACGAGGGTTAATGGTGGTCTCACAGGGGTGTAAACCGACCACAAACACAAAGGGTTAACAATGGGGATAATATCAGAACTGTACAGCAATGCAAGGGTGAATACCCTGCAAGTGTACAGTGGGGGGGGGGGGGGGGTGTGTGGCAGGGTTAGAGCAGGGGTTACCACCAGGGGTTAATCAGGGTAGGGAAAGGGTTACACGGTGGAGCAAGGGTTTGGGGGGGATCAGGGTGTCCAGTAACATGGCAAGGGTAAGGGGTTACAGGACCAGGGGTGATATGTGAGGGGTAGGTAGGGGCTACACAGGTATACTTAGGCCTTATCCAGGTGGTCATCATGAAGCTGCTCTCTCCCCTGCATCTCTGAATCTAGTCTGGTTTCAAGAGACCGCACCTCTGGCCGGTTCGGGGTTTTATAGCCCAAAAGCAACCCCCTCCTCCTTCCTCAGGCATGTGACATCATAGTGTCACTGTGACGTATGCCTGCCTACAATCCCCAGAGTCCTCCCCCCCCCCTAGTCCCAAAAATGCTGGGAGTAGGGGCATGGAGTTTTAGCCATGGGCAGAGGTGTGGAAAAACAGGTTCTCAGCTTCTTGATGTCTCTGGTTAGAAGGTCCCCTCACAAACGGTGCCAAAGCGTCTGATTGCTTTGGGCCTGAACAAAAGGGGACTAGATGCTAATCAGCTGTTATCCTACAGGCTATAACAACTCTGTTGATAACAGTTGGAATTGCATATATGCATATATATATCCACAGATGCTTGAACCGGGGGTATGAATGGGCAGCAATAAGCCCACATACATACTGTCATGCTGACATAAGTGTATATACATAGACACGTGTGCAAACACATACACACATATCTATATATACACACACCCTCATATATCTGGGGCATCACATACAGGGGACATATATAAGGGGGCACATATATATACTAATATAAGGGGGATTATAAGGGGGCACAGCTTCCAGGGACCACATATTTCCCACAGGGGCCACCATGAGCCCCTGGGGATCACCATGGGCATCACCCCATGATGCGGTGGTTAATGTATGCATATATATACCATACATGCCCGCACGTGTTTGCAGGCATGCATGGATATATATGCACACGTCTCAACCGTTCCTCAACAATCCCCCTGTTGTCGGAATATAATACGACAATATAATGGGGGAACGGGTTGAGATATGTTTGCCCCCCTTCAACCCCATCTTTGGTGGAAGTTCAGGAAGAACTGTAGTGCACACTGATCTTTAGGTACTTAGACATCCCCAATCCAGCTTCCTCCGACCTGCCCTTCTGTCTTCTTCTTGACATCTTTAGGATACCACACACCCACAGTCTCTTGGTTAGCTGGTCTTTCTTTAACAGTCTTAGTGTCGGCCACCCCCACTTTGGAGTGACCACACCCCCACAGTCTCTCGGTAATTCTGCCGATCTTCAGGTATCTTCGTCCCCCCCCAATTCTGGAGTGGGTTCACCCTTACAGTCTTTATCCCAACTTTCTTCTATCCAATGTCTGTTTCCATCTTGATGGGTGCGGTTCTCCCGTGGACAGATTAATAGGTCTTTACAAGGCAGGTCAGACTCTTAAGCAGTGATGTCATAGTACCTAAATTCTACTGCGGAGAACACCTCCGCCACACTACACCTCCAGCCCTTCCCTTAAGAACCTCACCGTTCCAGGGTTCAAGGTGGCAAATGAATGATGCCTGTCCCTATCGTGACCTAACCTTATCCCCATTCACACAAAACACATGTCACATCCCTCCCAACACCACCAAATTCCATTAAATGTGTGTACCCATAGAGACTCATGCAACCTGGCATATCTCTACACCTCCAAAGACACAGGTAGGTCGCAGACCCCTGTGTCAATGGGAAACGACTATAGGATGCAAATGTGTCCTGCCAAATTATAACTCACCGCAATGCGTTGGGCGAGTTTCCCTGGGTATAGGCTGTCACACATTTGTACCTAGAGTGTCTATGGGTACACAATCAACCAACAAACATAATCAATATATATACAATACAATGTGCTATGGGGTTTCAGGGTAGTACATGTTATACGTTCCGAACCCTCATAGGAAACAAAGTGTCCATAAAATATTTGGCTACAGGACAAAGTTGGAGTTATGTCCTGAGCCTCCTCCTCCGGATAGTTCTGTAAAGTTCTGTCTGGTTCTGGTGTATTTGGTCAGTAAGTCCCTTGACCCTCCGATTACGATGACCAGAACCAGAAGAAGTTTCACTGGGTGAAACAAGTGAATAAGTTCTTCCACCCGAACGTCTCCCAAGTCTTCCTCCAGAGCCTTAAATAATGCTCCCGCTGGATTGTGGCACAGTCTTCTCTAGAACACCTCTAGGCAGAGGTCGCTTAGTTGCCAAAATCCAGTGGGATCCTCTGGAGCTTCACAACAGTGTCAGGGGGAATAGCTGGCCTCTTCTGTGGCATCTCCTAGGTTTTTCTTCCGCTCCATATAAAAATCACACCTATGGCAGAAGAAAATACCAGGCGCTCCCAGGGGAGATTCTCCCCTAACAGTGCAATTAATGTGAAAATTCCCAGCCCCAATACCTTTGACCCATGGGTAGAGAAAGGTATTGGGCTGCCCTTTATCTCACAGGACCCCTCGTTATCCCAACACTGGTGTCTGAACACCCTACCTTCAGAGGATTGAGTCCTCTGCTGCACATCCCTCTGCACCAACAGATAAGGATGGCCACCCTACTAGGTTAGGATAACTGGAGCTCTGTGGACAAAGCACCATCTTGTTATTGATGGCACCGTATCCCCGTCCGCTCGTGTGTACCCAGGCCGATTTCCCCCTGTGATCCCATCTTGTGGAGGCCCGCAGAACCAATGGCATAGGCATGCCCTGGCTCCCGAGGCCCCCACAACACAAGAACACAGTCCACATTCTGCTGCCAAACACTCTGCGTCCAATCCCTATCAGAGCTGTGCTACCTGACCGGACTAGAATTAAGTGCACAGCACAACATTACACCAATGTTGTCTGTACGCCCCAGTCCCCAGCGCAACACAGTCCTACCGAAAACCTTGAGCAAAACAGTGTTATCTGTATCGATCTGAGACCCTGGCTGCCCAGAATAATATCACATCATCCTTTGTGTAGGATTTCCCGTGTGAAATTATCTGCTCGCAAGCCTATACGTCCTTGATCCACAGTATAACACTGTTCCACTGCAAGGGGACACAGAATGAAACAGACAGCAGATGGGACTTACAACACTACATAAATCAGCATGGTAGAACACATCCGTAGACAAGGACTACCACCATCAACATCAAGAAAAACTTACAAACAGATAACAAAAACACACAACATGGACATACACAGGGAACAAACGGTGTAAAAAATAGTACAGGGGTGTCAAGTGTTGCCTAGCCTAGCCTGGCCACTCTGACCCCTCAGCAGCTGGTGATGCTGCCGAGAGGTAACCCCGTTATGGCCAGGCTGACTAGACCCCACTGCACAATTTGTTACCTGGCTGATACTGTTGGACACATTGCAATTACTTGCACAAGGGCAATTCCTTGCAATGTGTCCTTTGTTCCCACACCTGAAACACGTGACTTGGTTTCCTGTCCTGTGTGTTATGATCCTATCTGTTTTGCAGTGTCTCGCTATGTGACCTAGGCCACCACATGCAAAACATCTGATGTTTGCTCTGCATGGCCCAGCTCCATCTACACTGCATCCGTGCTCCCTTCTCCTGAATTGTTCCATCCTCAGGGACGCACTCTTCAACACAGTTCTTTTTCCCAAAGTCAGGGAAAAATCTCTGTTAGTCTGGACCGGCTTGACCTGATGATTTGACCGGTCACAGACTACTCTCTCAGGGTGTCAAGGGTAAATCCTACCTGGCTCGCCAATGTAAAGGGAGAATATTAATCACCAATATTTATGCAAATATCGATAATTAATATTCATAAATGGGAGGAGCCATCTAGTGATAACTCCGCCCATTTAAGCCTTTATATAATAACAATACCTTCGCTATGCTTTACACTAATCACTACGCTAGCTGCAAGCGCCTTACTATCACTATACTACGACGGCGACTACTAAAAACACCATACACTGCATTATGAACAATAAGGAATATTTATTACACAATACAATTATATCAGTCTAGCAATACGTTATATCTATATATATATTCATGGATCAATGGATATGAATATATATACATATAGACGTACACACCGCAGTACAGAAACAGTACTACAATAAACACAATACAAGCCTAACTACACTACACAATCCCAAATTCCACCCCACATACTATCTATACATTACAATAATACATCATACACACAAATATCAGTAACCCACCCCACCTGACTATTCACTGTCCCTACGGGGTACGACGAGGGTTAATGGTGGTCTCACAGGGGTGTAAACCGACCACAAACACAAAGGGTTAACAATGGGGATAATATCAGAACTGTACAGCAATGCAAGGGTGAATACCCTGCAAGTGTACAGTGGGGGGGGGGGGGGGGGGGTGTGGCAGGGTTAGAGCAGGGGTTACCACCAGGGGTTAATCAGGGTAGGGAAAGGGTTACACGGTGGAGCAAGGGTTTGGGGGGGATCAGGGTGTCCAGTAACATGGCAAGGGTAAGGGGTTACAGGACCAGGGGTGATATGTGAGGGGTAGGTAGGGGCTACACAGGTATACTTAGGCCTTATCCAGGTGGTCATCATGAAGCTGCTCTCTCCCCTGCATCTCTGAATCTAGTCTGGTTGCAAGAGACCGCACCTCTGGCCGGTTCGGGGTTTTATAGCCCAAAAGCAACCCCCTCCTCCTTCCTCAGGCATGTGACATCATAGTGTCACTGTGACGTATGCCTGCCTACAATCCCCAGAGTCCTCCCCCCCCCCCAGTCCCAAAAATGCTGGGAGTAGGGGCATGGAGTTTTAGCCATGGGCAGAGGTGTGGAAAAACAGGTTCTCAGCTTCTTGATGTCTCTGGTTAGAAGGTCCCCTCACAAACGGTGCCAAAGCGTCTGATTGCTTTGGGCCTGAACAAAAGGGGACTAGATGCTAATCAGCTGTTATCCTACAGGCTATAACAACTCTGTTGATAACAGTTGGAATTGCATATATGCATATATATATCCACAGATGCTTGAACCGGGGGTATGAATGGGCAGCAATAAGCCCACATACATACTGTCATGCTGACATAAGTGTATATACATAGACACGTGTGCAAACACATACACACATATCTATATATACACACACCCTCATATATCTGGGGCATCACATACAGGGGACATACAGTGGGGGAAATAATTATTTGACCCCTCACTGATTTTGTAAGTTTGTCCAATGACAAAGAAATGAAAAGTCTCAGAACAGTATCATTTCAATGGTAGGTTTATTGTAACAGTGGCAGATAGCACATCAAAAGGAAAATCGAAAAAATAACTTTAAATAAAAGATAGCAACTGATTTGCATTTCATTGAGTGAAATAAGTATTTGAACCCCTACCAACCATTAAGAGTTCTGGCTCCCACAGAGTGGTTAGACACTTCTACTCAATTAGTCACCCTCATTAAGGACACCTGTCTTAACTAGTCACCTGTATAAAAGACACCTGTCCACAGAATCAATCAATCAAGCAGACTCCAAACTCTCCAACATGGGAAAGACCAAAGAGCTGTCCAAGGATGTCAGAGACAAAATTGTAGACCTGCACAAGGCTGGAATGGGCTACAAAACCATTAGCAAGAAGCTGGGAGAGAAGGTGACAACTGTTGGTGCGATTGTTCGAAAATGGAAGGAGCACAAAATGACCATCAATCGACCTCGCTCTGGGGCTCCACGCAAGATCTCACCTCGTGGGGTGTCAATGGTTCTGAGAAAGGTGAAAAAGCATCCTAGAACTACACGGGAGGAGTTAGTTAATGACCTCAAATTAGCAGGGACCACAGTCACCAAGAAAACCATTGGAAACACATTACACCGCAATGGATTAAAATCCTGCAGGGCTCGCAAGGTCCCCCTGCTCAGGAAGGCACATGTGCAGGCCCGTCTGAAGTTTGCCAATGAACACCTGAATGATTCAGAGAGTGACTGGGAGAAGGTGCTGTGGTCTGATGAGACTAAAATAGAGCTCTTTGGCATTAACTCAACTCGCTGTGTTTGGAGGAAGAAAAATGCTGCCTATGACCCCCAAAACACCGTCCCCACCGTCAAGCATGGGGGTGGAAACATTTTGCTTTGGGGGTGTTTTTCTGCTAAGGGCACAGGACAACTTATTCGCATAAACGGGAAAATGGACGGAGCCATGTATCGTGAAATCCTGAGCGACAACCTCCTTCCCTCTGCCAGGAAACTGAAAATGGGTCGTGGATGGGTGTTCCAGCACGACAATGACCCAAAACATACAGCAAAGGCAACAAAGGAGTGGCTCAAGAAGAAGCACATTAAGGTCATGGAGTGGCCTAGTCAGTCTCCGGACCTTAATCCAATCGAAAACCTATGGAGGGAGCTCAAGCTCAGAGTTGCACAGAGACAGCCTCGAAACCTTAGGGATTTAGAGATGATCTGCAAAGAGGAGTGGACCAACATTCCTCCTAAAATGTGCGCAAACTTGGTCATCAATTACAAGAAACGTTTGACCTCTGTGCTTGCAAACAAGGGTTTTTCCACCAAGTATTAAGTCTTTTTTTGTTAGAGGGTTCAAATACTTATTTCACTCAATGAAATGCAAATCAGTTGCTATCTTTTATTTAAAGTTATTTTTTCGATTTTCCTTTTGATGTGCTATCTGCCACTGTTACAATAAACCTACCATTGAAATGATACTGTTCTGAGACTTTTCATTTCTTTGTCATTGGACAAACTTACAAAATCAGTGAGGGGTCAAATAATTATTTCCCCCACTGTATATAAGGGGGCACATATATATACTAATATAAGGGGGATTATAAGGGGGCACAGCTTCCAGGGACCACATATTTCCCACAGGGGCCACCATGAGCCCCTGGGGATCACCATGGGCATCACCCCATGATGCGGTGGTTAATGTATGCATATATATACCATACATGCCCGCACGTGTTTGCAGGCATGCATGGATATATATGCACACGTCTCAACCGTTCCTCAACACCTTACATCACAAAAAGTGTAATAGCAAGCGATCAAAAAGTCATATGCACCCCAAAATAGTGCCAATCAAACCGTCATCTCATCCCGCAAAAATCATACCATACCCAAGGTAATCGCCCAAAAAGTGAAAAAATTATGGCTCTCAGACTATGGAAACGCTAAAACATGATTTTTTTTTTTGCTTCAAAAATGAAATCATTGTGTAAAACTTACATAAATAAAAAAAATTGTATACATATTAGGTATCGCCGTGTCCGTATCAACCGGCTCTATAAAAATATCACATGACCTAACCCCTCAGATGAATGTTGTAAATCACAAAACAGCTATTTCTTGTTATCTGGCCTCACAAAAAGTGTAATATAGAGCAACCAAAAATCATATGTACCCTAAACTATTACCAACAATACTGCCACCATATCCCGTAGTTTCTAAAATCGGGCCACTTTTTTGGAGTTTCTACTCTAGGGGTGGATAAGGGGGGCTTCAAATGGGACATGGTTTTAAAAAAAACAGTCCAGCAAAATCTGCCTTCCAAAAACCGTATGGCATTCCTTTCCTTCTGCGCCCTGCCGTGTGCCCGTACAACGGTTTACGACCACATATGGGGTGCTTCTGTAAACTACAGAATCAGGGCCATAAATATGGAGTTTGGTTTGGCTGTTAACCCTTGCTTTGTAACTGGAAAAAAAATTATTAAAATGGAAAATCTGCCCAAAAAGTGAAATTTTGAAATTGTATCTCTATTTTCCATTAATTCTTGTGGAAAAACTAAAGGGTTAACAAAGTTTGTAAAATCAGTTTTGAATACCTTGAGGGGTGTAGTTTATAGAATGGGTGGTTTCTATTATGTAAGCCTTGCAAAGTGACTTCAGACCTGAACTGGTCCCTAAAAATTGGGTTTTTGAAAATTTCTGAAAAATTTCAAGATTTGCTTCTAAACTTCTAAGCCTTGTAACATCCCCAAAAAATAAAATATCATTCCCAAAATGATCCAAACATGAAGTAGACATATGGGGAATGTAAAGTAATAACTATTTTTGGAGGTATTACTATGTATTATAGAAGTAGAGAAATTGAAACTTGGAAATTTGCATTTTATTATTTTTTACAAATTTTGGGTAAATTTGGTATTATTTTTATAAATAAAAATGCATTTTTTTTACTTCATTTTACCAGTGTCATGAAGTTCAATATGTGACGAAAAAACAATCTCAGAATGGCCTGGATAAGTCAAAGCGTTTTAAAGTTATCAGCACTTAAAGTGATACTGGTCAGATTTGCAAAAAATGGCCAAGTCCTTAAGGTGAAATAAGGCTGTGTCCTTAAGGGGTTAGAGGGAAACTGTCACCTCCTAAATGCATGTAAACCCGCCAGCAGTACCTCAGAGTAGTCAGCAGTGTGATACTAATCATACTTTTTATCCTGCAGTCCGATGCTGCATAAGGTCATAAAACGATCTTTTATCCTCCGTCCGCGCTAATTTGCATGTCAGCTTGAAGTCAAGGGGGCAGCGGCCTCCTTGCTTCAAGTCAAGGTAACCACACCTCTTCTTGCCTTTGAGTGACAGCCCGCAATTTGGCTTCGCTTTCCGAAGTTTCGCGCATGTGCGGTGCCCTCTATTTTACTACGTGATGCCATGCCCTGACATGGGATCGCGCAGTAAAACAGAGGGCACCGCACATGCGCAAAACTTGGGAAAGCGAAGCTGAATTGCGGGCTGTCACTCAAAGGCAAGAAGAGGTGTGGTGACCTTGACTTGAAGCAAGGAGGCCGCTGCCCCCTTGACTTCAAGCTGACATGCAAATGAGCGCAGACGGAGGATAAAAGATCGTTTTATGACCTTATGCAGCATCGGACTGCAGGATAGTATGATTAGTATCACACTGCTGGCTACTCTGCATATAAATGCATCGGTCTCCTTCACTGAACAAGCAGCTTCCTCCCTGACAATTGGTCGCTCGGCCGTCCCATGTAATACCAGTTTCAGCATACGGCCCCAAATGCAGGTAGTAAAACCCAGTCACCAGGTACAATTGTGGGGTTTACATGGCGACTGGGTTTTGTTAAGCCCTGCTCAGAACCTGACGGGATGTTTGGTGCATTGTTCTCAATGATGCTGAATGCAGCCCTGTGTTTTTTTTTCTTTTTCTTTTTCTTTTGGCAAAACTCAGCTACAGGTACTTGTTGTAAACAGAAAGTCCAGTGTATTCTTGAGATGCTGGTTCCCCCTGCCCCCCTTGCTGCTGATTCACAGCTTTCTCCCTATGCACAGTAATGGGCAGGAGGAGCCCACAACTCCTGGTTCACTGCACTTGTAGTGGACTGCAACAGATAAACCAAGTTTAACCCCATTACACACGGTCATTGCTTGCAATCAGCATGGATGACACTGTTGCATGAACCCCTTAGGGTGCATTGACACGACCGTGAGTGTTTTGCTGAAACTGCAACAAAATCTGCTGCGTATGAAGGCATTCTTATCATCGGGTGTTTTTTTTTGTTTTGTTTTTGAACTTTTCCTTCTATTACAGGAGACTGAAACAATGGCTGGAATTTACTCTGGCATCCACTTGAAGATGAAAGGCTCAAAGATTTCTTGGGGACATAAACTAAAACTAGCTCATTTTGCTTGGATTTCCCATCAGTGTTTGATTCCTAACAAGGAACAGGTAAATGTGAATATATGAACTCTGCTCTAGTTTATTTCATGTCTGCGGAAGTATGCGTGGGATGGTTATCTGGCTAATCATTATCACGGACCTCCGTATGAATGCTTGTAAAGGGGCCAATTATTGAGCAAACCCTTGTTCATCGGTTAAAAGTATTGCTGATACGGATACGGCAGCAGATGGTCAGAAACAGTTTGTATAGGGAGGAGCGATTGCTGCCTATAAGTGCAGATCTCACCTACTCTGATGAGCATGTGTAAATGGCCATGAAAGGGGTTATCCAGGATTTTATATTGATGACCTATCCTCTGGTGATGGGTCCAGTTGTAAAATACTGCTGTATACATATTATGGTCTGTACACATTAAAAGCATATGTGGATAGTAATCTTTGACATGTACTGTCAGTGTATGCCACTGTATAGCCACATAGTAGCATACGGCGTACATTGGCCACAATGATTAAAAAATGGTATCCTGTCTGGTGTATGTGTGTGTGTGTATATATATATATATATATATATATATATATATATATATATATATATATACACTGCTCAAAAAATAAAGGGAACACTTAAACAACACAATGTAACTCCAAGTCAATCACACTTCTGTGAAATCAAATTGTCCACTTAGGAAGCAACACTGAGTGACAATCAATTTCACATGCTGTTGTGCAAATGGGATAGACAACAGGTGGAAATTATAGGCAATTAGCAAGACACCCCCAATAAAGGAGTGGTTCTGCAGGTGGTGATCACAGACCACTTCTCAGTTCCTATGCTTCCTGGCTGATGTTTTGGTCACTTTTGAATGCTGGCGGTGCTTTCACTCTAGTGGTAGCATGAGACGGAGTCTACAACCCACACAAGTGGCTCAGGTAGTGCAGCTTATCCAGGATGGCACATCAATGCGAACTGTGGCAAAAAGGTTTGCTGTGTCTGTCAGCGTAGTGTCCAGAGCATGGAGGCGCTACCAGGAGACAGGCCAGTACATCAGGAGACGTGGAGGAGGCCGTAGGAGGGCAACAACCCAGCAGCAGGACCGCTACCTCTGCCCTTGTGCAAGGAGGAACAGGAGGAGCACTGCCAGAGCCCTGCAAAATGACCTCCAGCAGGCCACAAATGTGCATGTGTCTGCTCAAACGGTCAGAAACAGACTCCATGAGGGTGATATGAGGGCCCGACGTCCACAGGTGGGGGTTGTGCTTACAGCCCAACACCGTGCAGGACGTTTAGCATTTGCCAGAGAACACCAAGATTGGCAAATTCGCCACTGGCGCCCTGTGCTCTTCACATATGAAAGCAGGTTCACACTGAGCACATGTGACAGACGTGACAGAGTCTGGAGACGCCGTGGAAAATGTTCTGCTGCCTGCAACATCCTCCAGCATGACTGGTTTGGCATTGGGTCAGTAATGGTGTGGGGTGGCATTTCTTTGGAGGGCCGCACAGCCCTCCATGTGCTCGCCAGAGGTAGCCTGACTGCCATTAGGTACCGAGATGAGATCCTCAGACCCCTTGTGAGACCATATGCTGGTGCGGTTTGCCCTGGGTTCCTCCTAATGCAAGACAATGCTAGACCTCATGTGGCTGGAGTGTGTCAGCAGTTCCTGCAAGACGAAGGCATTGATGCTATGGACTGGCCCGCCTGTTCCGCAGACCTGAATCCAATTGAGCACATCTGGGACCTCACGTCTCGCTCTATCCACCAACGTCACGTTGCACCACAGACTGTCCTGGAGTTGGCAGATGCTTTAGTCCAGGTCTGGGAGGAGATCCCTCAGGAGACCATCCGCCACTTCATCAGGAGCATGCACAGGCGTTGTAGGGTGGTCATACAGGCACGTGGAGGCCACACACACTACTGAGCCTCATTTTGACTTGTTTTAAGGACATTACATCAAAATTGGATCAGCCTGTAGTGTGTTTTTCCACTTTAATTTTGAGTGTGACTCCAAATCCAGACCTCCATGGGTTGAAAAATTTCATTTCCATTTTTTAATTTTTGTGTGATTTTGTTGTCAGCACATTCAACTATGTAAAGAACAAAGTATTTCAGAAGAATATTTAATTAACTCAGATCTAGGATGTTATTTTTGTGTTCCCTTTATTTTTTGAGCAGTGTGTGTATGTATATATATATAATTTTATTTTTTTTGCGGTGGTCAACTATATAGGAAAGTGGTCTGCTGCACTTTTCTATACAATAAAAAGCAAAAGTGTATACTGCATATCACCAAAATGACTGGCTGCTGTTGGGTGAATGGGGGCTCATGACATATTGTTATGAATCATCCTATATCCTGCATGTGATCTTATTTTTTTAAATTGTATTATGAATGATATTGTATCATATGACATTCTGTATAAATCCAGACCCCACTACACATTCCTACACAGAGGTTTGCAAATAAAATTTCCAGAGGAATGAAAGCTCTAAATGTCCCTTTTGCCAGGACTTTCTGTTAGGGTACTTTCACACTAGCGTTTTTTGATTCCAGCAGGCAGTTCCGGCAACCCGTGTACAAACGGAAAGCTTGTTTTTCCGGATCCGTTAGACTGATTTGTCTCATCTGGTATCATCCGGAATAACGGATCCGGTATTTAAAAAGCAAAAGCAAAAATAGCTCCTCCTATGTCCCGGCGGATGCGCAGACCGGAAAACCGGATTCGGTGATGCAGAATTTTCCAGGAACACTTGGTACTGGATCCGGCATTAATACGAAAATTAATGCCGGATTTGGCAAGTGCGGTATTAATCCGGGATTTTGGCCGGAAAAAATACAGCAGCATGCACAAGGGACGGAACGGAAGACATCCTGATGCATACTGAACGGATTGCTTTCCATTTAGAATGCATTAGGACAAAACTGATGCGTTTTTTTTTCCCCGGTATTGAGACCCTTTATCGGATTCCAATACCGGAAAAGAATACCGCTAGTGTGAAAGTTCCCTTACCTAGGGAAAGGAAGGAATTTAAAATGGCCATCTCCCCAAACCATAGGGAATCGATAATGTCTAGGTCCATTGGCAGGGAAAATAACACATATTTGAAATCTCTTCATCATAATTCACATTTTGAATAATCCACCAAGATATTCATAATCAGGGCACGAAGACGCTTCTCCTGTTGTGAGATCCTTCCTTGAGGGATCCTGAAAATGGACTATTGGTGTCAGTTCTTAAAGAGGACCTTTCATGGGATTATGGGTTACAAACTGGTGTACTTACCAGATAAGACAGCCCCTAAAGATGCCATCGCTACAGCCAGGGAGAAGGAGACGCCCATTTAGTAACCCGGCCGTCTTACTACCTGTACTGAAACTCTAAATTAAAGTGTACCTTTCATGGGTCCAAATATTGTAAACTAACTATCAGGACATGTAGCGCGGCGCCCAGGGATCTCACTGCACTTACTATTTTTCCTGGGCGCCACTCCGTTCGCCCGCTGTGGCTCCCCGGTATATTCTCCCGCCCTGTATGCTAATTGCTAGCATCAGAGCAATTTGGAGGAGACTGCCCTTTTTCACAATGGGCGTCACCTTCTCCCTGGCTGTGACGCTCGGGAGAAGGAGATGCCCATTATGAAAAAGGGCAGTCTCCTCCCCATTGCTCTGATGCTAGCAATTAGCATACAGGGCGGGAGAATATACCGGGGGCCACAGCGGGCGAACAGAGCGGCGCCCAGGAAAAATAGTAAGTGCAGTGAGATCCCTGGGCGCCGCGCTACATATCCTGATAGTTTACAATATTTGGACCCATTAAAGGTCCTCTTTAACATATCAGGCGCCAAAAGCAACGAGAGACACAATGCCAGGACTAGCTCCTAACTAGCAACTAATACAGCTATGGCTCCTTTCACACTGTGCGGATCCGTCTTGTAGCTGCACAGACGGATCCGCGCGAATAATGCAAACGTTTGTAGCCGTTATAAAACTGATCCATTTGCATTATTCATTCAAAAAAACGTCTAAGTCAAAACGGATTGGTCTTGACTTACATTGAAAGTCAATGGGGGACGGATCCGTTTTCAATTGCACCATATTGTGTCAGTGAAAAACTGATCCGTCCCCATTGGCTTACATTGTAAGTCTAGACGGATCTGTTAAGCTCCGCATAGTCAGACGGTCACCTAAACGCTGCAAGCTGCGTTTTAGTGACCGTCTAAAAAACGCAACGGAGACCAAACGCAGCCAAATTGATGCATTCTGAACGGATCCTTATCCATTCAGAATGCATTGGGGCTGAACTGATCCGTTTTGCGCCGCTTGTAAGAGCCCTGAAACAGATCTCACAGGTGGACCCAGAAACTCCAGTGTGAAAGTAGCCTTATTTAACAGAGAATTGGCCTTGATGGGTTGGATCTGAGTCTGAGGCATTGTGTGTTTAGTCTAGTTTCAACTTACGATGGGTCAGAATAGACCAATGTATATTGAAAATACTGTATCCTGAGGCCATTGTATCTTTAGGGATCACTGTAGTTGGTCTCTTTGTACATATGATAACCCCATAATGTGTCATGGACAGACACACCAAGCTTGGAGGTCACATTGACTAAGCTTTTCTCAGTGTGGATCCCTCAGTGGTCTAATTGGGTTGTAATTTATTTTATCCCCATTTCTTACTGTATTGTTTGCACTTTGCATATCTATACGTTCTTTTTGTAATTTTTTGTAATATTTTAAACCCTGTAACGTTTGTATATTAAATCTTAAAGGGGTTTTCTGAGATTTTTATACTAATGACCTAACCTCAGCATGAATGAGTATCTGATCGGTGGGGGTCCGACACCCAGGACCCTCGCTGATCAGCTGTTTGAGAAGTCCTTTTCTCTGCTTTTCCTCGGCCGAGTGACAACACTTTCATGTGTCACATGGCCTAGGAGCAGCTCAGCCCCATAGAAGTGAATGCAACTGAGTGCGATACCAAGCTCAGCCGCTATACAATGGATAGCGCTGCGCTTGGTGAGCTGTGAGAAGGCAGCGGCGCTCACAGGAGTTCTGATAGTTGCCCTAAATGAGCCCCCACCCGCTAAGTACACTTTGCTTTGTTACCTAGTAGGCTAGAGTGCAGGGTCGGGTATTTTGGTGTCCTAGGCAGTTAAGGCAAAGTACGCCCCCTTAGGGCTGTTTCACACGAGCGGATGCCGTGCGTGACATCCGCTCCGTGAAAGAGTGCCAAGACCCGATGCAGACTGCAGAAGCACGGAGAATTAACATGACTGATAATGCTCCGTGCCTCTCTGTGATCTCTTTACTACGAAATCACAGTGACTACGAAATATTTTTTTTCTCAAAGTTTAAATTTATTTTTACACTATTTAGACACAAAAACATTTGTGTGTGTGGTATCGTTGTAATCGTACTGACCCAAAGAATGAAGGGCACAGGTCAGTTTTGCCGCAAACAGAACTCCATGGAAACAAAACCCATAAAACGGTGGAGGAATTGCGTTTTTTTCCAATTCCACACCATTTGAATGTACAATGCTACAGATTTGCCACATACAAATCAATGACAGTAGATCCACAGCATTTTAGTCAAGTACGGACCTCTCCTGAAGCGATTATCTGAGAGTTTTGAAGATTTTCATGGGAGCAGACAGCTGATAAAAGAAAGAAAAAAGCTTCACTCTCCTGCCAAAAGTCCACTCTGTACCAGTGCTGTGATCCTGCCCCCAGTCGGACCAGAAGTGGTGATGTGACATCCATCGTTCATGTGAGCTCTAAACCAATCACTAGCCTCAATGGTCATGTGCTATTCAATCACACGTTACCACTGAGCTGTCACATAAATGACAGATGTAACGTCATCACTTCCAATCTGACGGGGACCGGATTCACAAGGTTGGAATGGAGGGATCTTAGGTGAGTAAAGATTTTTTTCTTTGTTTATAAGGGCTCATGCACACGAACGTATTTTCTTTCCGTGTCCGTTCCGTTTTTTATTTTTTATATATATATTTTTTTATTTCGATGGGTCCGCAAAAAAAACTGAAGTTACTCCGTGTGCATTCGGTTTCCGTATTTCCGTTCTTTAAGAAAATAGAACATATCCTATTATTATCCGCATTACGGACAAGGATAGTACTGTTCTATTAGGGGCCAGCTGTTTAGTTCCTCAAAATACGGAATGCACATGGATGTCATCTGTATTTTTTACGGATCTGTTTTTTTGCGGACCGCAAAATACATACGGTCGTGTGCATGAGCCCCAAGTCTGTCTTGTCGCCTGAAGATTTTCACAAAAGGGATTGGCCAAGACTTTTTTTCTAAATGTCCTTGCACCTGTATGCCCTGCACCAATGGGTTCACATGCACCATTGCAGCTGATCACTGGCCTCATTACTCAGCAGTAAAATACCGCTCAGGACACATCACCATTGAGCCCAGTCATTGACTGATGCTCAGCGTTTAAAGTTTTAAATTGATCTCAAACCTACTACATTAATGCAGTAACAGCATCAACCCTACATTTGCCCATGTCAGAAGAAAATATGCCCTCTGCCTTTGTAAAAACAAAAATCCATAGAAAAATATCTGAATGTTTTTACACACATGTACACTTTGAGTTACACGCAATATACTTTTACATACACATAGGGTCACTCATAGCAGCACATCCTATAAACGGAGGCGCATTTAATACAGACATACACACGCACACAGACACGCTTTTATACAGACATACATACATACATACATACACAAGGTCGACTCGCCACCAATGGATCATAGCAGCCTCAGTGGAGGACCATAGCTGGCAGTCTGCTGCAGTGGGCTTTGAAGTGGGGAGGTGACTCTGGTGCCACTGCCAGTAACACTTCCTGTCCCCCATATCCGTTAGTGTATGTGCCATTGGAAGCAACGAATGTGAGGCACCAGGGCCTGTTTGTGGGGAGAGCATGAGGTGTTGGGGGAGCAGAAGGAGCAGTGAGGCACCTGGGATGGGGTGGAGGGACAGAGGGGACAGTGAGGCACCTGGGATGGGGTGGAGGGACAGACTGGACAGTGAGGCACCTGCGGCAGGGGTGAAGCAAATGGGACAGTGAGGCACGCTTGGGGAGCGGAGCAGAAGGGACAGTGAGGCTCCTGGGTCAGGGGGGACCAGAGGGGCAGTGTGAGGCTATTCCATGCATCCACTACTCTCTCAGTAAAGTAATACTTCCTGATATTACTTTTAAACCTTTGCCCCTCTAATTTAAAACTATGTCCTCTTGTAGCAGTTTTTCTTCTTTTAAATATTCTCTCCTCTTTTACCTTGTTGATTCCCTTTATGTATTTAAAAGTTTCTATCATATCCCCTCTGTCTCGTCTTTCTTCCAAGCTATACATGTTAAGGTCCTTTAATCTTTCCTGGTAAGTTTTATCCTGCAATCCATGTACCAGTTTAGTAGCTCTTCTCTGAACTCTCTCCAAAGTATCAATATCCTTCTGGAGATATGGTCTCCAGTACTGAGCACAATACTCCAAATGAGGTCTCACTAGTGCTCTGTAGAGCGGCATGAGCACCTCCCTCTTTCTACTGGTAATTCCTCTCCCTATACACCCAAGCATTCTGCTAGCATTTCCTGCTGCTCTATGACATTGTCTGCCTACCTTTAAGTCTTCTGAAATAATGACCCCTAAATCCCTTTCCTCAGATACTGAGGTTAGGACTGTATCACTGATTTTATATTCTGCTCTTGGGTTTTTACGCCCCAGGTGCATTATCTTGCACTTATCAACATAAAATTTTAGTTGCCAGATTTTTGACCATTCCTCTAGTTTTCCTAAATCCTTTTCCATTTGGTGTATCCCTCCAGGAACATCAACCCGGTTACAAATCTTTGTGTCATCAGCAAAAAGACACACCTTACCATCGAGGCCTTCTGCAATTTAGCTGATAAAGATATTAAACAATATGGGTCCCAGAACAGATTCCTGAGGTACCCCACTGGTAACAATACCATGGTCTGAATATACTCCATTGACTACAACCCTCTGTTGTCTGTCCCTCAGCCACAGCCTAATCCATTCAACAATATGGGAGTCCAAGCACAAAGACTGCAATTTATTGATAAACCTTCTATGTGGGACAGTACCAAAAGCCTTACTAAAGTCTAGATGAGCGATGTCTACTGCACCTCCGCAGTCTCAGCCCCAGCTGTGCTTCTATTGCCAGTACTGATGTTGGGCACTCTGGTCTGCCAAATAATAATCTGCCTGTGCAGCGTTCTTGTCCTTCTCAGCAGTGGGGATTAAATCTGTCAGAAGCACAGCTGGGGCTTAGTAGCGAACGCTGCCAGGCACATTTTTTCCAATTGCACCCCTAGCACTTTGCTGTCATGTGGCACCCTAGGCAGTCGCCTATCCCCACCTACCCTTTGTCACTGCCTTCTAGTGTGTTAGAGGCTTGCTTATTGTATGCTACAATGCAGTTAGTGCCTGTGAGTGCTTGTGCGTTTGTAACCAGGGTAAGCCGTACTGATGGCTGGCAGCAGCATTGTGCGTGCACATGTTTAGGGATTGTTTAACTCCTTTTGGAGCAAAATGCAGTAGGTGGGTATGAAAGAGAGCATGGAAGTGGAGTTCCCCCTTAGTCACATCCAGTGTCATGGGTGCAGTGAATGCCACAGTGTCCCTCGTGGTCTGTCGTTTTGATTGTGTTTGTGATATTTTCAGCATATGAGCCAAAGATTTCAACAGACTACGATTTAAAATAAAATACATATATAATTATGGTCGTGGCTACGGATACTGGGGCTGGCGTGACGGTGCCAAGGAATAGACCTATCCGTGCTGCTGACTAACTAAAAGGCCTGGATTGTGCCCATAGCCAGAACGTGGGTAGCCTATAAGGGGGCATACCCTGAGGAAGCCCGTAAAAAGGGGAGGGATGGTGGGGCACGGAGTGACGCCAGCGCTGAGAGTCTGTGGGAGAGGAGCCTATAAAGCCTCCGCCCCTCCCACAATAACAGGCTGAAATCAGCCTTGACAATTATGGTCGTGGCTACGGATACTGGGGCTGGCGTGACGGTGCCAAGGAATAGACCTATCCAAGCTGCTGACTAACTAAAAGGCCTGGATTGTGCCCATAGCCGCGAACGTGGGTAGCCTATAGGGGACAAAAAATCAAGCAGGGTAGATTTTAGGATTTTATTGAATAGGTACAAGGTTTACAAAACGAGGTTACGAAAAGCTTCTGAAATTTCCTGGTGTGGATTGGGAATGTACCTGGTGAAGCAAGATGATTCCCAACGACCCATTTTACGGATGATATGACTGGGTACATTGTGATTGGACGCCGCGGAGGCGGCCCCGATTCGAAAGGAGTGTCCTGATATGGTTTTGGGGTCAAGACCTAGGCCTGAAACTAATAGACGGATGTGGGATACGAACTGTGCTGTCGTGAGGGGCTTGGATTTGAAAGTCAATAGCGGGCTATCTGGGGAGGAATTTGCCAAGGAACTTATTAATTTATTGAAAACCTGGACGGCGCACCACTTATTGAAGGATTTTAAATATTTTACTTGGACATGTGATGTTTTGGTTGAAGGTAGTTGCAAGATGAAAATCGTGATTCCAGGCTAGCTGGCTCTTAGTTGAGCCCTTGGATCTGGGAGAGAAACCTGTGAATTCTCCTGGTCGCAGGAAACCGTAAAAGCCTAAATACATGGCCGCCTGGATAACCGTGCTGTGTTGGAGCCCAAAGGGGTTGCTGTTTAGGGAATTGGAGAGCTTCCTAAACAGTTCCCCTGAAACTGATTGTCTGCTTGGAGTGCTGGGTTGGCAACTTTTTTGAATCCCCCTAAGAATTGCCTTGATTGCGGGGGACTATCAGGATTTTTTTAAGGTAGAGTAGTATTGCACCCCTGCCATGTATAATCTGATGGAATTATAGCCGAGTTTAAGGTGTTGGTGACAGTAAGCCAAAAACGCCATTAAATAAGTGATCTTCTCTGTGCCTCTCCTTGGGTGGAGAAGAGAACATTTTTTAAAGCCGTTCCAACCGGTCTTGTAATTTCTGGCTGTGTTGGCAGACAGTGATCTTTGTACGATGGATTTGGCGGATGAAATGAATTGTGCTTATCCATGCGTAGGTTATTGAACTCTGGAGGGGATAGTCCTGCTGGCTCCGCCTCTGGCATGACCTGAAAGAAATGTTGGAAATTGAAGCGTGACAGTGCATCAGCGACTGAATTCTGGACACCCTGGACATGTCTACATGATATCTGTAAAATAGGGGACGGATCCGTTTTCACTTACACAATCTGGCACAATAGAAAACTGATCCGTCCTCCATTGACTTTCCCTGGTGTGCAAGACGAATCCGTCTTGGCTATATTAAAGATAATACAAATGGATCCGTTCTGAAAGGATGCAGACGGCTGTATTATCTGAACGGATCCGTCCATGACGGATCCACACAAAATGCGAGTGTGAAAGTAGCCTTTATTATGTATTATTTATTGTTCAATATACAGGTGAAACTAGAAAAATTAGAATATCATGCAAAAGTTCATTTATTTCAGTAATGCAACTTAAAAGATGAAACTAACATATGAGATAGACTCATTACATGCAAAGCGAGATATCTCAAGCCTGTATTTGTTATAATTTGGATGATTATGGCTTATAGCTTATGAAACCCCAAAGTCACAATCTCAGAAAATTTTAATATTACATGAAATCAATAAAAAAAGGATGTTAAATAGAAAAATGTAGGACCTCTGAAAAGTATTATCATGCATATGTACTCAGTACTTGGTTTGGGCCCCTTTTGCATAAATTACTGCCTCAATGCGGCTTGGCATGGATGCCATCAGCCTATGGCACTGCTGAGGTGTTATGGTAGACCAGGATGCTTCAATAGCAGCCTTCAACTCTTCTGCATTGTTCGGTCTCATGTCTCATCTTTCTCTTGGCAATGCCCCATAGATTCTTTATGGGGTTCAGGACAGGCGAGTTTGCTGGCCAGGTTTTGAACCAGGTTTGAACCAGGTTTTGGTACTTTTGGCAGTGTGGGCAGGTGCCAAGTCCTGCTGGAAAATGAAGTCACCATCACCATAAAGCTCCTGGTACACGGCTGCATTGACTCTGGACTTAATGAAGCACAGTGGACCAACACCAGCAGGTGACACAGACTGTGGAAACGTCACACTGGACTTCAAGCATCTTGCATAGTGTCTCCTCTCCATGCTTCCTCTAGACTCTGGGTCCTTGGTTTCCAAATGAGATGCAAAAGTTGCTCTCATCAGAAAAGAGGACTTTGGACCGGTTCTTTTTTTCCTTAGCCCAGGTAAGGCTACTTTCACACTTGCGTTCGGGGTTCCGCTTGTAAGTTCCATTTGAAGGCTCTCACAAGCGGCCCCGAACGGATCCGTACAGCCCTAATGCATTCTGAGTGGACGTGGATCCGATCAGTATGCATCAGTTTGGCACCGTTTGGCCTCCGTTCCGCTCAGCAGGTGGACACCCGAACGCAGCTTGCAGCGTTTTGGTGTCCGCCTGGCCGTGCAGAGCCAAACGGATCCGTCCTGACTTACAATGCAAGTCAATGGGGACGGATCCGTTTGACGTTGACACAATATGGTGCAATTGCAAACGGATCCGTCCCCCATTGACTTTCAATGTAAAGTCAGGAGTCCCTATTAATATACCATCAGATCGGAGTTTTCTCCAATCCGGTGGTATATTTTAACTTGAAGCGTCCCCATCACCATGGGAACGCCTCTGTTAGAATATACCATCGGATTTGAGTTAGATCGTGAAAGTCAGATCCGACAGTATATTCTAACACAGAGGCGTTCCCATGGTGATGGGGACGCTTCAAGTTAGAATATACTAAAAGAACTGTGTAATAACTGCCCCCTGCTGCCTGGCAGGTGCTGCCAGGCAGCAGGGGGCAAACCCCCCACCCCCCCCCCTGTATTTAACTCATTGGTGGCCAGTGCGGCCGCCCCCCCCTAATTAAAATGACCGACCCCCCCATCATTGGTGGCAGCGGAGAGTTCCGATCGGAGTCCCAGTTTAATCGCTGGGACTCCGATCGGTAACCAGCCGGCCTCCCCTCCCTTGTATTTAACTCGTTGGTGGCCAGTGCGGCCGCCCCCCCTTCCCCCCTAATTAAAATGACCGACCCCCCCATCATTAGTTGCAGCGGAGAGTTCCGATCGGAGTCCCAGTTTAATCGCTGGGACTCCGATCGGTAACCATGGCAACCAGGACGCTACTGCAGTCCTGGCTGCCATGGTTACCACCAATGAGTTAAATACAGGGGAGGGAGGGTGGGCCGGCCGCACTGGCCACCAATGAGTTAAATACAGGGGGGGGGGTCTGCCCCCTGCTGCCTGGCAGCACCTGCCAGGCAGCAGGGGGCAGTCATGTACACAGTTCTTTTAGTATATTCTAACTTGAAGCGTCCCCATCACCATGGGAACGCCTCTGTGTTAGAATATACTGTCGGATCTGAGTTTTCACGAAGTGAAAAATCAGATCTAGTTATGCAGACTGATCCGTTCTGAACGGATGCAAGCGTTTGCATTATAGGAGTGGATCCGTCTGTACAGACACCAGACGGATCCGCTCCTAATGCAAGTGTAAAAGTAGCCTAAGACGCTTCTGACGTTGTTTGTTGTTCAGGAGAAGCTTGACAAGAGGAATACGACATTTGAAGCCCATGTCCAGGATCCATCTGTGTGTGGTGGCTCTTGATGCACTAACTCCAGCCTCAGTCCACTCCTTGGGAAAGTCCCCAACACTCTTCAATGGCCTTTTCCTGACAATCCTCTCCAGGCTGTGGTCATCCCTGCGGCTTCCTGCTGAACCAGACTGAGACAATTTAAAGGCTCAGGAACCCTTTGTAGGTGTTATGGATTAATTAGCTGACTAGAGTGTGACACTTTGAGCCTAAAATATTGAACCTTTTCACAATATTCAAATTTTCTGAGATTGTGAATTTGTGGTTTTCATAAGCTGTAAGCCATAATCATCCAAATGATAACAAATACAGGCTTGAAATATCTCGCTTTGCATGTAATGAGTCTATCTCATATGTTAGTTTCAACTTTTGATTTGCTTTACTGAAATAAATGAACTTTTGCACAATATAAATTTTTTTCCAGTTTCACCTGTATGTTTATTGAAAGTCTGTTCATTACAGTAAAACTTCAAAACATAGAGGGTGGGGAAACTCTTTACATGAGTCCAATTTCCAGATTATTTTATGTTATGTAATACAGCATTAGAGACAAAACAAACTGCAAAAAAAAACTAAAATAAAGGCTATATAAGTTGCAAAAAAAAAAAAAAAAGGAAGACGGAGGAAAGGGAAAATAGTAGTAAAAAGTGAGGGAGAAATAAGAAGTCTAGTAGAAAAGAAAATATTATGATCCATCACTACACAGTACATCAGATAGAAGCAAGTAAATTACCATTCAAAGGACAGCTCCACCAAATATGTAACATAGTACCTAGAGCTGCCAACACCCAGCATAAACTGAAGGAAACGGTGCAATTTGACAGGTGATTTATACCAGTGAGTATATACTTTATCTATTTTATAGCGGATTTCTTGAATATGATTAGAAACAGAGGGGAAGATTTATCAAACTACTGTAAAGTGGAACTGGCTTAGTTGCCCATAGCAACCAATCGAATTCCACCATTCATTTTTCGCAGCTCCTTTAGAAAATGTAAGGTGGAATCTGATTGGTTGCTATGGGCAATTAAACAAGTTCTACTTTACACCAGTTTGATAAATCTCCCTCAAAGTTTGAGAGCGAATAAGAGATTTAGTCCATTGTTCCTGAGAAAGTGTGCATCTCAGTTCCCTCTCCCAAGGGACAATGAAATATGGCTTAGAGTCCCCGGTCTCCTCCTGAAGCAACGTTTTATAACTAAGAGAGAGAGAGTGAGTGGGCAACGACTAGTGTAGAGTGAAGTGAGCTTCGGATGCTTCATCCGAAGTCGCTTCCTTCAAAACTTCGGAATAATACTGTACAGAGATCTGTTTCCTTCCAGTATTAGAATGTATGGGCTCAGATGAGCCGAAGTAAGTTATTCGCAAAGTCTCGCATTTCGGTTTCAAATTTTAAAGTGTTTTTTTTCACTTTAAAAATCAACTACCAAAGTTATTCAACGAAGTCACGCTCGACTTCGTGAATAACTTACTTCGGCTCATCTGACTAGCAGCAAGTCTACAAAAAAAGTGATTCAAATGGTCTAAGAGAAGAGGCTAAAGAAGACATAGGACCCTGTTTAGAAATTAACCCCTGCAGGTGAAAGTATTGTAACCAAGCACCCTTTGGGGTCTTCAGTGCCTAAAAGTCACAGAAAATAATGCACTAAAACAATAGATGCAAACATAATATATGGACTAAGCCCTCACTCTAATGATAAAATCTGAGACTCTTAGTTAATATATTTTCATCAAAGCACAGCCACAGTGGTCTCAGTCAATAAAAATATTGAGCCATTCTGTCACAAACGATTAACTGTTTTTCTAACTGTGTGACTGGTACTTTAACTTTCTGCCGGTCATCTAATAACCCTTACCTCTAAACTGCTAAGAGGTCATAAACACTTAAGCCACATTCTTAACAATAAGAGAAGAAATGACTTCAGTTATATCTTTGTATCAGGAATAATGTACACCAAAGTCATGTTTTCTTTTATGTATGTACATGTTTATTCTTGTAAAAACCGTCAATAAAAAGACAATTGATAAAAAAAACAATAAGAGAAGAACTGAGCTATAATGAGTGTTTATAATGTGAGAGAGCAGACATAAGGAGTCCGTCTGTCCCGCAAGTGACAGAAATGTCAGAAAATCCACAGGCAGCTAGTAGAGTAGGTCAGCTCTGTACACAAAAAAGGATTCCATATTGTTAATAAAGACCAATTGAAAAAATGTTTTTTAGCTCAAAATAAGTACAATGGAATAAAAAAAATTGCCCCCCAAAGTTGTACATAGCCTTTAACCCCTTCAACCCCAGGCCTGTTTTCACCTTCCTGCCCAGGCCATTTTTTGCAAATCTGACATGTCACTATGTGGTAATAGCTTTGGAACACTTTTACTTATCCAAGCCATTCTGAGATTTTCTCATGACACATTGTACTTCATGATAGTCATAAACTTGAGTCAATATATTTCACCTTTATTTGTAAAAAAAAAATCCCAAATTGACCAAAATTTTAAAAAAATTCCCAAATGTTAAAATTTCGATTTCTCTACTTTTATAATAGTGATACATGATATAATAGTTATTACTTTACATTTCCCATACATCTAATTCATGTTTGGATCATTTTGAAAATGACATTTTATTTTTTGGGGGCGTTAGAAGGCTTAGAAGTTTAGAAGCAAATTTTGGAAATTTTTCGTAAAATTTCAGAAACCCACTTTTTACGGACCAGTTCAGGTCTGAAGTCACTTTGTGAGGCTTACATAATAGAAACCACCCAAAAATTAGAAACCCATATTAGAAACTACACCCCTCAAGGTATACAAAACTGATTTTACAAACTTTGTTAACCCTTTAGGTGTTCCACAAGAATTAATGTAAAATGGCAATGAAATTTCAGAATTTCACTTTTTTGGCAGATTTTACATTTTAATCCATTTTTTTCCAGTAGCAAAGCAAGGGATAACAGCCAAATAAAACTCAATATTTATTACCCTGATTCTGCGGTTTACAGAAACACCCCACATGTGATCGTGAAACTGCTGTACAGGCACACGGCGCAGAAGGAAAGGCATGCCATATGGTTTTTGGAGGGCCATGTCACATTTGAAGACCCCCTGATGCACCCCTAGAGTAGAAACTCCAAAAAATGACCGCATTTTGGAAACTATGGGATAAGGTGGCAGTTTTGTTGGTACCATTTTAGGGTACATATGATTTTTGGTTGCTCTATTTTTGTGAGGCAAGGTAACAAAAAATAGCTGCTTTGGCACCATTTTTTATTTACAATGTTCATCTGACAGGTTAGATCATGTGGTACTTTTATAGAGCAGGTTGTTACGGACGCGACAATACCAAATATGACTACTTTTTTGGTTGTTTCAGTTTTACATAATAAAGCATTTTTGAAAAAAAAAGATTTTTTTTTAGTGTCTCCTTATTCGGAAAGCCATAGTTTTTATTTTTTACTTTTGGGGCGACTGTCTTATGTAGGGTCTTTTTTTTGCAGGATGAGATGACTGTTTTATTGGTGCAATTTTGGGATGCATATGACTTTTTGATTGCTTGGTATTACACTTTTTGTGATGTAAGGTGACTTTTTTGACACTTTTAAATTTTTTAAAGAGAGATATAATATATATATAATATATATAGTTTCCAAAGATGAGGCAGCACTCCAATAGAAATAAAAAGTGGATTCTTTATTCCCCTCTGTGCAACGTTTCAACCGTCTCAATGCGGTCTTTCTCAATGCTTGAGAAAGACCGCATTGAGACGGTTGAAACGTTGCACAGAGGGGAATAAAGAATCCACTTTTTATTTCTATTGGAGTGCTGCCTCATCTTTGGAAACTATATGTGTTTATAGCCGTCCAAGCCTGCTGCTGAGAGGACTTGCACCCGCCATCTTTGGTCTTGTGCTGCTGTGTTTCTTTTTGGTGTATGTATGTGTATATATATATATATATATATATATATATATATATATATATATATATATATATACACTGCTCAAAAAAAATAAAGGGAACACAAAAATAATACATCCTAGATCTGAATTAATTAAATATTCTTCTGAAATACTTTACATAGTTGAATGTGCTGACAACAAAATCACACAAAAATAAAAAAAATGGAAATCAAATTTTTCAACCCATGGAGGTCTGGATTTGGAGTCACCCTCAAAATTAAAGTGGAAAAACACACTACAGGCTGATCCAACTTTGATGTAATGTCCTTAAAACAAGTCAAAATGAGGCTCAGTAGTATGTGTGGCCTCCACGTGCCTGTATGACCTCCCTACAAATCCTGTACATGCTCCTGATGAGGTGGCGGACGGTCTCCTGAGGGATCTCCTCCCAGACCTGGACTAAAGCATCTGCCAACTCCTGGACAGTCTGTGGTGCAACGTGACGTTGGTGGATAGAGCGAGACGTGATGTCCCGGATGTGCCCAATTGGATTCAGGTCTGGGGAACGGGCGGGCCAGTCCATAGCATCAATGCCTTCGTCTTGCAGGAACTGCTGACACACTCCAGCCACTTGAAGTCTAGCATTGTCTTGCATTAGGAGGAACCCAGGGCCAACCGCACCAGCATATGGTCTCACAAGGGGTCTGAGGATCTCATCTCGGTACCTAGTGGCAGTCAGGCTACCTCTGGCGAGCACATGGAGGGCTGTGCGGCCCTCCAAAGAAATGCCACCCCACACCATTACTGACCCAATGCCAAACCGGTCATGCTGGAGGATGTTGCAGGCAGCAGAACATTCTCCACGGCGTCTTCATACTCTGTCACATGTGCTCAGTGTGAACCTGCTTTCATCTGTGAAGAGCACAGGGCGCCAGTGGCGAATTTGCGAATCTTGGTGTTCTCTGGCAAATGCCAAATGTCCTGCACGGTGTTGGGCTGTAAGCACAACCCCCACCTGTGGACGTCGGGCCCTCATATCACCCTCATGGAGTCTGTTTCTGACCGTTTGAGCAGACATGCACATTTGTGGCCTGCTGGAGGTCATTTTGCAGGGCTCTGGCAGTGCTCCTCCTGTTCCTCCTTGCACAAAGGCGGAGGTAGCGGTCCTGCTGCTGGGTTGTTGCCCTCCTACGGCCTCCTCCACGTCTCCTGATGTACTGGCCTGTCTCCTGGTAGCGCCTCCATGCTCTGGACACTACGCTGACAGACACAGCAAACCTTCTTGGCACAGCTCGCATTGATGTGCCATCCTGGATAAGCTGCACTACCTGAGCCACTTGTGTGGGTTGTAGACTCCGTCTCATGATACCACTAGAGTGAAAGCACCGGCAGCATTCAAAAGTGACCAAAACATCAGCCAGAAAGCATAGGAACTGAGAAGTGGTCTGTGGTTACCACCTGCAGAACCACTCCTTTATTGGGGGTGTCTTGCTAATTGCCTATAATTTCCACCTGTTGTCTATCCCATTTGCACAACAGCATGTGAAATTGATTGTCACTCAGTGTTGCTTCCTAAGTGGACAGTTTGATTTCACAGACGTGTGATTGACTTGGAGTTACATTGTGTTGTTTAAGTGTTCCCTTTATTTTTTTGAGCAGTGTATATGCATAATAAAGTGCTTTAACATTGCAATGAAAACAATTTTATTAAAAAAGTGCTAAGTGTTAAAATAAAAAAACAATGTAATAAAGTGCTAAATATTACAGTAAAAAGCTTAATTCATATAATAAAGTGCAATAACGTTGCTATGAAATGGTGCATCTGATGTAATAATCTTGATATAAAGTGCAACACTAATTAAGGACAAATACAAAAAAAAGAGGTTCATAAAAAATGCACGCATAAAATCTACAAGTGATTTATAAACCAATACATATTAAAGGGATTCTGTCACCTCATTTTCGGTTATAGAGCTGCGGATATGCACGGCTAGATCGCCGCTAGCATGTCCGCAATATACCTGTCCCATAAAGCTTGTGTGGTTTTATTGTGTTTAAAAAATTATTTTAGAGATATGTAAATGACCCTGGTAAGGAGCCCAAGGGGCTGTACTAACCTTCTTGTAGCCCAGCCACGCCCCCCTGTGAAGGAGCCCAGCACTGCCTGCGTCCTCCGAATCTCCTCCTTTCTTTACAGTTAGATTGCCGTAATCTCGCGATGCGCAGTGCCGGTATAGTGTTCCTTCCCTATGCTGGCATCAGCCTCAGGAAAGGAACTGCGCATGCGCGAGCTCGCGCATCGCGAGATTACGGCAATCTCACTGTGACGAAATGAGGAGATTCGGAGGACGCAGGCGGTGCTGGGCTCCTTCACAGGGGGCGTGGCTGGGCACCAGGAAGGTTTGTACAGCCCCTTGGGCACCTTACAAGGCTCATTTACATATCTCTAAAATCATCTAGCCGTGCATGTCCGCAGCTCTATAATCGAAAACGAGGTGACAGAATCCCTTTAAAACAAAACCAAATATGTTGTACATATACAATGCATAGAATGCTGTATAGTGCCATATATATTGCCAGCTTTATGTTGTTCCACTTTATAATGTTTCTTCATAAGGTCCATATTTCTTGTACCTCCAAGTAGACCTCACCATCCTCATAACACAATTATGTGTACTAGAAAAAAAGCAAACAAACATAAAATGAATATCTTAAAGACGACACAAAATAAAAAAAAAATGCGATTTGCAAAAAAGACCTGAAGCTAACTCTCGTTTAAACCTCTTGGGATCTCACTTTTGAGTAACACTATCCATCTTGTTTCACGCTGAAGGAGACGTTTTTTTTAATGTCGCCTCTTCTACAACCCATTTTAACCCTATCAATACCTCTAACTTTTAGATGTTGGGATCACAATTGTGTCTTTCCCTAAAATGTAAAGCTATGGGTTATAGCTTATTCAGCTCCTCTGTCTTCATAGTGGCTGCTTTGTGAATTTTACCAGCGTGCTCAAAAATGCTCACGCGAAGCTCCCTAGATACACGTGATATGATGCACAATTTGGTAATCACGTGTGCCCTCTGTATCAGTGAATGTGGATGTCCTGACCATGTATCTGCACGCCTGGCAATTATTACATGGAAAGGAGCCCCACCTAGGACCCTTACTGCCAAAAATGTTAGACAGAGGGGAAGAAACATAATGGCTGTTCGTGAGAAGATCTCCAAAATTTTTAGAACGTCGCCATGTAACTTGTGGATAATCCGAAAGTGTTGTCCGTAGATCATTATCCGATAATAGTATAGGCCAGTAATTGGCAAGTATTTGGCATATTTTTCGCCACTGTGTATTAAAAGACGTAATGAAACGGCAACTCATGTTGTCAGTCTTTTTTTTACTTACCAAGAGGGAATCTCTGGTTGTAGATTTGGCTCGCACATAACCCCTCATGATATCTTGTTGATTATATGCTTTATTTTGGAATCTCCTAGAAAGGTCCCTCGATTGGATTTTAAATCGCTGGTCACTTGAACAGATGCGGCAAAGACGTAAAAACTGTGGAATTGCCCTGACAATCTGTGGATAGTGAGATGATTTAGCATGCAGGAGGGTGTTAGTGGAGGTCGGCTTTCTATATAGGTCCATGGAGACTCTCCCACCCTTTTCCCTACTCATAGGAATATCCAGGAACTCTATCTTTTCCTGGCTGTAATGCCATGTCAACCTGATGTTGAGGGTATTGTCATTTTTATTGGTTACAGTATTGTACACTAGTTCCCGGTGCATTATATATATGGCACTGGAGTTCTCTTATTGGTTGTTCTAACTTTAACTTTTTTGACAGTGTTCACCTGAGGGGTTAGTTCATGTGATATTTTTTAGAGCTGGTCGATACGGGCGCGACGATACGTAATATGTCTACTTTTCTTTTTTCCCCTACCTTTTACATTTTTTATTTTAATTTTTTAACTTTATTTAGGAAAAAGGGCTGCTGTAGGCTGTGTAAGGCATCGGGGCTGCCATGGCAACCATTGACCCCCTGCCAGCGCAGCGCAGGGGGCCGATGGAGTCAGAGGGAGCCCCCTCCCTTTCTACACCCCGAACGTGCCGCGGTCAGCGATGACCGCCGGCATCAGTGCACACACCGATAGCGGCTGATGCAGCAGGGGCCCGGCTATCGGTAACAGCCGGGCCCGTGCTGCGAATCGAGCGGGTGCAGTTCCTGCACCTGCCGATCCCATCATGTACATGCACGTGAGGATGCGACAAGGAGCCGTATTCGCTCACGTACATCTACATGATAATGCAGGAAGGGGTTAACATGGCAATGATGGATCCATCATGAACTCCATGGGGAACAGATCCGTTTTCTATTGTCTAAGAAAATGGATCCATCCTCATTGACTTACATTGTGGGTCATGCCGGACCCGGTTTGCTCCGCATCCCATGATGGAAAGAAAACGGCCGCTTACTGCGGTTTGCTCTCTGGTATGGGAACGCAACCAAACGGAACGGAATACATTTTGGAGCATTCCGTTCTGTTCAGTTACATTTTGTCCCCATTGACAATGAATTGGGATAAAAGTTTTGCGTTTTTCTCCAGTATTGAGATCCTCTGCCGGCTCTCAATACCGGAATGTTGCGTGATGGTAGTATTAAACGTACTATACTGTTTTATATGGAACATGACAATCTGTGAAATAGAGAACGGCACTTTTTGGGATTTAGTCCTTTCATATCTGTAATAAAGTATAGTAGAGCTGTTGCAATACCAAATTTTTGATTCGATTTCGATACCATAAAAAGTATTGCGATACTCGATACCATTCGATACCACGCGAAAAAAATAAACCAAAAAAGCCACGTGCATTCCACATTTTTTTTAAATTGCTAATCGCGCAATTTTTTTTTTTTTTTCCTGTTCCGGCATTCGGGCATACATTTTTTTCTATTTTAATAGTTTGGACTTTTTGGACGTGGCGATATGTGATATGTTTATTTATTGTTGCCCGCCCAGCCTTAGCAGCAGAAAACCAGGAAGTGAACAGCAGAGCTGGCTGCAGGTGAGGATGAATTTGCAAGATGGGAATACCCCTTTAAAATCATTGGTGGTTCAGTGCCCCCTCCCCCCCTCAGTATTAAAATCATTGGTGGCAGTGGCCTCAGGGTCCCCTCCTCTTCATTGGTGGTGCAGTGGCAGTTCTGATCGGAGCCCCAGCAGTGTAACCCTGGGGCGCTGATCGGTTACCATAGCAGCCAGGACGCCACTGAAGCCCTGGCTGCCATAGTCTGCTCCCTGCTGTTGTGTGAACAGAGCACAGAGCAGCAGGGAGAGTGTGAAGTCCTATTCACCCTGATAGAGATCTATCAGGGTGAATAGGACAAGGGATGAAAAAATCCCAGGTTCTAGCCCCTAAGGAGGGAAATAGTTATTAAATAAAAAGTAAAAAAAAAAAAAACCCCACCAAAATATTAAAGGGCTTCTGTCACCCCTCAAAAGTAATTTTTCATTTTTGGGCTAATTAAAATCCTTATAGTGCGATTATTCAATATATAGTGCTCTTACCTTTTTCTGTTGTTTAGTTTCTTTAAAAACCGCATTTTTATAATATGTTAATTACCTTGCTACCAGCAAGTAGGGCGGTTACTTGCTGGTAGCAGCCGCATCCTCCTTTAAAAAAACGCCCCCTCCGCCTGTTGATTGACAGGGCCAGCGAGCGCTCTCCTCCTCCGGCTGGCCCTGTCTGCACTTCAAATCCCGCGCCTGCGCCTTACGTGTCTTCATTCGGCACAGGCGCTCAGAGAAAGACGCTCGCTTCCTCAGCACTTCCTCAGTGCGCCTGTGCCGATGACGTCTTCTCTTTTGGGTTTAGAGGTGACATCATCGGCGCAGGCGCACTGAGGGAATGCTGAGGAAGCGAGCGTCCTTATCTCAGAGCGCCTGTGCCGAATGAAGACACCTAAGGCGCAGGCGCGGGATTTGAATTGCAGACAGGGCCAGCCGGAGGAGGAGAGCGCTCGCTGGCCCTGTCAATCAACAGGCGGAGGGGGCTTTTTTTAAAGGAAGATGCGGCTGCTACCAGCAAGTAACCGCCCTACTTGCTGGTAGCAAGGTAATTAACATATTATAAAAATGCGGTTTTTAAAGAAACTAAACAGAAAAAGGTAAGAGCACTATATATTGAATAATCGCACTATAAGGATTTTAATTAGCCCAAAAATGAAAAATGACTTTTGAGGGGTGACAGAAGCCCTTTAATATTTTGGTAAGGTTTTTGTTTTTTTTTACTTTTTATTTAATAACCATTTCCCTCCTTAGGGGCTAGAACCTGGGATTTTTTCATCCCTTGTCCTATTCACCCTGATAGATCTCTATCAGGGTGAATAGGACTTCACACTCTCCCTGCTGCTCTGTGCTCTGTTCACACAACAGCAGGGAGCAGACTATGGCAGCCAGGGCTTCAGTGGCGTCCTGGCTGCTATGGTAACCGATCAGAGCCCCAGGGTTACACTGCTGGGGCTCCGATCAGAACTGCCACTGCACCACCAATGAAGAGGAGGGGACCCTGAGGCCACTGCCACCAATGATTTTAATACGGAGGGGGGGAGGGGGCACTGAACCACCAATGATTTTAAAGGGGTATTACCATCTTGCAAATTCATCCTCACCTGCAGCCAGCTCTGCTGTTCACTTCCTGGTTTTCTGCTGCTAAGGCTGGGCGGGCTTAGGCAGTTTGATTGAAGGCCGGCCGCACCTCCTTATGACATCACACTGAGAACTCAGTCCTTGCGTGCTAGTTCATGTGAAGAGAATGACTCATCAGTCTGGCAGCCTGCAGTGTCTGTGAGGCTCCTCCCCCTGCTGGGGAATCAGAGAGCTTTTGATCGCTTGGTGTTGCACTTTTTGTGATAGTAGGTGACCAAAAAATGTCATTCTTAGCACGGTTTTTATTAATTTTTTTACCGTGTTCACCTGAGAGGTTAGGTCATGTGATATTTTTATGGAGCTGGTCGTTACGGACGTGGCGATTCCAAACATGTTTAGGGCATTTTATAAATTTTTTTTAATATTTGTTTATTAATTTTCCAATACAAAATACAAAGATAAACCAATTTGACAATAAAATAATCCGGATACCTTAATACACAATCTGCCAGGACAGTCAATATAATAAGGTACAGTAAACAAGAACACTACAAAACTAGCAAGTTGTGTACTATGTTGTGGGAGGTTACCAAGCTCCCAGTTGAGTTTCATTCTATCCGGATTGATTGTCACCCGAGTTACATCCACCCACACCGTTAATGATGGTTGCTCTCGTCTCTCCCTCGCGCCCCCGCCCACCCTCCCCCCTCCAGGCAACGACTCCACTCATCCGCTACCGGCAATATGTTCCTCGAACCTCTCGATCCGTGCCAGTAAATTTTTCCACTCCATAATGTTCGGTGCTCTTTTTGAACCCTACTCTCTCGCAATAATCACTCTTGCTACCATAAGACCCCTTATCCAAACCCTTTTTTTCTTTTTATCTCTGGTTAATAATGGGATACTACCTAAAACGGCGACTTCCAGATTACGTAGAAGAGATGTTATAGACTCTGCCTTTAGGGCTCGGAAAACCTCCCTCCAATAAAGTTGCACACTTGGACAGCTCCATATCATATGCAAATAATCTGCGGACTCTTCTCTACATTTCCAACAGTTTGATTCTTGCTTTTTATAGATCTTACTTAACAATATGGGGGTCATATATATTCTATGGATAATATTAAAATAAATTAACCTAAGGTTGCTGGAAATCGTTGTCTTTTTTTATATTTTTGTATATATTCACCCATTCTATTGTTTGATCCTATATCCTTTGCCCATTTTTCCTCCACTATTAAATTTTAGTATTTTCCCCAAACCCTTCCTTATTCTCCTATACACCTGGGAGATAGTCACCCTTGTTGTCGTGTGTTGATAACAAGAGTCTATGAATTAGTGTTTTGTTGTGATAAAATATTCCCTATTTTGTGCAGCATCAAATGCATGTTTCAATTGATAATATCGATACCGGCTCATTGAGTCTAGATTCATTCCAGGACATAGTTCTATTAGTGATCTTATTTCCCCATTCTTAACTGTGATACATAAATAATACCATATTTTTCCCAATATTTGTTTTCTGTGAATAATTGAAATTCACTAATATTACTATTGCACCATAAAGGTGGAAAATGTGAAGTCTTCAAAATTCCTAATATTCCTTTCATTTTACCCCAAACCAAGTCAACCATTCGGCATATTGGGCTTTTTTTCCCTTTAGTTTTAATCAATCCGGTCTCCAATATACTAAATATGTTGTATTTTGGGCCGTAAAAGCCCTTTACTAGATATTCATTAGGGCTGCACGATATATCGCAAAAATAATCGAATCGCGATAATCGCCAAATGCGATATGGCGATTCGGCCGACCCGAAAATGCTGCGATTATATATGAAGGGGCCCATATTGATAAAATGTCCTCTCTCCTATTGATAAAATGTCTAGCCTCTGTACTTACTTTCACGATGAATGCACTGCAGCGAGCGAGCCGGCCGGCGCGTGACTGACGTCACTTAGTCACGCTCCTGCTTCCTGAAGTGGGAGGAGTGTTACAGTGATGTCAGTCACGCGCCCGGCCGGCCCGCTCGCTGCAGTGCATTCATAGTGAAAGTACAGAGGCTGGCCATTTTATCAATAGGAGAGTTATGTGCGCAGTTTAGGACACATGAGGGGACACATAGGGCCATGAGGGGGACCAGCATAAGATGCTATATGTGTGTTTCTTATGTTGGCCCCCCTCATGGCCCTATGTGTCATAGCACACATCCCCTATAACAGTGCCATCCACAGCTCCACCCCATAAGTGTCCTCCACAGATCCCCCATAACAGTGTCCTCCACAGATCCCCCATAACAGTGTCCTCCACAGATCCCCCACATAACAGCGTCCTCCACAGATCCCCCACATAACAGCGTCCTCCACAGATCCCCCACATAACAGCGTCCTCCACAGATCCCCCACATAACAGTGTCCTCCACAGATCCACCCACATAACAGCGTCCTCCACAGATCCCCCACATAACAGCGTCCTCCACAGATCCACCACATAACAGCGTCCTCCACAGATCCCCCACATAACAGCGTCCTCCACAGATCCCCCACATAACAGCGTCCTCCACAGATCCCCCACATAACAGCGTCCTCCACAGATCCCCCACATAACAGCGTCCTCCACAGATCCCCCACATAACAGCGTCCTCCACAGCCGCGTCAGCGGCTCATATGGGAAAATCCAAGCAAATAGACCTCTAGCACAATTCCCTTTAAAATATCGCATTGCATATCGTTATCGCAATTTTTAGGGCCCTAATTGCAATCGCACAAAATTCCCATATTGTGCAGCCCTAATATTCATTTATTTTGTTTCCCCCTGACTTTATCCATTGGACTTGGGAGGCTAAATAATATCCCTGAAAAAAGGGAACCGATAGCCCGCCATCCTCTTCCGCTAACCGAAGATATTTTTGTTTTAGTTTTACCCTTTTTCTTCCCCAGATTAATTCATTCAGCAGCCATTCCAGATGGTTGAAGAAACAATCCTCTATCCAAACTAGGCAGGCTGCCAAAATATACAAAATCTGGGGAACTAACACCATTTTAATGAGTGCGATTATATCCGCCTGTCCTATCGGTAGCTTTTGCCAAACACTAATTTTGTTTTTGCATCTGATCAGCAAGGGGGAGACATTTAGTCTCGTGAAATCTAATATACTTGCGCCCAACTTTACCCCTAGATAATCCAAATATTCCGTAGGTTTTAATACCCTAATTCCTTGGGGGTTCAGTGGAGTTGCCTGGTCGAGTGGTAGCAGTACTGATTTGGCCCAGTTCATTTTATACCCCGAAATATCACTAAACTTATCTATTAGTTCCATAAAATAAGACCGCTGGAATGTTGGGTTCCCCAAAAAGACCGAGATGTTATCAGCATACATACTTATCTTGTCAGAGGTCCCATTCATACGCTAATCCTTTCGTCCAATCTAATTTTGGCTGCCAATGGTTCCATAAATAAGGCAAAACAATAAAGGAGAAAGGGGACATCCTGTCTAGTTCCTCTATACAGTTCTATTTGTTCAGACCATATTCAGTTAATATTAATTCTGGCTTTGGGGTGGTTATACAAAATCTGGACCCACTTAATAAAGTATTGGCCCAGATTCATCTTATGCATGACTTGCCATAAGTATTCCTACTCCACCCTGTTAAACACTTTCTCAGCGTCTAAAGACAGGATGGAGCGGGAACCTCCCCCCTCTTCAACCTACATATTCAGAAAAGCTCTACGTATACTGGATTGTACAAGTCTCTTGGGTATAAACCACGTCTGGTCTGGATGGATTAGCCTATCAATGACATTCTTCAGTCTATTAGCGAATATTTTTGCGCAGATTTTATCATCTGTATTTAACAGAGAAATTGGGTGATACGCACCAGTCTTGCTTTCATCCTTTTTATCTTTTTTTTTAAATAAGGGTAATCACCACTTCACATAGAGATGAAGGGAGTTCCCCGGTCTGATACGTGTTATTTAACACCTGTAATAGCATTGGCAAAATTGTTTCTCCATGTTACGATAAACTTCAAACGGGAGCCCGTGAGTCCCTGGAGAGGAACTTCCCCGAATAGTCCTGACAACCTCAAATAGTTCCTTTAAATCTATAGGTCGATTTAATATTTTACATTCCTGTTCTGATAATTTAGGGAGATGAATTTTCTCCAGGAACTTTTCGACGTCTCCGCCCTGATAGTTTTTATTGTTTGAATATAAGGTTGTATAATATCTGACGAACTCTCGCTCAATCTCAATTTCCAGCTTGGGAAAAGTATTTAGCTCCTGTGAAGAAGATCCTGTGTTGTGCTTTTTCTGTTAAAGAAGACCTTTCACTACAATAAAAAATCTAAACTACGCATACAGACATGGAGAGCGGCACCCAGGGATCTCCCTGCACTTACTATTATCCCTGGGCGCCGCTCCGTTCTCCCGGTATAGGCTCCGGTATCTTCAGATTTTCGGCTCAACTGGGTGGAGCCTGCCGGCGTCTCCTTCTCCCAGGCTGGAGCGCTGGCCAATCGCAGCGCTCAGCTCATAGCCTGAGAGGTTTTTTTTTCTCTCAGGCTATGAGCTGAGCGCTGCGATTGGCCAGCACTCCAGCCTGGGAGAAGGAGACGCCGGCAGGCTCCACCCAATTGAGCCGAACATATGAAGATACCGGAGCCTATACCGGGAGAACCGAGCAGCGCCCTGGGATAATAGTAAGTGCAGGGAGATCCCTGTGCGCCACTCTCCATGTCTGTATGCTTAGTTTAGATTTTTTTATTGTAGTAAAAGATCCTCTTTAAGTAATTCTTATACTCCAATCTAAAATACCCAATGTTTAGGGTATTTTATTTTCTTAAATTTTTACTGAATTAGAAAAGTGCGGATATGGGAAAATGTTAATTTTTTTTTCTTCACCTTTTTCAATTTTTTTTAAACATTTTTGTCTCAGACCCACTTGCTTCTTGAAGATCCATTGGGTCTGATGCCTCTATAATACACTGCAGTACACTGTATAGTGTACTGCAGTGTATTTTATATTACACTAAGCCTGGTCAGGCTCCTGCCTTTTAGCAGGAGCCTGATCAGGCTTAGATATACCATGGCAAGCCGGATGCCTGTGAAGGCATCCGGTTGCCATGGTAACCATCGGGGCTGACAGCAGCGCAGCACCCGATGGGGGAGGGAGCTCCCTCCCTGCCCTTTCCATACAGCGGTCCCTACGGACCGCGGGATGGAAGGGGTTAACTCACATCAGTGCCAGCATGGGGTTCCGCTGGTCCTGAAATTGAAAAGGGAGGGGTGTGAGCACACAATTCTATTACTCTTTGCACTGTAAGGGGTTACCTCTTCAGAAACTTCAGACATACTAGTCAGTGAAAGGACTAGCTGGCCAGAGCGTTGCTGCCGTCAGACAATAGACACATTCTTTCTCTGCATGGATCATTTTTTCAATGGAGGTTTCCAGGATGTTGTGCCACAAAAATGTCTCAGTTGAAATCCTGGACCGTGGCAGCAGCACGACACCTCTCCCCGGGATCTCCATTTTGCACTACCTCCTCCGGCTCAGCTGCCGTCACCTGATACCAAGTTCACGTCCCACAGTTATACACAGCAGCGCAGCCCTGATTACCTCACCACTCACTGAGGAGATCAGGGCTGCGCTGCTGAACGCTGCCAATAGATCACAAAGCCCAGACAGCTCCCCTGCACCTCCGCTAATTTTCCTAAATTCTCTCCCCTACAGCCGCGCTGCATACAGAGCATGCGGCTCTGTATCAGACGGCAGTGAAGAAAGATGAAACGCGCATGCGCTGCTCTGTAGCAGACGTGCGCTCTCTCGTGGGAATGACCGGCTGCCTGGGTGAAAAGTAAGTGCGGTGTGCGCGAGCGCGGCCCATAGATACGGCCACCGCTCCGCGGCCGCATCTATGGGTTGCCAAATGTAAACAATGGGGTAGAAGGGAAGGTAATTTAGCTAAATCAGGGCTCCAGACAAAAAAAAAAATATCAAGGAGCCTTTGGCTCCTAACCTGAAAAATTTAGGAGCCAAATTCAACAGGAGGCGGGAGCTGGCTGCAGAATCACATAGCCGGCTCCTGACCTCTATGAGCGGTAGCTGCGATCCGCGGCAGTTAACACCTCAGGTGCGGCACCTGAGGGGTTAACTACCGCAGAGCGCAGCTTCCGCTCATAGAGGTCGGGAGCAGGCTATGTGATTCTGCAGCCAGCTCCCGCCTCCTGTTGAATTTGAATAAATGAGAGAGGTATCTACATTGGTGGCGCAGTGGCCACAGCCCCTCCCCTTCTCTTGTCCTCCCTCCTCTCATTGGTGGCAGCGGCAGCAGCAGCACAGGGGGAGGGAGGCACTGCTTCCTTCTCCCCTGTGCTGCTGAGGGAACACGGAAGGCCCTGAGAGTAGCGCGATCTTCGTTCCCAATACGTTATCGGTATATCGGCAAAATAGATGCCGATAACGTTCAAAATCCTGAATATCGTCCTGGAAATATCGGTAAAACTGATAATCGGTCGATACCACGTGAAAAAAAGAAAACACCAACTGCCAGAACTGCCACTGCCACCAATGATAATACTTAGAGGAGGGGGGTTGGGGGCGCACTGCACCACCAATGATTATAATACTTTGGGGGGGTTGGGGGCGCACTGTGCCACCAATGATTTTACTTTATAATACTGGGTTTGGGAAGGGGGGGGGGGGGGGGTTCGGTGCACTGCACCACCAATGAATATCGTTTATGCTTAATATAAACGCAGGCTGCGGGTGCCGGACACATCCCATACCCGGCACCCAGCCTCTATGACTGCGCGCTGCAATCCACCGATATTAACCCCTCAGGTGCGGCACCTGGAGGGTTAATAGCGGCGGATCGCAGCGCGCAGTCATAGAGGCTGGGTGCCGGGTATGGGATGTGTCCGGCACCCACAGCCTGCATTTATATTAAGCATAAACGATATTCATTGGTGGCGCAGTGGCCATAGCCCCTCCCCTCCTCCTCCCTGCTAACAGCCCATTGGTGGCAACGGCAGCAGCGGTACAGGGGGGAGGGACTGCCTCCTTCTCCCCTGTGCTGTTTAGAAGAACATGGCACGCGCTGACAGCAGCGCGTGCCATGCCAGTAATTTGAAAGCGGCAGAGGTCTAAGCGCAAATGGCGACAAGTCTACAAAGTCTTGTCGCCATTTAGCAATTCTAGGTCGCATTTGTGACTATTTTGGTCGCCATCTGGAGCCCTGTAAATGGGCGCATTATAAATAATAGAAGCAATTTAGAAAAATGAAGTATGGCACCAGTGTAAACATTTGAAACCTGATCATGAAGATGGGAATTGCCCTTTAATACTGGGGGGGTTGGGGGCGACTGCGCCACCAATGATTCTAATACTGGGGGAAGGGCACACTGTGCCACCAATGATAATTAACCTTTAACTGCCGCTGATTCTGCTGCCGGCACCTGCCTCCTGTATTAAAAGCTTAAAGGGTTTGTCCGGGTTCAGAGCTGAACCCAGACATCCCTCCATTTTCACCCCTGGCAGCCCCCCTGACATGAGCATCAAAGCAGTTCATGCTCCGATGCTCTCCTTTGCCCTGCAATAGATTGCGCATGGCAAAGGCATTTTTTGGACATCCAGTGACCTACCGGGGCTCTCCATGCGGCTGCCAGGAAGCCCGGTGATGTCACCGGCACTGATGGGCGGGATTTAGCTCTGCCCTAGCCAGTAAAACGGCTAGGGCAGAGCTAAAGCCCGCCCCTCAGAGACGGTGATGTCACCGAACACACTGTCGGGCGGAAGTTTACGCCCGGCAGTGTGTTATTGAAAACAAAAGAGCCTGTGCCCTGCGCGATTTAGCGCAGGGCAAGGGAGCGCATCGGAGCATAAGATGCTCCGATGCTAGCCTCAGGGGGGCTGCCTGGGTGAAAATAAGGGTATGTCCGGGTTCAGCTCTGAACCCGGACAACCCCTTTAAGACTACCTTTCGTGTGTTCGGACTTAGTTAAGTTGCCAGGCTACATAGAGCGGCGCCCAGGGATCTCCCTGCACCTGATGCTTCCTTCTCCCCTGTGCTGCTGAGGGAACATGAGCGCGCTGACAGCAGCACGCTCATGTTCTGTGATACTAGACTGCGCAGCAGCGCAGGCCAGTATCAAAAAAATGGAAATAACAAATGTATCGATTGGGTATCGAAATTTCGATACCTGCAACAACCCTAAAGTATAGATTCGCCTCTTTACTTATCGTCATTCCCAAATTGTGCTGTCACATATAAACAAGCTTGAGTACATTAACTGTACAATGCGTATTCTTATGGCCTAATAAATATAGATAACTTCAGTTATCTATATGTACACCTACGTAATTCTTATGTAATACCTATATTATGTAATACCTATGTACTACCATTGCTATTATGTACTGTTGTACCTGATTCTACCAGTTTAAAACTCAAAATAAAATAAAAATTGTCTCTCAATACCGGAAAATAGCCTTAATAAAATAACTTTTTTTTTGTATTAAAATATATATTTCTTTTCAATGTAGTTCTTACTTGACTGGGTGAGCCAAGCTTTGGTTGGATTTCATACAAAGAAGCAAAGCCTAGAAGAGGATGTCGAGCAGAAACTATGGATCTTCTTGGACAAAATTTTACATAGCAGTAGGTTACAAAGTTTTATGGAAGAGGGCAAATCTCTAAAGCTTCGCTTTGCCATTGCTCAGGTAATAATGGTAAAAAGTTGATATTCAGTTGAGGTCAGAATTGGCCACACGCTGAAGGGCTTAAAACTGAATAATTGATACAGATATTATATTGGAAAAAATGTTTAGCTTAATTATGCAATGGTTATATTTTTTTCTGAAAATGTAATCCTCCTTTTAAGTGCAAAAGATAATCTCAAGAACTCAGGCAAGGACTGTATTCTTGTGATTGTTAAAAGTTGCCTAAAGCAGGCAACTTGTAACAATCACAAGAATACAGTCCTTTTTTTTCTTCTGAATTCTTCCAATATAGAAACATTATAGGGTGAACAAAGATTTTCAGTAGCCGTTCCCTAGAAATGTAATGAATTCAGAAGAAAAAAAATCAGCAGTCTGGAATTGTCTGGGAGTGTAGCACCTTCATAAGCAGACTAAAAACGCGAGTTTGTGAGCGTTCGGGTGTTTGATTTCAAGTATGTGTTTGTATTGTGAGACTTAAAGAGGACCTTTCACTACAATAAAAAATCTAAACTAAGCATACAGACATGGAGAGTGGCGCCCAGGGATCTCCCTGCACTTACTATTATCCCTGGGCGCCGCTCCATTCTCCCGGTATAGGCTCCGGTATCTTCAGATTTTTGGCTACAACTGGGAGGAGCCTGCCAGCGTCTCCTTCTCCCAGGCTGTAGCGTTGGGAGAAGGATTTAGATTAGATTTTTTATTGTAGTGAAAGGCCCTCTTTAAGGCTAGTTTGACACTAGCGGCAGGGGACTCCGCCGGGTGAACAGCCTGTCAGATCTGTCCTGCCGCTAGTTCACGTGTGCGCCCAGATTGCCGCTCTGTCCCCATTGACTATAATGGGGACGGGGGCAGAGTTCCGGCAGCGGCACGGCAGCCGGACTAAAAGTACTGCAAGATTCCTTCTCCCTTGCTGTGAGCAGTCCGCTCTGATTGGATCGCGCTCACAGCCAGGGAGAGGGAGACGCCCACAGCAGAAAACTGCGTCTCCTCCCTGTTGCGAGTTTACTGCTTATTATAATACAGTGCGCCAAATCACTCTTTAACTTTGGAATGCTTTTTATTTATCAAAGCCATTCTAAGATTGTTTTCTTGTGACACATTGTACTTCATTACATTTGAGTCAATATATTTCACCTTTATTTATGAAAAAATCCAAAATTTGCCCAAAATTTTGAAAAATTCACAATTTTCAAAATTTCCATTTCCCTGCTTTTAAAACAAAGTGATACCTAATGAAATATTTAGTACTCATCATTCCCCATATGTCTACTTTATGTTGGCATCATTTTGTAAATGCCATTAAAAAAAATTAGGACGTTTCCAAAACCCACTTTTTAAGGACCAGTTCAGGTCTGAAGTCACTTTGTGGGGCTTACGTAGTGGAAACCCACCATAAATGACCCCATTGTAGAAACTACACCCCTCAAGTTACTAAAAACTGGTTTTACAAACTTTTTTAACCCTTTGTGTTCCACAAGAGTTAGAGGAAAATGGAGATGAAATTTCTAAATTTCACTTTTTTGGAAGATTTTCCATTTTAATAAATTTTTTATCTTTAACACATCGTGGGTTAACAGCCAAACAAAACTCAATATTTATTACCCTGATTCTGCAGTTTACAGGAATGCCCCACATGGTCGTAAACTGATATAAGGGCACACGGCATGGCGCAGAAGGAAAGGAACGCCATATGGTTTTTGGAAGTCAGATTTTACTGGACTGATTTTTAGATGCCCTGTCACATTTGAATCCCCCCTGATGCACACTTAGGCCTCTTTCACACGGGCGAGTTTTCCACTCGGGTGCAATGCGTGAGGTGAACGCATTGCACCCGCACTGAATCCGGACCCATTCATTTCTATGGGGCTGTGCACATGAGCAGTGATTTTCACGCATCACTTGTGCGTTGCGTGAAGATCACAGCATGCTCTATATTGTGCGTTTTTCACGCAAAGCAGGCCCCATAGAAGTGAATGGGGCTGCGTGAAAATCGCAAGCAAGTGCGGATGCTGTGCGATTTTCACGCATGGTTGCTAAGGAGACGATCGGGATGGGGAACCTGATCTTTATTATTTTCCATGTTATAACATGGTTTATAAGGGAAAATAATAGCATTCTTAATACAGAATGCTAAGGAAATTAGGGATGGAGGGGTTAAAAAATAATAAACAAATTTAACTCACCTCATCCACTTGGTCGCGTAGCAGATCTCCTCTTCTTTCTTCAGGACCTGGGTAAAGGACCTTTGATGACGTCACTGCACTCATCACATGGTCCAGCACCATGGTCATGGATCATGTGATGAGCGCAGCGACATCATCAAAGGTCCTTTACCCAGGTCCTGAAGAAAGAAGAGGAGATCCGCTACACGACCAAGTGGATGGGGTTAGTTAAATTTGTTTATTATTTTTAACCCCTCAATGGACATTCTACTAAGCATTCTGTATTAAGAATGCTATTATTTTCCCTTTATAACCATGTTATAAGGGAAAATAATAAAATCTACACAAAACCTAACCCAAACCCGAACTTCTGTTAAGAAGTTTGGGTTCGGGTCTGGATACCAAACATTCTCACACGCACGCTTCCTATCCGGCCCTCACATGCGACACCCGTGTGAAAGACGCCTTACAGTAGAAACTCCCCAAAAGTGACCCCATTTTGGAATCTAGGGGACAAGGTGCCAGTTTTATTGGTACTACACTGCTCAAAAAATAAAGGGAACACAAAAATAACACATCCTAGATCTGAATTAATTAAATATTCTTCTGAAATACTTTGCATAGTTGAATGTGCTGACATCAAAATCACACAAAAAAAAAAAAATGGAAATAGACTTTTTTAACCCATGGAGGTCTGGATTTGGAGTCACCCTCAAAATTAAAGTGGAAAAACACACTACAGGCTGATCCAACTTTGATGTAATGTCCTTAAAACAAGTCAAAATGAGGCTCAGTAGTGTGTGTGGCCTCCACATGCCTGTATGACCTCCCTACAACGCCTGTGCATGCTCCTGATGAGGTGGCGGACGGTCTCCTGAGGGATCTCCTCCCAGACCTGGACTAAAGCATCTGCCAACTCCTGGACAGTCTGTGGTGCAATGTGACGTTGGTGGATAGAGCGAAACGTGATGTCCCAGATGTGCTCAATTGGATTCAGGTCTGGGGAACGGGCGGGCCAGTCCATAGCATCAATGCCTTCGTCTTGCAGGAACTGCTGACACACTCCAGCCACATGAGGTCTAGCATTGTCTTGCATTAGGAGGAACCCAGGGCCTACCGCACCAGCATATGGTCTCACAAGGGGTCTGAGGATCTCATCTCGGTACCTAATGGCAGTCAGGCTACCTCTGGCGAGCACATGGAGGGCTGTGCGGCCCTCCAAAGAAATGCCACCCCACACCATTACTGACCTAATGCCAAACCGGTCATGCTGGAGGATGTTGCAGGCAGCAGAACGTTTTCCACGGCGTCTCCAGACTCTGTCACGTCTGTCACATGTGCTCAGTGTGAACCTGCTTTCATCTGTGAAGAGCACAGGGCGCCAGTGGCGAATTTGCCAATCTTGGTGTTTTCTGGCAAATGCGAAACGTCCTGCACAGTGTTGGGCTGTAAGCACAACCCCCACCTGTGGACGTCGGGCCCTCATATCACCCTCATGGAGTCTGTTTCTGACCGTTTGAGCAGACACATGCACATTTGTGGCCTGCTGGAGGTCATTTTGCAGGGCTCTGGCAGTGCTCCTCCTGTTCCTCCTTGCAGAAAGGCAGAGGTAGCGGTCCTGCTGCTGGGTTGTTGCCCTCCTACGGCCTCCTCCACGTCTCCTGATGTACTGGCCTGTCTCCTGGTAGCGCCTCCATGCTCTGGACACTACGCTGACAGACACAGCAAACCTTCTTGGCACAGCTCGCATTGATGTGCCATCCTGGATAAGCTGCACTACCTGAGCCACTTGTGTGGGTTGTAGACTCCGTCTCATGCTACCACTAGAGTGAAAGCACCGGTAGCATTCAAAAGTGACCAAAACATCAGCCAGGAAGCATAGGAACTGAGAAGTGGTCAGGTCACCACCTGCAGAACCACTCCTTTATTGGGGGTGTCTTGCTAATTGCCTATAATTTCCACCTGTTGTCTATCCCATTTGCACAACAGCATGTGAGATTGATTGTCACTCAGTGTTGCTTCCTAAGTGGACAGTTTGATTTCACAGAAGTGTGATTGACTTGGAGTTACATTGTGTTGTTTAAGTGTTCCCTTTATTTTTTTGAGCAGTGTATTTTGGGCTACATATGATTTTTTAATTGCTCTATATTATGTTTTTTGTGAGGCTGTTTTGGCACAGTTTTTATTTTTTATTTTTTACAAGATTCATCTGACAGGGTAGATCATGTGCTATTTTTATAGAGCAGGTTGTTTAATCATTCATTATTACACTTTGAGGCAAGGTGACCAAAAAATTGGTTGTTTTGGATCAGTTTTAATTTTTTTATTTTTTTTACAGCGTTCGCCTGAGGGGTTAGGTCACGTGACATTTTTTATAGAGCAGATCGTTACGGACGTGGCAATACCTAATATGTATACGTTTCCTTATTTATTTAAGTTGTACACAATTTTTAGTAACAGTTTGGTACTATTTTGGGGGCATACGCCTTTTTGATTGCTTGGTGTTGCAATTTTTGTGATGTAAGGTGACAAATTGCTTTTTTTTGGCACTGTTTTTAAAGAAAATCAGTGTTACGGTGTTTATTTAACTTTTTACACAATAATAGCATATTTGAAACAACAAAAATGTTTGTCTCCATGTTCTATAGTTTGGTTTTTTTTTAAGCGATTTTCTTATGTAGGGGCTCATTTTTTGCGGGATAAGGTGAAAGTTTTATTGGTACCATTTTGTGGGGCATACACCTTTTTGATCGCATGGGTTGCACTTTTTGTGATGTCTTTTTTGTGATGGCTTTTTTTTTTTACACTGTTTTTATTTTTTATGGTGTTTATCGAACGGGGTGGATCATGTGATATATTTATATAGCCATTTTTTTTTCTTTTTTTAATCTCTTATAAATGAGCGGATATAGGAGACGGCAATTTAATTTAATTTTTTTTTAATTTAAATGTATTTATTTTTTCCCACTTTTTTTTTTTTTTTTTTTTTTTTTATCAAGTCCCTCTTGGATCTTGAAGATCCAGTGGGGCTGATGGCTGAACTATAGTTTGCAATGCCCGATGGTTGAGAAAGAGAGCCCCCTCCCTCTATTAACCCCATGAATGCAGCTGCCACGGCATCTAAGGGGTTACAGCAGATTGTCAGCATACAGCTGACACTCGCTGCTGATGGCCATCCAATACAGCAGGGGGACCACATCAGGGGCAGGGGGTACAGATGGGGGCAGGTTACATGGATGGGGGGGGGGACTGCATCAGGGGCAGGCGGTGACAGATGCTGGCAGGAGAGCGCCTGCCCGGCAAAGAGGCAGGGCTCACGGGGGGGGGGGGGGGGGGGGGGGGCACAGAGGACACCTACCTGATTTCGGGCCCTCAACAGCAGACTGCAGATCATAGCCTGGAGCAGGCATTTTTACACTGCCGCGATCCAATTAGTTAGTCTGCACAGACTAACCAATCGGATCGATCGCCGGCAAGGGATCACTCTGATTGGTCCTTTGCAGGCATTACTGGACTGTATGCTGTCCGTGACAGCAGCAGTGCAGGGGCAGAAGCTTTAATCTAAGCGTTTTGCAGCACTTGGAACAAAGAGCTGCCATGACGTTTATACACGTGCTATCTGCACGGGGTATGTGCAAATAGCACGTATATAGCCGTATGGCAGTCGGGAAGGGGTAATATTTATTGCCTATCCTCAGGATCTCCCTGCACCTGGCCCATAAGCTGCTTGAGAAAGCAAAGGCGCTTATCAGACCTCTGGTGAACGCCACCACCTCCTCACATCTTACCAAGCATAGCGCTGTCTACTGGATAGCGGCTTTGCTTAGTTTTGCAGTTCCCCATTTACTTGAATGTGACTGAGCTGCACCTAGGCCATGTGACAGGAATGTGATGTCATTGGCCTAGGAAGAGTCTTGCAAGAATAGGATGACCATAATCTTTGTACCCTTAAGGGGCGAGCACTGTGCTCGCAGTGTAATTCTGTACAGGCACTTGTCATACATTGGGCGTGGGGGGGGGGAGATAGGTAAACAGCTGATAACATGAGAACTAGACATTTCTCACTGATAAACCATATTACAAAGTTGGACTATTGATTTATGTAAAGTTTTGTGGCCATGCTTGTACATGATATGAAAAAGTATTGGCCATAGGGTTATGGCCAACCCGTATTTGCGCTGCAGTGGAGGCCATAACCCCTAGAAACAAGCAGTGTATAAGTCACCTGAAAATTTACCTTGTATTAACTTTGTCTACATAATAAATGCCATTTGCTGGAGTAAGACAATCCCTTTAATCTGACATTTGCCAGATTATCTGGAGAATTGAACAGTGCACAATCATATAAAGTTTATCAGACTTCCTGGACTGTTATACATTAAATAAAAAGAATCTCATTGTATTTTTTTTTACAATTTTAATTGTATATAGCAACAAAGTACGGTTGAAAAAAGACCTATGCTCATTATGTTCACCCTAGAGATGTGAATTAGGCTCCATACCGCACTTGCCGTAGAGATGTATTAATGCCGGTTTTCTGCGCCCGCGCCAGGATATAGGAGGAGCTAGTTTTGCTTTTGATCTTTTGTAAAAATGTAAATACCGGATCCGTTATTCCAGATGAGACAGATGCGGTATATCACCGGATCTGTCTAACGGATCCAGAAAAAAAGCTTTTCGTTTGTATACGGTTTGCTGGATCCAGTAGGCGGTTGCCGGAACTGCCTGCCAGATTCTATCAACCCTAGTGTGAAAGTAACCTTAGGCGTACCTAGCATTTAGAGGAGGAAAACACAAAATGTTTTCAGCAGACCCCTAATCCTTTTCCGACCCCAATTCTTCATCAGACCACAGATCAGACATTTAAAAAAAAAAAAAAAAAAAAACTTGCCTCGCTTGCTCTGGACGGTGCTGCCACTCTGCAGATCCAGGAACTAAGACTCACTGCTCCCTGGTCTTCTTCCGGCCTGTTCTGCACTGTGGCTTGACATCACACAGCGTCAGATCATAGCATACACATACGTGCACTACGTCCTGGCGCTGTACGCAGTCAGCCCAGAAGAACAGGGAGGTTGAGTATAGCCAGCGCAGAGCTGCCTTCACCTCCCTGCACTTCCTGCATACCTCATTAGCATTGGACTATAAGATACACTGATATATATATATATATATATATATATATATATATGTATGTGGAAAGTGTATGGCAGCACCAATTCACAACATTAATAACGGGTGCTATGTCCAGGGGTGTCACTGCTTACCCAAAGAATATAGACTGAAAGGAACAGCACTTCCAGTAGAAAAAGTTGTGGCTTAGGCCTCTTTCACACTTGCGTTGTCCGGATACGGCGTGTACTCCACTTGCCGGAATTACACTCCGGATACGGAAAAACGCAAGTGTACTGAAAGCATTTGAAGACGGATCCGTCTTCCAAATGCTTTCAGTGTTACTATGGCACCCAGGACGCTATTAAAGTCCTGGTTGCCATAGTAGGAGCGGGGAGCGGGGGAGCGGTATACTTACAGTCCGTGCGGCTCCCGGGGCGCTCCAGAATGACTTCAGAGCGCCCCATGCGCATGGATGACGTGATCCATGCGATCACGTGATCCATGCGCTTGGGGCGCCCTGACGTCACTCTGGAGCGCCCCGGGAGCCGCACGGACGGTAAGTATGCTGCTCCCCGCTACACTTTACCATGGCTGCCAGGACTTTAGCGTCCCGGCAGCCATGGTAACCATTCAGAAAAAGCTAAATGTCGGCTCCGGCAATGCTCCGAAACGACGTTTAGCTTAAGGCCGGATCCGGATCAATGCCTTTCAAAGGGCATTAATTCCGGATCCGGCCTTGCGGCAAGTGTTCCGGATTTTTGGCCGGAGCAAAAAGCGCAGCATGCTGCGGTATTTTCTCTGGCCAAAAAACGTTCCGTTCCGGAACTGAAGACATCCTGATGCATCCTGAACGGATTTCTCTCCATTCAGAATGCATTAGGATAATCATGATCAGGATTCTTCCGGCATAGAGCCCCGACGACGGAACTCTATGCCAGAAGACAAGAACGCAAGTGTGAAAGAGCCCTTAGGCTACTTTCACACTAGCGTTCGGGGCTCCGCTTGTGAGTTCCGTTTGAAGGCTCTCACAAGCGGCCCCGAACGGATCCGTCCAGCCCTAATGCATTCTGAGTGGATGCGGATCTGCTCAGAATGCATCAGTCTGGCACCGTTTGTCCTCCGCTCCGCTCAGCAGGCGGACACCCGAACGCAGCTTGCAGCGTTCGGGTGTCCGCCTGGCCGTGCGGAGGCAAACTGATCCGTCCAGACTTACAATGTAAGTCAATGGGGACGGATCCGTTTGAAGTTGACACAATATGGCTCAATTTTCAAATGGATCTGTTCCCCATTGACTTTCAATGTAAAGTCCAAACGGATCCGTTTGCATTATCATGAACTAAAAAAAAAAAGAAAAAAAATCTTTCTTTTTTTTTGTTCATGGTAATGCAAACGGATCCGTTCTGAACGGATGCAAGCGTTTGCATTATAGGAGCGGATCCGTCTGTGCAGACACCAGACGGATCCGCTCCAAACGCAAGTGTGAAAGTAGCCTTATTAGGCCACAGTGGCACAGTAAAGCGACGTTTCGGCTCAAAACACAGAGCCTTTCTCAAGCATCCAACATAAGTGTAACACAAGGAATAATTATCATACATGATTAGGGGGTGGAGCAATCAATCAATATGATCATTACAATAAAAAAAAATGTAAAATATAAATTAATAGTGGATATAATGTGATAACGTGATACAATATATGGCAACAATGGTACAATACATGATTATACATAAATTACAAAAAAAATCATAATACAGTGCAACCAATGCATAAATCCAATAAGTGGCACCAATATAGATCGGTAACATACCACATGGAACCAACGTACATCCACATGCAGTCAATGGCCAAACTTGGCGTCTATCCCTGAGGAGTGCGCAGGCACCAGGTTGAGTCTCAACAGTGTGACGTCACGCCGTGCCCGAGGTAGACGTCCCGCACATCACCTACCCACTCGGACGCAGCGAGACCGAAAGTACCTGTCAGCATTCCAACGCGCATGCTCGCATGAACCCATGTCCAGAAGCGCCATGTTGGATTCTGGCAAGGTAACCCAAAGTTGCATTATTCTTATAGTAAACGGCTCGCAGGAAGCAAAAAAGGAAATGGACACCCCTGTTCAAGGGGGTACAATATCCTAATGCTGGGCATGCAATGTGAGCCCGATCGGCACTACCGTGTCAATCGTGCATTCAAGCGCCGCCCCATACACGCCTCCTGACACCGCCAAAGACAGGGTTCTCCTGACAACCATGGGATATATTCTACTACTTGTGAAGATATCTGTCGAGGTTCAACCTGGGCCAAAGCACAAATAAACCATAATAAGATAATGCAGGACAGGCATGGGATAACGATGTTTATCCATATAGTATGCTAGCATCTTCTCCATATTGTTCCTCTTCTTATATCAAGAAATCTATGAAAAAGAGAGCGAATAGGATCATGAGTAAGATCACTTATGTCTAACTACCATCACCCACTACAGGACTAAAGCAGAACAGAAAATGCAAACTGACATTACGGGGCAAACCACCTCTTACGAATATACCCCTAAATTATAGTCTACGTTCAGACCATTAGGTCTCAAGGTGTTAAGTGTATGTATCCAAAACAATTCCTTCTTTTTTAGTAGCAAGATTCTATTACCTCCACGTCTGGGCAGGGGATCAATGATCAATAATCCAACATTTTAATTGTTTCTCAGAATGGTTCTTCTCTACAAAATGTCTGGGAATGGGTAGATCCTGGCGTTTTTTCCTAATAGTGGATCGGTGATTGTTTAAACGGGTTTTGAGTAGGGATCGACCGATTATCGGTTTTGCCGATATTCAGGATTTTGACAGTTATCGGTATTGGCATCTATTTTGCCGATATTCCGATAACGTATGGGGAACACAGATTGCGCTGCTGTCAGCGCTCTCCGTGTTCCCTCAGCAGCACAGGGGAGAAAGAAGCAGTGTCTCCCTCCCCCCTGTGCTGCCGCTGCCGCCAATGAGAGGAAGGAGGACAAGAGGAGGGGCGGGGCTGTGGCCACTGCGTCACCAATGAAGAGAAGTCTCTCATTTATTCATATACAGGAGGCGGGAGCTGGCTGCAGAATCACATAGCCGGCTCCCGACCTCTATGAGCGGTAGCTGTGATCCGCGGCACCTGAGGGGTTAACTACCGCGGATCGCAGCTACCGCTCATAGAGGTCGGGAGCCGGCTATGTGATTCTGCAGCCAGCTCCCGCCTCCTGTATATGAATAAATTAGAGACTTATGTTCATTGGTAGCGCAGTGTGCCCCCCCCCCCCCAAGCCCCCCAGTATTAATCATTGGTGGCGCAGTGCACCCCCCACCCCAGTATTAAAAACATTGGCGCAGTGCGCCCCCCACCCCAGTATTAAAAACATTGGTGGCGCCCCCCCACCCAAGCCCCCCCCAGTTTTAATCATTGGTGGCAGTGGCCACAGGGTCCCCTCCTCCTCCGATCGGAGCCCCAGCAGTGTAATCCTGGGGCTCCGATCAGTTACCATGGCAGCCAGGACGCTATTGAAGCCCTGGCTGCCGTGTGCACAAAGCACAGAGCAGCAAGGACAGTGTGAGGTCCTATTCACCCTGATAGAGATCTATCGGGGTGAATAGGACAAGGGTTCTAGTCCCTAAGGGGGCTAAAAGTTAGTTTAAAAAAAACACCAAAATATTAAGTATAAATAAAAAAGAAAGCTTTACACAAAAAAAACTACACATTAACAATAAAAAATATTCATTTTCAGCAGATTTGTGTTGGAATTTTTTATTTTTTTTCAAAAATGAAATTTCACAGAATATCGGTATAAATTATCGGCTATCGGCCTGAAAGTTCACAAATTATCGGTATCGGCCCTAAAAAATCAATATCGGTCGATCCCTAGTTTTGAGATCAGTGGATGTCTCTCCCACATATAACAATCTGCAGGGGCAACTCAAAACATAAATCACAAAGTTAGAATTGCATGTGAGGTAAAAAGAGATGGGGTACCTCACATACGTCACCGGATGTATAAAAGTCTTGCCCTTGCAGATATGTTTGCAATTGACACAGCTGAGACATGGGAAGCATCCCATGCTCCGCTGTGTCAATGTACTCTGTACTAATCCAGGACCAGGACCAATGTCCGCTCTCACCAGCTGATCCCGCAGGTTCCTGGATCTCCGATAGGAGAATGGAGGGGGAGATCTGAATTCAGGAATTTGATTCAGACATCCTCCCAAAATGCCCCAATGTTTCCTAATAACACGATTAATCTCGCGACTGTGTTCAGTGTATCGTGTAATAAAAGGAATCCTATTGTGGGGACCCTTTGTCTCCTTTCTCTTCAGTGTATCTCGTCTATCCATGTCTTGGATCTTATCAATTTGGGACTGTAATAGCTTGGGAGGATAACCCCTTTGTTTAAACTTCTCAACCATGACCTCAAGCTTGTCATCCAGAACATCAGGGTTAGAGACGATCCTCTTAGCCCTCAGGAATTGAGAGAAAGGAAGGTGCTTCACCATATTACGTGGATGACCACTCTCAAAATGCAGGATGGTATTCTTATCAGTCGGTTTGGTAAATAAGCAAGTATGCAATTGTCCCTCCTGATATCTGACAGTGGTGTCCAAGAATTGGATCTCAGTTTCTGAATGTACAAGGGTAAATTGTAACTCCTTGTTAATACTATTAAGGTAACACTGAAAATCCAACAGTTCGGAGCAGTTACCAGTCCAAATGAGGAAGATGTCGTTGATGTATCTCCACCACCTCAGTATCTTACTGCGGTGGTGGGACACATGGACGACATCCTCCTCAAAACATCTCATGAATATGTTGGCATAAGTGGGGGCCACTTTGGACCCCATAGCCACACCCCTTATTTGCTTATAAAATACATCCTGAAACAGAAAATAATTCTGCCTCAGAATGATATTGAGAAGATCAACAACAAAATCACATGTTTGTGCAGTCAGGGAAGACAAATCTAACATACGTCTAACCGCTCTGACCCCAAGGTCATGGTCGATCGAGGTATATAATGATGTCACATCAAAGGATGCCAAAATTATAGGATGTGTGTCAACAAGGTCAACATTCTCCAATTTACATAGAAAATCAGTGGTATCCTGAATATACGATTCGGCCCCACATGCATAATTCAGTAAAAGTTTATCCCAAAAAATGGAGATGTTGCTGAAAATAGACTCAGAGCCCGATACAATTGGACGACCTGGGGGGGTCGATCAGAGATTTGTGTACTTTTGGGAGCACATATAATACCAGTGTAACCGGATGATTAACAGTACAGAATTCAACTAGATCATTGTCAATGATGCCAGCCAGAACCGCATTGGTTAAACATTTGTTGATTAATCTAGCAACATAGTAGTAACATAGCAATATCAAATTTGGGATCGGTCTGAAGTGCTAGATAAACCTCAGTGTCATCAAGTTGTCGTCTGATCTCCGCAATATATTTGGAGTTTACAGTCCCAAATTGATAAAATCCAAGACATGGATAGATGAGATACACTGAAGAGAAAGGAGACAAAAGGTCCCCACAATAGGGTTCCTTTCTTTTACACGATAAACTGAACACAGTCTTGAGATTAATCGTCTTATTAGGAAATATTGGGGCATTTTGGGAGGCTGTCTGAATCAAATTCCTGAATTCAGATCTCCCCCTCTATTCTCCTATCGGAGATCCTGGAACCTGCGGGATCAGCTGGTGAGAGCGGACATTGGTCCTGGTCCTGGATTAGTACAGAGTACATTGACACAGCGGAGCATGGGATGCTTCCCATGTCTCAGCTGTGTCAATTGCAAACATATCTGCAAGGGCAAGACTTTTATACATCCGGTGACGTATGTGAGGTACCCTATCTCTTTTTACCTCACATGCAATTCTAACTTTATGATTTATGTTTTGAGTTGCCCCTGCAGATTGTTATATGTGGGAGACATCCACTGATCTCAAAACCCGTTTAAACAATCACCGATCCACTATTAGGAAAAAACGCCAGGATCTACCCATTCCCAGACATTTTGTAGAGAAGAACCATTCTGAGAAACAATTAAAATGTTGGATTATTGATCATTGATCCCCTGCTTAGACGTGGAGGTAATAGAATCTTGCTACTAAAAAAGAAGGAATTGCTTTGGATACATACGCTTAACACCTTGAGACCTAATGGTCTGAACGTAGACTATAATTTAGGGGTATATTCGTAAGAGGTGGTTTGCCCCGTAATGTCAGTTTGCATTTTCTGTTCTGCTTTAGTCCTGTAGTGGGTGATGGTAGTTAGACATAAGTGATCATATAAGAACTTACTCATGATCCTATTCGCTCTCTTTTTCATAGATTTCTTGATATAAGAAGAGGAACAATATGGAGAAGATGCTAGCATACTATATGGATAAACATTGTTATCCCATGCCTGTCCAGCATTATCTTATTATGGTTTATTTGTGCTTTGGCCCAGGTTGAACCTCGACAGATATCTTCACAAGTAGTAGAATATATCCCATGGTTGTCAGGAGAACCCTGTCTTTGGCGGTGTCAGGAGGCGTGTATGGGGCGGCGCTTGAATGCACGATTGACACGGTAGTGCCGATCGGGCTCATATTCCATGCCCAGCATTAGGATATTGTACCCCCTTGAACAGGGGTGTCCATTTCCTTTTTTGCTTCCTGCGAGCCGTTTACTATAAGAATAATGCAACTTTGGGTTACCTTGCCAGCATCCAACATGGCGCTTCTGGACATGGGTTCATGTGAGCATGCACGTTGGAATGCTGACAGGGACTTCCGGTCTCGCTGCGTCCGAGTGGGTAGGTGATGTGCGGGACATCTACCTCGGGCACGGTGTGACGTCACACTGTTGAGACTCAACCTGGCGCCTGCGCACTCCTCAGGGATAGACGCCAAGTTTGGCCATTGACTGCATGTGGATGTACGTTGGTTCCATGTGGTATGTTACCGATCTTGTCCTTTGCCCCTCCTGTTTTTAATCTAATGTAATTATGCTAATGTACAGCAGCCGATCTATATTGGTGCCACTTATTGGATTTATGTATTGGTTGCACTGTATTATTATTAATTTTTTGTAATTTATGTATAATCATGCATTGTACCATTGTTGCCATATATTGTATCACGTTATATATCACATTATATCCACTATTTATTTATATTTTACACATTTTTTATTGTAATGATCATATTGATTGATTGCTCCACCCCCTAATCATGTATGTCTATTTATACCTTGTGTTACACCTATGTTTGATGGTTGAGAAAGGCTCTGTGTTTTGAGCCGAAACGTCTCTTTACTGTGCCACTGTGGCCTAATAAACCACAACTTTTTCTACTGGAAGTGCTGTCTATAATTATTCATACCCCTGCCAAATTTTTACTTAGTTACTTTTATTCAACCAGCAAGTAATTTTTTGATGGGAAATGACACAGGTGTCTCCCAAAAGATAATGAGATGATGTACAAGAGGCATTATTGTGGAAAAAAAAAAAATTCTCAGCTTTTATTTACATTTGAGCAAAAAATACAAGATGTTCTGCACTGTGGAAAATCTCAGAGGACGTGGTCGGAAGCCAAAAGTGACACCTGTGTTGGCCAGGAGGATAGTTAGAGAAGTGAAAAAGAATCCATGGATCACCACCAAGGCCATCCTGGTGAATCTGGGCTCTGCTGGTGGCAATGTCTCAAGGCAGACAATCCAACGGACACTGCACAATGCAGACCAAGGAGGACGCCACTTCTCCAGATAAGGCGCACAAAAGCTCGCTTGGCCTTTGCAAAAGCTCATCTGGACAAAGAAGATGACTTCTGGTCTTCTGTGTTAATGTCAAATGAAACAAAATTTTTATTGTTTGGTCACAATGATGTTTCCTTCATTTGGCGTAAAAAAGGAGAAGCCTTCAACCCAAAGAACACCATCCCCACTGTCAAACATGGTGGTGGGAACCTAATGCTTTAGGGGTGTTTTTCAGCCAATGGACCAGGGAACCTAATCACAGTAAACGGCACCATGAAAAAAGAGCAATACATGAGGATTCTCAACGACAGCATCAGGCAGTCTGCAGAGAAACGTGGCCTTGGGCACCAGTGGACATTTCAGCATGACAATGACCCAAAACACACAGCAAAAGTGGTGAAGAAATGGTTAGCAGACAACAACATTAACGTTTTGGAGAGGCCGAGCCAGAGTCCAGACTTGAATCCAAGTGAGAATCTGTGGAGGGAGCTAAAGATCAGGGTGATGGCAAGAAGACCCTCCAACCTGAAAGATTTGGAGCTCATTGCTAAAGATGAATGGGCAAAAATACCTGTGGAGACATGCAAAAAACTGGTCTGCAAATATAGGAAGCGTTTGATTGCTGTAATAGCCAATAAAGGCTTTTCTATTGATTATTGAGAAGGGTATGAATAATTTTGGATTGGACACTTTTTGCTTAAATGTAAATAAAAGCTGAGAAATGTTTTTTTTCCCACAATAATGCCTCTTGTACATCGTCTTATTATCTTTTGGGAGACACCGATGTCATTTCCCGTCATAAAATTACTTGCTGGTTGAATAAATATCTTTAAGTCAAAATTTGACAGGGGTATGAACGCTGCAGGGTTCCAACATGGGGTTAATTGCCAAAAACACCCCAAAAAATAGGAAAAAAAACTAGTAATAAAAGAAGAAAAATAGAACCCGCGCTGACTTGTTTAGTAGCTACTATATATATATATATATATATATATATATATATATATATATATATATATATTCCAACACCCCCCCCCCCCCCCCCCCCCCCCCCCCCCCCCCCTCCTCCAGTTTAGGAGGAAAAAGGTGCATCTTATAGACCGAAAAATACGGTAGTTTATGGTGTTGTGCCAAATTTCATATACACTTAATGAAATGCTCCAATGTTTATAAGTATCCATTTGGCATACACTTTTGACTTTATATGCTTTCACTTGTTTAACATGCCACTAACATCCTGATGTTTTTCTTCTTAGGTAATGAATGATATTATTGCAGTTGCACCTACGCAGTCAAGTCCTTCAAGTTATATTGGAACAGTATTAAGCTGTTGTCAAGGTGTCCTCTCCACTCCATGTTTTGGAATGCTCTACAGAGCCAAATGTGAACTGTTGGTAGAACTTTTAAGTAAGCTATGCTTATTAGCTTGTCACTGTGTGCATTCACAGCATGCCATCATGCATCAAGTTTTAAATGTATTTAATAAAGCTCTTAAACGGTATACAGTTCTACAGAGGCAGCAGAACAACAGCAGCAGACTTTTCACACATGTGCTCACACAACTTTTTGAACCATTTTTGATTTTACAGAATGCCTTTAATATCCATGTCTTTGATAAGGATGCTAACCATGGAATCCACCAACTCATCAAAGACATTGGGAGTAATATGGAGATTGTTCTTCATACTGGCCTTTTCCAGGCTGAACTGTTTAGTTTTTACAAAGAAGAGCTCGTTCCTCAGTTGGAGAAATCGGAGAAGAAAAAGGGGTCATTCAAAGATTTCATGACTCCGGTTTGGTCTATGTTGGCAAAACTGGAGAAAATAGAATTTTGTGAGAAAAATATGCAGCTTTCCTTTTTGTCTAATTCTGTTTCCCTTCTATATAAACTGTTTTTAGACTCTTACTGCAGAGAAGGAAATGAAATAATTTGCTTTCAAATGCTTGTCAAATTGTTCAGATGCCTTTGTGCACCTTTTGGAGAAAAGCAGGATGACGTAAGAGAATCTTTTCCAGCATGGCCAGGTGGGATAACCGCACTAGAAAGCATGCTAAACCTTGTTCTTAGTCATAATATATATAATATTGCAGAGGATAACATAGGAGGAAAGGGTAGTCAGTACAAGTTCTACCGAAGTTTAACAGAAATACTAGTGAGTAATACTAGCAAACCCTCACCACCTTGGTTCAAGTGCTTGCAAACTTTGAACTTGTTAAATCATCGCATTTTGGAGCCAGACCTTGCTGACATAATACATGCATGCTTTGATGCAGATATATCTGATATACATGTCAGGAAAGCACAGGAAACCTTTGTTATTAGCCTTCTGAAGACATATGCTAAACTTCGACAGGTTCCAAAACTGTTTGCAAAAATACTTGCAGTCATCTGTCAGCTATCAACAGAAAAATTAAAGAACCCAATTCTACTGTCAGGATTGACCAAAGTGCTTGTAGAGTTTCTTGTGCAACTTCCACCTAATCAGATGTTGGATATGTGGGCTATGATTTTGGAAAACTGTCAGCTTCACCATATTGAAGATGATCAAAGTCTTAGCTTACAACTGGAACACCTTTGTTCGCTCTTGCATTGCTTAATGATGAACATGAAGAGCTTAGACAGTAATACTCCAGTGCTGGTTATCCACCGATTTCAGGATCTAATGAAACAAATAACTGAAGAGTTGATATTGCCTTCCCTAACCATTTTGAAGAAATGTGATGTGGAAGCAGATGATACATTGTGGCTTGAAAAGCTATGTGAAGTTGTCCTTATGCTTCTTTATACATGGATAGAAGTCGATACTGTGTCTGCATTAAATTGTGACAAATATATCTCACAAATGTGTAAACTGGTTCTTCCCTTGGACTTTCCTTTGGAGTTTTGGAACTTTTCCATATTTTTTGAAGATAAGGAATGTTGGCATAAGATTCATAGGCTTTGTAAGCAATCCAGTCTAATCGGCTTGTTCTACTCTGGACTTCTATCCATTCAGAAAATAAAGCTTATCCTTTTGCACATGCATATGCCAACTGAATATGAAATTCTCACTCTTCAAGCATCTGCATCTTTTTTTGTTGATTCTAGCATAATTCTCATGAACCCCAAAGGCCAAGAACCAGTTACTGGCAATGTTATTGCAGTTCCTAATGCAGTTAATGTGAATTGCCTTCCTGTTACTCAGTGGCACTTTTTTGTTTCAAATATTGTGATTCTTCTTCCATATATATCCCTCACTGATATGTACAATATTGCTGACTTTCTCTTGGAAACCCACCTGTCTGCTAAGAACCAAAGCAAGCAAGTTGACGGTGATGTTTTAATTGCTTTTAAAGAGGTTTCAAAAAGTTTACTCCAGGGTGATTCTTTTTCAGAAATGGGCATCTTGCAGTGCATTTTTATAACCAGCATCTTAAAAAAAGGCGCCATGCTGGTTAGAGAGCAAACTGGAATACATGAAATATTATCTCTTCTTTCCTTGAAAGACACAGATTGGCATGAGTATACCTTTTCTGTGTATAACAAAGGAAACACAATTGTTAATCCAAGAGTGATTGACAGTTGTGAAGATCCAGTGTTTGTGACCAATATGAAGAATGTTCTGCAACTTATTTCCTCTGTACCAAAGATGAATGAATGTGTCAGTTTTACTGACACAGACTTAATAATGAAGCTGATAGAGTTAATTTGTGTTTTAAAACCTGACAGCCTGTCACCTCCAGACCTATGTCGATGTTTTCTCTTCTTATTATCTTTAGCTAATTCAAGCTCTTTGAAGAGCCTCCATGTTACAAGTGAGTGCTATAAAGGTTTAACATCTCTGCTTAGTAGTACTCATGCAAATTATTTATTTAAGATTGCATATGCTAGTGATTTTCTAAAAGTTGTGTTAACCTGCATCCAGTCAGCTAATTGGACGGTTACTGAAACCAATGAACCCTACTGGCAAAACTTTCTTGACATTATGAATTCCTTTTTTGACACATTTTTATCTCTGGTGATCAAACGAAAACAAAGTATTCTTATTAATCTAGAAACATTCACAGCCTTTTTGCTTCATTCTGTTTCCAACATGGAAAAAACATTCTGGAGTACTCTTATGGGTCAGTTGCATATTGTGATACTGAAAAACTTGTGTCATCATTTTATACTTACTATCCAGGAACAAAGTGCTAACGAAGAACATACTGAACGTTTAAGTTCTCTATTGAAACAAATTGCTGGAAAGCTGAAGACTGTTATTCAGCAATGCTTAGAGCTCTCTGCCGCTAGTCCACTTTTACCCTTCATCCTAGTAACGTCTACGACTACTCTTCTTCAAGCAGAACTTGCTGATGGCAACCTTCATAATTCTGAACTATACAGACTGTTTTGCTCACAGATTCTGAAGGAGCTTTGTTATGCAAAGGAACAAAATGCATTTTTGAAGTCTGCACTGCATTATTTGACTGTATGTATTCCAGTGAAAGAGGTTTATCCTAAACCAGAAGGTCTGGCCATCTCTGTATTTACTGCAGTGGGAAATCTCCTTGCTAGTAAGTATCGAACATGGGTGTAGAAGTATGTTAAATGTATAATTTTGCTGGTTGCCTGCAACACTGTTTAGTTAATCTATGTTTTTGAAACACATCTTAGGCTACTTTCACAATTTTCTAGTTTCCGTTTTGTCCCCATTCATTGTCAATGGGGACAAAACGTAACTGAACAGAACGCTTTTTGGTTGTGTTCCCATACCGGAGAGCAAACTGCAGCATGCTGCGGTGTTCTTTACATCATGGGTTGCAGAGCAAGACTGATCCGTCATGACCCACAATGCAAGTCAATGGGGACTGATCTGTTTAACTCCGACACAATAGAAAACGATCCGTCCTTTCAATGGAGTTCATGACGGATCCGTCTTGGCTATGTTAAAGATAATAAAACCAGATCCGTTCATAACAGATGCATATGGTTGTATTATCAGTAACTGAAGCGTTTTTGCCGAGCCTTGCCGGATCCAGCAAAAATGTTAGTGTGAAAGTAGCCTTAGGGTACTTTCACACTTGCGTCGCTGGATTCCGGCAGGCAGTTCCGTCACCAGACGGATACCATTTGTAGACGGATCCGGATGCTAATGAAGCCCTTGCTGCTATGGTAAGCTCCCTGCTTAGCACAGGGCAGCATTTAGAGTGTGAGGTCCTATTCACCCTAATAGAGCTCTATTAGGGTGAATAGGACAAGGGATGAAAAGATCCCAGGTTCTAGCCACTAAAGGGGCTAATAGTTAGTAAATAAAAAGTAAAAAAACAACAACACAAAGTTTAAAGGGAGTCTTTCACTGAATATGACCATTACAGACCACTCAGATCAGGTTCTCCATTACTTTCCCCAGATTACTATGGTACCTTTCATATTGCAGTCCATCGCCGATTTGCTCCCAAAAATACTTTTATACCATATGGTAATTAGGTTCTGAATGTGCCCAGGGGCGGCGTTCATGCGGCCGGTACCCAGGCCCCTGGGCGCTTTGCTTACCAAACCTCTTCTCTTTCACCCCTGTGGCCCGCCCTTGTTTAATTTGATTGCCTCATCCTCTCTGTCTGAAATCCTGCGTCCTCGCCGCTCCACACATTCCCGGCGCGTGCGCACTGCATTGCCCATTATGGACAGAGGAACAGGGACTTTCAATGCGCATGCGCCAGCCTACGCAACCCGATCCAGCCGGCGGAGGCACGGGATTTCAGACGGAAAGGAGGAGGTAATCAGATTAAACAAGGGCGGGCCAGAGGGGTGAAAGAGGAGGGGTTTGGTAAGCAAAGCGCAGAGGGGCCTGGGCACCGGCCGCATGAACGCCGCCCCTGGGCACCTTCAGAACCTAATTACCATATTGTATAAAAGTGTTTTTTGGAGCAAATCGGCGATGGACTGCAATATGAAAGGTACCATAGTAATCTGGGGAAAGCAATGGAGAACCTGATCTGAGTGGTCTGTAATAGTCATATTCGGTGAAAGACTCCCTTTAAATCGCCCCCTTTACCAATTTTACATATAAAATATATAAACAATAAAAAAAATTACATATCACATATCTCCACACTGGAAAAAGTGCGAACTATGAAAATATTTTAAAATATCTCCTATGTGGTGAACGCCGTAGCAGAAAAAAAAAACGTACAATTTGCCATTTTTTAGTCACCTTGTCGAATCAAAATGTTGGTATCGTGACAACCCTAGGTATGACGTGTTGTTTTTTTTTTTCTTATATAAATTATATGTATTTTAAATTTGGCGACTAAAAATTTTATTTGGCCTGGAGCGCTGCAACCCCTATAATGACCCCCAATGCCCAATCTCCTTTTATACATTATACTTGGCTACTCCCTGACTCCGGATCCCTTCACGGCCGCCGCTGCATCTCCCTGTCGTGTGGATCAAAGCATGGGGGGGGAGGGGTTTGCGGGGGTGATATCATCTAATAGCAGGCCACGATGGGGACGAACCTCCTTAACATTGTGGGTGACGCCAGGGAGGCTTGTCCCCTTCATGGCCAGCTATTGGCTGCTCCCCCCCTCCCCTTGCCGGATGTTTTGATCTGAGTGACAGGGAGATGCAGCTGCGGCCGTGCAGGGATCCAGCAGGTAAGTATAATGTATATGAGGAGCCTGGGCATTGAAGGGGGGGTTCATTATAGGGGTTCGATAACAACCCCTTTAAGTTTAAATATTGAAAAAATATATATAATTCCATAGCATCATCACGACGGCATACAAGGAGATTGACCCCTGACCTCTGTAGGGCCAGGAACAGAGAGAGGTTTAAATTCCCCCCTCCCACCACCACCACCACTGTTTTCCTGTCCCTACAGAGGACAGGGCAGAGAAAGGTCTCCCTGTATGCAGGGAGATGAAGCTTCTACCGGCTATCATTCGGTTACCTTTTCAGCGCATTACACCATTATGGATCATGGTGTCCCCCTGCGGTCCTGGTACTAACGCTGGGCAGGGGATGGATCGGGAGGGCTCGCTCTGGTCTTATCTGGAGCCTGCTCCCGGGGCGACATCTCCCGCCTTGCCTCTAGTAGGTCAAGCCGGGTTTGCGCGCCCGGCGCTTCCTCGTGACGTCACTTCCGTCGGATGGAGTGACACTGGCAGCATGCGGCGTTCTGACCGGCTTAAAGCCGAACACCCGGCATTTGTTCTGAGCCCGTGCACCAAGCAGCAGTGTCTCGGCCTCACGATGTCTGGAACGGAGACACGCTCACCAAAAGAAGTCGGACCCGCCACTGCCGCCATCCGTGAGTCCCCCTTGGGGTAAATGTTTTTCATTATGCTGGTCAGGGAGTCTCTTTTGATCCCCCTGTCCTCTTGCTGGGGGATTATATGTGCATTATATATATATATATATATACAGTACAGACCAAAAGTTTGGACACACCTTCTCATTCAAAGAGTTTTCTTTATTTTCATGACTGAAGGCATCAAAACTATGAATTAACACATGTGGAATTATATACATAACAAACAAGTGTGAAACAACTGAAAATATGTCATATTCTAGGTTCTTCAAAGTAGCCACCTTTTGCTTTGATTACTGCTTTGCACACTCTTGGCATTCTCTTGATGAGCTTCAAGAGGTAGTCCCCTGAAATGGTCTTCCAACAGTCTTGAAGGAGTTCCCAGAGATGCTTAGCACTTGTTGGCCCTTTTGCCTTCACTCTGCGGTCCAGCTCACCCCAAACCATCTCGATTGGGTTCAGGTCCGGTGACTGTGGAGGCCAGGTCATCTGGCGCAGCACCCCATCACTCTCCTTCATGGTCAAATAGCCCTTACTTTCAAAGTTTTCCCAATTTTTCAGTTGACTGACTGACCTTCATTTCTTAAAGTAATGATGGCCACTCGTTTTTCTTTACTTAGCTGCTTTTTTCTTGCCATAATACAAATTCTAACAGTCTATTCAGTAGGACTATCAGCTGTGTATCCACCTGACTTCTCCTCAACGCAACTGATGGTCCCAACCCCATTTATAAGGCAAGAAATCCCACTTATTAAACCTGACAGGGCACACCTGTGAAGTTAAAACCATTTCAGGGGTCTACCTCTTGAAGCTCATCAAGAGAATGCCAAGAGTGTGCAAAGCAGTAATCAAAGCAAAAGGTGGCTACTTTGAAGAACCTAGAATATGACATATTTTCAGTTGTTTCACACTTGTTTGTTATGTATATAATTCCACATGTGCTAATTCATAGTTTTGATGCCTTCAGTGTGAATCTACAATTTTCATAGTCATGAAAATAAAGAAAACTCTTTGAATGAGAAGGCGTGTCCAAACTTTTGGTCTGTACTGTATATATATAATCACTCCTGATGGGCCCCCTATCTCTATCCCTCATGGATACATTTTTTCTTTTAGGTCTCCAAGGAGGCACAAAAGAAAACCAAAAGATCTCTGAAGTGCATTTCCTGTAATGCTCGACTTCTGATAATTACCCCAAGAAGTTATGCAAAGCCTGCATTTCCAACATTGTCCGTGATGAAGCTCCCTCTCTGAAAGACGAATTTAGCACAATGATTCAGGAAGAGACACGGTCATCTTTATCTCACTTATCTTCCAATCCTGTGGATACACCCCACCCCAAAAAGAAGAGTCTTAGATCTCCTTTATCCTTCGATTCTGAGACTGTGTTAGACGACATTCCGTCGGTCAGATCATGGGAGGAGGGGTACTCGGACGCAGGATCATCTGACAGTAACCGTAGATTTTATTTTTCTATGGAGGACATGTCTGATCTCCTAAAAGCTGTTAGATCAACTATGGGGGTGGAAGAGGTACAGAGAACCCATTCTATCCAAGAGGAAATGTTTGGGGGCTTGCGGGTTTAGAAGATCTGTATATTCCCTATTAACGAGAATATTAGGGACATGATTCTGGAGGAGTGGTCTGACCCTGAAAAACGTTTAGGGGTCTCCACTGCCTTCAAAAATCGATTGTTATTCGATCCTGAGGAGTCCAACATTTTTTATGAGATCCCGAAGATCGATGTCCAGGTGGCAAAGGTGAATAAAAAAAACATCCCTTCCCTTTGAAGATGCTTCCCAGTTGAGGGATTCCATGGACAGGAAAGCCGACAGCCTCTTGAGGAAGTCATGGGAGGCTGCAATGTGTAACATAAAGTCTATTATCGTGGCAACCTCCGTTGCCAGATCCATGTTTCTCTGGCTTAATGAATTGGAGGACCATATTAAGAATAAAACCCCTAGGGAGGAGATCCTAAATTCCCTACCCCATCTCAAATCAGCCACCGCATTTCTGGCTGATTCCTCGGCCGAGTCGGTTCGATTCTCAGCTAGAGATGCTGCCCTCTCCAACGCAGCCAGATGGGCACTCTGGATGAAGTGTTGGTCGGGGGATAAGACATCTAAATTGAAGCTCTGCTCCATTCCCTTCTCAAGAGAGTATGTGTTCGGCCCAGTGTTGGATAAGATTTTAGAGAAGGCCTCTGACAAAAAGAAGGGGTTTCCTAAAGACCGGTCCTATAAACGCCGATATCCCTTTCGTTCCTCCTCAAATCAAGACAAATCATACAGGGGAAAGGGGAAGACCGGGCGCTGGAGCTACCCCAAAGGGGGTAGAGGAAAAGGTTTCCCTTCCTCCCACTCTAAACCAAGCGATAAACAATGACGCTGGGGTGGGGGAAGGCTGTCAAACTTCCTGACATCCTGGGAACTGATCTCCCAGAATCCTTGGACAAGAGAGATCATAGTCTCAGGATACAGGATCGAACTGTCTTCAAAACCCCCAATCAGATTCTTAATAACGCGCTTCCAAATGAATTTATGGCAGGAAGTTCAGGACCTTCTGAAGATGAACGTGATTACTCAAGTCCCCCCCTAGACCAGGGAAAGGGGTTTTACTCAAACCTTTTTCTTGGTAAAGGAAAAGGAAGGCTTGTCCTGCACGATAATACATTTGAAACTCTTAAACAAGTTCATCTTGTACCGAAGGTTCAGGATGGAATCCCTGACGTTGACTGTACCCTTGTTAACCCAAAATGCTCTGATGTGTACAGTAGATCTACGAGACTCCTATCACGTCCCAATCCATACCAGTTCCCAGAAATTCCTCCGGTTTGCCATCAGAGACGACAGGGGCCGAACCCATCTCTACTAGTTCAGGGCCCTTCCATTTGGAATTTCCTCAGCCCGAGGATCTTTACAAAGTTAGTAGTGGAAATGGTGGCGTTTTTAAGGAAAGCGGGCTTGATGCTAGTTCCGTACCTAGACGACTTTCTTCTGATCAGCGACAGTCCACGCCAAATCGAATTAGACCTAGACACCCTTCTATCAACACTAGGCAGACTGAGATGGATAGTGAACAGGAACAAGTCTATCCTCTCACCATCCACAAAAATACACTTTCTGGGGATGATTCTAGACTCCCAGGCTACTTTTCTTCTTCAGGACAAGATCACAGCTCTGCAATGAAGAATCAGAACTTTCCAGGGAAAGAGGACATGCTCAATAAGAGAAGCCATAAGCCTGTTGGGTCTATCAACCTCATGCATACCAGCAGTACCCTGGAGTCAGAATCATTTCAGGCCCTTATAAATCTGGATCCTCGGGATCTAGGACAAACAACAGTCTTCACTAGACCGCATGGTACCTATCCTACCGTCAGTGAAGAAGTCCCTAGATTGGTGGAAGATTTCTTCAAATCTGTCCAAGGGGACACCGTGGCAGAAGACTTCCTACATGCAGGTCGTGACAGACCCTACATGCAGGTCGTTACAGACGCAAGTCTTTCAGGTTGGGGCGCGAATCTGTTTCAGGGAACCTGGCCCCAATCAATCAGGTCACAGTCATCAAATTTCAGGGAACTGATGGCGGTCTGGGAAACCCTAAAAGTGGCGGAGGAGAGTCTTCAGGGTCACAATTTAAAGATCCTCTCAGACAACATGACGACCATCACTTATTTCTCACACCAAGGAGGGACACGGGGAAATACAAGCGCCATCTCTCAGAGAACCCTATCTGCTTATCTTAGACGACAGGATTATTCTCAGATTAGATCCAGGGTTCCTCCCTAAAGTTGTGTCCAGCTTCCATCGCAGCCTAGAGATCATCCTACCTTTCTTCTGTCAAAACCCCTCAAATAACAAAGAGTTAATCTTCCACTCCTTAGATGTCAGACGCCCTGTATTAAATTACATTGAGGCTACCAAGAGCTTCTGGAAGTCGGACATTCTGTTAGTCCTGTTTGCAGGGAAGAACAAAGGCCAGAAAGCTTCCAAATCCTCTCTGGCCAGATGGATCAGGAACACTATCTCTCTATGCTACGAGATTCAGAATCTCCCATGTCCCGTTAACCTGAGGTCCCATTCAACCAGGGCCATGTCATCCTCTCAAGCTGAAAGGGCTGGAGCTTCCCTTGATGACATTTGTAAAGCTGCCACATGAGCCAGTGTCCATACATTTGTAAAGCATTAAAGACTCTACTTTTCCAGAGCTTCTGATCTGTCTTTTGGACGTAAGGTCCTTCAAGCAGTTGCCCCCTCTTGATATTTATTTTGTATATCTCCTTGTATGCCGTCGTGATGATGCTATGGAAAAACCGGAATTAGTACTTACCGGTAATTCAGTTTCCATGAGATCATCACGACGGCACATTATTACCTCCCATTTTTTTTCTTGTCCTGTGCTCTTAGGAGGCCTCCGGAAGGTATGAGGTAATATCTTCCTTCCTTTCTCAAGTCATTATGTTCTTGTATTCATTACTCACCACCTTGTTTGCTCTGTGTGATTTTGGAAACACTGGTGTTTGTGGTGGGAGGGGGGAATTTAAACCTTTCTCTGTTCCTGCGCCTACAGAGGTCAGGGGTCAATCTCCTTGTATGCCGTTGTGATGATCTCATGGAAACTGAATTACCGGTAAGTACTAAATCCGTTTTTTTCATTTCATTGCCACATTTTGACTCCTATAACTTTTTTGTAGTTATGTGCAGGTATTGGGTGAGGAATCATTTTTTGCGGGGCGATCTGAACTGTACATTGATACCATTTTGGGGTGTGTATGCTTTTGATTGCTTTTTGTTCCGTTTTTCGGGGGGGAAGTGAAGTGAACAAAAAACGGCATTCTGAGCTTATAAAAAATTTTCAGCAGGTTTTCTTCTGCAGCTAACACTTTCAGTGCATCTGAGTGTTGCTTTTTGCTTCACAGTAAATCTAATCAGAGCTCCCCTGATGGCTCAATCTGTAGCTGCAATGTGTACTTTCCCTGACAAACACTCATTATAGCTAAATGATCTGTTTGATAAGAATTTAGCTTCGCCCCCTCAGCATCCACCCATTTTTTGTTAGTTTTTCTCAGTCCCACTTGCCAAGAGCCATTACTTTTTTACTTTTCTTTTCTGCAACATCATTTTTTTAAAATTTTTTTTTTTTTTTGGGGTTTATGTGCGCCAAAATTGACTTTATCTCCTAATATAAAAAAAAAAATCGAAACTTTTGAAAATATTTTCTTTCTTTGCGTCATCAAATTCTGGCACCAATAGCTTTTTTTTATATTTCCATTTACAGAGATGTGTGCAGGCTTGATTTTTGCAGGTGTGCTGTAGTTTTTACTGGTACGATTTAGTAGGACAAAAGTTTTTGATCACTTTTTATTCAAAAAAGGGACAACATTTTTTGTGGGGTGAAATGATAAAACAAAAATGGTAAATCTGCAGTAATTTCTTAAACGTTTAAAAAAAATGTACTGTACTTTATATTGCCCTTAGGGAACTTTAACATGCGATCCTTTGTTAACTTATTTCATGGACTGCATTAGTATACTACTGCAGTCTAGGGGATTTTTATGGTCTGCCTGTCAGTAGCAGGCTTTAAAGGTGTTCTCTGCTTTTGCTATATTGATGACCTATCGTCAGGGGCCAACCACCAGCACCCCTGCCAATGAGCTGTTTGAAGAGAACGCAGAGCTCATACGAGCGCTGTGTTCTCTTCTCTGTTTACCCGCTCGCTGTTGACTTGCAGCAACGAGCAGGTGTAATTACAGCCGTAGTCGAGTTCAATGGTTCGGCTCCATCCTATTCAAGTGACTCGGACAGAGCAGCTGTAATTACACCTGCTCGCCGCTGGAATGTCAGCGGCGAGCAGGTAAACAGAGAAGAGAACAAACAGCTGATTGGTGGGGGTTCACGCAGTCGGACCCGCACTGAGGATAGGTCATCAGTATAGCAAAAGCAGAGAACCGCTCTAACAAGCAGTTTTCTGAGACATGCCTGTCAGGAAAGGCCCCAGTCTGCCATAGCAACTGATTAGCGCTCCACAACTTTGACACACGGGCTTCCGTTTGGAGGATGGATGAATCCCCCTTCCTCTGTTTAACCCCCCAGATGACGAGGTGCTTTTGACTGCAGCATCTAAGAAGTTTAAGTTTATTTGCTAGTTTATTAGAGCAAGGCATTGATACCTGAGTTAGTCTGTCAATGATTGCCAAAAGATCTGTAATTATCTTATAATAACAGCTTTCATTAATTTCCCCTGTCCTTTTCCACTGGTCCCTTAACTCGTTCGCTACCAGCGCCGTACATGTGTAAACATGGCCCCCTCTTGCACGTCATGGCCAGCAGGTCTCTGCTGTTTCATACAGCAGAGACCTGCGGCTAATTTCCACAATGCTATGCTTTGATCTAATTAAACTCTCTTCTCAGCGCCATATTAAAGTGTACAGCCCTCTAAACTACATGCTGTACAAGAGGCATTAGTGTACATTTTTATCAAAAGGCATAAGCCATGCTAAGGTTACCTCTTTGAGTGGGACCTACTCTGACAAAAAGGCGCAGCACAGTGCGGTGATAAAGCGGCACTGCCCTAGTAGGCGGCAGGACCCAGGAGTCAAACAGCAACCCTGCTGTCTCACAGTGCCACCTATGGCACTAGGTCCCACCAACACAGCGCCACAAAAACAAAGACTACCACACAGTACTGCACCATGTGAACAGTTGTCTAATACAACATGTCCATTGCTATCAGGAGCTACAGGTCAATGACCACTTATATGCAGACTTCTGCGAAATTAAAACCACCTGTGCCGAACGGGAGGAGTGCTGATTCCAGTAGTAAAGAAGAAAGATTCAAATAACATATATCGGGGGGAGAAAAACAGAACTGGATCGCACATCCACAATAAATATAAACATCATGGGTATCATCGCAACCAAAAACGCCCATAATAAATAAATATATATATATATATATTTATTTAAAAAATCCAATAAGGTGAATGCCATAACGGAAAAAGTGTCGAAATGGCCAATTTGCAATTTTTTTCATTGCTTCTGTTACCCAAATAAATGTAATAAAATGTGATCAAGAAGTCACGCACACTCCAAAATGATATCAATAAAAACTACAGATTGTTCCGCAAAAAATGAGCCCCTAAACAGCTCAGTAGACATAAGTATGAAATAGTTATGGTGGTCAGAATATGGTGATGTAAAAAAAAAACAAAAAACTTTTTTTATCAAAGTTTATACCTATACATATGGGGTATCGTAATCTTACTGACCCAGAAAATGAAGGGCATTGGTCAGTTTTGCCATAAGTAAAACGGTGGAGGAATTGCTTTTTTTTCACCTAAGTTAAACATCCGGCAACCACTGCGTATAGAGCGGGATCAGATCACTTCTCGCACCCCAGTCATTTAATATTGCGTTAGGGGTTCTGAAGAGGTTAAATAAGCATTTCAGTTGTCAGTTCAGAGAGCAGCTCTCTGACGGATTCACTGTGAAGCAGAGAGGAATAGTCTACAGATGCAAAACGTGAAAACTGCAGAGAATAAGCTGGTGAAACCTTTAAATTAAAATTAATCGAATAAATGATTTTTAAATTGGAATGAATTGGTGAAAAAATTCCCCCAAAGGTGTCCAATAGCTGATCTTTTACTGTAATGTAATAATGTATTTAACGGCTTTATTCCTTTCCTCCTATCTTGAGGTCCCTGGTTCAATAGTCAGATACTCCAGAATGCTGAAGTAGAGCTGCAACACTTATTAAATGGAGTAACAGAAAATTGTACCTGTGAAGAGTTTCACACATTATTGACGTTCGTTTTTAACAAACTTGAAGTCTGCAACTTGTGGAGAAAGCGTTATAAGGTTGGTAATTTTTCTTTATCTGCTGCTCAACAGCAGCAGTGTTGCAATTCCTCTAACTCCGCGCATGTCCTCTTTGTGCTCCAACACAGTAGTTATAATAATAAAATACATAGCCTGTTTCCCCAGGAACAGCAGCTGTGATGCAGTGATGTCATTGCCCCTGGTGAGCTGAGCAGAAGAGTGCTCAGGCTGGAGAATGATCCCTGGCCTGTGCTCTCTTGCTCAGCAGGCACGATAATGTCACTGCATTGCTGGGAAGGGCGCAGGCCGGCAAATGGTGGAGCAGGTACCTGAAAACTCAATTGAAATCTATAGTGGTGGTTATGGAACAGTTTTTCAACAGTATTCTACGGAACAGTAGACCGCACAGAAAAAAAGCCATATCGATTGACACAGATTATCACTAAAAATAAAATGTGACCAATTCTCAATAAGACATTTTATCTTTCAGGTCCTCTTTGCTGGAATCACAATGACTAGACTCCTACTTAAGTGTTCTTTAGAAGAAGATAAAAGAACATTATTCTGGTCTGCAGCATCTCAGATTATAGCATCACTAGTGGTGAGTTTTAAATTTGTGTTTATTTTGTTAGGCTTGCCATAACCTGATTCAATTAGATAATGCGAATGGTACCAGTGAGTGTGTGGTTGGTGGGGAGGGGTCTCTAATACACTGCTCAAAAAAATAAAGGGAACACTTAAACAACACAATGTAACTCCAAGTCAATCACACGTCTGTGAAATCAAACTGTCCACTTAGGAAGCAACACTGAGTGACAATCAATTTCACATGCTGTTGTGCAAATGGGATAGACAACAGGTGGAAATTATAGGCAATTAGCAAGACATCCCCAATAAAGGAGTGGTTCTGCAGGTGGTGACCACAGACCACTTCTCAGTTCCTATGCTTCCTGGCTGATGTTTTGGTCACTTTTGAATGCTGCCGGTGCTTTCACTCTAGTGGTAGCATGAGACTGAGTCTACAACCCACACAAGTGGCTCAGGTAGTGCAGCTTATCCAGGATGGCACATCAATGCGAGCTGTGGCAAGAAGGTTTGCTGTGTCTGTCAGCGTAGTGTCCAGAGCATGGAGGCGCTACCAGGAGACAGGCCAGTACATCAGGAGACGTGGAGGAGGCCGTAGGAGGGCAACAACCCAGCAGCAGGACCCCTACCTCCGCCTTTGTGCAAGGAGGAACAGGAGGAGCACTGCCAGAGCCCTGCAAAATGACCTCCAGCAGGCCACAAATGTGCATGTGTCTGCTCAAACAGTCAGAAACAGACTCCATGAGGGTGATATGAGGGCCCGACGTCCACAGGTGGGGGTTTTGCTTACAGCCCAACACCGTGCAGGATGTTTGGCATTTGCCAGAGAACACCAAGATTGGCAAATTCGCCACTGGCGCCCTGTGCTCTTCACAGATGAAAGCAGGTTCACACTGAGCACATGTGACAGACGTGACAGAGTCTGGAGACGCCGTGGAGAACGTTCTGCTGCCTGCAACATCCTCCAGCATGACCGATTTGGCATTGGGTCAGTAATGGTGTGGGGTGGCATTTCTTTGGAGGGCCGCACAGCCCTCCATGTGCTCGCCAGAGGTAGCCTGACTGCCATTAGGTACCGAGATGAGATCCTCAGACCCCTTGTGAGACCATATGCTGGTGCGGTTGGCCCTGGATTCCTCCTAATGCAAGACAATGCTAGACCTCATGTGGCTGGAGTGTGTCAGCAGTTCCTACAAGACGAAGGCATTGATGCTATGGACTGGCCCGCCTGTTCCCCAGACCTGAATCCAATTGAGCACATCTGGGACATCATGTCTCGCTCTATCCACCAACGTCACGTTGCACCACAGACTGTCCAGGAGTTGGCAGATGCTTTAGTCCAGGTCTGGGAGGAGATCCCTCAGGAGACCGTCAGCCACCTCATCAGGAGCATGCACAGTCGTTGTAGGGAGGTCATACAGGCACGTGGAGGCCACACACACTACTGAGCCTCATTTTGACTTGTTTTAAGGACATTACATCAAAGTTGGATCAGCCTGTAGTGTGTTTTTCCACTTTAATTTTGAGTGTGACTCCAAATCCAGACCTCCATGGGTTGAAAAATTTGATTTCCATTTTTTTATTTTTGTGTGATTTTCTTGTCAGCACATTCAACTATGTAAAGAACAAAGTATTTCAGAAGAATTTTTAATTAACTCCGATCTAGGATGTGTTATTTTTGTGTTCCCTTTATTTTTTTGAGCAGTGTATATTGGTCCCTTAGGCAAATTCAAAAGAGCAGTACTATCCATATTTTTGCCATACTGCAAATTTGCTAAAAAGTTGGAATTCTGTATGGCGCAGATGTCCGTGACTTAAGGACCAGCGCCGTACATGTATCCGATACGCGGCAGGGGTCCGGCAGTCACAGAGAGCCGGACCATTGCTGCATGCGCCGGCATTGGTGAAATCAGAGCTGCCGGCGCCTTAACCCTTTATGTGCAGCGGTCAGCGCTGACCGTGACACATGCGATGTCCTTGCGGGTATTGGAGCTGCCATGGTGTTCCCGTGCTGCTGTTACGGGGACCCAATGGCATGGAATGCAGCACGATGCCTTCCGGGAGAGCCTGTGAGTTCCAGCCCCCTGGATCTCACAGGCAGGAAGCTGTAAGTGTATTACAGTGTGTAATACACTTACAGCCAATGCATGATAATACAGAAGTATTGTCATGCATTGTAAAGGGGATCAGACCCCCAAAAGTTGAAGTCCCAGAGTGGGACAAAAAAGAAAATAGGGGGAAAAAAAAGAAAAGTACACATATTGGGTATCGCCGTGTCCGTATTGACCGGCTCTAAAAAAAAATAAAAAATAAAAAAATATCACATGACCTAGCCCCTCAGGTGAACACTGTCAAAAAATAAAATAAAAACTGTGCTAAATAAACAATTTTTTGGTCACCTTACATCACTAAAAGTGCAACACCAAGCGATCAAAAAGGCTTATACACCCCCAAAATAGTACCAATCTAACCGTCACCTCATCTCGCAAAAAATGAGCCTCTACCTAAGACAATCGCCCAAAAAAAAAAAAAAAAAAGACTCAGAATATGGAGACACTAAGGCTACTTTCACACTAGCGTTGTTTTAATCCGGCGTTCAATTCCGACACCGGAACTGCCCGCCGGATCCGGAAAAACGTGTGAAAACGGATTACATTTGAATCCTGATCAGGATTTTGATCACAATGAAAAAATGCATTGGAAAAAACGGATCCGCAATTTATGGACTTTAACTTTTTTTTTTAATTTTTTCGGGTTTAACATGCAAAAGCCGGATCCAGTTTGACTGAACACACAGCGCCGGATCCGGCGTTAATGCAAGTCAATGGGAAAAAGACCGGATCGGCGTTCAGTCAAAGTGTTCAGGATCATGCTACGTTTTTCTGAAAAGCCTGATCAGTCAAAAAGACTGAACTGAAGACATCCTGATGCATCCTGAACGGATTACTCTCCATTCAGAATGCATTAGGATAAAACTGATCAGTTCTTTTCCGGATTTGAGCCCCTAGGACGGAACTCAGCGCCGGAAAAGAAAAACGCTAGTGTAAAAAAAAAAGTATACAGTCAGGTCCAAAAATATTGGGACATCAACACAATTCTAACATTTTTGGCTCTATACACCACCACACTAGATTTGAAATAAAATGAACAAGATGTTCTTTAACTGCAGATTGTCAGCTTTATTTGAGGGCATTTACATCCAAATCAGGTGAATTGTGTAGGAATTACAACAGTTTGCATATGTGCCTCCCACTTGTTAAGGGGCCAAAAGTAATGGGACAGAAGAATAATCATAAATCAAACTTTCACTTTTTAATACTTGGTTGCAAATCCTTTGCAGTCAATTACAGCCTGAAGTCTGGAACGCATAGACATCACCAGACACTGGGTTTCATCCCTGGTGATGCTCTGCCAGGCCTCTACTGCAACTATATTCAGTTCCTGCTTGTTCTTGGGGCATTTTCCCTTCAGTTTTGTCTTCAGCAAATGAAATGCATGCTCAATCGGATTCAGGTCAGGTGATTGACTTGGCCATTGCATAACATTCCACTTCGTTCCCTTAAAAAACTCTTTGGTTGCTTTTGCAGTATGCTTTGGGTCATTGTCCATCTGCACTGTGAAGCGTCGTCCAATGAGTTCTGAAGCATTTGGCTGAATATGAGCAGATAATATTGCCCGAAACACTTAAGAATTCATCCTGCTGCTTTTGTCAGCAGTCACATCAATAAATACAAGAGAACCAGTACTATTGACAGCCATACATGCCCACGCCATGACACTACCACCACTATGCTTCACTGATGAGGTGGTATGCTTAGGATCATGAGCAGTTCCTTTCCTTCTCCATACTCTTTTCTTCCCATCACTCTGGTACAAGTTGATCTTGGTCTCATCTGTCCATAGGATGTGGTTCGAGAACTGTGAAGGCTTTCTTTTTTAGATGTCGTTTGGCAAACTCTAATCTGGCCTTCCTGTTTTTGAGGCTCACCAATGGTTTACATCTTGTGATGAACCCTCTGTATTCATTCTGGTGAAGTCTTCTCTTGATTGTTCACTTTGACACACATACGCCTACCTCCTGGAGAGTGATCTTGATCTGGCCAACTGTTGTGAAGGGTGTTTTCTTCACCAGAGAATGAATTCTTTGGTCATCCACCACAGTTGTTTTCCGTGGTCTTCCTGGTCTTTTGGTGTTGCTGAGCTCACCGATGCGTTCCTTCTTTTTAAGAATGTTCCAAACAGTTGTTTTGGCCACGTCTAATGTTTTTGATATCTCTGATGGGTTTTTGTTTTTTTAGCCTAATGATGGCTTGCTTCACTGATGGTGACAGCTCTTGGGATCTCATCTTGAGAGTTGACAGCAACAGATTCCAAATGCAAATAGCACACTTGAAATGAACTCTGGACCTTTTATCTGCTCATTGTAATTGGGATAATAAGGGAATAACACACACCTGGCCATGGAACAGCTGAGAAGCCAATGGTCCCATTACTTTTGGTCCCTTAACAAGTGGGAGGCACATATGCAAACTGTTGTAATTCCTACACCGTTCACCTGATTTGGATGTAAATACCCTCAAATTAAAGCAGACAGTCTGCAGTCAAAGCACATCTTGTTAGTTTCATTTCAAATCCATTGTGGTTGTGTATAGAGCCAAAAATGTTAGAATTTTTCGATGTCCCAATATTTATGGACCTGAATGTACGTATTAGGTATTGCTGCGTCCGTAACAACCTGCTGTATAAAATTACCACATGACCTAACCCCTCAGGTGACCACCGTAAAAAAATAAAAATAAAAACTGTCAAATGCCATTTTTTTGTCACCTTACATCACAAAAAGAATAATAGCAAGCGATCAAAAAGTCATACGCACCCCAAAATAGTGCCAATCAAACCGTCATCTCATCCCCCAAAAAATGACCCCCTACACAAGACAGTCGCCCAAAAAATAAATAAAACTACGGCTTTCAGAATGTGGAGACACTAAAAAAAACATATTTTTTTCAAAAATGCTTTGTTATGTAGAACTGAAACAAACAACCAAAAAAAGTAGTCCTATTTGGTATTGTCGTGTCCGTAACAACCTGCTGTATAAAAATACCACATGATCTAACCTGTCAGATGAATGTTGTAAATAACAAAAAATAAAAACTGTGCCAAAACAGCTATTTCTTGTTACCTTGCCTCACAAAAAGTGTAATATAGAGCAACTAAAAATCATATGTACACAAAAATAGTGCAAACAAAACTACCACCTTATCCCCTAGTTTCCAAAATGGGGTCACTTTTTTGGAGTTTCTACTCTAGGGGTGCATCAGGGGGGCTTCAAATGGGACATGGTGTCAAAAAAACCAGTCCAGCAAAATCTGCCTTCCAAAAATCGTATGGCATTCCTTTCCTTCTGCGCCCTGCCGTGTGCCCGTACAGCGGTTTACGACCACATATGGGGTGTTTCTGTAAACTACAGAATCAGGGCCATAAATAATGAGTTTTGTTTGGCTGTTAACCCTTGCTTTGTTACTTGAAAAAGAAAATATTAAAATGGAAAATCTGCCAAAAAAGTGAAATTTTGAAATTGTATCTCTATTTTCCATTAAATCTTGTGCAACACCTAAAGGGTTAACAAAGTTTGTAAAAGCAGTTTTGAATACCTTGAGGGGTGTAGTTTCTTAGATGGGTTCACTTTTATGGAGTTTCTACTCTAGGGGTGCATCAGGGGGGCTTCAAATGGGACATGGTGTCAAAAAAACCAGTCCAGCAAAATCTGCCTTCCAAAAACCGTATGGCATTCCTTTCCTTCTGCGCCCTGCTGTGTGCCCGTACAGCAGTTTACGACCACATATGGGGTGTTTCTGTAAACTACAGAATCGGGGCCATAAATAATGTTTTGTTTGGCTGTTAACCCTTGCTTTGTAACTGGGAAAAAAAATATTAAAATGGAAAATCTGCCAAAAAAAGTGAAATTTTGAAATTGTATCTATTTTCCATTAAATATTGTGCAACACCTAAAGGGTTAACAAACTTTGTAAAATCAGTTTTGAATACCTTGAGGGGTGTAGTTTCTTAGATGGGGTCACTTTTATGGAGTTTCTACTCTAGGGTTGCATCAGGGGGGCTTCAAATGGTACATGGTGTCAAAAAACCAGTCCAGCAAAACCTGCCTTCCAAAAACCATATGGCGCACCTTTCACTCTACGCCCCGCTGTGTGGCCGTACAGTAGTTTACGGCCACATATGGGGTGTTTCTGTAAACGGCAGAGTCGCGGCAATAAAGATAGTCTTGTTTGGCTGTTAACCCTTGCTTTGTTAGTGGAAAAAATGGGTTAAAATGGAAAATTAGGCAAAAAAATGAAATTCTAAAATTTCATCCCCATTTGCCAATAACTCTTGTGCAACACCTAAAGGGTTAACGAAGTTTGTAAAATCAGTTTTGAATACCTTGAGGGGTGTAGTTTATAGAATGGGGTAATTTTTGGGTTGTTTTCTTTTATGTAAGCCTCGCAAAGTGACTTCAGAGCTGTAGTGGTCCCTAAAAATTGGGTTTTTGTAAATTTCTGAAAAATTTCAAGATTTGCTTCTAAACTTCTAAGCCTTGTAACATCCCCAAAAAATAAAATATCATTCCCAAAATAATTCAAACATGAAGTAGACATATGGGGAATGTAAAGTCATCACAATTTTTAGGGGTATTGCTATGTATTACAGAAGTAGAGAAACTGAAACTTTGAAATTTGAATTTTTTTTCTAATTTTTGTTAAATTAGGTATTTTTTGGTGCAAAAAAAATATTTTTTTTGACTTCATTTTACCAGTATCATGATGTACAATATGTGACGAAAAAACAAACTCAGAACGGCCTGGATAAGTCAAAGCGTTTTAAAGTTATCAGCACTTAAAGTGACACTGGTCAGATTTGCAAAAAATGGCCTGGTCCTAAGGTGTAATAAGGCTGTGTCCTTAAGGGGTTAAGGTGAAAAATGGCAGGGTCCTGAAAGGGTTAAACCATGCAATCAGGCAGTGTCGTTGAGATTTTTTGGCCGTAGCTAGTAAATATCTGGTTTGTCATATGTTTGAATAATCTGACTTTCCTGTATGGCATAGCTCACTGAACACTTCAGCTTTGATTTTATTTTTAAATTGGCACTCCGTCCAAAAAAGTTTGTCGACAGGACAGGTTGATAATGCCTTCCACATGGATGAGTGGGTCCAGAGAATTGCACAAAAAGATTACCCAGACCATAACACTGCCACCACCAGTTTGTGTACTTCAAGCAGTGGTTGCAGAGTATCTGTTCTCGGATGTGTCTTGTCTGACTTGCCAATGCCCACCCATTCGATAAAGCAGAAAACGCCACACAAGACAACCCTTTACCAATCAGCGGAGATCCAATTCCGATACTGCCACAAAAATTGTATTCTTTTCTGCTGATACAACTTTGTTAGCAAAGCTGCAGTGACAATCTGTCTGCTTTTGAACCTTATACCCTGCAGGTTTGACTGAGCTGCTGTTTTAGACACACATCTGGTAGCACCTTGGTTCATTTTGTAGGTGTCCACTGTAGCGTGGTGTTTCCACATCACTTATTCCCAATGGTGCCATTTACCCAGTCACTTTTCCCACAGCAGCATGCGAGCAGTTCACACATTGTGCAGTTTCAGAAATACGACCACCCTTGGCCCAAAAGCGAATAATCATCCTTTTTGCAACTCTTTATAAATTGCCTCTTTCACCTCTGACAGCAGCGAGGCATGTGTGTACAGACAACCTATAGCCCACCTTATATACCCACCAAGCCAGCTTGCAACATGTGAATTCTTTCATGAGCTGTGCACTACTGACGTTGAACGTAGGACGTGATAATAATGTAACTTCACCATGTAAAATCATATATGTAAAAGAGAAAACATATCTACAGAGCACAATAAAGAGACTGATAAAGAAAATAAACATGAGGTCTGATGTTGTTCACATCAATTAAAGGGGTAATTCCAGTTTTGCAATATTGATGACCTATATTCTGGAATGGTCATCAATATCAGATCGGTGGGCATCTGATTTGGCACCCCGGCTGATCAGCTGTTTGAAGGGGCTGCAGTGCTAATATGATCTTCAGTCTTCACCTGCATGCCATCTACATTGTATTAATGGTGCAGGGTAAGTGTCTGAGGAATTCAACCAAATAAAGTTAAAATGGCTAGCAGGCTGCGATTCTTATTTTGGCCACTAGATGGCAGGCCAACATAAGAAATGAGCAATATACAGTATATTTAAAAAATCCCTGATTGTTCAAAATTAAAAAACAGATTTTATAGGCTCATATGAGCTTCAAAATCATTATAAAAAATGTAAAATAATGTTAAATATATATAAAAAAAATAAGTTTAAATCCACACCCCTTTCCGTATAATAGAAAAATAAATGCCTAAATAACAAAAATATAAATATCATGGGTGTCACCGCGACCGAAAACTCCTGTACTATGACTGACCAGTTTGCCATTTTTTCATTGCTTCTCTTACCCAGAAAAATGTAATAAAATGTCACACACACTCCAAAATGGTATCAATAAAAACGACAGATTGCCATGCAGAAAATAAGACCCCCCACAGCTCAGTAGATCTAACTATAAAAAAGTTATGGGGCTAATTTTTATAATTTAAGAACATTTTAGGTTTAGTTTTACTCTGTTTGGCAATGACACTCTGTCTCCAGTTTGGCTGCTTTTGTCTGTCTTTTACATATTCCTTTTTTCCATATCATCATCACCACGGCATACAAGGAGATTGACCCCTTAACTCTGTTGGGGCAGAAACAGAGAAAGGTTTAAAGGGGTTGTCCGGGTTCAGAGCTGAACCCGGACATACCCATATTTTCACTGAGGGAGCCCCCCTGAGGCTATCATCGGAGCATCTCATGCTCCGATGCGCTCCCTTGCCCTGCGCTAGATCGCGCAGGGCACGGGTTCTTTTGTTTTCAATAACACACTGCTGGGCAGAAACTTCCGCCCGGCAGTGTGTTCGGTGACGTCACCGGCTCTGATGGGTGGGCTTTAGCGCTGCCCTAGCCATTTTACTGGCTAGGGCAGCGCTAAATCCCGCCCATCAGTGCTGGTGACGTCACCAGGCTTCCTGTCAGCCCCATGGTGAGCCCCGGTATGTCACCGGATCTCCAATAAATGCCTTTGCCCTGCGCGATTTAGCACAGGGCAAAGGAGAGCATCGGAGCATGAACTCAAGTCAGGGGGTCTGCCGGGGGGAAAATGGAGGTATGTCCGGGTTCAGCTATGAACCCGGACAACCCCTTTAAATTCCCCCCTCCCACCACCAACACCAGTGTTTTCCTGTCCCTACAGAGGACAGGGCAGAGAAAGGTCTCCCTGTATGCAGGGAGATGAAGCTTCTACCAGCTATAATTCGATTACCTTTTCAGCTCATTACACCATTATGGATTATGGTGTCCCCCTGCCCCTGGTACTAACGCTGGGCAGGGGATAGATAGGGAGGGCTCGCTCTGGTCTTATCTGGAGCCTGCTCCCGGGGCGACGTCTCCTGCCTTACCTCTAGTAGGTCAAGCCGGGTTTGCGCACCCGGCGCTTTGGGCGCTTCCTCATGACGTCACTTCCGTCGGACGGAGTGACACTTGCAGCATGCGGCATCCTGACCGGCTTAAAGCCGAACACCCGACATTTGTTCTGAGCCCGTGCACCAAGCAGCAGTGTCTCGGCCTCACAATGTCTGGAACGGAGACACGCTCACCAAAGGAGTCGGACCCGTCACTGCTGCCATCCGTGAGTCCCCCTTGGGGAAAAAGTTTTTCATTATATTGGTCAGGGAGTCTTTGAGGGGGATTATATATATATATATATATATATATATATATATATATATATATTAGCACTCATGATGGGCCCCCTATCTCTATCCATCATGGATACAAAAGAAAACTAAAAGATCTCTGAAGTGCATTTCCTGTAATGCTCGGCTTTCTGATAATTACCCCAAGAAGTTATGCAAAGCCTGCATTTCCAACATTGTCCGTGATGAAGCTCCCTCTCTGAAAGACGAATTTAGCACAATGATTCAGGAAGAGACACGGTCATCTTTATCTGACTTATCTTCAAATCCTGTGGATACACCCCACCCAAAAAAGAAGCTTAGATCTCCTTTATCCTCTGATTCTGAGACTGTTAGACGACATTCCGTCGGTCAGATTATGGGAGGGGGATTCGGACGCAGGATCATCTGACAGTAACCGTAGATTTTATTTTTCTATGGAGGACATGTCTGATCTCCTAAAAGCTGCTAGATCAACCATGGGGTGGAAGAGGTACAGAGAACCCATTCTATCCAAGAGGAAATGTTTGGGGGCTTGCGGGTTTAGAAGATCTGTTCTACCAGAATCCTTGGACAAGAGAGATCATAGTCTCAGGATACAGGAGCGAACTGTCTTCAAAACCCCCAAACAGATTCTTAATAACTCTCTTCCAAACGAATCTATGGCAGGAAGTTCAGGACCTTCTGAAGATGAACGTGATTACTCAAGTCCCCCCCTAGACCAGGGAAAGGGGTTTTACTGGAACCTTTTTCTGGTAAAGAAAAAGGAAGGCTTGTCCTGCACGATAATAAATTTGAAACCCTTAAACAAGTTCATCTTGTACCGAAAGTTCAGGATGGAATCCCTGACGTCGACAGTACCCTTGTTAACCAAAAATGCTCTGATGTGTACAGTAGATCTACGAGACTCCTACTATCACGTCCCAATCCATACCAGTTCCCAGAAATTCCTCCGGGGGCTGAACCCATCACTACCAGTTCAGGGCCCTTCCATTTGGAATTTCCTCGGCCCCGAGGATCTTTACAAAGTTAGTAGTGGAAATGGTGGTTGTAACGGAACGCCTAGCACCCCGACCGGGTACCTCCGTTGATAGATGCTCCTAGTGCTTCCAGAGGACTCCAAGCACTACACTTGACACAGTTAGCACTGCAGACCCCACGAACCGCCGAAGCTTAGTGGAGGTCTCACCGTCTCCTACCCACCCTGGACCTACGACAAGGCTCCAGGCTCCAGGGGGTGAACCTCTCCTAAATGCAGAGAGCAGGAACCATGAACAAGCTCTTACAAGAGCTTATACTCAGGGGAGTATTGTGATATAGCAATCCCCAAGAGTGTAGTTATCCCATTCCCCAAACATGAGCCAAAACTTCATGAAGGTATAAAAACAGGAACTCTCTTTATTTGAACACACAAGCATTGATTTATACACATCTTCCAACAAGGTTACCACCCACAGGGTTTTGTAAAAACAGCCAATTACATGCATTTACAGTATTCAAACCTTCCCAGCAATTGTACACAAAATCCCCTTCCCTCTGTCTGTAACGCAATCAACAAAATACAATGAGCATTGTCTGAGACGCAATTAACTAACACACTGGCATTGTCTGAGACGCAATCCACAAAATACAATTACCAAACGTAATGGGCTAACTTAATCACTACCAGATAGAAAACACAAATTTTTCCCAACACACAGAAAACACCTCAAAACCCCACACATCCCTATAATGTATACATCCATGGATAGCTCGGATCTGGGTGAACAACATATCCAAAAATCGCCCAGATCCGAGCAGGGGTTCCCGAATTCCATGGAAGTCACATTTGGCCGGCCGCAAGCATGGCTTTCCTGCCCAAAACAGTTCCACAGATTTAAGCTGTGCGGCCGGTCTGTCTTCTCCTTCAAAGTTAGTATGGGCCATAATCCTGGGGCAGGAGGCTGGCAAACAGCCCCCTCCAAAACACTGTGGCGAGGTTGGTTTCGCCACAGTGGTGTTTTTAAGGAAAGCGGGCTTGATGCTAGTTCCGTACCTAGACGACTTTCTAGACTTCCCGCCGGCTATACCCCCTCCAGCCTGAAGAGAGCATATCAGTTTGTGCATAAGCAGTAGGAGGAAAATAAATCAAGGATAAAATAACAATAACCAGCGAGTCCGAACCCAAAACTGGGGACCCCACCAGTCAAACAACCGCCGTCGCCTGTGGTAACATTAGAGAAAGGTGGGAGCTGTGTCCATCCAATGAATTCAGCGAGAAAGAGATTTTACAGGGGAGTCTCCAAAAATCTAGTTTTCTCACTCATATCATTGGGGGACACAGGACCGTGGGACGTTCCAAAGCAGTCCACGGGGAGGGAAGAAACCACACACCCATGGAAGTCAGTTGTGGAAGCCTAACATAGCGCAGCCCACAAGACCTTGCAACCCAGAGTGGCATCTGCCGACGCAAAGGTATGCACCTGGTAGACCTTGGTAAACGTGTGCAAGGAAGACCAGGTTGCTGCCTTGCACAGCTGTAAAGTGGAAGCCTGGTGGAAACGGGCCCAAGAAGTGCCCACCATCCTGGTCGAGTGAGCAGTGATACGGAGGGGCCGAGCCTTGCCCCGGGAGCTATATGCCTCTGCAATGGCCAAGCGGATCCACCTGGCAATCGTTCCTTTTGAGGCTGCCAAACCCTTGCAAGGACCCTCAGGAATAATGAACAGTGAGTCGGTACGACGAAATGACTCCAAAGCAGACAAATCCGCAGGGCTTGAACCACGTTTAGCTAGTGGAGGGCCCATTCCCTAGGATGTCAAGGTGAGGAACAAAATGAGGGGAGAACGATGTCCTCATTGACATGGAAGGCGGAGACTACCTTCGGAAGAAAGGAAGGCACAGAACGAAGCACTGTCTAATCTTGCTGCAGAATAAGAAAGGGCTCCCTAAAGGAGAGCGCCGCCAATTCCATCACTCGTTTGATGGAGGTGACTGCCACCAGAAAGGCCACTTTCCAGGAAAGAAGACGGAGAGAAACTGTGTCAAGAGGCTCGAAGAGAGCTGATTTGAGAGAACCAAGCACAAGGTTCAAATCCCAAGAGAGTAAAGGGGAGAAAGGTCTTAACCGAGGCCTATTGCGCCTGAGGTCGATGGAAAATGATTGCAAGCGCTGAAACCTGCCCCTTTAGAGAACTAAGACCAATACCCAAATCCAGCCTCATTTGCAAAAAGGAGAGGATTGTGGGAAGGGAAAAACGGAGCGGAGAGGGGCAAAGGTTTAAAAGTAATATAAGGAAGTAATACTTTACTGAGAGAGTAGTGGATGCATGGAATAGCCTTCCTGCAGAAGTGGTAGCTGCAAATACAGTGAAGGGGTTTAAGCGTGCATGGGATAGGCATATGGCTATCCTTCATATAAGATAGGGCCAGGGGCTATCCATAGTATTCAGATATATTGGGCAGACTAGATGGGCCAAATGGTTCTTATCTGCCGACACATTCTATGTTTCTATGTTTCTAGAGGCTACGGTCCGCACAGAAGCACAGGAAAGATTTCAAAGTCCTGTGATATATCTTGGATGATGTGAATGTCTCCATCGGAGAAACCCCGCCGCTTTAGAATGGCGGTCTCAATAGCCACACCGTCAAACGTAGCGATTCTAAATGCTGGTAGAAGACTGGTCCCTGAGAGAGAAGGTCGTCCCTGAGAGGAAGAGGTCACGGAACGTCTCCTAGAAAGAGGATGAGATCAGTGTACTATGCTCGGCGAGGCCAATCTGGGGCGATGAGGATCGTCTTGATGCCCTCCCTCTTGATTCTGCGAAGGACCCGGGGTAGGAGGGGGGGGGGAGAAGACTAACAGGAGGGAAAAGCTGTCCATGGGGCCACTAGTGCTTCTACTGTGCATGCCTGGGGATCTCTTGTCCGCAAAATGAAGGTGGGAAGCTTGTGGTTGATCCTGGATGCCATTAGATCCACGTGCTGACGGCTCCATGGAGACAGATGGATTTAAACACCTCTAGGTGCAGAGTCCACTTGCCCGGGTCCACGGTCTTCCAGCTGAAGAAGTCCGCCGTCCAATTCTCCACTCCTTGAATGTAGACTGTCGATAGGGCTGGTACATGTTCTTCCGCCCACTACAGAATCTTGGCCAACTCTGCCATCACTGGCCGACTTTAGGTTCCCCCTTGATGATTGATGTACGCCACTGCTGTGGCATTGTCCGACTGGATCCGGACCGGCAGTCCCCTCAGGAGAGGAGTCCAATGACAAATTGATGTCCCGAAGTTCCAGGATGTTGATGGTCAGTCTGGATTCCAACAGACCATTCGCCTTGGACTGTCCGAGGTGGGAAGATTCCGCCCCATACGAGAGGCTGATATCGGTGGTGACGACCGACCATGAGACTGGGAGAAAGGATTTGCCAGAAACAAGGGTTGGAGTTGAGAGCCACCACCTGCGGGGGAAGGGTGATAGTAGTGTCCAAGGAACTCTGTGTCTTGTCCCAGGATGAGAAGATCGCCCGCTGGAGAGGACGAGTGTGAAATTGTGCAAATGGAACAGCCTCGAAGGAAGAGACCATCGTTCCCAACATACACATGCAAAACCGACGCGATGGACGTCTGTGCCGAAGAAGAAGACGAAACGACCGCTGAAGGGATAACCGCTTGTCCGGGGAGGCAGACTGTCACCGCTGCCGTGTTGAGGATCATGCCGAGGAAAGTAAGGCTACTTTCACACTTGCGGCAGAGGAATCCGGCAGGCAGTTCAATCGCCGAAACTGCCTGCCGGATCCGGCAAAACTTATGCAACTTGCCCAGTTCCAGAGAGGCAACCATGGAGTGGAGAGACTCTATCCTGAAGTGCTGGACCCTGACAAACCAGTTCAGCAACTTGAGGTCTAGAACTGGCAGAACGAATCCCTCTTTCTTGGTGACTACAAACAGGTTTGAATAAAAACCTATGAACTGCTCCGCAAGTGGAACCGGGAAGATCACTCCCTGGATGAGAAAGGACTGTAATGCCTGAAAAAAGTCGGCAGCCTGAACTCAGTGTCTGGGTGGCTGGGAAACGAAGAATCGGTCCGACAGGGTGGTGGCAAACTCGATCTCGAGTACCCATTCGTCAGAAATGTGGGACAACCAAACTTCCTGAAAAAGGAGCCAATCCCCCACCCAAGAAGGCGGGGGCGCCCCTTCATGCTGAAGATTGTCTATTGGCAGGGGCGCGGGTGCCAGGCTGGTTGGGGTTTAAAGGATTGTTTTCTCTTCTGCTTCTGATTGGAAACCCTGGGTGTGCCGAGAAGCAGCAAAAGGAGTGAAAACGGAAGTTCGGTGGCCTAGAGCGTATCGGACGCTTCGCCTTGCCCTGTGGGAGGTGGGTACTTTTAACGCCCGTGGCCTCAGAGATTATCTTGTCCAACCAAGCAATGAACAGACGAGAGCCCGAAAAGGGAAGCCCCATAAGGGAACGTTTTGACGAGGAGTCTGCCGCTAAGACTTTAAGCTACACCTCACACCGTAAGTCCACCATGAGAGTGGATAAGCGGGCAACAAGAGAGCCTGTGTTCAAAGAGGCCTCGCAGAGATACTTCCCTGTCTGAGAGATCTGAAGGGCCAAAGACTGGAGGTCCGCTGGAGGAAGATCAGCGGCGATGTCCTGGTGCAGGCGAAGGGCCCATTCAGAGACCACCTTAGCCACCCATGCGGAGGCAAATATGTCCCCCAGTGAAGCTTCCGACTGACAAGCAGAGGAGAGGAAAGATGGCTTCCCCACAGGGCCAGCGTGGGAAAAAGAGGAAACTCCACCCCCAAAATCGAACTGATGATGATGGCAATTTACCACACAAGAAAATAAGCCCTCACACAGTACCATCGAGAGAAAAATAAGAAACGTAAGCTTGTCAGAAAATATCTGTACTGGTACCGCAGAGGCTGTTCAAGAGCAACATGGCACCCGTAAACCAGTCAATCATAATCTGATTTTTTTGTTTGATTTACCAAATTTTTTATTGATTTATCAAAATATTGTAACAATCAATCAATAAAGTTGTCTTATGTTTAAACAGAGTTACATTGTCTGTCATTGTATATGATTCAGACACATGAGCATATAAACTTTGTCAATGGACAACCTATCCATGAGAATGAGATATAATCCCTAAGGGTACTTTAACACTTGCATTGTGAGGATCCGGAAATCCGTATGCAAACGGATAGCATTTGTAGACAGGTCTGGATGCGGATCCGTCTCACAAATGCATTGCAATACCGGATCCGTCTCTCTGATGTCATCCGGAAAAACTGATCCGGTATTTATTTTTTTCACATTTTTAAAGGTCTGTGCATGCGCAGACCGGGAAACAGAATCCGTTTTTCCGGGACACTTGGTGCCGGATCCGGCATTAATGCATTTCATAGTCATTCCGGCAAGTGTTCCGGTATTTGCAGTATTTTCTCTGGCCAAATACCGTAAGAATGACTGAACTGAAGACATTCTGATGCATACTGAACGGATTGCTCTCCATTCAGAATGCATTAGGATAAAACTGATCAGTTTTCTTCCGGTATTGAGCCCCTAGGACGGAACTCAATACATGAAAAGAATAACGCTAGTGTGAAAGTACCCTAAGTATATAAAAAATTATAACTGAAGAAAAAAAGAAATGTTAAGTAACGAGAAAGAAAAATAGAGGGGGGGGGGGGACGGACAAAAATAGGTGACATAAGCATAAGTTTGGCTCTTATCAATAGCCAACCTTTGTTCATACACATCTCAGTATTGTAGAGATATTTTATTCAAGGAGAAATTAAGCCATACATTCGACTTCTTAAAGGGGTTTTCCCATCTTGCTATTTCATCCTCACCTGCAGTCAGCTCTGCTGTTCACTTCCTGGTTTCCTGCTTCTAAGGCTGGGCGGGCTTAGGCAGTTTGATTGAAGGCCGGCCACGCCTCTGTATGACATCACACTGAGAACTCAGTCCTTGCTGCTAGTTCATGTGGATAAAATGAGTCATCAGTCTGTCAGCCTGCAGTGTCTGTGAGGCCCCTCCCCCTGCTGGGGAATTATCACTCAGAGAGCCATGGGAAGTAGACAGTAACATGTGACTGTCCTGCAGTCTAATACAGTTTTACACACAGAACCTGTCTAATCTTTTACAAACCCATTCTGTGCAGCAAAACAATAATTCACTACTATACATTAGCCCACAAGCATGTTAGCCAGCATACTCATAATCTGTGCTTTTGACTCCCATAAAACATGATCATCCCGCACTGATACAGATTTTTTTTTTTCCAATACAGCTCTACTACAGTTGTGTATAAACCTTAGACCTTTTATCTGTATAGATGCATATACAGCTCTTCTACATCTGTCTATTTCTCTATCCCACCAGCACTGTGGCTGAACCTCCTCATATTCATCTCTGCTACATCTGCTCACTATACGCACTCACCACATACATGGATGCACTCATACAATCACTCACCACATACATGGATGCACTCATACAATCACTCACCACATACATGGATGCACTCATACAGGCACTCGCCACATACATGGATGCACTCATACAGGCACTCGCCACATACATGGATGCACTCATACAGGCACTCGCCACATACATGGATGCACTCATACAGGCACTCGCCACATACATGGACGCACTCATACAGGCACTCGCCACATACATGGATGCACTCATACAGGCACTCGCCACATACATGGACGCACTCATACAGGCACTCGCCACATACATGGACGCACTCATACAGGCACTCGCCACATACATGGATGTACTCATACAGACACTCGCCACATACATGGATGTACTCATACAGGCACTCGCCACATACATGGATGCACTCATACAGGCACTCGCCACATACATGGACGCACTCATACAGGCACTCGCCACATACATGGACGCACTCATACAGGCACTCGCCACATACATGGATGTACTCATACAGACACTCGCCACATACATGGATGTACTCATACAGACACTCGCCATATACATGGATGCACTCATACAGACACTCACCATATACAGTACAGACCAAAAGTTTGGACACACCTTCTCATTCAAAGAGTTTTCTTTATTTTCATGACTATAAAGGCATCAAAACTATGAATTAACACATGTGGAATTATACATAACAAACAAGTGTGAAACAACTGAAAATATGTCATATTCTAGGTTCTTCAAAGTAGCCACCTTTTGCTTTGATTACTGCTTTGCACACTCTTGGCATTCTCTTGATGAGCTTCAAGAGGTAGTCCCCTGAAATGGTCTTCCAACAGTCTTGATGGAGTTCCCAGAGATGCTTAGCACTTGTTGGCCCTTTTGCCTTCACTCTGCGGTCCAGCTCACCTCAAACCATCTCGATTGGGTCAGGTCCGGTGACTGTGGAGGCCAGGTCATCTGGCGCAGCACCCCATCACTCTCCTTCATGGTCAAATAGCCCTTACTTTCAAAGTTTTTCCAATTTTTTGGCTGACTGACCGACCTTCATTTTTTAAAGTAATGATGGCCACTCGTTTTTCTTTACTTAGCTGCTTTTTTCTTGCCATAATACAAATTCTAACAGTCTATTCCAGGCATCTCAAACTCGCGGCCCTCCAGCTGTTGCAAAATACAACTCCCAGCATGCCCGGACAGCCTACAGGTATCAGCCTACAGCAGGGCATTGTGGGAGTTGTAGTTTTACAACAGCTGGAGGGCTGCGAGTTTGAGATGCCTGGTCTATTCAGTAAGACTATCAGCTGTGTATCCACCTGACTTCTCAACGCCACTGATGGTCCCAACCCCATTTATAAGGCAAGAAATCCCACTTATTAAACCTGACAGGGCACACCTGTGAAGTGAAAACCATTTCAGGGGACTACCTCTTAAAGCTCATCAAGAGAATGCCAAGAGTGTGCAAAGCAGTAATCAAAGCAAAATGTGGCTACTTTGAAGAACCTAGAATATGACATATTTTCAGTTGTTTCACACTTGTTTGTTATGTATATAATTCCACATGTGTTAATTCATAGTTTTAATGCCTTCAGTGTGAATCTACAATTTTCATAGTCATGAAAATAAAGAAAACTCTTTGAATGAGAAGGTGTGTCCAAACTTTTGGTCTGTACTGTACATGGATGCACTCATACAGACACTCACCATATACATAGATGCACTCATACAGGCACTCACCATATACATGGACGCACTCATACACGCACTCACTTCATACATGGACGCACTCACACACACTCGCTACATCCATTGACATACTCATACACGCACTCGCCACATACATGAACGTACTCATACATGGGGTGGGGACTAGCTCGTGTTAACCAAAGACCTGTACTATATTTGAGAATGTTTACATTTCCACATCCAACTGAGGTTTGCCACGTAAAATGCTGTCAGTTGCTCCTTAGCAGCGGGTTACAGACTCCCACCTTGTCAGCAGTCACCAAGGGGCATGGTGTCAGGTGCTTCTTAAAGGGTTTCTGTCATGGGAAAAATCGTTCTGTAGCTGACTGACATTAGCGATGTGCTAATGTCAGCAGTACATAACAGTATGTTTGTTAACTACCTGCCTGCCGCCGTTCTCTTAAAAAACAGACTTTTATAATATGCTAATGAAGTCTCTAGGTGCTATGAGGGCGTTGCTGCTAATGTCAGTAAGCTACATAACGATTTTTCCCATGACAGAAACCCTTTAAAGACACAGTACACACTGGCTCTTTTGTAATACAGGTGGAAGTTTGTAGACTGTTGCTAAGGAGCAAGTGAGGACGAACTGGCAGAATGAATGTGAATCTTGGCAAACCAGTGCCAGTTTGTGGTCTGTTGCTCCACTCTAGGATCAGTGACTGCTTCAGTGAGAACAGGTGACGCTCCCCTATGGTGGTAGAAAGCATACGTGGCCTCACACCTCTGTGATGTCATATATATCGTGCATCACATCTTACCTCACGCCTCACGAACACTTCCGTCGCAGTTTTACCTAACTGCCCCTTCTCACACAGTCCCGGCCGCTGTCCTGCAGGGGATGGGGCTATGCGACATGGGCGTGGCTTCGGAGCGGTGGGGGCGTAGCCACGGAATGACGGCTCGTAGGGACAAGTTCTCATCTTTGGAGTGAGCGACTACACCGCTCCACGCACAGGACAGTGCCTGTGTCCCTCCACTTCATACCTCTCCGACACACACACACACACACTCTCACTCTCTCTCACTCTCTCTCTCAACGCCCTCTCTCTCTCTCTCTCAACGCCCTCTCTCTCAACGCCCTCTCTCTGAACACCCCCTCTCTCTCTCTCTCTCTCAACGCTCTCTCTCTCTCTCTCTCTCAACGCTCTCTCTCTCTCTCTCAACGCTCTCTCTCTCTCTCTCTCTCAACGCTCTCTCTCTCTCAACGCTCTCTCTCTCTCTCTCAACGCTCTCTCTCTCTCTCTCAACGCTCTCTCTCTCTCTCTCTCTCTCAACGCTCTCTCTCTCTCTCTCTCAACGCTCTCTCTCTCAACGCTCTCTCTCTCTCTCTCAACGCTCTCTCTCTCTCTCTCAACGCCCTCTCTCTCTCTCTCAACGCCCTCTCTCTCTCTCTCAACGCCCTCTCTCTCTCTCTCAACGCCCCCTCTCTCTCTCTCTCAACGCCCCCTCTCTCTCTCTCTCAACGCCCCCTCTCTCTCTCTCTCAACGCCCCCTCTCTCTCTCTCTCAACGCCCCCTCTCTCTCTCTCTCTCTCAACGCCCTCTCTCTCTCTCAACGCCCTCTCTCTCTCTCAACGCCCTCTCTCTCTCAACGCCCTCTCTCTCTCTCTCAACGCCCTCTCTCTCTCTCTCAACGCCCTCTCTCTCTCTCTCAACGCCCTCTCTCTCTCTCAACGCCCTCTCTCTCTCTCAACGCCCTCTCTCTCTCAACGCCCTCTCTCTCTCAACGCCCTCTCTCTCTCAACGCCCTCTCTCTCTCTCAACGCCCTCTCTCTCTCAACGCCCTCTCTCTCTCTCAACGCCCTCTATCTCTCTCTCTCAACGCCCTCTATCTCTCTCTCAACGCCCTCTCTCTCAACGCCCTCTATCTCTCTCTCTCAACGCCCTCTATCTCTCTCTCTCAACGCCCTCTATCTCTCTCTCAACGCCCTCTCTCTCTCTCAACGCCCTCTCTCAACGCTTTCTCTCTCTCTCTCAACGCCCTCTCTCTCTCTCAACGCCCTCTCTCTCTCTCTCTCTCTCTCTCTCAACGCCCTCTCTCTCTCAACGCCCTCTCTCTCTCTCAACGCCCTCTCTCTCTCTCAACGCCCTCTCTCTCTCAACGCCCTCTCTCTCTCTCAACGCCCTCTCTCTCTCTCTCTCTCTCTCTCAACGCCCTCTCTCTCTCTCTCTCAACGCCCTCTCTCTCTCTCTCTCTCTCTCAACGCCCTCTCTCTCTCTCAACGCCCTCTCTCTCTCTCTCTCTCTCTCTCTCAACGCCCTCTCTCTCTCTCTCTCAACGCCCTCTCTCTCTCTCTCAACGCCCTCTCTCTCTCTCTCTCTCTCTCTCTCAACGCCCTCTCTCTCTCTCTCTCAACGCCCTCTCTCTCTCTCTCTCTCAACGCCCTCTCTCTCTCAACGCCCTCTCTCTCTCTCAACGCCCTCTCTCTCTCTCAACGCCCTCTCTCTCTCTCAACGCCCTCTCTCTCTCTCAACGCCCTCTCTCTCTCTCAACGCCCTCTCTCTCTCTCAACGCCCTCTCTCTCTCTCTCTCTCTCTCAACGCCCTCTCTCTCTCTCTCTCTCTCAACGCCCTCTCTCTCTCTCTCTCTCTCTCTCAACGCCCTCTCTCTCTCTCTCTCTCTCTCAACGCCCTCTCTCTCTCTCAACGCCCTCTCTCTCTCAACGCCCTCTCTCTCTCTCAACGCCCTCTCTCTCTCTCTCTCTCTCTCAACGCCCTCTCTCTCTCTCTCTCAACGCCCTCTCTCTCTCTCAACGCCCTCTCTCTCTCTCTCTCTCAACGCCCTCTCTCTCTCTCTCTCTCTCTCAACGCCCTCTCTCTCTCTCTCAACGCCCTCTCTCTCTCTCTCAACGCCCTCTCTCTCTCAACGCCCTCTCTCTCTCTCAACGCCCTCTCTCTCTCTCAACGCCCTCTCTCTCTCTCAACGCCCTCTCTCTCTCTCAACGCCCTCTCTCTCTCTCAACGCCCTCTCTCTCTCTCAACGCCCTCTCTCTCTCTCAACGCCCTCTCTCTCTCTCAACGCCCTCTCTCTCTCTCAACGCCCTCTCTCTCTCTCAACGCCCTCTCTCTCTCTCAACGCCCTCTCTCTCTCTCAACGCCCTCTCTCTCTCTCAACGCCCTCTCTCTCTCTCAACGCCCTCTCTCTCTCTCAACGCCCTCTCTCTCTCTCAACGCCCTCTCTCTCTCTCAACGCCCTCTCTCTCTCTCAACGCCCTCTCTCTCTCAACGCCCTCTCTCTCTCTCAACGCCCTCTCTCTCTCTCAACGCCCTCTCTCTCTCTCTCAACGCCCTCTCTCTCTCAACGCCCTCTCTCTCTCTCTCAACGCCCTCTCTCTCTCTCTCAACGCCCTCTCTCTCTCTCTCAACGCCCTCTCTCTCTCTCAACGCCCTCTCTCTCTCTCAACGCCCTCTATCTCTCTCTCTCAACGCCCTCTATCTCTCTCTCAACGCCCTCTCTCTCAACGCCCTCTATCTCTCTCTCTCAACGCCCTCTATCTCTCTCTCTCAACGCCCTCTATCTCTCTCTCAACGCCCTCTCTCTCTCTCAACGCCCTCTCTCAACGCTTTCTCTCTCTCTCTCAACGCCCTCTCTCTCTCTCAACGCCCTCTCTCAACGCTTTCTCTCTCTCTCTCAACGCCCTCTCTCACTCTGCAGGTCCGAAGGCAACCCATGCTGCAAACATGCGCATCTCTGTTTTATATAGGGCACATCAGAATAAAGCTTTGCGCGTGCGCGGCGTGCACATTCATGTAATCAATTAGCGGCAGGCCAGGGAAAGGAAGTGCTTCTTCTGCGCAAGCGCAGCCCATGGAATTGCCCGAGAAGCGGGGACCGTAACTAGGGGGAACCAAAGTGTAACACTGGGGTAGGATTGAAGTAATTTTATGAAGAAAGGTGGGAATTGGCTATTACATCATATTTGCAAAAATGATCAATGGCACAACAGTAACAAATTAAACTTTGATCATTGTGATGGGAATACCCCTCTAATCATACTTATGATTTCAGCAAATGGGGGAGGATTCGTTTTTTTCCAGTACCTCGCTATTTTTAATCTGACAGTGACAGTCTGCCTTAGGTTCAGAGCACCTCCAACATATATTAGTTGTATTAGGAATATAAAAGAAATAACAGCCGGCACTACTGAGCGTGATATAATGTCAGTAACACTCTCTTCCAGGGAACATGCGGTGGTGCTCTGCTAGGGCAAACAGTCCAATAATCGCATAAATTAAAAATAGAGGAAAAAGCGGCACTCACCGAATCTTCACAAAACGTAGCTTTATTGTAGGTTAAAACACAGCAGGTGCGGTCACAAATGCAGCATAGTCAGGCAACAGCCGTTTCGTGCTAAGATCGTGCTTTGTCAAGCCCACTGTGACGTGGTGGAGGAGCGCCGTAAATACCGTCTCCTCTCCACACGTCACAGCCAGACAGGTGAATCAATCATGCGCATGGATCACCTCTGTAAGTAAATAGAACATTAAAATAATAAAAATCAAACAAAGACATCAAGGTCATTTCTGTCATTAAAACCTAATGCTCCCATGGCATCGGTTTTAATGATCCATTCGGCCTCTCTCTGTAATATAATACGTTTTCTGTCTCCACCTCCCGCAGGTAAATTGACTCTTTCGATGCCTGCACATTATAACACCTCTTTGTTACGTCATTAACGTGTTCTATGAGGCGCATGGCACCGATACCTGTTGCAATCGATCTCTTATGTTCTCTAAACCGCACATATAGACCTCTGAGTTTTACCAACATAAAATCTCTCACAGGGACAGTAAATCACATAAACTACATAGGTTGATTTGCAGTTAATAAATTGTCGAACTACATGCGTCTTTCTTCCCATCTGAATATGTGTCCCTATGCGCATGGAATTACACATTCACCAAGATTCGGTGAGTGCCGCTTTTTCCTCTATTTTTCATTTATGCGATTAGTTGTATTAGGGTATATGTTATTTAGCCTAGACGGTGTAAGGTACCACCTATACAGAATCTTTCTTGAGTTTTCTAGGTGATTCATACACTTAGATAACCTGGATGTAATTGAGAAGGATGCCTGTCATTGATCTGTACTAATAGAGCAGTTCAAATCTTTTTCCCATTTCCGACAATATATATATAGTTAAAGGCAGCACAAAACGTAACCGTAAGTCAGTTGTGCCAGCAATTAGACGCGACCCACCGTCAATAGATACAAAAGAAAAGGATTGCAGTACTTCGAATTGGTGAAAAAATGTGAAGTCCTTGGGCAAATAAAGGACTTCACATTTTTTCACCAATTCGAAGTGCTGCAATCCTTTTCTTTTGCGTGTGTGTGTGTATATGTATATGTGTGTGTGTATATATATGTGTGTGTGTGTGTGTATATATATAGTTTATGTGATAGGGACAGTCCCTTGAGATGATGAGAGGGGTTATGTAGCAAATGAGAAAGCTTAGAGGGAACAGGCCGTGGACTCATTTTCTTAGACAATAGGTGTCTTATCTGGAAGTAATTGTAAAATTCCTTATTCAGTATGCCTTACTTATCTCTAATTGTATTAAAAGGTAATAATTCAGCATTTTCAAATGATTCCCCTAAATACCTAATACCAGTGTGAACCCATGTTCTGAAATCCAAATCTGGGATACACCTCTCTAATACTTTTAGGTAGGCATTATAGAAATCCACATTGATGACTTTCACTATGGTGGTTAATAAGTTCCATAATTCTAAAGCCGCATCAATTGTAGGATAGAGGTGTATTTTATGCTTTTGGTTTTGTCATTGAATGAACGTAAAAGAATGAGGATTGTTTAGATATTCTCATTAAATGCTTTTCAATTGAGATCCATAGCCTGTTCTCCTCCTCACCCCTCCATAGACATCTTAGCTGCTCAGATATGCAGGCTCTATAATTAGAGTTGAGCGAACACCTGGATGTTCGGGTTCGAGAAGTTCGGCCGAACTTCCCGGAAATGTTCGGGTTCGGGATCTGAACCCGACCCGAACTTCGTCCCGAACCCCATTGAAGTCAATAGGGACCCGAACTTTTCGGCACTAAAAAGGCTGTAAAACAGCCCAGGAAAGAGCTAGAGGGCTGCAAAAGGCAGCAACATGTAGGTAAATCCCCTGCAAACAAATGTGGATAGGGAAATGAATTAAAATAAAAATAAAAAAAATAAAAATTAACCAATATCAATTAGACAGAGGTCCCATAGCAGAGAATCTGGCTTCACGTCAGCAGAGAATCAGTCTCTTCATGCCATAGCAGAGAATCGGTCTTCATGTCATAGCAGAGAATCAGGCTTCACGTCACCCACCACTGGAACAGGCCACTGTCACATATTTAGGCCCAGGCACACAGGCAGAGGAGAGAGGTCCCGTAACAGAGAATCTGGCTTCATGTCAGCACAGAATCAGTCTTTATGTTATAGCAGAGAATCAGACTTCATGTCACCCACCACTGGAACAGGCCACTGTCACATATTTAGGCCCCGGCACCCAGACAGAGGAGAGGTTCATTCAACTTTGGGTTGGCCCGCAATATAATGATAAAATAAAAATAGGATTGAATGAGGAAGTGCCCTGGAGTACAATAATATATTGTTAAGGGGAGGTAGTTAATGTCTAATCTGCACAAGGGATGGACAGGTCCTGTGGGATCCATGCCTGGTTCATTTTTATGAACGTCAGCTTGTCCACATTGGCTGTAGACAGGCGGCTGCGTTTGTCTGTAATGACGCCCCCTGCCGTGCTGAATACACGTTCAGACAAAACGCTGGCCGCCGGGCAGGCCAGCACCTCCAAGGCATAAAAGGCTAGCTCTGGCCACGTGGACAATTTGGAGACCCAGAAGTTGAATGGGGCCGAACCATCAGTCAGTACGTGGAGGGGTGTGCACAGGTACTGTTCCACCATGTTATTGAAATGTTGCCTCCTGCTAACACGTTCCGTATCAGGTGGTGGTGCAGTTAGCTGTGGCGTGGTGACAAAACTTTTCCACATCTCTGCCATGCTAACCCTGCCCTCAGAGGAGCTGGCCGTGACACAGCTGCGTTGGCGACCTCTTGCTCCTCCTCTGCCTTCGCCTTGGGCTTCCACTGGTTCCCCTGTGACATTTGGGAATGCTCTCAGTTGCGCGTCTACCAACGTGCGCTTGTACTCGCTCATCTTCCTATCACGCTCCAGTGTAGGAAGTAAGGTGCGCACATTGTCTTTGTACCGGGGATCCAGCAGGGTGGCAACCCAGTAGTCCGCACACGTTAAAATGTGGGCAACTCTGCTGTCGTTGTGCAGGCACTGCAGCATGTAGTCGCTCATGTGTGCCAGGCTGCCCAGAGGTAAGGACAAGCTGTCCTCTGTGGGAGGCGTATCGTCATCGTCCTGTGTTTCCCCCCAGCCACGCACCAGTGATGGGCCCGAGCTGCATTGGGTACCAGCCCGCTGTGAACCTGCTTCATCCTCATCCTCCTCCACCTCTTCCTCATCCTCCAGTAATGGGCCCTGTCTGGCCACATTTGTACCTGGCCTCTGCTGTTGCAAAAAACCTCCCTCTGAGTCACTTCGAAGAGACTGGCCTGAAAGTGCTAAAAATGACCCCTCTTCCTCCTGGGCCACCTCCTCTTCCATCATCGCCCTAAGTGTTTTCTCAAGGAGACATAGAAGTGGTATTGTAACGCTGATAACGGCGTCATCGCCACTGGCCATGTTGGTGGAGTACTCGAAACAGGGCACACAGGTCTCGCATGGAGGCCCAGTCATTGGTGGTGAAGTGGGGCTGATCCGCAGTGCGACTGACCCGTGCGTGCTGCAGCTGAAACTCCACTATGGTCTGCTGCTGCTCGCACAGTCTGTCCAGCATGTGCAAGGTGGAGTTCCACCTGGTGGGCACGTCGCATATGAGGCGGTGAGCGGGAAGGCCGAAGTTACGCTGTAGCGCAGACAGGCGAGCAGCGGCAGGGTGTGAACGCCGGAAGCGCGAACAGACGGCCCGCACTTTATGCAGCAGCTCTGACATGTCGGGGTAGTTGTAAATGAACTTCTGCACCACCAAATTCAGCACATGCGCCAGGCAAGGAATGTGCGTCAAACCGGCTAGTCCCAGAGCTGCAACGAGATTTCGCCCTTTATCGCACACCACCAGGCCAGGCTTGAGGCTCACCGGCAGCAACCACTCGTCGGTCTGTTGTTCTATACCCCGCCACAACTCCTGTGCGGTGTGGGGCCTGTCCCCCAAACATATGAGTTTCAGAATGGCCTGCTGACGTTTACCCCGGGCTGTGCTGAAGTTGGTGGTGAAGGTGTGTGGCTGACTGGATGAGCAGGTGGAAGAAGGGGAGGAGGAAGCTGAGTAGGAGAAGACAGGAGGCAAAGAATGTTGCCCTGCGATCCTTGGCGGCGGAAGGACGTGCGCCAAACAGCTCTCTCCGCCTGGGGCCCAGCCGCCACTACATTTAGCCAGTGTGCAGTTAGGGAGATATAGCGTCCCTGGCCGTGCTTACTGGTCCACGTATCTGTGGTTAGGTGGACCTTGCCACAGATGGCGTTGCGCAGTGTACACTTGATTTTATCGGATACTTGGTTGTGCAGGGAAGGCACGGCTCTCTTGGAGAAGTAGTGCCGGCTGGGAACAACATACTGTGGGACAGCAAGCGACATGAGCTGTTTGAAGCTGTGTGTGTCCACCAGCCTAAATGACAGCATTTCATAGGCCAGTAGTTTAGAAATGCTGGCATTGAGGGCCAGGGATCGAGGGTGGCTAGGTGGGAATTTACGCTTTCTCTCAAATGTTTGTGAGATGGAGAGCTGAACGCTGCCGTGTGACATGGTTGAGATGCTTGGTGACGCAGGTGGTGGTGTTGGTGGTACATTCCATGTTTGCTGGGCGGCAAGTGCCAACGTCCCTCCAGAGGCGGAGGAAGAGGCCGAGGCGGCGGCAGCAGCAGAAGAGGTAGCAGGGGGAGCCTGAGTGACTTCCTTGTTTTTAAGGTGTTTACTCCACTGCAGTTCATGCTTTGCATGCAGGTGCCTGGTCATGCAGGTTGTGCTAAGGTTCAGAACGTTAATGCCTCGCTTCAGGCTCTGATGGCACAGCGTGCAAACCACTCGGGTCTTGTCAGCACATTGTTTGAAGAAGTGCCATGCCAGGGAACTCCTTGAAGCTGCCTTTGGGGTGCTCGGTCCCAGATGGCGGCAGTCAGTAGCAGGCGTAGTCTCTTGGCGGCAGGTGTTCTGATTTTGCCCACTGCTCCCTCTTTTGCTACGCTGTTGGCTCGGTCTCACCACTGCCTCTTCCTCTGAACTGTGAAAGTCAGTGGCACGACCTTCATTCCATGTGGGGTCTAGGACCTCATCGTCCCCTGCATCGTCTTCCACCCAGTCTTGATCCCTGACCTCCTGTTCAGTCTGCACACTGCAGAAAGACGCAGCAGTTGGCACCTGTGTTTCGTCATCATCAGAGACGTGCTGAGGTTGTAATCCCATGTCCTCATCATCAGGAAACATAAGTGGTTGTGCGTTAGTGCATTCTATCTCTTCCACCCCTGGGGAAGGGCTAGGTGGATGCCCTTGGGAAACCCTGGCAGCAGAGTCTTCAAACAGCATAAGAGACTGCTGCATAACTTGAGGCTCAGACCGTTTCCCTGATATGCATGGGGGTGATGTGACAGACTGATGAGCTTGGTTTTCATGCGCCATCTGTGCGCTTTCTGCAGAAGACTGGGTGGGAGATAATGTGAACGTGCTGGATGCACTGTCGGCCACCCAATTGACTAATGCCTGTACCTGCTCAGGCCTTACCATCCTTAGAACGGCATTGGGCCCCACCAAATATGGCTGTAAATTCTGGCGGCTACTGGGACCTGAGGTAGTTGGTACACTAGGACGTGTGGCTGTGGCAGAACGGCCGCGTCCTCTCCCAGCACCAGAGGGTCCACTAACACCACCACGACCATGTCCACGTCCGCGTTCCTTACTAGATGTTTTCCTCATTGTTACCGTTCACCACAATGAGAAAAATATTATTCGGGACAATGTATTGAATTAAAATTCAGGCCTTTTTTTACAGACACCTAACACTATCTGGCTATCTATTTAGGTACCGTATTACACTAATACAGGCACACCAGTAATGACAGATTTAGCTGAAAATAAATGTGAGGCCTATTTTTTAGGCGCTGTGTGGCAGGTATACGTTTAATCACAGAATTAGACTTGGATCTGCACTGTAGCGTGTGTGTTGAGTTTTTCAGAATGACCCTATCAGCACCTTGAATCTAATATACCCTTTTAGGGATAGATTTAAAGTAGGTCTGATACAGCAGAAACCACTAGTTTTGAGAATTGCAAATTTGGGAATTGTTTTTCAACCCAGAACAAAAACTGTGCTTTGACAGTCACTAAAAATAACTGGACCAGCTAAAACAGTACAGATTTGGATGAATATAAATGTCAGGCCTATTTTTTAGGCGCTGGGTGACAGGCTCAACTTGCCCCTGATGTAGTATATGGCCAAAAAATAACCACACTATTGATGGTTAAATGCACTTGGGTGACACAGGCTCAGCCTGCACCTGATGTAGTATATGGCCAAAAAATAACCACACTATTGATGGCTAAATGCACTTGATGAAAGCTTGACCCTGATGTAGGATATAGCAAAAAATAACCACACTATTGATGGTTAAATGCAATTGGGTGACACAGGCTCAGCCTGCACCTGATGTAGTATATGGCCAAAAAATAACCACACTATTGATGGTTAAATGCACTTGATGAAAGCTTGACCCTGATGTAGGATATAGCAAAAAATAACCACACTATTGATGGTTAAATGCACTTGGTGGTAGCTTGTGCTGGCGCACCACAAGCCACAAAATGGCCGCCGATCACCCCAGAAAAAAGTGACTGAAAAACGCTCTGGGCAGCCTAAAAACACTGAGCAATTGAATAGAAGCTGTTCAATGATCCACAACTGTAGATCGATCACTGAATGAAGTCTTTTGGAGGAGTTAATCTGCCTAATCTCGCCCTAACGTCGCAGCTGCAACCTCTCCCTACACTTGTATCAGCAGAGTGACGTGCAGCGCTACGTGACCCAAGCTTATATAGAGGCTGGGTCACATGCTGCACTGGCCAATCACAGCCATGCCAATAGTAGGCATGGCTGTGATGGCCTCTTGGACAAGTAGTATGACGCTTGTTGATTGGCTGCTTTCCAGCCTTTCAAAAAGCGCCAAGAAAGCGCCGAACACCGAACCCGCACTTTTACGAAAATGTTCGGGTCTGTGTCACGGACACCCCAAAATTCGGTACGTACCCAAACTATACAGTTCGGGTTCGCTCATCCCTATCTATAATATCTTACAATAGACGGGCACCTGAACCCCCCTCTAGAGAGAGGCAAGTATAGTACTTCAGCTTGAACTCTCGGGTGTTTGTCTAACCATATATATTTAGATTGCAGTTCCTTTAATATTTTCATAGGAAAGGGTATCTGTAGATTACGGAACAAGTATAATATCTGAGGCAGAATGAACATTTTAATCTCATGTTTTTTCATATTATTTAGCTCCATTTTTATTTTCTCCCTTAAAGGTGTATAGTTAGTTGAGAGGAGGTTTGAGGTAGACTGTGCGACTTTTATACCCAAGTAGGTGATATATTGGTTATTCCACTGAAGTGGATGCATTGCTCTTAGTCGGGCGGTTACTGATTGATTTAATCCCAGATTCAAGACTTGGCATTTAGTGACGTTTAGTTTATAATATGAGACTGATGTAAATTTCTCTAATACTTGCATAGTTGCTGGTAGGGAGTTAAGGGGATCTGTGAGTGCTAGTATTATGCCATCGGCAAACAACCCAATTTTATGGTTATAATTGGGGATCTATCAATATTGATTTTTTTTTTTAGAACCGATTCCAATAATCTGTGAACTTTCAGGCCGATAGCCGATAATTTATACCGATATTTTATATCTCACAATATATATATTATATTAGTTGGTAGTCACTGAGGTGGTGGAAATTTGCATTTGGCACTAGTATATAATAAATGTAAATTAAAAATTAATAAAGCCCTTAGTTGGTAGTCAATTTATAATATACTAGTGCCAAATGCCAATTTCCACACCATCCCCCCCCGCCCCCCCCTTTCACTGACTTTATTAACTCCTATCAGACCTCATGAATAAAATGAAAAACTGCTCACCTCTCCTGCGCCGCGGCTCCTCTTTATCTCCGGGTCCGGCGTCTCGCTCCCCTGTGTTCTCCGGCCTGCGCTGCACTGTCACCTGAAGCATCGGGTCATAGTGCGCGCACTACGTCCTGAAGCTGTACGGGGTCAGATCAGTGCAGTGTGGGCCCCATCAAAGAAGACCAGGGAAGGGTGAGTATCGGAACGCTTGCTGCGCTTCTTCTCCGCTCCTGGCATCCGATGCATACTAGTGCACTCTTCCATAATGGACGCACTCACTAGTATTCGCTTTTTGCGCATTATCGGTATATCGGCAAGGTTAGATGCCGATACCGATAATGTACAAAATCCTGAATATCGGCCGATAATATCGGTACTTCCGATAATCGGTCGATCCCTAGTTATAATCATCAACACTAATTACAGATATTAATGGGTGCGTTTAGATTTTCTTTCAGCAAGCAGTTCTATCACCAGGGCAAAAATTATAGGAGATAAGGGGGCACCCCTGTTTTGTGTGGTTACTTATTGAGAACCTGTCAGACATCATTCCAGAGATGTATACTGAGGGTTAGGAGTACAAAAGCTTGATTGCATTTAAAATGTTACCATTGAACCCATATTTAGAAAGGATCTCAAACAAGTATCCCCAGTGTACGCGATTAAATGCCTTCTCTGCGTCCAGTGATAGCAACAGAGAAGGCATCCAAACCAATCTCCGTCACATGAATAAGATCAATTATTCTCCTGGTTCAGTCTATAGTTTGCCTAGATTTAATTAAGCCGCGTTGGTCTTTATTAAGGCTACTTTCACACTGGCGTTTTGAATTCCGTTTGTGAGATCCATTTCAGGGATTTATCTACTATAATAAGGTCAATTCTTGAATGTTTTATGTGGATGGGAATAGAATGTGTAGTCATGCTCGGAGGCATGTAGCACTCTCCACGTATCGTACAGATCTTCTGATAAAAGAAGTTGTACAAATAGGGACGAGTGACTGGAATCTGGATGGGAGGATTTATCCATAATGGGTGACGGAGATAAATTTAAATCTCCGCAAATGAGCAATGAACTCTGTCTTATGCTGGATATTTTTAATAATAAATCTTTAATGAAAAGAAGTTCATGATTAAGGGCATATATGGTGACTAATGTATATATTTTATTAATATTACATACGAAAATAATATATCTTCCGTCTTGGTCCATTATTTCTTTAATGAGTTGGTAAACGAAATTATATTTAATCGCTATTTCTACCCCTTTTTTCTACCCTGTGGCTGGAGCGGTAAAAATATTAGTGAAGTTCTAACTTCCTATGATGCAACCTAAAAGTGTCCTCTTTATTTAAGTGGATCTCTTGGTCAAATATTATGTCAGATTTTAATAGTTTTGCTTTCTTCCAGAACATTGATCTTTTAAAAGGGCTATTAAGGCCTTTAGTATTAATATTAGAGATAGTAAAAACCATATTAGTATCCTAAATACAAATGTATAGAAATATAAATGTCATTGTTAAGTAAAATGAAAACCATAAAAAAAGAAAAATACAATGAGGTTAAGAAGAAAAAGCGGTGGGTATACTACCGCTAAACAGCTAACTGTAGCAAATTAAACTGTAATTATAACAGTAGAATAGGTAAGAGTCTGGTTCTAAGTGAACCTACTGGATCCTCTATTTATCCAGTATATTACAGGGGGGAGATCAAAGAAGTTAGTTGTTTCTTCTCTTCTCCGGGTACCTGAAACTATAAAGGGTTAACTCACAAGACCATAGGTGACTGCAGTTCAGGATCGTCCCCATGATTTATGTCTATTCTTTAGAAAGCATTGGTGGTCTTTTCTTTAGTGAAGAATTTGTGTCTTTGTCCAGAGTTACCATTTACTATTTTTGCAGTAGTGTCATGGCTTCTCTCGGCGATGTCAGGACGTGGGTTATGCCATTTTTGGCGACTATCAATTTGAATGGATATCCCCACTTGTAGGCGATGTTGTCCCTCAAGACTTTGTTGGCAGTAGAGAATTCCCTACGTCTGTTTAAGGTGGTAGCAGATTGGTCTGTAAACACCAAGATGTTCTGGAAGCGCTCCGGGAGATCTTGAGCTGTTGTAACGGCTTATGTAATTTTCTCCTTTTAGAATGAAAAAAATTAAGTCTTGCAATGACGTCTCTAGGGGCTGAGTTTGGTGCACTTTTAGGCTTAGGTATGCGATTCGCTCTGTCTATAAGCAAATCTCTTTGTTCTGCTGATGGGATGAGCGCTGCAAAGAAATCCGTTACGAAATCCTGCAAAGCGTCCGCTTTAATACTTTCGGGGATCCCACTAAACCTCAAATTGTTACGTCTTGAGCGGTCTTCCAAGTCTGCTAGCTTGAGTTTAAGTGCTGAGCTATCCTCTACCTTATTGTGTGCGTTCACTAATTGATTGTGTGCGGTTGTAAATTCCTCCATTTTATTTTCAATATGGGAGGTTCTGTCCCCTTTTTGCAATGTTTAGAAGACAGTGGTGATATCTTTATCTATTGAATGCTTTGGCTCAGATAAGAGACTTCTCAGTGTAGATTCTGTGACTGGATGACTATTTATGCCTCTGCTGGGGGAAGGCTGTGACTGTGCCTCATGTATACATTCCAAAGAGCCTATCATTGAAGAAGCAGTTTGTTCTTTATTGTGGGGCTGTTTTTGGCTTTCACTGAGGAATCACTGTTTGCTGGTTGGGGAACTATGCACTGAGGAGGGCAGGGAGGATTCTGAGCATGCGCAGTCTCTCTCGGCGCTTCTGTAATGAGAACTGCGGGCACCATCTTGATTTTTGCCTAAGGCCGGGACAAAGACCTCGATCTTCGCTGGCGCCGCATCTTTTTTCTCAGTGCTGCCCATAGTTAGGAGGTGAGTGCTTGGGGCAACTGTGGAGCGTGTTAGGATGTGATTTAAGGGGTCCAGGAGGACTGTGCCGCTTTGTGTCGGTACCTGCTGGAGCTGTTTCTTTGCGCATCCTCCTAGCTCCGCATCCGGCCACCCAAAATCTGAGTTATAAAAGCTGGTCTTTTCCTTCCGAACCCTGCAGCGTACCTAAACAGTAGTTTGCATCCACATTTATGTCATTTCAGTATCTATTAGAACTCTCCTAACAATTAAAAGGACATGGTCTGGAAAATTAGCAATTTTCATTTCCACTGTCCATTGCACATTCATTTATGGGGTAAAAATACTCACTACATGCCTTTTTAATAAATCCTTTGAGGGGTGTAGTTTCCAAAATGGGGTCACTTCTCAGGGGTTCCTTTTATTATTTTACCCCAGAGCCATTATAGTTGTCATCACAAGCGGTGTAAATCACCACATTGGGCCAAAATGCGCATGGTGCTCCTATACTCCTGAGCCCTCTCAAATAGGGCCACATGTAGGGTGTTTTTAAAACCAGGAAGCACAGCACAATAATAAGAGGACTTGCGTTTCACATTGGCACACATTGGGCGCAACATATTGGACACTGAAATGCCATATCTGTAAAAATTGGCATTTACACTTTGCACCATTGTTTCTTGTGTTTTTTGTTTTGTTTTTTATAATTTAACGTCACAAGTCTCTAAAGTTGTCAGTGATTGCTGTATAAGTAAACATACTAGGCCTCAAATGCACATAGTGCTCTTTGTTTTCTGAACCCCATAGTGTGCTTAAACAGCAGTTTACACCCACATATGTGGTGTTACCCCCATAGTAAAATATGGGGTGCATTTTCTCCTGTTACCCCTTGTGATAATGAAAAAGTTGGCCTAAAGTTACATTTTCTTGTAAAATATGTAATATTTCATTTTCAAGTGTTCCTAAATTCTGAGAAATGTCTGTTAGGCCAATATGCTCACTACACCCCTTGAAGTATTCCTTGGAGAGTGTAGTTTCCCAAATTGGGTCCACTATAGGGGTATCTTGGGGTCTCTGTATGATACATGGCACCCAAAAACCATTCCAACAAAATCTGCCCTCCAAAAACCATTTGACGCTCCTTCCCTTCTGATCCCTGCGGCGCACCCATACAGCAGTTTACAACCACATATGGGGTGTTGCCGTAATCAGAAAAAAATGGGTTACACATTGTGAGGTGCATTTTCTCCTGTTACCTCATTTAAAAATGAAAAAATTGTGCCTTTACTGACATTTATCTAATATCTAATTTTTCTTGGACAAGTGTTTCTAAATTCTATAAAGTCTGTTGGGCCAATGTGCTCACTCCACACCTTTTGGGAGTATTGTTTTCAAAATTAAGTCACTTTTTGGGGGTTTCCACATATAGAAGTACCCAAGGTCTTTTCAATGGCACCTAAAAACCATTTCAGCAAAGTCTGCCCTCCTAAAACCATTTAGCTCTTCTTCCCTTCTGAGCCCTTCAGTGCAACCATACAGCAGTTTACAACCACACATGGGGTGTTTATGAATCAGGGTAATAAATATTTAGGTTTCTTTAGTTTTTAACCCTTGTCATGTTACGGGAAAAAATGAGTAAAATGGAAAATGTGCAAAAAATAAATGAGCGATGAGCGTTTCCATCACTGCAGATGGAAGTGCTATTTGCTAGAATGCCAGTCCTTTCATTTACTGACCGCTTAGCTCCCTGCACTCCCATTTGAGCACTGCAGGCACAGATCACGCTGCCGGACTGCAACCCACCACCATTTTACTGTGCTATTGCTCTTTTATTTTTTATTTTTTAACATTCTTTGGGTCAAGGCTTATTTATTTTACTCACTTATATAGCGCTGACATATGCCGCAGCACTTTACATACATTGTCATCACTCACTGTCCCCAATGGAGCTCACAATTGGTTGCCTAGTATGTCTTTGGAGTGTGGGAGGAAGCCGGAGTACTCAGAGGAAACCCATGGAGAACATACAAACTCCATGCAGATGTTGTCCTTGGTCAGATTGAAATCTAGGACTCAAGTGCTGCACTTGCTTAAAAGTCAAGGGGTATCAAGTGATATAGTAGGATTAACTAAATATAATTAAATCTTTGATATACCTAGGTTGCATTATTTGGTATAAAGCTAGATGGCTACATATAGGATTTCATGTATCTAGAAGAAGGAATTCCTTTGCTTTGTTTTTACCATGCTAGAGTATCCTTAATTGTGTCCATATGGTATGTTAAGACATATAGATCTGCATGTTAGAATCCTTTTGGTTCATTTGTACTTTTAGGTTTTAAGGGTAACACCCAGGTTTTTGCTAATAAAAGGGATCTTCTGCCTTTTGGGGTCAGAAGAAGAGTAAGATACAAATACCACCATGAGGCATGTCTTCTCATTCTTTTGCCCCTAGACAAAATTCTATGATTTGGAGCATTGCAGACAATCCCCTTGTTAAGGGATCCTTTAAAAAGTCTACCATGACACACTCAGTCCAGGTCTGAAAAAGTGGGTGGGGAAGGGGACGGGCTCATTTACCGTTTACTGGTTTAGGCGGAGAAAATGGTTTAAATATAAGACAGCTTGCTTACATTTAGAAGCGGTGGATCCGCCAAAGTTATGTAGAGGCCGGTGCCTCTACATAACTCCGGCGGATCCACCACCAGCTATAGGGCTTATTTAGACCGGCGTCTAAATGGCCAGTCTTAATAAATGACCACGAGGAAATGCCTCTCTTTCTACTTCATTTAAGGGAATCTGTCATCTCCCTCAAGCCTTAAGTGCAGCCTCACTTGAATAGAACTGCTTCTGCTGACCTCCGATCACTAATCTATGTCCATACTCACCGCTGTTTCCCCACTGTTGGACTGATCTTTGAGTCATCTCCATTATGTGCATGTGCAATTTAGTCCTCACAATGTATTCCAGCTCTTATTTGTAGGGAAACAGGGTTGAGTATAGACTTATAGATTTCTGACCAATGGTCAGCGGGAGTAGTACTAGTCATGTAGTACTGCACTTAATAGGGTGTGGGGAGGTGACCAGTTCTCTTTAACGTGTTATCAATAATTAAATTATGGGCAAGACTAATTTTTTTTTTACTTTTTACTCCTTGCAGGCCCTTAGCATCGAAGCTTGTAAAGAACATACGCTAATTTCCACTGTTGTTGTCCCTGTGCTTCACACTATGGCTTTGTTTTTACGACGAGGAGAGCATTTTCTAATCAATCCCCATCATGTTACGCTCTCATTAAGCACACTCCTAACGGTGCCACTTGAAAATGTGAAAACGGAAGACTTCTATACAGTATTCTTGGCAATACATGAAGTGCTATTTTCTGTATTACAGTGTCATCCAAAGGTAATTTAAGATTCTAATAACACATCAAATTGTTGTAATAATGAAATTTCTTTTGTGTTTTAAAAATGCAGCCTACACAACTAACTGTACGGTAGTTAATATATTGGTTTAAAATATGCTGTAAAAAGGAAAAAGATTCATCATTTGTATAGGGAAAGAACATCTACACAACTAAAAGCAATAACAAACCATGCAATATGTTGCATTTATTCCCTTTAGGCCAAAAAATGATGTGTGCCTATGGTTATGATTGCATCCACAAACCTACAAAAAATTACCAGACTGCACTCAATTACAATAATTCATATACTTTATTAGTTCATATGATAAAACAGTTAAGAGGATTTGCGAGAAATGCAACATAATTGGAGGAAGAGGGACACAGACAGGACTGGCGATATTAGCTATATGCATGTATGTAAACAAGAGATTCGACTATGCAGATAAAAGGCTAATCATAACGTGCAAAGAAAATCACAAGCCTAATGCAATGATCTTCAAGCGATTAGACAAAATCAAATCTAGTTTAAAAGAGAGCCATTGCACACTCAAAGATGGTGCCTACCCCAACATGGCTTTTGGCATGCCTAAAAAAAAAAATCTGTACTTGATGATTTTAAGGGGGGAAAAAAATTCCTTCCCGACTCCATTCAGGCAATCAAATAACTCCCTGGATCAACCCCTCTCTACTATCTATAGCCTGTAATATTATTACACTCCAGAAATACAGCCAGGCCCCTCTTGAATAACTTTATTGTACTCACCATCACCACCTCCTCAGGCAGAGAGTTCCATAATCTCACTGCTCTTACCGTAAAGAATCCTCTTCTATGTTTGTGTACAAACCTTCTTTCCTCCAGACGCAGAGGATGTCCCCTCGTCACAGTCACAGTCCTGGGGATAAATAGATGATGGGATAGATCTCTGTACTGACCCCTGATATATTTATACATATTAATTAGATCTCCCCTCAGGCATCTTTTTTCTAAAGTGAATAACCCTAATTTTGATAATCTTTCAGGGTACTGTAATTCCCTCATTACCGTAATTACTTTAGTTGCTCTCCTTTGAACCCTCTCCAGCTCTGCTATGTCTGCCTTGTTCACAGGATCCCAGAACTGAACACAGTACTCCATGTGTGGTCTGACTAGTGATTTGTAAAGTGGCAGAACTATGTTCTCATCACCGGCATCTATGCCCCTTTTGATGCAACCCTCTATCTTATTGGCCTTGGCTGCAGCTGCCTGACACTGGTTTCTACAGCTTAGTTTGCTGTTCACCAAAATTCCTAGGTCCTTTTCCATGCCAGTGTTACCCACTGTTTTACCATTTAGTATGTAGGTGTGACTTGTATTATTCCTACTCGATACCACGCGAAAAAAGTAAAACTCCAAAAAAGCTGCGTGCATTCTGCGTTTTATGTAACGTCCAGCCCATAACCGAACAGTCCGATTCTATATTTTGGGGGGTCAAGGTGACAAAAAAAAATGGCGAATTGCATGTTTTTTTTTTTTTTTCCTGTTATGGCGTTCACCACATAGGAGATATTTTTTTATATTTTAACACCGTAGTTTGCACTTTTTCGGGCGTGACGATATGTAATATGTTTATTTGTTTATGTATTTTCTATGTAAAATTGGGAAAGAGGGTGATTTAAACTTAATATTTTTGTGTTTGTTTTTAAACTTTTTTTTGTCATGTATAACAGTAAGTTCACTGTCAATGGGCCCACTATACTATCTTCGACCCCTTTCCCCCCCACCACACCACGATTTTCTGTGTGCCAACCATCTTGGAGAGATTTTTGCAGTGCGGAATTGTGTCGGACCTGTATTGAAATTTTTTTTTGTTTTTTTCACCTCCCCATTCACGTACAAGTTTGCTTTATCACTGTACAGTACCATCTCTGTGAAATGTGAGTTCCATTGCAATTACTGTGACACCCATTTTGCAAATTCAACATGGCGATCAGGTTAGTCCACATTGAGATGATCCAGCAACTAGATCTTTTACTGGTGCCATTTGTGCGTAGCTAGAATACCCGGACATTGACAGATGCCAGGTGCTATTATGTGGGCTCTTGCTGAAGGACGCCCATTTTTGTTCGTTTGTCTGAGGCAATTTGGTTACGTCTGCTTTTGGCCGGTCCATCCCAGAACATGTTTGGCAAAATTTGGCGAGCAATTCGCCAACTGTGCCATGGTGCATGGGTGGTCTGTTAGGGCATCAAGCGCTGAAATCCGCTGCAGTGACTTGGGTATCACTCTCCCCAGAGACCAGCACAATCTCTGTCTTCTCACGTGTTGCTGTCACATCTGTGTCTGTAACAAAGAGAGAATAGTTAATTTTGGCAGGATTTAAGGTACTTCACATTTAAAGGGGTTGTCTCACTTGAACAAGTGGCATTTATCATGTAGAGAAAGTTAATACAAGGCTCTTACTAATATATTGTAATTGTCCATATTGCTTCCTTTGTTGGTTGGATTCATTTTTCCATCAAATTATACACAGCTAATTTCCTAAGAATAGGACATGTTCTATAGGCTCTACAAAAAACGCAGTGTTCGCCCGATTCAGGCCTGATCTTGTGTGCACACTTACGTTCAGTCCCCCCCACCGCAGTGACAGAATTTTTTTTTTTTATGATCACTGCAAAAACACAGTAAAATCGCTGCGGCGCTATAAAGATCACTTTTGAGGGGCATGGCGAGTTCATAGAAGAAATAGATTTTTTGTTTTTTTGGTTTTTCTTACAAAGTCTCATATTCCACTAACTTGTGACAAAAAATAAAATCTCACATGAACTCACCATACCCCTCACGGAATCCAAATGCGTAACATTTTTTAGACATTTATATTCCAGACTTCTTCTCACGCTTTAGGGCCCCTAAAATGCCAGGGCAGTATAAATACCCCACATGTGACCCCATTTTGGAAAGAAGACACCCCAAGGTATTTTGTGAGGGGCATGGCGAGTTCATGTAAAATTGTATTTTTTGTCACAAGTTAGTGGAATATGAGACTTTGTAAGAGGAAAAAAAAACTTTTTCCGCTAACTTGTGCGAAAAAAAAAATATTCTAGGAACTCGCCATGCCTCTCACGGAATACCTTGGGGTGTCTTCTTTCCAAAATGGTGTCACTTGTGGGGTATTTATACTGTCCTGGCATTTTAGGGGACCTAAAGCGTGAGAAGTAGTTTGGAATCCAAATGCATAAAAAATGCCCTGTGAAATCGTAAAGATTCTCATTGGAATTTGGGCCCCTTTGCGCACCTAGGCTGCAAAAAAGTGTCACACATGTGGTATCGCCGTACTCAGGAGAAGTAGGGCAATGTGTTTTGGGGTGTATTTTTTACATATACCCATACTGTGTGTGAGAAATACGGGGAGTGCAGAATTATTAGGCAAGTTGTATTTTTGAGGATTAATTTTATTATTGAACAACAACTATGTTCTCAATGAACCCAAAAAAACTCATTAATATCAAAGCTGAATATTTTTGGAAGTAGTTTTTAGTTTGTTTTTAGTTTTAGCTATTTTAGGGGGATATCTGTGTGTGCAGGTGACTATTACTGTGCATAATTATTAGGCAACTTAACAAAAAACAAATATATACCCATTTCAATTATTTATTTTTACCAGTGAAACCAATATAACATCTCAACATTCACAAATATACATTTCTGACATTCAAAAACAAATCAGTGACCAATATAGCCACCTTTCTTTGCAAGGACACTCAAAAGCCTGCCATCCATGGATTCTGTCAGTGTTTTGATCTGTTCACCATCAACATTGCGTGCAGCAGCAACCACAGCCTCCCAGACACTGTTCAGAGAGGTGTACTGTTTTCCCTCCTTGTAAATCTCACATTTGATGATGGACCACAGGTTCTCAATGGGGTTCAGATCAGGTGAACAAGGAGGCCATGTCATTAGATTTTCTTCTTTTATACCCTTTCTTGCCAGCCACGCTGTGGAGTACTTGGACGCGTGTGATGGAGCATTGTCCTGCATGAAAATCATGTTTTTCTTGAAGGATGCAGACTTCTTCCTGTACCACTGCTTGAAGAAGGTGTCTTCCAGAAACTGGCAGTAGGACTGGGAGTTGAGCTTGACTCCATCCTCAACCCGAAAAGGCCCCACAAGCTCATCTTTGATGATACCAGCCCAAACCAGTACTCCACCTCCACCTTGCTGGCGTCTGAGTCGGACTGGAGCTCTCTGCCCTTTACCAATCCAGCCACGGGCCCATCCATCTGGCCCATCAAGACTCACTCTCATTTCATCAGTCCATAAAACCTTAGACAAATCAGTCTTGAGATATTTCTTGGCCCAGTCTTGACGTTTCAGCTTGTGTGTCTTGTTCAGTGGTGGTCGTCTTTCAGCCTTTCTTACCTTGGCCATGTCTCTGAGTATTGCATACCTTGTGCTTTTGGGCACTCCAGTGATGTTGCAGCTCTGAAATATGGCCAAACTGGTGGCAAGTGGCATCTTGGCAGCTGCACGCTTGACTTTTCTCAGTTCATGGGCAGTTATTTTGCGCCTTGGTTTTTCCACACGCTTCTTGCGACCCTGTTGACTATTTTGAATGAAACGCTTGATTGTTTGATGATCACGCTTCAGAAGCTTTGCAATTTTAAGAGTGCTGCATCCCTCTGCAAGATATCTCACTATTTTTGACTTTTCTGAGCCTGTCAAGTCCTTCTTTTGACCCATTTTGCCAAAGGAAAGGAAGTTGCCTAATAATTATGCACACCTAATATAGGGTGTTGATGTCAGACCACACCCCTTCTCATTACAGAGATGCACATCACCTAATATGCTTAATTGGTAGTAGGCTTTCGAGCCTATACAGCTTGGAGTAAGACAACATGCATAAAGAGGATGATGTGGTCAAAATACTCATTTGCCTAATAATTCTGCACTCCCTGTATCTCTGTAAATTGACAACTTTGTATAATAAAATGGGAAAAGTTGTCTTTTACAGAGAGATTTATCTCACCCAGCATGGGTATATGTAAAAATACACCTCAAAACACATTGCCCTACTTCTTCTGAGTACAGCGATACCACATGTGTGACACTTTCTTGCAGCCTAGGTGCGCAAAGGGGCCCAAATTCCAATGAGAATCTTTACGATTTCACAGGGCATTTTTTACGCATTTGGATTCCAAACTACTTCTCACGCTTTAGGGCCTCTAAAATGCAATGGCAGTATAAATACCCCACAAGTGATGCCATTTTAGAAAGAAGACACCCCAAGGTATTCCGTGAGGGGTATGGTGAGTTCATGTAAAATGTTATTTTTTGTCACAAGTTAGTGGAATATGAGACTTTGTAAGAAAAAAATAAAATTATAATAATTTTCCGCTAACTTGTGACAAAAAATAAAAACTTCCATGAACTCACTATGCCCATCAGCGAATACCTTAGGGCAGTGATGGCTAACCTTGGCACTCCAGCTGTGGTGAAACTACGACTCCCAGCATGCTGCATTTATTTCTACAGAGTTCTGAGAGCAGCCAAGCAAGGGGGGCATCTTGGGAGTTGTAGTTTTACCACAGCTGGAGTGCCAAGGTTAGCCATCACTGCCTTAGGGTGTCTACTTTCCGAAATGGGGTCATTTGTGGGGTGTTTCTGTCTGGGCATTGTAGAACCTCAGAAAACATGACAGGTGCTCAGAAAGTCTAAGTGCGTAAATTCACATTTTTGCACCATAGTTTGTAAACTTTTACCCAAACCAATAAATATACACGTATTGCATTTTTTTTTTATCAAAAACATGTACAACAATAAATTTAGAGAAAAATTTATATAGAAATGTAGTTATATTTGAAAAATTTTACAACAGAAAGTGAAAAATGTCATTTTTTTGCAAACATTTTGGTCAATTTCGATTAATATCAAAAAAATGTCAGCAGCAATGAAATACCACCAAATGAAAGCTCTATTAGTGAGAAGAAAAGGAGGTAAAATTAATTTGGGTGGTAAGTTGTATGACCGAGCAATAAACCGTGAAAGTAGTGTAGTGCAGAATTGTAAAAAGTGGTCTGGTCATTAAGGGGGTTTAAGCTAGGGGAGCTGAGGTGGTTAAAGGGAACCTGTCACCGGGATTTTGTGTATAGAGCTGAGGACATGGGTTGCTAGATGGCCGCTAGCACATCCGCAATACCCAGTCCCCATAGCTCTCTGTGCTTTTATTGTGTAACAAACGATTTGATACATATGCAAATTAACCTGAGATGAGTCAGGAACAGGACTCCTCTGAGGTTAATTTGCATATGCATCAAATCGGTTTTTTGACACAATAAAAGCACAGAGAGCTATGGGGACTGGGTATTGCGGATGTGCTAGCGGCCATCTAGCAACCCATGTCCTCAGCTCTATACACAAAATCCCGGTGACAGGTTCCCTTTAAGCTGTGAATATTTTCACGCATTGCTTTGTATGCCAGCATAAACATGACAGTTTACATTACAGTTTTTATGCATTAAGTCCAGGATTTTTTTATGTTTTAAAATGACATGCTTGTGTTGAATGTAATCTGTTTTATAATTCCTTACTTAGTCTCTCACTGTTTTTCTCCGTACATCCAGGTAATGTTGAAATCAGTTCCCACATTCTTGAGCTGTTTTCATAGATTGGTTGCATCCGTCTTGCATGAGGGACAACAAAAAGGAGACAAAGGTAACCTACTTGAGTTTTTATGAAGGTTAACACTATTCCACAGCTCACAATTGCCTCACACAGATTACAAATTTGATGTAACACATACTCCAAACAGTCCACACACTCAGGAACACCAGTACTTTCACCACTTATTGAGTATGCGTGGTAAGCCCTAACACAACACACAATGTTTGTAATCGCACCAACTATAGTTCATACATAACAAGCTACAACTTATACTTGTGGAGATAATTTATGGGTTCTTTAAATGGGTTGTCCAGCCCTTTGGAATTAACTGACAGCAGCATGTTGTACCTATGGAAAAAGTATTAGTTATTTACCAATGCTCCATTCCAGCTCCCTGGCTTCATTCAGCAAACGTCCATACTCCTGGCCTGCAAACGTCTTGATAGATAAGGTCATGTGGGCAATTGCAGCCAATAACCGGCTTCAGAAGTGATATGTTGCCAAGTGGCACATGACCCAGAAGTCATGTGCGATTTTGGGTAAATGTCATCATTGAAGCAAATTATTGGCTCCAGTGACGATTACAAGCCAGGGACAGGAAGATGGCTGAGTGGTGGGGAGCAATGTTTTGTTTCAAAATATATGATGCACTTCTGGGGACAGGTACAAAAAATCTAAAGGGCATCAGCCTTTAAAGGGGTTATCCGAGTTATGGAGAAAAAAATAAATAAAACCTTATGAAACTCATCAGGACATACATATACATTACTTAAAGGGTTTCTATCACTTCGTATGACATATTTAGGTGTCAGACACTAGCGATCCGCTAGTGTCTGCTCTAACAAACCATCCTAATATGATAGGTTTTGGGGCAGCCGTTTTGCTAAAATAACAACTTATATCTATATGCTAATGAGCCTTTAGGTGCTCTGGGGGCGTCATTAGCACCTAGAGGCTCCGTCTACCTTCATAAACTGTCGCCGCCCAGCGCGTCCCTCCAACCCGCCCATCTCCTGCTGAATGCGATCCTCTCCGTGCGCGTCTCTGTTCTGCGCATGCGCAGTGAATGTCTGACCGCTTCCCTGCTCAGACATCTCCACTGCGCCTGCGCCGATGACATCATAGTGCTCCGAGGAACAGGCGCAGTGGAGATGTCTGAGCAGGGAAGCGGTCAGACATTCACTGCGCATGCGCAGAACAGAGACGCGCACGGAGAGGATCGCATTCAGCAGGAGATGGGCGGGCTGGAGGGCGCGCTGGGCGGCGACAGTTTATGAAGGTAGACTGAGCCTCTAGGTGCTAATGACGCCCCCATAGCACCTAGAGGCTCATTAGCATATAGATATAAGTTGTTATTTTAGCAAAAACGGCTGCCCCAAAACCTATCATATTAGGATGGTTTGTTAGAGCAGACACTAGCGGATCGCTAGTGTCTGACACCTAAATATGTCATACGAAGTGATAGAAACCCTTTAAGCTTGATTTCTTAGGAGAAAACCCATACTTACACCTTTACATGGTTCTGTTATTATTGCTTTGTTTACATGCTGCAGCTTAGCTGTGGGGGCGTGTAACAACAATGACTAAGCTCTCCCTCATGAATATTTGTGGGTGTGAATAATCTGACCTTCCCCGCCCCCTGCTCTGCACAACCTAACTTTGCATAAAAAAACACATGATCATCTCCTAGCAGGCAGAAGATCTTCCTGTCACATTGCGGATACACAGATTATATATGTATCTAAGCTATCTGACAGCTATATGTATCTAAGCTATATGAGAGCTATATGTATCTAAGCTATATGACAGCTATATGTATCTAAGCTATATTTATCTAAGCTTTATCACAGCTATATCTAGGATCACAGGGAGGGAGCGGGCACACTGTTGAATCTTTCTGCACGGCTGCCGGCACTGGTAAGGACCGAGCATGTGCGATCCCTCACAGGAGCCGCGGCAGCCAGAGGAGAGAGAGGGGGGCGGGCACACAAGGCTCTGACGTTTCGTGTACAGAGCCGGGCCACTCCCTAAGGCAGGGAGAATCCTGTACATGAGACGTCACCACCGGAGCCTTTTTTTTTAAATTCAGATCATTTTTATTGATTTTTCAAGAAAAATTGTAATACAATTACAATATAACCCTCTCAAAGCTGCAATATAAGTGGACTGTAATTGGGCTTTAGATATCAATGACAAAAGTCTACCTGCTTTCTCTCCTTCATAGAAGGTTTGCTTTTGAAAGAATCTTTTATTTTTTGCCTGCATCAGTAACCTATCATTTAATTTCTGTTGAGACTCTTTCCATTTCTCTCTAGTGACATCTTGTGGATGCAAGATAAAATTTGCCTCTGTTGTTTCTACTTCCATAATTAACTTTCTCTTGTGTGCCCTAGATTCACTCTTTTTCTTGTTCACTTCAGCCATAAGCAGACCTCTCAAAAAGGCTTTCATGGCCTCCCAAACTACTAATTTAGTAGCAGATAGTAAATTAATCTGAAAAAACTCCAAGTTTTTTGCCAATTCCGCCGGCATCTGGTAGGAGAGGTAACCAGAAAGGATTAAACTTCCAACCCCCACACCTATTGCTCCTTGATGTACGGAGATCCAAAACCATTACTACCGGTGAGTGATCCGAGATTTTACGCGGCAAATATTTTACATCTCCCACATATTGCCCTAACAGCTCATTTCCAAGAATTAGGTCTATCCTAGATAGTGAATTATACGTACTAGAGCAACATGAAAATTGCTTTACTACCGGGTTTTTCATCCTCCAGAAGTCTAATAGCATGGCTTCCTGCATCAAAACACCAAACTACGTCATTCCTTTCCCTTGAAGGCTTTGGCCCAACCCCATTCTATCTAGGTCATGGTTAAGAACATTATTAAAGTCTCCCATCAGCAGAACGGAATGTCAGGCATACCTGCTATAAACTGTAGAATGTTATTAAGCACCACTGACGAGTATGGCGGTGGAACATACACTCCCACTAGGACACAAGTCGTTGCAAAAATTGTACAGTGCAGGCAGATAAATCTCCCCCCGTTATCCACCTTTTTAGCAATACATTGAAATGCAATTGATCTGTGTATCAGGAGACTCACCCCCCTCGCATATGATGAGAATGTGGCATGATAGCAATGCCCTGCCCACCTAGGGGTAAGCAATTTTGTCTGATCTGAGGTGAAATGAGTCTCCTGCACACAACATATCACAGGCTGATATTGACTCAGACAGTCCATAACCGCCCGTCTCTTGATCTCATCTTTAATTCCCCTCACATTCCAGCTAATAACGTTTACCTTCCCTGCCATATTTGAATGTCATAAAATATGCACCCCTAGCAGTCAGATTAATAGGAGCAAGAGAATAGACATAGTGATAAGACATTCCATATTTGAACCACAGACCTCTACTTATACCTTCATATACAGTGTGTGCACTTGGGTTAAACATGTTCCCCCCCTCCCCTCCCCCCCACAACTAACCCTCCCAAACATTTCAAAACTATTACTTAACACAGCGACCATCTCACCAGCGAGCCCCACAATAACACCTAATACAGGCCAGTGGGAAAAAAGGGTGTACAACCCGCTGCCGAAATCAGTCGCCTGTCAAGTACCACCTCCAATTTCTTGGATAAGAGGTTGAAGCGCACCAAAAAATAACAAAAAATAAATAAAAATAACTGCGCTCGCGCAACCTTAGTAAGTGGGCTCAGATTAAAACGGACCTCGGGCCTCCCTCTCCATGCCCCCCGGACAACTATAAGAAAAACAATTAAGGAGTGATTATACCTGACAATCAATTCTTCCAGCAAAATAATATAGTAATAGACCTGCTCACATACTCACAGCACGCACACCTCCATATTCTGACATTCGTATCCCAATATCAGAAGACCACATCCATCAAAACAAAATAACCTGAGCCTCTAAATAGAGTGGAAGTCCCTCTAGTGTGAATCAGCCTTGTTCTGCCACCAGCTGCCTTTCATGTCGATCAGTCCACTTTGCTGCCTCTTTCGGATCCTCAAATAAGTGGGTGGTTCCCAGTGCGGCAACTCGTAGCTTGGCCGGATACATCATGGAGTAAGATACGCCAATTGCTCTTAATCGCCTTTTCACATCAATAAATCTGTCTCTCCGCTTCTGAACCTCTTGTGAATAATCCGGGAATAGTGCCACTTTATGACCATCAACAGACAGTTCTGGCTTATCTCGAGCTTTTCTTAGGATAATGTCCCGGTCTTTGAAGTGTAAGATTTTAATCAGGACTGTTCTGGGTGGAGCACCCGGTGGTAGGGGTCGCATAGGGACCCTATGAGCCCTCTCCACGGCAAACAAGGGGGTCAATACATCTGCGCCAAAGTTCTCCTTTAGCCAGGATTCGAAAAATTCTGACGGATTCCTGCCCTCTACTTTCTCTGGTGCTCCCACCACCCGCACATTATTTCTGCGAGATCGATTTTCGAGATCGTCTTGCTTTGCGGCGATAACATCCAATCTCCTGGAGTAGTCTCTCACATTATTGGTTTAGAGGTATTATAGCATCCTCCATTTCACCCATTCGGCCTTTCAAAGCTGTAGTGCGGTCGGCCAACTTTCTCATATCGTGTCGCACTATGGAGACATCCTCCTTAATGGCCCCCACCTGCATAATAAGCGTGTTCAGGGACTTGCCACATTTTGCTATGGCTTGCATAACATCTTTTAACGTCGGCTCCTCCGTGTCTGAATCTGGCGGTTCTGAGGGCGGATATTCGTGTGCCCCTGCCAGCGTATCATATCGATTAGAACAGGCCGCCGGTATATTATCCGGGCCGTGCCCTTCCACATCAGAGTCTGCATCAGACATGTCCTCTGCCCCCCTCAGTTTCCTAGGGGTACCTTTTCCAGAGGCTACCGACGCTGGTCTGGCGTATTTCCCCAGCTTGGCTGCTGCTTCTTTCTGGAGCTCTGAGACACGGCCTGAGCGTCCTGGAGTGCTGCCGGCGCCATCTTGAGCCTCCTTCTCCGGCCCACGCTGCTCCTTCTTACGGGTCATGCTGACCTACTTTGTCCACCCCAGCAGTCCAGAAGAGTTCCCTGATGACTTTCCGTCCAGATATAAGTAATATTGCTTTGATAGCAGGATTTTAATAGGATCTTATGTCCGAGGTAGCGGAGGAGCTCTGCAACCCACGTCCGCTCACATACTCCGCTAGGCCGTCACCACCGGAGCCTGGTGGATGACGTCAGGGGTCACGTGACCCACATCGGCAGTTCAGAAAGCCTGCAGAATAAATGTGAGTAAATTAGAAATGTCTTTTTGACAATCTTATAAGCCACCGTAACGTATATAGCTATGACTCAGATAACCCCTTTAAGGCGTTAATATAGAAAGAATCAGTTCTTTCAAGGGGGTTTGTCAGGAGTTTTGACCACGCTAAACTGTTGACAACACTATGTAGAGGCTAGGGATAGCATGACAAATATACCTTTTGTGGTTCTTTTATTATCAGGACTAGTATGAATATAAACTTTTACTCTGGCAAGCTCTGTTCCTGCAAATGCTCTAGAAGCAGAGTGTCACGGAAGTGCTCTCTACATTGAGCTTTACAACCCCTTTCTTCTGAGTGACAGCTGTAGAATCCAACCAGGAGTATAATGAACAATTGCGACCCTACCTGGGAAGGGTTTCATAAACCAACAACAACTAAAGCCTAATTCGGCCAATAACATCACTTGTCCCAGATGATAAAACTTAACTTTTAATAAAGTGTTTAAGAAATACTTAAATAACTGTGAGCTAAAGAGGATTAAAACTATCTGATGCCTAGTCTGTAGTGAGCTTGATGTGCTATAGTTGCTATGACCAATGGGGGTGCACTCCCCCCAGGTCACACACTTGCTACCTATATAGCACTCAGTGCTTAAACGTCCTGTGTATGTTAGTATAATTCAGCCACTATTCGCTTGTGGAACTGTACTGACGCTAGACTGCACTTTTCACTTGGAACAGACAGGTTTCAGAAGCTAAAAAACACTAAACTCTGTCCCCCTCCAACCAGGAGACCACTATAAATATCACTCAGAAAGAGGGGGGAGGTGCCAATCTGCCAAGACTCGTCTGTTGTGGCAGACCAAGGGTCAGTCACGTGATGATCGTTGCCTCGTGTTCAGGTGAATGACGTCGACGGAGGAAAATGATAGAAGTCTGAGTATAGTTCAAATTCTGTCAGGAACCCAAAGTGGGAGTGTCCTAGCCCATTTATTTATATGCAATTCAAAGGGTGTAACTTAGAAACATAGAAACATAGAATGTGTCGGCAGATAAGAACCATTTGGCCCATCCAGTCTGCCCAATATACTAAATACTATGGATAGCCCCTGGCCCTATCTTATATGAAGGATGGCCTTATGCCTATCCCATGCATGCTTAAACTCCTCCACTGTATTTGCAGCTACCACTTCTGCAGGAAGGCTATTCCATGCATCCACTACTCTCTCAGTAAAGTAATACTTCCTGATATTACTTTTAAACCTTTGCCACTCTAATTTAAAACTATGTCCTCTTGTAGCAGTTTTTCTTCTTTTAAATATTCTCTCCTCTTTTACCTTGTTGATTCCCTTTATGTATTTAAAAGTTTCTATCATATCCCCTCTGTCTCGTCTTTCTTCCAAGCTATACATGTTAAGGTCCTTTAATCTTTCCTGGTAAGTTTTATCCTGCAATCCATGTACCAGTTTAGTAGCTCTTCTCTGAACTCGCTCCAAAGTATCAATATCCTTCTGGAGATATGGTCTCCAGTACTGAGCACAATACTCCAAATGAGGTCTCACTAGTGCTCTGTAGAGCGGCATGAGCACCTCCCTCTTTCTACTGGTAATTCCTCTCCCTATACACCCAAGCATTCTGCTTGCATTTCCTGCTGCTCTATGACATTGTCTGCCTACCTTTAAGTCTTCTGAAATAATGACCCCTAAATCCCTTTCCTCAGATACTGAGGTTAGGACTGTATCACTGATTTTATATTCTGCTCTTGGGTTTTTACGTCCCAGGTGCATTATCTTGCACTTATCAACATTAAATTTTAGTTGCCATATTTTTGACCATTCCTCTAGTTTTCCTAAGTCCTTTTCCATTTGGTGTATCCCTCCAGGAACATCAACCCTGTTACAAATCTTTGTGTCATCAGCAAAAAGACACACCTTACCATCGAGGCCTTCTGCAATTTCGCTGATAAAGATATTAAACAATATGGGTCCCAGAACAGATCCCTGAGGTACCCCACTGGTAACAAGACCTTGGTCTGAATATACTCCATTGACTACAACCCTCTGTTGCCTGTCCCTCAGCCACTGCCTAATCCATTCAACAATATGGGAGTCCAAGCCCAAAGACTGCACTTTATTGATAAGCTTTCTATGTATTGATAAGCTTTCTCAAAGTAAAACCTATTTGGTTTACAAATATTTCAATAATGGCTTTTGATTGGTACACAAATAATACTTCTTATTGGTTAGAACTGAATCCATCTATTGATTGGTTAGTATTTTACAAGTTTCACTTTTCCAAAAATGTGTTTACTGCTTCAGTTTAGGTTTTTAGCAAGAAATGCATATTTGCACCTTAGCACGTACAAACCTTATCTTGTCTTAACACACACGGCTAACTCCTATAGGTTTTAGCTTAGGTCATCTTGTCATATGCTTTGTTTTTTTCCAATTGTCACCACATGCTATCACGCACACAGAGAAATGAAAAACATCTATGAATATTTTTATATCCACTTTCAGAAAAGCTGGATAATTTCCTTAACACGTCTCGCAGAGCTCTCTAGCTCTCAAAGTTTAATCCTTGGCCATCGGCGGATTATCAAAGCCCAGAACTTGCCGATTCATCTACAGAACCTGTGGGCTTCCTAACACACCCTCTGGGACCCTCAGTTCCTCTCATCCTAAAGTCATTGGCAACCTGCTGAACTGAGGCCTTTCCCACCAAGCGCAACCTCCGGCCTCCCTCTGGTCTATCCCGCGCATCACCAGCACCCCTACGGGGCTCTGAGAGACCGGGCTGACGGAGAATCACTTACACAAGCTCTCCGGTATGATCAGAAATCCTCCGCCTGACACTGGGCTGCAGCCACAGACACTGGAAGAATAACACCGGACCGGAAGGCGCAGTAGCGAGGGGGAATCGACAGTCGGCGCCATCATACACGTGCAGTGGCATACTAAGACCTACCCGACTAGCAGAGCCGACGGCCCTCTATAAAACATCCGCACGCTGCCAGCACAACTCTGTGACGTGACTGGATTGAGGTCAGCTGGGATACTTCTTCCCCCTATTCCTAGTGAGGCGGATGGCCTTCCGTCAGACACCAGGCCGCAGCCACAGCCTTTAGTGAAGTCACACAGGAACGGAGGTTGCTGACTAGAGGAACACGCAGCAGGAAGCGCCACACTGATTCGTATATCAGCTGCATACCGCATCGGGGAGATCTGTGGGGCTTCTCCATATTAGAGGTACCAGACCACGCGTTTCCACCTCCCCCCGCTGCACCCAATTGCTATGGCCCCCTCTTTTCTATTTTTTGCTGTTCCTATTAAGAGCCAAGCTCTAATTTATCCAGGCCAACACAGGGGTCTACTCTTACAACCTGTCACTGCCATCACTAGATCAAGTGTCACACCACTTCAATTTTGGGACTCTGGCCCAATTTTTAAAGGTGCTTGCTCCAGCATTTATCAGTAGTGAACACAAATCTGCACCACCATTGCAGATGTGATTCTATTACCATAACTTCAATGAGACCCAACTATTTCTGCTGAAATATCTACCTTATCATGGTGAAAATAGGGCAAGCTGTTTCTAAAGATAAGTGCCTCCCCAAAACCTAATGCTCCACTTGGAGAAATGGATAAATACATAAAAAAGAAACTCCAATTCTTCTACTCAAAAAATGAACCCACCGTCTAAAGCCTCCATCCCAGTGGCCCAATTGGACAGTGGTGATGAATCAGACGGCGAGACGGATAACTCATCTCACCAAGACTCCCTACCATTTTCCCGCTCCTTTTTACAAAAACCCCTGGAAAAAACGCTGGCCAAAGCGCTAGATCCTCTTTCAAGGTACTTACAAGATATAAAGCAAGAGATAAAACATATAGGCACTAGAGTGGAACAACTCGAAAATGCACAAACGGCCATATGTAACTTCAGTAATGCCGTTACAGAAAGTATGTCCACTTGCCAAAACCTTCTTAACACTGCCTTTGAAGCCCTAGAAGACCAAGAGAACAAAGGCCGCAGAAATAACCTACGAATAAAAGGCCTCCCAGAAACCGTAGCTCCAACAGCCTTACATGCTACACTTCTAGAAATCTTTAAATCGATCCAGAAAGACTCCTGCCCAGAAGACATCCTCTTAGAGCGAGTACATAGAGCACTACAGAGGAAACCCAAAGACTCTAAACAGCCACGAGACGTTATTTGCCATCTGTTAAATTACAGAGTGAAAGAAGAAATATTACAACTCACGAGGCTATCTGAGCATATTGAATATGAGAGTACACAAATGCGTATCTTCCAAGATCTATCTCCAAGATCTAAAATCTTATTTCAATCCATTTTTCCTGTAACACAGCAAGGGTTAACAGCAAAATGAACGTAAATATCTATTACCCTGATTCTCAAGTTTACAGAAACACCCCATATGTGATTGTAAACCTCTATATGGGCACACGGCAGTGTCACGCCCATGTGCATGGTCGTGACTCCTTGGGAGCCGCATGCAGTTGCCCGCGGTCTGGGGGCTGTTAGTAGTTTGCCTCTAGTGCGGTTGCCGCGGACAACAGGTGTTGGCAGTGTAGCAGCCTGAGCTCGTTGCTAGGCGCCTCACTGCTGATGCGTGCGGTTGCCTCTGGCTATGTGTGTGTGTATGTGTGCACTTTCCCGGTTTGTTGTGCATAAGGTTATGTTTGTATGCACTGTGACACCTCCCTTCACTTGCGGTTGTCCGCGGCAACGTCTGGTGTTGTGTGCATGTGGTGGCAGTGTCTCGGCCTGCTGGCTGTTCCCTAGGACATGGTTGCCACGCATGCCGTTGCCGGCAGTAACAGGTGAGTGTGTTGTTTATGTGCTTTTCCCTTTAAGTGGCTTCACTACCCTGCCTGGTGTAGGAAGGGTTAACTCCCTTCTTCGTGTGTGAACACTGGGTGTGTCTGTGTGTGGGTGTGGCTACTTGGGCTATTTAGCTTCCGCTGGATGCCTGTATCTGAGGGGTACTTCAGCCATGGTTAGCTGGAGTCATCCTCCTGGTTATATACTATCTGCCAGTGAGGGCCACCCTTGTGGTCATAAGTTTATGTCTGATGTATGAAGATGTTTCTTTGGTCTCTGTGTTTATTGCAGCTATGGTTTCCTGGGTTCCTGTGTGGTGTGTGCTGTGTCTGTTAGTATTGTTGTGGACAGCAGCACTTGTACATGGGTTCCAGGCTGTGTGTCTGTGGCAGGTAGGTGGTGTTACTAGTTGTATTTACCTGCCATTGCCATAAGCTGTTTATGTTCCCCTTTCTTTGCAGCTTGGCCAGTGAGACTCATGTTCGTCCGTATCTAGGAGGAACAAGTCGTCTTACCCTGCTCCTAGTTCAGGGCCACCCTGAGGGCTAGTAGGGACCCCAAGGTTCCGGAGTATGAGCCCTCCTACCATCAGGGTCGGCTCATACGACTAGGAGTCAGGGTCAGAATTAGGGACGTATTAGGAGGTGACCAGCTCCCTGATTCCTGTCCTGGCCTAGCAGCGACCACCATATTCAGTAATCGCACGGCTGAATGGGTTTTCCCCATCCTCAGCCGTGACAGGCAGTGCTCAGAATGCAGGGAGTGCCACAGGGTTTTTGGAGGGCAGATTTTGCTGGAATAGTTTTCGGGAGCCAAGTCCCATCTGAAGGGACCCTGAGATACCCTAAAAAAGAAAGCTACAAAAAATTACCCCACTTGGAAACTACACCCCCTCAAATAATTTATCGAGGGGCAGAGTGAATGCTTTGGCCCAACAAGCGTTTCATAGATTTCAGAAATACTTGGCTGTGAAAATGGAAAATTAAATTTTTACAAGAAAATGTTGCTTTAGTCTCGCATTTTTCATTTTCACAAGGGGTAACAGGAGAAAATGCACCCCACAATTTGTTACCAATTTTCTCCTGAATATGGCAACACCTCATACGTGGTCATAAACTGCTGTATGGGTAGACAGCAGAGTTCAGAAGGAAAGGAACAGCATCTGCATTTTCTAACATGGAATTTGTGGAAATTGTTTTTAACCTCTTGCGGACACAAGGTGTACAGGTACGCCTTGTGTATTTCCGATCACCGCCGCGCGATGGGTGGAAAGGCAGCCCGATGCGGTGCAGAGGCTGCCCAATGCCTTGCACGGCATCTGGACCTGCTTTCTATGGGAGCCGAGGAGATCCAGCCTCAGGCTGGGTCTCCTACGCAACCCGTTAGTGTATGACTCAGTGTCATACACTAATAGGCAATGCATTACAAAAAAGATGTATTGTAATGCATTGCAGAGGGGCCCCAAAAGTTGAAGTCCCAGAGTGGGACAGAAATAAGGTTTAAAAAAAAAAAAGTGTTTTCCCCAAAAAAAATTGTTTCAAGTTAAAAAAAAAAAAAAAGAAAAAAAAAGCCCCTTTCCCCTCACTTTATAATAGAAAAGAAAAAAGAAAAAACACACACATTAGATATTCCCGCGTCCGTAACGGCCGGCTCTGTACATATATCACATGATCCACCCCGTCCGATAGACACCTTAAAAAAATATCTATATGTCAAAAAAAGTCATTTTTGTCACCTTACATCACTAAAAGTGCAACACTAAGCGATCAAAAAGGCGTATGCCCCCCAAAATAGTACCAATCTAACAGTCAGCTCATCCCGCAAAAAATTAGCCGCCTACATAGGACAATCGCCCAAAAAATAATGCTATGGCTCTGACTATTGAGACACTAAAACATGATTATTTTGTTTCAAAAATATTAGTGTAAATAATAAAGTTGACATATTGGGTATCGCCGCGTCCGTAAAAACCTTCTCTATAAAAATATCACATGACCTAACACCGTAAAAAAAAAAAAAAAGCGATCAAAAAGTCATATGCACCCTAAAATAGTACCAATCAAACTGTCATCTCATAGCGAAAAAAATGAGCCCCTACATAAGACAGTCGCCCAAAAAAAAAATATGGCTTTCAGAATATGGAGACACTAAAAAATATTTTTTTCAAAAATGCTTTATTATTTAAAACTGAAACAAACAACAAAATAAGTAGTCATATTTTGTATTGTCGCGTCCGTAACAACCTGCTCTATAAAAATAGCTCATGATCTAATCTGTCAGATGAACATTGTAAATAAAAGAAAAAGAAAAACAGTGCCAAAACAGCAATTTTTTTTGTTACCTTGCCTCACAAAAAGTGTAATATAGAGCAACCAAAAATTATCTGTACCCTAAAATAGTTCCAACAGAACTGCAACCTTATCCCATAGTTTTCAAAATGTGGTCACTTTTTTGGAGTTTCTACTCTAGGGGTGCATCAGGGGGTCTTCAAATTATCCCCGTGAAATCTGCCCTCCAAAAACCATATGGTGTTCCTTTCCTTTTGCGCCCTGCTGTGTGCCCGTACAGCAGTTTACGACCACATATGGGATGTTTCTGTAAACTACAGAATCAGGGCAATAAATATTGAGTTTAGTTTGGCTGATAATCCTTGATTTGTTAGCGGAAAAAAAATTATTAAAATGGAAAATGTGCCAAAAAAGTCAAATAATGAAATTTCATCTCCATTTTCCATTAATTCTTGTGGAACACCTAAAGGGTTAACGACGTTTGTAAAATCAGTTTTTAATACCTTGAGGGGTGTAGTTTCCAAAATGGCCTGAATAAGTAAAAGCGTTTTAAAGTTATTCACACATAGTGACACTGGTCAGATTTGCAAAAAATGGCTCGGTGCTTAAGGGGTTAAGGGCCTTTTTTTTTTTACGGAGCTTTGTGAGGGCTTATTTTTTGCGGGACAGGCTAACGTTTTTAATGGTGTTTTAATGGTGTTTTAATGGTGTTTATTTTTTATGGGGTTCCTCATGCGGTATATATTATATGATCATTTTATTCTGTGAGTTGGTATGGTTATGGTGATACCAAATTTATATATGGTAGTTTTTGTATGTTTTAATACTTTCAGCATAAAATCACTTTTCTGTTAAAAATGAATGCTATTTTGGATTGCCATATTCTAACATCCATAACATTTTTATTTTTTCCCCAATGAAGCTGTATGAGGTCTTATTTTTTGTGGTACAGACTGTAGTTTTATTGGTATCATTTTGGCATACATATGACATTTTGATCATTTTTTATATCATTTGGGAGATGAAGTGTGCAAAAATTGCAATTCTATCAGTGTTTTTTATTTTTACTCTTTATTGGGTTCTACATGTGGTATATTTGATATCATTTTAATCTGTGGGTCGATACGGTTATGGATTTGTATTGTTTTTCTTATGTCATTAACTCACTTTTTATTAAAAATCTTTTTTTTTTTCTGCATCGCCTTATCTAAGACCCAAAACGTTTCTATTTTCCCATCAACATATCTGTGTGAGGGCTTGTTATTTGCGGGACAGGCTGTAGTTTTTTTTTTTTTGTATCATTTTTTTTTTATTATCCCTTATTTACATTTTTTGTTCGTTTTTAAAAAAAAATTTTTACGGTGTTCACCGTATGTGATCCCTTTAGAGATGAGGTTAAGTACACGGCAATACCAATTATGTGTAGTTTATTTTATTTATTTTCTATTTATTTTTTCATCAATTATAAATGAGTTGCTATGGGAAAAGGCAAAAAAAAATTATTTACATTTTTATTTATTTTTAAACTTAGTTTTTTTACTTAAATTTTTTTTTAAGATCCAGTGGGTCAGATGGCTAAACAGTGCATTGCAATAGTAACCTAATGCAATGCACTGTAACAATGACACTAAGCCTGATCATACCCTCAGGGCTCATGCACGCGAACATATGTATTTTGCGGTCTGCAATAAATATGAATGACATCCGTGTGCATTCCGTATTTTGCAGAACGGAACAGCTGACCCCCAATAGAACAGTACTATACTTGTCCGTAATGCGGACAATAATAGGACATGTTCTATTTTTTTGCAAAATGGACATACGGAAACTGAATGCACACGGAGTAACTTTTTTGTGGACCCATTGAAATGAATGTTTCCGCATACAGTCTGCAAAAAAAAAAACGGAACAGACACTAAAAGAAAATACGTTTGTGTGCTTGCGACCTTAGATACATAGCCCAGACGCCTTTGACGCCTGATTGGTCCCTTGCCAGCAGCCCCCGTGTCTCCTCTGTCTGGGAGAACAGAGGCTCTGGGGCTGTGACAATTTATAGTGTCACAGCCTCCTGTAAAAGTTACTGCTCACCTGGGCTTGCAGTTACACACAGGTGCATGAAGAGGTTATGCTTTTAAACCGATGTGTTAATATACCCTTAGAGTAAGGTTTCTCAATTCCGGTCCACAGGACCCACCTACGAGTCATGTTTTCAGGATTTCTTTAGTATTGAGTATGTGATATAATTGGTGTCCATGCATCAGGATTTACCACAGGTATTCATTCTGTGGGATATTCTCAAATCCTGACCGGTAGGTGGGTTCCGAGGACTGGAGTTGAGAAACCCTGCCTTAGGGCTCGTTCACACGAACGTTTTTTGCGTTCTGTAAATGGGCCGTATTTGGAGTTCCTTATACGATCCGTATAGGGAACCATTCATTTCAATGGGTTCGCAAAAGATGCGGACAGCACTCAGTGTGCTGTCCGCATCCGTTGCTCCGTTCCATGGCCCCGCAAAAATTATGAGGCATGTCCTATTCTTGTCCGTTTTGCTGTGGCACCCTCCGGCATTTTATAGGCTCCAAGGCCTGTCATGGCGAACTTCCTGTGAAGCCCTGCTCATGGCAATATTAAACCATTGCAGCCTATGGGAGAAACAATCAGACAATCGCATACTAAAGTAGAATAAGAGTAAAAAAAAAGAAAAATGTTTTTCAAAATATAAATTAAAAAAAACATGAAGTTTCGAATAACCCCTCTTTCCTCATATTAAAAATAAACATTAAAAAATGAGCATCATTAGCATCACAGCACAATGACGGTACTATTAAAAATATAAAAATTTATATCCCGGTGAATGGAGTAACAAAAAGTGGATGATTTGTCAGGTTTTTGGTTGTTTAACCTCTCCAAATAATTTAATAAAAAGTGATCAGAAGGTCATATACACTTCAAAATGTTATAAATATAAACTGCCCCACAAACGATGAGCCCTCACAAAGCTCCATAGACAAAAATAATAGGGATCAGAATATGGCGATGCAAAGAAAAAATTTGTTTTGTTTAAAGTCTTTATTTATTTTTATTTTTTACCACATAGGAAACATGGTAAAAACAAAACCCATAAATCCTTGGCAGATTAGTGTTTTTTGTTTTGTTTTTCCCAATTGCTCCTCATTTGGATTGTTTTTCAGCTTCATCGTATGCAGTATTAAATGGTTCCATTAGAAAGGGCAACTAGTCCAGCAAAAAATAAGTCTGCATACAGCTATGTAAATGGATAAAAAAAAAAAATGTTGTGGCTCTGAGAAGACAGGGAGTAAAAAAAAAAAAATACAAAAATGGGTGTCGTGAAGGGGTTAATGGGTTGCCCAGGACTGAACGGCAGTTAGAAGCCATGATGAATTGCATCCTTGCCAGTGAAAGAGTTAAAATTTTATTAAGTGCAAATTTTATCTGTGGCATGACAGCATATGTAATGGTATGAGAAGAGTTAAAGGGGTTATGCAAGACTTTAAAAGACCTCAGAGTGGTTGACCCGCAGTTGGGGTTCATACTTATCTGTTCCCCGCTACTTAGTTTCCGGCTTCATTGCACCCAGCCATCTCTGCAGCTCCTTGATGCTCTGGCATAGATATCCTGTTGACGGCCACCACGTGTGACTGCTGCAGTCACTGGCCACAGTGGCGACCTTTCACCCAGGTGGCATGTGACCCAGTGACATGCCACATAGGTGACATGTGACCCAGTGACATTCCACATAGGTGACATGTCATCGCCGTGGCCCCGTCAATAGAATGTTAATGTTCAGAGCATGAACCTCCGCGTGGGTCGGGCACTCTCGAAGGTCTTTTTAAGTCTTTGATAACTCCCTTAATCTTTAGGTGTGCATACTATACTTTCAGTTCACCTTTTAAAACTCTTTTTTTCTTTAAAGGTATTATTAATATTCAAAAATGTGCCAAGCTGGTAGAAAGAAACTATACTTTCATTGCCGCAAAGACTGAGGAATTCACTGTGTTTTCTACTTTCATTGTTTCACAGTATATACATGAACTGCAGAAGGTATAAATCTGTTTTCTCTTCCATTACTATGACTTAAGATGATGTCTCATTTTTTGTTTTTCTAAATGTGTGATTCTAAATACATTTTTATTATGTGTATACCATTGTCACTTTATGTATATGTATAATTTACACTTTGGTAACCTAACTGTTCTGATATAAAGCAGAATAGTAGAATCAAATTGTGACATTGTAACAGTAGTTAGCAGTTGTTAAAATAACAAACCCAGGTTGATCTTGAAATGCAGTCAATTGCTGGTCCTCAGTGATGATTAGTTCAATCTTGACAATAAGGCTACTTTCACACTAGCGTTCGGGTGTCCGCTCGTGCGCTCCGTTTGAAGGGGCTCACGAGCGGTCCTGAACGCAGCCGTCCGGCCCCAATGCATTCTCAGTGGAGGCGGATCCACTGAGAATGCATCCGCCTGCCAGCGCTCAGCCTCCGCTCAGTGAGCGGACACCTGAACGCTGCTTGCAGCGTTCGGGTGTCCGCCTGGCCGTGCGGAGGCGAGCGGATCCGTCCAGACTTATAATGGAAGTCAATGGGGACGGATCCGCTTGAAGATGACACCATATGGCTCAGGCTACTTTCAGACTTAGAAAATTTTCTAAGTTATAATGCAGACGGATCCGTTCTGAACGGATGCAAACGTCTGCATTATAGGAGCGGATCCGTCTGATGAAACATCAGACGGACCCGCTCCGAACGCTAGTGTGAAAGTAGCCTAACCCAGTATGTGTTTCATAACAATAAAAAAAATCATCAATTTACAGTTAAGTAATTATTTTGTTATTGATATACTAGTCACTATGATATAATAATGCGGGCATTTTTGGCCACAGCAGTACCTATGATGATTTTTTTATGCTATTTTTCTTGTGGGGAAAGGAGGGTGATTTGAATTTTTAGATATATTTTTTTATATTTTTAAAAAGCTTTTAACTTTTTTTTTTGTGGGGGGGCCCCCAAGTGGACCTCAGCATGCTTTCATTAGATTGCAATTTGTATAAAGTAATTACATTTTATCCATTGCAATATACAAAGATCGGTATTTTACAATTCAGTGCTGCCACCTACAGGCTTGAATTGTAATATACCAGCAATAAGCCTCGAAGCCTAGTACAGGGTTTGGCTTATTATAGTAATGTTTTAACATCTAATGTGCCTGGGTTTAGGTAATAAACACATTAACCATGAATGATTCCAGCACAGATCCTAGTAGACACACCAATTCTAAGATTAGATTTTAGTTTGGACAGATATTAAAGTGCGTCTGTCACCAGAACTATTGTAGTGAACCAGCTGACCTGCAACATGTAGACATTTCAGCAGAAGCTAGCAGTTTTGGTCACATCGCCACCTATGGATTTATTTCTGAGAAAACTGAACTTTAAATATATGACCTGCTCACATTTTGAAGGCCAGCCTGTATCACTACAATGATTCTAGTGACAGAAGGCCTTTAATATACTGTACATATCAATGTAAAGCATGAACTATTTTCGAAGACTTTTGCAAACTGATCTCCACACAATAAGTTTTTTATTTTTATATTAGGGTAATAGTTTTCCTGCCTTTAAAAAAATAACTCTTTATCCACTTTATTTAGCATTGTCACCTTTGTAACACTTTCTTCTTTTGTTTTCATGTAGGTGACGCTTCAGCCTGAAGTAAAAAAGTATTTGACAGAAGGGATCTTTCATATCTTAGATATATGTATTGATCGTGATATTAAATTCTTAAATACATCCTTCCAGATTGGAGCACGAGAAATGTTTAAAGAAATATATTGCGAATATTCTTCCCACTACAGAACAAGGAATCAAAAAGAAGAGAAATATACAGTATAATGGTGGCTTTATGGTTAGCATTGAGTATTTGCAGCATTTGGGTGCTGAATTCAAATCCAGGCATGGGCAACATCTGCCTGGAGTTTGTATGTTCCCAATATTTCTGGGGGTACACCACTTATTGACTTATTGTGTGTGAGATGGGGACATTGGGGGAGATTTATCAAACTGGTTAAAGTTTCCACCTTTCATTTTTCACAGCCCCTTTGGAATTTGAAGGTGGGATCTGATTGGTTGCTATGGGCAACTAAGCCAGTTCTATTTTACACCAGTTTGATAAATATCCTCCGTTATGTCATAATGGGGGAGATTTGAGGATCTAGAATGATGTGAACGGTATCAATTTCTGTATTGTGCTGCAGAATAAACTGAATTCTTGTTTATATACAAGGGATATCTTGTATAACCTTGTTGCTGGGTTAAAAGGCATTTTCCGAGTTTATGAAAATAAAAAAAATATATAAAAAAAACTCCAGTTGCTTATTATATGATATACTAAAGCTAAATGAGCACCTTGATGTGTGTTTTGATAAAGCTGAGCTGTCCTCATTTCTCTTATAGCACGCCTCTCCCTGCTCGATCTTTCTTGGGAGCGTCCTCAGTGTGGAAGCAGCTCTTCTCTGTACCCTTGTACTGTTGCTCCACGCCCAGTACTCCTCCTCCTCCTTATTCTTCCCCGCCCATTACATCATCATTCTAAGCCCAGTACTTCTTGAAGCCTGCTCAGTCCCTTTCTCATGGTGTAGCATGGGCACCTCTTTTATACACTCTCTAGTGCAGTGTATTTCATCTCCCCACTAGCTTTCCAGTGATTCACAGAACAGTGCAGCAATTACACACCATAGTTCTTGGTTCATATACTTCTCACAAGCACCTGTATGTGAGATGACAATACTAATGAGAAATACACAGAGTCTGCCTATATTATTATTGGACACTTTCCCTGATCATGTCAATACAGATCTCTGTATTATGTGTATACATACAGTGGCCAATTTAAAGCATCAGTGATCCTGGACAGTCTGTGATGCAACGTGGCATTGGTGGATGGAAGACATGATGTCCCAGATGTGCTCGATTGGATTCAGGTCTGGGGAACAGGCAGGCCAGTCCATACCATCAATGCCTTCATCATGCAGGAACTCTTCAGCCACATGAGGCCTAGCATTGTCATGCATCAGAAGGAACCCAGGGCCCACTGCACCTGCATACGGTCTCACAATGGGTCTGAAGATCTCATCCCGGTACCTAATGTCAGTCAGGGTACCTCTGGCCAGCACATGGAGAGCTGTGTGGCCCTCCAAAGAAATGCCTCTCCACACCATTACTGACCCACTGCCAAACCGGTCATGCTGGAGGATGTTGCAGGCAGCAGAGTGTTCTCCATGGCGTCTCCAGACTCTATTACGTCTGTCACATGTGCTCAGTGCGAACCTGCTCTCATCCTTGGAAGAGCACAGGGTGCCAATGACAACACTGACTTGTGGACATCGGGCCCCCATACCGCCCTCATGGAGTCTGTTTCTGACAGTTTGAGCAGACACATGAATACACATGGAGGTCATTTTGCAGGGCTCTGGCACTGCTCCTTGCAGAAAAGGAGGAGGTAGCGGTCCTGTTGCTGGGTTGTTGCCCTCTTACGGACCTCTCCACATCTCCTGGTGTACTGGCCTGTCTTCTGGTTTCTGATCCATTCTCTGGACACTGTGCTGACAGACACAGCTAAGCTTCTTGCCACAGCTCACGTCGATGTGCCATCCTAGATGAGCTGCAATACATGAGCAACTTCTGTGGGTTGTAGACACCGCCTCATGCTACCTCTAGGGGTGAGAGCAATGACAAAATGCAAAAGTGACCAAAACAGCCAAAAAGGATGAGAACAGAAATGGTCTGTGGTCAACACCTGCAAAACCACTCCTTTGTAGGAAGGGGTTAAACGGCTGACATCACAGTACAGATGTCAGCCATTTCAAGCAGAGTGTCAGCAATGTGCTGACACTCTGCTTGCTAAACGCTCGGCCATCCTGGAAATTCCAAAATTTAGGTCATTTTGAAGTTTCTGATCCCCGCGGGGGATTGACTTGCGGTTTGCATCGATTGCCGATATGGGGGGGGGGGGGTCACAGAACCCCCCTCGGCATTGTCCCAGGGTGCCTGCTGATTGATTTCAGCAGGCATCCAGTTCCGATCACCGCACGGCGGTGATCGGAAATACACAGTGTCCGTAAGAGGTAAAGTCCCATTTCACTTTCAGTCATTTTTATATAGGGGATACACAGTGGCATTGTGAGGGGGGTGCGGGCCTCAACGGGTGACACCAGTCTGATGGGGTGTCACCCGCCGGACCAAAGTTCCCAACACCACTAGCACCCGCCCTCTTGTACTTGTGTCGCTGATCTGATCCTCTACTTGCCGGCTGCGCGGGCATGAGTTCAGTCACTAAGGCGCGCAATCCTGCGAGACCCGTAACCTCCCGCGGTGGGTCTCACGGGATCACTCGCCGCAGGACGGGATTGCGCGCCGAAGACACTGAACTTAACTGAACTCATGCTCACGCAGCCGGCAAGTACAGACTGTACAGGATCAGCGACACATAATAGAGGGCAGTCTGGGGGCAAAATTAACTAGTGTGGGGGCAAATTTACTTAGTGTGGGGGCAAATTACTTAGTGGGGGGCAGTGTGGCAGGCAAACTACATAATGGAGGGCAGTGTGAGGGCAAAATTACTTAGTGTGGGGGAAAATTACATAATGGAGGGCAGTGTGGGGGCAAATAACAATGGATGGAGCAAATTACTTAATGTGGGGCAGTGTGAGGGCAGATTACATGATGTGAGTCAGTGTGGAGGGCAAATTAATTAATGTGGGGCAGGGTGGTGGGGGCAAATTACATAATGTGAGGCAGTGTGGGGGCAAATTACATAATGGGGGGCAAATCATATAATGGGGGCAGTGTCGGGGCAAATTACATAATGTGAGGCAGTGTGGGGGCAAATTACATAATCTGGGGCAGTGTGGGGGAATATTACTTCATGTGGGGCAGTGTAGGGGGTCATATTACTTCATGTGGGGCAGTGTAGGGGGTCATATTACTTCATGTGGGGCAGTGTAGGGGGTCATATTACTTAATGTGGGGCAGTGTATGGGGCAGTATTACTAATGAGGGCATTCTAGAAGGGAATTACTATTGGTGGGACGAGGAGGAGGACTATTACTATGGGGTGCTATTATTTCTTCAGGATAGTATTTGTGGTATTGGGGCCAAAGCACAGTGAGCAGCAGAATAACACTGTGGGGACTCCAGGTTGGGGGATGATGATAGAAAAGTGGGGACACTAAGATGTCTGTGTGTCACACTCTGCAGAGACGAGGAGTGGCTGAAAGAAGTATCTGGACCAAATGGAGAAGATGATGACAGAGAAGATCTACATTGGAGGAGACGTCACCTGGGAGGCCCTGGATGTAAGAGGTACGTGCTGCTGTATATCAAGTACAGCAAAATGTGGGGGAGGGGGGGGACTTAGAGAATTGGACCATATTCATTAGGGCTGTATATATAGTGTATTTATGTATGTGTACCATGTATATGGTGTATTTATGTGTATGTGTGTTGGATATATATGGTGTATGTGTCGTGACGCCGCACGTCCGCCGTTGAGTAGGGAACCTGTTCTTAAAAATTTTAATCCCACCCCTGTCCGTTGGCGATCTGTCTGCTTAGCACCCCCCTCTATCTACGTCAGCAGTCTGTTTACTATCCAAACCGCCTCCCGTTACCTCTTGGGTCGGTTGGCAGGCTCAGTGAAGGCACGTCCGTGGCGGCAGGGCGGAGCTGGATGGACGTTCCCTACGTGACTCATCCCGAGGGGTGTGACACCATTTTCTACCGCACCGGATGAGATCAGCCGTAGCAACGCCACTGGGGATACATAGGCATCAGTAAGTAAAAACATTCAGGGCTTCGGCCCTGGATGTTTTGTCCTAGGCCCGAATCTACTGCCTGCTGGACCCATATTACTGTACAAATAAATCCCTGCACTGCAGCGCTACCATACTGAATGATTTGCACCGGGCCCCCTGCTCAGCTGGTCCACAGATAGTAAAAATACAAGGGTGACTACTGACCAGGATGCACTGCAGGAGCTGAATGCACGGCCAGCCTTAGGGTTGTGCAACCAGTGTGGCAAAACAGGGTGCATTGCCCTGCATTCCTGAAGGGGGCGCCAGAGCAGCTTTCCCAAAGGCAATGAAGCTATTCATTTTCACCTTGCTCCATCCCTCCTTCCCCGTCATGAGCTCTTACCTAACAACTGTGACGGCCCCTGAGTTTTCTGTGAGCTGTGAAGTCTCTTGAGAAGGAAAGCAACAACTGCTTCCTCCCACATGCTGTTTTGTTGGGAGCAGTTTGTGTGGTGCACTGTGCACCTTGTCCAGACACCCCACAGAGATGAGAAAAACAAAAGAAGACTTGAGCTGCTAAACAACCAATTATAAAAAAAAATACTTTATTGTGTACATAATAAATGTTACATATATTGCCGTTAACCACTTAAGGACCACAGGTTTATACCCCCCTAAAGACCAGGCCCTTTTTTACAAATCGGCACTACACTACTTTCACCGTTTATTGCTCGGTCATGCAACTTACCACCCAAATGAATTTTACCTCCTTTTCTTCTCACTAATAGAGCTTTCATTTGGTGGTATTTCATTGCTGCTGACATTTTTACTTTTTTTGTTATTAATCGAAATTTAACGATTTTTTTGCAAAAAAATGACATTTTTCACTTTCAGTTGTAAAATTTTGCAAAAAAAACGAGATCCATATAGAAATTTTGCTCTAAATTTATAGTTCTACATGTCTTTGATAAAAAAAAAATGTTTGGGTAAAAAAAAAATGGTTTGGGTAAAAGTTATAGCGTTTACAAACTATGGTACAAAAATGTGAATTTCCGCTTTTTGAAGCAGCTCTGACTTTCTGAGCACCTGTCATGTTTCCTGAGGTTCTACAATGCCCAGACAGTACAAACACCCCACAAATGACCCCATTTCGGAAAGTACACACCCTAAGGTATTCGCTGATGGGCATAGTGAGTTCATAGAACTTTTTATTTTTTGTCACAAGTTAGCGGAAAATGATGATTTTTTTTTATTTTATTTTTTTTCCTACAAAGTCTCATATTCCACTAAGTTGTGACAAAAAATAAAAACTTCCATGAACTCATTATGCCCATCACGAAATACCTTGGGGTCTCTTCTTTCCAAAATGGGGTCACTTGTGGGGTAGTTATACTGCCCTGGCATTCTAGGGGCCCAAATGTGTGGTAAGGAGTTTGAAATCAAATTCTGTAAAAAATGACCAGTGAAATCCGAAAGGTGCTCTTTGGAATATGGGCCCCTTTGCCCACCTAGGCTGCAAAAAAGTGTCACACATCTGGTATCTACGTACTCAGGAGAAGTTGAGGAATGTGTTTTGGGGTGTCATTTTACATATACCCATGCTGGGTGAGATAAATATCTTGGTCAAATGCCAACTTTGTATAAAAAAATGGGAAAAGTTGTCTTTTGCCAAGATATTTCTCTCACCCAGCATGGGTATATGTAAAATGACACCCCAAAACACATTCCCCACCTTCTCCTGAGTACGGAGATACCAGATGTGTGACACTTTTTTGCAGCCTAGGTGGGCAAAGGGGCCCATATTCCAAAGAGCACCTTTCGGATTTCACTCGTCATTTTTTACAGAATTTGATTTCAAACTCCTTACCACACATTTGGGCCCCTAGAATGCCAGGGCAGTATAACTACCCCACAAGTGACCCCATTTTGGAAAGAAGACACCCCAAGGTATTCCGTGAGGGGCATGGAAAGTTCCTAGAATTTTTTATTTTTTGTCACAAGTTAGTGGAAAATGATGATTTTTTTTTTTTTTTTTTTTTTCATACAAAGTCTCATATTCCACTAACTTGTGACAAAAAATAAAAACTTCCATGAACTCACTATGCCCATCAGCGAATACCTTGGGGTCTCTTCTTTCCAAAATGGGGTCACTTGTGGGGTAGTTATACTGCCCTGGCATTCTAGGGGCCCGAATGTGTGGTAAGGAGTTTGAAATCAAATTCTGTAAAAAATGACCTGTGAAATCCGAAAGGTGCTCTTTGGAATATGGGCCCCTTTGCCCACCTAGGCTGCAAAAAAGTGTCACACATCTGGTATCTCTGTATTCAGGAGAAGTTGAGGAATGTGTTTTGGGGTGTCTTTTTACATATACCCATGCTGGGTGAGATAAATATCTTGGTCAAATGCCAACTTTGTATAAAAAAATGGGAAAAGTTGTCTTTTGCCAAGATATTTCTCTCACCCAGCAGGGGTATATGTAAAATGACACCCCAAAACACATTCCCCACCTTCTCCTGAGTACGGGGATACCAGATGTGTGACACTTTTTTGCAGCCTAGGTGGGCAAAGGGGCCCATATTCCAAAGAGCACCTTTCGGATTTCACAGGTCATTTTTTACAGAATTTGATTTCAAACTCCTTACCACACATTTGGGCCCCTAGAATGCCAGGGCAGTATAACTACCCCACAAGTGACCCCATTTTGGAAAGAAGAGACCCCAAGGTATTCGCTGATGGGCATAGTGAGTTCATGGAAGTTTTTATTTTTTGTCACAAGTTAGTGGAATATGAGACTTTGTATGAAAAAAAAAAAAAAAAAAAAATCTGCATTTTCCACTAACTTGTGACAAAAAATAAAAAATTCTAGGAACTTGCCATGCCCCTCACGGAATACCTTGGGGTGTCTTCTTTCCAAAATGGGGTCACTTGTGGGGTAGTTATACTGCCCTGGCATTTTCCAGGGGCCCTAATGTGTGGTAAGTAGGTAAATGACCTGTGAAATCCTAAAGGTGCTCTTTGGAATATGGGCCCCTTTGCCCACCTAGGCTGCAAAAAAGTGTCACACATGTGGTATCGCCGTATTCAGGAGAAGTTGGGGAATGTGTTTTGGGGTGTCATTTTACATATACCCTTGCTGGGTGAGAGAAATATCTTGGCAAAAGACAACTTTTCCCATTTTTTTATACAAAGTTGGCATTTGACCAAGATATTTCTCTCACCCAGCATGGGTATATGTAAAATGACACCCCAAAACACATTCCCCAACTTCTCCTGAGTACGGCGATACCAGATGTGTGACACTTTATTGCAGCCTAGATGCGCAAAGGTGCCCAAATTCCTTTTAGGAGGGCATTTTTAGACATTTGGATACCAGACTTCTTCTCACGCTTTGGGGCCCCTAGAATGCCAGGGCAGTATAAATACCCCACATGTGACCCCATTTTGGAAAGAAGACACCCCAAGGTATTCAATGAGGGGCATGGCGAGTTCATAGAAATTTTTTTTTTTTGGCACAAGTTAGCGGAAATTGATATTTTTAATTTTTTTCTCACAAAGTCTCCCTTTCCGCTAACTTGGGACAAAAATTTCAATCTTTCATGGACTCAATATGCCCCTCACGGAATACCTGGGGGTGTCTTCTTTCCGAAATGGGGTCACATGTGGGGTATTTATACTGCCCTGGCATTCTAGGGGCCCTAAAGCGTGAGAAGAAGTCTGGAATATAAATGTCTAAAAAATTTTACGCATTTGGTTTCCGTGAGGGGTATGGTGAGTTCATGTGAGATTTCATTTTTTGACACAAGTTAGTGGAATATGAGACTTTGTAAGAAAAAAAAAATAATAATTCCGCTAACTTGGGCCAAAAAAATGTCTGAATGGAGCCTTACAGAGGGGTGATCAATGACAGGGGGGTGATCAATGACAGGGGGGGTGATCAATGACAGGGGGGGTAATCAATGACAGGGGGGGGATCAATGACAGGGGGGGTGATCAATGACAGGGGGGGTGATCAATGACAGGGGGGGTGATCAATGACAGGGGGGGTGATCAATGACAGGGGGGGTGATCAATGACAGGGGGGGTGATCAATGACAGGGGGGGTGATCAATGACAGGGGGGTGATCAATGACAGGGGGGGTGATCAATGACAGGGGGGTGATCAATGACAGGGGGGTGATCAGGGAGTCAATATGGGGTGATAACCACAGTCATTGATCACGCCCGTGTAAGGCTTCATTCAGACGTCCGTATGCGTTTTGCGGATCCGATCCATCTATCAGTGCATCCGTAAAAATCATGCGGACATCTGAATGGAGCTTTACAGGGGGGTAATCAATGACAGGGGGGTGATCAGGGAGTCTATATGGGGTGATCACCACAGTCATTGATCACGCCCCTGTAAGGCTTCATTCAGACGTCCGGATGCGTTTTGCGGATCCGATCCATCTATCAGTGGATCCGTAAAAATCATGCGGACATCTGAATGGAGCTTTACAGGGGGGTAATCAATGACAGGGGGGTAATCAATGACAGGGGGGTGATCAGGGAGTCTATATGGGGTGATCACCACAGTCATTGATCATGCCCCTGTAAGGCTTCATTCAGACGTCCGGATGCGTTTTGCGGATCCGATCCATCTATCAGTGGATCCGTAAAAATCATGCGGACATCTGAATGGAGCTTTACAGGGGGGTAATCAATGACAGGGGGGTAATCAATGACAGGGGGGTGATCAGGGAGTCTATATGGGGTGATCACCACAGTCATTGATCATGCCCCTGTAAGGCTTCATTCAGACGTCCGGATGCGTTTTGCGGATCCGATCCATCTATCAGTGGATCCGTAAAAATCATGCGGACATCTGAATGGAGCTTTACAGGGGGGTGATCAATGACAGGGGTGTAATCAATGACAGGGGGGTGATCAGGGAGTCTATATGGGGTGATAACCACAGTCATTGATCACGCCCCTGTAAGGCTTCATTCAGACGTCCGGATGCGTTTTGCGGATCCGATCCATCTATCAGTGCATCCGTAAAAATCATGCGGACATCTGAATGGAGCTTTACAGGGGGGTAATCAATGACAGGGGGGTGATCACCACAGTCATTGATCATGCCCCTGTAAGGCTTCATTCAGACGTCTGTATGCGTTTTGCGGATCCGATCCATCTATCAGTGCATCCGTAAAAATCATGCGGACATCTGAATGGAGCTTTACAGGGGGGTGATCAATGACAGGGGTGTAATCAATGACAGGGGGGTGATCAGGGAGTCTATATGGGGTGATCACCACAATCATTGATCATGCCCCTGTAAGGCTTCATTCAGACGTCCGGATGCGTTTTGCGGATCCGATCCATCTATCAGTGCATCCGTAAAAATCATGCGGACATCTGAATGGAGCTTTACAGGGGGGTGATCAGGGAGTCTATATGGGGTGATCACCACAGTCATTGATCACGCCCCTGTAAGGCTTCATTCAGACGTCCGGATGCGTTTTGCGGATCCGATCCATCTATCAGTGGATCCGTAAAAATCATGCGGACGTCTGAATGGAGCTTTACAGGGGGGTGATCAATGACAGGGGGGTAATCAATGACAGGGGGTGATCAGGGAGTCTATATGGGGTGATCAGGGGTGATCAGGGGCTAATAAGGGGTTAATAAGTGACGGGGGGGGGGTGTAGTGTAGTGTAGTGGTGCTTGGTGCTACTTTACTGAGCTACCTGTGTCCTCTGGTGGTCGATCCAAACAAAGGGGACCACCAGAGGACCAGGTAGCAGGTATATTAGACGCTGTTATCAAAACAGCGTCTAATATACCTGTTAGGGGTTAAAAAAAACACATCTCCAGCCTGCCAGCGAACGATCGCCGCTGGCAGGCTGGAGATCAACTCTCTTACCTTCCGTTCCTGTGAGCGCGCGCGCCTGTGTGCGCGCGTTCACAGGAAATCTCGGCTCACGCGAGATGACGCCTATTGGCGTTAGCGTAGCCTGGGGGAGCCGCCGCAATGACGCCTTTCGGCGTTACAGTTGCGGGAAGTGGTTAAAAAGGAGAGAAGGGACAGAAAAAACACCATCCCGGCATACAATAGACCACTAAACACCAATAAAATACATGTATAATTGAAAGTTCATCAGATGTATGCCATCTTTATAAATTCTGGGGTGAGTCCTCAGCACTAATGGCATAAAGGGGGACAGGGGTGGACCAACGGGTACAAAGGTCATCATATAAAATATAGAATATATTGTAGATGGAGTGTATACCGACCTATCCACAGTTAAACATAGCCTAGTGTCATAACAAACAGACAAATAGTCTGGGCGATATACTCCACACACATGGACTCACCTGACAGTGATAGGGTCTATATGCTGGGATGGCATTACTTGTTTTCTAATCCCACAGAGATGACCTGCTGGTGCTGTCCCTGACATGCTTCACTAAGTTACTATAAAGGCTTCAAGTGGTGAGTCTGTCTATATCTACCTCTTTCTATCGATCTATCTATCTACATAATCAAAGAATGAACCAGCACCTCCAGGGTTAATAGGTGCAAGCTACCATGCTATGCTAGCAAGCTATGTATATACAAATAAAGTAGCAGCACACCACTTAAAAGCACTAAGATACAAGTAAGATATCTATCATCATACTGTAACTATTTATCTCTCATATCTATCCATCCTGTCTATCTAACTGCAACGGGCACCTGCCACCAGGGCCCTCCTATAACGCGCCCCAGATGTAGGAAATGCTGAGTGGTGTAGTGCGGCCTAAATGTATCTTTATGTGTCACGGTGCTACTACGTCGATACTGCTGGACCCCAGGCTTTGGCTCCGAAGCAATGAAAAGGGGGAACAATTAAGGGATTGGAAAGAACTTGAGTCCAGACCTTCAGATGAAGTTTAATGGCAGCTTTACTTTGAATAAACGTTTCTTCAAACAGTTCACAGGCTTTGTCTTGGTTCCAGCAGGATTTAGCATTAAACTGGCAGGCAAACTCAACTCTGCTCTATCCTTCTCTCACTCTGCTGTACTGACAAGCTGACTGGATAACCTGTCTTCTTCTTTATGCTGCACTTCACTTTTTAGTTGTTCTTATCATCAGCCAAGAAACTTTACTCCTGGCTCCTGAGGCTTTAGGCTTCTACCTCCATGGCCAGCAGAGCTTAAGGTGCTCTGGTTGGCGTGGGCACGTCCAGCAAAGACATGCCCCTTCACACCCTTCCTCTTGCAGGGGGTAAACTAAACTCTAACTCTAATTGGTCCCCACCCTTCTTGCAGGAAGTAGGACTAGCCCACTTCTCTCCGGGGGGGAGAATGGAATGGTAAGTTCCATTCTATCTAAGATAGCTCTGCCAGAAACGCTGCCACATGCTGGTGAACTAGGCACATGAAATGAACAGTTACATAACATTATTATAAATGCACAATGTTGAGGGACCAGGAAATAAATACATAGGTGACATACAGGTTAGACCATAAAAGATAAAAACAAGGTGCAGAAGTGGTAACATCACTCTGGGGTGTTACATATCCTCATACTGTAACTATTTCTCTCTCATATCTATCCATGCATCCCTCTATGTCAGTCTGTCTATATGTCTGTCTATCTATATATCTTATCTATATATCTCATATCTATCTATCATTCTCATACTGTATCTATTTATCTCTTATATATATCCTTCCATGTCTATCAATCAATCATTCTCATGTCTATAATATCTACAATCTCATATGTACCTATTTTATTTCTATGTACTGTGGGGATTCGCTCTGGTAAACAAAATAAGCGGACGCAATATAGAGGCACCAACCAGCTTGTAAACTAAAAGTTCAGTGTTTATTTACACGTTAGAAAGTTCACAGAACAAAAAAACACTTTCAAGCAAAAATGTCACCTTTCAGGATTGGTGTCAGTTCACACCATGCGGCCTGTTCTGCCAACAAGAGTCCTTCAGCAGGCTTAAGTCGGCCTGTTTCCCCTCACATAGGGTTTCAGCCCTCCTCCCCGACACAAGCCTCAGATCCCAATACAGAGATCCCCTCTGCATGAACCCAGCTGTCTTTTAAAGGCAGCTAGGTGTTAACAAAAACCCGGACTGGCACCTGCGATCCAGTCCGGTGTTTGACCTTACCTGACTGCTAATTAGTCCAGCAGCACACACTGGGAGGAAAATACCTGCCTACACATACATGTCACATACCCCCCCTTTGTTCAACCTTGAGGGGGTGAACACATGCATAAACAGTGCACCCGGGACAGTGCCTCCGCGTTTCCCTGCAACCGGCCTGCTCTGTGCTCCACCGTGAACTCAAAGTTCTGCAGTGACCAGAGCCATCCGGTGACCCGGGACTTTCTCTTTGTCCAGGTGGTGACAGGCCGTGGCCAACTCCGTATCGCTCCTTCAGAGATGGCTTGCCGCCAAGCCACGGGCACCCGGTACGGCTTTAACCAGACTTTTGCCTGGGGCTCAGTGACAATATCATGGTGGGTTACGGAAGGGCGTTCAGGGAGGTTAGAGAACACATTTGTGTTCCAACTAACGAACTCCCTGTCCCCCTGAGTCTGTTTAGCGGAAAAGGCTGTCAGTAATCTTTTCTGTGGCAGCCGCTTCCCCTGTAGCAGAGGGACCGGAATCTCTTCCCCTAGAACAGCCACGGGCTGTTCTCAGTACAGGTCTCCTTAACCTTCCAAGGTTTTAGTAAATTGACATGGTAGATCTGCCTCGGCTTTTGCCGACCTGGCTGGCGTACCTTGTAATTTGTGTCTCCAACTTTCTCTGATGTTTTTTTTAGGGCCCCTGCCACCTAGCGAGGAACTTACAGGAGGCCCAAAAACCAAAACTGGATCTCCCCGGCAACCGTTACGGACCCCAGATGCTCGATTATAGGCCCGATTCTGGGCTGGCTGAGCTATCTTCCTATGCTCCCTACCTATCCTATTCAGTGGGATTGTCTTCCCCTCACCCACTGGACCTACTGTGGGCCCCTCCGCCTTTGGTTTCTGGTGTTCTAACACCACAACTGGGCCAGGCCTCGCTACTGGAGCTTTCCCTATCTCCCGGGGATCAGTATGTACAACGGCCGGCCACAGGGCTGGGAACAATGGAAAGTCTCTTCCTAGTATCACTTTATAGTGCATGCTGGTGGTTACGGCCACCTCATGGATCTGCCTGCTGGCACACGTGATTAGGTACACCAGAGCAGTGGGGTACTCTTTTAAATCCCCATGTATGCTGAGTACCCCGACTTTCCATCCTGTAAACTCAGTGGGTTGCACCAGGAAGTCCAGCAGAGCCACCACGGGAGTGACTCCCACATCTGTAGTGTCCCACTAGGTAGGGGTGGGCACTACACAAGGGTCAATTGGGTCACGTGTTACTCCTACGGGACAGTAATATTATATTTGACCATGTATGTTAATGTATTTTCTGTGTGTTTTTGTATGCAATGTTTTCCCCTGTGTCATGCATAGCAGGCCTATGAGGGTGTAGTTAGGCATCCTAGACACTAGAGGGAGATAGGGAGCCCCTAGTATAAATGTTCAGGCCCAGACAGGGAGGGGTCAGAAGTCTGTAGTCAGGAGTCTGTGGAGACAGAAGTTAGAGGGCACCAGCCAGAGATATGCTGAGGGCCTCCTCCTGACATGCAGCTGGATAGTCCAGGCTGCTAGTTGCTACCAGGAGGCTAGCGAAGAATTATAGCATGCCTGTTGGTAAAGTGAGCCACAGTTAGCTCAGAAGATAACCCCAGTAGTAGGAATGAACCTCCTGGGAGAAACCTGCAACTTCCCTCACAACAGGAACAATACAACCAGCTCAGATAAGTAACCTGATGGGCAGAAGTACTATAAAGTAAGAAGCAAGGGTCAATACGGGAGGAAGATTTATTACCAAGGATTAAAGCCAGCATTTAGGCATCCGGGCCTTGGGATCCAGCCAGCTAGAATAGCTGAGGGGATAAAGCAGCCTTGTCTGTGAAGCATTAACTGTTTACCCTCCAAGTATCTTGCAAGATTGTTACCTGCCATATTAAGAAGTAAACCTGTTTGTGAATGATATGATTCAAGGGACTGCATAACCAACTGTCTGTATAAAGTTTGGACTGTTTTCCAAGTAAAGCAACGTTTGGTTCACCATATCATCTGTGTACCTCAATTACTGCTCCTAGAAACCGGTGTGCCACCGTTACAGGCACTGGCGTCACGATCCTTAAAGGGACCTTGCCCCAGGCACTCAAAACACCCGCAACATCCAGGGCACCTCATCCACCATCAGGCCTGGTCCCTACATACAGAGTGTGCCCCAGAGGAACTTGTGTCTACCTCTCCTTCACTGCCGCATGCCTGCCCAGGGTCCTCCAAAAAGTGAGTAACCCTCAATTGCCCATAACCGTGACCTCACTAATCGCAATACCCTGCAGGTCTGGCGTGCTGCACATCCACCTGACACAAAGGTTTGACCTTACCTGACTGCTAATTAGTCCAGCAGCACACACTGGGAGGAAAATACCTGCCTCCACATGCAATTCCCTTTACTATGTCACAGTACCTACAGTCGTGGCCAAAAGTTTTGAGAATTACATACAGTTGCAAGAAAAAGTATGTGAACCCTTTGGAATGATATGGATTTCTGCACAAATTGGTCATAAAATATGATCTGATCTTCATCTAAGTCACAACAATAGACAATCACAGTCTTCTTAAACTATTAACACACAAAGAATTAAATGTTACCATGTTTTTATTGAACACACCATGTAAACATTCACAGTGCAGATGGAAAAGGTATGTGAACCCTTGAATTTAATAACTGGTTGAACCTCCTTTGTCAGCAATAACTTCAACCAAACGTTTCCTGTAGTTGCAGATCAGACGTGCACAACAGTCAGGAGTAATTCTTGACCATTCCTCTTTGCAGAACTGTTTCAGTTCAGCAATATTCTTGGGAGGTCTGGTGTGAATCGCTTTCTTGAGGTCATGCCACAGCATCTCAATTGGGATGAGGTCAGGACTCTGACTGGGCCACTCCAGAAGGCATATTTTCTTCTGTTTAAGCCATTCTGTTGTTGATTTACTTCTATGCTTTGGGTCGTTGTCCTGTTGCAACACCCATCTTCTGTTGGGCTTCAGCTGGTGGACAGATGGCCTTAAGTTCTGCAATATGTATTGATAAACTTGGGAATTCATTTTTCCTTCGATGATAGCAATCCGTCCAGGCCCTGATGCAGCAAAGCAGCCCCAAACCATGATGCCCCCACCACATACTTCACAGTTGGGATGAAGTTTTGATGTTGGTGTGCTGTGCCTCTTTTTCTCCACACATAGTGTTGTGTGTTTCTTCCAAACAACTCAACTTTGGTTTAATCTGTCCACAGAATATTTTGCCAGTACTGCTGTGGAACATCCAGGTGCTCTTGTGCAAACTGTAAACGTGCAGCAATGTTTTTTTTGGACAGCAGTGGCTTCCTCTGTGGTATCCTCCCATGAAATCTATTCTTGTTTAGTGTTTTATGTATCGTAGATTCGCTAACAGGGATATTAGCATATCCAAGACACTCTAGGATTCTTCTTCACCTCATTGAGCAGTCTGCGCTGTGCTCTTGCAGTCATCTTTACAGGGCGGCCACTCCTAGGGAGAGTAGCAGCCGTGCTGAACTTTCTCCATTTATAGACAATTTGTCTTACCGTGGACTGATGAACAGCAAGGCTTTTGGAGATACTTTTATAACCCTTTCCAGCTTTATGCAAGTCAACAATTCTTAATCGTAGGTCTTCTGAGAGCTCTTTTGTGCAAAGCATCATTAACATTAGGCAATGCTTCTTGTGAAAAGCAAACCCAGAACTTGTGTGTATTTTTTATAGGGCAGGGCAGCTGTAACCAACACCTCCAATCTCATTTCATTGATTGGACTCTAGTTGGCTGACACCTCATTACATTTAGCTCTTGGAGATGTCATTAGTCTAGGGGTTCACATACTTTTTCCACCTGCACTGTGAATGTTTACATGGTGTGTTCAATAAAAACATGGTAACATTTAATTCTTTGTGTGTTATTAGTTTAAGCAGACTGTGATTGTCTATTGTTGTGACTTAGATTAAGATCAGATCACATTTTATGACCAATTTGTGCAGAAATCCATATCATTCCAAAGGGTTCACATACTTTTTCTTGCAACTGTAAATATTGGAAATTGGAAAAGTTGCTGCTTAAGTTTTTATAATAGCAATTTGCATATACTCCAGAATGTTATGAAGAGTGATCAGATGAATTGCATAGTCCTTTTTTGCCATGCAAATTAACTTAATCCCAAAAAAACCTTTCCACTGCATTTTATTGCTGTCATTAAAGGACCTGCTGAGATCATTTCAGTAATCGTCTTGTTAACTCAGGTGAGAATGTTGATGAGCACAAGGCTGGAGATCATTATGTCAGGCTGATTGGGTTAAAATGGCAGACTTGACATGTTAAAAGGAGGGTGATGCTTGAAATCATTGTTCTTCCATTGTTAACCATGGTGACCTGCAAAGAAACGCGTGCAGCCATCATTGCGTTGCATAAAAATGGCTTCACAGGCAAGGATATTGTGGCTACTAAGATTGCACCTCAATCAACAATTTATAGGATCATCAAGAACTTCAAGGAAAAAGGTTCGATTCTTGTTAAGAAGGCTTCAGGGCGTCCAAGAAAGTCCAGCAAGCGCCAGGATCGTCTCCTAAAGAGGATTCAGCTGCGGGATCGGAGTGCCACCAGTGCAGAGCTTGCTCAGGAATGGCAGCAGGCAGGTGTGAGCGCATCTGCACCCACAGTGAGGCGAAGACTTTTGGAAGATGGCCTGGTGTCACGAAGGGCAGCAAAGAAGCCACTTCTCTCCAAAAAAAACATCAGGGACAGAATGATCTTCTGCAGAAAGTATGGGGAATGGACTGCTGAGGACTGGGGCAAAGTCATATTCTCCGATGAAGCCTCTTTCCGATTGTTTGGGGCATCTGGAAAAAGGCTTGTCCGGAGAAGAAAAGGTGAGCGCTACCATCAGTCCTGTGTCCTGCCAACAGTAAAGCATCCTGAGACCATTCATGTGTGGGGTTGCTTCTCATCCAAGGGAGTGGGCTCACTCACAATTTTGCCCAAAAACACAGCCATGAATAAATAATGATACCAAAACACCCTCCAACAGCAACTTCTTCCAACAATCCAACAACAGTTTGGTGAAGAACAATGCATTTTTCAGCACGATGGAGCACCGTGCCATAAGGCAAAAGTGATAACTAAGTGGCTCGGGGACCAAAACGTTGACATTTTGGGTCCATGGCCTGGAAACTCCCCAGATGTTAATCCCATTGAGAACTTGTGGTCAATCCTCAAGAGGCGGGTGGACCAACAAAAACCCACTAATTCTGACAAACTCCAAGAAGTGATTATGAAAGAATGGGTTGCTATCAGTCAGGAATTGGCCCAGAAGTAGATTGAGAGCATGCCCAGTCGAATTGCAGAGGTCTTAAAGAAGAAGGGCCAACACTGCAAATACTGACTCTTTGCATAAATGTCATGTAATTGTCGATAAAAGCCTTTAAAACGTATGAAGTGCGTGTAATTATATTTCACTACATCACAGAAACAACTGAAACAAAGATCTAATGTCCTTGTGGAGTTAAATGCAACACCCCCCAGATGTATATAAATGGGCAGTCAATAACTGGTTAACGTTGCCCACTTTAATGAAGGCATTCTTCATAAGACAATTAACGCGATCATCTAGTTCAAGTAGAATTGCCTCTCCACTCATTTTAAGGGTCCCCGCAGGGGATTACAATAAAGTAATATGATAATATATTGTAAGATTACAATATAGTCACATACAGCATGCAAAGAGCATGTAGTATTGAATAGTGATGAGCGGGAGGTGCCATATTCGATTTCGCGATATTTCGCGAATATTCGCATGAATATTCGTGTTATATTCGTCGAAATCGAATATTCGCAATTATTCCAATTATCGCGAAATTATTTTTTCGCATATTGCGAAAATTTATCTTGATAGTATAAGGCAACGTTCCTATGCTAATGACTATGGCTAGGCTAATATGTGTATTTTACGAAATTTCGTAATATTGCTCTAACTTCGTCTCTTAGAATATTACGAATATTCTAAAAGACGAAGTTAGAGCAATATTAAGAACATTTGCAAAAGTCGAAATTGCGATGCGAGTAATAGAACACGAAATAGTCGCATGAAGATTTAAACTTAGCACTGCTATATTCCATATTCTAGCCTAATATGGAATATAGCTGTGCTAAGTTAGCACTGCTATATTCCATATTAGGCTAGAATATGGAATATAGCTGTGCTAAGTTGAAATCTTCATGCGACTATTTCGTGTTATATTACTCGCATCGCAATTTCGACTTTTGCAAATGTTCTTAATATTGCTCTAACTTCGTCTTTTAGAATATTCGTAATATTCTAAAAGACGAAGTTAGAGCAATATTACGAAATTTCGTAAAATACACATAGATTGTATTTAAGCTAATATACTGCTATAGTAATAATTTTTAATAGTGTACATATTTTACAAAACTTAGGTTCAGAAGAGGCAAAAAAAAATTACAGGAAAAAAAAGGGATTATAGCACTATATTAGCTAAATTACAATCTATATGTGTATTTTACGAAATTTCTTAATATTGCTCTAACTTCGTCTTTTAGAATATTCGTAATATTCTAAGAGACGAAGTTAGAGCAATATTACGAAATTTCTAAAAGACGAAGTTAGAGCAATATTAAGAACATTTGCAAAAGTCGAAATTGCGATGCGACTAATATAACACGAAATATTCGCATGAAGATTTCAACTTAGCACTGCTATACTCCATATTCTAGCCTAATATGGAATATAGCAGTGCTAACTTAGCACAGCTATATTCCATATTAGGCTAGAATATGGAGTATAGCAGTGCTAAGTTGAAATCTTCATGCGAATATTTCGTGTTATATTACTCGCATCGCAATTGCGACTATTGCGAAATTTCGTAAAATACACATATAGATTAGATTGTAATTTAGCTAATATGAAATATAGCAGTAAGTTGAAAACGCCACTGACTGGAGCAGCCAGGAAGCCAGGAATCCAAAGGACAGGTAAGAACAATTTTAGGGAAGTGGGAAAGAAAAAAATATAATAAAAAAAAAAAGAAAAAAACGAATATTCGATTTCGCGAATATATAGAACGATATTCTAAATATTCGCGAAATCTCGAAATTGCGATATTCGAGAAAAAAATTCGCAATTCGAATATTCGCGCTCAACACTAGTATTGAACATGGTAAACAACTAATTCGAATGCGAGCAGTCATATTCCAGAGATATGTGTCCTTGTCTTCTTGGAATGTGGGGGTGTTGATGGCAGGCTCGACGGGTCCTCAAGATATGAGATCTTCTTGTTAAAAAAGTTTTTATGCGGATATAAGTATAATTTTCTCAAGCACAACAGAATATATTATTAATATGAATGAAATTAGATTACAGGCAGGCAGGGTATTAGAAATAATTTATTTCTTTAACGTTTTTCACCATTTTGATCATTACATTATCACACATATGTATTTCTCATTGATTTATTAGCTAACTATCTATTCTACCTGTCTAGAAAAGGCCCCTTAGACTGCCTGTACTGCATGAAGTATACAGATAAGCTGCATAGATCATGGGATGTTAGACATCCATTCCTGGCCGCCTCATAGTAGCCATTTCATCTGAACATTCACACATCTTTATGGAGTTGTTGACAACACACACACACATAATTATCTACCTAAAAAGATGACGACAGCCAGCTAGAGGTGCAGTCCAACACAAGGACCACCCCGGAGTAATCCCCGGTGAAATCACGCTTTTAGGGCATTGACTCTTCTTTTAGGAGTGGTGCTCAAACTGCTAGGGTGCATCTGTGGGACCCTCTTTCAGAGATGATGTCCTCCACTCGACTCTCAAAAAGCTGAGGGGTCTTCAGGAGAGGTGGGCAGTCGAGCTGGGCTATCAGACGGTCAACTCTGTAGCTGTGATATCATCCTTCATACAAAATGACATGTCCACGCCCTTAACTAGGAATATAACATATTAATCATTTCCAGGTAATTACTGAATGTTATATCAATAGAGGAGAAGCAGGAAAGTGGAAAAAAAAACAGACATGAGCCAAAACCCTGATAATGATTGCTACAAGAAATCAGAGTTACTTCTTTCCTTTCACATTTTCTCCTCTTTTGATCATTACATTATCACTCATATATGCATTTCTCATTGATTTGTTAGCTAACTATCTGTCCTAGCTGTCTATAAAAAGGCCCCTTAAATTGCATGTACTGCATGAAGTATCTAGATAAGCTGTATACATCATGGAATTTTAGATATCCCTTCCTGACCACCTCATAGTTGCCATTTCATCTGAACATTCCCGCTTCTTTATGGGGTTATTGACAGCACTCACTTCATTATCTAGCTAAAAGGACGACGACAGCCAGCCAGAGGTGCATCCCAACACAAGGACCACCCTGGAGTAATCCCCGGTGAAATCACGCTTTTAGGGCATTGACTCTTCTTGTAAGAGTGGTGCTCAAACTGCTAGGGTGCATCTGTGGGACCCTCTTTCAGAGATAATGTCCTCCACCCGACTCTCAAAAAGCTGAGGGGTCTTCAGGAGAGGTGGGCAGTCGAGCTGGGCTATCAGACGGTCAACTCTGTAGCTGTGATGTCATCCTTCCTACAAAATGGACATATCCAGCCCTCAACTAGGAATATAACATATTAATCATTTCCAGTCAATAATTGAATGTTATATCAATAGAGGAGAAGCAGGAAAGTGGAAAGAAACCAGACATGAACCAAAACTCTGATAATGATTGATACAAGAAATCAGAGTTAATTCTTTCCTGCCACATTTTCTCCTCTTTTTATCATTACATTATCACTCATATATGCATTTCTCATTTGTTAGCTATCTTTCCTACCTGTCCATAAATGGCCACTTAGACTTCCCGTACTGCATGAAGTATCCAGATAAGCTGCATAGATCATGGGATGCTAGACATCCATTCCTGGTTGTCTGATAGTAGCTAGCCATTTCATCGAAACATTCACAAATCTTTATGGGGTTATTGACAGCACACACCTACATCATTATCTTATAGAATGATGATAGCCAGAGGTGCATCCCAACACAAGTACCACCCTGGAGTAATTCCCCAGTGAAATCACTCAGGGCATTGACTCTTGTAGGAGTGGTGCTCAAACTGCTAGGATGCATCTGTGGGACCCTCTTTCAGAGATGATGTCCTCCATTCGACTGAGGGGTCTTCAGGAGAGGTGGGCAGTCGAGCTAGGCTATCAGACTGTCAACTCTGTAGCTGTGATGTCATCCTTCCTACAAAATGGACATGTGCACACCTGCAAGGAAGAATACAACATATAAATCATTTCCAGGCAATTATGGAGGCAACAGAGTAATATAAAATTTTATGTTAACTAGAAATAAACCAAAACCCTGATAACAATTGATGCAAGAAATTATTTCAACTTCTAGAAAAATGGTCTCCAACCTCTGGCTCAGCAAGTGCTGCTGCAGAAATACAACTCCCATCATCCCATAATAGCCAGAAACTGTCAGAACATGTTTGGAGTTGTTCTGACAGTTGTTTTAAAATAACGAACCACCAGCCATATAACACATTATATTTATAAATATAATGTGTTAAATGGCTTCTGTGCTCTCTGCTGAGTCCTTTTCATCGGTTTGTCCCAGCAGAGAGCACAGATCACAGTGAGTACACCAAACACTACATATTTAGCCCCAGATAACCCCCCCATCACCCCCAATTAACCCCTTGATCACCCCTGTCAATCACTAGTGAAAGGGAAAAAAGTGATCAGTGTAAACTGTCACTTTTTTTCCCCACCAGTATTGACTGTTACGTTTAGGTTAGTTTAGGCCCCTTTGGTAGGTAGTTAGCTTCAGTTAGCGCCCAGCCCACCGCACCGCAGTCACTGATTCATTACAATCAGATCTATAATAGTATTAGTGTCACCTTAGCTCGCCTTCCACCCAAAACGCAGTGTTTGCCCGATTAGGCCTGATCGGTCGCCCACACGTGCGTTCACCCACGCCCGCCCCGCCGCAGTGACAAAATATATATATTTTTTTTATCACTGCACAATCACTACACAAGCGCTACAGCGATAAAAAAATCTATTTTGATATTTTTTATCAATCGCAGTGGCTTCTTGTACTTCGCTAGCCTCCCATTTGTAAGACAGGCTTGCTTTTTTTCTTGGGTAGTCTCAGGGAATACCCCCTAAATTTAGTTGACCAAATGGCAAGGAAGGGGTATTCTTCTGAAGAGGCCTACAGGCTTCTGACCCAGTCGGATGAGGAATGGGAACCCTCATCTGACGAATCCAGCGGGTCAGAATACGAACCTGTAGAAAGCAGTGGCAGTCTGACCCAAAGTTCGGACGATGAGGTTGAGGTCCCTGATACCACCAGGCGTACCCGGCCCCGTGTTGCTAGACCACAGGTTACGCAGGATCCGCTTCAAGGGCAGCAGAGTGGGGCTGGAGCTGTCGGATTACGTGGTGAGGCACACACCAGCAGCGCAGCCCATCCTGGACCTAGTACCAGCACTGCCGTAGAACATGGTGAAGTGGCGAGCACCAGAAGGGCAGTTGAAGGTGGCATGTGCAGTAGTTCCCCCGTCGCAGCCACCGCACAGACAGGCCCGTAGAGCCCCTAGAGTCCCTGAGGTGCTGGCAAACCCTGATTGGCAGCCCCCATCTTCAGCCGCACCAGTAGTTCCCCCTTTCACCGCCCAGTCTGGAGTTCGGGTTGAGACAGCTCAGATCGGATCGGCACTGGGGTTTTTTGAGCTGTTCTTCACTGCGGAGCTCTTTGACTTAGTCGTGGCAGAAACAAACCGGTATGCCACTCAATTTATAGCCGCCAACCCGGGAAGCTTTTATGCCCAGTCTTTCCGGTGGAAACCCGTCCAAGTTTCCGAACTTAAGACTTTTCTGGGCCTTCTCCTCAACATGGGCCTGACAAAAAAGCATGAATTGCGGTCATATTGGTCCACGAACCCAATTCATCACATGCCCATGTTCTCTGCTGCCATGTCCAGGACACGATTTGAGACCATCCTGCATTTCCTGCACTTTAGTGATAACAGCACCTCTCGTCCCAGAGGCCACCCAGCTTTTGACCGCCTCCACAAAATTCGGCCCCTCATAGACCACTTTAACACCAAATTTGCAGATTTGTATACCCCTGAGCAAAACATCTGCATAGACGAGTCCCTGATACATTTTACCGGGCGCCTTGGCTTCAAACAATACATCCCAAGCAAGCGCCCCCGGTATGGGGTCAAATTGTATAAGCTCTGTGAAAGGGCCACAGGCTATACGCACAAATTTCGTGTCTATGAGGGTAAAGATCAGACCCTGGAGTCGGTCGGTTGCCCTGACTACCTGGGGAGCAGTGGGAAGACAGTCTGAGACTTTGTGTCACCCTTATTTGGCAAGGGGTACCACCTTTATGTGGACAATTTCTACACAAGTGTGCCCCTCTTCAGGCATTTGTTTCTAGAACAGATTGGCTGCTGTGGCACCGCGCGACCTAGTCGCCGGGGCTTCCGCCAACGACTCGTTACCACCCGTCTTGCAAGGGGGGAGAGGGCTGCCTTGTGTAACGAAGAACTGCTCGCGGTGAAATGGAGAGACAAGAGTGACGTTTACATGCTCTCCTCCATTCACGCAGACACGACAATCCAAATTGAACGGGCAACCAGTGTTATTGAAAAGCCCCTCTCGGTCCACGACTATAATTTGCTCATGGGAGGGGTGGACTTCAATGACCAGATGTTTGCTCCTTATTTACTCTCCCACAGGACCAGACGCTGGTATAAGAAGGTGTCTGTATACCTAATTCAATTGGCTATGTACAATAGTTTTGTTCTCTACAGTAAGGCTGGGAGAACAGGATCCTTCCTCAAATTTCAGGAAGAGATCATCGAGAACCTCCTGTATCCAGGAGGTTCCGTGGCCCCAAGCACCAGTGTAGTGAGCCGTCTACACGAGCGACATTTCCCCAATGTCGTTGCTGGTACCTCACACCAAGCGTCACCCCGAAAAAGATGTCATGTCTGTAGCAGGAGTGGAATAAGGTGTGACACCCGCTATTTCTGTCCTGACTGCCCTGACCACCCTGCCCTATGCTTAGGGGAGTGTTTCTGGAAGTACCACACACAGGTACACTTAGTATAGGGATTGCGTGACACAGGACAGGCACACAGGGGTCTTAGGGCCCTTTCACACAGAGCTGCTGCAAATCTCTCCTTTCACCTAGGACAAAGTGCATAATGTACTTCGCCACATCTCTGGGCGATTTGCGCTTTGCACATTGTCCCATGGGGAAGGAGAGGTTTGACCTCTAAATGTCACGACCCATGGTCATGGTCGTGACTCTTTGAGTCCGCTTGCAGTTGTCAGCGGTCATTTGGTTGTTCACCGCAGCTGTGAGTGTTTTGCCTCACGTGTGGTTGCCGCTGGCAACATTGTGTTCTTGGCAGTGTAGCAGCCTGAGCTTGTTGCTGGGCTGCTCACTGTCTATGCATGCGATTGCCTATGGCAATTTGTGTTTATATGTTGCCTCACGTGTGGTTGCCGCTGGCAACATGGTTGGTACTTGGCAGTGTGGCAGTCTGAGCTGTTGCTGGGCAGCCTGCTGTCAAGTGCATGCGGTTACACCTGGTTGGGTGTGTGTGTAGGTATGCACTTTGTATGTCTGTTTGTTGTGCACGAGGTTATGTTTGTGTGCACTGTGACGCCTCCCTTCACTTGTGGTTGTCCGCGGCAACGTCTGGTGTTGTGTGCATGTGGTGGCAGTGTCTCGGCCTGCTGGCTGTTCCTCAGGACATGGTTTCCACGCATGCCGTTGCCGGCGGTAACAGGTGAGTGTGTTGGTGTGCGTTTCCCTTTAAGTGGCTGTCTTCCCTTCCCTGGTGTGAGAAGGGTTAATTCCCTTCTGTGTGTGAACACTGGGTGTGTCTTAGTATGGGTGTGGCTACTTTGGGCTATATATCCTCAGTTGAGACCTGAGGTCTGAGGGGTACTCCAGCCTTGTTTGTAAGCTGGAGGCACCCTCCTGGTTCCTTATACCATCTGCCAGTAAGGGCCACCCTTGTGGTCATAAACTTATGTTTAGACATTGATCTTCTTATGTTATGTTATGTCTAGTGGTGTCTCTTTATGTTTATTGCAGCGTATGGTTCCTGGGTTCCTGTGTGATGTTTGGTGTGTGCTGTGTCCATCTATGTTGTTGTGGACTGCAGCACTTGTGCACGGGTTCCAGGCTGTGTGTCTGTGGCAGGTAGGTGTGATACTAGTTTCAACTACCTGCCATTGCCATATGTCTGTATATGTTTCCCTTCTCCTTTATAGCTTGGCCAGTGAGACTCCTGTTGCTCCGTGTCTAGGAGGAACAGGTCGTCTTACCCTGCTCCTAGTCCAGGGCCACCCTGAGGGCTAGTAGGAATTACAGGTTCCGGTGTATGAGCCCTCCCACCATCAGGGTCGGCTCATACGGCTAGGAGACAGGGCCAGAATTAGGGATGTGATAGGACGTGACCTGCTCCCTGATTCCTGTCCTGGCCTAACAGCTATATCTCAGAGAGACCTCGCACGGCTGAGGGTTTACCCTATCCTCAGCCGCAACACTAAAGGTTAAAACAAAAAAAAAAAATCACAGGTAAGCAAAAAAGTTAATGTTCCAAAAGTTCAATAAAGTTTATAAAAGTTAATGTTCTGTTTCAAATGTTATATAAAGTTAATGTTAATAAATTTATTGCGTTGCGGCCTGTTTTTTTTTTTTTTTTTTTTTTTTTACCTTCTAGGTGGACCAAGCGATCAACCAGCTGCAGCACTGATGTGCGTTCTGACAAGCATTGCGCTGCTGTCAGATTACACAAAAGATGGTGTATGCGGCGCTGCAAGATGAAATTTCTCGCTGCAAGATGAGATTTCTCCTCTGCAGTAAAAAAGATACGTTTGCCGAGGATTATGAGCTGAGGGGCGGTGTTCATATGCTTTGGAAAACGCTTTGTATATAAAAAAAAAATTATAAAAATTTCGGCAATGATTTATTCATCCACATCGATTGATGTGAATGGAGAAATCGGGTTTGCCAGGGCATACGGGCTGAGTGGGTTTGGATGTTAGGCGGAGCTCCTATGTCCTGGTAGACGCCTTTCCCCTCTTTTTTTTTTTTTGCACATTTTTTGGCAGAGATTTTTTCATCCACATTGATCGATGCGAATGAAGAAATCTGTGCCGTCCATTTTTTCTTTCAGCCCAGAGGCTGAACTGAAAAAAATAACTCATTACCCGTATGCTCAATATAAGGAGAATAGCAGAAACTCCTAATGCTGGCCATACATGTAATGATTGTGGAGACCCTCAAATGCCAGGGCAGTACAAACACCCCATTTTGGAAAGAAGACACCCCAAGGTATTCGCTGAGGGGCATATTGAGTCCATGAAAGATTGAACTTTTTGTCCCAAGTTAGTGGAAAGGGAGACTTTGTGAGAAAAAATAAATAAAAATCAATTGCGCCAAAAAAATAAATATTCTAGGAACTCGCCATGCCCCTCATGGAATACCTTGGGGTGTCTTCTTTCCAAAATGGGGTCACATGTGGGGTATTTATACTGCCCTGGCATTTTAGGGGCCCTAAAACGTGAGAAGAAGTCTGGAATCCAAATGTCTAAAAATGCCCTCCTAAAAGGTACTCATTGGAATTTGGGCCCCTTTGCGCACCTAGGCTGCAAAAAAAGTGTCACACATGTGGTATCGCCGTACTCAGAAGAAGTAGGGCAATGTGTTTTGGGGTGTATTTTTACATATACCCATGCTGGGTGAGAGAAATATCTCTGTAAATTGAGAACTTTGTTTAAAAAAAATGGGAAAAGTCGTCATTTACAGAGATATTTCTCTCACCCAGCATGGGTATATGTAAAAATACACCCCAAAACACATTGCCCTACTTCTCCTAAGTACGGCGATACCACATGTGTGACACTTTTTTGCAGCCTAGGTGCACAAAGGGGCCCAAATTCTAATGAGTATCTTTAGGATTTCACAGGGCATTTTTTACGCATTTGGATTCCATACTACTTCTCACGCTTTAGGGCCCCTAAAATGCCAGGGCAGTATAAATACCCCACAAGTGACCCCATTTTGGAAGAAGACACCCCAAGGTATTTCATGAGGGGCATGGTGAGTTCATGTAAAATTTTATTTTTGGTCACAAGTTAGTGGAATATGAGACTTTGTAAGAAAAATAAATAAAAAATCATCATTTTCCGCTAACTTGTGGCAAAAAAAAAATATTCTAGGAACTCACCATGCCCCTCACGGAATACCTTGGGGTGTCTTCTTTCCAAAATGGGGTCACTTGTGGGGTATTTATACTGCCCTGGCATTTTAGGGGCCCTAAAGCGTGAGAAATAGTTTGTAATCCAAATGCGTAAAGAATGCCCTGTGAAATCCTAAAGATACTCATTGGAATTTGGACCCCTTTGTGCACCTAGGCTGCAAAAAAGTGTCACACATGTGGTATCGGCGTACTCAGGAGAACTAGGGCAATGTGTTTTGGGGTGTATTTTTACATATACCCATGCTGGGTGAGAGAAATATCTCTGTAAATTGAGAACTTTGTATAAAAAAAAATGGGAAAAGTTGTCATTTACAGAGATATTTCTCTCACCCAGCATGGGTATATGTAAAAAATACACCCCAAAACACATTGCCCTACTTCTTCTGAGTACGGCGATACCACGTGTGACACTTTTTTGCAGCCTAGGTGCGCAAAGGGGCCTAAATTCCAATGAGTACTTTTAGGATTTCACAGGGCATTTTTTACGCATTTGGATTCCAAACTACTTCTCAGGGCAGTATAAATACCCCACAAGTGACCCCATTTTGGAAAGAAGACACCCCAAGGTATTTCGTGAGGGGCATGGCGAGTTCATGTAAAATTTTATTTTTTGTCACAAGTTAGTGGAATATGAGACATTCTAAGAAAAAAAAAATATTCAATTTCCGCTAACTTGTGACAAAAAATAAAAACTTCCATGAACTCACTATGCCCATCAGCGAATACCTTAGGGTGTCTACTTTCCGAAATGGGGTCATTTGTGTGGTGTTTTTACTGTCTGGGCATTGTAGAACCTCAGGAAACATGACAGGTGCTCAGAAAGTCAAAGTGCGTAAATAAATTTTTTTGCACCATAGTTTGCAAACGCTATAACTTTTACCCAAACCAATAAATATACACTTATTGCATTTTTTTTTTTATCAGAGACATGTAGAACAATAAATTTAGAGAAAAATTAATATAGAAATGTAGTTTTATTTGAACATTTTTACAACAGACTGTGAAAAATGTCATTTTTTTGCAAAAATTTCGGTCAATTTTTATTAATATCAAAAAAAGTTAAAATGTCAGCAGCAATGAAATACCACCAAATGAAAGCTCTATTAGTGAGAAGAAAAAGAGGTAAAATTATTTTGGGTGGTAAGTTGTATGACCGAGCAATAAACCGTGAAAGTAGTGTAGTGCAGAATTGTAAAAAGTGGTCTGGTCATTAAAGGGGTTTAAGCTAGGGGGGCTGACGTGGTTAATAATGGGTACGTTGTGAGAGTCACCCACAATAAATATCATCCATAACCCCAATTGTAGTATCAAAAAACTGATTTTACTGATTCATGACCATACCCAAAAACAGGACATTGAGATAACCCATAATTCCCAACATATCTTCTTTGGTGTTCTATATCATCAATCTCAGTGAATTGAAGATAGGACAGTTAGCAGTAAAATAGGGCGGATAGAGACCAGTAAGGTAGGGTAATAACCAGTAAGTTAGGACAGTGACCAGTAATATATGGAAGTGAATTGTAAGATAAGGCAGTGATCTGTAAATTAGGGTGGGAAGTGACCAGTACGATGAAGGGGGCAGTGAATAGATGAACCAAAGGCACTGGAACCTTATTGGCTGCTATGAACAGCTCCACTCGTCTTATGCAGAGGTTTAGATGAACCTCTTCATCCACATAAATCATCCCATACAGTTCCCTGGTCCAGTAATGTCTGACTGAGAACTTACCATGATCTAAAGAGGGGTCGCAGACTTCACTACAGACACACGGATGCTTCTCTCTTGCAGACAGAGGGGGTGATGCAGCAAAGCTGGGAGACATCTTCCTCCTCCTGCAGCCGGCAACCAGGAATGACAGTTTGTAACAGCAATTATCATTCATGTTTCTGAGGGGAAGTGCTGATTGGTTGATCAGATTCTAATCCACCAATCAGCAGCTTTCTGTTCTCTACAGCCTGGGACTGGAGGAGCACACAACAGCCCGAGCCCTGAGTGCAGCACAACCGATGTGTGCGACTGCGAGGTGGACTGCATTTTCTTGATTTACCCCCATAGCAAAGTGTTGGTAGGGTTGATGCAAATTACATTTCCCATTAGTGTCCATACTTTTGCTCTTTTTCCCCTGAAATACCTCAACTTTTTTGTTTATAGCAAGGTACATATGGTTAAAGGAAAACATTTTTTTTTTATTTCACTATGCCGTAAATAAGCATTATTATTAATCCCACTAGATGGATTTTATCCCGTTCCTGTTATTTTTCACCTTCCTGATAGAGCCTAGTTTAAAAAAATCTGTAACGTTGGGATGCTTTAATTATCCAAGCCATTAAAGGGTTTCTACCACCACATTTTGACCTAATTAGCTGTCAGACACTAGCGATCTGCTGTACCTAACCATGCTATTGTAATTCCTTTCTCTGCAGTGGTTACCCTAAAAACGTAGTTTTATTGGTATGCAAATGAGCCTCTAGGTGCTATGGGGGCGTCTTTTCAGCACCTAGAGGCTCCGTCCACTCACCATTTCTGCCGCCCAGCGTGCTCCAGCCCGCCCCTCTCCTCTAGATTGACAGCCTACTTCTCTCCATCTCGGCCGAATTCTCGTGCCTGCGCCTTGTGCTTCTGTATTCGGCGCAGGCGCAGTGACTGTCTCCCTGCGCCGGCATCTTCACTGCGCCTGCGCCGATTACGGCGCAGGGAGCAGTCCAACAGTCACTGCGCCGAATACAGAAGCACACGGCGCAGGCGCGAGTAGGCTGTCAATCTAGAGCAGAGGGGCGGGCTGGAGCACGCTGGGCGGCAGAAATGGTGAGTGGTAGGTGCTGAAAAGATGCCACCATAGCACCTAGAGGCTCATTTGCATACCAATAAAACTATGTTTTTAGGGTAACCGCTGCAGAGAAAGGAATTACAATAGCATGGTTAGGTACAGCAGACACTAGCAGATCGCTAGTGTCTGACCGCTAATTAGGTCAAAATGTGGTGGTAGAAACCTTTTAAGAGACTCTTTTTCTAAATTTTCTAAATTTTTATTTCTCTGCTTTTGTATTTAACTTTGCCATTTTCTTTAGTTTTTAATCTTCTCTAAGTAAATGACAATAATTATTGACTAATTCTTCAACCCTACCCGACATATTGACCATTTACTCCTCCCCCCCTCCCTAACAGACACATCTTCCAATTATTTAGTACATGTGTCTTTAAATGCCATAACTTTTCTTTTCCTATTTGGTCATTTAGATAATGTCTACGTTTTTTTAAATGTTTTTTGTGATAAGTGAGACATTTTATGTCGTTTTTATTATTTTTTGTTTTTGGGAAAATGAAGAAAGAAAAAAAAAATAGTCTGTTTTCACATTTTCTTAAGTGTTTCTGTAAGTATTCCCACGGTCCCAACCACCAGAGAGGCTGACACATTTCTTTGTTTGACTCCTGGGTCCCGCCGCCTACTAGGGAAGTGCCACTTTGTCACGCATTTTGCTGCGCCTTTTTGTCAGAGTAGTTCCCACTCAAAGAGGCGACCTTGGTGTGGCTTATGCTTTTTGATCAAAATGTACACTAATCAGGCTCGGACTGGCTCACCGGGAAGCCGGTGAAATGCCCGGTGGGCCCCTTGCCTGTCTGCTTATACTACTGCCAGAGCCACCAGCAGGGGTAGGGCAGTTACTATTCTTTCAGGCACCTGGCTGTTATCAGGGGCTGGACTGCAGCACTGGCACACATAGCATTTTACTTCGGTGAAAGGGACAGCACAATACCTTGCAGCACTTGTTCCTTTCTCCAAAGTAAACTTCACCGACCCGACATGAGCAGACAGCTCCCCCCCCCCCTTCCTCTCTGCAGTGTGAGATTCCATCCTGTGTGAGGAGGGGGCGGAGCCAGAGGAGCCGACAGCCGAGGCAGGCAGCAGCAGGAGATGGAGACGCTGCTCTCTCTGTGTCACTGTGCCTCCCTCCAGTATAAAGTTCAGTCCTCTTCTCTGGTCCCACTACTCCACACAGCAGCACTGGGGTAAGTTACTGTGGGAGGGAAGTGGGAAGTTAGGAGAGTCCTGAAGCTGCTGCCCCAGCACATCTTGTGTCCCCCTGTTGTTCCAGCCCCTCACAGACCTTTGCCCACCAACTATCTCACCTATACTTTATACAGAGCAAGTGATGTCTCCCAGTGTCCCCCTCTTCCCTCTCATCAGTGGCATTTCACACTTTCCCAGCCCCTCACCCCCACATAATATGTAATGTCTCTGGAGCAGTGGCGTACACACAATCCATGGGGCCCCGGTGCAAAACTGAACCATGGGCCCCCCCCCCCCAACCTCCCTCCACCAGCAGCAGAGTTAGGCTACTTTCACACCTACGTTAGGTGCGGATCCGTCTTGTATCTGCACAGACGGATCCGCACCTATAATGCAAACGCTTGTATCCGTTCAGAACGGATCCGTTTGCATTACCACGAACAAAAAAACCAAGATAATGCAAACGGATCCGTTTTGACTTACACTAAACGTCAATGGGAGACGGATCCGTTTTCAATTGCACCATATTGTGTCAGTGAAAACGGATCCGTCCTCATTGACTTACATTGTAAGACAGGACGGATCCGTTTGGCTCCGCATGCCAGGCGGACACCAAAACGAATCTGCACAGACGGATCCGCACCTATAATGCAAATGCTTGTATCCATTCAGAACAGATCCGTTTGGCTGCAAGCAGCGTTTTGGTGTCCGCCTCCGGAGCGGAATGGAGGCTGAACGGAGGCAAACTGATGCATTCTGAACGGATCCGCATCCATTCAGAATGCATTGGGGCTGAACTGATCCATTTTGGACCGCTTGTGAGAGCCTTGAAACGGATCTCACAGGCGGACCCAGAAACGCCAGTGTGAAAGTAGCCTAACTCTGCTATATTTCTGTAGCCTGCAACCTCTGACTGCCCAGTTGGGCTGAAACTACTACACCCAGCATGTTCTGGCAGTAATAGTAAATGGATATTGGTGCAATTCTGAGCTACTAGTCTATATAATACATAATATTATATTGTATTATATAGACTAGTAGCTCAGAATTGCACCAATATCCATTTACTATTACTGCCAGAACATGCTGGGTAGTAGTTTTTTTTTTTTTTTTTTCTTCACAAATCTTATCTTCACTTCCGGACCGGCACCGGCTTCTTCACGCTCTCCCGAAAGCTTTTCCGGCGCCTTCTCCCTGCTGCGTCTCGCCGTTGTTGTGCGCCTGCGCAGCCTAGGGAAACGTCATGTCCGGTGCGGCCACCCAACAGGAAATGACTAGCCACGCCGCACCCGCACGGGGAGGAGAATCAGGGGGAGGAGACTCACTCAAGGAGGGTAGGGCTGGCACTGCAGCGCAGAAACGCAACACTGGGCGGCAGGCCCCAGGTCGGCCGCCCGGGTTAAGGCTGTTTCACACGAGCGAGTCCATTGCGGGAATCGCGCTCCGTGTGTGAGTGTGATCCTCCGCTCTGGACTTGCAGGAGCGCACGGCATTATCATGATTTATAATGCTATGTGCCTCTGCTTGACCTTATTTCTACAGAATCATACTGACAGCTTTATGTCGCTATGTCCAGAGCAGAGGTTCACACTCACACACTTGTGAAACACTCACTCGCTCGTGTGAAACAGCCCTTATACAGGCAGGCACAGCACTACTGCAGAGCGGGGCCAGGGGTCCACAGGCAGTTGGGCCCCCTTGAGTGCCGGGCCCGGTCGCAACTGCGACCCCTGCATGTACGCCCCTGCTCTGGAGGTTATATCAGTACTGGAGCGATATAAGAGGAGTGGCTGATATCAGTCACATAGGATGTAATGTCCCTGAAGGTTATATCAGCGTTGGAGCGTTATAAGAGGAGCGGCTGATATCAGTCACATATGATGTAATGTCTCTGGAGGTTACCGTATTTTTCGCCCCATAAGACGCACTCCCCCCCCCCTGTGTCTTATGGGGCGAATGCTGACATTTTTACATCGCAGGCTGCGATGTATGAGCGAGCGGGGAGGGACTGGGAGGAGGAGCTGGGGGCCGGCAATTGCGGCGGGGCGGTGCAGTCACTGTACTCCGGCGCCGCCGCTCCAGTGCTGCAATATTCAAATATAAAATGTCTCATTCAATTAAAAGTGATTAAACATGCCCCCCCCCCCCCACTTTTAATATTACCGTACACCCTAACAGCTTCTGTAGAATGCAGGCCGGGCGGGCGGCATCATAACTCCCTGATGTCACTTGCCTGCGCCACCTACTTTATGAATCAAGCAGGCGGCGCAGGCACGTGACGTCAGTGAGTAACGCGCTGGCCGCCCTGCCTGCCTGCGTAGTACAGAAGCTGTTAGGGTGTACGGTAATATTAGGAGTGAGGGGGCATGTTTAATCACTTTTAATTGAATGAGACATTTTATATTTGTATACTGCAGCACTGGAGCGGTGGGGGGGATCTGTGGATGACAGTTTTATGGGGGACATCTGTGGATGGCACTGTTAAGGGGTGGGGGGTCTGTGGATGGCACTGTTATGGGGTGGGGGGGGGTCTGTGGATGGCACTGTTATGGGGGGGGGGGGGGGGTCTGTGATGGCACATCCATAACAGTGCCATCCACAGATCCCCCATAACAGTGCCATCCACAGATCCCCCATAACAGTGCCATCCACAGATCCCCCATAACAGTGCCATCCACAGATCCCCCCATAACAGTGCGTCATCCACAGATCCCCCCATAAGGCCTCATGCACACGACCGTTGTTGTGTTCCGTTCCGCAAAATGGGGTTCCGTTGTTCCGTTTCCGTTTTTGTTTCCGTGTGTCTTCCTTTATTTTTGGAGGATCACCAGACATGAAGGAAAGTAAAAAAAAATCTAAGTCAAGTTTGCCATGCAAATGATAGGAAAAAAACGGATGCGGACACGTGGACGTGGATTACAATATTGTGTGCCTTCGCGTTTTTTCACGGTCCCATTGACTTGAATGGGTCCGCAAACCGTTTTCCGTGGAAGAAATAGGACAGGTTATATTTTTTTGACGGACTGGAACCACGGATCACGGACACGGATGACAAACGGTGCATTAGCCGAGTTTTCAACAAACCCATTGAAAGTCAATGGGTCCGCAGAAAATCCCGAAAAACTGAACAACGGACACGGAATAAAACAACGGTCGTGTGCATGAGGCCTAACAGTGAATCATCCACTGATCCCCCATAACAGTGCCATCCCCAGATCCCCCCATAAGTGTCCTTCACACATCCCCCCCCATAACAGTCTCCTTCACAGATCCCCAGTAACAGTGCCATCCACAGACCACCATTAGTTCCAAACCCACCAAAAGCACACCTTTTGGTTAAAAATATTTTTTTTCTTATTTTCCTCCCCAAAAACCTAGGTGCGTCTTATGGGCCGGTGGGTCTTATAGGGCGAAAAATACGGTATATCAGTACTAGAGCGTTATAAGAGGAGCGGCTGATATCAGTCACATAGGATGTAATGTCTCTGGAGGTTATATCAGTGCTGGAGCGTTATAAGAGGAGCGGCTGATATCAGTCACATATGACTGTTGATAGGTCATCAGTATCTGATTGGTGGGGGTCTGACACCCGGGACTAGGGATCAACTGATATAGATTTTTTTTAGAGCCGATAACCTGTGAACTTTCAGGCCGATAGCCGATAATTTATGCCAATATTTTGTGCATTTTCACAAATTCCTACACAAATCTGTTGCTAAATGAAGAGATGCCATTATATATCTAAGATTAAATATTTATACTTAATATTTTGGTGTTTTTTTTTAGTTTAATAACTATCTCCCCCTTAGGGGCTAGAACCTGGATCCCTTGTCCTATTCACCCTAATAGAGCTCTATCAGGGTGAATAGGACGTCACACTCTCCCTGCTGCCCTGTGCATAGTACACGTCAGCAGGGAGCTGACTATGGCAGCCAGGGCGTCAGTAGCGTCCTGGCTGCTATGGTACCCGATCAGAGCCCCGCAATTACACGGCTTGGGCTCTGATCAGAAGCTGCCACTGCCACCAATGAACATAACTTGCCCATTAATTAAAATATAGCGACACCTGACCTCTATGAGAGGTAGCTGCGATCCGCGACAGTTAACCCCTCAGGTGCAGCTATATGATTCACCCGCCTCCTATATTTGAATTAATAACTGAGTTAACATCATTGGTGGCGCAATGGCCACAGCCCCTCCCCTCCTCCTCCCCTCTTGCCTCTCACTGGTGGCAGCAGCGGCACAGGGGGGAGGGACTGCTTCCTTCTCCCCTGTGCTGCTGAGGGAACATTGATCGCATTGATAGCAGCGCGATCCATGTTCGCGATTCGTTATCGACATATCGGCAAGGTTAGATGCTGATACCGATAACTTTGAAAACCCTGAATATCGGCCGATAATATCGGTAAATCCGATAATCGGTCGATCCCTACCTGGGACCACTGCCGATCGGCTGTTTGAGAAGGCACCGGGGCTCCTGTGAGCCCTGTGCCCTTCTCTGTGATTTTTCTGGGACATGTGATGTCACGTTCATTGATCAAGTGGCCTAGGAGCAGCTCAGCCGCATAGAAGAGAAAGGGGCTGAGCATGATACCAAGCACAGCCACTATACAATGTACGGCGCTAAGCTTGGTGAGCTGTGAGGAGGCCGGGCACTACTGCCAGCACTTCAATAAACTTATCCTTTTGAATATGCAGGAAACATTTCCTTCACTTTGGATATTGTTTAGGCTGGGGGACTGGGTGGTTCATCTAGGACATGGAAGGTCCACGTGTGACTGCTGTCCAAACTGCTGACTGTACATAACAGATACAGTTATCAACTAAATGAGTTGCTTAAAGGGAGTCTGTCATCACAGTTTCACCTTTTTAACCCTTCCCATAGCTTTTGAGCAGCATTACAGTTGATAAAAACGTTACCTTTATAAGCAATCGTGGACTTATAAAACTGGCAAAAATCATCTTAGTAGGATATGCAAATGAGGGCTCGCAAGTGCCCAGGCGCGGCGTCAACCTCGTAGTTGCCGAGATCCCGCACCTGCGCACTGAGTCCATCGGCTGGCGCATGCACACTGCGATGTCCATTCCTGGTACGGCATCACAGTAATTAATGCGCATGTGCCGGCTAACGGACTCAGTGCGCAGGCGCGGGATCTCTGCAAAAGAAGAAGTAAGAAGATGGGCGGGCAGAGGGAAAGGATGGGCGGGGGGAAGCGGCGATAAGGCAGAGCTGCCTGGGCACCTACGAGGTTGACGCCGCCCCTGGGCACTTGCGAGCCCTCATTTGCACATCCTACTAAGATGATTTTTGCCAGTTTTATAAGTCCACGATTGCTTATAAAGGTAACGTTTTTATCAACTGTAATGCTGCTCGAAAGCTATGGGAAGGGTTAAAAAGGTGAAACTGTGATGACAGACTCCCTTTAAAGAGAAACTATTTGATATAGTGCAGTGCACAATACTGTTCTGTTTAGCATACTGTTTCTGTATTGTGTGCTAAAATGCATACATTCATGTGTGCGAGACTGAAAAATGAACAAGTTATATCTCCAGCTCTAGGCTGGGCCCCCAAAATCTATTCCACTGGTGGGCCCTAGGCACCCCAGTCCGACACTGACACTAATGCCTCTTGTACAGCATGTAGTATGGGGGCTGTACACTTCAATATGGTGCTGAATAGCGAGTTTATTTAGATCAAAGCATAGAATTGTGTATGTGCGATCCAGTTCAGTTTTCTCCCCCTGATTTATTTATTATTTTTGGGAAAATGAAAAAAGAAAAAATAGTCTGTTTTCATATTTTCTTAAGTGTTTCTGTAAGTATTCCCATTTTTTCTTTTCCCCTCTTTAACCCCTTATGGACCGGGATCATTTTCACCTTAACGCTGGGTTCACACCTGAGCGTACCGAAGGAGCGCTCTGTATGCGCGATTTTATCGGGCGTACAGACGCGGCTCCAGCAACTAGCAAACGCCCCAAAGAAGCTCCTGTACTTCTTGGGGCGTAGGGCGTTTTACAGCGCGTTCGTACGCGCTGTAAAACCCTCAGGTAAGAACCATTCCCATAGGGAATCATTGGTTCTTGCCTGTTGAGCATTTTACAGTGCGTAGGAATGCGCTGTAAAACGCTCATGTGTGAACCCAGCCTAAGGACGAGGCCATTTTTTGCAAATCTGACCAGTGTCAATTTATGTGTGAATAACTCTAAAACGCTTTTACTTATCCAGGCCATTCTGAGATAGATTTTTCATCACATATTCTACTTCATGACACTTGTAAAATGGAGTGAAATATATATTTTTTTATTTATACAAATAATCAAAATGTACCAAAAATTTGGAAAAATTAGCTAATTTCCAAATGTCAATTTCTCTACTTCTATAATACATAGTAATACCTCCAAAATAGTTATTAATTTACAATCCCCAGATGTCTACTTTATGTTTGGATAATTTTGGGAATGCCATTTTATTTTTTGGGGACGTTACAAGGCTAAGAAGTTTAGACAGACAATTTCTAAAACCCCCTTTTTCAGGAACAGTTCAGGTCTGAAGTCTCTTTGTGAGACTCACATAATAAAAACCACCCAAAAATGACACCATTTGACAAACTACACCCTCAAGGTATTCAAAACTGATTTTACTAACTTTGTTAACCCTTTAGGTGTTCCACAAGAATTAATGGAAAACTGAGATAGAATTTTAAAATTTCACTTTTTGGGCAGATTTTCCATTTGAATCCATTTTTTCCAGTTACAAAGCAAGGGATAACAGCCAAATAAATATTTATGGCCCCTAATTCTGTAGTTTACAGAAACACCCCATATGTGGTCGTAAACTGCTGTAAAGGGCACACGGCAGGGCGCAGAAGGAAAGGAATGACATATGGTTTTTGGAAGGCAGATTTTGCTGGACTGTTTTTTTTGACACCATGTCCCATTTGAAGCTCCCCTGATGCACCCCTAGAGTAGAAACTCCAAAAAAAGTGATGCCATTTTGGAAACTACGGAATAGGGTGGCAGTTATGTTGGTACTATTTTAGGGTAAATATGATTTTTGGTTGCTCTATATTACACTTTTTGTGAGGCAAAGTAACAAGAAATCGCTGTTTTGGCATCGTTTTTATTTTTTTGTTATTTACAACATTCATCTGACAGGTTAGATCATGTGGTATTTTTATAGAGCAGGTTATTACGGACGCAGCGATACCTAATATGTCTACTTTTTTTTATTTATGTACGTCTTACACAATTATTTCATTTTTGAAACAAAAAAAAAATCATTTTTAGTGTCTCCATTGTCCGAGAGCCATATATTTTTCAGTTTTTGGGCGATAATCTTGAGTAGGGTTTGATTTTTGCGGGATGAGATGACTGTTTTATTGGCACTATTTTGGGGTGCTTATGACTTTTTGATCGCTTGCTATTACACTTTTTGTGATGTAAGGTGACAAAAAAGGCTTTTTTTTTTACACTTTTTTATATTTTTTTATACGGTATTCACCTTAGGGGTTAGTTCATGTGATATTTTTATAGAGCAGGTTATTACGGACGCGGCGATACCCAATATGTGTAGTGCATTTAATTTATTTTTAATCAGTTATAAATCCGTTTTTTTATTTTAAATCTTTTTTCACTTTTTTTTTTGACCCAGACCCACTTGGTTCTTGAAGATCTACTGGGTCTGATGTCTGTATAATACTGTACTGTGTATAATAGTGTACTGTACTGTATTTTCACTTTACACTTCGTCTGATTCTGATCAGCACCATGGAAAGCCAGAAGCCTGTGAAGGCATCCGATTGCCATGGTAACCATCACCCACTGCCACAACAGAGCAGCGGGTGATGGGGAGGGAGGGGGCCCCCTCCCTCTGTGATCCCGTCAAGAATCCGGGGCTGAAATGGCACAGCAGCCCCCGTTGGGAAAGGTCCCAAATGCATATATCGAATAAAAAAGGCAGCACTCCAGGAATAGTGATGAAAAAAGTGGATGGTTTATTAACCCATCTAGCAGCAACGTTTCAGCTCTCTCTATGGAGCCTTTGTCCAGCTGAATGACATGTGCACAGTATCATACATAAATAGTGCAAACAATTTACATAATCAAAATCCATAATCAATAAAGTGCTAAATAAATCTCAAGTGTGACTTTAAAAACATAGTTCATCTATCTGATCATGATAATATCATAATTCGTGACCTCATATAAAGTGCATATCATGTTAAAATACAATGACCGTGTTGATAGAAATACATGATTATCAATAAAAATATACAAAGTGCTCAGTGGGTGTCAATTACAACTTGATTAAAACCTTAAAAACATATGGAGTCGTCACGTTCGGTCATGATGGCATGATGGAACCTGCTTGGCGTCCGGAAAAGCGGCTTGCACATGCGCCGCTGTTCACGCTCTCGCGAGACACGAGAATGTACGTCAAAGGTATGGGAACCACATCAAAATGGCCGCTTGCTCACTTGAATGCAGGGCTCGTGCTCCTGCCCTTACTGGCCGGCACTCCCCTTTTTTTTCCGTGGGAATCATGCAGAAATATACACTTGGTAAATCAAGGCTCCACAGTTAATGCAGACTATTGCTGGACGGAACACAGAAGACCCACGAGTGATCATCAGTCTCTGTGTCTATTGGGGGGGCTCGCGGACGCCATTGTCTCTGACTCCGTGCCTCCCTTGTCCCCTCTTTTCTTTGGGAACTTGGAAGAGACGGATTTGTGACAAGGTGGTGTCCGTTATATTTTAAGTAGTCATGTATTTTGCTCTGAGAATCAGATTCACCCATGCTACTCCCTTGAACTGGGTGGGCGCCCGGGATCACACAAAGGTGATACCCTGATGGCCAGCCCTCATTGGTGTTAGAGACACTTTCAAGTAGTCTCTTGGGTGTTCTCTATATACCCTTGGGAGGTTAACACGGATGCAGAGATGCTGGCTAGTCTGGATGGGAGGGAGTGCGGGTTAACGCTCCGTAACCCCCCCCCCCCCCCCCAACAGAGACACAGAGAGTGATGATCACTCGTGGGACTTCTGTGGGTCTTTCTTCGATAGAGACATACAGTACAAAAAAAAAGTTAGGGATATTTGGCTTGTGGGTGAAATTTCAGGATGAACCTAAAATGCACTCTAACCTGTACAGATGAACTTAATGTGACCCTCTCTAAACTTTTGAATGCACATGTCCAAGTGTTCAATGTTTCAGTACTTTTTGCACAACTTGCTGTTCTCTAACAAGGAGCTTAACGGGAAAATTCACAACAGGTGTTTGATTCATAAATCGCCCAATAAATTTCCTGGTTCAATTAGAATTGGCATTTAAACAGTCCTCATCATGCTGTTCACATTTTGATATCATGAGACCAAGACAACACCTAACAAGTGATTAACAGTACCTCTTGAAGGGTTACTATTTGAGGTACCCCAGTCTCCTTAATGATGCAACCTAGATGAGCTGGCACATTGTCATCCATGAAGATAAAATTAGGCCTGTGTTGTTCCTGCAGAGGCACAACGCCTGGATTAATGATGTTATACAAGTAGAACGGGCTTGTCACTGTACCATTCACAAAGTATATGGCAATTCTGTATTGACTAGACATACTTGCCCACACTATAACACCACAACCAAAGGCTTGTCTGGTGACAACAGTGGCTGATGCATAGCGCTCTCCTTGATGTCTCATCGTTGGAGGCCATCATTTCTGCTCAGTGTGAATTGACTTTCTTCAGTGAATAGCACTGAGGCCCACTGGTCCCTCATCCAGTGTAGATGCTCCCTCACTCATGCAACATGATGACGCCTGTGCCTGGTGGTGTGGTCAGGTACCCTTGCAGGTCGTCTACCACGCAAACCACGCTGATGTAAACAGTTTCAAATGGCCTTACATGATAATTTGGCCCCTCTCACCTCCCTTAAACGTGCCTGGAATTGTGTGACATTTATCATCAGGTTCCGAAGGTCATTGGTCACAATGAAGCTGTCATCAGTGTGGGATGTGGCCAAAGGACATCCACTTCTATGTCTTTCTGCGACTCTTTCAGTCTCTCTGCATCTCTATTGCAACCTGCTGATGACACTCTGACACTTTAAGGTCAGTGGCCACTTCCATTTTAGAACATCCTGCTTGAATCCTTGCAATGGCAAGGTACTGTTAATCAAGTGGTAGGTGTGGTCTTGGTCTCATGATGTCAAAATGTGAACATGATGAGGAGGAGGACTGTGTAAATACGAATTCTAATTGAACCAGGAAATTAATTGGTTGATTCATGGATCAAACACCTGTTGTGGATTTTGCCATTAGATAACAGCAAGTAGTGCAAAAAGAACTGAAACATTGAACAGTTAGACATGTGCATTCGGAAGTTTATAGAAGGTCACATGAAATTCATCTGTAAAGGCTAGTATGCATTTTAGGTTTATCCTGAAATTTCACCCACAAGCCAATAATCCCTAATATTTTTTTTTTTTAGTAGTGTGTATATATGAACACTACTAATACAATAACAATACTATACAAAACCCACACTACCCTCTAAAATTACCTACACACACATACAATAGTAGCGCCTCCCCTATCACTAAACTGTTCCTAGACAAAGGGTTAATTGTTGGAAATCTGTCTATTGATACAGATCAACATTCGGCAGTCAAAAGGTTTAATCTGTAGGAAATATATAATACAGGGCTGGCAAGGAAAGGGTTAAAGCAGGAATCAGACCCTTATACACACTCTTATTTCTCATATTTACAGACTCTATAATGAAAGGGTCTGTTCCACAGGACTGGCGCTAAGCAAATGTGGTGCCATTTTAAGCCTGTGTGCATTTCAATACCTGGAGAATAGTTTTTGCAGCATTTAACTGAGATCTGCCACCCCCAACCGTACTGTTTGAACAATGGAATTGCATAAGTCGTGTGTGTCATAGGTGATGTGTGAACTATATCACATCATATCATATATATACTACAACCACAGAAATCCATCTGGAATATTATGTACCGATAGTGGTGAGCTTGTCTGTATTTCTACAATTGTAGTGTCTTGAAAATTGGATTGTGCAGACTCTGATCTAAGACACTATATCTTATTCTCTATACTAAATACACACATCTCACTCAATATGCTGGTGAACCTGTCTGCATATCAGTCTAATACTTAAATGAGGCATCTGGACAACTGAAATGTATACGTATAATTAGCATATTTGAGCCATGAACTTATGATATGATTACTAACAAGAGAAGTAGATGGAAAGAAATGCTAGGTAAGGCTACTTTCACACTAACGTTTATATTTTACGGTATTGAGATCTGTCATAGGGTCTCAATACCGGAAAAAAAGCTCTTCCGTTTTGTCCCCATTCAATATCAATGGGGACAAAATGTAACTGAACAGAACGGAGTGCTCCAAAATGCATTCCGTACCGTTCTCATACCGGAGAGCAAAACGCTAGTGTGAAAGTAGCCTAAAAGAAAAAGATCAGCCAACAAAGCTGAGGGAGCCAGTAAAATGGTAAAAGTATGGCAGTCTCAAACCAGGTCAGCATAAAAAAATTGTACTCTTATCTATAGGGTATTATTTAAACAGGATCTAGATCTAGACACACATGTACTACAGGTACCTAATGTTTGTCCTTTCCCTTATTCCTATTTTTTTTACAGGACCACTGATGTTTCCAAGGACCGCTCTAACTAGTCCACACCTTTAGTGGCATTCCCTATATACCGGACCATATAACTTACACCTATATTTATTATATCATATTTATCATACCTTTGAAAGACTCTTTGAATCATGAGAATTATTAATTGAAGGACTTTGTTACCAGCAAATCCCCAGTAGAGCCTATATTTATGTGTCCCTATTTATGATACTTTTGGAGATAATTTTAGAATCATGGGAATAATGAATTGAAGGACTTGATTACTGACAATTCTCCCCTTTATCATGTATTTATGTACACCCCTGTTATTACAATCAGCTCAACATGTGTTTTCTCTACCATGATTTTATGTATTAACCTATGTATTACTTCATTTTTGGCATGAAATAATAAAAAAAAAGTAGCTAATTGTGAATGAGTCTGGCAAATTCTTCCTTTGAACTGGGAGCAGCAGCAGTGCAGCGTGGATGTGAAAAGGGTAGAGTAATAAGAGACACGTGGCCACAATAGTAGTGGCAGTAGAAGAAGTATAGCATGGAACATACAAGGCAGTATAAGAGATGGGAGTTTGCTTACTTGTTCTCTTCTGCCTGGTGCGGCATAGGGAAAAACTGCTCCATTATGTTGAAGAGACTGAACTGGCTGCTGCTGCAGGCTGGCAACAGGCATTTGGTTGCCATAACCTGCAGCATGCTGCGTACACAGTGTTCTCTTAATGCAGCCTCCCTTTCTTTGGCAGGAAAATATTCCCTCATTTGGCTTTGATAAGGAGGATCTAAAAGTATGGCTATCTAGTAATCACTGATCTGCCTGTCACTGCATAAGCAAAGGAAACACCAATAGTAGAAAACTCACTGAGTGAGTATGCGTACTAGGCCTGTACACCAAGTATCAACACCAAAGAAGAAAAAAGGCAAAGCACGACTAGCAATATATATAAACTTTATTATGGTTCCCAAAAAAAGGGGAAATCCGATAAAATACACTAAAAAATAATACATGGGTGGACGAGAGACACACAGGGTGGGAAAGGATCACAAAATGGACGACATGTAAAAACAATTCATGGAAAGGTCAAGGAGATACTGAATAATTGATAAATACCCAAATGGAATACATATTACAATGACCTCACCAAAGAATGTGAACAAGATATTGGAGCCAAAATATAAGTTAAAGTGCAAAGTGCAAAAAATACAATGTACATGGACAATAAAATGAACAATATGATAAATAGAAAATTACATAAATACCAGAATAGTGATCCAAAAGAGCCCCAACACGCGTTTCGCGTAAGCTTCCTCAGGGGGTGTGTGTGCAAGTTATGCCTAAAGAGGTGCTTTTTAAATAGCAAATACCTAAATTAACAATGAACAGCTGGGGGAAGGAGAAAACACACTCGTGTGTGGCCACATACAGAGGTGAAGCGTGTGCGTTCCACAGTGGAACTCACTACGTCACTTCCGGTTTAAAGGAGAAGAGATGCAGACCGAATTAATATAGCTACATATAATCAAATGTCATCTCATGATGATCATGCGACAAGTAAAGCGAGGTAAGATGAAAAACATGTGAGCTGAAGAAAGATGATGCGTTCCAAAGGGCCACGCCGAGACGCAAAAGCCGATCACGTGGCCCCTAGAACGCATCAACCATCCGGAAATCTGAGTGCCGCAACAGACATCAGGCATAAAAGAAGAATATGTGTATAATACGATAATTGATGCACCCTTGTGGATGAGTACATAATTGGTGCGTGGATGTACATAATCACAAAAAGAATAAAAAATATAAAATATAAAGGAAATGAGGAATGTGTGTAAAGTGACACATAATGTGCACAAAAACAATGTCTATGTCCATGTAATAACAAAGATTTGGGATGGAACATGACAACCCAGAGAGGAGACGAATAGCCACCCCCATAAATGTGTTTATCAAAAAATTTGAAATAAAGTGAAAACTGTGCCAGCGTGAACAAGGTGAGTGAATGTGGATGAAAGGGAAATGATGAGATATGTGAAAATGAAAAACCAAGGGAGGAACCTAATAGATGACACATGAAAAATCAATATGGTGATGAAATGGTGTGAATGAGTGTGAATAAATGAAGGGGGATAGAGGATGGTGTGGTGGGGGACAAAAGGAATACCGCAATGGATATATGAATGTGAAGGGGGGGAAAAAAAAAGGGGGGGGGGGATAATAAATATATATATATATGAGCTATATGAATAAATGGGATAAAAATGGAATGAAAATGAAAATGAAAATAAAAATAAAATGTAAAAATGATAAAATACTCGTCGATGATTCTGTATATGAATTAATCCATAAGACTTCTCCAAGAAAAGGATCGATAACACGAACAAGGCAGCCACACCTAATAACTATCGAAAAACAAAAAACAATTAAAAATCAGATAAAAGAATAAAAATAAAAAAGTTTTTTGAATAGAATCAAATGTATATAATTATATATCCAGAAGGATACATATGAATGAGAGCAGGAACAATCTGCCCCAAACTCATACCCCAGATAATTAAACCTAAAGCAACCATATATGTATGCATGTATGTAAATATATATATATATATATATATATATATACACACACATAGACATCAAAAACATAAATAAATAATTATACCAGATAAACATACAAACATACATATACTAGACATATATATTGATCAACATAAAAAGGAACACAATAGAAGCCAAAATAGAGAATCCCTCAATAGCAAGAAAGTAATAAATATAAGTTGGAATAAATTTATGGTGAAAAACTTAGAGAAAAGACGCAAAACTAAGACTCTCATTTAGACCATGGGGAGTAACAGTATTGAGCTCGAAAATCCATTTGGCTTCACGTTGAGCCAAAAGGCGTTTCCAGTTCCCACCCCTACTGCCTATGAAAACTCTATCTATCCCTCTTACCTTTAAAAGGGAGCCATCGCATGCATGGTGGGCCTTGAAATGACGTGAAATCGTCTTCAGAGAGGTATCCTCTTCATTTAGAGCAGACTGTATCCCCAGCACATGTTCCCTAGTTCAGCGTTTCAGTTCACGTGAGGTGAGACCAACATATTGAAGCCCACATGGACAGCTTGCAGCGTAAACTACCCCAATGGTATTACATGTGATCGTATGGGTAATTTGATAAGTCTTTTGACCAGTAGAATCTGTAAAAGAGGTTGTAGTTAAGATGTTAAGACAGGCAACCCAGTTCCCGCATGGACGGCAGCCCCACTTGGGGCCCTTGGTGCCAAACAATCTAGGGGAATTAGTACCCTGATGGTGACTGTGAACTAGAACATCACTGATGTTGTTATCTCTTCAAAAAGTAAGGGAGGGTTTGGAATATAGACGTTGTTTCAAAGTGGGGTCCATGTGCAAGATGCTCCTGTATTTCTTCAATGATTCTAATACCGCATCATGGCCCGAATTATATGTGGTAATAAAACGTACCATATTTCTTTGAGAGTTCGATGTCACTTTCGGTCGTTGTTGTAAAAGTTCATCTCTTCTAAATCGTTTAGCTCTAAAATAGCCCTTCTTCAATGAGGATTCATTATAGCCTCTCTCCCTAAATCTCTTGGTCAGTTCTTGTGCCTGCTTTCCAACCTTGAAACAACACATGCTCGTCTTCAGAGAGGTATCATCTTCTTCATTTAGAGCAGACTGTATCCCCAGCACATGTTCCCTAGTTCGACGTTTCAGTTCACGTGAGGTGAGACCAACATATTGAAGCCCACATGGACAGCTTGCAGCGTAAACTACCCCAATGGTATTACATGTGATCGTATGGGTAATTTGATAAGTCTTTTGACCAGTAGAATCTGTAAAAGAGGTTGTAGTTAAGATGTTAACACAGGCAACCCAGTTCCCGCATGGACGGCAGCCCCACTTGGGGCCCTTGGAGCCAAACAATCTAGGGGAATTAGTACCCTGATGGTGACTGTGAACTAGAACATCACTGATGTTGTTATCTCTTCGAAAAGTAAGGGAGGGTTTGGAATATAGAGGTTGTTTCAAAGTGGGGTCCATGTGCAAGATGCTCCAGTATTTCTTCAATGATTCTAACACCGCATCATGGCCCGAATTATATGTGGTAATAAAACGTACCATATTTCTTTGAGAGTTCGATGTCACTTTCGGTCGTTGTTGTAAAAGTTCATCTCTTCTAAATCGTTTAGCTCTAAAATAGCCCTTCTTCAATGAGGATTCATTATAGCCTCTCTCACTAAATCTCTTGGTCAGTTCTTGTGCCTGCTTTCCAACCTTGAAACACATGCTCGCTGCTGAGGTGGTCTGGTGCAAGACAAAATAATTCATGGCTTTCTGCTGCTCATACAGATGCATGAGCATGTGCAATGTTGAATTCCAGCGAGTTGAAAGGTTGCGGATTAAGCAGTGTTGTTGTGTGCAGACCATTCTGACGCTGCAGGTGAGAATGTCTGAAAAGGGGGACAGGCTACGGGACATTACCAGCACCTAGCACAAGCCATAGCATGTTTTAAAAGGCCATGCAGGTGTTATTTACCCCAGGTTCAGGATGGCCAGGATCTTGCACCCATTGTTGCTGACCAACTTGCCCAGTTGGAGTCTGCTGGGTGACAGCCAGCAGAATTTTTGCTGCTTGATGTACTTTAGCAACTGCTTACCTGTGTGGCTACTCTTGCCCATGCCAATCATCAACACAGCATGGCAACATGTGACTTGACAAGTGATAGGAGAGAGGATGAGTGGGAGCGACGCTGTGCCCTACTGCTGTTGGGGATGGGACAATGTTCATAGAGGAGGAGGTAGTTGGATAAGTGCTACCTGTGGGAGCCAGCCTGATATCATGGTGGTGGTGGGCACAAGGTCCTGGCCATGTTGCTGGGGTGCCACCTCTACTGTCCCTGCTCGTAACAGTTGGTCCATGTATCCACCATGGAGTACAGCTAGGAGTGGCCCATGTTCTACACTACATAAGAGTACAAGGCACTACTACAATGGTACTGCGGCGACTGCATCGGCACTGACTTGGTTAGGTTGTAGACAAGCTAATTGCTGGTGAAGAAAAGTTTTTTCATGACCAAACATTTCATAATAGATGTCCCACGATGGAGCGGAGGACAAGGAGGAGTCTTAGCAGGAGAAGAAGAAGGTGATAATGACAAAGATACCATATTGCTTGGGGATGTGGGTCGGCTGCCACAAAGAGTACCAGTATGAGGACAGATTTGTTCCGATTGGAAATGCTGGCCCATTGCATTTTCCCAGAAACCAGTTATGCTGTTTCATGATCTGCAATAGGCCACTGGTACCCATGATTGTGTTTGAACGCCCACAGCTTATTTAAATCCTGCAAATCTTTCAAATAGCTGTTTTGTGTGCCTGCCTTGTGGGAAAAAAAAATACCATACAGGAGTTGCTTGCACAGAGCTATAGGCAGCCGAACTTGGGTTAGCACTGGCATGTTTTGGGCCTAACCCATCCGCAGTGTCAGCGGCATCACTGGATCCTGAAGCAGATGTGGCCCTGGCTGTTGTTTTTGGAGGTACATCGCCTGTGCTCTTTATTGCTTCCTATGCCACCCACCCTTCTCCACTGATGTTGCCTGCTACTTCGCACCGTGAACTGGCTCAAAGTCCTGTCCAGGACACAATTGTTATTGGAGTCCTCACTCTCCCTGCCTCTTTTTATTAGACCGTGCAATGTCATAGTGGGTTCCTGGGCCCCCCTTCCCTGCATCTTCCCCGACTACCATCATCACAGCTATGCATGGGTGTCACCAGCCTTATCCTCAGGGCAGCCCAAGAGGTGATGTCTCTCACACAAATTGTCAACAGGGAGACTCTCTGGACTATCTGCCCTAAGGCGTGGTGGGGTTTTCTTGCCACTTCATAGAAAAAAGAAAGGCACCCCACTAAGTAGGGGCAGAGAGGACTCCATGGCACGGTGTCAGTGTCCAAAGTCTCCTCCATGTCATATGGCTGCAAATGAGATGACTGAGTCATCTACTCCACAATCTCATCCTCTTTCTCCTCTACGATAATGTTGTACCTTTTCAACGCCAGGTACAACTGCAGCCGCCTACTACTATTACTACTTCTGGCAGTATACCTCGTGTTGCTACTACCCATATTCTGGCTCATTCGCTGACATCCCTTCCATAGCCCCGACATTTTGGGGCCTCATAGATAATGATATGCACTACCCTGTGCATTGGTGTAATAATCACCTATATGCTGGTTTTAATAATTTCAGAAATGGAATTTTGAAATAAATGGAAATAGAATATAAATTTGATATCACTCACAGATAACTTTGTGCTCAAACCAGTGTAGTGGTGTACTAATCATGTACAGTCGTGGCCAAAAGTTTTGAGAATTACATAAATATTGGAAATTGGATAAGTTGCTGCTTAAGTTTTTATAATAGCAATTTGCATATACTCCAGAATGTTATGAAGAGTGATCAGATGAAATGCATAGTCCTTCTTTGCCATGAAAATTAACGTAATCCCAAAAAAACCTTTCCACTGCATTTCATTGCTGTCATTAAAGGAGCTGCTGAGATCATTTCAGTAATCGTCTTGTTAACTCAGGTGAGAATGTTGACGAGCACAAGGCTGGAGATCATTATGTCAGGCTGATTGGGTTAAAATGGCAGATTTGACATGTTAAAAGAAGTGTGATGCTTGAAATCATTGTTCTTCCATTGTTAACCATGGTGACCTGCAAAGAAACGCGTGCAGCCATCATTGTGTTGCATAAAAATGGCTTCACAGGCAAGGATATTGTGGCTACTAAGATTGCACCTCAGTCAACAATTTATAGGATCATCAAGAACTTCAAGGAAAGAGGTTCAATTCTTGTTAAGAAGGCTTCAGGGCATCCAAGAAAGTCCAGCAAGCGCCAGGATCGTCTCCTAAAGAGGATTCAGCTGCGGGATCGGAGTGCCACCAGTGCAGAGCTTGCTCAGGAATGGCAGCAGGCAGGTGTGAGCGCATCTGCACCCACAGTGAGGCGAAGACTTTTGGAAGATGGCCTGGTGTCAAGAAGGGCAGCAAAGAAGCCACTTCTCTCCAAAAAAAACATCAGGGACAGATTGATGTTCTGCAGAAAGTATGGTGAATGGACTGCTGAGGACTGGGGCAAAGTCATATTCTCCGATGAAGCCTCTTTCCGATTGTTAGGGGCATCTGGAAAAAGGCTTGTCCGGAGAAGAAAAGGTGAGCACTACCATCAGTCCTGTGTCATGCCAACAGTAAAGCATCCTGAGACCATTCATGTGTGGGGTTGCTTCTCATCCAAGGGAGTGGGCTCACTCACAATTTTGCCCAAAAACACAGCCATGAATAAAGAATGGCACCAAAACACCCTCCAACAGCAACTTCTTCCAACAATCCAACAACAGTTTGGTGAAGAACAATGCATTTTCCAGCACGATGGAGCACCGTGCCATAAGGCAAAAGTGATAACTAAGTGGCTCGAGGACCAAAACGTTGACATTTTGGGTCCATGGCCTGGAAACTCCCCAGATCTTAATCCCATTGAGAACTTGTGGTCAAACCTCAAGAGGCGGGTGGACAAACAAAAACCCACTAATTCTGACAAACTCCAAGAAGTCATTATGAAAGAATGGGCTGCTATCAGTCAGGAATTGGCCCAGAAGTTGATTGAGAGCATGCCCAGTCGAATTGCAGAGGTCCTGAAAAAGAAGGGCCAACACTGCAAATACTGACTCTTTGCATACATGTCATGTAATTGTCGATAAAAGCCTTTGAAACGTATGAAGTGCGTGTAATTATATTTCACTACATCACAGAAACAACTGAAACAAAGATCTAAAAGCAGTTTAGCAGCAAACTTTGTGAAAACTAATATTTGTGTCATTCTCAAAACTTTTGGCCACGACTGTATATGCTGGTTTTATTAAATTCAACAACCCTCACAAAAAACAACCACCCTGAAACAGAAGTGGAGAAAAAAAATGGCGAGTCTCCTGAGCACATAACATAGCAACATATCTACACTGGAAAAAAATAGAACATGTGTGGAGGCACAGACAGAAAACCATGGAAGCACTCCGTGGTGCTTCAGAGAGGTTCTGTGCCTCCGTTCCAAACTGCACCTTCTGGATTGTGGCCCCATTTAGGTGAATGAATTAGCATCCATGATGCGGTGCACAAATGGCCGGTGCCCATATATTGCAGATCCACTGTTTGCAGGCACCAGCTGAAAGCGGTCGTGTGCATGAACCCTAATAATGACATCCAGCATCTCCATAACAGTGACAGCCACAGTGTCCCTGTAGTGTATTATATCTATGTGTGTCTGTCTACTTACAAAATGCCAATTACACTGCTGAGGCCACAGGTCTCAAGCTTTCTTGTAGCAGCTAACAGGGATGTCAGCTGAGAGGCCCTGATGTTTGCTCAGTACTAGAATAGTACTGAGCATGCATCAACAATGTAAGCCTCCCCCAGCCCCCGAAGTCTTCCGAGCAGCATTTGAAGGTGACAACAGTGATGATGTTCTTTTGAATGCAGTGGCCCGGAAGACAGAAAACTGAACATTGCTGGAAGAGAAATCCTGTGGAGTGGAGTCACATGACATGACTCTGGGTAGCGGAAGGTAAGTATACAACTGATGAAATTCCTTCCACAGGTTACTTTGAAGGGTCATATAATAGGAATGGCCCGGATAACCCCTTTAATCTTCATTATCTACAACAGTGACCATAATCTTAACCCCTTAAGGACTCAGCCCTATTTCACCTTAAGGACTTGGCCATTTTTTGCAAATCTGACCAGTGTCACTTTAAGTGCTGATAACTTTAAAACGCTTTGACTTACCCAGGCCGTTCTGAGATCGTTATTTCGTCACATATTGTACTTCATGACACTGCTAAAATTGGGTCAAAAAAGTATATTTTTTTGCATAAAAAAAATACCATATTTACCACAAATTTTGAAAATTTCAAAGTTTTAGTTTCTCTACTTCTGTAATACATAGTAATACCCCCAAAAATTGTGATGACTTTAAGTTCCCCATATGTCTACTTCATGTTTGTAGCATTTTGGGAATGATATTTTATTTTTTGGGGATGTTACAAGGCTTAGAAGTTTAGAAGCAAATCTTTAAATTTTTCAGAAATTTACAAAAACCCAATTTTTAGGGACCACTACAGGTCGGCTTACTTAATAGAAACCGCCCAAAAATGACGCCATTCTATAAACTACACCCCTCAAGGTATTCAAAACTGATTTTACAAACTTCGTTAACCCTTTAGGTGTTGCACAAGAGTTATTGGCAAATGGGGATGAAATTTGAGAATTTCATTTTTTTGCCTAATTTTCCATTTTAACCCATTTTTTCCACTAACAAAGCAAGGGTTAACAGCCAAACAAGACTGTATCTTTATTGCCCTGACTCTGCCGTTTACAGAAACACCCCATATGTGGCCGTAAACTACTGTACGGGCACACAGTAGGGCGTAGAGGGAAAGGTGCGCCGTATGGTTTTTGGAAGCCAGATTTTGCTGGACTGGTTTTTTGACACCATGTCCCATTTGAAGCTCCCCTGATGCACCCCTAGAGTAGAAACTCCATAAAAGTGACCCCATCTAAGAAACTACACCCCTCAAGGTATTCAAAACTGATTTGACAAACTTTGTTAACCCTTTAGGTGTTGCACAAGATTTAATGGAAAATAGAGATACAATTTAAAAATTTCACTTTTTTGGCAGATTTTCCATTTTAATATTTTTTTTCCAGTTACAAAGCAAGGGTTAACAGCCAAACAAAACTCAGTATTTATGGCCCTGTTTCTGTAGTTTACAGAAACACCCCATATGTGGTCGTAAACTGCTGTACGGGCACACGGCAGGGCGCAGAAGGAAAGGAATGCCATACGGTTTTGGGAAGGCAGATTTTGCTGGACTGGTTTTTTTGACACCATGTCCCATTTGAAGCCCCCCTGATGCACCCCTAGAGTAGAAACTCCAAAAAAGTGACCCCATTTTAGAAACTACGGGATAGGGTGGCAGTTTTGTTGGTACTAGTTTAGGGTACATATGATTTTTGGTTGCTCTATATTACACTTTTTTGTGTGGCAAGGTAACAAGAAATAGATTTTTTGGCACGTTTTTATTTTTTGTCATTTACAACATTCATCTGACAGGTTAGATCATGTGGTAATTTTATAGAGCAGGTTGTCACGGACGTGGCGATACCTAATATGTATACAATTTTTTTTATTTATGTAAGTTTTACACAATGATTTTTATTTTTAAAACAAAAAAAATGTTTGTGTCTCCATAGTCTAAGAGCCATAGTTTTTTCAGTTTTTGGGTGATTATCTTAAGTAGGGTCTCATTTTTTGCGGGATGAGATGACGGTTTGATTGGCACTATTTTGGGGTGCATATGACTTTTTGATCACTTGCTATTACACTTTTTGTGACGTAAGATGACAAAAAATGGCTTTTTTTACACCGTTTTTTTTTTTTTTTTTTTTTTACGGTGGTCACCTGAGGGGTTAGGTCATGTGATATTTTTATAGAGCCGGTCGATACGGATGCGTCGATACCTAATATGTATACTTTTTTTTTATTTATTTAAGTTTTACACAATGATTTCATTTTTGAAACAAAAAAAAAACATGTTTTAGTGTCTCCATAGTCTAAGAGCCATAGTTTTTTCAGTTTTTGGGCGATTATCTTGGGTAGGGTATGATTTTTGCGGGATGAGATGATGGTTTGATTGGTACTATTTTGGCGTACATGCGACTTTTTTGATCACTTTTATTACCTTTTTTGGGAAGTAAGGTGGGCAAAATTTAAATTTTATCATAGTTTTTATTTTTTTTATTTTTATGGCATTCACCGTGCGGGGAAAGTAACAGGACCGTTTTATAGATCAGGTCGTTACGGACGCGGCGATACCTAATATGTGTAGTGTATTTATTTTGTGATAAATGTATTTTTTTTCACATTTTTTTTATTTTTTTGACCCAGTGGGTCTGATGTCTGTATAATACAGTACAGTACACTATATAGGGTACTGTACTTTACTTACACTTTGTCTGAACAGATCTATGCCTTTAGCATAGATCTGTTCAGCACCATGGACAGCAGGATGCCTGAGAAGGCGTCCTGTTGCCATGGGAACCTTCCCCGTCTGCTCAGTTGTAGCCACAACTGCGCAGACGGGGAAGGGGAAGGACGGGGCTGTCTGGGGGCTCTCTCCCTCTCCCATCGGCGGGCTGCAAAGGCACAGCAGCCCCCTGATGGGAGAGGGAGGGTGCTCCCTGAGCTGTTAACCTTTTCCATACAGCGGTCTGTACGGACCGCTGTATGGAAAGGGTTAAACGGCTGACATCGCATCACCGATGTCAGCCGTTTATACCAGGGTGTCAGCAATGTGCTGACACCCTGGTATAACCACTGTCCACCAACGATTATTCAAGGGGAGGCGGGCGGGGGATCGCAATCCCGCCTGCCGCAACACTCCCCCCTGCACCACCCGCCCACATAATATCATTCAGGGGTGCAGGGGGGTTAATAAAACTTTATTTCGGGCATTTTAAGGTTTGCTGCAATCGCCGATACGGGGGGATCACATGACCCCCCCCCGGCGTTGTGACAGGATGCCGGCTGAATGATTTCAGCAGGCATCCCGTTCGGATTAACCCCCGGGGCGCCGCAATCTTATTTTAAACTCATGACGTACCGGTACGTCATTGGTCCTTAAGGACTCGGGACCCATGCTGTACCGATACGTCATGGGTCCTTAAGGGGTTAAGGGATCATGCCCATGAAAAAAGTTGGAAACAAATGGATCCTTGAAAACCAGATAACTTCCATTTCACCAGCACATACTAAAAGATAAAACACCGGGTAACACCGATATCGAAAAGGACTTAGGAATTTTAGTGGACAGCAAACTAAGCTGTAGAAACCAGTGTCCGGCAGCTGCTGCCAAGGCCAATAAGAATGCGTTGCTTCAAAAGGGGCATAGATGCCCGTGATAAGAACATAGTCCGACCACTTAACAAATCACTAGTCAGACCACACATGGAGTACTGTGTACAGTTCTGGGCTCCTGTGAACAAGGCAGACATAGCAGAGCTGGAGAGGGTTCAGAGAAGGGCAACTAAAGAAATAACTAATAGGTGGACTACAGTACCCAGAAAGATCAAAATTAGGATTATTTAATTTAGAAAAAAAAAGAAGGACGACTTTATGTGTAGATGCCCCCTTCCTACTTACTTGAACATATGGAGCCATCCCATAGAAATTAAGAGGGATGCCATACTTGTAGTTACACCTTCTCACCAGTGAAACTGCTACGGCGAGCCAGTAACCAGACCACAGAAGTCAGTGCTCTATGAGCACTATGATTATTTTTTTTTTTTACATACATGTAATTGTCAGACCAAAATTTGCTAGAGGTCTGACTAGTTCAACTGGCCATAAGTGTTGGTGTTTTAAATGCTACTGTTACTATGAGCTAGTTAGTGAAAAATAATAAACATTTCAGACAAGAAATATTATGCATTTACGGTACATTAAATCAAATATTTTTTCTTAGAGGAATGTAAATAAAGTGTCTGAAAATAAACTAGAATGTGTCAGCTATAAATGAGCACAGGCTGCAGTTACAGTGCCTATAAGAGGTATTCCGTCATAATAGAAGACTATGCTGGCCATAGACTTCTATTATGATGGAATGCCTCTTACAGGCTTCCGTGATGCATGCAGTCATAGAATTCTGTTATGGTCCGTGGTAGCGGAATCCATAACGGGATTCTTAGATAACCCGAACCTTGTACGCCGAACTTAAAAACATAAGTTTGCTCAACACTACTTGTAACAATAGCGAGTCACTTGACACCAGGGAGGGAAAATGGCTAATTGGGCCACTTTCATTTAGGGGTTGCCAGCGGTTTAGACATTAGTAGCGGTGTGTGTGTTATTTTGAGGGCACACCAAATTAAACTTATACAAGCTGTACACTGACAACTTTACATTGCATCAAAGTATCATATCTTCAGTGTTGTCCCATAAAAAGATATAATAAAATGTTTCCAAAAATATTAGGGGTGTACTCACTTTACTGTACAGTAGAGATACTATACAATCTATCTTGTATATGCTTGTACTATCATGCAAACATTATATATTTTTGCTATGAGAACAGAAAAGCATATTTATTTGAAAATAAAAACTAAAATCCAAAGACATAGTTACATACAAACTTTATTAAAACAGTTTGCAAGTAAAATACAGTAGAAATTGGAAATTACAGCAGTTGACATTTTTCATTAATAAGGAACATTTATGAAAAGCATGGTGTATGCCAAAGATAAGTGATGCAAATATATGCTTCAAATGTTTGAATGTTGTTTTCGCTTAGAAACAAGCCTTTATACAGCAATAAAATATATTCTTCATTTATAATCACCTTTAAGTACACTGCAACAAGCAAAATTATACTTTGCCTGATTATGTCCTCAGGCAGAACCGATGCATTCATACGCAATTTTGGTCAATATTTTCCATTAGTATTTTCTACCAGTATTTGTAAACCTAAAAAACATTCTGCAATAAATATTGACCGAAAATACTGTCATGTTAAAGTGACTTATATTTTCTTACCAGAAAAGAAACATGATAAAAATTATTCCCATTTTAGCACTCGTGCAAACCAGCACTCATGTTAAGACCAAAATTGTGCTTTAGCAACAACATACATGACATTATATGAAATAGACGTTGTTCCGAATGCAGACAGCCTCCTCGTCTTCAATAAACATTTTTTTATTACTGCATTTTAATTATTCTGGGCTAAAGATTGAAAATTGACCTTTATTAAACATTTTCAACAGTTTTCAGTTTCACTGCATTGACAGATCGTGCTTCTCCTTTTTAGTGAATCCAGACAGCTGTTCTGATGGCTCACAGCCCTGATCTCTAGTTTGCTGACAGCTCATAAACACTCATTCCAGCCATATTCTTATCAGTTTGACAAGAATATGGCTTAACAATGTTTATCAGCTGTTGAACTGGAGATAAGGGCTACCGATCAAGCCATTAGAGCAGCTATGAGACAGATTCACAGAGGAGATGCAACAATCTGCAGATACAGTGAAACTGAAAACTGTAGAGGAAAAGATGTTGAAATTGTTTAATAAAGACCAAATGAAGAAAAGATTTTTAGTGCAAAATCAGTAGTATGCATAAAAAAATAAATAAATAAAAAAAAAAAGAAGAAGATGTTGTATACATTAAAGTGGTTGTCCGGTTTCAAGAAGCAACAAAAAAAAGAATTATTTGCAACTGCTCCGGTTCTCCTGGCGGGCCTGTGTTTTCCTGCCTACAGTGGTGCCATCAAGTCGACAACATGTAACCACTGCAGCCAGTCACTTCAGCCCAGTGGTTGGCTGCAGCAGCCACCTGTTGTTGATGTGACATCACCACTGTCTCAAAGTAAACAGAGCCTGGATGGCAGAACCGATGCAGGATCTCAGGTAATTATCTATTCTTTATTAAAGGTGAATCCAGACAACCCCTTTATGCACAAACTGTCAAAAAGTACAGTGTGATGTGGATGTGCTATGCTTACCATACTTCTACCCAAATAACACTTCATGTATAGTTTTATTGCAGTTGACTAGACTTGGAGTTCTAACATGATCACATCTTAGTATTTTTCGTGATGTGAATGCATACTACAACTTGCAGGACTTTTAACCAATGAATCACAAGTCATGTGAGGTGACCACTGCTATACACAATAAAATATGCAATTTAACTAAATTTGAGAAAAATGGATCTCATTATGTATCATTGGTATCCTGACTTATGGCTTACATGGAGCTGATCTCTCATGGTAACAGAGTTCAGTACGTTTTATCCAACCAGTTGGATATTTTCTTGTATTAGAAAACCAATTACGCATACAGCTTATGATTACTACTACTATTATGGTATTTCTATAAATTGTAATGTCAACAATACAAATTTTTGCTATTAGACTTAAAACGAGTCTGTCAGGCAGTTTTCACTAACTACCAGCAATCCTAAAGTTGTACAAGCCTGCTAAACATACTTTTATATCATTTTGACTCTTTATTGAATGTCCAGGAAAAGAGCTTTTAATCCTATGAAAAACGGCACGCAAGTGCCCAGTGGGACTGGCTTTGCTTTTGAAAGTGCCCAACCTCACCACCCTTCTCTGCTGTGTGTTCCTCCCCTAAGCTCCGATTGCTTCCTCCTCTCTGGATTGACATCATGATGATGCAGCACTTCCCTGCTGTGTGCTTGTAGTTAGATTAGTGAAAACTACCTGACAGACTCCCTTTAAACTAAATTTCTGTAGTGAATGGCTAAACAGTATTGGTCCTGAGGCTGGATAACTTCTAAATATTCTGTATGAATTCTAGGATGTAGTGTAAACCACAATGGAGATGTCAACAGTGTTAGAATACTGTGACATGTTTTGTGTACAACAGATTTATTTGTACTTCAATATAGAAAGTACAGTAAAGTCTGCACAACTGTACTGTAGTAGGTGGAAAGCTTAGTGGTTCCAAGCACTCAAAAGAATCCCACTGTACTGAAAGATAAAGAATGCTTCAAGATGACTTTATTCTGACAAATTGAATATGGACAGGAGATAAATGTTCATTTGTGTTTATTTTATCAGCAACAGACCTTTATCAAGAGCATCTGTCACTGACGTGGAAACAGTGGTGCGGTGTACTGCAATCCAGTATCGACTCAGTCATGACGTCATGCAGTATATAGCACAAATGCCAATGATTCCATATTCCACACTGGGGACAGATGTTTTTGAAAATGTTAATTATATATCTTCTGTCCACTTTCAAATTAAACCATTTTGAAGCATCACTTGTGTCTGTGAGTGCAGAGGAATTATTTCAAGAACATCTCTACAATAGTAACAGATTTCGGCTAGTGTTGCAAGAGTATTACTAAGAGCAAAAAGTTAAGTGTGAGTGGATACCCACAGCAATAATTAACACTTAATCTGACAAGTTGTGTGTTTTGTTTGTTTTTTTAAGTTTTTCGAAGGAAGTCAAACATGATGCAAAACAATTCCAATGAGAACAGCAAAACAAACCAGCTGACCTACAATCCATATATCCATTTTAATTATCATTAACTGTTTTACATTTTACATGATGGATGTCCAGGTTATTTAAATTTACAAAATGTCAGTGACTAACATAATCAAAGATTTATTTAAATTGCTTCCATAAACACAATCTCCAAAATGTGATTTCTTTAATTTTTGGAACAGCAATAGGATATTCACTGAACCCCATATTTTCTAATAGTATAATGTGTATAGCACACTTATCAATAACCATTTCATTTGTGCAACATATGAAAATATATCTTACTTTCTGCTCTCAGGTTCTGAGCATATTTAACAAAAGAAAAATCAAAACAAAAGCCCTAGACCCCTGGTACTTAGTGTTATTTAAAAAAAAAAAAAAAAGTGAAATTTAGAGTTATCATATAGCCTACTTATTGTGTCATAATTGCATTATTTATGTACGTATACACCACTAAGGTAAAATCCATAACTAGAGGTATGGGAGAATTTATCAAGACTTCAGGTTTTAGATATTTTTCCTCTGTAGCTTATTAACAAGGAGAAACAGTTATCCGAAATCATTTACCATACAAAGATGCAGTAATATTTAGCAAAACAGTTGTTTCCATGTGGCAATTACAATCCGATTTAATATACTCCTCTTGGTTAGAGATATCATGAGATGATTGGTGTGAGATAACCAGCCAGAAGAAAAAAAAAATGGGCTCGTCTCATGCCACTCTTCTCTGGATATCTGGGACCAAAAGAAAAGGTAAGCAAGGACACATCTATGTATGTATGTGTATATAGATCTATAAGTATCTTAATTTTCACAATTTTAAGAATTGGAAAAAATGCTTTTTATTATTGCATTATTTCTAAATACCACATGAATAGTTGAATAAATGAATCATAAAATTGTTCTTTACAGAAAAAATATATTTCTCCCCTTTACACACCTTTAACCATGAACCTCTCTCCCCGAAAGATCTATCATTAAGAAAAATGTTCATACTATAAACTCATAAAATGCCTGTCAGTGACAAAATACAGTATTATTTTGTATTTAGTTCATTCTCCAGCTCCATTAGTTTGCGGGAGGCTTTTACTTTGTTTGAAACATCTTGGCCCTGGGAGAAAAGACGCTGACGTTCCTTAAAAGTTAAGCTTTCTGGGGCTCCACCAGTATCACCTTCCTGACTGTATGAAAAAAAGGATATTTAGAAAAATAACTAAAATAAAAATAAAATGAATACATAAAAAAAAATAAAAAAAATTACCTTTTCAATCTTTTGTCTCTTAAATCCTTTTCAGTGTTTCCAAGTACCACACCTGTTGATACAGAGTAAGAATTCGGATGGAATAAGAATTTGACCATTATATAAAAAAAAAAGGTTTAACAGATCATCGTTTTACACAACTTAACTCTAATTTTTCATCTTATTCTTAAATGAATATTAGAACACTCACATCTGCATTAGAGGCTCCATGAGATGGATCCAGAAATATGTTTTTGTTTAGAACACCTTAGCATTAGAATCTTGTTTTGTGTAATACAGATTTGCACATCAGTACTGATAATATTCACTTCTTGCAATAGCTGGAGAAATCTACTAGCAAAAAATAAAAAGTGGCTAGCTAACTGGAGAAAAAAATAAATAAAAAAAAATCACAAATCATGACAAAGTGCGTTTGTTACATGATATTTTTCCTATAAAAATAAAATAATCAATGCCGCATCTGATAAAACCAAAACCACATCACAATGTGAACAGAGCCTAATTCAGATGTAGAACACTACCACAAAAAAAAAAAATCACTATTAGCCAATTATTAGTTTTCCATAAAGCTATGGACTTAAGTCACAATGGTTTCAACATACAATGGTCGTCCTGGAACCAATTAAGTGACCACTGTAGCTTACTCACACTTCAAATCTTCCATACTGATGGATTAGTAGTCCCTCTGTAGTTTTTGCAGGTATATCGCACTGTACCAACACAAAGCCAGGGCAGCTAATCACTATCCAGAATGGTGACACTTCATCACTGCTGCCTATAATTTACTGTTAGGATGTCATTCACCTAAAAAAGTCTTGCCAAAATCCTTCTGCTTACCACCAAAACAATGCCATTCAGATGAATGTACCTAATTTTCAGTTACAAAAATTTCTGCAACAAAATTTGACACCCTTATGGTATAGACAATGTGTTATTGCAGAAGCATTTTAAAGAAAAATCATGAACTGCTAGCACAGTAGAGTCAGAGATTTGAAAGGTCAGTAAAACATTTGATTTTGTTCGCTATTAGCTTTTATTAACGATTATTAATCGTGAAAGAGAGCCAAGTCCCGTTCTGAATAGCAGAGACACGGAGCATTAACATGATTGATAATTCTCTGTGCCTCTCTTTTAGCTTTTTGCTACAAAATCACAGTGGCAACTTTATCTCACAGTGATTTGGTAGTAAAAAGATCACAGAGAGGCACGGAGCATTATTAATCATGTTAATGTTCCGTGTCTCTGCTGTCCGGAACGGGGCTTGGCTCTCTTTGATACAGCGGATTACCCGCATCCGCTCGTGTGAAAGAGCCTTAAGGAAGACTGGTAGCAGTTTATGAGTTTGGCTGTGGTTCCTTATGGTGACCATAGTATTTTCTTACAGTGTTTAAAGTGTTTAGTGTTTTCCAATCATTTTTTTTTATATTTCATTTTAATGGAAAGTATGTACCACTATGTAACTTCCTCTGTACAGCAGTATAGGGGAAATGTATTGTTATACAAATGCCATGCAAAAACATCATAAAAAATGCAAACACACACTGGTACTTGCATTTTTTTTCAAGCAGGACAAAAAAACAAAAAAAAAAAAGTATAAATCTGAAGGTGTCGGCCCTTTACAGAGTGATGAGGTGGGAGTTGCAGAGAGTAATGAGGAGAAGGCAAAGCTATGAAATCTTTTTCTCTCAACTGTATTCACTGAAGAAAATAAACTGTCAGATGAAATGCAGAATGTAAAAGAAAATTCCCCATTAAAAGTGCCCCGTTTGACTCCGGAAAAAGTACAGCGGCGTCTTAAAAAGATTAAAATAGACAAATCGACAGGACCAGATGGCATACACCCCCGTATCCTAAGAGAATTAAGTAATGTCATAGCCAGACCCTTATTTCTAATATTTAAGGGCACTATAATGACAGGGAGTGTTCCACAGGATTGACCCATAGCAAATGTGTTGCCAATATTCAAAAAGGGTCCAAAAACAGAGCCTGGAAACTATAGGCCGGTAAGTTTAACATCTGTCATGGGTAAACTGTTTGAAGGTTTTCTAAGAGATGCTATCTTGGAGTACCTCAATGAAAATAACGCCATATTAGCATGGCTTCATGAGGGATCGGTCATGTCAAACTAATTTAATAATTTTCTATGAGGTGGCAAGTTCTAGACTTTACCATGACGAATCAATGAATGTCGTACAGCTGGACTTCTCCAAAACATTTGACACTGTAGCACATAAAAGGTTAATATATAAAATGAGAATGCTTGGACTGGGGGGAAATGTCTGTATGTTGGTAAGTAACTGGCTAAGTGATAGAAAACAGAGGGTGGTTATTAATGGTGCACACTCAGATTGTGTCACTGTCACTAGAGGGGTACCACAGGGGTCAGTATTGGGCACTATTCTCTTCAATATATTTATTAATGATCTTGTAGAATGCTTGCACAGTAAAATATCAATTTTTGCAGATGACAAACTGTATAACGTAATTAACATGGAAGAGGACAGTATACTGCTGCAGATGGATCTGGAAAGATTGGAGGCTTAGGCAGAGAAGTTGCAGATGAGGTTTAACACTGACAAATGTAAGGTTATGCTTATGGGAAGGAATAATGCAAGTCACCAGTACATACTAAATGGTAAAACACTGGGTAACACTGACATGGAAAAGGACCTAGGAATTTTGGTGAACCACAAACTAAGCTGTAAAACCAGCATCAGGCAGCTGCTGCCAAGGCCAATAAGATAATGGGTTGCATTAAAAGGGGCACAGATGCCCGTGATGAGAACATAGTCCTTCCACTTTAACAAATCACTAGTCAGACCACACATTGAGTACTGTGTACAGTTCTGGGCTCCTGTGAACAAGGCAGACACAGCAGAGCTGGAGAAGGTTCAGAGGAGGACAACTAAAGTAATGACTGGAATGGGTGGACTACAGTACCCTGAAAGATGATCAAAATTAAGGTTATTCACTTTAGAAAAAAGATGACTGAGGGGAGATCTAATAACTATGTATAAATATATCAGGGGTCAGTACAACAGAGCTCTCCCGCATCATCTATTTATCCCCAGGACTATGACGAGGGGACATCCTCTGCGTCTGGAGGAAAGAAAGTTTGTACACAAACATAGAAGAGGATTCTTTACGGTAAGAGCAGTGAGACTATGGAACTCTCTGCCTGAGGAGGTGGTGATGGCGAGTTCACTAAAAGAGTTCAAGAGGGGCCTGGATGTATTTCTGGACTGTTATAATATTACAGGCTATGGCTACTAGAGAGGGGTTGTTGATCTAGGGAGTTATTCTGATTGCCTGATTGGAGTTGGGAAGGATTTTTTTTCCCCTAAAGTGAGGAAAATTAGCTTCTACCTCACAGTTTTTTTTTTGCCTTCCTCTGGATCAACTTGCAGGACAACAGAGGCTGAACTGGATGGACAGATGTCTTTTTTCAGCCTTATAAATTATGTTACTATGTTAGGCCTCATGCACACGACTATGTATTTTGCAGTCCACAAAAAATACGGATTACGTCCGTGTGCGTTCCATATTTTGTGGAACGAAACAGCTGGCCCCTAATAGAACAGTACTTTCCTTGTCCGTGATGCGGACAATAATAGGACATGTTTTTTTTTTGCGGAACGGAAATACGGACATACGGAAACGGAATGCACATGGAGTACCTTCCTTTTTTTTGCAGACCCATTGAAATGAATGGTTCCACATACAGTCCGGAAAAAAAACGGAACGGACACGGAAAGAAAATACGTTCATGTGCATGAGGCCTTACCCATGTTACCCAAAAAACACACCTCTAGGGTCAAGAGACACCTCTGCCAAAAAACACTAGTGTCGGTGTGTTTAATACAGTTTTTCCGATAGACTTTTGACTAATGTAACATCTGGAGCTGACATTTTTGGCCTAAAAAAAACACTGATAAAAAAGCATGCAAAACTAAAGTATCAAAAAAATCACCTGTACGTGACACCAGCCTTATGGAAATCGTGAAATCAGTGATACCCTAAAGCTGAAAATGCAGTTTTTGTGGTACATCTTTGAACTAAGGCTATTTTTACATCAGCGTTTTTGGTTTCCGGTTTTGAGATCCAGCAAAGGATCTCAAAACTAGGCAAAAACGGTTCAGTTTTGTCCCCATTCATTGTCAGTATGCATCAGTTCCATTTTGTTGCGTTTTGTGTCTGGTCTGCAATGAAAAAAACGAATCCAGCACTATTGACTTACATTGATTTTCATGCCGGAACCGTTTTTTTTTTTTTTGCCACCAAAATATCAGACACTCATTGGCTTACAATAATTTTGATACCAGATCTGGTTTGTTCAGTTTCTGTTAAATACAACCGTATCCGGATAAAACAGATACATCCGGATGTATTAAATGAAACGGAAGAGTTTTATTCAAGTTTTAAGATCCTCTGCCGGATCTCAAAGCCTGAATAAAAACAGCTGATGTGAAAGTTTGGAGTATAGATTTAAATAATCTGGAAATAAAAATAAAAAAACTTTCTCCTTCCCACATGATCTGACTATGACAAAACAAAAAAAACCTCAAGAACTTCAAGTGTATCTGACACCTTCTAATTAATCTCCCATTACTAAGAACACAATGCACACTCAACTAACCTTGCATGTTTATGGGGTCTTTTGGAAAACTGAAAAACCTGAAATATTCCAAAATGTATTCACAAATGTCTCACCTGGTTCAAAGGAATTTTTCCCACAAATGAGATGTATCACCTATCCACAGGATGATAAATGTTTGATCACTGGAGGATAGACCAAAGGAACCTCCACAGATCACAGTTTTACAGTGCGTATGCATGGCCACTTCTATGGGACTACCGTGTATAGTATCTCTATCAGTCCCACACAAGTGAATAGAGCAGTAGTAAACATACGAACCACCTCTCCAATCACACAGGGAATTGTGATCTGTGTGGAACCCAGCGATGGAACAGGATAGGTGAAAAATAGTTTATGGGAAAACTCCCATTAAAGAGAATCTTTCACCATGATTATGGATATTATCTGCAGTAATACATAAGTAGTACTGCACATAAGGAGCCCAGATCATCCATTCCTCCAATGTCAGCACTAAAATCTGTGCTGAAAAACAGAGTCTGGACTGCTGTGTCGTGCTAACATATAGAAAGGAGTTCTGTGCGCATGCACAGCAGTCACTACCAATGTATTTCATCACAACTCTAAATGCTGACAGGGAGGGAAAAGAACGCAGTAGGAAAACACTTATCTATAGGACTACTTATATTACTGCAGATAATAGTCCAAGATTGTGGTGACACATTCCCTGTCACCCAGATCTTCTGTGACTGAAGTGAATTCTGTACAGAAATGGTTCTTTCTGCAGTATGAGATTTTGAACAAAGACTATTTAGATGTATAGGACTGTAATTACCTTGCAAACGTAACTTTATTGCAGAAATTAGAATGGTGAAGGCTCTGTTCACTGATTTGCGTTGTGGCTTAAAGGTATTGTGCAGTGCAAAGATATTGCTGAGCTACGTATCCTGAGAATAGGTCATCAATATTTTTTCACTGCACAACCCCTGTCAATTTACAACTTGTTACTTGAGAGGCAGATCAGAGAGACAGCCTATCATTTACTGCAGAAAGTGTACATTTTTTATTTGCAATACTTTACTACTAAACTTGCTAATACTAAAAGGTAATAGATTAAATTACTACTTGTTCTTAATATAAGAAAATCGTATAGTAGCCTGTCAACTTCTGGATGGACAGTGTGCCACTACACCCTATGACTGGCCTCAGTGATGATGTGTCTCAAAGTGGCAAGGGCTGCTTGGGGACACGTTACAGCTGAAGCCAGTCATAAGCTGCAGATGTGCAAGTGTCTCTATCCATCTGTAAGTTTACGGAAAAGAACTATAAGACCAGTGAATAGAACCAGGGTGCAGGAACAGAATAATGGGGAGAAGTTCAGTATGTATTTTTAAAAGATACAGCTGGCTGGGATGAAAAAAACTAAAACAATCTGGACCTTTAAAGTCTATGGACACCTTTGGACACATTTTTTCATTATTGCATTGTACTTACCCGAGGCTAAAAATAATTTTTACAACTAGTCTTACATTTTTAAATAGTTTGTTTTCTATAGCTTTCATTTCACTGCACCTGAAGACTGTTCCTTCCAAGTGAATTCCATCAGAGATCTGTAACCATTATCAGTTTGATAAGAATTTAGCTTAAATGGGTTCAGCAATTAATAAAATAAAATTACTGAAAATACTAAACATTATTTTATTATAAACACATTCCCAAATAATAGTATGTATAATAGTCATTTTTCTCTAGGGATACAACCAAATGAAATAAAATGGCTGCTATAAGCACTCACAAAACCCCTGCTAATGACACAGCTGCACAGGTTACTTCAGAGCAGTAAGCTAAAGCGCTGCCTCAGTCCTTCTCAAAATATGGATTCCTTTTTTCTGTACAGACCTGACATGCTCTAGTAGCACCCTTGGCATTTTCTGTCAGACTAGGAGCAGAAGGATTCCTTATCTCTGCTCTCTGATCTCCTAAACACTCATTATAGTTCAGTTTTTATCTTACTGATAAGAATGTGGCTTAAATAAGTGTTTATGACCTCTCAGTAGTTAGAGATAAATTTATTAGATGATCGGCACAAAGTAAAAGTACCAGTCACACAGTTAGAAAAACAGTTAATCCTTTGTGACAGAACAGCTCAATATTTTTAATGAAGGCCAATTGAAAAAATTATTTAATTTGCAATCATAAAAAAAAATTGCCTCCGAAGGTTTATATACCGGTAGCCTTTAACCACTTCCCGCCACGCTAACGCCGAAAGGCGTCATTTCTGCGGCGCTCCCAGGTCACACTAACGCCAATAGGCGTCATCTCGCGTGAGCCGAGATTTCCTGTGAACGCGCGCACACAGGCGCGCGCGCTCACAGGAACGGAAGGTAAGAGAGTTGATCTCCAGCCTGCCAGCGGCGATCGTTCGCTGGCAGGCTGGAGATGTGTTTTTTTTAACCCCTAACAGGTATATTAGACGCTGTTTTGATAACAGCGTCTAATATACCTGCTACCTGGTCCTCTGGTGGTCCCATTTGTTTGGATCGACCACCAGAGGACACAGGTAGCTCAGTAAAGTAGCACCAAGCACCACTACACTACACTACACCCCCCCCCCCCGTCACTTATTAACCCCTTATTAGCCCCTGATCACCCCATATAGACTCCCTGATTACCCCCCTGTCATTGATTACCCCCCTGTAAAGCTCCATTCAGACGTCCGCATGATTTTTACGGATCCACTGATAGATGGATCGGATCCGCAAAACGCATCCGGACGTCTGAATGAAGCCTTACAGGGGCGTGATCAATGACTGTGGTGATCACCCCATATAGACTCCCTGATCACCCCCCTGTCATTGATTACACCCCTGTCATTGATCACCCCCCTGTAAAGCTCCATTCAGACGTCCGCATGATTTTTACGGATGCACTGATAGATGGATCCGCAAAACGCATCCGGACGTCTGAATGAAGCCTTACAGGGGCATGATCAATGACTGTGGTTATCACCCCATATAGACTCCCTGATCACCCCCTGTAAAGCTCCATTCAGATGTCCGCATGATTTTTACGGATGCACTGATAGATGGATCCGATCCGCAAAACGCATCCGGACGTCTGAATGAAGCCTTACAGGGGCATGATCAATGACTGTGGTGATCACCCCATATAGACTCCCTGATCACCCCCCTGTAAAGCTCCATTCAGATGTCCGCATGATTTTTACGGATGCACTGATAGATGGATCGGATCCGCAAAACGCATCCGGACGTCTGAATGAAGCCTTACAGGGGCATGATCAATGACTGTGGTGATCACCCCATATAGACTCCCTGATCACCCCCCTGTCATTGATTACCCCCCTGTCATTGATTACCCCCCTGTAAAGCTCCATTCAGACGTCCGCATGATTTTTACGGATCCACTGATAGATGGATCGGATCCGCAAAACGCATCCGGACGTCTGAATGAAGCCTTACAGGGGCATGATCAATGACTGTGGTGATCACACCATATAGACTCCCTGATCACCCCCCTGTCATTGATTACCCCCCTGTCATTGATTACCCCCCTGTAAAGCTCCATTCAGATGTCCGCATGATTTTTACGGATGCACTGATAGATGGATCGGATCCGCAAAACGCATCCGGACGTCTGAATGAAGCCTTACAGGGGCGTGATCAATGACTGTGGTGATCACCCCATATAGACTCCCTGATCATTCCCCTGTCATTGATCACCCCCCCTGTCATTGATCACCCCCCTGTAAGGCTCCATTTAGACATTTTTTTGGCCCAAGTTAGCGGAATTATTATTATTTTTTTCTTACAAAGTCTCATATTCCACTAACTTGTGTCAAAAAATAAAATCTCACATGAACTCACCATATCCCTCACGGAAACCAAATGCGTAAAATTTTTTAGACATTTATATTCCAGACTTCTTCTCACGCTTTAGGGCCCCTAGAATGCCAGGGCAGTATAAATACCCCACATGTGACCCCATTTCGGAAAGAAGACACCCCCAGGTATTCCGTGAGGGGCATATTGAGTCCATGAAAGATTGAAATTTTTGTCCCAAGTTAGCGGAACGGGAGACTTTGTGAGAAAAAAATTAAAAATATCAATTTCCGCTAACTTGTGCCAAAAAAAAAAAATTTCTATGAACTCGCCATGCCCCTCATTGAATACCTTGGGGTGTCTTCTTTCCAAAATGGGGTCACATGTGGGGTATTTATACTGCCCTGGCATTCTAGGGGCCCCAAAGCGTGAGAAGAAGTCTGGTATCCAAATGTCTAAAAATGCCCTCCTAAAAGGAATTTGGGCACCTTTGCGCATCTAGGCTGCAAAAAAGTGTCACACATCTGGTATCGCCGTACTCAGGAGAAGTTGGGGAATGTGTTTTGGGGTGTCATTTTACATATACCCATGCTGGGTGAGAGAAATATCTTGGTCAAATGCCAACTTTGTATAAAAAAATGGGAAAAGTTGTCTTTTGCCAAGATATTTCTCTCACCCAGCATGGGTATATGTAAAATGACACCCCAAAACACATTCCCCAACTTCTCCTGAATACGGCGATACCACATGTGTGACACTTTTTTGCAGCCTAGGTGGGCAAAGGGGCCCACATTCCAAAGAGCACCTTTAGGATTTCACAGGTCATTTACCTACTTACCACACATTAGGGCCCCTGGAAAATGCCAGGGCAGTATAACTACCCAACAAGTGACCCCATTTTGGAAAGAAGACACCCCAAGGTATTCCGTGAGGGGCATGGCGAGTTCCTAGAATTTTTTATTTTTTGTCACAAGTTAGTGGAAATTTTTTTTTTTTCATACAAAGTCTCATATTCCACTAACTTGTGACAAAAAATAAAAACTTCCATGAACTCACTATGCCCATCAGCGAATACCTTGGGGTCTCTTCTTTCCAAAATGGGGTCACTTGTGGGGTAGTTATACTGCCCTGGCATTCTAGGGGCCCAAATGTGTGGTAAGGAGTTTGAAATCAAATTCTGTAAAAAATGACCTGTGAAATCCGAAAGGTGCTCTTTGGAATATGGGCCCCTTTGCCCACCTAGGCTGCAAAAACGTGTCACACATCTGGTATCCCCGTACTCAGGAGAAGGTGGGGAATGTGTTTTGGGGTGTCATTTTACATATACCCATGCTGGGTGAGAGAAATATCTTGGCAAAAGACAACTTTTCCCATTTTTTTTATACAAAGTTGGCATTTGACCAAGATATTTATCTCACCCAGCATGGGTATATGTAAAAAGACACCCCAAAACACATTCCTCAACTTCTCCTGAATACAGAGATACCAGATGTGTGACACGTTTTTGCAGCCTAGGTGGGCAAAGGGGCCCATATTCCAAAGAGCACCTTTCGGATTTCACAGGTCATTTTTTACAGAATTTGATTTCAAACTCCTTACCACACATTTGGGCCCCTAGAATGCCAGGGCAGTATAACTACCCCACAAGTGACCCCATTTTGGAAAGAAGAGACCCCAAGGTATTTCGTGATGGGCATAGTGAGTTCATAGAAGTTTTTATTTTTTGTCACAAGTTAGTGGAATATGAGACTTTGTAAGAAAAAAAAAAAAAAAAAAAAAAAATCAGCATTTTCCGCTAACTTGTGACAAAAAATAAAAAGTTCTATGAACTCACTATGCCCATCAGCGAATACCTTAGGGTGTGTACTTTCCGAAATGGGGTCATTTGTGGGGTGTTTGTACTGTCTGGCCATTGTAGAACCTCAGGAAACATGACAGGTGCTCAGAAAGTCAGAGCTGCTTCAAAAAGCGGAAATTCACATTTTTGTACCATAGTTTGTAAACGCTATAACTTTTACCCAAACCATTTTTTTTTACCCAAACATTTTTTTTTTATCAAAGACATGTAGAACTATAAATTTAGAGCAAAATTTCTATATGGATCTCGTTTTTTTTTGCAAAATTTTACAACTGAAAGTGAAAAATGTCATTTTTTTGCAAAAAAATCGTTAAATTTCGATTAATAACAAAAAAAGTAAAAATGTCAGCAGCAATGAAATACCACTAAATGAAAGCTCTATTAGTGGGAAGAAAAGGAGGTAAAATTCATTTGGGTGGTAAGTTGCATGACCGAGCAATAAACGGTGAAAGTAGTGTAGTGCCGATTTGTAAAAAAGGGCCTGGTCTTTAGGGGGGTATAAACCTGTGGTCCTTAAGTGGTTAAAGGAAATGTGTCACCAAAATTTTATCTGCCATTTAAAACCAGTTAGCAACACAATTCTTTTTTTCCAATTAGATTTTACTTTCTGATTGCAGATTTTTTTAATTTTGTTTTCTGAACTTGGTTATGGGGGCTGCCTTCTTGCCTGAGCTGTTCTTAACAGCATTTAGAAAGCATAAAAAAAAATGCTTTACGGCAGCCCCATGATCCATAGACACAATAGTCACCTCATTGAATTCTATGGGATAGTTTTCAAGGCATGCCCTGTGACCTGTGCAGAGGTCATTGTACAAGGAAAGAAGCTTTGACAATCACCTATTGTGAATGGTGGATCCTGTCTTATCTGTCATTCTAATCCTGCCTGTAATGATTTCAACTCTGTGTACAGATAAGCAGTAACTGCAGTAAAGTGATCTGTACAGACCAAGAAGTTGCGCTAATTATTAGACTTAGTGGCCAGTGCAAAAACTGCAGGACCTTATGGTTTTTGTTAAAATATATATAAATAAATGGAAAATAACGTCAAAGATTCTTTCAAAATATGTTAAACATTAAAATGTGATTTTAAACAATAGGTCATAAATTGTAATTCATGATAGTAAGAATAGTGAGGAGAGCTGAGGCAGTTCTTTGGCTCGTTGCTTTGACGTAACCTGTCCACCTGTGTCAGTAGGATGGATTTTGTGTGCGCCAATAGGGCAGTGGCCATTTTATTTCACCTGATGCTTGACCCCTAGAGAAAACAAGCCATTATAGATAATGAAGGCTATTTGGGATTATTTTTTTTTTAAATAAAGTAATATTTAAGTATGCTCAGTAATTTTATTAATTCCCGGAGAACGCCTTTAAAGAGGACCTGTCACAAAATAATGCAGTGCAATATGCAGGCAGCATGTTAAAGAGACGGAAAAAAGGAGTAGATTGAGATTATATATATATATATATATATATATATATATATATATATATATATATATAAAATCAAAAATGAAAAATGAAGATGCAGCACACTTTCTTGATCGGGTGCAAAATCAGGCTAATGTGAACCAGCACCACGGTCCAATTCAATACAGTGTCATGTAGAAATGTCCCTGCTACATGACACTGAGTGAATAAACCGCACGTGTTTCTTTGAATCCCATGGTGTGCTGCTGGCTTTTTTTTGCTGTATATATAATCACTCTATCTCAATCAATTTGTGGGAAGAGATTCAGTAAAACTTGTAATTTATACAGTATTCATAGAGGCACACCAGGCACATGCTATGGGGCAAGAGAGTCTGGGGGGGGGGGGGGGGGGGGGGGGGGGGAGGGAGGGTGCTGGCTAGGCGTAATGGCCCCATCTCCTATCCAACCTTAATACATACCTCCCTTTCTCCTTGCCCCTGCCTGTTATCCTAGTCCCTAAGGGCATTAGCTCCTCTGTCAGTCAACACACACAGCTGGCCAATAAGCAGGGAGATGCTGAGTTTTGGGCACTGGCACCTGACCACTGCTGATTCACCTGCCTGATGTATCTGTCGACATTACAGTGAATAATACAAGCAGGAGAGAACTGTGAGAGACGGGCCAAATCAAGTTCAGCAGAGTTTCAGTCTCTGACCTCATCCTGACTCATGACCACTGTGACCTGGAGCATCCCTGGCCTGAAAATTGGTATAAGCATAGGTCCCACACCTAAATCCTAGCCTCAGCAAGCACAGCAGTCATTCATTGTGTGAGTGGCTGTTAATGTAGTGACTCAATATGTAGAGGGAGGGGGCACCATGTGCGAGTGCCTATTTACTCTAACAGACACTCAATGTGCTGACTGCTGCATACATGTGTGGCACAACGATGGCACAGGCTCAAGAGTTGAGCCTGTGCCACCAGTTATTGGTGTAATCTATAATATACAGCTGACATTGCTGAAGCTGGCAGGACTGGCGCTAGCTCCAATTCTACAATTTTAACCCTTTAGATGCTTTTTGGACAAATAATTTACATGCAATTTCCTCATAACATTCTTATTGGGTTTCTGCAATACCTGTACTTTTTACTTACTGAGTTTTACTATGGGGACACTTACCTTACACCCCTGTAGTGCACTTTGAAATCTCTCCTTTCTGACTTCATTGTTCACGTGGGAGGTGTTATCAGTAATCAATAGCACTGTGTGTGAGTATAGAGACATAGCTGTCAGTCACCGATAACACTTCCCGTGAACAATGAAGACAGAAATAGCAGAGCTTTAAATGTATAAATTACATGTTTTACTAAATCCTTTCTCACAATCTGCTCAGCATATCCTGCTCTATAACATCCTGCAGAGAGCATTGTGTTATAAGAGAACCTGTGCAATGAAACAGTGTAATCTACAGGCAGTGTGTTATATAGCAGAAGTAGTTGACCAGATTAATATCATTTTGTTGATGAGCAAATTGATTCCTAATAAACTGCGTTCCTTATGAATTTCACAAAAATGTGCTCGCCAAACAAACCCAAAGCTTTTCAAGTTCACTTCGAAACCAGTAAAACTGCACACAGAGCACAAGTGAGGAAGAAGAGGGATGCTCACATGACCCTAGAAGTGGAAGGGGGATGCTTGCCCTGATTGGCTGATAAAGTTGTTTTTAGCCACTCAGGCAATCGGGTGCCTGTGCAGAGCGAGCAAATGTCATTCTGTGTTGAGTTGTTATTGAAGGTGGATGGGTCTATGCCAGAGATGCACAACACGCGGAAGCAAAGCCACTGTCTGTGGACCTGTTCTACTGTCTTTCTGCCTGGAGCGCTGCACTGTGCTGATTACAGCTATTGATCCCACTCTCTAGCAGCCAGGAGCGGATTGGCCATAGACCTTACAGGGAAATTTCCCGGTGGGCTGATGCCCAGGGGGCTGCCTGAACCCTCCTCATGGCCAGCCAGTGCAAACTTTTGGGGATGTATTTTGTGCTGTTGGGGCAGTATTTTGAGATGGACTGTGGTATTTGGCTCTGTTGGGGTGGTATAATGTCAGTTTGGACACAAGTACAAAACAGGGTCACTTTTAGTATTTTGTCTGGGGCCACTTTAAGTTCCCAGTCCGCACCTGCTAGCAGGAGCAGGTTAGGTCGCGCCAGTCTGTAATGGGAACCAAGGAGAAGACAGAAGTAGTTTATTACCGCTTCTGCCTTCTCCTCAGATAATAGCAAAGTGCCCAATGAGCAGTATTCAGTGAATAGAGGGAGCATCTATGTCACTTCCTCGATTGGACACGGCGATCCTGTGATCACTGAGTGTCTTGGGGGCACAGCAGAGCTGAAGGGTCTTAGTAGACCCTGAGAAGTCTTTCAGTGACCTCTTTGGGGACATGTTAAAAAAAATTATAAATTGAAAAAAGAATAAAATTAAATTATAAAATACAAATGAAAGAAAAAGTGCAAAATAAATGTCCATGAAAGGTCTTTTAGTGAACTCTTAGGGACAAATTATGTGGCAATATTAATAAATATATATATATATATATATATATATATATATATATATATATATATATATATATATAAATATAAATAAAGGTAGAAATGCAAAACTGATATAATAAATATAACAAGTAAAAGAATAAAAGGAAAAAGTGCAAAAAACAAAAAAAATAAGTCAGTGTTCTCCAGAGGTCTTTTAAAGACATATGTGGCAAAAATATAAGTAAAGTATAATATATATATTTTTTTTTTATAAAATACAAATAAAAAAAAATAAAAAAAAAGTCAGTGTCCCCCAAAGGGCTAATTAAGATCTCTTTGGGGTGATATTATGTGGCAGAAATATACAGTATACATAAACAAATAATAAAAATGATATAGTTAGAGAGATAGCCAGTTCAGTCTCCTCAATATGATGGAATAGTTTTTTCACATACTGAACCAGGCTGAGGCAAATCAGCAAATTGAGACCTACTGCCTCAGCGTCCAGAATAAGTCCTACCTGGGTCTTTTAGTGAACTCTTAGGGACAAATTATGTGGCAATATTAATATATATATATAAATATAAATAATGGTAGAAATGCAAAACTGATATAATAAATATAACAAGTAAAAGAATAAAAGGAAAAAGTGCAAAAAACAAAAAAAATAAGTTAGTGTCCTCCAGAGGTCTTTTAAAGACATATGTGGCAAAAATATAAGTAAAGTATAAAATATATATTTTTTTTTTATAAAATACAAATAAAAAAAATAAAATAAAAAAGTCAGTGTCCCCCAAAGGGCTAATTTAGATCTCTTTGGGGTGATATTATGTGGCAGAAATATACAGTATACATAAACAAATAATAAAAATGATATAGTTAGAGAGATAGCCAGTTCAGTCTCCTCAATATGATGGAATAGTTTTTTCACATACTGAACCAGGCTGAGGCAAATCAGCAAATTGAGACCTACTGCCTCAGCGTCCAGAATAAGTCCTACCTGGATTCTGCCCTGTGTCCAGAGCATACCTTTGTCCCTGACCCCATAGACATCTAGGCAAGCAGACTAGAAAAGTTACCCCAGTATACTTTCTTCTTTCTTGCTCAGCCTCCAGCGAGGTGACACTCAAACAGACCAAGTTGCCCTACTCCAGTGTCCAAAACATCACTTTTGTGAAAATGAACCAGACATGGATTTAGGAGGATTTTCACAGCAACAGTAGCAAGATGGTGCATCTTCAGCAAGGCTAGATCTATTTATTGCCCTCAGCTAGAGGAGTTCTAGCTGAGGGCAATGAATAGATCTAGCCTTGCTTAAGGTGCCTCATCTTGCCACTGTTGCTGTCTGCCTGCATACCATCAGGTTCCATATAGCGGCTGCTGCTGCCGCTATCATGCCATTGCTGCTGTCTGCCTGCCTGTCAACATGTACCATATGGCTCCTGCTGCCACCACTGCGGCTGTATTCCTCACTGCTAATCTCCTACTGTTAAAAATATTAATGTTATGTATCTGCCACTACTACTACCCATAATCAGCTGATCTACTGCCTTTTATGTTACATGCCGATATTACCTTCCAAACTGTACTCCTGCTGCTCTCAATTAAAAGGGAGAATTTTCTATGCTGAGCCATTTTTTTTTCCTGACAATCACTTGTGCGAGTATAAACAGGGGCAAGCACTCAGCCCCCATTAATGTATAATTTTTAAACACATCGGGGGAGATTTATTAAACTAGTGTAAAGGAAAAGTGGCTTAGATGCCCATAGAAAACAATCAGATTCCACCTTTCATTTTACAAAGGAGCTCTGAAAAATGAAATGAAGAATCTGATTGGTTGCTATAGGCAACTAAGCCAGTTCTACTTTACACCAGTTTTAAGAAATCTGCCCCATTTTTTTGTTAAAGCCATCAACCATGCCTTTACCCAACAGCTATATATGTCAGTGACATTATTTGGTGTTGTTTTCATTGCATTCAAGAGTAATGCCCCGCAAACTCCCCTTAGGGCTCATGCACACGACCGTATGTATTTTACGGTCCGCAAAAAACACAGATGACATTTGTGTGCATTCTGTATTTTGCAGAACAGAACTGGTCCATAATAGAACAGTACTATCCTTTTCTGTAATGCGGACAATAATAGGACATGTTCTATTTTTTTTGGGGCGGAACAGACATACGGAAACGGAATGCACGTGGAGTAACCTCTGTTTTTTGGTTGTCAAAAGGTGTTTTCCAAACTTTTTTTGTTCTTTTGTTTAGTTCTTTTTATTTCTAACTAAGCAAAAGTAAGGGGTTTTCAATTCTATAATGGCCATGTTCTCCTAGTTCGCTGAGCGTCACATGACCTGTGATGTCAGTTTCTTTCCCTGCTCTGATGACATTCCATGCACAAGGCTGAAGAAGCAGGTCTGCCTATGTGCACTGAACCTCAATGTGAAGGATTTGCTATTAGGAGTGATAAGCCACAACCGAACTGCTGGCTGAGCTGTTTGCCCTGTCTCCCCCCTCCCACTGGGTTCTGCAGCACAGTTTAACCCCTTCTGCCATAAGTAGCACAGACTCGGGGCTGGAGGTTCTGTCTCAGGTACTGAGCAGCTGCAGGGTTTCCACATCCCCAGGCACCGAGGAGGTAAATGCTGTGCACAGGACCTTCCCTCCCTCATCACCCTGAAAACACAGTGCCGAAGTTCTCTCCTCTGTTCTCTAATGCTGGCTATGAGGAAGTGTCTGCAGAGCATTTCACAAGAACAGGTAGGTGGGGAAGATCCTGTATGTATCAGGATTGTCATTGTACTGTACAGCTGGGACTTGCAGTCCCACACATACAACATGTGTGTGTGGTTTTTTTTTCCACCACAGCTCTGCAACTGCATATCAACAAAGGACCAGAACAGAACTAGGGAAATTAGTAAATATAATTTTCTTTTGCCTAAAACTTGCTTAGCTTGTGCATATATTGCCGACCATCAGATTTACAGTGCTTTATTTAACCCTCTTAAGTTCAGAGAGCAGAGGTTTAAATTAATAAGTTACAAGTTTGGCTGAATATTTTTCCACAAAACTATACATAAATCTACTCAGCAGCTTCTGTTTCACAACATGCTGTCTGCATATTGCACTGCATTAAGTGGTGACAGGTTCTCTTTAAAAGAGTGTTTATGATCTGTTGATAAAATAAAGATAAGGGCCACAGATGGAGCAAATAGAGCAGCTCTCTTACAAATATCACTGAGAAGGAATAGAAGTTAAAAGCTGTAGAAGATAAACTGTTGAACATTTTTAATAAAACTAATATTAAGATAAGTAGAATGAAATAATAAAAATAATGCCACCAAAGCCTTTTAAGAGGTTGTCCAAAGTTTAAAATATGTCCCCAGTCATGTTTACAATTATTCTCCCCTGACACTTTCAACACCACACTCTGAGGTCAGTGATACAGTAGGATGCAAGGTGACCTGGTGTGCACAGAATATCATTTCTGAAGTGAGGAAGATAGAGTGAAACGCTGGAAGTGGCAGTTGAGAAGTATGATAAGTGTGGCTTTGTTATTTTCTAACATTTACTGCTGGTGGGGACGTATTCACTTAACTTGGACAACCCTTTTAATATTTAAAAGCTTTCTGTTTTAAGGGCATGTGCATCAGAAAGTGAGAAACAGAACATTAGTAACACTTGTAAAAGAACATTAGTTGGTCTATAAACAGTTTTGTGAGGATGCACCAAGTAAATAAAGAGTAACACAGATGATTAAAGCTCATGCTAGCAGCATATGGCCTAAATGAATCACATGTAGAAGCAAAGCATGGTAGCCAAAACCAACAGTACTTTAATTTGTACAATTATCTTAAATTTTTTCTAAATATGTAAAGGGGAAAAATGTTTTAGAGAATTTCAGTGATTTAAGAGTGAAGGATTTTGATTGGAAAAAAAAAAAAGCTAAGGAAAATCATGCGTCATCATTGTTTTTAATTTTCAATACTATTTGAAAAATCAAGCAAAAAAAACCCAAAACAAAAATAAATTAGAGGGCAAATTAAAGTGGTATTCTGGCCAGAAATAAAGTTGAAAATCCCCCACCATTGGCATTCCAGTACTGCTCTCCTTTAAACACCTAACAGTTTTTGAGAAAAGTATTTTGTAGCTGTGTGAGAAATGGGCATTGCCCGCTTTCAAATGAGACTAGGACAATAGCGCTATCTGCTGCAAATCCCAGGAAGTGGGTATTATCAAATTTATCAAGACCCACAGAATAAAGTTATCATATGCTACTTAAACCACATAGTGAACGCCGTGAATTATTCAATATAATGTTAAAACTGGTGGTTTTTATTTATCTCTCTAAAAATAATAAAAGTAATTTAATACACTATATGTACCCCAAAATGGTTCATAAAAAAAAAAACTACAACTCATCCCGCACAGTCGAGAAAATATTTTAGAAGTAAAGTCATGACTGCAGGAATACAGAGGTGGAAAATGTTACTGGTCCTTATGGCTAAACTTAGTTAACAATAAGGGGTTAAAAATGCAATTATGTCCAGAGTTGTGCTCCACCAATATTTGCTTCAGACATATATTAAAAATCTAAATAATAAGTGACATTTTTGGGACGGTTTTTCCAATTTTAATGTGACTGTTAGGAGGTTAATTGTCTTAGCTTGATACAACAGAAATATTAGGAATGGTCGACACACTGAAATTGGCAATTGCTGAACTGGTCTCTACTGCTATTTCGAGAGCGTTAACTCGTGACAAGAAGTGGAGAACAGCGGGGATAAGAGCGGCACTAGAATATCAGTAGTGGGGCATCACTGGAGAACACTAAACAATCTTAGTTATTTTTAACCCTATGATCTATTTTAACAAAATACCCAGAACCGTAGAAGGATAGTCTAGGGTAAATAAATCAAAGAGGTGGGATAGGTTAGATTTGATTTTCATACATATTGTATACACTGTACCTTTGGAGATGCTTTGTTGGAGAAAACTTGGATGACCTGATATGGGAGGGGACAGGTCTGCTTTTCTACCAGTACTGTTGGAATTGGCTGAAGTTGGCTGTAATGACTTTGAAAGAAAAATGCCATCGGACACAGGGCGAGGTGGGCGTGCAGCAGGCAGCTGTGGCTTAGATGTAGTTGGAAGGAGGTTACCATAAGACTTTCTTGTGCTGGAGTACTTATCCTGACCTGCTAGGTTAGTGTCTTCCTCATCATCAGTATATGCAACAAACTTGGCAGTGTAAACGGTGTCAGGTGAAAGGGTCTGTGTTTTGAGGTAGGAAGTGTTTCGCTGAGGAGGGGGAGGTGGAGCGTTAGACAGGAGGGGTGGGTATGTGTGTTCATATTCCCGTGGAAGTGGAGGTCTGTACAGACCAGGCTCTTCAGGTCCTAGTAATCTTCGTTCTGCTTCCTCATTTTGCCTGCGCCTCTCTGCTTCCAAGCGATTGTAATACTCTTCTTCTTGCCTCCTCTGCTAACCAAAAATAAAAAATTAAATTAAACATTTCCAGTATTCAAACATTATACAAACAACATACACACACATTAAAAGGGGAACTAAGTAAAGCTAAAGCTTGACATAAAAAAGTGACAGAAATGCAGTTGTGAACAGTCTGTCACTCGTGTTAAAGGGCTTGTTCATTCAGGAATATTCACTCTACCAAACCCTCACTGGTCATTAATTACTGCTCCTTTTCGACAGAACAATGCGACTACTGCAGCAAATCACAAGCTCAAGTGGGTCTCCACTTTTCCCAACGACTGGTTGCTGTGGTCACAGGTCCATGTTGAGAAGGAAGTAGAGAGCGGTGGGGGACCCAGGAAGCTTCAGAACCGAAGCAGTAAGAGATTGATAAGGTATGACTTATGCTATGTTAGAATGTTCTAAGCGGTTTACTTAATATTTATTTTTTCTATTTCTTGCAGCATGCTGCCAGTAAGCAGTCTGGTGCATTCATGATATGCAGGCTTCCCTGCCCTACAGCTTTAGATTTAAAGATTTCTTCTTATATGCCATAATAAGGGAAATCTGCTAGTCAGCAGTTGCATCACAGGAAAGCCTGTATCGGGCACAGTGTGCTGCAAGGAATAACATTTAAGTTATCCCAAACTACTGAAAAATAACACACGATAGGCTGCTGCTGTCCGTCACTACTTTATGCTACTGAACAGCTCCCCCTCCCCACGTGATGGAGGCTGCTAACAAGCCTCCAACACCCATGTGAATACAGCCTAATGGGGTTCAACAAGTTCCATTTGAAAACTGAACTGGCAAAACTGATGACTCCAATAAAAAAGTCTGTAATATGTTCTGTGAGAGGACCAAAAAGGTTCCCTTATTAAACGGTTATTGTGGGGGGACAAAAATGAATTAATTTGTATGCATTTTTGTAGTACATCAGTTCTGGATCTCTCTCAAGCAACCCTAAAAACTAGAAGGAAAATAAATAATATAAAAAATAGATTAGGGCAGAAAGCTGAAGACATGGAAACTTGCTGCTAAAAGGAAGTAAAACTAATCCTAAATATTCTTTAATTACCATTGTATAAGTAGTAAAAACAAATGAATTAGTATTAGCCCTTTAAAAAGTAATCAGGGAGGAATGAAAAATGAAATGTCAAGTGCTATGAAGAGGGATACAGTAAACTCTCCTCTAAATGTCTAACCCAGTAAGAGGTGCAGAGCCACCTACTTGCAAACTACTGCAGACCGCTAGATGACAAACTCTGAAAGGTCGTTCCTGAACATCCAAGTTCTCCATGCAGCTGCAGAAAGCTAGCCGTCACAGACCACCAGTAAAGTGTGAAGATGTAGTTTCTGATAATTTGGATACCATTTTGTATCTGCTCATATTAAACTTCATGTTTAGTGCCATTGTGGCATGTGAAGGACACTGAAGATTTTTTAGGATTGTTTGTGGGAGGGAGTTATACTTTGTGTGAATATATTTTCAAGGTTGTTTTGGCATTCTGATTTATTGGAGATCTGGAAATTGGCCACCCTGGGGTCCAGAATGATAACAGATGAACAAAAGGTACAGGTGACCCTTTATACTGCACATTCCACTAGGGAGTGGAGTTCTTAAGTTAATCTGTATAAAGCTGTACCCATTCAGGGAAGTGGTCCGAAGCTCATCCTACAGGAGAACGCCTCAAGTAGGGATCTAATCAGTGTTTTCTAGATCGAGACTGACTGCTTTCACTGAAAAGGGCTTCACAGCTGATGTATTGCTGTCAGATGATAACTCAATCGGTGATGTAAGTGCCTACATTCTGGATATAGTCAGGACTCCAGTTGAAGTTCAGTTAAGAGTATTTAAAGAGTATCCGAGCCTGAAGTCTTTCTCTTATCAAAATAGCCAGTCTTTCCATAGAAAAGACATATCTTTATAAGTACACAATTAAAATGAATAAAAACTGTCATAACAATCAACACAAGAAGAAGAAACCTACAAAGTGACATCTGGTGGGCAAAAGTGGTACTACTATATCAAATGCCTATATATAAATAATAGTACAACAGAAGGAGAATAAGAGTACAACACCTATAAAAGTTATGCTTTAGAAAACAGCAAAGAAAAATACAACAGAAACCTCAATAAAAGCCGCTACCACTTCAGAATACATTAATAAAAGTAGTTCCGAGTGTCAAACAGTAAGACCAACACAAAGGACACACCATTCCAGAGAAAAGCTTTGTCCCTCCACTGGACGAACTATGGACAGTAACTGTTATTGTGGTGTTCTGAGCAGTAGTGGGTCTGTTACATTTTTCCCCTACAGTTTGCGTGACTTATATAGGGATTATTGCCCTGCCTTGATCTTCTTTTGCACTATTATTCAGGTATCTATCACGGTTAGTACCATTTGTTGCTCATTAGGCGTTCCTTTTGTCCGTTTCATCTTGTTCTGTGGACTGTTATGACTGGATGTATTGATTTTAATTGTGCTTAAATAAAAATATGACTTTTCTTTAATAGACTAAAATATATAATGATTTGTCTGCCCACCATGTTTATATTTATAGATGATGTGCCTTAGGTAGTGCATGCATATTTGGACTTGCATTTATGGGATTATTAATTTGTGCTGTCCACTGCCAATTTTATTTTATTTTTTTACCATCCCTACAGTACCTTCATAAATGCTGTATACCGTACACTCAATGTAAGCTGTGTATACAGTCCAGGAAGCATTCTCTAAAGCTAGACTACCCTTGTAACTGGGTCTCATAAACCAACCCCAGTTACAGAGTAATTGGGCAACAAAAAAATGAATGTTAAAATGTCCGACTAATATCTTGTATGATCTGTTACAGGAAAATATGGTTTCCAGCCAGACCCTCAGTCCGATGACCACACAAGTATGATCTAGTATATACTGATATTATTCAGTGATATTCACTAGTGTTGAGCTCCAATGCAGAATCTCCCCCTATATATGTACATATAGATATATGTAGTCTGTAGTTGTATCCCATTTACATGTGGATCTTGTGGCTTGTGTTTATGGATGTGTTGATTATATGTGCTATTTATACACGAGTCTCTATATGTACATGTACTAATAGTCAGGTATTGGATGTGAGCTGGTTTTAAGTGCAGATCCAGTAGACGGTATATGTTGGGATCTGGATATATATATATTGTATGTCTATACACATTATTAGCCACATTTACTTAGCATTCAGGGAGAGCAGGAAAGGAGGCAGGTGTGTGTGGAGGTGTCCTCTATGTAATGTGTTGTATTTGTATCTTCATGTAATGTCTATTGCTTTGTCACCTTTGTGTTATCAGTAAAGTACCTTTATAAATACGCATCTGTGAGGGTTGTATGTTATGCCTGGGGTGTATGAAGGGCTGGGGGGTGTGTATATGATACACAGAGTAAGTTGGTGATATAGGAAACAAAGACAACAGTCTAGGAACGGAATAAAAGGGACGGAACATGGAGATAGATAAATCTCCAATTACCAAGAAGCAAAATTTCCCTTTATCATGAACTTATGGGGGCATAATTTGAAATATAAAATAAAAATAAATCAATTGTTAAGAAAACTTGGCCATACAGCAGCTTCAATTTCTGCCCCAGCGACTGCAAAATGTATATCCCATACTTAAAATAACAAAAATGAAGCCCCACAAAAAGAATTATTTGAATAACTGAATAAACCAACATGTACTATCTATTCATGAGTGGGGGAAATGGCCTGTTCTGGCCCTGGTTAAACAGATTAAAATGGACAAATCACCATCTCTAAGGAAATGAAAGGCTATGTACACTTTCAGGGCCAATTTTTTTCATGCTTGCATTTTACTCATTTCTTACTAAGAGGTCAAATTTTTTTATTTAAACCACATATTGAGCTTTAATGAGTGTTTATAAAGGTGAAAGAGCAGAGATAAGGAGCCAGTCAGCTACAGTAGCTTTCTGACAGAGCAGAGAGAAAATTCAGATCCTACTAATATAGCATTTTAGCTCTGTACAGAGAAAAGGACTCAATATTTTCAATAGAAACCAATTGCAAATGATTTTTAACTCATAATGAGTACAATAAAATGTTCTTTGATCATATAAAAATGGCACTAAAAACATTAAAATAGACAAATCGCAGAGACCAGATCGCATACACCCATGTATCCTAAGAGAATTAAGTAATGTCATAACCAGACCCTTATTTCTGATCTTTAAGGACTGTATATCGACAGGGAGAGTTCTACAGGATTGGAGCATAGCAAATGCGGCGCCAATATTTAAAAAGGGTCCAAAAACAGAGCCCGGAAACTATAGGCCGGTAAGTTTAACAACTGTCGTGGGTAAACTATTTGAAGGTTTTCTAAAAGATGCTGTAGAGGGAAGATTTGAATATATATAAGGGCTAAATTGTATGGGCTACATGTGAACCCTTTGGAATGATATGGATTTCTGCACAAATTGGTAAAAAAATCTGATCTGATCTTCATCTAAGTCACAACAATAGACAATCACAACTGCTTAAACTAATAACACACAAAGAATTAAATGTTACCATGTTTTTATTGAACACACCATGTAAACATTCACAGTGCAGGTGGAAAAAGTATGTGAACCCCTAGACCAGGCATGCTCAACCTGCGGTCCTCCAGCTGTTGTAAAACTACAACTCCCACAATGCCCTGCTGTAGGCTGATAGCTGTAGGCTGTTCGGGCATGCTGGGAGTTGTAGTTTTGCAACAGCTGGAGGGCCGCGGGTTGAGCATGCCTGCCCTAGACTAATGACCTCTCCAAGAGCTAATTGGAGTGAGGTGTCAGCCAACTGGAGTCCAATCAATGAGATGAGATTGGAGGTTTTGGTTACAGCTGCCCTGCCCTATAAAAATCCACACCAGTTCTGGGTTTGCTTTTCATAAGAAGAATTGCCTGATGTGAATGATGCCTCGCACAAAAGAGCTCTCAGAAGACCTACGATTAAAAATTGTTGACTTGCATAAAGCTGGAAAAGGTTATAAAAGTATCTCCAAAAGCCTTGCTTTTCATCAGTCCATGGTAAGACAAATTGCCTACAAATTGCCTAGGAGTGGCCGTCCTGTAAAGATGACTGCAAGAGCACAGTGCAGACTGCTAAATGAGGTTAAGAAGAAACCTAGAGTGTCACCTAAAGACTTACAAAAGTCTCTGGCATATGCTAACATCCCGGTTAGCGAATCTACGATACGTAAAACACTAAACAAGAATGGATTTCATGGGAGGATACCACAGAGGAAGCCACTGCGGTCCAAAAAAAACATTGCTGCACGTTTACAGTTTGCACAAGAGCACCTGGATGTTTCACAGCAGTACTGTCAAAATATTCTGTGGACAGATGAAACCAAAGTTGAGTTGTTTGGAAGAAACACACAACACTATGTGTGGAGAGGCACAGCACACCAACATCAATACCTCCTCCCAACTGTGAAGTATGGTGGTGGGGGCATCATGGTTTGGGGCTGCTTTGCTGCATCAGGGCCTGGATGGATTGCTATCATCAAAGGAAAAATGAATTCCCAAGTTTATCAAGACATTTTGCAGGAGAACTTAAGGCCACCTGTCCACTAGCTGAAGCTCAACAGAAGATGGGTGTTGCAACAGGACAACGACCCAAAGCATAGAAGTAAATCAACAACAGAATGGCTTAAACAGAAGAAAATATGCCTTCTGGAGTGGCCCAGTCAGAGTCCTGACCTCAACCCGATTGAGATGCTGTGGCATGACCTCAAGAAAGCGATTCACACCAGACATCCCAAGAATATTGCTGAACTGAAACCGTTCTGTAAAGAGGAATGGTCAAGAATTACTCCTGACCGTTGTGCACGTCTGATCTGCAACTACAGGAAACGTTTGGTTGAAGTTATAGCTGCCAAAGGAGGTACAACCAGTTCTTCAAATCCAAGGTTTCACATACTTTTTCCACCTGCACTGTAAGTGTTTACATGCGGTGTTCAATAAAAACATGGTAACATATAATTATTTGTGTTTTATTAGTTTAAGCAGACTGCTTGTCTATTCTTGTGACTTAGATGAAGATCAGATCACATTTTATGACCAATTTGTGCAGAAATCCATATAATTCCAAAGGTTCACATACTTTTTCTTGCAACTGTATATATGGATATGCCCCAAGTGTGTGTGTGTGTGTGTGTGTGTGTGTGTGTGTGTGTGTGTGTGTGTGTGTGTGTGGGTATATATATAACACATGAAAATCTTCTCAAAAGTCTGGGATCGTCTTATACGCCGGTATATGGCGTGCTGAAACTTAGTTCCTAGCCGGACTGGAGAACATGTCCTTCTCCAGCTTCAGGCGCCTTCTAGCTGAGCCACCGTGCACTGCATCCCGGCCAGCCGCTCCTGAAGCAGCCCCCTCTCCCTGCTCTCAGTGGTTCTCTCATGCCAGCAGTATCACATTGCGTACTACCGCTCAGATCGTCTTGAAGACAGGGAGGGTCGGGCAGGCAGGGAGAGCTGACCCACCCAATCCAAGCAGGCTTTGTATGCAGTGTGCACAGAAAATACCGGTACATCGCTTGCCGTGATTGGCTGGTTGTTGTATACTGGGTTGGATTGGCGATTCTGAGGGAAGGCAGGGGGAAGCAGGAGCATCTGCACTTCAGCCAATTCTAATGCTGGAACGGCGGATCTCTAATGAACTTTGGTGTGCATCTTATCTGTGGTGAAAAAACAGTCTATCTGGGGAGCAGATACATGTGGCGGTGAATACAGTACAGCACCAGTACAGTATACAAATGGCCAACAGTCAAGACCCCATCTTGGCTCTACCAGCGAAAAGAAAGAAATACGAAGCCAGTTTCAAACTTAAAGTTGTAAACTTTGCCATGGAACATAACTGTGCTGCTGCAAGACAATATGGAGTAACAGAAAAGATGGTTCAGGACTAGAAAGCAAATGGAAAAAGCATTAAAGAGTATGCCAAGGGGTAAGTGTGCATTAAGAAGAGGCACCCCACATTGGCCAGAACTCGAAAAACATGTAGCAGACATGGTGAATGAGCATCGCCAAAACGGTTATGTAGTGACACGAAATAAAATACATTTGTTTGCACTTCAGCTGGCCAAATCTAACCCAGGTCACAGCAACCGATTTAAGGCCACTGTATCCTGGTGTACTAGATTCCTGGAAAGGCATTGTCACGACCGCTATCCCAGCAGCAGTCGTGTCGCACCAGACGGAGGGGAAGGGGGACCCTTATCTACGGATGGGAAATAGAATGGCCACCCCTGACTAACCCTAAGCTGGCACTTGTCTGCCCTGATACCCTAGACGGGGTGTGAACCCGTGCGGCGAGCAGGATGCCTAAACCCTCAGTCGCCCTAACAAGACTAGACTGGGGAAAGGCCGATGGGAGCGCTAGTCACCATCACTCACGTCTAGGATAACAACAGGGGAAGACAGCAACAAACAAACAACAGCAGAGATAGACTTATCCAGTCACGAGCAGAGAAGGCGATCCCAAACACGACAGTCCACGCCGGACAAGAGCTCCCCAGCAACACCATCAAACGATCTCCTTTAAAGGTCAGAGTAGCACTGGAAGTAAGGACTCACCTGAGAAGGATGCCTACAAACTCCCAGTCAGAACAAAAAGGTTCACAAGGCAAAACCTAGATGACATACCCTGAACCACGGAGCAAACTCACAAGCTATCGCGAGTAGCAAGTCGCTGCGACCTTCTCCTCCCAGACCTGTCTGGATCAGTCACAGTCGTAACAGGCATAATCTGGTACGGCAGCAAAAGACAAAAATTGCACAACAATTACCTGCAGATCTTGATGCCAAAGTAAATAGCATTGGAAGAATAGTCTTTTACGGCGAGAATAGCCCAAATCCTATATTTTAACTGGAAAAGTTGGGGGTCGTCTTATACGCCGGAAAATACGGTACATATACATAAATATACATACCTACAGCCTGTCAAAAAAAAAGTCACCACCACCAAAAAAAAAAAAAAGAAGGTCACACACTCTAATATTTCAGTGGACCGCCTTTAGCTTTGATTACGGCACGCATTCACTGTGGCATTGTTTCGATAAGCTTCTGCAATGTCACAATATTTATTTCCATCCAGTGTTGCATTCATTTTTCACCAAGATCTTGTATTGATGATGGTAGAGTCTGACTGCTCCGCAAAGCCTTCTCCAGCTTTGCGGAGAAGATTCTCAATGGGGTTAAGGTCTGGATCTTGTGATGGCCAATCCATGTGTGAAAATGATGTCTCATGCTCCCTGAACCAATCTTTCACAATTTGAGCCCAATTAATTCCTGGCATTGTCATCTTGGAATATGCCCGTGCCATCAGGGAAGAAAAAATCCATTGATGGAATAACCTGGTCATTCAGTATGTGCACAGTATGTGCTCCAAGAATGAGGTCAGCTGACCTCATTCTTGGAGCACATACTGTTGCTGAACCTAGACCTGACCAACTGCAGTAACCCCAGATCATAGCACTGCCCCCACAGGCTTGTACAGTAGGCACTAGGCATGATGGGTGCATCACTTCATCTGCCTCTCTTCTTACCCTGATGCGCCCATCACTCTGGAACAGGGTAAATCTGGACTCATCAGACCACATGACCTTCTTCCATTGCTCCAGAGTCCAATCTTTATGCTCCCTAGCAAATTGAAGCCTTTTTTTCTGGTTTACCTCACTGATTAGTGGTTTTCTTACGGCTACACAGCTGTTCAGTCCCAATCCCTTGGGTTCCCTTTGCATTGTGCGTCTGGAAATGCTCTTACTTTCACTATTAAACATAGCCTTGAGTTCTACTGTTTTTCTTCGATTTGATTTCAAACGTTTAAGTGATAGCCTATCACGATCATTCAGGATTTTTTTTCAGCCACATTTCTTCCTTGAATACGATGGGTCCCCACTATCCTTCCGGTTTTTAATAATGCGTTGGACAGTTCTTAACCCAATTTAAGTAGTTTCTGCAATCTCCTTAGATGTTTTCTCTGCTTGATGCATGCCAATGATTTGACCCTTTTCAAACAGAGTAACATCTTTTCCACGACCACGAGATGTCTTTCAACATGGTTGTTTAAGAACTGAGAAGCAACTCATTGCACCAGTTGGGGTTAAATAACTTGTTGCCAGCTAAAAGATAAACGCCCATGTAGTAGAAACATAGAATGGGTCGGCAGATCAGAACCATTTGGCCCATCTAGTCTGCACAATATACTGAATACGATGAATAGCCCCTGGCCCTATCTTATATGAAGGATGGCCTTATGTCTATCCCATGCTTGCTTAAACTCCTTCACTGCATTTGCAGCTACCAGTAATTAACCAATAGGAGGCTCAAACCTATTTGCTTAGTTAAATCCAGGTGGCGACTTTTTTTTTGAACAGGCAGTGTATATGATTATATATCCCCCTCTATGTGAGTCCAGTCGCTGCTGTTTTGGATTATTCTTGTGTCCCCTTTGAGTAGAACTGTGTTATACTGTGGACTGAGGAAGGTGTTGGTTTGTGGACAGGTAACATTTTCACACAGTATAGTGTGAGGTTATTCTGTGCAGCCAAGGTCTCAGATCTGGACGGGTAACACTGTTTTGCTCAAGGTTTTCTGTACGGCTGTGTTATACTAAGGACTACAGGCAGTGGGTTGCGTATAGGTAACCTTGGCACTGTGTTCAGTGTGAGGTTACACTGTGCATTCACTTTTGTAAGTCCGGACAGGTAACATAGCTCTGATTTAGATTGGACGCAGAGTGATTGGCGGCAGAGTGTGGCCTGTGTTTGTGTTGTGGAGTCCTGAAAAGTCAAGGCATGACTTATGCCATGGATTCTACTGGCCTCCACAAGACAGGATAACAGGGTGAAATCAGCCTGAGTACACATGATTAAGACAGGGACACTGTGCCATCAATAACAAGATGGTGCTTTGTCCACAGCTCCCCTCGGGTATCCTAACCTATTAGGGTGACCCATCCTTATCTGTTGGTGCAGAGGGATGTGTAAGCAGAGAGCGCGATCCTCTGATAGTTGGGTGTTTACACACCAGTGTTAGGATAACAAGGGGTCCTGTTAGATGAAGGTCAGCCCAATGCCTCTCTCTACACTAGGGTAAAAAGGTATTGGTGCTGGGATTTGGCAACTAATTGCACTGTGAGGGGAGAACCCCCCCAGGAACGCAGAGTATTTTCTTCTGTCCCAGGAATGGGTACAATAAAGCAGAAGGAAATATCCCGATGATGCCAGAGAAGAGACCTGATAGCAGCCCTGACACTCCCGTGAGACTTCAGAAGATTCCTCTTGGTTTTGGTAAAGAACTCAATCTTCGAGAGACTGAAAATCGGGCCACCATACAACTAACCCATGACAAGACCAAGATCCAAGGTTTCATGGTGGGAGAGTCTATTCGACTACAGTTCTAAGGCTACAATCTTGTGATACACCCAGTGAAAGTTCTTTTGGTTCTGGTTATCATCTACATGGGATCGTGACCGGACGGTCAAGGAACTTGCTGACCAGTTACACCAGAACTTCATGAAGTTAATTGGAGGAAGAGGCTCAGGACTTAACTCCAGTAAAATCCTGAAGCCAGGTACCTCATGGACATGAGAGACAGCGAAGAAGAAGGTTAAGGGTCTAACTTCTGAGAAGCCTGGGAACCTTAGGACTTATATGTATCATTATGGGGTTCGGGACAGGATTTCAAACTGGTCCTGAAACCCCATAATGTCGTATTTGTATTGATTATATTACTGTCCTATTGGTTTGGCAGTGTTGGGTGGGGGAGTATCTGTTTTGTGTGAAATATGGAAAAGAGTAGATCCCCTAGGGACAGGCCCCCTCCTCTACTAAGTTATTTGCCACTTTAGCCCTAAGAACGGTGAAGTTCGTAAGGGTTGGACTGAATGTCCGTTAGTGCCGTGTTCTTTCCCGCAGTTAGAATTTAGGTACTATGACATCACCTCTTACTCAGAAATTCTGACCTGCATTGTAAAAACCTGCGTATCTGTCCATGGGAGAACCTCCTCAACGAGAGATTCTTCAATCAAGATGGAAGAAGTAGTATTGGAAGAAAAGTCGTGCCGTTGCTAACAGGAGGCCATTCCACAGTTGACCGTACTACAGAAAGAAGGTGCTATGTGGATCAACCTGGAGACTGTGAGGGTGAAGCTATCCCAGAGTCTGAATAATAAAAGACGACAGTGGGAGCAGCTGATACCTAAAGATCGAGACTGACAGTAGAATTAAAAGGAGGCCAGTCCACGGTTGCTACATGGATCGACCTAGAGACTGTGAGGGTGAAGCCATTCCAGAGTCAGGAAAAGACTACATTGGGAGTGGCTGATACCTGAAGATCGACACTGACAGACAGCAGACCAAGAAAGTTCCAGACAAAGATCCAAAGAAGAAGACGGTATATTCTGTGGATGGAGACATTTGGTTAAGTTGAAGGGCAGGTCGGAGGTGTCGGTCGTGATGGGCGATGTCATAGTACCTAAGAGCCAGATTTATACTTCAGTACTTCCTGAACTGTTGCCAACAGCGAATGGGGTTGAGGAGGCAAATATATCCCAACCCTACCCTCTAACTTTATTGATGTGTTCTCGACAAGAGGGGGATTCTAGAGGGAAGTGGGAGATTTGAATATATATATATATATATGTCTAATATATAAATATACACAGTGCCTTGCAAAATTATTCAACCCCCTTTATTTTTTTCGTGTTTTGGTGCCTCACAACCTGGAATTAACATGGATTGTTTGAGAGTTTGCATCATTTAATTTACAGAACATGCCCACAACTTTGAAGAAGTTTTTTTAATTTTTTTTTATTGTGAAGCAAACAATAGGACAAAATAACCGAAACAGTCAATTTGAATAACTATTCACCCCCCCTAAAGGTTCTTTGTAGAACCACCTTTTGCAGCAATCACAGCTCCAAGTCGCTTTGGAGAAGTCTCTATGAGCTTGCCACATCTTACCACTGGGATTTTTGCCCATTCATCCTTGTAAAACTGCTCCAGCTCGTCCAAAGTTGGATGGTTTGCGCTTGTGAACAGCAATCTTTAAGTCTGACCACAGATTTTCTATTGGATTGAGATCTGGGCTTTGACTAGGCCATTCCAACACATTAACATGTTTCCCCTTAAACCACCCAGGTGTTGCTTTAGCAGTGTGTTTGGGGTCATTGTCCTGCTGGAAGGTGAACCTCAGTCTTAGCCTCAAATCACGCACAGAGTGGTACAAGTTTTGCTCAAGAATATCCCTGTACTTAGCACCATCCATCTTTCCCTCAACTCTGAGCAGTTTCCCAGTCTCTGCTGCTGAAAAACATCCTCACAGCACGATGCTGCCACCACCGTGTTTCAATGTGGAGATGGTGTTCTTTGGGTGATGTGATGTGTTGGGTTTGCTCCAGACAGAGTTTTCTTTGATGGCTGAAAAGTTCAATTTTAGTCTCATCAGACCAGAACACCTTTCTCCGTACATTTTGGGAGTCTCACAGCGTGCCTTTTTGTTTTTAGCTGAAAGTAATGGCTTTCTTCTGGCCACTCTGCCATAAAGCCCAACTCTTTGGAGCGTACGGCTTATTGTCGTCCTATGTACAGATACTCCAGTCTCCGCTGCTGAACTCTGCAGCTCCTCCAGGGTTACCTTAGGTCTCTGTGTTGCCTCTCTGATTAATGCCCTCCTTGCCTGGTCCATGAGTTTTGGTGGACGACCGTCTCTTGGCAGGTTTGCTGTTGTGCCATGTTCTTTCCATTTGGTTATGATAGATTTGATGGCGCTCCTGGGAATCATCAAAGATTTGGATATTTTCTTTATAACCCAACCCTTACTTTTACTTCTCATCAACATTGTGCCTTACTTGTTTGGAGAGCTCCTTGGTCTTCATGGCAGTGATGCCTCTTGCTTAGGTGTTGCAGCCTTTGGGGCCTTTCAAAAAAGGTGTGTATATGTAATGACAGATCACTTAGATTGCACACAGGTAGACCTCATTTCACTAATTATGTGACTTCTGAAGGTAATTGGTTGCACCAGAGCTTTTTATGGTCTTCCTAACAAAGGGAGTGAATACAATAAGCACATGCCAATTTTCTGTTTTCTATTTCTAAACAATAGTTTTATTTATATATTTTTCTAATTTCACTTCACCAACTGCGACTATTGTGTTCTGATCCATCACATAAAAATTGGATTAACAAAACAATGAACTTAAGACTGTAATGTAACAAAATATGAATAAAGTCAAGGGGGGGGGGGGGGGGGGGGGGGCAGGTTGAATACTTTTGCAAGTCACTGTATATTGGCCCTGAATGACCAAGTGGGATGTTGTTGCATATACATGTCTCCCCTGTATGTACATGGGCCCAATATGTGTGGGTATATATATATATATATATATATATATATATATGTATATATCTCTATCTATCATCTATCTATCACACACACATATACACAGTACAGACCAAAAGTTTGGACACACCTTCTCATTCAAAGAGTTTTCTTTTTTTCATGACTATGAAGGCATCAAAACTATGAATTAACACATGTGGAATTATATACATAACAAACAAGTGTGAAACAGAAAATATGTCATATTCTAGGTTCTTCAAAGTAGCCACCTTTTGCTTTGATTACTGCATTGCACACTCTTGGCCTTCTCTTGATGAGCTTCAAGAGGTAGTCCCCTGAAATGGTCTTCCAACAGTCTTGAAGGAGTTCCCAGAGATGCTTAGCATTTGTTGGCCCTTTTGCCTTGACTCTGCGGTCCAGCTCACCCCAAACCATCTCGATTGGGTTCAGGTCCGGTGACTGGAGGCCAGGTCATCTGGCGCAGCACCCCATCACTCTCCTTCATGGTCAAATAGCCCTTACTTTCAATGTTTTCCCAATTTTTCGGCTGACTGACTGACCTTCATTTCTTAAAGTAATGATGGCCACTCGTTTTTCTTTACTTAGCTGCTTTTTTCTTGCCATAATACAAATTCTAACAGTCTATTCAGTAGGACTATCAGCTGTGTATCCACCTGACTTCTCCTCAACGCAACTGATGGTCCCAACTCCATTTATAAGGCAAGAAATCCCACTTATTAAACCTGAGAGGGCACACCTGTGAAGTGAAAACCATTTCAGGGGACTACCTCTTGAAGCTCATCAAGAGAATGCCAAGAGTGTGCAAAGCAGTAATCAAAGCAAAAGGTGGCTACTTTGAAGAACCTAGAATATGACATATTTTCAGTTGTTTCACACCTGTTTGTTATGCATATAATTCCACATGTGTTAACTCATAGTTTTGATGCCTTCAGTGTGAATCTACAATTTTCATAGTCATGAAAATAAAGAAAACTCTTTGAATGAGAAGGTGTGTCCAAACTTTTGGTCTGTACTGTATATATATATATATATATATATATATATATATATATATATATATGTGTCATAGCACACGTCCCCCATAACAGTGCCCTACGCAGGTCCCCCATAACAGTGCCCTCCGCAGGTCCCCCATAACAGTGCCCTCCGCAGGTCCCCCATAACAGTGCCCTCCGCAGGTCCCCCATAACAGTGCCCTCCGCAGGTCCCCCATAACAGTGCCCTCCGCAGGTCCCCCATAACAGTGTCCTCCGCAGGTCCCCCATAACAGCGTCCTCCGCAGGTCCCCCATAACAGCGTCCTCCCCAGATCCCCCATAACAGCGTCCTCCTCAGATCCCCCATAACAGCGTCCTCCACAGATCCCCCACATAACAGCGTCCTCCACAGATCTCCCACATAACAGCGTCCTCCACAGATCCCCCATAACAGCGTCACCCACAGATCTACACCTCCACAAATCCCCCACATAACAGCGTCCTCCACAGATCTCCCACATAACAGCGTCCTCCACAGATCTCCCACATAACAGCGTCATCCACAGATCCCCCACATAACAGCGTCATCCACAGATCCCCCACATAACAGCGTCATCCACAGATCTACACCTCCACAGATTCCCCCCATAACAGTGCCCTACGCAGGTCCCCCATAACAGTGCCCTCCGCAGGTCCCCCATAACAGTGCCCTCCGCAGGTCCCCATAACAGTGCCCTCCGCAGGTCCCCCATAACAGTGCCCTCCGCAGGTCCCCCATAACAGTGCCCTCCGCAGGTCCCCCATAACAGTGCCCTCCGCAGGTCCCCCATAACAGTGCCCTCCGCAGGTCCCCCATAACAGTGCCCTCCGCAGGTCCCCCATAACAGTGCCCTCCGCAGGTCCCCCATAACAGCGTCCTCAGCAGGTCCCCCATAACAGCGTCCTCCCCAGATCCCCCATAACAGCGTCCTCCTCAGATCCCCCATAACAGCGTCCTCCACAGATCCCCCACATAACAGCGTCCTCCACAGATCTCCCACATAACAGCGTCCTCCACAGATCCCCCATAACAGCGTCACCCACAGATCTACACCTCCACAAATCCCCCACATAACAGCGTCCTCCACAGATCTCCCACATAACAGCGTCCTCCACAGATCTCCCACATAACAGCGTCATCCACAGATCCCCCACATAACAGCGTCATCCACAGATCCCCCACATAACAGCGTCATCCACAGATCTACACCTCCACAGATTCCCCACATAACAGCGCCATCCACAGATCCCCCACATAACAGCGCCATCCACAGATCCCCCACATAACAGCGCCATCCACAGATCCCCCACATAACAGCGCCATCCACAGATCCCCCACATAACAGCGCCATCCACAGATCCCCCACATAACAGCGCCATCCACAGATCCCCCACATAACAGCGCCATCCACAGATCCCCCACATAACAGCGTCATCCACAGATCCCCCACATAACAGCGCCATCCACAGATCCCCAATAACTATGTCATACCCAGCCGCGTCAGCGGCTCATATGGGAAAATCCAAGCAAATAGACCTCTAGCACAATTCCCTTAAAATATCGCATTGCACATCGTTATCGCAATTTTTAGGGCCCTAATCGCAATCGCACAAAATTCCCATATCGTGCAGCCCTAATACATACATACACACACACATACATACCCACACACAGTGAGGAACAGAAGTATTTGAACACCCTGAGATTTTGCAAGTTCTCCCACTTAGAAATCATGGAGGGGTCTGAAATTCACATTGTAGGTGCATTCCCACTCAGACACAGAATTTAAAAAAAAAACTATTCAGGAAATCACATTTATTTGTCTTGCACTGCTGAACATAAGTATTTGAACGCCAGAGAAACAGCAAGAATTCTGGCTCTCAAAGACCTGTTACTGTGCCTTTAAAAAGTCCACCTCTACTCCACTCATTAATCTAACTTAGTGGCACCTGTCTGAGCTCTTTAAAGAAACCTATCCACCCCACAGTCAGTCAGACACCAACTACTACCATGGGCAAGACCGAAGATCTGTCAAAAGACACCAGAAACAAAATTGTGGACCTCCACAATGCTGCAAAGGGCTACAAGGCAATTGCCAAGCAACTTGGTGAAAATAGATCAACTGTTGAAGCAAGATCTCACCTCGTAGGGTATCACTGATCATAAGAAAGGTGAGGAATCAGCCCAGAACTACAAGGGAGGAGCTGGTCAATGAGATGAAGAGAGCTGGGACCACAGTTTCAAAGGTCCCTGTCGTTAGAATACTACACCGTCATGGTATGAAATCATACATTGCATGGAAGGTTCCCCTGCTCAAGTCATCACATGTCCAGGCCCGTCTGAAGTCTGCCAATGACCATCTTGATGATCCAGAGGAGGCATGGGAGAAAGTCATGTGGTCAGAGGAGACCAAAGTAGAACTTTTTGGTCTAAACTTCACTCGTCGTGTTTGGAGGAAAAAGGATGAGTTGCATCCCAAGAACACCATCCCTACTGTGAAGCATGGGGGTGTTAACATCATGCTTTGGGGGGTGCTTTTCTGCGAAGGGGACAGGATGACTGCACTCTATTAAAGGAGAGGATGAATGGGGCCATTTATTGAGATTTTGAGCAACATCCTCCTTCCCTCAGTCAGAGCATTGAACATGGGTCGTGGCTGGGTCTTCAACATGACAACAACCCGAAGCACACAGCCAGGATAACCAAGGAGTGGCTCCGTAAAAAGCATATCAAGGTTCAGGAGTGGCCTAGCCAGTCTACAGACCTAAAACCAATAGAACATCTTTGGAGGGAGCTGAAACTCTGTGTTGCTCAGTGACAGCCCCGAAACCTGACAGATCTAGAGGAGATCTGTGTGGAGGAGTGGGCCAAAATCCCTGTTGCAGTGTGTGCAAACCTGGTCAAGAACTACAGGAAACGTTTGACACCTATAATTGCAAACAAAGGCTTCTGTACCAAAGGGCTGGTTCACACGACTTTGCCTTTTTTTTGCGGTCCGCAAAATACGGATGGCGCCCGTGTGCCTTCTGCAATTTGCGGAACGGAACATGAGGCCCATTATAGAAATGCCTAATTTTGTCTGCAAAACGGACAAGAATAAAACATGCCTCCTAATTTTTGCGGTGCCATGGAACAGAGAAACGGATGCGGACAGCACACAAAGTGCTGTCTGCATCTTTTGCGGACCCATTGAAATGAATGGTTCCGTATACAGAATCAAAATACGGCACATATACGGAACGCAAAAAACATTCGTATGCATGAGCCCTAACACAGATTTTCTCAGGTGTTCAAATACTTATGTTCAAGACACAAATTCTTGAAAAATCATACAAATGTGATTCCCTGAATTTTTTATTCTGTCTCTCAGAGACGGAATGCACCTGCAATCAGACCCTTCTATGATTTATCACCGTGGTGTTAAAATACTTCTGTTCCTCGCTGTATAGAGTCAATCTGACAATATGTGGAAATTCATTAATTGTCTCAAACTCGAAACCTTCTGTATGGGACTCTGACACCTTACCAGTTTGCTACAGAGCAATTGAGGAAATGTCTCTCACTTAAAACCTTTAGTAGCATTCACATACAATATACTTATATCTACAAATACATCTCTGTATACCAGGACATTAGATCTTTACTGTTATCCCTGATCTCACACGCATGAACTTCTGTATGGGATAGCACCCTGTTTTCAATGGAAGGAATTTTCATGTACAATATACTGGTATCCACAGATACATCTCTGTATACCAGGACATTGAGATAACCGCAAAAGACTACGATATTTTTCGGACTATAGTACACTTTTTTACCACATAAGTTACCCCAACGTATGTGGGAAAGAAGTGGCAGTGCGTCTTAGTCTTGAATGCTAAAGACTGCTTCCATTATGTCGCTGTGCGACATCAGGTCACAGTGCACAACGGACCAGAAGAAGTGGTGGACAAGAAGAGAGTCCTGGATCTGTATCGCTGCCCGAAGCAAGCTAGGCAAGTTCATTTATTTTTTTAACTTCTGATCTGAGGTCTTTGGGGGTCAGATCTGAGGCGGATTGGGGCTGGGGGTCCGATCGAAGGCTGATGGTAGGTCTGGTCTGAGGCTAATAAAGGCTGGGGGGATCGGATAGGGTCTGATCTGAGGCTGATTGAGGTTTGGGGGTCTGATGGGAGGCTGATGGAGGTTTGGGGGTCTGATGGGAGGCTGATGGAGGTTTGGGGGTCTGATGGTAGGCTGATGGAGGTTTGGGGGTCTGATGGTAGGTTTGGGGGTCTGATCTGAGGTCTGATGGAAAAAAAGTTTTTTTCTTATTTTCATTCACCAAATCCTAGGTGCATCCTGTAGTCCAATGCGTCTTATAGTCCAAAAAATACAGTAATGTATTTAGCAATCACAGAAAAAGGAATTGAGCAAATTAAAAAATTACACATTTTAGCTCTCTTTAAAAAAAAAATATATATATACACACACACACACACACACACACACACACATATATATATACACACAAACAACATATTTTACGCTTTATAAAGCCTCATTGACTCAGTGTTTTGGTCAGTGATTTCCATCAGTGATTGTGAGTCAAAACCAGGGGACTGGAGCCTCCACAGACATAAGGTATAAGGGAAACTTCACCACCTGTTCTGTGTTTAGAGCTGGAGCCCATTGGCTCAAGATTACTGATGGAAATCACTGACCAAAACACTGACGCGTGAATGAGGTATAAGATGCTCCCCCCCAAAAGTAGGGGAAAAATGGCAGTGCATTTTATAAAGCGAATACCAATGAACGCTTTCAGATTCTGCACATATCCTCACTGCATTCAGCATTGCTCACAATTCAGCGTGGCCTGGAGAAGACCAGGGAACGGTGACTGCAGGAGAGACCACCAAATGGAATGATGGTGGAGCAGGAGAATTAAGTTAGTCATTTAAGAGAAAAATCACTGTTTGCATCCATTAAAAAAAAAAAAAATTCACTGTTGTGTGAATGCAGCATAAGGCCTCATGCACACGACCGAGCCGTTTTTTGCGGATCCGCAAAAAACGGAAGCTGCTCGTGTTGCCTTCCGCGCGGACAAGAATAGGACATGTTATATTTTTTTAGCAGGGCCGCGGAACGGAGCCAGGGAGAGCTGTCCGCATCTTTTGCGGCCCCATTGACGTGAATGGGTCCGCATCAGAGCCGCCGATGCGGACCCAAACAACGGCCGTGTGCATGAGGCCTAACACTGATAGATAGGCAATTAAATTAGATCAGTGGGGGTCTGTCAGCACCACCACAGTCAGCTAATTGAAGGGGCCATGGCACTCAGGTAAACATAGCATCCCCTTCAGTGTTTACCAAGCACAGCTCCATATTTTTCAGAAGTAGCTGTTCCTGATGTTGCTTCAATCCACTGGAGGGAATGGACAGAGCACTTAAACCAGTATGTAGCTGTGCCTGCCAATAAAGAGGCCCCTTCAAACAGCTGACTGACTGAGGTGATTTGGAACTCACTCCATTTTTAAAGCCCTGCATAACTCCTTTAAGGACCGAGACAGATAGACCATAATTTCTAATATTAAGTGGTAGTCCCACCATAACTACTTATCAACTATACACATGATAGGTGATAAGTATCTTATTAGTGGGGGTCTGAACCACAAGATTTTCTGGAAAAGGAAAATATCATGGTTAATTAAATCATGTTTAAAAAGGAGGGGGGGGGGGGGGGGGAGGGTCTCTTTCTTGACCGTTACAAAATTACAGGACACAGTAACAGGTCATAATGGACGTAACTGACTGTATAAAAATATATACTGTAAGCTGAAATCCAAAAGAATAAAGCCAGCTATGAACAAATTATATGTTCTGCAACTGAATTGCCATTTTAAACAAAAATTTTACAAAACCTTTTCTTCAGCTTCTCGCTTTGTCCGCTCCTCCTCTTGATGCCTTCGTTGCTCTTCTTGTCTCATGCGCTCTTCAACTTCTCGTTTACGAAATTCTTCTAATTGCTGTTGCCGCCTCCTTTCTTCATCCTGTAACTGAGAGATATACTTTTTCTTTAGTGATGCTTTTTCATGCACTTTTAAATCATTTCTTCTATAGCAAAACAAAAAAATGGTAGCTATAACATAGTAAAACTCTTTAGATTGTTAACAAGAACATTGACTAATTTAAAAGTACAATCTGTAGGAAGACAATTTCAATAGGCCACATTTAAAACAAATGTTGCCAATGTAAAAACCTGTAGATCATTGTAGACAGCAGACATGAGGAAAAGGTTACAAAAATAGTAGCAGTGATAGAGTCGTCTGGAGGCAAGCGGAGGATTTTCTGGACACAAACAGCAGCGGTATGTGTCGAGTGGGTTCTCTGCTTGTGAGCCAGATGCAAACAAAATATCTGCTGGACCCCATTATACTCTAATGGGGCCAGAGGACAATCCATTCACATCCATCAGCTCTCTGATGGAACAGCCTGCTGGAATTAAATATTCAGATGTAAAGCTAGCCTAACGTAGAAAAATATTAATTTCAACTAGATAAAAAAAAAGTCCTACCTAATAAAATAATTGTACTAAAATCTTGAGTAAATATTACACACCAAAGCAGAAAAACAAAAAACACTAAATTCTAGTTTTAGTTTTGGTCAACGAGAAGTCAATAGTATTCGGCGGTGTCCAGCTATGTCTGGCAATGTCTGATACAGTGAACGCTGTGAATGTTGCCTTAGGGCTGTATTACATCAACAGATTATTTGATGATTTTCTGACCAATCATTGGTGAGATGGTCATTAACACACACAGATCTTTTGTTATATGCACCAATTATTGGTCCTTTACACAGGCCATTAGTGATTATCTGGCGGTGTAAATGTACCGCCGATAACCCAAATGAACAAGTCAAGAGCCCGTTCGTTGGGTAATCCAATCGTTTGTGCGCACACAAAAATCGACGTTTGCCGGCAGCAGATCGTGCTGTGTAAACACAATCTGATACAAGACCTTGGTGCAATAAAATTACACTTTTCATTAACCTTCCTTTTTTTCCCCGTCAGACAAAAAAAAAGGAAGACACAAGGAAACACAACAAGCAAAATCGGACACGGACCACTTAAGCCAAATCACTGACAGTGAAAAAACACTGTCGTGTGCATGAGGCCTTAATTAGACATTGGAAGATCCCAAAAAAACTGTTCACCTATGCAGACAGCTTACAGAAAATACAGATTCAGAATGCATGAATATTGACATCAATGTAATCATAAGCAATGCAAGTTGAGGAGATTAACTAACCAAACACCAGAATTCGAGAGCAATCCACATAAAAAAAAAAATGGCATAAATGTTTTGCAACACATTTATTAAAGGCCATGTACACCTTTGGCGGCATTTTTTAGGATTGAAAATATTATTTTTAGCCAAAAATGAGTGAAATGCAATTGGCCTTTATTAAAAATATTGAGCCATTCTGTCAGAAAGGGTTAACGGTTTTCTAACTTTGTGACTGGTACTTACACTTTCACTTTGTGTTGGTCATCTACTAACCCTCATCTCTAAACTAAGAAGTCATAAACATGTAATTAATTAAACCTCATCTGACACTTCTTTGCCCAAGCTTCCAATCTATCCAGATCCATCTAGAGCAGTATACTCTTTTGTGTTAATTGCTTTACAGAGTGTAGTATTGAATGCAAAAATTTATGGCACCTCTACAAAACTTCAGCGATCCACCTCCAGCGCAGGTGCTTTATTATGACCGGCGTCTAAAACACTGGTCTTAATAAATAAACCCCATAATTTATTAGCTTCTGAGAGGCCACCAGTGAAGCAATCATCATGCCCAGTATGTTAGGCTGCCAAAAAATAATTTCCATCCAGTCATATTATATCTTTCTGTATCCGTATAACGCTTATGTTGATATTGTTACTGTGTTTCCTGCCAACTTCTTATTATCTATTATTGGATGTATGATGCACTGTTGCTCCGGAGTCTCCACCTGGGCCCTTAAATCTTCTAATTACTTCCTTTTTGAATCTTATATACTAGAGTTGAGCGAAGCGAGCTTTGGATGCTTAATCCGAAGTCGCTTCGTTCAAAACTTCGGAATAATACTGTATGGAGATCCGGCTCCGTACAATAATAGAATGTATGGGCTCCGATGAGCCGAAGTAAGTTATTCAAGAAGTCGTGCGCGACTTTGTTGAATAACTTCGGTAGTTGATTTTTAAAATGGAAAACCACTTTAAAACCGAACTCTGCTTTGGTTCTGAAATTATTCAACAAAGTCACGTCCAACTTCTTGAATAACTTACTAAGGGTTCTCAGTTTATGTACTAACATTTTTCCCTTAGTAGCAGATTTTCTGTGGATTTTGTGTAATATTAGGTGGCCTATAACAAACTCAGTATTTTATAATTGTTTAGTCCATGTATTTCTACCCACAGTGACTCCACAAGTTTATTACCCTCACTTATATCTTCCCAGAGTGTCTCCAGTTTTTAGGATCCTTTCTAAACAGACTGCAACCCAATGCGTTAACCGTTCAGTCGAAGCTATCATCCAGCCATTTCTCTGTTATTTCCAATGTGTCATAGTCCTCCTTACACACTACTAATTCCATTTCTCCAGTTTTATTAGTCAGGTTTCTGGCATTAGTAAACATACAATTAAGAGGTTTTTGGATATTTTTTACCCTACAACTTTCTTTATGAAGTGTTCAGCTCTGCCCTAGTCTCTTTATATACTCATCCAACCTTCTACCCATCTTCTCCCCCAAATCAGCTGCATTGAGGTGAGCCCATCTCTACAATAGAGTCTGTAGCTGAAAGTTAGCCCAGTTCTCCAGGAACCAAAACCTTTCTTTGCTACACCAGGTCTTGAGCCACTTGTTAACCTCCCTAATTGCCCGCTGCCTTTCAGGTGTGGTTCTTGGTACAGGAAGTACTTCAGAAAATACTACCTTTGAGGTCCTTACCCAAATCTCTGACAATTTTTAAGGAGGGTCCACTTACTTCTAACTTTGTCATTGCTGCAGTAGTGTTATCCCTGAACGAACATTCCTCTCATCTACCAACCTTGTAAAGTTTTTGGCATGTGTCAGATCAGGGCTCCCTGACATTCTTCCCTCTACTCTTCTTTTACCCAGCTAGCTACCACACTTTGCTGATTCTCCATCTATCTCAACGTTAAAATTCACTCGTTTAGATACAGGATCTGGGATTCCAAACGTGCAATTTGTTCACATTCTGCAAAAAAAATAAAAATTATGCACCCTCAAGCAGCTGTTCCAGGACTGCATACATATCACACGATGTACACTGGACTGCCTTGTCAATAATGAAGAAGACTTGCTAATGGGGATTACACCAGAAAAGAGAAAAATACAATAATATAATGTAATGAAGTGGTAAACAATTGATTTAATTTAGTCCCCTACTAAACTCCCTGAATCTAAAGTCACTTATCTTAAGTCACACACTTAAAGGGGTTTTATATGACTTTAATATCGATGACCTATCCTCTGTGAGCACCCCAGCCTTCTCTGTGCTTACCAAGCACAGCGCCATACGTTGTATAGCGTCTGTGCTTGGTATAAACTCAGCCCCATTCACTTCTATGGGGCTGAGCTGTGCCTAGGCCACATGACCGATGAACGTGTGGTCATCAAAAGCTGTGAGAAGGCTGTGGTGATAGTGTAAGCACCGCTGCCTTCTAGAACAACTGGGTTCTGGGTGTCGGACCCCCACTGATCTTATTGTTGATGAATCCTGAGGATTATACCTTCAAGACACAAACACACACTTGTGAACACTCACATGCTCCCAAACTCTGCTTATATAGCTGCCCTTCCCAGTCAACTCCAAACAAGATTGCTTCAGTGCAGAGCCACACAGAAAATATGTAAAATGCATGAAACGGGTACTACAAAATCCACAAAATCAATCTAAAATCGCCACATGTATAATCGCCCAGTTTGCATAGGGAGCTTTACCACTCCCATGGCAATCACAGGAAAAGTTCAATAAGCAAACCTTGGATTACTTTTAACCTCTTGGTATAGCATATAATATACCGAGCTTCTTAATTCATATTCACGAACCGCAAGTAGTTCATCTTCATATTTTTTTTTTATTGAGTATTTCCAAAATACAAAAATGTTCAATAAGCAGATCCCCTCTGAGCAACGTTTCTGGAGACACGCCCCTAACTCATGCGCGAGGGAGAATAAGTTCTGGAATATATAGTAGATACATACTATAAATATCATATAAAAATACATAGTTATACCCGCATAATATGAAAATACTTAACTCCTTAAGGACACAGCCATATTTCACGTTAAGGACCAGGCCATTTTTAGCAAATCTGACCAGTGTCAAAACGCTTTGACTTATCCAGGCCATTCTGAGATTGTTTTTTCGTCACATATTGTACTTCATGACACTGGTAAAATGAAGTCCAAAAAATTCATTTTTATTTATAAAAAATAAATAATTTACCAAAATTTTGGAAACATTTGCAAATGTCCAAGTTTCAATTTCTCTACATCTATAATACATAATAATACCTCCAAAAATAGTTATTACTTTACTTTCTCCATATGTCTACTTCATGTTTAAATCATTTTGGGAATGACATTTTATTTTTTGGGGATGTTACAAGGCTTAGAAGTTTAGAAGCAAATCTTGAAATTTTTCAGAAATTTTCAAAAACCCACTTTTTAAGGACCAGTTCAGGTCTAAAGTCACTGTGAGGCTTACATAATAGAAACCACCCAAAAATGAACCCATTCTAGAAACTACACCCCTTAAGGTATTCAAAACTGATTTTACAAATGTCGTTAACCCTTTAGGTGTTCCACAAGAGTTAATGGCAAATGGAGATAAAAATGTCAGAATTTAGATTTTTTGGCAAATTTTTCATTTTAATCAATTTTTTTCAGTAACAAAGCCAAACAAAATGCTATATTTATTGCCCCGATTCTGTAGTTTGCAGAAACAACCCATATGTGGCCGCAAACTACTGTACGGGCACACGGTACTGCGTATAGGGAAAGGTGCGCCGTGTGGCTTTTGGAAGGCAGATTTTGCTGGACTGGTTTATTTACACCATGTCCCATTAGAAGCCCCCCTGATGTACCCCTAGAGTAGAAACTCCATAAAAGTGACCCCATTTTGGAAACTACGGGATAAGGTGGCAGTTTTGTTGGGACTATTTTTAGGGTACATATGATTTTTGGTTGCTCTATATTACATTTTTGTGAGGCAAGGTTACCAAAAATAGAAATTTTGAAATTTCATCTCCATTTGCCATAAACTGTTGAGGAACACCTAAAGGGTTAATAAAGTTTGTAAAATCAGTTTTGAATACCTTGAGGAGTGTAGTTTCTTAGATGGGGTCGCTTTTATGGAGTTTCTACTCTAAACTGCAGAATCAGGGTAATAAATATTACGTTTTGTTTGGCTGTTAACCCTTGCTTTGTTACTGGGAAAGAAACGGATTAAAATGGAAAATTTGCCCAAAAATTGCTGTTTTGGCACCGTTTTTATAAAAAGATTTGGACCATGTTCATCTGAGGGGTTAGGTCATGGGGTATTTTTATAGAGCTGATTCTTACGGATGCGGCGATACCTAATATGTCTACTTTAAAAAAAATGTATTTATGTTTTACACTATTATCTTTTGATAATAAAAAAACATTTTAGTATCGCCATAGTCTAAGAGTCATTTATTTTTTTTAGTTTTTAGCCGAATATCTTAGGTAGGGGTTCATTTTTTGAGGGATGAGAGGACGGTTTTAATAGCACTATTTTGGGAGGCATATGACTGATCGCTTGCTATTACAATTTTTGTGATGTAAGGTGAAAAAAAAATACCTTTTTTGCACCGTTTTTTTTTTTTTTACTGTGTTCATCTGAGGGGTTAGGTCATGGGGTATTTTTATAGAGCAGATTCTTACGGACGTGGCGATACCTAATATGCCTACTTTATTTATTTTAGTTTTACTAAATAATATTTTTGAAAACTTTTTTTTAGTTTTAGTGTCTCAAGTCTGAGAACCATAGTTTTATATCCGATTGTCAGTGGCTAAATTGGGGAAGGGGAACAAATTTAGTACTCCATGAAAGTGTGGTACTCCCTGAAGCAACCAATAATGCAGAGGCCCGGATGATCAGGGCACGTGTCACACTGAGTAGTGGTGTCCTTCCGTATCCCCCTCCTGTGGCACACTCTGCACCATATTTGGGTCCGTCCCTTCTTTCCAGTATGGGGGACCACACCTGGAAAGTGTTGGCCAGGGACGATTCGGGCACCTCCAGTTCCCGAGGTACTTTGGCCTGCTCTTTCCCGGTCAGAAAAGATCAGGTCCTTGAGGATGTGGTGATGGCGAGTACAATAAAGGAATTCAAGAGGGGCCTGGATGTATTTCTGGAGTGTAATAATATTACAGGCTATAGCTACTAGAGAGGGGTCGTTGATCCAGGGAGTTCTTCTGATTGCCTGATTGGAGTCGGGAAGGAATTTTATTCCCCTAAAGTGGGGAAAATTGGCTTCTACCTCACAGTTTTTTTTGCCTTCCTCTGGATCAACTTGCAGGATGACAGGCTGAACTGGATGGACAAATGTCTTTTTTCGGCCTTATGTACTATGTTACTATCTTAAATCTGAATTATTCACCAACATTAATACTTCACATTCTATTTGATCTACTTTATAACCTAAAAACTCACTGGTGTCATATTTTATCAATACTAGCCTTCATATTACTCCCATACATTAGAAAATAATTTGCAAACATGGAGTGTTTTATCTCCTTCCCTCTGAGCTTATCTCCTTAAGTATGCAGCAATTACTTTTTTATTTATTTATTTTTTACTGCCTGCCTTCCTGGAGACATAATTTTTTCATTCTCCTAGCCATATGAGGGCTTGTTTTTTGCGGTGCTTTCTAATGGCACCATTTAATGCATATTATGTAGTGGGAAACTTTTTTTTTGCTTTTATAGCATTCCCTTCTTATCTGTTAACTTCATTCTTCAGGTTAGCATGATGACAGCCATAATTAAATTTTAATAGTTTTTTTTGTGTTTTAATACTTTAAAAAAATAACTTTTTTATATCAATGTCATTATTTGTGGAGTGTTGAGTAGTTTTTACTGATACCACTGGAATGTGCATTACTTTCTGATCCCTTTTTATTCAGTCTTGACCAAATCGTCCATTTTGATTTTTCCCATTACACCGTTCACCATACAGTTCAAGTATATATTTTTTTTAATTGCTTCTTTTTAAAATGGAAAAAGGGGGTCGGTGCTTTGAATTTTTATATCTTTAGTTTTTAAATATTTTACATTTTAAGACCCTGAAAGAGACTTTAACACGTTTGTCTGATCTCTTTTCCCATAGACTGAAATCATTGAACATTGAAGACTATGGGAGAATCAGTGTGCTACTACCAAGCCCTGCCACCAGCTGGGCCTGATAGGAACTTCACTATGACAGGCCTCTGAGCCATCAGAAGGCCAGAACCTGTCACAGCAACGGAACAGCTCCCATGAGGGGATCAGACAGGAAGTCGGAGACTCTCATCTGTGCCTTTGGACACCTACATAAATTATAAATTAAGTCCAAAAATTGGCCCTTAGGGCTCTTTCACACAAGAGTGTCCCTTGCGGGAATCACACTCCGTGTGAGAGACGGTGCGTTCTGGACTGTGTGTGACTTTATGCTACAGAATAATACCAACAGCTTTATGTCAGTAGGATTCTGTTACAGAAAGGTCACGCAGAGGCACACAGCATTATCAATCATGATAAGGGCTCATGCACACAAGCGTATTTTCTTTCCACTTCTGTTCCGTTCTTTTGGCGGACCGTATGAGGAACCATTCACTTCAACGGGTCCGCAAAAACAACAGAAGGTACTTCGTTCTGTTTCCGTATTTCCGTTCCACAAAAAAGTAGTGCATGTCCTATTTTGTCCGCAAATCACGGTTCGAGGCCCCATTCAAGTCAATAGGTCCGCAAAAAATACGGAACGCACATGGAACACATCTGTATGTCATTAATAATAATAATAATAATAATAATGTGCCTGGCTATTTGCTGTGGGGCATTGACAACATCTTGATGTTTGGTCTTGACAGCATTTACAGACATTGACAAAACAATTTGTAAACTTCCGTTAAAGAAAGAAAAACCCACAATGGTCAATGAAATAATGCAAAACTGACAAGTGATAATAAAAAATAAAATTAACACAAAAAAATAAAAACAAAAACAGACTAATGAAACTGGCCTGGACAAAACATTATGGTACCCTTAAAAATTCTGTCAGCTAGTTTTAGCATATAAAGCCCTTTACATGTGCTGCTAGATTCACAGTAGCATGTCCGTAATATGCATGTGCAATAGCTAGATATGCTTTTGTTTAGTTAGAAAAAACGATTTTATAAATATGCTAATTAGATCAGTAAGGAGCCCAAGGGGCTGTTTCCAAAGTTTCAGGAGCCCAGCACAATCCCACATCCTCCAACTCTCCTCCCTGCTCCCAGACATCACACAGTTGAAGCGCCATAATCTCATTCTCATGCAAGACAGCTAGTGCATGCGCAGTTCATATACTGCTCCAAAAGCTGCCCCTTCCTGGTGGCCATCAATAGATGCCAATTTCTGTCCTCCTCCTCCAGCGGTCTCTGATTAAGATATGGAGCAGGGGTCTTAGGAGGTAAGATATTGGCCACAGCAGCTGAATTCAGGAGGGCAAGTGCCGTCACTGGCTGGGTACATGAGTGATTCCCACAGCGTTAATTACCGCTGAAAGCTAATTATGTACCCAGCCAGCAGCCGATAGGAGGGCTAGGGCAGCCCTCTGGTTATCGGACCACTAGGAAATTTGCCTTTAAGGTCTATGGCCAATCCGCCCCTGTCATCTAAATTCTTGATCATGTTTTTAAAAGATATTACCCTTGCCATAAAATCTGACTAAAGCAGACCTATCTACCTTCAAGTTTTAACACTAAATTAAAATCTGAAGCCAAAATCCTGTCAGTCATCTTGAGAAAAATTCTTGGATCAGCGGGGGCATAAATATTAAATACAGTTGCCTGTGGGTGTCCCTCACTCTGCATTTCTTTAGTTTATTTTGCTTCAAAAGAAAATTATCAAATCACCTTCGCAAGACCTACACAAAAAACCAAGGCAATTTTAAGATCGTTCTTATTCAAATAATGCCTCCTTTACATCTCTGTTAGGCGATCCGGTGGCTGTTCCAACTGCAATGAGGTCCGGCAGATTTCTGGCATAAATGCCAGGTTTCGCCTGGACAAAAACTGTTGCATGGAACGTTTTTTTGTCCAGCCGACATTTCTGGCAGATCAGCCAGCCGGATATTTTAAATGGAGATGTGAACGTAGCCTAAATCTCCTGCAATAATAGTAAATCATCAATATCAGATGGGAGGGGTATGATTCCTGGCAACCCCGCAAATCAGCTGTTTGAAAAGGTTGTTGCTTACACCAAAGCTACAGTGAGCGCTACTGTCTCTTCACAGCTTACCAAGCACAGCGCCGTACATTGAATAGCATCTGTGCTTGGTACTGCAGAGTATCCACATTCACTTGGGCCTGAGCTGCACCTAAGCCACTTGACCAATGTATAGTGATGTTCCTGGCCTAGGAAGATGCCTAGGCACTCACGGAGCGCTGCAGCGTCTTTGAACAGCTGAATAGCCCATCATCCCTTTAATTTATCTCAGGCAATATGCAACATATCACATTGCTCTCTTCTAAAAACAATTTCCTTAAGGAGGTCATAGTAATGATCTGTTAGGGAGCCAAGAATAAGGGGGGGTTGAACTTTCCAAAAACTCCCAACCCCTCATCACCTCAAACAGTCAGGCATAATACATTTTTATTATGTTAGCAGCTATAATCAATTTTAATGCAGAAATTTCTTAGTGTCTTCTTTTGAAGTGAACGCGATAGTAGAACAGTCTTTTTTAAAGATTTTCAATACGTGGGATATTGGAGAAAAAAAAAATCATGTTTTCACCAGAGTATGAACATACAGTACAGGTAAGTCAGAAATTGCTCTTCTCTTAGCCTACTTTCATACTTGTGTTGTTAGTTCCGGTATGGAGATCTAGCAGAGTATATCAATACCGGAATTAAACTGATCCGTTTTGATTTTGGACATCAGGATGCATCGGTACCGTTGGGATGCGGTTGTGTGAAATCAAAACGGAAAAAAAAAAAGGATCAGTCACTAACTACATTAAAAGTAGTGGGTAAAAGACTCCTGCAAAAACGAATCTGTCACTATTGACTTACATTGTTTTCAGTGCCAGATTTATTTTTTCGTTTTTATGACCAGACACAAAACCGCAGCCTGCAGCGTTTTTGTGTCCGATCACAAAACGTAATTCTGCTGGAACAGAAGACATTCTGATGCACCCTGAACGGATCTCTTTCCATTCAGAATGCACGAGAACCGCAAAAATACTGCGAGTGCCAATGCTTTCCAAAACTACTCATTGGCAGGAGTCCCGCGTGTCGGATCCCCACCAATCAGATACTGATGATCTATCCAGAGGAATAAAGCTATGTGTGTAATAAAGTACAGAGCTCTGCTTGCAATGCATACAAGTGCAGAACTGTGTGCATAATGTATACAATGCAGAGCTGTGTAGAGAAAGCAGCACAGAGATATATTAAACCTACAACAGTCCCCAGAGTCAATTACATCACTAAATAAGCATTAAATGACACATTTTAAAAGTTAAGTGTCCCTAACCCACTGATCTATAATGAGTATTTATAACGGCAGAGAGCATAGAAAAGGAGTTCGTATGCTCCTAGTCTTACGGAAAAGACCGAAAAACCAAAAGTTGCTAATAGAGCATGTCAGCAGCTCTGTACAGAAAAAAGGATGCCATATTTTCAATAAAGGCCAATTAAAAAATTATTTTTAGCTCAAAACCAGCACAAATCATTAAATTTTAAAAATGATTAAGGCTTCAAACAAGAAAAAGTACCTCTAGTTCTAACAAATATCCACCAATGTTACTTTAAAAGACAAAGGCCAATCTCTGGATTAAAGCTCCATTTGCAAAAATCTGGTAACCAAAACTTGTAATAAAACATTTATTACTGAAAGGGATATATATAGCCATGGGAAGTTTGAAACAAAGAACAAGTCTGAAAATTAATGAAGGAATAAATTATTTTTATCTTATCTTGTTAAAAGTGTACATAGATTATAAAAAGGTTTTCCCTGCATGACCAAAACTAGAAACAGTTTTAATGGAGTGGCAGTCAAGCATGTACCCTGCTGCCCTCTTATTGTGGCCAATAGCTCTGGAAAAAGAGCAGGTCAACCACAAAGATGGAGTTTGGGGAAATTTACTCCAAATTACTCCATTTTATGAGAATTTCCTGGGTGTTCTGGATGGCTATAGAAGTCCCCAATGCAAGGGTTAATGTCCCCGTTTACAACTGTGCTCCCTTTAATGCGGCTAACACACCCAAATGATGCACACGGCTGTTGCTGTCAGTTCAATACATTTTGAATAGAGAGGCACCACCCCTACAGAACCAACAGTCCGTTCAAATTTCTCCTCATTGCGCAGTGAAGATGAACAGGATTAGGATGGTGACCCCTATTTTAGTAATTAGTTAGGGTACCTGTGGTAGAGCCTCCATGGATCAGACTTTTATCCACTATCCGGTGGATGTCCATTTTTGGAAACCCCTTTAAGGTAACGATAAATACTACAAAAACAATTCATACATATGGAAATGACATTTTTATTGTGTCATTCAGTAACAAACCATTCATATTTCACTTACAATTTATTTGAAAATTTGCCTTCTTAAAGGGGTAATCCCATCAAAGACAATGGGGGCATATTGCTAGGGACCCGCACCTACAACGAGAATGGAGCGGGAAGAGTTGTGGCTGGAGGACCCTGGATTTCTCGTTGTCTGTCCACCACCAAGTGCTACTTACATAGAAGTGAATGGGAGCGCACTGCGCACGTGGGGCCCCTGCTCCCATTCATTTCTATTGGGCAGACGGAAATAGAGCCAGTGCTCGGCTATTTTCGGCGGCACCATAGAAATGAATTGAGGGTGGCTGCGCATGCGCAGTACACCCTGCGTTTGTTTCCCCGCTCCGTTCTTATTGTAGGTGCGGGTCCCAAAGGTGGGATCCGCACCTATCAGACAATGGGGGCATAACCTAGCGATATGCCCCCATTGTCTGTGATGGGATTACCCCTTTAAATACTTAACCTGCATCAAACAGCTCCCCAAAAAGGTTACTTTTCTTAACTGTTAACAAAAAGTCAAATTGACAAATGTTACATTGCACTGCATCATTTGGGTCTCTATGGCAATTAATACTTCCCAGCTTATTTCAACAAAAAAGAAAAAACAATCAGCTGTAAACAGAACTAAATTTTTTGAGGAAAAGGAGACAGTTCAAAAGATTAAGCATACAGTACTTATGTTTCTAAGTTTTGTGAAGATTGAAAAAAGAAGAAGCATACACTACATAAATCCACTGGCTTCTTATAACCAACTCCAGGAGCACAAAGATCTTTAGCAAAAAGGACATAAAACATGAGTGCAAACAAGTCATCAAAATAGGGATCAGCAACCTTTGGCACTTAATTACTTGTGATTAGACACTAAAGTGTCTTAGGAAATTTACTTTAGCAATACTAGTAGGAATACTAAAAATTGCGAATCCCCAAATTACAACGAAACAAATTTACAACGAAACAAATTTACAACATAAATGTAAGAAACAGAAAAAGCAAACAACACCAATCTAATAGTGATACTACTTCCAGGCACAGCATGCTTCAAGAAACATGAAGGAATTATCCTATAACGGTACACTAAAGACAAAGAAAAGACAGCACATATACTAATACAGAAAATGTGATCATCATAAGAGTTACAAGAAGGAAGAATATGAAGATGGCTGAAGATTAAAGAAAAACAGAACATACCAAATCTAGAACAGAGATTGCTGGCACAGCAGTCTGCTGCAGATAGCAAAGAGGAGAGGGGGAAAATATGCTAAGTGAAATAATATTCAACTTCTGATTTCATAAGACAAATCCTCTTTTTTTGCGTTCAGCCATTAGTGTCCATGCAAGGTCATACAGTCATTTCTTTTAGTTTAAAGGGTCACAACATATAAAAAACCAGTAGGAATAAGTTATGTTAAAAAGGAGAGAAATATCAACTTTGATTTCATTCTGTAATATATTGGTTTTAACCAGTAGATGATAACAGTTTATTATTAACCAGATTTCTGCTACCACTGGAGGTTCTAAAGGGAACAGCCACATGTGGTGGGTCAGCAAGATAACTGGGCAAATTCTGCACTAAATTGGGAGGAGTTTTTTGCCGATTTTGGTGCAGATTTCCCAGAGATTTCACACTATGACTTGCAAGGGGTGATATCTGTTAAGGAAAACCACAGTATAAATTGACATTCTGCAGATTTAAAAACCTGTAGAAATACACATCATTACAAGTAAGCTAGAACAAAGTACTTTATAAGTTACACTACACAATACTAAAGTCAAATTTAGCTCCATAATTTGTAGAGAGAAAGAATTGCAACAGGTAAAACATTTAGGGTGCCTTCACATTTAGGGTTGTATTGGTGGAAAGCATATAGATTTCTGCAAGCTCCACTCAGATGAATGGAACGGACTTTGTCACAGAAATATTCTGCAACAAAATGTGTTGCCTGTAAAGTCACCCTTAGGGTTTTGTGGGGGAAAAACCCACAGAGCAATACAGTACCATCATAATTAATAAGATCCAAATATGTTTCTTGCAGATATTGACCTGGGGCTGTCAACTGTTTGTGTGATTCCACACCTTCTGTAGAGTGGTTTTCTCTATAGCCTTTAATTGGGTTATGAACATACAGAAAATCCTCAACAACAAAAAACCGCACATAAACACACGCAATAAATAGTGCAGATTTATGCACTTTTTTTGTGCAGTTTTAGTACGGATTTGATGTGGATTTTCTGCTCACAAATCTGTGTGCAGTGAGGTTGAAGCCATATGTGGCATATAACATGCAGATTTTCCAGTGGCATCCCGCAGAAAATCTCCAGCATTTATAGTAGCAGAAACGTGGATATCAAAAAAAAAACTAGAGCTGCTGCAGAAGGGTTTCATAATGAAATCTGCACATAACATACAGTGCATATCTGAAATCTGCATATTGTCAATTTATGCTGAGGATTTCCACCACAGATTTCACCCTCTGCTTTACAAAGATGCAACCAAATCTGCATCAAAATTTGCATGCAACTCAGATTGTGCAATATATTCTGCTGCTGATCTGTAGCAAAATCAACAGCTGATTTTCTGCTATCCAATATGCCACAGTAAAAAAAAATAAAAAAAATTGAAGCTCATTCAGCACAGTGAACGTGTGACAAAAACAGTCACTTTAAGGCTTAGGCTACTTTCACACTAGTTGGATCCGTCCTGCCGCCGCTCTGTCCCCATAGACTATAATGGGGACAGGGCGGAGCTCGGGCGCAGCACACGGCGAAAGGCTAAATGTACTGCATGTCCGACTTTTTAGTCCAGCGGCCATTATAGTTAATGGGGACGGAGCAGCGGTCCGGCGAAATAGCGGCAGGACAGATCCGACAGGGTGAACAGCCTGTCGGATCCGTCCTGCCACTAGTGTGAAAGTAGCCTTAGATGATTTTGCTTGCAGCAAAGATAAAATTAACGCTGCTAAACTTTTCTTCAACCTGTGCTCATTCAAGCTGACATAAGAAAATCCTTAGCGGCAAATACAGAGCTTTTTCACCCAGTGTAGAATTAACCTAAGGAGAGGGCTAAAGGTGGGCTCCAGTTCTTTTATTGCCTTGTATGCTGCCACCATCCTGTGAGATTAGTGCAGGCAGCAGGTAGATCTCCAAGATACACCATACAAACTGAGCAATCTACAGCTTGTGTCATCCGACCATGGTCACCTCCTTCACATTACCCTATACAAGAGCACATATGTGTTTTTACGTGAAACAGATTGTCTGGTATTGCAGATCACCACTTTTAGGTGATTATTAACATTTTCATACTAAAGACCCTGACTAATATTTAAATGGTCTTATTCACATAAAAAAAAAATTGTGCACACAGCGTTTCTTTTTCAATATGCATGTTCCAATGGATATGTATTCATACCATTTGCAGCCCACTGAGTTGAAAAATGAATGCACTGTATTTGCACTGTAGTTCACATGTGCAATAAGGCCCGTTGTGTGAAAAATATAATGGGCTCTAGAAAACTGTCAATAATACGCAATAATTCTGCCACTTGGATGCCTCCACTTCATACCCTTGTTATGCCATCACTGTCCCTGTGTGTAACTCTGCTCCCTGTATGGCCATTGTGCAACAAACACAATGGGATGTAGAAAACAGTTGGTAGCCATTTCTTCAATTTTTCATAAACCAAATAAAAAATGCTGAAGTATTTGCAGAATGATAATCCTCCCAGGGCAGAAGACATGGATCTCTTTCTGCATGTCAGTTCTGTGTGTCAGTTCACAGTTTTTATTTTATTTTATATTTTTAATGGTTTTATGCATTTTGCTCCCTCCATAACTACAACGTAAAAAAATAAAAATAAAAAAAATAAATAAATTAGGGCTATCAGTATAAAAATCTCTGAAAACCCTTTTAACGTATACAACCATAACAATAAATGGGTCATAATCAGGCAGGCATTTACGTAATGGCGAGTCTAGCAGACAAGATTCATCCAAATACATCATAATATGGAGAAAAACGGGATCTGGGAATATAAATAAAACGGTCAACTTCTGTGTCAAATTAGGGCCCGGTTACATGTCTCTGGTTGAGTTAAAAATCAAAACAAATTAAAGAGTAGCTAAACCTTTACATAAAACTTAATATGTTGTCCCTAATAAAACTGTAATATACTTTATTAATAAATTTTCTATTTTTACTACACTTTTCCCTGCCTAAAAAACTCTGTTCTTTTACACCACTGACAACTCAGAGGTGTACGGAGTACATTTTATCAATGGGGCCGCAGCAGCGCAGGGAATACGGGCAAGAGCGCATATTGCTCCCTGGACAATTACTAATTCCTCGCATAGCACAAAGTTACTGTGTACCATTTTATTATGCCAGGATTAGCTGAGCGGAGTGCGATCCTGCTTCGCTAAGCTAAGAGAAATGCATGTCAGCCCTCTTAGCTCAGCGAAGCTGGCAGAAGCCTACTCCGCTCAGCTAATACTGGCATAGTACATGGGTACCCATATACTATGCCAAGAGTTAGTAATCGTCCAGGGAGCATAGGCAGGAGCTGCAAATTGTCTTGGAATGTTTTCTATTTTTGTATACCATCATTTTATATGGGATAATAATATTAAGAATTCGCCTTTCACATAAGGGAAAGGGGCACATCTGGAAATCCATCTCAGTGCTATAGATTTGCGAGCAAAGAATAGCGTTTTAGGTCGTAATGATCGCACATTATGACTCCAGCACTGCTCTTCCAAAAGACTCAAAATTTAGGAGTAGCAGGGACAATTTGCCCTGTTACCTCAGAAAGTAAATTCGCTATTGCTGTCCAGAACAATTGTAACTCGAGGCAAAAACACAAGATGTAGAAAGTCTGGGGAGAAGCATCTATATTGTGTAGTGGGAGAAAACAAAAACTTTAGAGTCTGGTAAAGTTTGAATATGCTCTAGTACCTTACTATACCATAAAGGGGTCTTGGCAGGAAAAGCATTAAAATTAGAAACCTTTTTACCAAGCTTACACTGCAAAATGCGAAGGAGGCCATTTGCCAGTACCCTAGCAGAGGGCTGTTTATAGATCATAGATATCAGGGGTCATCCTGATATCTAGTGAAGCTTTTGATTCTGCATAATGACGCCCAGCATGTTTGCCAAACACCACAGTCGGAGGCTCATAAGCTACTAGCTGCTTCCAAGTCTCCTAAGAGAATATCTACAAGACTAGATGAAGTATCACCTGACTGAAAGGTAGCGTCAACTGGTCTCTGTTCACTGGGTGCTCTAAGGCCATAAGAAGCGACTTTTCATTTGATAAGGTCTCTCTTTTTGTCCATCCATGTTAGTGCAACCACGCTTCGAGAGGCGTGCTTTCATGCTATTAGGTGGTACCAGCATGTCATTGAAAAAGATTTCACCTTTCATATCAGGTGCACATGTCTCAGTGCCACATAGATCATTTTTAAATTTCTAGAGACTTGTTAGATAAGGTGACTAGGTTGGACATTGGGAGCGCCTCTGTCTGCTAACGCCCCTATAAGTGTTCTGATTGACAATAAGTATTATGATCTTACGTATTTGAGTTTTTCAGCTTTAATGATACTACTGAAATTCAGGAATACACTTACTAGTAATCAATTTTCCATGAGCCCATGAAAGCACCCTTGAGAGACCGCCTCCACCCAGGACAGGAGCTTTTTTTTTCTTTTTTACTATATACACATATATACAAATATATACAAATATATCTTCTCCCGCTTTTTTTTATTATAGAAAACTCTGAATATATGGTGGCAATAAATTCCAGGTGCTGTCATGGGATCATAGAAAAAACTATTACCGGTAAGTGTAATCCTGACTTTCTCTTACACCCATGACAGCACCCTTGAGAAACGACTAGAATAGAACTAGCCTAGGGCGTGGGGGGACTACTGCATGTAAAACATTTCTTCCAAAATAAACTGCAATTCAGGATCCACGCTTGAACTTCATCAGTAAGGAACAGTTCACACACAGCAACACTTCCACAAGACTATTTCATCTCGATTCAAAACAATTCCAGCTCCTCGGTCTCCACCAGCAATCGCAGCTCTTTTATCCTTTAAAAGGAACACGACATAGTGCAATACCCACGGGTTATTGAAACACTACACATTTTATTTTACTTACAAGATCGACACTTGTTCACATCACATAAAATGCCCATACGTCTGAGCTGTGATTGCTAGTGGAAATTGAGACCAAGGAGCTGGAATTGTTTTTAATCGAGATAAAATCGTCTCGTGGAAGTGTTGCTGTGTGTGAACTGTTCCTTACTGATGAAGTCCAAGCGCAGACCCTGAATTGCAGTTTATTTTGGTTAAAAGAGGAGAAGAGACCTACTCCTGTTTGGGACTGCTGCTGATTGTGCCGCTTGGAAGACCACACAAAATATCTTTTGTTTTATTTCTTCCAAAATGACAAACGCTCAGATTCTTAGGCTTTCCGTTTGTGAGATCCGTTCAGGGCTCTTACAAGCAGTCCAAAACGGATCAGTTTGGCCCTAATGATTCTGAATGGAAAAAGATCCGCTCAGAATGCATCAGTTTGCCTCCGTTCAGTCACCATTCCACTCTGGAGGTGGACACCAAAATGCTGCCTGAAGCGTTTTGCTGTCCGTCTGACGGAGCAAAGCCAAACAGATTCATCCTGGTACACAATGTAAGTCAATGGGGACGGATCAGTTTTGTCTGACACGATCAAAAACAGATCCGTCCCCTATTGACTTTCAGTGGTTTTCAAGACGGATCCGTCATGGCTATAGAAGAAATAATACAATCGGATCCGTTCATGACTGATGCCCAGGAGGTAGAGACGGTCCTAGTTAAGTGAGCTCCAAAACCCAAAAGGTGGAGATTTACCTGCTTTAGAATAGGCTAAGGAAATGGCCCAGACAATCCATCTGACCAAAGTTCTGGAAGAAACTATCACCATCCCTCCAAACTGCACAAACAGCCTAGAAGACCTTATCCACTGACTGGTAACCTTCAAATATTCATAGAGGCACCTCCTGACGTCTAGGCAATGGAGCCTCCTTTCTTTCTCGTTTCTCCGGGATTGACACAAAGAAGGGAGGACAATGTCTTGGGATCTATGAAAATGCAAAACCACCTTGAGAAGGAAAGCTGGATCTTGTCCAATGAGAACTCTATCCTCCAAAATATTAGTATAGGGAGGGGACGCCGAGAAGGCAGAAATCTCCCCAACTCTCCTTGCCGATGTATTAGCAGCAAGGAAAGCGGTTTTAAAAGGATAGAGTTTTGATAGATAAATCCTGAATAGGTTCGAAAGGAGGCTCCATCATCCCAGACCAGACTAAATTTAGATCCCACGGGGGAACTGAAGATTTACTCAAAGGTTTCTACTAACAGCCCTAAAGAAACTCCTAATCCAGGGATGGTTCACAATAGGGGAGTCAAAGGAGGCAGAAACCTGGACTTTAAGCGTTCTAGGCCGTAGGTTTTTATTTAGACCCTCTTGCAGAAAATCCAGAATCCTATACATAGGAGGAGGACTTAAAGGACAATCTGGACTTTAGAGAAGTTTAATAAAGAATAATTAAAACGTCTTTTCCTCTTATATGGGCAATCACTGACGCCATTAACTTTGTGAAAAGTCTGGGGGCCTGGGATATGCCAAAATGAAGGGCTTTGTATTGTAGAGAAGTTATTTGACCTTCTAAAGGCACTGCTACAATGAGGAATTTTTGAAAATCCGCATGAATTGGAACATAAGCGTCCTTTATGTCTATGGTAGCCATTACACAGTCTTTGAATAGACGTTTACTTTAGACTGAATGGATTCCATCTTGAACTTTTTGTATTTGAGATACTGATTTAATTCCCTCAAGTTTACGATCATCTGCAAAGAGCAGTCTGGTTTGGGTACTAGAAACAGGGACGAGTAAAATCCTCTGCATTTTTCTAAGTCAAGGACTGAGACAAAAACTTCCTTCTCTAGTAGGGAAAAAATTTCTTCCCTTAATGGCACATTTTTTCCGAATTTGCAGATAAATCTGTAATCTTTAGCCTTTCCGGAAGGGGGGAGACAAACTCCAGGTGAAACCCTTCTCTTATTATTCCGTTTATTCACCACAGGCCTGCTGAGATTTTCTCCCAAGCCTAAGAAAAGAGAGAGTCTTCCCCCCCCACTGGACCGTAATAGTCATTGCTGACCTGACTTAGGCCCTGAACCAGACTGGAAGTTGAAGAGGAAACCTTTATGTTTTTTACCTCTAGCCTCTCTCCAGTTATTTCGTTTTCTGTCAGATCTATTGAAAACCCTCCTGTTCCTACGAAAAAACTGCTTTTTAGGGGGTTTAGAAACAGGAAAACCTTTCTTGCTATCAGAGGCTTTTTCTAACAGGTCATTAAGCACTGACCCAAAAAGAAAATCCCCCTGACAAGAGAGAGAACATAGCTTGTTTTTTAAACCTGTATCCCCAGACCAACCCCTAAGCCAAATAGCGCTTCTAGCAGAGTTTGACAAAGCTGCTGATCTAGCATTCAATAGTATTGCATCCGCTGAGGCATCAGAGATTAAATCTACTGCCTTGAAAATTGTTGGGAAAACCACAAGAAGCTGATCTCTTGAAGTCTTGTTTTGAATATGAGACTCCAACTCCTGCAACCAGCAAATTTAAGGATCTGACTGTAGAGGTAGTAGTGATGTTGGGCTTATAAGGCCTGGGTAGAGGCCTCCCATACGTTCTTAAAATAGACCTCCGCTCTTCTATCAATTGGATCCTTTAATGTACCAAGGTCTTCAAAAGGTAGGGAAGTTCTTTTTGAGATTTTGGTTACAGGGGCGTCTAATTCCGGTGGCCTATCCCAAATAGAGGATTCACCCTCATCAAAAGGATACTTCCTCTTAACACTTCTAGGGATAAAAAAAATTCTTATCAGGTTTCTTCCACTCTTTTTGAATTAGATATTTAACATTTTCATTTAATGGGAAGACTCTAGGCCGCTTATGTACAAAGTCCCCAAACATAATGTCTTGAATAGACTTCTGCTCCCTAGCCTCATCTATTTTTATTGTGGCTCTTATCGCTTTAAGTAAGGAATCCGTATCTTTTGCAGAAAATAAGGGTCTACCGGAAGATTCTTTATCCAAGGAAGAACCTGAATCGTTTAGGACCTCCCCCTGCTAGTTTTCAGAAGAAGATTCTGAATCCGAGATCAAGTTAACGTGACCTTGTTTGCCCATTGCAAAGGCAGGGAGGCATTTCTTAAACACTTTAATAAAGTCTGAAACTTTAGATTTAACAATGTCCTTGATACTCAAGCATGTACGGGGATTCTTCCTCAACTACTTTGTTCACACAATGCCGACATAGTAATTTGGACGAGGGAGCGAGTTTTTTCTCGCTTTCGGCACACTCCCTTCCCTTAGTCTTAGACGTGGCTTTTTTTAGGGCCCTCTCTGGTATTCTTTAACAAACAAGAGAATAAGCCCCATTAGATTCTAAAAGAAAGTAAAAGCATGAGGATCAAACCCTTTACCCTACCAGAAATACTGGTCTGCCATCATGAACCTCCTGGACATCAACGTGCTGATTACTCTCCTCCATAATTCCAGATGAGTGTTTTCCATTTAGGGTATCCACACACGCCCTCAGGCTGGCTGGGATGCTTCTGGCAGCATGCTGATGACAGGGTTTAAAAACTCCCTGCCGGCGTTCCCATGCAGCCAAACTGGAAGCATTAATCCCCTTCCTGCTTTTGGCATGCATTCCACTTCGGAACCCATGCGTTCCAAATATCAGAAGTCACATCATGCGACTCCCAGTACATGCGCGCGTCACATGAACGCAAATTTTACCATATGGGTAACAGAACAGGGGCGTTACATGCCCGGCGTCTGAATTGTAAGATGACAGAATTGAGCGGTTACATTTGTCTAACAGTACAGTTGTCGGACACACACAGATCGCAAATTCTTTTGCAACCAATTATTTCTCCTCATTATACAATCTTCATACAGATACACCTCAGCCATCCTCTGCCGCTATAACCTCCTTTCTTGCATCTGTCTCCATCCCCTCACTTGCAGAAACCAATCTCATGGTCTTAAATACCATTACCGAAGAGGAGATTTTACTTTCTCTTAAGCACATAAAGCCAAAGCCTCTGGTCCTGATGGTTATGTGACTGACTACTATAAGAGCTTTCACTCTAACCTGCTTCCCTACATGTGTAAGTTATTTAATCATGTTTTGACCCTAGGCTCTATTCCACCTGAAATGTTAATGGTGGAAACCGCCTACCTCACCCGCTAATTTTAGGCCCATTTCCTTACTGAGACTTAAACCTGTTTACCAACATTCTGGTGATCCAGATTAAGATTTTCCCCTCTCCAACTGCTACTGATTATATGGGCTTTGGGGTTCACCAGAAATGCAGAGAGGGGACCAGGTGTATGATAGATCTGTTAAAAATAGCTTAATTGTCCAGGAACCACACTCTTTGTATCTTTAGATGCAGGTAAAAATATTTGACTGGGTTCCTGGAACAAGTTCTTAGTAAGTTTGGCTTCCAGGGACCTATCCTCTTGGCTATACTGGGCTTGTACTCTGGTCCCTCTACAAGGCTGTCGGCCTCTGGTTTTCTCTCTGACAAGGTTTACCATCGTCACCTATAGAACTCGAAATAGTTATGGAACCTTTAGCTGAGTGCATTAATATCTGCAAAATAAAAACCAGCACCGTCCTTAAAAGCTGTGATGATCCTTTATTCTTGAGTACAGCAAGCACATATAAATAATTACAGCACCCCGAATGTAAACGCATTTCGGAAAAACTACATGTACTAAATCATTGCAATCATTTCATATTACAAGCTAAATGTCACCGAATCCAGTACCTTTTCACGTGTTGGGGGAAACCAGGGGCCACATTCAACATATTTACCAATTTCAGTGGTCAACTTACTATCTACGCACTTTGTTGTCCCTTTCAGTACTTAACCTAGTCCCTAGTAAATTTCAGGGTTTTGACTTTAGAGTTATAACAACATTACGATAAATATTCTTCTCTATTTCTGCCCTGGATAAATGTGGCAAAATTATAAATTCTCCTTACTGCTTTTTATTGTATTCCCCTTAAAATCCCTGAGCATTTAGTGCCGACATGTTTTAAACTGCCTTGGAACATATTGGAACTAAACAGCATTTCTTTGGACCAAAACCTTTTTTGGTTTATGGTCTTTAACATACCCCAATAAAGGATTCAAGTTTTTAACATTGAATTGTTGAAACATTTGCTTATTGGAATACTAAGTCCTGCAACTAAGGAAGTGAGTGACTAGAAGGCAATCTATCTGGAGGGATTGCCTGGAGTTAGTGTCCAAAACAGTAATTTTCACATTCACATAAACATTAGAAGTGACACCCCCCGGAAAAAAACTTGAGAAAGTGTGGCTGGACCAATCAATTGAGATATTTGATAGTCAAGAAAGTGAGGTGGATTTCTTGCAGGCATACTATAAGGGGTTTCTTACAACGAAGAAAAAGGACCATAGATCTCTTATCTCGAACCTCTAACATTCCATCATAAACATGTAAGATTAGCGATCCCCACTGCAGGATGTTATCAGTGATAGGATAGGCCCCTTGGATCCACTAAAAGAGTATATAGGCTCTTGTATCAGTATGAATGAAAGGAAATTGCTATGTGTCAAAAAGTTGAAATCCTCTGGAGGAATATAAACACAACAAAACAGATTGAGAGCAACGCAAGGGAATAAATATGAAGATCATCGTGGTCAAGTGTAAATACCAATAAGTATTGGATATATATGTGTGGCACATAGTTTTTTTCTGTAATCTAAGAGTGATCAGTGTTACTAAACAGGTATAGATGATATAAAATAGTAACCTGCTTGCTAAGTGTTAGTAGGCCGTGAAATCTTAGAAACTATGCACCTGTCCCAAGCCCAAAGTGGTGAAGGCAAATAAGCAATAGTATAGTATGTAAATGGCGGGCTGGCCTAGCTGCCATGAACTAAACAGCCCTGAATGGAAAAAAAAAAACTGAACAGGGATACAGCCAGGACAGAGCCTAAGGCAAGGAGAAGATATAGACCAGTTACAGGCAATGGACAACAAAACAGTACTATGATATTGATTAACGCCAATGGGTAGAAAGCCATGTAGCCGTTTTAGCTTGAGTTTTAAAGAATTGCACTCTGTCTCCATCAACAACATGCAACGTAAGCCATAGTGTAGAAAATCTGAAGTTTATTCATTCTTTAAAGTTTAGGAGACGTGCCAATAATGGACGTGGAGGTGTTCTGGGAATAGGAGGTTTTGCAGGGATGCAGTGGGTGCACTCGACTGGAAAGGCTCTAAAAAACAAAGTCCGGAAACAGATCACACAGCCACTCAGAGGTGTACTGGGAACTTAAAGTGGCCCAGGAAAAATAAATAAAAGAGCCCGGGTCCAAATTGACAGAAGGTGGGGCAACACAAATAAGCAGGTATGACAGAAATAGGCAGGCTCAGCAATAGCATAGTACAGCACAAAATTGCTCCTCAGCATCACCAAATACCACAGTGCAGAACTAAACACTGCCACCCAAGCCATAGTATTCAATTGTATCACCATCCTGTAGCCACTGGCCATGTGTATAAGTATCTGATGCGCTTAGCATTACACTTAATGCAGAGAGGATCAGATCCTTATGTACCCAGCTGGAAGCTGTGAGGAGGGCTTGTGCAGCCTCGTGTGCATCGGCCCAAAGGGAAATTTTCCTGCAGGTTCTATGGCCAGTCCGCAGCCACTATTCAACAAAGTTTTCTGGTCTTCGTCAATCTGCCTGAAAGAGCTGATGTCAATGTGAAGGTTGTTAGTCTTAGAATGGTTCTCTTCATCATCTGCCTTTTGGCACCAGCTTTATGTGTCAGTTCTTGTAATTTTTCAGACATAGGAGCCATGCAATCATTTAAGAAATGTGATCTTCAGCATGCGCCACGCGGTCCTTCAAATTCTTGAGACCCTGTCATAGGAGGTCCATTACAACTATAAATTCATCAGTTTAGCCAGTCAGGGAGGCAGTGGAGGTCTGAATGGTGGGGTTCCTCTCTTGTAAATGACCCCAGGCTGGAATGCCTGGTGGGACTCATTAGCACCACTTGCTTGCAGATTTTTTCAGATGCCAGGGCCTAAAATATATATTTTTTAAAGACCATTAAACCCCTGTAATAAATGGGATGTTTTAATTGATAATTAGAGCAATGGAGTGCAGTGCCCATGCTCTCACTTCCATTTGGCCTCCCAACCAAGGCAGTGCAGCATATAAGCAGCCTTGTAACACAGAAAACTGCTTCCACACAGTAGATGGCAGAGGGAGAGCACGAGCAGTAAGTTTCTATGTTCTCAGGAGAGCAGCAGTCCAGTTGCCTGTGATGGTGAAGGCCAAGTTAATATGGCGGGAGATGGTAATCACATGCGGTATCTGTTTCCAGCAAAAACTTTGATGTCCGAGGCAGCACAGAGCTCCCGAAGACTCATAGTACGTAGGCACAATACTGAATGACAGCGGGCACAGGATAAAGCTAGGATAATTAGTTGATGTATGTTCGCTGCAGCAGGTCCGCAGCACTCAGAATATGCGACCCGACATGTCAAGCACGAGGCACTCCCCCTTTTACTGAGTGATGGACCGACATGATGCTCCCAGTGAGCTATATTATACGGTCCATCACTAAGCATGCTAGATGGCAACTAAATCTTTAGAAGCTCTATAAGGCCTCTTTCACACAGGCGTGACGGATTACGTCCAGATGCGTTCAGTGAAACTCGCACTATTCTGCAAACAAGTTCAGTCAGTTTTGTCTGCGATTGCGTTTAGTTGTTCACTTTTTTTTGGTGCGGGTGCAATGCTTTTTTCACGCGTGTGATAAAAAAACTGAAGGTTTACAACCATCTCTTAGCAACCATCAGTGAAAAACGCACTGCATCCACACTTGCTTGCGGATGCAATGCGTTTTTCACTTAAGCCCCATTCACTTCTATGGGGCCAGGGCTGTGTGAAAAACACAGAATATAGAACATGCTGCGATATTCACACAACGCAGAACTGATGCATGAAAAAAAATGCTCATGTACACAGACCCATTGAAATTAATGGGTCAGGATTCAGTGCGGGTGCTATGAGTTCACATTACGCATTGCACCTGCGCAGAAAACTTGCTCATGTGAAAGAGGCCTAATGATTTCAGTTAGAAGTTACAGAAAGTATACTCGACTGATCTACAGCTGTCAAGAGGCACTCCATTTGCTTTTATGTAACTTCTGAGAACAGCCTAGCAAGCGTGCATGCTGGGAGTCATAGTTTCACCATAGCTGGAGTGCCAAACGTTGCTGATCCCTGTGCTAATACATGACATGCTCCCACTACCCCAACTTCATCTTACATCTCTGCTACTAGAGAAACTTTAGAGCATGTTTTCAGCGGTAAGCAGACAGATTTGCTAATGAGACCATTCTCTGTTAAAGGATAACTGTCAAATTTTCATAAAAATAAATAAATAATTAGCATAGGTTACTGCTGCAGCAGCATTATGTATAAAGCAATCTTTAGTTTTGTCACTTACCACTGTTTTCCTTGAGTTTTCCCCTTAGTTTTGAAACCTACATTATGAGGATCTTCTCAAGATGGCTCCTCTGCCAGTTCTCTGAGGCCAAAACTGCATTCCCTCAGGTCACATACAAACTTGCTGTAGCCAGCAGCGTTCTGCCAGCCAATCAGATTAAATTACTGAGAGACACGCCTCCTCACTCTGAAGCCTAATGCAGGCATGCAGTGTGAAGGACCGCCCCTCTGTCTTCCTAGCCGGAGACAGATGAGCCATAGCAACGGTCTTTTAAGGGAGAAGTGGAAAGGGACAGGAGACATTAGTGAAAGCTGTTATTATAAGGTAATTACAGATCTTTTGGCAATAACTGATCTGACTAACTCAGGTATACATGCCTAGCTCTAATAAACTAGCAAATAAAAAAATATATGTGACAGTTATCCTTTTAAATGCAGTAAAATTATGTAAAAGTACAGTGCCCATGTAAAAGGGAACCTGCCACCTGTACAGTGCTGCCCTCACTGAAGGCCCACTGATTTCAGCAGTTTGCCACCTCTGGGCTGGCACCAGTGCTGCAAGGAGATAAGTCTGATAAGGCTCACTGAACCCCCCCCCCCCCCAACCTCAGTACAATGACGGACGGTTCCCATCAGTAATTGTCTGGATGCGGTTAAGGGAGGAGTGACCCCACTGCCAACAACCAGGATTGCAGATCTTCAACACAGTCCTAGTGACTACCTTGCACTATATCAAGATGAGCAAATTTGTGGCACAATGCCAGGTGAGCACAAACGTTTTCGACTGTTTTCTATACTGTATGCATATTGGACATTACTACCTTCTGTTGTATTTTCCTTTTTTTTTTATCTCTGAACTGGACAATTCAGAATCCTGCTATACCAGTGTACAAAGTATGAAAGGCTCATTGCTCATCTGACGTTGGCTACTTCAACTTTCCTCTCCTTAGGAATTACCCTCAATACTAGAGGTGCCACTACACACAATGTCCACTGCTGTGTTAGACAGTGACCTCTTGGATAAAGCACAGTATAAGTACGTTCAGAGACTTATTCAGGAACTCACAGTTGGTTCAGTGTAAAGGGCATCTGTCAGCAGATTTGTACCTATGAAACTGGCTGACTTGTTGCATTTGAACTTGGCATCTGTGCTTGTCCCATGTGCAATTGTGACTGCATTGCTGAGAAATATGAAGTTTTAATATATAAGCCTTTAGGGCAGGGGTGCACAACCTTTTTAGGTCTGGGGGCTACATTGTCACATTGCACTTGCATTTCAAGGAGCTGCAATATAAAAAAATAAATAAAAAATAAATAAAAATAAAACTTACACAGGCCGATGGAAAGTGAATGGGGAGGAATGATCAATACCTTTCCTCCCACCGTTCCCTCTATCAGTAGCACACATGTGATTACATGGCGAATGTGCTGCCGATAATCGTACATATTTCATCCTGATAAAATAAGCAAATCAGCCGACAAACGAGGGATTCCTTGTTTATCAGCCGATTGACAGCATGAGTATACTGGCCAGATAGCAGGAATAAGGGCTCCTATACACTTGTTTACAATAATTGTCCAGAATATCATGCAGTGTAATAGGAACTTAAGAGATTTTCTAGTAACATAGTATATAAGGCCAAAAAAAGACATTTGTCCATCCAGTTTAACCTGTTATCCTGCAAGTTGATCCAGAGAAAGGCAAAGTAAAACCCTGTGAGGTAGAAGCCAATTTTCCTCACTTAAGTAGAAAAAAAATTCCTTCCCGACTCCAATCAGAATAACTCCCTAGATCAACGACCCCTCTCTAGTAGCTATAGCCTGCAATATTATTACACTCCAGAAATACATCCAGGCCCCTCTTGAATTCCTTTATTGAACTCCCCATCACCACCTCCCCAGGCAGAGAGTTCCATAGTCTCACTGCTCTTACCGTAAGGCTCAATTCACACCTGAGCGTTCTGAAAGGAGCGCTCTGTATGCGCGATTGTACGGACGTTTACAAGCGCGCATACAGAGACAAGCGTGCACACAGTGTCGCGCGTTCCCGAAAGTCTATAGTACGGGAACGCGCGACAAGCGCCCAAAAAAACGCTACAGAACTTGTGTGAGCGTCGGGCGTTTTACAGCGCGATCGTACGCGCTGTAAAACGCCCAGGTGAGAACCATTCCCATAGGGAAGCATTGGTTTCTCCTTGTTGAGCGTTTTACAGCGCGTAGGAACGCGCTGTAAAACGCTCAGGTGTGAATTGAGCCTAAAGAATCCTCTTCTATGTTTGTGTACAAACCTTCTTTCCTCCAGACACAGAGGATGTCCCCTCGTCACAGTCCTGGGGATAAATGGAAAGATATCTGTACTGACCCCTGATATATTTATACATAGTAATTAGATCTCCCCTGAGTCATCAATTTTCTAAAGTGAATAACCCTAACGTTCATAATCTTCCAGGGTACTGTAGTCCACCCATTCCAGTTATTACTTTAGTTGCCCTCCTCTGTACCCTTCCAGCTGTCACGGTCCCTCAGGTAACTGATGTCAGGAAATCAAGGAGATTGGCTGAGCGTGGAGGAATCCAACAACCTCCTTGATTTCTCTTGATTCAGTGTTGATAGGTTTAATGACCACTTCCATTTTCTCAGCTGTTGCTCAGTGGTCATCACTTTTAATCTTTATAGTCTGAACCCACCCTTCTGACTATGCAGTTGATAGCTTCATTTGGGTTTGGTTGAGCTAGTGTGAGATCCTCTCTGGTGATCCTGTTCTTCCATTTCTACAGAAGTTAAGTGTTGCGTTTGTTTGTATTTGTTATATTCCCTGTTGTTGTATCTGGGCCTGAGACAGACTTCCATTCGTCCATCTTGGGAGGAATGGGTTGTCTCTGGTTCTGTACTTATTCCAGGTCCTTATAGGGAAATCAGGGCCTAGATTAGGGTTGTCTAGGAAGTGACCTGTTTCTTCCCTAGTTTCAAGGCCCAGTTACTGTTCCCCTTCCATCCTGCGTTCAGTGTGGAGTCCTGCCCCCCCCCCCACTGATCGAGTAACCAGCTCCGCTATGTCTGCCTTGTTCACAAGAGCCCAGAACTGTACACAGTACTACACGAGTGGTCTGACTAGTGATTTTTAAAGTGGAAGGACTATGTTCTCATCACGGGCATCTGTGCCCCTTTTAATGCAACCCATTATCTTATTGGCCTTGGCTGCAGCTGCCTGACACTGGTTTTTACAGCTTAGTTTGCTGTTCACTAAAGTTCCTAGGTTCTTCTCCAGGTCAGTGTTACACAGTGTTTTACCATTTAGTATGTACGGGTGACTTGCATTATTCCTTCCCATGTGCATAACCTTACATTTGTCAGTGTTAAACCTCATCTACCACTTCTCTGCCCAAGCCTCCGATCTATCCAGATCCATCTGTAGCAGTATACTGTCCTCTTCTGTGTCAATTACTTTACACAGTTTAGTGTAATCTGCAAAAATTTATATTTTACTGTGCAAGCCTTCTTCAAGATCACTAATAAATATATTGCAGAGAATAGGGCACAATACTGACACCTGAGGTACTCCACTAGTGACAGTGACCCAATCTGAGTGTGTACCGTTAATAACCACCCTCTGTTTTCTATCACTGAGCCAGTTACTTACCCATATACAGACATATTCTCCCAGTCCAAGCATTCTCATTTTATATACTAACCTTTTATGCGGTATAGTGTCAAATCCATTGGAGAAGTCCAGATATACGACATCCATTGATTCGCTGCTGTCAAGTCTAGAACTTGCCTCCTCATAGAAACTGATTAAATTAGTTTGACATGACCAATGTCCCTCATGAAGCCATGCTGATATGGCGTTATTTGCTAATTTTCACTGAGGGCCTGAGGCACTCCAAGATAGCATCTCTTAGAAAACCTTCAAACAGTTCACCCACGACAGATGTTAAACTTACCGGCCTATAGTTTCCAGGTTCTGTTTTTGGACCCTTTTTGAATATTGGCACTACATTTGCTATGCGCCAATCCTGTGGAACACTCCCTGTCAGTATACAGTCATTAAATAACAGAAATAAGGGTCTGGCTATGACATTACTTAATTCTCTTAGGATACGGGGGTGTATGCCATCTGGTCCTGGCGATTTTTTTATGAAACCGCTGTACTTCTTCCTGGGTCAGACAGGGCACTTTTAATGGGGAATTTACTTTTACATTCTGCATTTCATCTGACAGTTTATTTTCTTCAATGAATACAGTGGAGAAAAAAATATTTAATAGCTTTGCTTTCTCCTCATCACTCTCTGCAACTCCCCCCTCATTACTCTGTAGAGGGCAGACACCTTCAGATTTACATTTTTTTCCATTTATATAATTGAAAAACATTTTAGGGTTAGTTTTGCTCTCTTTGGCATTAATCTCTCAGTCTCTAGTTTGGCTGCTTTTATTTTTCTTTTACATATTCAATTTTTTTCCTCATAGTTTTTCAGTGCTTCCTCGCAACCCTCCCGTTCTAGTAATTTAAATGCTTTCTTTTTTTTCCATTTATTGCTTTCTTTACAGTTCTATTTATCTACATAATTTTTTTCTGGTTCCTTAACCTTTTATTCCCATAAGGTATGTACCTCTCACAATAAGATTTTAGGAGGCCTTTAAAAATATCCTATTTTGTGGCTGTATTTTTATTTTTGAGGACTTCGTCCCAGTTAGTTAGGCCTATAGTTGGCTAAATATAGATTTTTTGAAATCTGGTATTTTTGTTCCTCCCTGAAGAAATGATAATTTGAAGGTTATTACTTTATGGTCACCATTTCCCAGGTGTCCTCCAACCTGCACATCTGTTGTTCTGTAAGGTGTATTGGTTAATACTAAGTCCAGTATGGCTTTCCTTCTAGTCGGGTCCTGAACCAGTTGGGAAAGGTAATTGTCTTTGGTTATTGCCAAGAACCTGTTTCCTTTATGAGATATACAGGTTTCAGTTTCCCAGTCTATATCTGGGTAGTTGAAGTCCCCCATAATAACCACCTCATCATGATTTGCAGTCTCGTCCATCTCGTTTAGTAGTAGATTTTCTGTGGACTCTGGTATATTAGGTGGTTTATAATAAACTCCTATTAGTAATTTATTCTTGTTTTTGCCTCCATGTATTTCAAACCACTGTGACTCCACATTTTCATGTCCCTCACTTATATCTTTTCAGACTGTGGGCTTTAGACAGGACTTTACATAAAGGCAGACCCCTCCCCCCTCCGGTTTTGGCAATCCTTTCTAAACAGACTGTAACCCTGTACATTAACTGCCCAGTCACAGCCATCATCCAGCCATGTCTCAGTTATTCCCACTATATCATAGTCCTCCTCACATCACTAATTCCAGTTCCCCAGTTTTATTAGTCAGGCTTCAGGCATTAGTATACATACATTTAAGAGGTTTATGTATATTTTTTACCCTACACTTTTCCTTCTGAGCTGTTCTAGTCCCTCTTTCCATTCCTCCCCCAGTTCAATTACCTTGCCCCCAGTCTATCTGCACCATCTTCCCATCCTATAACGTAATTGCCCTCCCCAGTCCCTAGTTTAAACACTTCTCCAACCTTCTAGCCATCTTCTCCCCAAACACAGCTGCCCCTTCCCTACGATAGAGTATGTAGCCAACAGAGAAGTCGGCCCAGTTCTCCAGGAACCCAAACTCCTCCTCTTCCTACACCAGTTCTTCAGCCACTTGTTAACCTCCCTAATCTCCCGCTGCCTTTCTTGTGTGGCTTGTGGTACTGGTAGTATTTAGGAAAATACTACCTTTGAGGTCCTTGCCCTAAGCTTTTGACCTAAATCCCTAAAATCATTTTTCGGACGCTCCACCTACCTCTAACTTTGTCATTGGTTCCGATATGGACCATGACCGCTGGATCTTCTCCAGCCCCTTCCAGTAAACTGTCAACCAGACAGTAAAAATGATTTTTAACATGTTTCTGCAGCACGTCCCTGAAACAGGAGATTCATACTCTCCTGCTCCTTGTCATCTACCGTCCCCATTTTCCGATCCGGGCGCTGATTACATCTGGCTGGCTATGGGCATACTCACAAGCAGGCGTTTTACTGCGTTTCAGTTATTTGCTGGAGAGGTGCCCCGGAAGACAGAGCAGCATGGAGCAGGAAAGTATGAATCTTCTGTTTCAGAGGCCATGTTACAGGAATTTGTTAAAAATCATATTAACTGGGAAACCCAGTGGCGACATTTCCTGCCTCCCTCCTATTCACAAATGATCGCTTTCCTTCACTGCAGAGGATGGCCCTCACTGGTTCTTACCGCCTCCTGCACCCCCAGATATACTGTAGGTGCCCTGCAATAACAGGGGTGTGGAAATCATATCGCCCGACGCCCGGGACATGCAGTTCCGGGCGCCGGGCAGGTAGTTTGTTCAGTAGCTTGGCCCTGCTGCGGGCAAGGGCAAATAGCAGGGCTGAGAAGGCTTTGTTTACCGGAGCAGTGGACACAGTGGATCGACGGTGACCGAACATTGGGCGTAGAGCAGTGACGCAGCCGCGGTGACAGAGCAGGGGGGGGGGGGGGGGGGCCTGGTGTAGTGACAGCGTGGGGAAGAGAAAATGACAGATCTGGAGCGGTGGAGCAATGAAAGGTTCTGTCCGGCTCGGGGAGAGGAGTAGTACAGAGCCTTTACAGAGCCAGGGGCATTGATAGAACTTTCAACTCTGCCAGCATCCCTCAGAGGACCCCCTTTCTGCAGGTGTTGTCAAACTGGGAAGGTGAGGGGGGTTCCTTTCCATGCCACATCAGCAGCTAATTTGCCTAAACCACTTAGATGTAGAGGTTGTCATGTGCTAAGAGCAAGAGTGTGCACTAAACTAATTGGTGTGATCACATTAAGGCTAGGTCTACACGACGACATTTGTTGCGCGACAATTTGTCGCACCAATGTGGCGCGACAATTTTTATAATGATAGTCTATGGTGTCGCACTGCAACATGCGACATGCTGCGACTGCTACAGTCGCAGAAAATCCATTCGAGATGGATTTTTCTGCGACTGTCGCGTCGCAGTGGCAGCATGTGGCATGTTGCACTGCGACACTATAGACTATCATTATAAAAATTGTCACGCAACAAATGTTGTAGTGTAGACCTAGCCTAAGGCCTCGTTCACACCAGGCAGTGCATTCCGGCCTGATTCTGTCCAGAATGCACTGCACCTCATTGCGGCCGGCTAACTATATTGTGGGGCCGGAGGGGGCGTAGTGGTCTGTTGAAGTGATTGGCACCATAACCATGCCCAACGCCTGCAATGCGATCGGCTGCACAGGATCACAAGGCACATCCTGCGGCTGTGGCTACGGACCGGTGCCATTCACTTCAATGGATCGTCACGACCCCTCCTGCCCCACAACATAGTGAGCCGGCCGCGATGTAGTGCATTCTGGACAGAATCATCTGGTGTGAACGAGGACTAAACTTAGGCCCCTTTCACACGGGCGAGTTTTCCGCGCGGGTGCAATGCGTGAGTTGAACGCACTGCACCCGCACTGAATCCGGACCCATTAATTTCTATGGGGCTGTGCACATGAGCGGTGATTTTCACGCATCACTTGTGCGTTGCGTGAAAATCGCAGCATGTTCTATTTTGTGCGTTTTTCACGCAACGCAGGCCCCACAGAAGTGAATGGGGCTGCGTGAAAATCTCAATCATCCGCAAGCAAGGGCGGATGCGGTGCGATTTTCACGCACGGTTGCTAGGATACGATCGGGATGGAGACCCGATCTTTATTATTTTCCCTTATAACATGGTTATAAGGGAAAATAATAGCATTCTGAATGCAGAATGCATAGTAAAATAGGGCTGGAGGGGTTAAATGTTTTTTTTTAAATAATTTAACTCGCCTTAGTCCACTTGATCGCGCAGCCCGGCATCTCCTTCTGTCTTCTTTTGTGAGGAATAGGACCTTTGATGACGTCACTCCGTTTATCACATGGTCCGTCACATGATCCATCACCATGGTAAAAGATCATGTGACGGAACATGTGATGAGCGTAGTGACGTCATCAAAGGTCCTATTCCTCACAGAACAAGACAGAAGAGATGTCGGCTGCGCGAACAAGTGGATTAAGGTGAGTAAAAAAATTTTTTAACCCCCCCAGCCCTATTTTACTTGCGGGTTTGCCGCAATGCACCAGGACGCATCCGGACCTTATCCGGAAACGCTCGTGTGAAAGAAGCCTTAGAGTCATTTCACACCACGCAAGCCAGCCACCTCCCTGCATAAGGAAGCGTGGCGGTGCATTGAAATATGGTTTTGATTTAAAATTATTTTTTGTATCAGGACAAGTAGATCGTCATGAGGGACAAGTAGATCGAGCCCCCACTTTAGTCCTTGGACAAGTAGTTTTTTAAAAAATTTCCACACCCCTGAATAACCAGTAAGCTCTTTCCTTCACTGCAGAGGATGGCACTCACTGGCAATTACCTCCTCCTGCACCGTCAGATATGCTGTAGGTGCCCTGCAATAACCAGTACATGCTTTCCTTCAATGCATAGGATGGCACTCATTGGTTCTTACCGCTTTTTGCCCCCAGTTATAGGCGCCCTGCAATAACCAGTAAGCACTTTCCTTCATTGCAGAGGACAGCGCTCACTGGTTCTTTCTGCCTCCTGCACCCCGAGTTACAGGCGCCATGCAATAATCAGTAAGCACTTTTCTCTGAGGGCTCATCCACACAACCGTTGTTTTGGTCCGCATAAAAGCCACATTTTTTGTGGACCTATTCACTTCAATGGGACTACAAAAGATGCGGACAGCACTCCATGCGTTGTCCGCATTGGTTGCTCCGTTCCTCAAAATGTTTCACACACATGGCTGGTAACAGTGTTTTGCAGACTGCAAAACACAGTACGGTCATGTGTATGAGGCCTTACTAGCGGGGAAAGCACTTATTGGTTAACCTTTTAATGACCAGGCCAGAAAAGGCCTTAATGACCAGTCACTTTTTTTGTGATTTAGCTCACATTGTTGAAACACTTCTAACTTTTTTATTTGTTGAACTACCAAACTAACTTTTGCAGCTATGCGCTTCCTGTCCCGGCCCGGTGGTCATGTGACCGCCGGGGTCGGGAGAGTGCAGGAGCTGTCGGGTGTTCCACAGACATCGTTAAACCCTGCACTTAAGCTGTACAGCACAGTATTCTGCTTAACAGCCTCTCTGGGGGTTGTAGTTCCACTGTAACTGGGGCTACTATGTCAGCCCCAGTTACAGGAGAAATCAATAGTGAGAAGAAAAAAAAAAAAAAAAAGTTAAATGTCCCCCAGAGGTCTTGAATGACCTTATGGGGGACGCATAGTGTAAAATATATTTTATATTTTTTTTATAAAAAAAATTAAAAAAGGTTTCACATGTAAAAAATAAATAAAAAATCCTTAATTAAGTAATCAATGTAAAAATAGAAATGAAAAAAAATAAAATAAATAGACATTTAGTATTGCCGCGTCCGCGTAAATAAAAAATATCAAAACAAGCCATGTCACCTTATATCACAAAAAGTGCAACACCAAGTGATCAAAAAGGTGTTTGTCAAACAAAATGGTACCAATAAAATAGTCACCTTAACCCGCAAAAAATGAGACCCTAAATAAGAAAATCGCTCAAAAAAATTATACTATAGATCACAGAACATTGAGACATTAAAACATAATTTTTTGTTCCAAAAATGCAATTTTTGTGTTAAAGTGAAATAAATAAAACATATTAGCTATCACCACGTCCGTAACAACCAGTTCTATAAAAATATCACATGACCTAACCCATCATGTGAACACTGTAATAAAAATGCAATATTTTTGTCACATTACTACGGTATTCCTGTCTGCGTCATTTTAAAATAGGAATTCAAATTGGCTTTGGTACTAGCCAGTATCTCTGTACCGAAGCCCACTTCGGATTCCTATTTTAAAAATATTTTTAAGACGCAGATAGGAATAACGTAGTAATTCACCAGTCTCATGCGACTTCAGGCGATACATTTTAACTATGTACGGTAGGCTTGAGCGAATCAAGATTCAGATCACAGATCCAAAGTTGATTTCTTCATACGATATGGAGAGAATTTATCATGAGGAGAATATTTGAAGTCCGTTTTGCTTGAGTCTGCGTTGGAGCAACATTTATCAAACACTTCTGTCTAGAGATGCTTCTGCAGTTTTCCTACTCCACCCTCCTCCTGCAGCGAGATTGCGACTTTTTTTTTAAAAAGTCGCAATGATACATTTGGAGTGAAACTCATTAACATAGCGAACCACACCAAATTTTCCACCCATATTACAAAACTGGAGTGAATGGTGTAAAAATGCAAAAAGTCACGAACCCTACTTCGGATTACTCATTTAACCTTTTGGGGACACATGACGTATCGGTACGTCATGATGTCCCGATACTTAAGAACACATGACGTACCGATACGTCATGTGTAGTTCCGATCACCGCCGCTCCACAGCAGGCACCCTGGGACAATTCAGACCTGCGGTTTGCGGCGTTTACGGGTAGTTCCTGGGAGGGTCCCCGTGCTGCTGTAATGGGGACCCGATAGCATGGAAGGCAGCGCGATGCCTTCCGGTGAAGAGCCTGTGAGAGCCAGCCCCCTGGATCTCACAGGCAGGAAGCTGCCAAATAAAGTTAAAAAAAAGTTAGGAAAAAAATAGGAAAAAAAAGGAGACATTAGGTATCGCCGCGTCCGTATCGACCGGCTCTATAAACATATCACATGATCTAATCCCTCAGATTAACACTGTAAAAAAATAAAAACTGTGCTAAATAAACCCTTTTTTTGTCACCTTACAAAACTAAAATTACAACAAGCGATCAAAAAGGCGTATGCCCACCAAAATAGTACCAAACAGTCACCTCATCACGCAAAAAAATAGCCCTAACCTAAGCCAATCGCCCAAATAATTTAAAACTCTGGCTCAGAATATGGAGACACTAAAACAAATTTAAAAAAAAGTACACATTAGTTATCGCCGCATCCGTAACAACATGCTCTATAAAAATATCACATGATCTAACCCCCTCAGGTAAACACCGTAAAAAAAAGATTTAAAAAAAAATACTGTGTAAAAAAAGCAATTTTTTGCCACCTTACATCACAAAAGGCGTAATAGCAAGCAATCAAATAGTCATACGCACCCCAAAATAGTGCCAAACAGTTCTCATCCCCCAAAAAATTAGCCCCTACACAAGACAGTCGCCCAAAAAATAAATAAAACTATGTCTTTGAATGTGGAGACACTAAAGATCAACAATGCAGGTTGTTATGTAAAACTGAAACAAACAACCCAAAAAAGTCATATTTGGTATGGTCACATTCGTGACAACCTGCTCTATAAACATACCACATCATCTAACCTGTCAGATGAATGTTGTAAATAACAAAAAATAAAAACGGTGCTAAAACAGCCATTTTTTGTTACCTTGCCTCACAAAAAGTGTAATATAGAGCAAACAAAAATCCTATGTACCCTAAAATAGTACCAACAAAACTGCCACCCTATGCCGTAGTTTCTAAAATGGGGTCACTTCTATGGAGTTTCTACTCTAGGGGTGAATCAGGGGGGCTTCAAATGGGACATGGTGTAAAAAAGAGTATTACACTCACCGGTAATCCGGTTTCCTGGAAGTCTCCATGACACCAAGTCCTGAGAGATTGACTTCCTTCTGATTGGACAGGAAAAACACAGAGAGGTTAAAACCCCCACCCCCTCCTCACATCACCAGTGTATTTTAACGAAGAACCCCAGGATGAAAGGATAATAGCTAATAGCAGAAAAAAAAGGGTGGGATATATGTGGTGTCATGGAGACTTCCAGGAAACCGGATTACCGGTGAGTGTAATACTCTTTTCCCCAGTCGTCTCCATGACACCAAGTCCTGAGACAATATCAAAGATACAATTAGGGGGGGACGACTGCCGACAGGACCTTACGTCCAAATCTTAGGTCGTCATTAGCAGCTACATCTAGTCTGTAGTGCTTAGTGAAAGTATGAACTCTTTTCCATGTTGCTGCCCTGCAAATCTGTTGTAAGGAGGCTGAGGCTTTTTCCGCCCAGGAGGCAGCCATGCCTCTCGTAGAATGTGCTTTTAGGGAAGCAGGGACGTCTTTTCCCTGAGCTTTATATGCTTCGGAGATTGCCATCTTAATCCATCTGGAGATGGAACTTTTTGCCGCTCTCTTCCCTTTGTTAGGACCTGAAAATTGGACAAACAGATTTTTGTCTTTTCTCCAAAGGCTGGTAGCTTCCAGGTACTTTAAGACCGCTCTCCGGACATCTAATGTGTGGTAAGTGATTTCTTGATCGTTTTTCGGATCGTCACAGAACGAGGGGAGAACAATGTCCTGAGACCTATGGAAGGTCGAGACTACCTTGGGGAGGAAAGTCGGATCTAATTTGAAAATTAATTTGTCCTCAAATATTGCAAGGAATGGTTCTTGGATGGACAAGGCCTGCAGCTCACAGACCCTTCTGGCTGAGGTTATTGCCACCAGAAAAATCGTTTTAATGGTAAGCCATCTGATGTGGATAGAGTCCAGAGGTTCGAATGGATCGGAGGTTAGACCCCCTAGTACCGTATTAAGGTTCCATGGTGGCACCATGTTTCTAATTGTACGTCTGATCCTATCTGCTGCCTTAAGGAATCTGGATATCCAGGGATGTTCCGTTAGCTTGGTATTATATAGTGCTCCTAAAGCCGATACCTGGACCCTAAGGGTATTGGGGGATAGACCTAAATCTAGCCCTTCTTGAAGAAAATCCAGGATTAGTGAGATGTTGGCTCTAAACTGGTTGAAGGAGGTCCCAGACCAATCAGCAAATTTCTTCCATATTTTTTGGTACTTGTCGTTGGTACTCTGTTTCCTGCTAAGGAGTAAGGTGTTCACTACTTTTTTTGATAGACCAAAGTTTAATAAGTTGGATTCTTCAGAATCCAGGCTGTTAACTTTAGTATTTTCAGGTCTGGGTGAGAAATGGGCCCCTGACTTAGAAGGTCCGGCCTCTGAGGTAGAAGGAGAGGAGCTTCCACGCTGAGGGCTTTCAAGAGGGAGAACCAACTTCTCTTGGGCCAGAAGGGGGTTATCAGGATTAGTGTACACTTTTCTTTTAGGAACTTCTGTAACACTCTGGGGATAAGCGGAAATGGGGGGAAGGCGTAGACTAAGTTTGTTGTCCAACTCTGGTTGAGGGCGTCTACTGCCCGAGGATGATCCCTGGGGTTGAGGGAGAAGAACTGGTTTAGCTGATGATTTCTCCTTGATGCAAACAGGTCTATCGTCGGCCTGCCCCATTTCTTTGTGATTAAATGGAAGGCTTCTGGAGCTAACATCCATTCCCCTGGGTCTAGTCTGTGCCGGCTTAGGTAATCGGCCTGAATGTTTAAAACTCCCTTCAAATGAACCGCTGAAAGAGATTGAATGTTGCCTTCTGCCCAGGAAAAGATTTTGTTTGCCAGGTTCTGTAGCAGGCGATGCCTTGTGCCTCCCTGGTGTTGGATAAAGGCCACGGCTGTAGCGTTGTCCGAGTAGACTAGGACGTGACGACCCTTTGCCAGCTGACTTGTGTGTTTCAGTGCTTCCCACACTGCCCTCAGCTCCTTGAAATTTGAGGATTGCTGGCTCACGTAATTCCCCCATGTTCCCTGGTAGGAGTTCCCCTGGACGACCGCTCCCCACCCGTGGAGGCTGGCATCTGTTGTGATGACTAGAGGGAGATCTTGTGCCCAGAAAATCCCGTTTTCTAGGTTCGAATTGCTGAGCCACCAAGTTAGTGATTTTTTGGTCTCTGCATCTAAGAATATTTTCCTCTCTAGGGTTAATTGCGATCTGTTCCATTTGTCTAAGATGAATTTCTGGAGTGGTCTTAGATGGAACTGTGCCCAGGCAACTGCTGGAATGCAAGCGGACAGACTCCCTAGTACATTCATGGCCTGTCTTATTGAACAGAATTTCTCCTTCTTGAACTTCCTCAAAGCTGTCTGAAGTTTTACTATCTTTTGAGGTGGTAGAAAGGATCTTTGGGAGACTGTGTCTAGAGTAATGCCCAGAAAAACTTTCCGTTTGGATGGGATTAAATCCGATTTTTTCCAATTGATGAGCCAACCTAGGCTCTGTAGATGATCCAGGACTAACCCGAGATGGATTCCCATGGTCTCTATGTTGTCCGCCACTACCAGTAGGTCGTCCAGATAGGGGATCACACAAATTGCCTTTTCTCTCAAGGTTGTCAAGGCTTCCGCCATTATTTTGGTGAAAACCCTTGGGGCAGAAGAGATCCCGAAGGGGAGACACCTGAACTGGAAATGCTGAATGTTTCCCTCCAATTCTATTGCGAACCTTAGGAATTCCCTTGATGACCTGTGAATTGGGACGTGATAATAGGCGTCGCTTAAATCTATTGTGGCCATCACTGCATCCTTTTTTAAGAGTTTCACTGCTGACTTCAGGGTCTCCATTTTGAATTTTTGATATCTTACGTATTTGTTTAGATGTTTCAGATTTATAATTACCCTGGATTTCCCGTTTGGTTTCTTTATAATGAAGAGGCGGGAATAGAATCCCAGTCCTGTCTGATTTTTCGGGACGGGCTCTATGGCGTCCAAGGTTAATAGGTTTTTTATGTCGTTTTTTAAGGTCGCAGTTTGAGATGGGGGAAGGGTAGTGATCACATATTTCTGTGGAGGGGAAGAGAGAAGATCTATCAGATAACCCTCTTGTATAATACTTAAGATCCACCGGCTGTTTGTTACATGCTCCCAAGATCTTAGAAAGGAGCTGAGTCTTCCCCCCACTGGTATGGCGTCATTGTTTGTTGTTGGATGAGGAGGCTTCGGCCCGATTTGGGTTGAAGAGGAAGCTTCTCCCCCTGCCTCCCTTCGCATAGCTCCACCTCCCAGTCTTCCCTTTATCTTTTTTATTTTCGGGTTGAAAAAATCGGTCACGAAAGGGCTGCCTTTTTTGTTTATATCTTTCCTCTGGAAACCCTCTTTTTTTATTTGTCGCGTTGTCTAGGATTTTATCTAGATCTTCTCCGAAAACGTACTGACCGTGGAAGGGGAGTGCGATTAATTTATTTTTAGATGTGATATCTCCTGACCACGCTTTAAGCCATAGTGCCCTTCTCGCTGTATTTGAGAGAACAGCTGTACGGGCGGACAGTTTAACTGATTCAGCAGCTGCGTCTGCTAGAAAGGAGGTTGCCATCTTTAATAGAGGCAAGCTCTCTAGAATTTGATCCCTTGGTGTCTTATTGACCAGATGTATCTCTAGCTGGTCTAGCCAAAGGTTCAGTGTTCTGGCCACACATGTGGAGGCAACGCCCGGCTTGAGAAGGGCCGCCGTAGTCTCCCAGGTCTTTCGCAAGAGACTCTCCGCTTTCCTGTCTAGAGGATCTTTCAATTGTGCTGAGTCTTCAAACGGTAGGGCCGTATGTTTTGCTACCTTGGCCACTGGCGCGTCTACTTTGGGAATGGTCTCCCAATCCGTACAGTCCTCTTGGCTAAAGGGGTAGCGCCTCTTAATTCCTCTTGGGATAAAGGATCCTTTATCCGGTTTTTCCCATTCAGACCTAATTAATTTTTGGACACTATCAGGGACTGGAAAAACGGCCTTCTTCCTTTCACCTAGACCCCCAAAAATTTCTTGCTGGGTAGACCTAGGGGTTTTAGGCATCTCCATCTGAATGGTGGCCCTGATGGCCCTGATAAGTTCATCAATATCTTCAGGATTGAACAAGAAGCGCTTATATTCGCCCTCTTCATCTGAAGATGCCGGGTGTTTTTGGACAGATTCGGAGTCTGAGACCGCCAGCCCCTCAGAGTCGGAATCCAGGATAAGTGATTTAACACTACGGGCGTCCTGAGTGGGGGGAACTTTGGGGGGAGTAGGTTCTCTGGTAGTTAAGGCTAGCTGAACCTCTTCTTTTACCACTTTTCTAATGTCTTCAATTAGACTAGAAGACTCAGACTTGATGACACTGGCAGTACATTCTTTACACAGGGGCTTGGATCCAGTGTTAGACAATCTTTTGCAGCAAATACCACATTTTCTAGTTTTTTTGGCTGCAGAAGCCGAATCCTTTTCTCCCTGAAATGGTAAGGGAGGAAAGGATGAGCAGACTGAACCCACCATACAAAGCATGTACCTGAGAACAGGTTACTCACTGTCCCAGGGTTTGATGCAGGCTCGGTTCCAGAGCCCGGCGTGAGGGGGGTGCTCATCTTGACTCCCGACCGTTTCAGAGATGCTTCACCAAAATATGTGAGCCGCGCTATGCAGGGCGCCGTTACACAGGTCCTGAGCGTTTTTATAGTGTCTCCATGTGCTTCTCATGCTGCAGGACCTGTGGCGCATGTTGATGACGTCAGCGCGCTTAGCTCCGCCCCCGGCGTCTGACGTCATCAGCCTGCCGGCCGGAAGGGACACATCACAGTGCCGATCCGCCGTGTTCCTCCTTCCCTCTGCATCAAGCCCTCCGGGACCGCCGCAGAGGGAATCTTCGCAGGGGCACTACCTATGTGCCCGAGCCCAGGCCTAACCAAACGGAGGAGGGAGAGCTGCACTGCAGATCCGACCTCGGCCCAGATGAAAAAAAAAAAACTCCAGGTGAGCCCAAACGAGCTCCGTGCACCTCTCCTGCTTCCTATCCTGATGGGACAGGAAAAACACTGGTGATGTGAGGAGGGGGTGGGGGTTTTAACCTCTCTGTGTTTTTCCTGTCCAATCAGAAGGAAGTCAATCTCTCAGGACTTGGTGTCATGGAGACGACTGGGGAAAAAAACAGTCCAGCAAAATCTGCCTTCCAAAAACCGTATGGCATTCCTTTCCTTCTGCGTCCTGCCGTGTGCCCGTACAGCAGTTTACAACCACATATGGGGTGTTTCTGTAAACTACAGATTCAGGGCCATAAATGTTAACCCTTGCTTTGTAACTGGAAAAAAAATATTAAAATGGAAAATCTGCCAAAAAAGTGAAATTTAGAAATTTTATCTCTATTTTCTATTAATTCTTGTGGAACACCTAAAGGGTTAACAACGTTTGTAAAATCTGTTTTCAATACCTTGAGGGGTGTAGTTTCTAGAATGGGGTCATTTTTGGGTGATTTCTATTATGTAAGCCTCACAAAGTGACTTCAGACCTGAACTGGTCCTTAAAAAGTGGGTTTTTGAAAATTTCTGAAATGTCTCCAAAAAATAAAATGTCATTCCCAAAATGATTTAAACATGAAGTAGACATATGGGGAATGTAAAGTAATAACTATTTTGCAGGTATTACTATGTATAATAGAAGTAGAGAGATTGAAACTTGGAAATTTGCAAATTTTGCCAAATTTTTGGTAAATTTGGCATTTTTTTTTTATAAATAAAAAAGAATTTTTTTGACTCCATTTTACCATTGTCATGAAGTACTATATGTGATGAAAAAATCTCAGAATGGCCTGGATAAGTCTAAGCGTTTTAAAGTTATCACCACATAAAATGACACTGGTCAGATTTGCAAAAAATGGCCTGGTCCCTAAGGGGTTAAAAGATGCAGAAGTGATTACCGAATTCATTCACAGAATTGTTGCGCGACTTGGGCTGAAACTCCATGATCCGAAGCTCGATTCACTGAAGCCTACCTCTAGGTGAAACAGCAACGCCTCCATTGCTCTTAGAGGCTCATTTGCATACATTAAAACATCATTTTTCTCAGCATTGCGGGCACATAATAACATGGGACCAACACAGACGGCTTCAGCACCCAGTTTCATAGCTACAAATCTGCTGACAAATGCCCTTTAAACACGTGTACTACAATAAAGGTATCTTTCTATAAATGCCCAAACATAAGCCATTCTGTTTTGAGCATAGACTTTGTGGTCTACATCTACTTATCAGTTTTTTATTCTTTGTGGAACACACTTATTCTGATTACTGTACAATCACTGACTGTACCTTAAGTGTGCTTGATAAATTTGTTTATAGCACAATATTTCATATTATTCTACAATGATATTCAATGACTTTAATTTACTAATCTGTAAATTAAAATCATTAACAAATAGTAATTGTATCTTCTTTAACCACCTAACTGTTTTGCCTCAGTCAGCTCCAGCAGTGGGAGAAGTAGCTAACTGGAGGGGGAGGGCTGCTTTAGATGCTGCTATCTACTGAATGGTAGCAGCTAGAAACATGGAACTGTTCTTGTTTGAAAGCTGACATTTCAATGTACAGGGGAAGATATCACTGATAGAAATTGGCATACTGTGAATGCAGCTGAAAGTAAAAAGCGGTTTTAACTGCAATTATTCCCTAATTGATTTCAAACAGTGATTTCTCCGATTTCTCCTCGGTTGTTTGGACTTTAGCTGACATTTTGGTCTTGTATGAAAGCCTGGAATGTCAGCTTTCAAACCAGACCAATTTGCATGTTTCTAGCTGCTACCATTCAAGAGCTCTAAAGCAGCTCTCCCCCCTCCAGTTAGCTACTTCTCCCACTGCCCGAGCGGAACTCGGGCAAAACAGTTAGGTGGTTAAAGGGTATCCATCACCAGCGATCACTGTCAAACTGTTTGCATAGACACACAGCTGTGGTTCACCTGATTAAAACACTTTCTCTTTTGTTCATCTAAGGTTTTGTTCTCAGAGTTATGATAATTTTGCTCAATATATAAATTAAACCATTGGTAAAATGAGGGTGTTACCATTGTTCCTGTTGCACCCAAGCTCCCCTTCTTTCAGTGGCTAACCACCTCACTGGCTGCTTTGATTGACAGGGCCAAGCAGTAGCAAAGCAGCAAGGGATGTGGTTGGACACAGAACTGCCTGCAATGCAATGATGCCATCATTTCACCAAAGGCCTAATTTGCAAAAAAAATTATAAAAAATCATAACTTGGGAACAGAGCGCCTTCTGATCGACAACAGAAACACACATTTTAAACATCTTTCCGGAATATTAAAAATTTGAACACATCAGCACAGAATTTGCCAAGATATTTTTACTATAATAAAAAATAAATAAATAAATGGTATTACCCTTGCTTTTCTTTCTGCTTCCAGGCGCTGCATAACAAGTATGGCGTCCATATCATCATCATCATCTTCATCCTCGTCATCATCCTCATCTTTCTGCTTGGACTCTTGAAGCCTCTTCTGGAATTGCCACTCTAGCATTAATTTGCGTAGCCTATCATTCTCTTCAACAGAACGCTCTGATTTGTTTTGTAGCTCATTGATTTCCTTGCTGAGCATATCTACAATGTGCATTTGTTGCTGCTTTTCCAACTTCTCCTTGGCATCCCGTTTCCATGGATCAGGAGAAAGGCTGTCAGTGGAAGAAAGTTCCTCTTTGCTGATAGTAATATACTGAAGGTCTCGTCTTTCTATTGTGCGTGGCTGCTGTTGAGGCTGCAACTCCCGAATAACGGTTTCTTGAGGACGTGAAAAAATTGCAGGTTTCTCTGGTTTTGGGTGTGTTATATTTGGAGGTGGTACTGGTACTGAAGATTGTGGAATAACACCCTGAGGCGGGGCGATAGGCTGGGTCTGCACTTTTCCAAGTTTTCTCTCTTGTTCTCGTCTTTTCCTTTCTCTTTCTTCTTCAAGACGGGCTTTTTCCTTCTCATACCATCTCTGGTGTTCTTCTCTTTTTTTCCTCTCTAATGCAGCAGCTTGTGAGTTTAATTGAGAGCTCACCTGAGTTTGTGATAGTGGTGGCACAGGAACACCCTCAAAATTCTCAAATTCATTTCCATAATGAGGAGGTGGTGGTGGTGGTGGTGGTAGTGTAACATCTGTTCTAACAGGCTGTGAACCAGCAACTGGAGCAGACTGAGATGGAACTGGAGTTTTCCAACGCCCAGGACCAGTTTTGTTTAATGATGAGGTGGAAGAATATGTTTGCAGAGAACTGTTTAGATGTTCTTGGCTGGATGTACTAGATTCCATAGTAGAGGTATGACTCATCCAAGCATCTTTATTATCTATCTTTCCTTCTAAAAATTCCAAATCTTTACGTATCACAGGCTCCATATGACCACGTTCTGATTGAAATTCAAGTTCATCTCCTAACTCCTCTTGGGAACGTGCAACTCGCTGTTAAATTAAAAACAGAAAAGTACATTGAACTATAGCTGCAAACCAAAAATACAGTATTGTTAGATTCAGAGTCCCAGAGAGCAGGTACTATTAAAATTTCTAAAAGGTAATGTAACTGTTTAAGCCCATAAAAGCTATGGCTTTTATCACTGCATTTCACTCATACTGGGCTGAAAATAAATTTTTGTTTAGACACTTATTTTATCATTTATTATATAGTATTATGGATTAATTACACATGCTTTGTGATGAAATGATGTATTTATAATGTCATCACGCCAGCATGAGTTAATGCCAGTTTAATTTGTAAGCACTTTAATTTGATGATGTCACTTCCTTTCACTATATATATATATATATATATATATATATATATATATATATTATATATATAAATAAAATTGAGAAAATGAGGAGGCAGCACACTGTGTAGACAAGGGGTGCACGTCCGGCGAAATGTGAACCCGCACCTAGGTCCAATGAGCTAGAAGTAAAAAATAGCCAGCAGCACTCCAGGAGATTAAGGCAAACGGTGGTTTATTGGACCCAAAGTCAAGCGACGTTTCGACAGCTTGTTGCTGTCTTTGTCAAGCATAGTGCACATGTGACTAAAGCATAGTATAAATAGGGATGTCAATCCAAACCATATTGACATCAATCAAATACATTATAATATAAATAAATGTCTTACAAACTGAGGGTGATTACAAAGTATATATGTGTTAAAGTGCCAATGTCTGGCAAACATAATGCATAAACAATAATAAAACATAGATGAAGTGTATCCTATATATTGTGGGAGGAAGCATAAATGGTGCAGGTGACAGTGTTAATGAGGTGAATTAAAAAACTCACTGTCTGGTGGGGAACTGTATGCTGCATGGATCGTATGCAGTGGCGTCCCGGTTCTCACACTGCGCATGCGCGAGAACGGCAAATCTCGCGGTAACTGCGGTGGTCAGAGGCCAAAAAACAGCCTATACCAAAATGGCCACAGCGGTCTCACATACAGAATGCGCATGTCCGGTAAGTGCTGGGTGCCGCCCAGCGATCACTACACTAGCGTAGTCATGGAGACAAAAAGTAAACACTGACAATAGGTCATGCGATCAGAAAGGAGAATCGGCGATACTGTCCACGAGTCCACAAGATAAACTCAGTGAGATCACCGGGCAGACGCCGAACTATATTATGATCGCAATAGTATATAAAAAATAAAGGAGATGGTGTGTCATCCAATAGTGACGGATCAAAATGAGAGCCATCAGTATAGGAGGGAGAGATGAACGTCACCGGGTTATACCCACGGACTATCATCTAACCCTCGACGGGGGGCGCCACCATCTCACAGAAACTGAGAAATATATAATAAATATCAAAAATGTAAATATGTTAACTAGATGAGTGGACTTCCAATACTCAATGGACAACAATATACATAAGCAATATATAAAGAATAAATTGCATTATATGTGACAAAAATAGGCGGAACAGGAATGATCCATTGCAATAACGATATATGACGTATCATACAGAACCCCAATCACGGCAGTGAAGTTGAAAAGAACCTAAAAACAAAAGAGAATATTTTAGCATATATCTCATAGAAAATTACTTGATTAAACATATATGTATATGTACATGTGCATTGGACCCACAGCAGGAAATCGGATTACAGCAATCACAAGACAGAGACACTAATTGTGAACAGTAAAATAACAGTCACACCTTAAAGTCCACATTAAGCCCATTGGGTCTCAACGTATTTAACGTGTAAATCCAATATAATTCTCGTTTTTTTAGGAGAGCTTGTCGGTCTCCTAAAAAAACGAGAATTATATTGGATTTACACGTTAAATACGTTGAGACCCAATGGGCTTAATGTGGACTTTAGGGTGTGACGGTTATTTTACTGTTCACAATTAGTGTCTCTGTCTTGTGATTGCTGTAATCCGATTTCCTGCTGTGGGTCCAATGCACATGTACATATATGTTTAATCAAGTAATTTTCTATGAGATATATGCTAAAATATTCTCTTTTGTTTTTAGGTTCTTTTCAACTTCACTGCCGTGATTGGGGTTCTGTATGATACGTCAAATATCGTTATTGCAATGGATCATTCCTGTTCCGCCTATTTTTGTCACATATAATGCAATTTATTCTTTATATATTGCTTATGTATATTGTTGTCCATTGAGTATTGGAAGTCCACTCATCTAGTTAACATATTTACATTTTTGATATTTATGATATATTTCTCCGTTTCTGTGAGATGGTGGCGCCCCCCGTCGAGGGTTAGATGATAGTCCGTGGGTATAACCCGGTGACGTTCATCTCTCCCTCCTATACTGATGGCTCTCATTTTGATCCGTCACTATTGGATGACACACCATCTCCTTTATTTTTTATATACTATTGCGATCATAATATAGTTCGGCGTCTGCCCGGTGATCTCACTGAGTTTATCTTGTGGACCCGTGGACAGTATCGCCGATTCTCCTTTCTGATCGCATGACCTATTGTCAGTGTTTACTATTTGTCTCCATGACTACGCTAGTGTAGTGATCGCTGGGCGGCACCCAGCACTTACCGGACATGCGCATTCTGTATGTGAGACCGCTGTGGCCATTTTGGTATAGGCTGTTTTTTGGCCTCTGACCACCGCAGTTACCGCGAGATTTGCCGTTCTCGCGCATGCGCAGTGTGAGAACCAGGACGCCACTGCATACGATCCATGCAGCATACAGTTCCCCACCGGACAGTGAGTTTTTTAATTCACCTCATTAACACTGTCATCTGCACCAATTATGCTTCCTCCCACAATATATAGGATACACTTCATCTATGTTTTATTATTGTTTATGCATTATGTTTGCCAGACATTGGCACTTTAACACATGTATACTTTGTAATCACCCTCAGTTTGTAAGACATTTATTTATATTATAATGTATTTGATTGATGTCAATATGGTTTGGATTGACATCCCTATTTATACTATGCTTTAGTCACATGTGCACTATGCTTGACAAAGACAGCAACAAGCTGTCGAAACGTCGCTTGACTTTGGGTCCAATAAACCACCGTTTGCCTTAATCTCCTGGAGTGCTGCTGACTATTTTTTACATACATACATATATATATATATATATATATATATATATATATATATATATATAATATTCATTTTGCATTGTTCCAATTGCTTGAGAAAGGCCTCATGTTGGAGCCGAAACGTTGCGTCACTTATGGGTGAATAAACACATTCTCTTTTTCTACTACAATTTGGAGTGCTGCTCTGCTTTTTATTTATTTAGTAGAGTTCACTGAATTTCTAGAAAATAGTTTCGGGTCTAATACGAACAAATCAGTCAACTTTGATTCAGGTACAAATAGATTCAACCTAAATCAAAAGTGCTCAGAATGCCCATGAAAAGTTGTGTAAGACATTCCGAGGTCTCCTAGGACTGGATACAACCCCCTTTAAGCAATTTAACGACAAGATGGCTTTAGTAATGACAAAGTGACAGTAACATAGTGAGATGGAACTCTCTGCCTGATGAGGTGATGATGGTGAGTTCACTAAAAGAGTTCAAGAGTGGCCTGGATGTATTTCTGGAGTGTAAAAATATTACAGGCTATAAGCTATTAGAGAGGGGTCGTTGATCCAGGGAGTTATTCTGATTGATTGACTGGAGTCGAGAAAATTTGCTTCTACCTCACAGGGATCTTTTTGCCTTGCTCTGGATCAAACTGCAGGATAACAGGCTGAACTGGACGGACAGATGTCTTTTTACAGCCTTATAAACTGTTAATATGGGTAAATGATTGTTGTTAGTGGTAAAAACACATTGCACACATCTGATTTGTTTGCAGTTTATTAATCTGTGTCAGTTTGGCGCAGTTGAAAAAGTTGTTCAATCAAGTTCAGCACTACAATATAACATTGAGTGACTGACTGACAGAACATTCACATTAGGTACACTAGTCTGTCATTCATGAAAATTTTGTATTGTGCAACTATGGAACATAAAAATATGTCAGCCAGTACATTAATTATTTTTATATTAACCACCTCAGCCCCCCTAGCTTAAACACCCTTAATGACCAGGCCACTTTTTACAATTCTGACCTACACTACTTTCACCGTTTATTGCTCGGTCATGCAACTTACCACCTAAATGAATTTTACCTCCTTTTCTTCTGACTAAGGGCTCTTTCACACTTGCGTTGTCCGGATCCGGCATGTACTCCACTTGCCGGAATTACACTCCGGATCCGGAAAAACGCAAGTGTACTGAAAGCATTTGAAGACGGAACCGTCTTCAAAATGCTTTCAGTGTTTCTATGGCACCCAGGACGCTATTAAAGTCCTGGTTGCCATAGTAGGAGCGGGGAGCGGTATACTTACAGTCCGTGCGGCTCCCGGGGCGCTCCAGAATGACGTCAGAGCACCCCATGCGCATGAATGATGTGTCCAATGCGATCACATGATCCATGCGCTTGGGGCGCCCTGACGTCACTCTGGAGCGCCCCGGGAGCCGCACGGACGGTAAGTATACTGCTCCCCCGCTACACTTTACCATGGCTGCCAGGACTTTAGCGTCCCAGCAGCCATGGTAACCATTCAGAAAAAGCTAAATGTCGGCTCCGGCAATGCGCCGAAACGACGTTTAGTTAAGGCCGGATCCGGATCAATGCCTTTCAATGGGCATTAATTCCGCATCCGGCATTGCGGCAAGTGTTCCGGATTTTTGGCCGGAGCAAAAAGCGCAGCATGCTGCGGTATTTTCTCCGGCCAAAAAACGTTCCGTTCCGGAACTGAAGACATCCTGATGCATCCTGAACGGATTTCACTCCATTCAGAATGCATGGGGATAATCCTGATCAGGATTCTTCCGGCATAGAGCCCCGACGACGGATCTCTATGCCGGAAAAGAACAACGCAAGTGTGAAAGAGCCTTAATAGAGCTTTCATTTGGTGGTATTTCATTGCTGCTGACAATTTTACTTATTTTTGTTATTAATCGAAATGTAACAAAATTTTTGCAAAAAAATGACATTTTTCACTTTCAGTTGTATTTATTTTTTTTTAAACGACATCTATATATAAGTTTTTCTCTACATTTATTGTTCTACATGTCTTTGATAAAAAAAAAAAATGTTTGGGTAAAAAAAAAAATGGTTTGGGTAAAAGTTATAGCGTTTACAAACTATGGTACAAAACTGTGACTTTCCGCTTTTTGAAGCAGCTCTGACTTTCTGAGCACCTGTCATATTTCCTGAGGTTCTACAATGCCCAGACAGTAGAAAAACCCCACAAATAACCCCATTTCGGAAAGTAGACACCCTAAGGTATTCGCTGATGGGCATAGTGAGTTCATAGAACTTTTTATTTTTTGTCACAAGTTAGTGGAATATGAGACTTTGTAAGAAAAAAAATAATAATAATCATTTTCCGCTAACTTGTGACAAAAAAATAAATTCTAGGAACTCGCCATGCCCCTCACGGAATACCTTGGGGTGTCTTCTTTCCAAAATGGGGTCACTTGTGGGGTAGTTATACTGCCCTGGCACTTTAGGGGCCCTAATGCGTGAGAAGTAGTTTGAAATCAAAATGTGTAAAAAATGCCCTGTGAAATCCGAAAGGTGCTCTTTGGAATGTGGGCCCCTTTGCCCACCTAGGCTGCAAAAAAGTGTCACACATGTGGTATCGCCGTACTCAGAAGAAGTAGGGCAATGTGTTTTGGGGCGTCTTTTTACATATACCCATGCTGGTTGAGAGAAATATCTCGGCAAAAGACAACTTTTCCCATTTTTTTATACAAAGTTGGCATTTGACCGAGATATTTATCTCACCCAGCATGGGTATATGTAAAATGACACCCCCAAAACACATTGCCCAACTTCTCCTGAGTACAGCGATACCACGTGTGACACTTTTTTGCAGCCTAGATGCGCAAAGGGGCCCAAATTCCTTTTAGGAGGGCATTTTTAGACATTTGGCTCCATTGAGACATTTTTTTGTCACAAGTTAGTGGAAATTGTAAGAAAAAAAAAAAAAAAAAAAAAAACAAAGTCTCATATTCCACTAACTTGTGACAAAAAATAAAATCTCACATGAACTCACCATACCCCTCACGGAATCCAAATGCGTAAAATTTTTTAGACATTTATATTCCAGACTTCTTCTCACGTTTTACGGCCCCTAAAATGCCAGGGCAGTATAAATACCACACATGTGACCCCATTTTGGAAAGAAGACACCCCAAGATATTCAATGAGGGGCATGGCGAGTTCATAGAAGTTTTTTTTTTTTGGCACAAGTTAGCGGAAATTATTTATTTAATTTTTTTCTCACAAAGTCTCCCTTTCCACTAACTTGGGACAAAAAGTTCAATCTTTCATGGACTCAATATGCCCCTCAGCGAATACCTTGGGGTGTCTTCTTTCCGAAATGGGGTCACATGTGGGGTATTTATACTGCCCTGGCATTTTAGGGGCCCTAAAGCATGAGAAGAAGTCTGGAATATAAATGTCTAAAAAATTTTACGCATTTGGATTCCGTGAGGGGTATGGTGAGTTCATGTGAGATTTTATTTTTTGTCACAAGTTAGTGGAATATGAGACTTTGTAAGAAAAAAAAAAAAAAAAAAAAAAAACAATTTCCACTAACTTGTGACAAAAAAATGTCTCAATGGAGCCTTACAGGGGGGTGATCAATGACAGGGGGGTGATCAGGGAGCCTATATGGGGTGATAACCCCCCCTGTCATTGATCACCCCCCTGTAAGGCTCCATTCAGACTTCTGTATGTGTTTTGCGGATCCGATCCATGGATCCGTAAAACACATACGGACCTGTGATCAATGACAGGGGGGGTGATCAGGGAGTCTATATGGGGTGATCACCCCCCTGTAAGGCTCCTTTCAGATGTCCGTATGTGTTTTGCAGATCCGATCCATGGATCCGTAAAACACATACGGACGTCTGAATGGAGCCTTACAGGGGGGGTAATCAATGACGGGGGGGTGATCAGGGAGTCTATATGGGGTGATCACCCGCCTGTCATTGATCACCACCCTGTAAGGCTCCATTCAGACGTCCGTATGTGTTTTGCGGATCCGATCCATGGATCCGCAAAACACATACGGACGTCTGAATGGAGCCTTACAGGGTGGTGATCAATGACAGGGGGGTGATCAGGGAGTCTATATGGGGTGATCAGGGGTTAATAAGGGGTTAATAAGTGACGGGGGGGGGGGGTGTAGTGTAGTGTGGTGCTACTTATTACAGAGCTGCCTGTGTCCTCTGGTGGTCGAACCAAGCAAAAGGGACCACCAGAGGACCAGGTAGCAGGTATATTAGACGCTGTTATCAAAACAGCGTCTAATACACTGCGTGCAGAATTATTAGGCAAATTAGTATTTTGACCACATCATCCTCTTTATGCATGTTGTCTTACTCCAAGCTGTATAGGCTCGAAAGCCTACTACCAATTAAACATATTAGGTGATGTGCATCTCTGTAATGAGAAGGGGTGTGGTCTAATGACATCAACACCCTATATTAGGTGTGCATAATTATTAGGCAACTTCCTTTCCTTTGGCAAAATGGGTCAAAAGAAGGACTTGACAGGCTCAGAAAAGTCAAAAATAGTGAGATATCTTGCAGAGGGATGCAGCACTCTTATAATTGCAAAGCTTCTGAAGCGTGATCATCCAACAATCAAGCGTTTCATTTAAAATAGTCAACAGGGTCGCAAGAAGCGTGTGGAAAAACCAAGGCGCAAAATAACTGCCCATGAACTGAGAAAAGTCAAGCGTGCAGCTGCCAAGATGCCACTTGCCACCAGTTTGGCCATATTTCAGAGCTGCAACATCACTGGAGTGCCCAAAAGCACAAGGTGTGCAATACTCAGAGACATGGCCAAGGTAAGAAAGGCTGAAAGACGACCACCGCTGAAACGTCAAGACTGGGCCAAGAAATATCTCAAGACTGATTTTTCTAAGGTTTTATGGACTGATGAAATGAGAGTGAGTCTTGATGGGCCAGATGGATGGGCTCGTGGCTGGATTGGTAAAAGGCAGAGAGCTCCAGTCCGACTCAGACGCCAGCAAGGTGGAGGTGGAGTACTGGTTTGGGCTGGTATCATCAAAGATGAGCTTGTGGGGCCTTTTCGGGTTGAGGATGGAGTCAAGCTCAACTCCCAGTCCTACTGCCAGTTTCTAGAAGACACCTTCTTCAAGCAGTGGTACAGGAAGAAGTCTGCATCCTTCAAGAAAAGCATGATTTTCATGCAGGACAATGCTCCATCACACGGGTCCAAGTACTCCACAGCGTGGCTGGCAAGAAAGGGTATAAAAGAAGAAAATCTAATGACATGGCCTCCTTGTTCACCTGATCTGAACCCCATTGAGAACCTGTGGTCCATCATCAAATGTGAGATTTACAAGGAGGGAAAACAGTACACCTCTCTGAACAGTGTCTGGGAGGCTGTGGTTGCTGCTGCACGCAATGTTGATGGTGAACAGATCAAAACACTGACAGAATCCATGGATGGCAGGCTTTTGAGTGTCCTTGCAAAGAAAGGTGGCTATATTGGTCACTGATTTGTTTTTGTATGTCAGAAATGTATATTTGTGAATGTTGAGATGTTATATTGGTTTCATTGGTAAAAATAAATAATTGAAATGGGTATATAGTTGTTTTTTGTTAAGTTACCTAATAATTATGCACAGTAATAGTCACCTGCACACACAGATATCCCCCTAAAATAGCTAAAACTAAAAACAAACTAAAAACTACTTCCAAAAATATTCAGCTTTGATATTAATGAGTTTTTTGGGTTCATTGAGAACATGGTTGTTGTTTAATAATAAAATTAATCCTCAAAAATACAACTTGCCTAATAATTCTGCACTCCCTGTATACCTGTTAGGGGTTAAAAAAAAAAAATCGCATCTACAGCCTGCCAGCGAACGATCGCCGCTGGCAGGCTGTAGATCCACTCGGTTACCTGCAGTTCCTGTGAACGCGCGCGCCTGTGTGCGTTCACAGGAAATCTCACGTCTCGCGAGATGATGCGTATATGCAATTTGCCTGAATCAAATCACACAAGCGTCAGAATCACTCGGAACCTGAATTTTTGAAAACTGTAAATTCACTTTGTTTACAATTTATTCAATCTTCTCAATCAATAAAACTTTATTTTTTTTTTAGGGACTTGAACCTGTGATCGTTTTCTCGCTTGTACTATACACCGCCTATATCTCCTCCTTTCATCAACGATAGATAGCCGTAATCTTGTGATATGCGAGCTCGCGCATGCGTAGTGCCGGTATAGTGTTCCTTCCCTGTGCTGGCATCAGCCTCAGGGAAAGAACTGCGCGAGCTCGCGCATCGCGAGATTACGGCTATCTATCGTTGATGAAAGGAGAGACATAGGCGGTGCTGGGCTCCTTCACAGGCGGGCGTGGCTGGGCACAAGGAAGGTTAGTCACCTGAGGTAGGCAGATCGAATGAAAGGGAGGCCGGCGATTTCAGCTCAGAAGGCGGCGCTGGGCACCTAAACGAGATGGCTGCAGTCGGGCACCTTTCACCATGAGACGTCCCCTTGGACACATTTTGAAGTGATTGACAGGTGATATAAACCGCTTTTTTTACGAATATAGAGCCACAGGGGCATTTGATAAACTCACTTTAGGATTCAGTGTTTTACAAGGGACATCACCATATGTTTAGCTTATAGGGCTCATTTCTGATGACCGAATCCCTTTAAGCCTATCAAGAAAGCAGCTGCCATTCTGTCATTCTAGTCCCCTCCTATTTTTCTAATGGGGATTACCTTGCATGTGCAACAATCAAACTGAAATTACTGTGTCCACATTAAGAGCCTTTACCTTTCCACAGAAGGAAAATAATTAGTATTTTATTTTGAATGGTACAGTATAGCAGAAAAGTGTTTTCTATGAATATTGAGTTAAGAAAATACAGTTTTCTGAAAGACTGATATTACATTACACAACACTACTGATAATGTTATTTATTAGCTTGTCTGACAATTCCTGTGAACTGCTTACCTGAATGGAAGCATTGCTAGAGTGGTCATTTCCAACTTGGTCATGTGCTTTCTCTTCAAAATCTGGCCATTGACCTGGTGCAGGAGTTATTCTATCTTGACATTTGGGGTTTGGAAAAGTAAAATATTCTCTTGTATATGTCTGTGTCGGAATTGGATAGGCCTCTGGTCTTGACGGCAGCTGTAGTTCCTAAATTTAAGACACAATTTAGAAAAGGAGAACCATGACAAAAGTAGACCGTACCTATAAAAATACAAAATAACACAAAATAATAAAAATACAAGTTTTCAATACAGTGCTGAATCCAATGTAAACATGCTTAGCTTTAATAGAAAACAAAGGCACACTGCCACGAAAAGTCCATAAAATATTTCATCTTTACTATAGTACCAATATGATAGTATGATAGGAAGCAGCAAAAGACATGTGTTGGGGACTACATAGGAGCCACTTCTGGGTCTATAATGTATTCAATGATTTCTTTGAGGTGGACTTTTTTTTACTTGTACTTCATATTTAGAATTGTTAATTGTGAATAAGACATTGTCCACTTTTTTCTACATTTATTCAGTCTTGACCGCAGTATGGCACCTATTTTGTGGAAGGTGTCTCAACCCATTATATTTGTCTTTTAATCATATTGATACTCTAAGGCCTCATGCATACGACCGTGTTGTTTTTTGCGGTCCGCAAACCGCGGATCCGCAAAAAACGGAAGCCGCCCGTGTGCCTTCCGCGATTTGCGTAACGGAACGGGCGGCCCATTGTAGACATGCCTATTCTTGCCCGCATCACGGACAAGAATAGGATATGCTATATTTTTTTTGCAGGGCCACGGAACGGAGCAAAGGATGCGGACAGCACATGGAGTGCTGTCCGCATCTTTTGCGGCCCCATTTTAGTGAATAGGTCCGCATCTGAGCCGCCAAAACGGCGGCTCGGATGTGGACCAAAACAACGGCCGTGTGCATGAGGCCTAATAAAGATGAAATATTTTATCAACCTTTCATTGCAGTGTGATTGTTTTCCATGTTGGAGTTTGCCGTTTTTTGCTTGCGCATGCAAATATTATTCTTTCTATTGTGCCCAATTTTGATAGAGGTATACATGACCACGAAAGCCAACCACCACCCAGCTTGACGTATAAAAAGGAAAATCAGAGTTCCTATCTGTGGAAAAATACTGCTCAGCAGAACTCCTTTAAGTTACCACTACTGCTAAAATGAACCATTATTTACAGAATACACTGAAAAACAAATTGAACAAGACCAAACACAATTGATCATAGAAAATGTAAATAACTAACCTCCATACACAAATTTCCAGTAGAGACTGAAGTGAACTTCACTGGTGCTGTACTGTCATAAGCAATTTTAGCTCCTGGACTTTGAGGTTGATCTTAAAAAAATAAAATAAAAAAAAATTAGAAATATACCGGTATATAATAAAATATTAGCAAGATAGGTGAATGGATATATATTAAATTGTTGGTACCCTTCCGTTAAATAAATGCCCACAATGATAACTGAAATAACTTGAAACTGAGAAAAGGATTAAAACAAGTTTATTAAAAATCAGACATTGCTTTTTAATTGTGGTTCAACAGAATAATAATAAAAATAAAAATAATGAAAGTGGCCTGGACAAAAATAACGTTACTGCTAAATGGGAGCGCTTTAAATATACTTTGGATAAGTATATTTGGGTAAGTATACTGTTAAATCCATTCCTAGAGGTAACAAGTACAAGCAAATAAAATAAACCCCACATAGCTTACAGTGTAAAAATGGCAATAACGACAAAAATAGGGCCTTTAAAAAATAGAAATCCAAGGGGTCAGCTGTAGCCTTTAAAAAGTTTAAATAAATAGATTATGGGGGTAATAAAATCAGCGAAAATGCACAATGAAATACAGGTGGCCAAAGAGAGCAAGAACAAAGGTCAGAACATGTAGGGCCCATAAATGATCAAGAGAAGGCAGAGTTTCTAAAAATGTTCTATACAAAAGGAGAGGGCATCTCATGAGGATTGTGCCACTGGTGTAAATACCTCAAATAACACACTTACCTAGCTGACTTTAGATACGGTCCTTAACATGCTAAAAAAAATTTAAAGTGAACAAGGCCCAGGTCCAGATGGATTACACCCTAGAGTTCTAAAGGAGCTCAGTTCAGTTATTGCTTTGCCTCTGTTCATAAAATGTACAGATTCTATAGTGACGGGCATTGTACCAAGAGAATGACGAATGTGGTGCCCATTTTCAAAAAGGGTACTAGATCTTCATCAGGAATTATAGACCAGTAAGCTTAAAGGATAACTGTCACATTTAGACCCTAATTTCAATTTTCATATATGTAGTTACTAATAACATGATATTCCAGAATCCGTTACTATTAGACTGACTTACCCCATATTTAATAAGATTCAGCCCTTAGCAACCAGTCTGCATAAAACTGCAATTTCACTATTCAGTTAAGATGGCCGCCACTGCCCTCACCCTGAGGCTAATCCTGCCTGCCCTCACTAGCCAGTAACAATAGCCCCCCAAAAGTGTCAGTAACCAGAGCCCTCCCCCCTAAAGGGTTAATCTCCTGCAGCACAAAGGGGTCCTCTTACCACATGTTATGGCAGATCTCCCTTCCCTGTTGTGCGCTGCTCCAACTCTGCATTCTCCAGCTCTGCTGAGTGAGGAAGCGTCTGCCAAGCGCAGGGACAGGGAGAAGTGCACACAGCCCAGGCACTGTTATCAGCTGCTGGGGAGGACCTGGCTTTAATAATTTACTTACAGTCCCTGGCTGTCAGTAATGTGACCCTGCACGGTGCGTGCTCAGTCTATCGGACCATGCCTAGCAACCCTATTTTAAGCACAGGTAAAAGTAGGCAGTACAGGGAACAAAAATGTGGAATTAAGGGGTAATTGAATGCACAGTGAAAAGTTGAAATAGGGCCACCAAGGTGATATTAATCACCACAACCCAATACTCCAAAAAAAAGAAAACATACGACAGTTATCCTTTACATCCATAGTGGCAAAAATGTTTGAGGGCCTTCCATGGGACTATATACAGGATTATGTAACTGTCAATAATATAAGTGATAGCCAACATGGTTTTACTAAGAAAAGAATCTGTAAAACTAACCAGATTTGTTTTTATGAGGTCGTGAGAAGTGAAAATTGGCTTCATGATCGTATCCAAAGATTTGTGGTCAATGATTCCTACTATGAATGGTCCCCAGTTATAAGTGGTGTACCCCAAGGTTCTGTGCTGGGTCCGCTTTTAAAATAATAATTAAAGGGGTTGTCCGGGTTCAGGGCTGAACCCGGACATATCCCCATTTTCACCCAGGCAGCCCCCCTGACTTGAGCATCGGAGCAGTTCATGCTCCGATGCTCTCCTTTGCCCTGCGCTGAATCGCGCAGGACAAAGGCATTTTGTGGAGTTCCAGTGACGTACCGGGCTCCCCTTAGGGCTGCCAGGCAAAGGCTTCTGCTTATCAGTGAGCCCGGTGACGTCACCGGCACTGATGGGTGGGCTTTAGTGCTGCCCTAGCCTGTAAAACGGCTAGGGCAGCACTAAAGCCCGCCCATCATAGCCAATGACGTCACCGAACACACTGCTGGGCGGAATCCTCCTCCCGGCAGTGTGTTATTGTAAATTAAAGAGCCCTTACCCTGCGTAGGGCAAGGGAGAGCATCGGAGCACGAACTGCTCCGACGCTCAAGTCAGAGGGACTGCCTTGGTGAAATTATGGGTATGTCCGGGTTCAGCTCTGAACCCGGACAACCCCTTTAATGACAGAGGATGGGATTAATCGTGCTATTTCTATTTTTGCAGCCGATACCAAACTTTGTAATACGGTCCAGTCTATGGAAAAAGTTAATAAGGTACAAGCTGACTTGGACAAACTTGCTGTTTGGGCCTCCACTTGGCAAATGAGGTTCAATATAGATAACTATTTTTTGGCAGCGGATATCTGATTTATGTTTTGAGATGCAGTCTCGCACACTTTGGGCCATCCACTCTAAACATGTGCTACCATGACTAAGGTATGTAACCTTTGACCACCAATGCACTCCTAGGCAACTCAAATACATATTAGAAGCGCTATACCAATACCACAATGCCTAAATCTATATGCTTGCTGGTTTTTACCTTGCGCTTGTCCCCTCTACATGCTTTCCATACATACTAGAAGCGCTGCGCTATCCACATCTATCACTTTGAACTTATCCACCATGCCTGATTTTGTAAATATATGTTATCGCCACCCTGTGGCTGTCCCCTTCAATATTCACAACTAACTACATATGCCTTCAACATATGCTTTACCTATAGTCCATAAAACAGGGCACAGAGCAATAATATTGCACCTCTAGGACTACAATGCATTTAGCCATCTATGTCCTCTTAGTACAACTGTCTGATGGTTCAGTTATCATCTACTTATTTCAATATTGAACTTACAGGGACTACCCTCCCCTGGTCAGAGATGGCTCCAAGTCCACCATTCCGGGATACCTCATACAATTTCATTAATTGTCTGCTGCCAATATAAATATGCTTTGTTTCTTGCACCAATCATGTTATATTCTCCGCATAATAATCATGTTATATTCCACCTTAGGGCTCTTTCACACTTGCGTTGTCCGGATCCGCCGTGCACTCCATTTGCCGGAGGTGCCCGCCGGATCCGGAAAAACGCAAGTGAACTGAAAGCATTTGAAGACGGATCCGTCTTCAAAATGCGTTCAGTGTTACTATGGCACCCAGGACGCTATTAAAGTCCTGGTTGCCATAGTAGTAGTGGGGAGCGGGGGAGTAGTATACTTACAGTCCGTGCGGCTCCCGGGGCGCTCCAGAATGACGTCAGAGCGCCCTATGCGCATGGATGACGTGATCCATGTGATCACGTCACCCATGCGCTTGGGGCGCCCTGACGTCACTCTGAAGCGCCCCGGGAGCCGCACGGACGGTAAGTATACTGCTCCCCCGCTCCCCACTACAGTTTACCATGGCTGCCAGGACTTTAGCGTCCTTGCAGTCCTGGTAACCATTCAGAAAAAGCTAAACGTCGGATCCGGCAATGCGCCGAAACGACGTTTAGCTTAAGGCCGGATCCGGATTAATGCCTTTCAATGGGCATTAATTCCGGATCCGGCCTTGCGGCAAGTGTTCAGGATTTTTGGCAGGAGCAAAAAGCGCAGCATGCTGCGGTATTTTCTCCGGCCAAAAAACGTTCCGGTCCGGAACTGAAGACATCCTGATGCATCCTGAACGGATTTCTCTCCATTCAGAATGCATTAGGATAAAACTGATAAGGATTCTTCCGGCATAGAGCCCCGACGACGGAACTCTATGCCGGAAGAAAAGAACGCAAGTGTGAAAGAGCCCTTATACATCCACTTTGTATCATAATTTTGTCATTACTGAACCTTAAATTAATTCTAATTTTTATATTTCAATTTTCTGTACTAAAATCATGCCGTGAACAAGATCTGACTATAGAGCGAAACGTTGGCCAGCGGCTAAAACGTTATTTAGATTAACTCCAATAGAGGTCAAAACCCCAAAATGTCACGTATGGAAAAATACTATAAACTCCTATAAATGAACCAAACACCATACAAAATAATCCACAAGCAAACTTTATTGTTATACATACATCCAGACAATAAATATGATAAAAAACATATATTGAGAAAGTGCAAGAGTGTGGGGAAGAATATATCCCCTCCAACCACGGGACTGGGTACAATAAAAAAATGCAGCTGTACAGCCTATGTGGACTACTGCCACCTGCCCATGATAGAAACACAGAATGTATCGGCAGATAAAAACCAGGTGCATTATATCTTGCACTTATCAACATTAAATTTTAATTGCCAGATTTTTGACCATTCCTCTAGTTTTCCTAAATCCTTTTCCATTTGGTGTATCCCTCCAGGAACATCAACCCTGTTACAAATCTTTGTGTCGTCAGCAAAAAGACACACCTTACCATCGAGGCCTTCTGCAATTTTGCTGATAAAGATATCAAACAATATGGGTGCAAGAACAGATCCCTGAGGTACCCCACTAGTAACAAGACCATGGTCTGAATATACTCCATTGACTACAACCCTCTGTTGTCTGTCCCTCAGCCACAGCCTAATCCATTCAACAATATGGGTGTCCACGCACAAAGACTGCAATTTATTGATAAGCCTTCTATGTGGGACAGTATCAAAAGCTTTACTAAAGTCTAGATAAAAGATGTCTACTGCACCTCAGCCATCTATTAATTTAGTCACCCAATCAAAAAAAGTCTATAAAATTTGTTTGACATGATCTCCCTGAAGTAAACCCATGCTATTTTTCATCTTTCAATCCATGGTATTTTAGATGTTCCACAATCCTCTCCTTGAGTATGGTTTCCATTAATTTCCCCACTATTGAAGTCAGGCTTACTGGCCTATAGTTGCCCGGTTCCTCCCTACTACCTTTCTTGTGAATGGGCACAACATTTGCTAATTTCCAATCTTCTGGGACGACTCCTGTTACCAGTGATTGGTTAAATAAATCTGTTAATGGTTTTGCTAGTTCACCGCTGAGCTCTTTTAATAGCTTTGGGTGTATCCCATCAGGCCCCTGTGACTTATTTGTATTAATTTTAGACAGCTGACTTAGAACCTCTTTCTCTGTAAAAGACACATGCATCAAAAGATTCATTAGTCTTCCTTCCTAAATGAGGTCCTTTTCTTAAATTTTCCTTTGTAAAAACTGAACAGAAGTATTCATTGAGGCAGTCAGCTAGTAATAGATCTTCTTCCATAAACTTTCCTTTTGTTTTTAATTTGGTAATTCCTTGTTTTAGTTTCCTCTTTTCATTTATGTATCTGAAGAATGTCTTATCGCCTTTTTTCATTGACAGAGCGAACTTCTCTTCTGCCTGTGCTTTAGAAGCTCTTATAACTTGTTTGGCCTCTCTCTGCCTAATCTTATAAATTTGCCTGTCATACTCGTTTTTATTTTATTTTTATAAATACTAAATGCTATCTTTTTGTTTTTAATGATTTTGGCCACTTCTGCTGAGTACCACAGTGGTCTCTTCCTTTTTTTGCTTTTACGGACAAGCCTAATGCAATTTTCTGTTGCCTTCAATAGTGCCACTTTTGAGTAGTCCCATTTCTCCTGGACTCCAATGAAACTGTTTCAATCTGATAGGGACTCTTATACCACTAATCTAATTTTAGAAAAGTCAGTTTTTAAAAAATCTAAAACTTTGGTTTTTGTGTGCTGTGACTCAGTCACTGTACTTATAGTAAACCACACTGACTGGTGATCACTACATCCCAAGCTTTCCCCTACAGTAATATCAGATACCAAATTCCCATTTGTGAATACTAAATCTAAAATGGCCTCCTTCTGGGTTGGCTCCTCAACTACTTGCTGTAGAGATAATCCCAGTAGGGAATTTAGAATATCTGTACTCCTGGCAGAACTAGCTATTTTGGTTTTCCAGTTTACATCAGGAAGATTAAAGTCTTCCATAATGATAACTTCCCCTTTCAATGTCATTTTAGCTATTTCCTCAACTAGTAGATCATCTAATTCGTTGACTTGGCTAGGTGCTCTATATATCACACCTACACGAGTTACCTTATGATTATCAAGCTGCAAGGTAACCCAAACTGACTCTAAATTGGTCTCGCTAACTTGTATTAATTTAGATTTTATGCTATCTTTCACATACAGGGCCACCCCTCCCCCTTTCTTGCCTTCTCTGTCTTTCCTATATAGCGAGAACCCTGGTATTGTTATATCCCAGTCATTACTCCCATTGAACCATGTCTCAGTAACAGCCACTAAATCTATATTCTCAGATGCCATTATAGATTATAGAAAGTTCATTGATCTTCCCTAAACTGCGAGCAATTTTAGACAAGAATCTGAGCTTGTCATTTCTTAACCTATGTGCTACTGGCATCTTCTGTCATTGTTCCGGGGGGCAGTTGGACTGCTGGATTATCACTCTTTTGCCACCCTTTCCTAGTTTAAATGCTCCTTAGCAAATACTTTGAATTGTTCACTGAGGACATTCGTTCCCTTGAGAGAAAGATGCAAACCATCTTTCTTGTACAGTTCTTTTCCATTCCAACGAGAGCTAACATAAGACACAAAGCCAAACCATTGGTACAGACACCATTCACCAAGCCATACATTGAATTATTTAATGCATATCTTCCTGTCATGCTGAAGGTTATGCACAAGCAAAACTGCAGAGAAAGAAACAGTTGATGCATGGGTTCCATTCGAGCAGATCGCTATGGATCTCATAGGCCCAGTACTGAAGTCCGCTAGAGGGCACCAACACATTTTGGTCATCCTCGACTACGCCACTCGGTACCCGGAGGCGGTGCCACTGCGTCATACATCAGTCAAACTCATAGCTAAGGAGTTAATGGAGATGTTTTCTCGAGTGGGTCTGCCTAAGGAGGTTCTGACCGACCAAGGGACCCCGTTTATTTCCAAGGTCATGAGGGAACTCTGCAAGTTGCTCCACATAAAACAGTTAGACGTCCGTGTATCATCCGCAAACGGATGGCCTGGTAGAGAGTTTTAATCAAACATTAACAAATATGTTAAAAAGAGCGGTGTGTCTAAGGATGGAAGGGATTTGGACCTTCTTCTGCCCTATCTGATGTTCGCAGTGCGAGAAGTGCCCCAGGCCTCTACTGGGTTCTTGCCCTTCGAACTGCTATATGGCAGACACCCTCGCAGTCTGTTGGATGTGGCCAAAGAGGCGTAGGAACAACAACCCACACCGCACAAAAGTGTTGTTGAAAACGTCACCCAGATGCAAGGACGGATGGAAACCGTGTTACCTCTGGTTAGGGATCATATGGAGGCAGCACAGCGAGCCTAGAGTAGGGTCTATAATCGGCAGGCTCGGGTCCGGAACTTTAACCCGGGTGATCGGGTGTTGGTTCTGGTACCGACTGTAGACCGTAAGTTCCTAGCTAGGTGGCAGGGGCCCTACGAGGAACTAGGAAAAATTGGAGAGGTAGATTACAAGGTACACCAGCCAGGGAGGTGAAAGCCGGAGCAGGTGTACCATGTGAATCTGCTCAAACCATGGAGAGATAGGGAAACCTGTACAAAAGACAGTCCACGACCAGGGTTCTTAAGGAAAGCGGTTTCGGCCCCTCAGTCTGTAGCAAGGGAAGCGGCTGCCACAGTGAAAATTGCTGACAGTCTCTCCTCTAAACAGGGTCAGGAAGCCAGGGAGTTCATTAGTCTGAACCATAATCCGGCATGACATCACTGAGCCTCAGGCAAAAGTCTGGTTAAAACCTTACCGGGTACCCAAGGCTCGGCGACAAGCCATTGCGGAGGAAGTGCAGCTAATGCTGCAGCTAGGTGTCATCGAGGAGTCAAAAAGTGAATGGGCCAATCCGATAGTCTTAATACCCAAGCCAGATGGGACTCTCCGGTTCTGTAACGACTTCCGCAAACTGAATAAGGTGTCCAAGTTTGACGCATATCCCATACCCAAAGTAGATTAGCTTATTGAGAAGTTAGGCCAAGCACCGTATTGTTCTGTGTTGGACCTCACCAAAGGGTACTGGCAGGTACCCTTGACGAAGGCTGCCAAGGAAAACGGCATTCATCACACTAGAGGGGCTCCCGCCATGTTTCAAAGGCTAATGGACATTGTACTAAGCGCACATAGTCGGTGACGCTTCGGCGTACCTGGACCATATAGTTTTCCATAGCACCGACTGGGAAAGTCACCTAGCTAAAGTACAGGCTGTAGTGGACTCCCTTAGGAAGGCTGGCTTAACCGCTAACCCAAAAAAGTGCGCGATAGGGTTAGAAGAGACCAAGCACCTGGGGTAAATAATTGGGCGCAGAATGAATGAAACCTCAGGTGAACAAAATTGAGGCAATTAGGAATTGGCCCTGACCTGTCCCTACTCGGCAAGTAAAGTCGTTCCTGGGTATGGTGGGGTACTATATGAGGTTTGTCCCCAATTTTGCTACAGTCGTCGCACCATTCACAGGTCTTTTGAAGGGACGCAAGTCAGTGACTATTCAGTGGAATGAACAGGCGGAAAAGGCTTTCTCCGCTTTAAAGTCTGCCCTGTGTGGGTCCCCGGTATTGGTCACACACACCTTCAAGAGGGAATTTGTGGTACAGACCGATGCCTCTGAAGTAGGCCTCGGAGCTGTACTCTCTCAGGACAACAATGGGCAGGAACATCCTAGTTTCCTGAGCCGAAAGCTTACCCCAGCCGAGACTAGGTACAGTATAGTGGAGAGAGTGTGCCTGGCCATCATATGGGCACTCGAGTCTCTCAGCTATTATCTGTTGGGGAGAAAGTTCCGTCTGGTGACCGACCACTCCCCTCTCAAGTGGATGAGCCAAGCCAAAGAGAGGAATGCTCGGGTCACCAGATGGTTCTGGTCATTACAGAACTTCAAGTTCTCAGTGGAACACAGGGCAGGCCGCTTACAGGGAAACGCGGATGCCCTGTCCAGGGTACACTGTCTGGCAAGTGTTCACCCGCTCAGTGTTGAACAAAGGGGCGAGGTACAGTGCTGTCAATAATTATTCATACCCCTGGCAAATTTTTTACGGGAAATGACATAGGTGTCTCCTAAAAGATAAGACGATGTACAAGAGGCATTATTGTGGAAAAAAAAAAATTCTCAGCTTTTATTTACATTTTAGCAAAAAGTGTCCAGTCCAAAATTATTCATACCCTTCTCAATAATCAATAGAAAAGCCATTCAAAATATTTGTGTTCCTTACATAAAATAGAATAACAATTTATTTAAGTGAAACTGTGAGAATTTCCCGCAAATATTGGCTTTGATAGATACAGGTAGCCAAGCGACCTTATTATGCCAAAACTATTTCAACTACAGGATTTATCTTCTGAGAAGTATTATTTAAAAAGTTTTACTGCTAACCTGGTAAGTGTTTCAGGTACCGCCCTAAAGGTCTTAGGTAAAGCTTGGCTGGATTTCAAGGTGGCAAATAAAAGTAATTAGCCATCCCACATTGATAGCTGATATGCCCTCTGATCGCTTAATTATTGGCATTGATTTCCTTAAAAGATTAAATCCCATTGTTTATTTTTATAATAAGGTTATCTGGTCCCAAGTGAGAATGCCCATTAATTATGAGCATTCCCAATCCTATCACAGTCTGCGTAACTGCCATGTGATTGGAATAGTCAGGTTCCAGATGTCTCCTCCTTACAAGCCACCTCATCCTCCACGGTAGGTGGACAGGAGGATAACACCATATGTTTATCTCCTGAAAGAGTTAGAGATGTTTGCTTGGAAGGTGATGTTCTCACAATTTACCTCCATCCAGAAACTACTGACTCTACTGGGCTCAGTGGTCATGAACAATTCCTAGTAGGGATTGAAAAGGTGAACGAGGAGGTGTTCTTCCCATTACAGGTTAATGACCTAGGGAGGACTAAAAGGGCTAAACTGAATTTACGCCAAGAGAACAGTTATATTAGTAGGAACCTACTAAAACAAAATGGCCAATCCTAAAGTTATCCATTTCTATTGAGGGTAAATCAGCTACTCATTTATTTCTGGTACTTAATGAGCCACGATATTCCATTTACATAGGCAACGATATATTACATTGTTTTGCTATACACATGGATATGGTGAATTCCACATTGTGGACTAGATTAAAAGGAAATCCAGATGATTTTTTGAATGAATATGAAGCCCTCAAATCATCTCAGATACTGCCATATGCAGTAAGTGTATTAGTACCACAAGATGTTATTATCCCTCTAGGTACTAATAATTTCCTGTTACGGATTCAGGTATCAAAAGGCCAGAAGTTAAAGAATACTGATGCCTTAATATGCCTCTCAAACAGAATGCAATGATTAGGGATTTCAGTAAATCCTACACCCATGGTTAAATTACAACCCTTCAAAACCCAAATCATTGTTAATAATAGTATGCCAAATGAGGTCCATTTGTCTAAAGACACTATAATTGGTCTGGCTTTAGATTCGGATTATACCTTTGGGTTTCAAAATGCAAATATTTGCCGAATACCTGAATCATATCTAACCGAGGAGCAATTGGTTGAACAAACATTCTATTCTTCTCCTGAAGGATTGTTCACCATCAGTTCAATTTATCCTTTTCATCCTGAAGAAGGTACCTGCACGGTGGAGGAATCCTCCCTTATCTTTGATCATACACTTAATGAGCAGGAAGCCAAGGAATATCGTGAGTTTGCCGATAAGTCTGGGAAGTCAAGTCATGACCTTACTGACAGGCTTGAAGAAGCCTAAGAAATAAGTCAACCTGAAGTTTTTCCAGGGTACCTGGAGATGGTACAGCAGCAAATATCCTTAGCCAATGGATGCTCTAATGATCTAAAGCGCCAACAATTAAAATAAGTTCTCTTGAAGTTAAAGGATATCTTTGCTAAAGATTTCCTATGATTCTGGTCTAACAGATATACACACTGATAGAATTCAGACTGATCCAACTGCACCTCCTGTTTATATCAAGCAATATCGTCTTCCACTAGCATGTTTTGATTCGCTAGCAGAAATAAGGAATCTCAAGGAAAGGTATAAGATCGGTGCACAGTTTTTAGAATAATCCTATTCTTGGTATCCTTTAACGGAATGGTCAATGGCGTTTATGTGCTGATCTCAGACAGTTTAACGAGTATATACAGAACAGACCAAAAGTTTGGACACACCTTCTCATTCAAAGAGTTTTCTTTATTTTCATGACTATGAAAATTGTAGATTCACACTGAAGGCATCAAAACTATGAATTAACACATGTGGAATTATATACATAACAAACAAGTGTGAAACAACTGAAAATATGTCATATTCTAGGTTCTTCAAAGTAGCCACCTTTTGCTTTGATTACTGCTTTGCACACTCTTGGCATTCTCTTGATGAGCTTCAAGAGGTAGTCCCCTGAAATGGTTTTCACTTCACAGGTGTGCCCTGTCAGGTTTAATAAGTGGGATTTCTTGCCTTATAAATGGGGTTGGGACCATCAGTTGCGTTGAGGAGAAGTCAGGTGGATACACAGCTGATAGTCCTACTGAATAGACTGTTAGAATTTGTATTATGGCAAGAAAAAAAGCAGCTAAGTAAAGAAAAACGAGTGGCCATCATTACTTTAAGAAATGAAGGTCAGTCAGCGAAAAATTGGGAAAACTTAGAAAGTAAGGGCTATTTGACCATGAAGGAGACTGATGGGGTGCTGCGCCAGATCCGGCCTCCACAGTCACCGGACCTGAACCCAATCGAGATGGTTTGGGGTGAGCTGGACCGCAGAGTGAAGGCAAAAGGGCCAACAAGTGCTAAGCATCTCTGGGAACTCCTTCAAGACTGTTGGAAGACCATTTCAGGGGACTACCTCTTGAAGCTCATCAAGAGAATGCCAAGAGTGTGCAAAGCAGTAATCAAAGCAAAAGGTGGCTACTTTGAAGAACCTAGAATATGACATATTTTCAGTTGTTTCACACTTGTTTGTTATGTATATAATTCCACGTGTGTTAATTCATAGTTTTGATGCCTTCATAGTCATGAAAATAAAGAAAACTCTTTGAATGAGAAGGTGTGTCCAAACTTTTGGTCTGTACTGTATGTCTGGCTGGCCCGTGCCATATGTCGACCAATGCTTGGTACAAATGCAAGGTGCCAAAATCTTTACCACACTGCTCAGGGATATTGGACCATCAAGGTAGGTCCTGAAGACCAATAAAAATTAGCATTTAGCTTTCGTAAGGAGCAGTTTGCATGGACTAGACTACCATTGGGTTATATAAACTCAGATCATGAAATCGCTGTGTTTTTACATAAAGCTATGCCTGATGCCACTGAAAGAGGAAATTTTACGTACGTGGATGATATTTTGTTGACGAGTACCTCATTTGAAAAACATGTCCAGGAGATTAGGCATGTGCTTAATCAGTTGAGAGGCATGTGATAAAATCTCATTGCAGAAAGCCCAATGGTGTCGTACCAAGGTCAACTTCCTGGGACATGAGGTTACTTTCAAAGGCCTAAATCCCGAGAAGAAGAAGAGGGAGACTGATGAAGTCTAAAATGCCTACCAATGTCAGTGAACTGAGGTCATTTTTGGGTATGATGAATTATTCATGCAAGTTTAATGATAATTATGCAGAAATCAGTAAACCATTGTTAATATTACTAAAGAAAGGTGTACCATGGACGTGGGGGGGGGGGGGGGGGGGGGGGGGAGAGATCAGGAACAAGCCATGATTGAGCTTAAAAGAAAACCTCACTCAAGCCCCATGTCTCGCATATCCATAAGCGGGTAAACCCTTTTATCTGGAAACTGGTTTTACGAACCTCAGTATCAGTGCTGTACTGTCTCAAAAACGAAACAAATTGAAATTATGCAAGTACGTCCCTGTCACCTGTAGAGGTAAAATTTTATGACTCTGAGAAAGCTTTATTAGCCACAGTCTAGGCCCTCCAAAAATTTTTGAAGTTACAATCAGGGTGAGAAAATCATCATTGAAACGACAACAACCCCTGCAAAATTTACAAAGTAACACAATTAGGGATGGTTATTTGTCAAACAGCAGAATAACTGCTTGGACGTTGTCCTTACAAGGATGGCCATAGGAAGTCCGGTAAAAACAAAATAAAAAGAGTCCGGTAGCTCAAGGACTTGCTGAACTTCATTATTGTACAACTCATTCTCAAAAGGAAGAGCTAGTAGATTTCCTAGAGCAGGGGCGGGGAACCTGCGGCCCGCGGGCCGCTTGCGGCCCGCGAAATCATTCAATCCGGCCCCCCATGCGATTGTAAAACACCGCCGCCGATTGTCACTACGGAGCGGAGTAAATGTATTGCTAAACACACTGACAATGAATGGATGATCATGGCGATCATTCATTCATTGTCCGTGTGTTTAGCAATACATTTACTCTGCTCCTGCGGCCCGCCCCTGTTAGCCGGCGCCAGCCAATAGCATTTACTCTGCTCCTGCGGCCCCCCCCCTGTTAGCCGGCGCCAGCCTCCAGCTATTGCACTGCAGCTAAGATGCTTCCCTAGGTTTACAGCCCCGCCCGCCGTGAGTGACGTCACGCCGCCGGGCGGGGATCACCATTTATGCTGGCTGGGATGACACTGATGGGAGGAGCATAGAGAGGACGAGCCAGCGCCACCGACGAGGAACCATTTCCAGCAGCAAGTAAGGCAGCCAGACAGCATCATGAAATACAGCAAATTTTTTTAATATGCAGCATAGCGGCGGGGGGAGGGGGGTAAATGTCCTGCACAGTGCACAGGACATTAATACATAAGTTACCATGACCAGTGCAGGACATTTACCCCCTCCCCCCATGCTGCATATTAAAAAAAAATCACAATGTCATTAGGGGAAAGTTCTTATCTTTATTCAGCAGTTCTGAGTCCCGACAATCTAATCTCCCCACGTCCTCTTATATACAGATACCCTGGCTGAGTAATGTAATTACTGAGAACCTCTGCACAAGGATTACTCCGCCTGAGCCCGAAAACCATCAAATAGTCCCTGCAGAGTAATCCTTGTGCTGCTGATCCCGGCAATTACATTACTCAGTGTATTTGTATAGAAGAGGACATTGGGGCTCAGATTAAATTGTCCGAACTGCTGTATAAGGATAAGAACTTTCCCCTACCAACTTTAACTACTAGTGTTCCTCCACCAGCTAAGCCACAGTACAGTTTGAATCATGTGTCCGGGTTGAAGGCGGAAGGAGACCCGGACACATGATTCAAACCCTGTACAGTCCGGGTCAATCCCGTACAGGTGGCAACCCTAGGTAAATGTCCTGCACCGGTCAATGGTCATGGTAACTCATGTATTAATGTCCTGCACAGTGCAGGGTGCTGTGTAATGTAAAGGGGTCCAGTGATGCAGGGTGCTGTGTATTGTAAAGGGTCCAGTGATGCAGGGCGCTGTGTAATGTAAAGGGGTCCAGAGGTACAGGGTGCTATGTAATGTAAAGGGGTCCAGTGATGCAGGGTGCTGTGTATTGTAAAGGGTCCAGTGATGCAGGGCGCTGTGTAATGTAAAGGGGTCCAGAGGTACAGGGTGCTGTGTAATGTAAAGGGGTCCAGTGATGCAGGGTGCTGTGTATTGTAAAGGGTCCAGTGATGCAGGGCGCTGTGTAATGTAAAGGGGTCCAGTGATGCAGGGTGCTGTGTAATGTAAAGGGGTCCAGTGATGCAGGGTGCTGTTCTTTATTTGTAAAAATTGAGTATATAAATAAAGATTATACAAAAAAAATGTTTGACCAAATAATAACAGGCTAATTTTTAAGTTGATCATTTTGTATGGCCCCCGAATGATGTTACAAAAATCCAAATGGCCCTTGGCAGAAAAAAGGTTCCCCACCCCTGTCCTAGAGGAACAAATATCTTCCCCTTACAAAGCCAATGATGAAGATTATTGTCCTCTACTCCCCTGTGTATACATTGATGGTTGTGCTTATCACACCACCATAGGAGATAAAAGAACACTAGTTGCGGGCATTGGACGGGTGAATTCCCAAATGTTTCCGTAGGTTACAGTATTAGTGCTAAAAGTAGCCAAGTAGCAGAATTAGCTGCTGTATACAAAACTGTTCAAATAGCTCTAAAGCACAATATTAAAGAATTTGTCATAGTCACAGATTCAAGTTATGTACGGAACAGTTTTGTTGAGTAATAACGAGTAAAAACGAAATAACATGTTGCGATCTAATAACAAACCTGTGAAACATGCAAAATTGTTTGGTGTCAGAAGAGTTAGTCCAAAGTAATGGTTTAACCATTTATTGGAAGAAGACTAAAGGTCATTCTAAAACCCAGAACATGGATAAAGAAGGTAATGATTAGCCGATAAGCTTGCCAAACAAGGTGCCATAAATGGTGATCATGTAAACATACATCATTTATTAGAGAAGATGCCCATTGAAGCTTTCACTAGACGCCAAGCTAGGGAACAGTCTGCAACGAATATGGCTCAATGGAGTCAAGAGTCTACAAGTGAGGATCTAATTAAGATCCAAAAGGAAGATCCTATATTTGGAATCTTTTATAATCACATTGAAGATCCTAGTAGCAATCCCATATTGGAGGATAATTATGCCCAAAAAGAACACCTCTGATTACTAGTGAAAACCAAATCTCAATTTAGTATTGTTGATGGTTTATTGATGAGGACCTCAAAGAATGGTATTCAATAGTGGGTAGTTCCCACTACATTTAGAGGCCTAATGTTGCTCACGATGCGCCTTCAGCTGGTCATCATGGGGAGAAAATTACCTATGAATCACTACGTGATTATGCTTATTGGCCTCATATGTTGAAAGATGTTCAAATTTACTGTCAAGGTTTGGTTTGTGCTCAGTTCCAACCTCAAGGTCCCACACATAGTGCCCCACTTCAGAAAAAATGTTTCTCATTGCTATGGTCTGATATACAGATTGACTTTATAAGTCCTGTCACTAGGTCATCAAGGGGAAATAAATACATGTTAACAGTCACTTGTGTGTATACCAAGTGGGTAGAGTGTTTACCAGCTAGTAATAACACAGCCGAAACATGTGCAGCTTTGCTTATTAACAATGTATTTTCTAGATTTGGGTTACCATTAAGGATTGATTCGGACCGTGGATCGCACTTCGGAAGTGAGCTCATGTCTAAGATGTGGAAGATCTTGTGTGTAAAACGGAAATTTTACATTGCTTATCGACCATCTAGTGGATCTGTTGAGCGCTATAACCAGTCCATTGTCAACATCCTTAAAAAGTACGTTAAGGAATCAGGTAAAGACTGGGACTTGAAATTGCCGTTAGTGCTCATGGCTATTAGAGCCACCCCAAGTGCTGCTACCAAGATGTCACCCTTTGAGCTGATATCCAGGATTGCACCTACCATCATGCCACCAATGAGATCCTGCTGATAAAGGTCTAATTCAGACCGAAACATCCCAGGAATACAGTAAAATGTGGCCAAAACATTTGTTCTACTCCTGGATGTGAATAATACTGTATGGAATAATAAGTGATGTGAACACTTCTTTGATTATTAAAAAGAATTGCATATATCTGGACTGGAGTGCCATGGATATTACTACTCACCCTTTGAGCTGATGACAGGTAGGAAAATGGTACTTCCAAAACATCTGTTGTATCGCACGTCGGATCATAATCTGATCAACGCAGTCACGACACATCAGTATGTGGAGAACCTTCGTCAGCATCTTCAACAGGTGTTTCCTTTCGCGCAAAAGAATACCGAGAAAGCAGCAGTAAGTAATAAAACTTATGATATGAAAACCACTAAGAAGAAGTAAAAAGAAAACTTTCTTCCATCGTGGAAAGGTCCTTATGACATCGACAAAATCTCACCTGTGGTTTACAAAGTGAAAATTGATAAAAATGGTTGTGTAGAGAAATGGGTTCACGTTAAAGAACTGTCTGTCATCCTAGGTATCAATTGAGAATAATGGAAGGTGAAGCCGAATTAGAGACTTAAGTATCTTAAGAGAATGTGATAATGATTTGACATTATGATTTCTCTCTCAGCTTACAGATTGCTTCTTTGCAAAATGTTTTACATAGCACAGCCAGAAAACTGCAAATATTAAATGATGAGAGCATGTATTTATAATCTCGATTTCTTTAATAGAAAAGAGTTACAGTCTGCACCAAGATGATGAGGACAACCAAAGATACAGCTGTCGTATGGATGGTGTTGATCCTTGGTGCACAGTTTAGGACTGAACCTGACCGCGAACCGGGTCCTTCCTCAGGAGTTATGTTACCAGATGTTCCAGGATTTCATTAACGGATAAGAAGATTTTATCTTAGAAAAATTTTGGGAAATTTAGATCCAAGGATATCCATTTAATGGAACTAATAATAATAAAATGTATTTATATTAGCGCCATAATATTCCGCAGCACTTTACATGTTCATAGGGTTCATATACAAAACAAAAACAAAAATAACTGGATAATATGCAACTGAAACACTAGGAGTCAGGGCCCTGCTCGCAAGAGCTTACAATCTATGAGGAACTACAATATCACAATTCCAGTAGGAGAGGTACAATAATGGTATATTGCGCATGTGAACAGAGCTCACAACAATGATGGCATGATCCATGCCGAGTTCCGTTCTAACCTGCATGCCAAGGCCATTGGACACAGGATCCGTGTGATCATGTACCTTTCCAGGATCTAAAATTTTTTATATAAATAAAAGATTAATATGGAAAGGATGATGGACGGAGTTCCGGGAAAGACAGTAGCGCTCCCTTATCCGTGTGGTTGGAAAACGAGAGACTTGATTCACATTAAAAATATATTTTGGTGGACATGACATTTCTTCTGACCTTTTTCCCAGTTATGTCTGGGACACTTGAATAACAGGGGAAAGGGAAGGAGGGATTTGTCAGATATATTGAACAGAAAAGGAATCCATATTGTGAAGGCCTACACATATCACATTGCAGATTCGTATATGAACCTTAAGGTAACCATCTTATCTGGTTTCTAAAAGGTCAAAGTGAGTTGAATTTCTAAAGACAGAGAAATGTAAGTGAACAATTAGGAATGTTTGCATAAACATTTCCCAGGTCATAAAATCGAGGGGGAAGGTAGACCGATACCATTAAAATGTTTCATGCATTGAAAACAATGGACTGAATGTGCTAAGATATTTTTTTCCATTCCCAATAAATAGAAGGGGATAATTTTTATATTTCCAGATGTAGCAGGTTTAACACACAAACTCTTAACTAAAATTTCTTAACTCATCGTGTTATCTTGAAACAAAAGCCATTGAAAAGCAATTTAAGGTGTATGTAAACACACATCTCATGAAGCATGTGTATTAACTACTACATCTGTATTAGGATTATAATTGTTACCAATTGATTGTATTGTGATATTATACGCATTAGGTTTAAGTTGAGTACAATCCTGTAACCAAAATAGATTCTTTGGTAAGGTTTACAATATAGTCCCTGACATTTGAAGTTAATTACCTCCTGGCTCAAGTATGTGTAGATAAGAAATTTGGGAAGAGTTTCTTTAAAACTCGTATATTTTTGAAGTAGACTGGATGTCTGACAGTAGTCAGGTTAAATGTCATTCTTATCTATATTTATAACATGGTCCTAGATTTAGGTCAGAGGTTATCTTGTACAAAATTAAAAGAAAATAGAAGTGTTGATTTGTAATTACACCAACTCTTACATAGAACCCTAATGCCCCCTTGGGGTAGAGTTGAGGTAAGAAAAAGTTGATGATGAAATACAAAATGATGTTAATCACGTGGAAGACCAAGTCAAGTCCTTTTTTAGGAAAGAGATAAAAGATAGTATGAGGGGACACAGAGGGGAGCATCAGATCGATCCATCAGATCAATCCAGGAAAGCCACAAAGACACCCAAGAGAGAGGAAAGATCAGAAGGAAAAAAAATTATCGGATTTAATCTTACTTCACAATTGAACCTTGACGCTGATTTCTTCCAGACAGATTCTCTGGTATAGTATACATTTTGTCTGTATATTAGGCAACTGATTAGCCATATACACTATATATATTGTCCTTTATAGGATCTAGAATAATCGTTGAGAAAATCCCACGTCTGCGCCGTTCACTTCTGTATTCGGCGCAGGCGCGGTGAGTGAAGGCCGCGCTCCTGGTGCCGGCTTCCTCACTGTGACTTAGTCGGCGCAGATGCAGTGAGGAAGCCGGCACCAGGAGCGCGGCCTTAACTCACCGCACCTGAGCCGAATACAGAAGTGAACGGTGCAGGATTTTCTCAACGATGCATGGAACCTGGACATTAATCAAGAGGAGCGGGGCGGGCAGAACAGAGGACCTGGGCGGGATAAAAGGGTGAGTAGCACCTAGAGGCTCATTAGCATATTATAAAAGTGTGTATTTTAGCAAAACAGCTGCAGGGAGAAATTTAAAAAACATACTGTTATGTAGTGCTGACATTAGCACATCACTAATGTCAGTCAGCTACATAACAGTAATTCTGATGGTATAAACCCTTTAAAGCAGTCGACCTCTGTGGAGGTCAAAGATAAGGGGGTGGGCTGCTGTGGAGGTCACTGTTTTCAGGGACACTGTGGATATCCTTTAACTTCACACACAAACATTAAATGAAATATACCCGTGCAAAGCCGGGTCATTCTGCTAGCACCCTTTCAATCTCTGAGGCGATTTGTGAGGGACTATTTTTTCATGCAGGTGAAGAACATCTGAACTTACTTGCTACATTGGGACTGGAACGATGATCAGCACGGTTCTTCATCAGTCGATCATCCCCTGGCAGTTTCTTTGGTTCGGAGTATTCTGGCCAAGGAATTTGGGGACTTTCAGGTGACCCGTTCTGACCATTGTTGTTGTAAAGCTCAAAACCCTCACTTTTAGGTCGAGGTTTTCCTGAGCCACGACGATCTGAAAGAATGATTAGAAAAAAAAATATATATATATATATATTGTAATTGACACTTTCAGGTATTTTTAAAGGAATCACTTTGCTACATCAACAAAACAGGAAAGAGTTAACTGAGCAGTATTTACAGAATGTGACCTGATAAACTTTTATATGTGTATAACATAATTTAACCCTTTCACCTTCCTGCCCACGCCATTTTTTGCAAATCCGTCATGTGTCACTTTATGTAGTAATAACTTCGGAACACTTATTTATCCAAGCCATTCTGAGATTGTTTTATCGTGACACATTGTACTTGTGTCACGATAGTTGTAAATTTGAGTCGATATACTTAACCCCTATTCACGAAAAAATCCCAAATTTATCAAAAAAAATCTGGAAAAATTAGCAATTTTCTAAATTTCAATTTCTCTGCTCTTCAAACAAAGTGATACCTCATAAAATATTTATTACTTAAAGAGGACCTTTCACTAGTTTAAAAACTAAAAACTAACTATATTCAGTGGGCAGAGCGGCGCCCAGGGGTCCCCCTGCACTTACTAGTATGTCTGGGCGCCGCTCCGTTCGTCCGGTATAGGCTCCGGTGTCTTCAGCTCCCTCTGTTGTACTGGGCGGAGTTTTTGTATTAGGGTTGTCCCTTGCTGCAGCGCTGGCCAATCGTAGCGCACAGCTCATAGCCTGGGAGTCCACCGGAGCCTATACCGGGCGAACGGAGCGGCTCCCAGACATACTAGTAAGTGCAGGGGGACCCCTGGGTGCCGCTCTGCCCACTGATATAGTTAGTTTTTAAACTAGTGAAAGGTCCTCTTTAACATTCCCCATATGTCTACTTTATATTGGCATCATTTTGTAAATGTCAATTTTATTTTTTTAGGACGTTAGAAAGCTTAGAATTTTAGAAGAAAATTTTAAAGAAACTTTCCAGAACACACTAAGACCCAGTTCAGGTCTGAAGTCACTTTGTGGGGCTTACATAGTGAAAACCCCCCATAAATTGTAGAAACTACACCCTTCAAGCTACTAAAAACTGATTTTACAAACTTTGTTAACCCTTTAGGTATTCCATAAGAATTAAAGGAAAATGGAGATGACCTTTTAAAATGTAACTTTTTTGACAGATTTTCCATTTTAATCGATTTTTCTCTTTAACACATCGAGGGATAACAGCCAAACAAAACTCAATATTTATTACAGTGATTCTGCGGTTTAAAAAAACACCTCACATGTGGTCGTAAACTGATGGAAGGGCACACGGCAAGGCACAGAAGTAAAGGAGCACCATATGGTTTTTGGAAGGCAGATTTTGCTGGACTGGTTTTTAGATGCCATGTCCCATTTTAAGCCCCCCCTCTACAGTAGAAACTCCCAAAAAGTGACCCCATTTTGGAAACTAGGGGATAAGGTGCCAGTTTTATTGGTACTATATTGGGGTACATATGATTTTTAATTTATATATATTACGTTTATGTGAGTCAAGGTAACCAAAAAATGGCTGTTTCGGCAGTTTTTATTTTTTACATTCACCCGACAAGGTAGATCATGTGCTATTTTTATAGAGTAGGTTGTTATGGACGTAAGGATATCTGTCTACTTTCTTTGTTTGATTGTTTCAGTTTTACACAATAAAGCATTTTGAAAAAAAAAAAAATGATGTTTTTATGTCTCCATTTTCTAAACGTCTTATTTTTTTTTTACTTTTCTGCCGATTGTCTTGTGCAGGGCTCGTTTTTTGCATGAAAAGTTTACATTTTTATTGGTACCATTTTTGGGTACATATGATTTTTTGATCATTTATTATTACACTTTATGGGGCAACAGTTTTAAATTTATTTATTTTTCCAGCGTTCAACTGAGGGGTTAGGTCATGTGACATTTTTATAGAGCAGGTTGATATGGACGCAGCATTTGCTCTAACACACCTACGGGCGGCGGCTTACGCAGAGCAGTGTCTTCGGTGACGTAATTAGCTCTGATGGGCGGTCTTTAGCGCTGTCCTAGCCGTTTTACAGGCTAGGGCAGCGCTAAAGCTCACACAATCAGCGCTGGTGACGTCACCTGGCTCAATGCTGGGCGGAATCCTCCGCCTGGCAGCCCGAAGGAGAGCCTGGTTAGTCAACAAAACTACATAAAATGCCTTTGCCCTGTGCGATTCAGCTCCGATGCTCTTGTCAGTGGGGCTGCCTTGGTGAAATTCTGGGTATGTTCGTGTTCATCTCTGAACCTGGACAACCCCTTTAAGGACCAGGCCTTTTTTAGCAAATCTAACATGTGTCACTTTATGTGGGGATAACTTTAAAACTCTTTTACTTATCCAAGCCATTCTGAGATTGTTTTCTCGTTACATATTGTACAGTACTACACGACAGTGGTAAATTGGAGTCTAAATAATTTAAAACAGGCAGCCCCCTCCCCTGACTCGAACATGGGAGCAGTTCATGCTCTTCCTTGCCCTGCGCAGGATCGCACAGGGCAGGCTCTTTTATTTGCTATAACACACCTACGGGCGGCGGCTTATGCCCAGCAGTGTCTTCGGTGACGTCACTAGCTCTGAGGGGCGGTCTTTATAAAACATACCAAATTTACAAAAAAAAATAATTTAATTTCTCTGTTTTTAACCTCTTAAGGACACATGGTGTACCTGTACGTCCTGAGTATTTCCGATCACCGCCCGCCGCCAAATCATTCAGCAGGCACCATGGGACAATGCATGACGGCAATTCAGACCGGCGGTTTGCTGCGTTTCCAGGTTATTCGGGTCTCTGGGGACCCGATAACCCAGAACAGGATGGTGATCGGTGGTGTGATAATACACCACCAATCACCATCCTGCGATCCTGAGAGGTGCTGGTGACATCACCTCTCAGGATCGGCTCTGATTGGCTGCGGGAGGGCGGTTCAAATTATTGCAGCGCTCCTCTCCTTTCTGTGTTCGGGAGCTGAGGAGCACGGCATTGATCTCCTGACCCAGCACCCCTTTTGACTCTCTACAGTCTTATCTGCCACTAAAAAGGTATTTAGGGAAAGGTTAGGGACAGGCAGAGATATTCAGTGAAAGTTTAGTGCAAAAAAAAAAAAAAAAGGTTTTTGTGGGAACACCCTAAATTGGGTGTCTGGGGTCCACACCACAGCTGTGTGACCCCTGCAGCTTGCCCCCCCAACTCTTTTTGGGGCACAAGCATTTATTTTTCTGCGTACGCTGACTGTGTGTCACGGCTGAGGATGGGGAAAATCCTCAGCCGTGCGATGCCAGAAGATGTAAGGCGGCTCAGCCAGGACAGCAGGATTAGGGAGCAGGTCACCTCCTAACACATCCCTAACCTGACCCTAACTCCTAGCTGCATGGGCCGACCTTGAAGGTAGGAGGGCCCATGCTCAGGAACCTCGGATCCCTAACTTACCCTCCGACCGGTCCCTGAACTAGGAGTCAGGGTAAGACGGCCTGTTCCTTCTGGACATGGAGGAACAGGGGTCTCACTGGCCAAGCTGCAAGGAATGGGGAAACACATACAACATACAGATATGACATCGCACGGCTGAGGATTTTCCCCATCCTCAGCCGTGACAGTATGACCACAAGGGTGGCCCCCACTGGCAGATGATATACACAGGAGGCTGCTCCAGCTACACATGGCTGAAGCAACCCACTGAGACATGCCAAACACTGAGGCTTTATAGGCCTAAGAGGCCACACCCACACAGACACACCCAGTGTCTCACACACACAAAGGGAGTTAACCCTTCCAACACCAGGGAAGGGAAAACACCATTTAAAGGGGAAGTGTCCAAACAAAGATCACACTGTGGCTGTTGCCGCAGGCAACGACATGGGTGGCTACCATGTCCTGGGAGTCAGCCCGCAGGCCGGGACACTGCCACCACATGTACACATCCAACCAAATGTTGCCACGGGCAGCCACAGTGAAGGGAAGAGTCCTAGTGCACACACAACACAAAACGCAGTGCACCACCGACAAACAAACACAACACCCAACATGAAGGTTGTTAGGTGCAACCGCATGCAATGCAGCAAGCTGCCCAGCACCACTCAGGTTGCTCTGCTGAAACCAACACCATACAACTAGTTGCCCGCGGCAACCACAGGTGAGGCCACAAACCAGCGGCCCTCAGCTGTGATTGAAGACAAAACCAAACCGCAGGCAACCGCATGCGGTTGAGGAGTCACGACCATAGCCCTAGCCATGACACTGTGTCTTAGCACCCGGCCACTGTTAGCGCATTGCACACCCCACTGCTGATCAGCTTCCGACGGCTGATCAGAGCGTTAGAATTTTTGTTCAAAATTTTTTCACATTTTTTGCCCTTTTATTTCGTTTTTTTTCTCTGTTAGGTTTAGGGTAAGTACGTGAACACCCGCACACCAAATAAAGATTTACACACACACACACACACCCCCCTACGGCCCGCCGGATGTTCTCGGCCGAGGCGGCATACGCCCAGCTTGCCTCCGACTTAGAGTCCCAGTGAGGACGAGGATGACCCCACTTTACTTTTGTCATCCGCGTCCTCCTCATCATCTACTTTGTGAGAGTACCTCAGGGTACACAAGTTTCGTATGTACGAGGGGAGAGATTCCCGTATTGAACCCCCAGAATGTCCCCCCACTCTGGGTGTTAGCGGGAAACTTGTGTGGGACCTTATGCACCTACTGCTAGATAAGGGTTACCACATGTACGTGGATAACTTTTAAACTAGTATACCCTTGTTCCAGTCCCTCGGCGCCAGATCCATGTCCACTTGTGGGACGGTGGGGAAAAATCTATGCGGCAAGTTTGTAAAATCTGTTTTGAATACCTTGAGGGGTGTAGTTTCTTAGAGGTGGTCACTTTTACAGAGTTTCTACTCTAGGGGTGCATCAGGGGGGCTTCAAATGGGACATTGTGTAAATAAACCAGTCCAGCAAAATCTGCCTTCCAAAAACCACACGGCGCACCTTTCCCTTTACGCCCTACCGTGTGCCTGTACAGTAGTTTACGGCCACATATGGGGTGTTTCTGCAAACTACAGAATCAGGGCAATAAATATAGGGTTTTGTTTGGCTGTTAACCTGTGCTTTGTTACTGGAAAAAATGGATTAAAATTGAAAATTTGCAAAAAAAATTGAAATTTTCAAATTTAATCTCCATTTGCCAATAACTCTTGTGTAACACCTAAAGGGTTAACAAAGTTTGTAAAATCAGTTTTGAATACCTTGAGGGGTGTAGTTTCTAGAATTGTGTCATTTTTTGGTGGTTTCTATTATGTAAGCCTCACAAAGTGACTTCAGACCTCTACTGGTCCTTAAAAAGTCGGTTTTTGAAGATTTGCTTCTAAACTTCTAAGCCTTGCAACATCCCCAAAAAATTCCCAGAATGATCCAAACATGAAGTACACATATGGTAAATGTAAAGTAATAACTATTTTTGTAGGTATCATTACTATGTATTACAGAAGTAGAGAAATTGAAACTTGATAATTTTTCCAAAATTTTTGTAAATTTGGTATTTCTTTTATAAATAAAAATAAATTGTTTTGATTCCATTTTAACCAGTTTCATGAAGTACAATATGTGACGAAAAAAAAATCTCAGAATGGCCTGGATAAGTCAAAGCGTTTTAACGTTATCACCACATAAAGTGACACTGGTCAGAATTGCAAAAAATGACCTGGTCCTTAAGGTGAAATATGGCCGTGTCCTTAAAGGATAACTGTCGTTTTTTTGGAGTATTGGATTGTGGTGATTAATATCACCTTGGTGGCCCTATTTCAACTTTTCACTGTGTAATCAATTACCCCTTAATTCCACATTTTTGTTCCCTGTACTGCCTATTTTTACCTGTGCTTAAAATAGGGTTGCTAGGCATGGTCCGTCTATCTGTTGAAAGACTGAGCACGCAGCGTACAGGCTCACATTACTGACAGCCAGGGACTGTAAGTAAATGATTAAAGCCAGCTCCTCCCCAGCAGCTGATAACAGTGCCTGGGCTGTGTGCACTTCTCCCTGTCCCTGTGCTTGGCAGACGCTCCCTCACTCAGCAGAGCTGGAGCAGCGCACAACAGGGAAGGAAGATCTGCCATCTGCTCAGTGTATAAATGAAAGCAACATGTGGTAAGAAGACCCCTTTGTGCTGCAGGAGATTAACCCTTTAGGGGGAGAGCTCTGGTTACTGACACTTTTGGGGGGCTATTGTTACTGGCTAGTGCATGTGAGGAGCTCAATGCATTGTGGGTAGTGAGGGCAGGCGGGATGAGCCTCAGGGTGAGAGCAGTGGCGGCCATCTTAACTGAATAGTGAAATTGCAGTTTTATGCAGACTGGTTGCTAAGGGCTGAATCTTATTAAATATGGGGTAAGTCAGTCTAATAGTAACTGATTCTGGAATATCATGTTATTAGTAACTACATATATGAAAATTGAAATTAGGGTCTAAATGTGACAGTTATCTTTTAATGGGTTAAAACAGATAGTGATACCTCCTAAAATAGTTATTACTTTACATTTCCTATAGGTCTACTTCATGTTTAGATCATTTTGTAAATTACATCTTTTTTTGGGACGTTAAAAGGCTTAGAAGTTTAGAAGCAAATGTTAAAAGAAAATTTCCAAAACACAATTTTTAAGGACCAGTTCAGGTCTGAAGTCAGTTTGTGGGGCTTACATAAAAGAAACCACCCATAAATAGCCCCATTTTAGAAACTTCACCCCTTAAGGTATTCAAAACCGATTTTCCAAAATTTTTAACCATTTAGTTGTTCCACAAGAATTAAAGGCAAAAAGTAGAAGAAATTTCAGAATTTCACTTTTTTGGCAGATTTTCCATTTTAATCAATTTTTTTCAGTAACAAAGCAAGGGTTAACAGCCGAACAAAACTAAATATTACCCTGATTCTGTAGTTTACTGAAACGCACCATTTGTGATCGTAAACTGCTGTATGGGCACACGGCAGGGCGCAAAAGGAAAGGAGAGCCATGTTTTTGGAGAGCAGATTTCACTGGGATAATTTTAAATAGCCATGTGACATTTGAAGACCCCTTGATCCACGCCTAGAGCAGAAACTCCCCCAAAAAAAGTGACCTCATTTTGGAAACTATGGGATAAGGTGGCAGTTTTGTTGATACTATTTTAGGGTACATATGATTTTTGGTTGCTCTATATTACAGTTTTTGTGAGGCAAGGTAACAAAAAATAGTTGTTTTGGCACAGTTTTTATTTTTTGTTGTTTTGCCACAATACCAAATATGACTACTTTTTTGGTTATTTGTTTCAGTTTTAAACAATAAATGCATTTTTGAACAAAAACAATAAATCATGTTTTAGTGTCTCCATATCCTGAGAGCCATAGTTTTTTAAATTTTTTGGGCAAGTGTCTTCGGTAGGGTCTCATTTCTTGCGGGATGAAATGACTGTTTAATAGGTACTATTTTGGGGTGCGTATGACTTTTTGATTGCTTTGTATTACACTTTTTGTGATGGAAAGTGACCAAAAAGGTTTTTTTACAGCGTTTTTATTTTTTTACGTGGTTAACCTGAGGGGTTAGGTCATGTGATATTATAATAGACCTGGTTGTTATGGACACAGTGATACCAAATACTTTTTTTTTCACTTTTAACACAATAAAAAGCATTTAAAAAAAATATATATAATGTTTTAGTGTCTCCATATTCTGACAGCCATCATTTTTTTTTTTTTTTCCCGATTGTTTTATGTAGGGGCTTATTTTTTGCGGGATGAGGTGATAGTTTGATAAATACTATTTTGGGGGGCATATGCCTTTGTCATCGCTTGGTGTTGCACTTTTTGTGATTTAAGGTTACAAAAAAAATTGTTGTTTTAGCATAGTTTTTATAAAAAAAAATTTACGGTGTTCAGGTGAGGGGGTGGATCATGTGATATTTTCATAGAGCCGGTCATTACGGATGTGGCAATACCCAATATGTATTTTTATTTTTTACAAATTTTATGTGTTTTATTTTGGCAAAGGGTATATTTTTTTTTTTACTTGAAACTTTTTTTTTACTCAGGGACTTTTACTTCTGGGGTCTGATCCTTTCTGCAATGCATTACAATGCAACCTGTATTGTAATGCATTGGCTCTCAGCTTTAATGCTGACAGCCTGTCTGTGAGACCCAGACTAAGGGCTGGATCTCACAGGCTTCCGTAGGAGTAAAGCCCCGAGGCCTATGGAAGGCATCAGGCTTGCCTTCTCTGCCATCGGGTTCCGCTACTGCAGAGCGGGAACCAGATGAAGATGTGGAGGACACCCGTTCCCTCTGCATGCTGCGGGCAAAGCGTATTGGTGTTTTCACCGCTGCCGGCCGAATGCAGCAGGGGTCCAGCTGTCAGCTCCTGCACCCGCTAGATCAGCCCGCTGTACATGTATAGTGTTTGTCTTTAAGTCACATCCATCAGTGCGTACATGTACGGCGGGGGTTCTTAAGAGGTGAAAGGAGATTTAAAGAGGACCTGTCACCACAAAATGCAATACAATCTGAGCAGCTTGAATATATACATTCATTTATATTTGTGGGAAAAGATGCAGTAAAACGTGTCATTTATACCCCAGCCCTGCGAAAAGCTCTCAGTACACAGGGGAGGTGTTACCAGTGACAGACAGCATTCCCTGTGTAAAAGTGCATTTACACACGTCATGCAGCAGCCGCGATCTGCACCTGAAATATGCCTAATATAGGCGGATTTCAGCATCATAAATGACCCCTTTAATTCTTCACACAGCTCTGTCGAGAGAAAAATAAACAAAGTTGTCAGAAAATGTCTGTACTGGTACCCAGGAGGCAGTTCAATAGCAACATGGCACCCATAAACCAATCCATCAAAATCTGCACTAAAAGATCCAAAAGGTGTTTTTTCCCTTTTGAACCCAGCAGCATACCCAAACAGCAATTTATGTTCACATTTATGGCATTTTACCATTCAGTAGAACCCACCTAAAGATTTTAAGGGCATGGTGTGTCTCAGATGGCACATGGTGGGCACTTAATATTGTGCACCAAAATGCCATATCTGTGGAAAACTTACAATTTTAATTTCACAAAGTCTCATGTTCATAATTTTTGCAAACCACCTGTGGGCGGTGTAGTTTTCAATATAGGTTAATTTCTCGAGGGTTTCATCTACAGTTGTCAACACAAGATCCAAATATCTCCACAATGGGCCTCAAATGTGCATAGAAAATATTTCCCCGATTCAAGGGTTGGGGTCGAAGGCCACCACCTGAGTGCCGACCGCACCTTTCGGAGTAGGACGATGTGACGGTCCAGGGAATCCGGCGACTTGAAACAAGTCGACAAGATTGTTCACTGAAGTGAACGGGTGTGAAATTGAGCAAACTGAATCACTTCGAAAGAAGCGACCATTGCCCCCAAGACTTTAATGCAGAACCGAATGGAAGGGTCGATTGACCAACGAAGGGCTAGCCGCTTGTCCAGAGGCAGGCCCACCACCGCCGCGACCGTGTCGAGGATCATACCTATAAAAGAAGTTATCCGTCTGGCAGGACGCAGTGAAGACTTTTGGAAGTTCACCAACCACCCTACCGCGCCATGGTATCCAGAGTGATACACAGGCTGTCCTCGTTCTGTCCAAAAGTCGCAGCTTTGACTAGGAGGTCGTCCAGATAGGGGATCAGGGTGATGCCCCTGGTTCGAAGAAGCGCCATGAGAGGAGCAAGTACCTTTGTAAAAACATGCGGCACCGTCGCCAGGCCAAAGGGAAGGGCGACGAACTGATAGTGGTGATGCCCTAATGCAAAGCGGAGGAACCGCTGATGAGCTGGGGCAATGGGGACGTATAAGTACGTGTCCCGAATGTCTATAGAAGAGAGAAATTTTATGTGCAATTTGAGGTCCAGGACCGGGCAAACCGACCCTTCTTTTTTGGGGACGACAAACAGGTTGGAATAGAAACTCGTGAAACTGTGAAAATCACACCTCCCGCAAGGAGAGACTGGATGGCCTGGAAAAAGGATGCCGCCCGACACGGATCCCTGGGCGGCTGGGAGGAGAAGAAACTGTGCGGTAGAGGGGACTTAAGCTCGATCTTGAAACCCGAGGTTACGATTTTGAGCGCCCACACGCTGGAGCTGTGGGCCCGCCACACTTGCTGAAAAAGGAGTAGGCGACTCCCCCCCCCCCCCCCCCCCCACCCGAGAGGGTGGGGGCGCATCTTCATGCGGAGAACTGCTTGCCGGACGAAAGACATGCAGGCTTTGTCTGCGGACGTCAGGCAGGTTGAGAACGGAGGGAGCTCCGAATAGGGCGCAAGATGCGTCGCTTGTCCCCCCCTTGCCGCAGGTGCCCAATTTTACAAACTTTTTTTTAATCCTTCAGGTGTTCCACAAGAATTAAAAGAAAAGGGGAGGACATTTTTAAATTACACGTTTTTGGCAGATTCTCCATTTTAATTCATTTTTCCATGTAACACATCGAGGGTTAACAGCCAAATAAAACTCAATATTTATTACCCCGATTCTGCAGTTTACAGAAACACCCCATATGTGGTCGCAAACTGCTGTACGGGAACACAGCAGAGCGCACAATTTTTTAAAGAAAAACAATCAAGCTTTTATGTCTTCATTTTTAGAAAGCCAAATCTTTTTTATTTTTGGGGCGATTGTCTTAATTAGGGTCTCATTTTTTGCGGGAGGAGATGAAGGTTTGATTGGTACTATTTTGGGGTAGATACTACTTTTTGATCGTTTGGTATTACACTTTGAGTACTGTACATTTATTTTTTGGCACAGTATTTATTATTTTTATTTTTTTACGGTGTTCACCAGTTAGCTCATGTGATATTTTTATAGAGCAGGTTGTTACGGATGCAGCTATACCTAATATGTTTTTTTTTTTTTAATATAATTTGGTTTTAAACAATAAAAGCAATTTTGAAACAAAAAAATTATGCTTTTATGTCTCCATTTTCTGAAATCCATATCTTTTCTATTTTTTGGCCGATTGTCTTATGTAGGGTCTTTTTTATTGCGACATGAGATGACGGTTTGATTGGTATTATTTTTGGGTACATACCAAGCGATCAAAAAGCAGTATTACACGTGAGAAGGTCCGGGAAGGTTTTAGAGTGGGTCTCGGTTCTCTAGGATGTACTGTTCCTGAGAAATTCCCCAAAAATTATCTGCATTAGCCAATACAAGCCTGCAAGTCTCTCTTTTCACATCCCAACTGCCATACACACAGTCACATGTCCCTTATCAGCCAATAGAAGCTCGCAGGTCATACTCCAGGTTTCCATAACAACTGATCACAGGTTTTAGCAGTTCGCATGTCCTTAAAAATTCAGTCATATAACGTGTCAGGATTAGATACACAGCTCAGCAGGCAGTATCACACAGGATAGGATTAGATACACAGCTCAGCAGACATTATCACACAGGATAGGATTAAATACACAGGTCAGCAGACCGCATCACACAGGATAGGATTAGATACACAGCTCAGCAGACAGTATCACACAGGATAGCATTAGATACACAGCTCAGCAGACAGTGGGGCAGGATGCTGTAGAGGTCAATGTTATGGGAGATACTGTCGATATCCGTTAACGACACACAGAAACCTGAAATTAAATAGATGAAATACTTGTGCGAAGCTGGGTCCTTCTGCTATAGTCTCATATATATATAAAAATTAGTTTGTCTGTCTGCTCTTTTATGCGCGACCAAATGACTGGACCGATCTTCACCAAATTTCTCAGCTCTCTAGGACGTACCATTCTTGAGATAGTCCCAAATAATGACCTGCATTAGCCAATAAAAACCTGCAAGTCTTTCTCTTCATATCCCAACTGCCATACACACGGTCAGATGTCCCTTACCAGCCAATAGAAGCTCGCAGGCCCTTAGTCTCCACATGCACACAGTTTTACTCTAGGTTTCCATGAAGCCGGAATTAGACTTACCGATAATTGATTTTCCACGAATCCACCATGACGACCCAGAGAGATTGACCCCTGACCTCTGTAGGGGCAGGAACAGAGATTGGTGGTGGGAGGGGTCCTTTTAACCATTCACCAGTGAGTTCCAGATTATAGTGCCACAACCACCGGTAAAGAAGTGAAACAACTCCAGTTTTTTTTTTTTTCCCTTGGTATTAACTCATACCAAGTCTGCATAATAATTTTCTGGGTGGGATATCATGCCGTCATGGTGGATTCGTGGAAAATGAATTACCGGTAAGTCTAATTCCGGCTTTCCACTTCACCACCATGACGGCCCAGAGAGACATAACAGATTATATACGTCTTGGGGTGGGGCAACGGCCTGTAGGACCTTTCTGACCAAAGGCCAGGTCGGAAGACCTGGATAAGTCAAGTCTATAATGTTTAATAAAAGTGTTTAGATTGGACCAGGTTGCGGCCCGGCATATCTGATCTAGGGAAGCGCCTGCTTTTTCAGCGAATGAGGCAGATATGGCTCTCGTAGAGTGAGCCCGAATGACGTCTGCACAGCTGATGCCTTCCATCTTGTAACAGTCTGTAATAGCCTGTTTTACCCATAGATCGGGAAGCTGCTTTACCTTTATTTTTACCGCTGAAGAGTACTAGTAAAATGTCCACCTTTCTTAGGTCCTTAGTGACCTCTAGGTATTTTAGTACTGTTCGTTTGACGTCCAGGGTATGTGACCTCTAGGTATTTTAGTACTGTTCGTTTGACGTCCAGGGTATGTGACCTCTAGGTATTTTAGTACTGTTCGTTTGACGTCCAGGGTATGGAATCGTTCCTCCCCAGAATTCTTAGGATTCTCGCAAAAAGAGGGAAGAACGATCTCCTGGTTTCTATGGAAGTCTGTTACTACTTTTGGTAAAATCCCCGCGTCTAGCCTCAAGGTAATTCGATCTTCCTGGATTGTGAGGTATGGTTGTCTTATTGACCATGCCTGGATCTCGCACAGTCTTTTTGCTGATGTTATTGCTACAAGAAAAGCCACCTTCTGAGAAAGGTGCTTTAGGGAACCCGAGTCCAGGGGTTCGTAAGACCTGTGAGTCCCCTAAGGACAATGTTTAAGTCCCAGGTAGGCACCCTTGATTTAAGAGATGGTCTTAGTCTGGCTGCGGACCTCAGGAATCTTTGGATCCATCTATGGCTGGCTAATGTGGATGGAGAACCGGCCCCTGGATCAGGATATCTTTCCTCCTTGGGAGAAAGAATACTTCCTGTGGGGAGAGGTTGGTTAGGATCGAGAACCAGCTCCTGTTGGGCCAGTACGGGGTGACCAGGATTATTCTGGCCTTGTCCCTGATGATCTTCTGGAGAACCCTTGGGATTAACGGGAACGGAGGGAAGGCATATGCAAGATCCCAGTTCCAGTGCAGGGAGAAGGAGTCGATCGCTAGAGGCCTGTCCGTCGGGTTTAGGGAGCAAAAGGTTGATACCTTTGCGTTTTTCCTTGAAGCGAATAGATCTACCAATGGGAGGCCCCATCTCTGGACAATTAGATTGTAGATGTCTATGTTTAGAGACCATTCCCCCTGGTCTATAGTGGTCCTGCTGAGGAAGTCCGCAGCGCTGTTTAGGCTTCCTTTTAAATGAATCGCAGATACTGATTTTACTTTTTTTCCCCCCAAAGGAAGATTCTTCTGGACAGACTTTCTAGTTTTTGAGACCGTGTGCCCCCCTGGTGTTTGAGGTAGGACACGGTCGTTACATTGTCTGAATACATTTTTATATGCTGGTTCTTTAGTTTTGGAGCAGCTGCTCGTATTGTCTCCCAAACTGCCCTGAGCTCTCTGTAATTTGAGGACTGAGCTGCAATTTGAGGAGACCAGACTCCCTGGTAGAGGTTGGAGTATATTTTTGCGCCCCATCCCTTTGCGCTGGCATCTGTCTGAACATGCACTGCTGGGGGTTTGAGCCAAACCATGACCTTTTTTTGATTTTCTGTGTGAAGCCACCACCGGACTGAAGATTTTACATGGCCCAGGATCAGGATCTTTTTGTCTAGAGATGACAGATGTTTGTCCCATCTCCTTAGAAGCCAGGACTGAAGGGCCCTGTAATGGACCTGGCACCAAGGGACTGCTATAATACAGGCTGTCATTTGACCTAAAAGGCTCATTGTTTCTCTGAAGGAGAAGAAGCGATGTCCTAGGAAGGCCCTGATTGATGTCTGAAGGTTCTGAATTCTTTCTGCTGGAAGAAAGATTGTCTGTTTTACCGAATCCAGCAATACCCCTAGGAATTTTACCCTAGTATCCGGAACTAGGGATGACTTTTTCAGGTTCATCACCCAACCTAGGGCTGTTAAAAGGGCGCAGAAGGTCTCTCGATCCGCTATTGACTGATCCCCGGTGTCTGAAATCAGCAAAAAGTCGTCTAGGTAAGGAACGATAGTCACCCCCTGAGATCTCAGGGAGGCGACCATCTCTACCACCAGTTTCGTGAAAATCCTTGGGGCTGAGGTCAGCCCGAAGGGGAGAGCCACGAACTGGAAATGATGAACAGAGCCTCTGTGATCCTTCAATGCAAAACGCTGGAGCCTCTGAGACTGGATGTGAATAGGAACATGATATATGCGTCCTTCAGGTCGATTGTGCAAAGGAACGCGCCTTTTTGAATTAAAGGAATGGTAGAGTCTAGGAATTCCATTTTAAATTTTTTGTAAACTACGAATCGGTTCAACTTTTTGAGGAACCCCCTGGCTTTTTTACTAAGAAAAGGTTGGAGTAGAATCCCTGCCCCCTTTGAGGCTCGGGAACAGGAACCACTACTCCTAAGTCCAGAAGATTCTGGACCTCCTTCCAAATTTGGTTCTGCTGGAATGGGGAAGAGTGGTGAGATACCAGAAATACATTCGGAGGGGGGGGGGGGGGGGGAGATAACTCTATCCTGTAGCAGTTTCTGATAAGAACTTGCGCCCAGGGATTGGGAGAAGTATGATTAAGGAGGTATCCTTATCCTCTACCTTTACCCCCCTCTTGGATGACTCCAACGTCCAGATTTACCTTTACCACGAAAGGAACTATTTTGGGGGTCTTGGTTACGAAAGGAGGGTGTCTTTTTAGGGGTTTTCTCTTTAGGGAACCCTTTCTTTTTATCAGCAGCCTTCTCGAGGATCTTGTACAATACAGGACCAAACACGTATTCGCCCGAGAAGGCTATAGAGCACAGCTTCATTTTTGAAGTGATGTCGCCTGACCAAGATTTCATCCACAGTGCCCTCCGGGCAGCATTGGACGAAGCCGCGTCCTTGGCCGAGAATCTAATCGTCTCGGCGGAGGCATCCGCTAAGAACCCCGTGGCAGATTTTAACAAGGCAATAGAGTAATATTTGTTCCCTTGACGTCTTGTTGATTAGATGATTCTCTAATTTAATTAGCCACACGTACATAGACCTGGCGACTGAAGTAGCAGCTATGTTGGTCTTAACACTGAACATAGCTGCCCCCCAGGATTTTTTTAATAGACTGTCCGCCTTCCTCTCCATGGTGTCCTTTAACTGAGAGGAGTCCTCGAATGGTAGAGAGTTTCTTTTTAATTAACTTTGGCCACCTGGACGTCAATTCTGGGAACCTCGTCAAAGATCTTAGAGTCTGACGGGTCAAATACAAGGCGGTTCCTGAATTCCTTGGAAATACCTAGTTTCTTTTCTGGATGGGCCCATTCGTCCATCACCATCTCTTTAATATTTTCATTTATGGGGAATACACAGGAACGTTTGACCTTCAATCCCCCAAACATCTCTTCCTGAACTGAGTGGGGTCTCTGGATGTCTTCCACCCCCATTGTATCCCTGACCGCTTTTAGAAGGTCACTCATCTCGCTAGGAGTGAAGAATTTTCTAGATTCCTCGACGATTTCGCCCTCTGATAGGGGGTACTCGTCGTCCTTTTTGGAAGATGAGGCCTCGCCCTCCAAATCCACGGAGTCTGAGAAGGAGATGTCCGCCATTCTGGGACGCTTAGGTGGGCGAGCCCCCAGGGTGTCCTCACGGAGGGAGGCTAGAGAAGATTTAACCTCCTCCTGAATCATAGTTCTAAATTCCTGCATAATTGAGGGTTGTTCTTCTCTCACAATCCTGGCAATACAATACTTGCAAAGTTTCTTAGGATATTCATCGGGAGCACTGGATGCATCTGGCGGTCTTCCTGAGCTTTTTCAAAGCTAGTTTGTCCTAAAGTGAGAGAGCAGCCCATCAATTTTGTGCAGATCCAGTATAGGTGCATTATACCAGAAGACCTTAGGCGAGAGGAGCTCCTACCCAGTGGTTACCTGAGGCTCACTCCACCCCAGATCAGCATATATCAATCTGCCGGCATGCCCAGGTGGGCTACTCACGCAGGAGTGCTCTGGAGTGGTCTGCTCCTTCTGCTGCAGCTCCTTTTCCTGGTCCGACATCTCGCCCGGCAAAGCAGAGAGCGCAGCGGGAAAGTGCATGTGAGTTTTTGAAGACGTCCACTCCTGGGTCTCGCCCGGCGGCCTGGAAGAGACGACGCTCAGGGCAGGCTCCCGCGCAACCCCGGCGTCTCCCTGTCAGCTTTAGAACGGAGTCCGCCGGCGACGCAGTCCTGGGTGGGAGGCCCGCAAGGGAAGCAAAATTTCCGCTGATGCAGCACCCAGGTACCGAAAAAAAGAAAAAAAAAAAAGGTCCTTTATACACTTCACCTCCCTGAAAGCCAGAGAGGACTTTTCTCTGTCCTGGCTGCTATAGGGGCAGGAACACACTAGTGAATGGTGGTGGGAGGGGTTCTTTTAACCTATCTCTGTTCCTGCCCCTACAGAGGTCAGGGGTCAATCTCTCTGGGCTGTCATGGTGGTGAAGTGGAAAAACCCAGCCATTTTTGCTCACTGCTATAGGTCAGCTTTAGGCTAGGCTACACGATGACAATAAGTTGCACGACAAATAGGGCACAACTACACTGCTACATGCATCCACCTTGGACGAATTTTTTGCGACTGTCGTGCCACAGTGCGACACCATAGCCTATCAATATAAAAAAAATTGCGCGACATTGGTACGACAAAATGTCGCACGACATGTCATCATGTAGCCCTAGCCTTAAAGGGGCAGGGTGCTGTAGAGGTCACTGTTAAGGGGGCAGGGAACAGTGGAGGTCACAGATAAGAAGACTGTCCCCTATGGAGGTCAGTGTTGAGGGGTGGGGTGCTGTATAGGCCACTGTTAAGGGAGTGGGACCCAGAGCAGGTCAATGTCAAGGGAGTGGGGTGCTGTGAAGGTCAAAGTTAAGGGGATGGACTGCTGTGGAGGTCCCATTTTAAGGAGACGAGGCACTGTGGGGGGGGGGGGAGGGGGGTCAATTTTAAGGGGTGAGGGGCTGTGGAGTTCACTGTTAAGGGGGCGGGCTACTGTAGAGGTCACTTATGGCGGATACTGTCGATATCTTTTAACAAAACACAAACAATAAATGAAATACATGAAATATACCCGTGCGAAGCCGGGTCCTTCTGCTAATACATATAGCACCATACAGTGCTCTGATAGGGTGGGCATAGTAGCAGTGCGAGCCCCTGCTGTATGCGCCAGCATTGGTGAAAATATGCCGTGGTCAATGCTGACCGCAGCATGTATGGTGTTTGCGGAAGGAGGGGGCTCCCTCTCTGACCTAATCCGCCCCCTGTGCTGCGGTGACAGGGGGGGGCGATGGCTGCTAAGGCAGCCCGATGCCTTACACAGGCTATGAAAGCCTATGAGACCTAGCCCCCAGGCTGGGTCTCATAGGCACACTGTCAATGAAATATTGACAGCGTAATGAATTACAATACAGCATGTATTTAATAAATTGTAGAGGGGATCAGACATCCCCAAAAGTTAAAGTCCCAAATAAATCAAAAAAAGGTGTTTTGGAAAAAAATAAAAAAAATAAAAAATTTAAAGTAAGAAAAGTACCCCTTTCTCCTCATATATGGTGTACACCAGAATAAACTCAAAAAGCAATGGCTGAATTCCTGCTTCCCAAAAAGTGAAATAAAAAAAGTGATCAAAACAGTGTATGTACCCCAAAATAGAACCAAATGAAAATGTCCAACTCATTCAGCAAAATACAAGTCCTCACACAGCTAAGTTCAGAAAAAAATAAAAATAAGTGCAACGGTTGTCAGAAAACTGTACTGATCCCCAGAGGATGTTCATAGCAACATGGCACCTGTAAACCAATCCATCAAAATCTGCACCACAAAAACCAAAAGGTGTTCTTTCCCATCTGAACTCTACAGTGTACATTTATGGCATTTCCGCACGCAGTAGAACCTGCCTATCAATTAACCTGTCAAAAGATGTGGACTGCACGATGATAGAGCATTTGCTTGTTCATCAGAGAATCGGCGGCAGTATTAGACTGCCAGATTGCCAAGAAGCGTTACTACGAACATTCGTTAGTGATCATCTGACGAAAAATCAGCCGGTGTAATACACTCTTTAGCCACATTCTTATCATTAAGATAAGAACTGAGCTATAATGTACGTTTAGGCATTTAGAGGTCAGAAGTAAGCAGTCAGCTGAGCTACGTGACAGAGTAAAAATACAGAGTCTCAAGGCTATGCAGAGTAAGAGGCTCAAATAATAAAGACCAATTGATAAAATGATTTTTAGCGCAAAATGAGTACAATGCAATAATAAAAAAAACTCCTACAAGTCTACATAGCCTTTAACGAGGTATTCCAGAAAATAAAAGCTATTCCCTACCAACTGAGTAGTGGATAACTATTAGATTGGTAGGGGTCCATCCCACTGGAATGCCCTGAATGAATGGAGCCACTACATCTATAGTACTGCTGGATATTGCAGAGTACAGCACTTTGCTATTTCCAGCAGGCCCATAGAGATGGATGGAGACACAATGAGCATGCTTGATCAGCTATTCCATTAATTTCACGGATACAAGACCCCCCATTGTGATTGGTGGGAATCCCAGCGGTCAGACCTCAATTGGTCTAATAATTATCTCCTATGCTTTGGATGATTATCCTTTTATCATACAAATGAAGGAGAATGTGTCTTTAAAAAGAACATTGTTTAAAAAAATAATTATGTGTTTCTATGTCCAAAAATATGCCAAGACTTCCTGCTCTTTGAGTGCAGCCACAAGGGCCATAGACAAAATAGACTGGAGGGCACGCCAATGATTTATATTCCTAGGAATGCTCTGTAACCGGTGCATAAGTCAGGAGGGAGTAAATAAGCTGTGATATAAGACCTACTGTGAATGGTGGGTCCTGTGTTATCTATACAAAGATGTTATCTGTCATTGCCTGAGGGGAGATGTATGGGGCAGGCCTGTATCATACAGCCAGCACCCGCCCACACTAGCAGGAAGCGAAGATCACGCTGGCCGACATTTAACCCCTCAGGTGTCGTGATCAACGCTGATTGTGGCACCTGTGAATAAAAGGCAGAGGGATGCGGCTTTAAAGTAGTACGCCGTGATGTCAAAACTCCAAAAACCTTGGCAGAATTCTTTTTTTTTTTTTTTCAGTTTTGCATTAAAAAATCCATTGCGTCCTGTAAAAAAATAAGCCTTCATGTAGCTATGTGAATGGAAAAATTAAAATAGGCCTTGACCCTAAAGGGTTAAAATGATAGGGCATATTCTGATGACACATTCCATATTCGCTATAGGGCTATATACACATTAGCTATAGATTGGCGAAAGATCAGAGGCATTGCTACATCCCAAAATGCCCATACTATTATAAATAATATAAATGCATTTATATTTTAAATGTATTTATACTGTACATAGACCGGCAGTGCAGGGGTTATAGAGATATTATATATATATATATATATATATATATATACATACACACACATACACCAGCAGTGCAGGTGTTACTACACATAGGTCAGGTAAGTGACGCTGCAGAAAGACAAAACTAATTTGACGATTCTGTAAAAAAAACAAAAAAACAAAACTGAATCATCAGATGATAAAAAAAGAGTACCCTGGCATCATCACATTGAGGCCTGAAGAAGCACAGAGCAAAATGGCTGTTGCCTGCTTGTTGTGCTGTACCCGCATCCAGTATGTTTTATGGACTAATTGAATAAAGCTGCAGAAAGATTGGCGACTGCCGCTTTGTCTTTGTTTCTATTCGTTTGTATTATCATTGGAACTGTGTTTGCTGAACACCACCAGTCACTTTTTTTGAGAAGTGCCCGTCTGTGATTCAACATACTGCACACATGGCAGTGCCGACCACCATCTTCTACATAAGGAAGTCTCCAAGGCAGATTAATAAAATTTGATTAATTGCCCAGCCCTACTTCCCACTACATTGGTTTTCTTCTAGGGAGCTCAGAATCAGATTTACAGACATACAGAAACTTCTCTGATCTTCAAAGGCTGTGTAGATGCAGTGCTTCTATCAGGGTCAGGAGCTCAGCTAGTCCCCACTTCCTGGGAACCGTCTTCTGTCTATCTGTTAGTAGAGACTGACCTAGCCTAACAGGCAGTGGACTGCAAATTAGGTGGACGTGAGACCCCTGATGGCCATGACTTTACAGTTTTTTGCTGGTGGAATTTTTGAAGTGATTTAGAAATTTGTTAATTAGAAGATTCTCTATTACATTAAATTGTATTAAAGTAAAGTGACTCAAATATATATATATATATATATATATATATATATATATATATATATATATATATATATATATATTTATTGATTCCTTTATTCACCCATACGGTGCAACGTTTCGGCTACAAAATCGAGCCTTTTTCAAAAAGGCTCGATTTTGTAGCCGAAACGTTGCACCGTATGGGTGAATAAAGGAATCACTTGTTCTTAATCTACCAGAGTGCCGCTCATTTTCTGGATTTAATTGTTGGGATAAGAAGTCCATTCCCCTGGAATGTGCACCCGAATTTTTCTTCTTCATTGCCAGTGCCGCCATTTTTCTTTGAGATAGATAGATAGATAGATATATATATATATATATATATATATATATATATATATATATATATATCTATCTATCTATCTCCGATATGAATAGTGTTGTTGACCAACTGACTGCACCATGATGCTGTGAATGCTCGTGAACATTTCCTTGTGTACAATATTTACTACTCAAAAACCTATAGTTACCTCTTTGCATCAATGGAGATGGCTGATTTAGCAGTGTTGCTAGACCATGGTATATTGCTCCTTGTTTTGCTACTTCAAGGGTGACGACTGAACCCGTTCTCGTCATAAGTTCAGCAGCCCTGTTACAAAAATGTGTTTTGTTAATTAAACCAACGACCACTGGACATCACATTTCTTTTTATCTAAACAAAGTAGTTTAATGCCAACATGAACAAACAAGAATATGTAATGTATCCAGAAGTTATAATTCTTTTTTGCTGCAAGCGTATGTGTTCTGTGAGATATTACACCACGTAAATCTTTCCAAAATTACTGCAGTGTTTCAGATGATTAAAATAACTTAAAACATCTATTGTACTAATCCATTTTTTTGTGTTGAACTGAAAGGTTTTTCTTCAGCGTCACAATATATGTGAGTAAGTGTCAAATAATTTGGCATGTTGCACATATACACCATTAATGATAAAAGTTTAAAACTTTAGTAGCATTACCGTTCTTGAGACAGTCCTACCAAACTTCTTCCATCCACACTAAGAAGCTGGTCTCCTGCTGCTAGACGCCCATCCTAGAATTTGAAAACAAAATAATTTGTGAAATGCTAAGACAAGGTTTACACCGCTGTTTTACACTGTAGTTGTTCTCAGTTATAGGAGCTTAACAACTAAAGTGATGGAAGTGCGAGATCTGTCACATAACAATGACTATAATGGGGTATGTCAGGTAGAAAAAAACAACTGCCCTCAAAGTGACCAATGACCTCCAACTGTGACTACCCCTTACTATTTCTCCTAATCTGTATATCTGTATGCAGTATTTGAGACTGTAGACCACGGCTTGACAAATTTCCTTGGAATCTAGAAGCCAGCTAAAAAAGTTAGGAGCCGTTTTTTGTTTTTTTACCTTATAAACAAAAATAACACCCCTTAAATTAACACATAAACAAGTCTAAAACCAAACATGGGCATTAACAACATATACAGCGGCAGTGTACCGAACCGCGTACACACATACAGCGGCAGTGTACCGAACCGCGCACACACATACAGCGGCAGTGTACCGAACCGCGCACACACATACAGCGGCAGTGTACCGAACCGCGCACACACATACAGCGGCAGTGTACCGAACCGCGCACACACATACAGCGGCAGTGTATAGAACCGCGCACACACATACAGCGGCAGTGTACAGAACCGCACACACACATACAACGGCAGTGTACAGAACCGCACACATACAGTGGCAGTGTACAGAACAGCACACATACAGTGGCAGCGCACAGTATTGCACACATACAGTAGCAGCGCACAGTACTGCACACATACAGCGGCAGCGCACAGTACCGCACACACATATACAGTGGCAGTGTACAGAGTAGAGTTGTTGCGATACCAAATTTTTGATTCGATTTCGATACCATAAAAAAGTATTGCGATACTCTATACCAGGGGTAGGCAACCTCCGGCACTCCAGCTGTTGTGAAACTACAACTCCCATCATGCATACTTGCTCTGCTCTTCTAAAAACTCACAGAGAAATGAATGGAGCATGCTGGGAATTGTAGTTTCACAACAGCTGGAGTGCCGAAGGTTGCTGATCCCTGCTCTATACCATTTCACCGGATATATTTTTTAAAAATATTTTAATAGTTCGGACTTTTCTGACGTGTGTGATATGTTTATTTATTTATTGTTTATATATATTTTATATGTAAAATTGGGAAAAGGGGGCGATTTATACTTAAAAATTTTTTTTTACACTTTTTATTTAATAACAATTTCCCCCCTTAGGGGCCAGAACCTGGGATCTTTTAATCCCTTGTCCTATTCACCCTAATACAGCTCTTTCAGGGTGAATAGTACTTTACACTTTCCCTGCTGCTCTGTGCACACAGCATCAGGGATGTTACCATGGCAGCCAAGGGCTTCAGTAGCGTCCTGGCTGCCATGGTAACTGATTGGAGCCCCAGGATTACACTGCTGGGGCTCCAATCAGAAGCTGCCACTGCCACCAATGAGAAGGGGAGGGGACCCTGTGGCCACTGCCAGCAATGATTTTAATACTGGGGGGTTGAGAGGGGCGGGAGCACTGTGCCACCAATGATTTTAATGGGGGGGGGGGGGGAAGAAGCACTGCGCCACCAATGATAATTAACCCTTAATACAGGAGGCGGGTACTGGCAGCAGATCAGCGGCAATTAACCCCTCAGGTGCCACACCACCACATTATGCTGCTCTATTTTTGGGAATATATATATATATATATATATATATATATAGAGCAGAAGACCTGTTTAAGAGAGGTTCAAATGCTGTGAAGAAGGCTTTAAGGCACCTAAGTATGTCCAGTAAGTGCTAGGACCATCTCCTAAAGAGGATTCAGCTATGTCAGGCATGGCCATACTGCGGCTCTCCAGCTGTTGTAAAACTACTCCCTCCATGCCCTGTTGTAGGCTGATAGCTGTAGGCAGTCTGGGCATGCTGGGAGTTGTAGTTTTGCAACAGCTGGAGAGCATCAGGTTGACCATCTCTGAGCTTTGGGATTAAGTGTAGTGCAGAGCTTGCTCAGGAATGATATTAGGCAGTTGTGAGTGCATCTGAACGCATAGTGAGGTGAAGGCTTTTGGAGGAAGGGTTGGTGTCATGAAGGGCAGCAAAGAAGCCACTTCATTCCAAGCAAAACATCAAGAACAGACTGATATTCTGCAAGAAGTACAGGGACTGGACTGCAGAGAACTGGAGTATAGTCACTTACTCTAATGAAGCCCCGTTCTGACTGTTTAGGACAACTGGAAAATGACTGGAGAAAAGGTGAGCACCATCGTGAGTCATTTGTCATGCCAATAGTAAAACAGACTGACGCCATTCATGTGTGGACTTTCTTCACAGCTAAGGGAGTGGGGCTCATGCATAATTTTGCCTAAGAACACTGCCTTGAATAAAGAATAGTATCAAAAGATTTTCCATGAGCAACTTCACCCAACAGTCTATGATCAATTTGGTGTTAATGAATGCTTTTTGGAGCATGATGGATCACAGTGTTACAAGAAAAAAGTAATCTGAAAAAAGGCTCAGTGAACAACAAAAAAAAATTAAATTTTGGGTCCATGGCAATCAAACGCCCCAGATATCAATCCCATTGAGAACCTGAGGTCAAGCATCAAAAAGCAGGTGGACAAACAAAAACACAGAAATTATGATAACCTGAAAGCATGCTAGGGCAAATTACAGAATTAATATAGTTTGTTATGCCACGGTGGGGTTTTACTGGCAGTTTTCAGTTTTGTATCTCACTTTTTTGGTGATACAAAACGGAAAACTATTTTTTGTTCTGATGCATTATGGAGACAGAGTTGCTTTAGTGGAATGTCAGAGGTATGCGTGATGCCACCATCACTCATCGGCATACATAAAATCCATATGACGACCGATACTGTGCGATGGCTCCATAAATTATGGATGAGCTGGGAATATCACTGTAAATTCTGCATATTCAAGGGGAGTGAGCTTACTTGTTCACAAAAATGGACCCTTCTCTCCACTGAGGACTAAGATCGACAAGGAGGGATGTTATGTAGCTGTATAGTGCTTAATATATAATATGGTGTGTATTATTATAGTTTTGTATATACCACCACTTATTTCTATGCAAAATAACCGTGGAGCCCCAGTTATGGGTCTTCAACACAGTGAAAGCCAGATATCCCTCAAAGGAAGGAAAACCGAGCAAAGGGGTGTCCCCATTACAGAGATCACCAAATCCACCATATTAAGTGGCCCCTATGTCAAGATCCCACTCTTTTACAAGCTTTAAGGATGTGACGGGGAAGACCCAAGCCAGTTATCCATCCAGTTATGCTCGGTTTTCCTTTCTTTGAGGGATATCTGGCTTTCACTGTGTTGAAGACCCATAACTGGGGCTCCACGGTTATTTTGCATATCACTGTTTCCCAGGGAGCTTTGCACATTGGATTGCTGTGTCGAGACTCTTAAATGAGGCTCCACAGTGTTTTCTGTAGCTAGTCTCCCTAAGATCAGCTATTGTTTTGTTTGAGTACCACTTATTTCTAGTAATCTTACTGAATTATGTTTCGGAATTTGCTGCAGACTGCACGTAGTTGGCCTTAATTAATCATGGGGGACTTTAATAATTACTTGGATATAGCATTGGATAAATTCCCTATTAAATCTCCACTTCCAACGAACATTACCACTTTTTCTGGCCGACTCATTGGGGAATTGGGTCTTAAATTTGTGCCCTATGTGTCCACGCTTTTCCCTAGGACACTTGAGAACTGTGTTGTTGGGGTCCTAGGATGTGGCGATTGAACACGATTTGGTTACGTTTAATCTAAATGCTGTCAGGAGTCACGTCACGTGACTTATCAATTTAATGAAGGAACAGCCTCTATCGGAACGTTGAAGGATTCTATGAAAGCATTCCCGAGAGTAAAAATATCAGCACTATTAAATCTTGCAGTCGGGAAATGGGAGGAGAGTGGAATACAAAGGAAGCGGTGCATGTTGCTGCTCCCTCAGGGGATATGCTGGAGGCTTGGAGAGAGGCTCAAGAAGCCCTCAATTCATACACTCTGGAGAAGTCGGCTAGCAAAAGATTCTTCTTAAAATAACAGTATTTTGAGGATAGGAAGAAAGCAGGCCATTTATTAGCTACTATAGGCCCAACAGTGTTCTGCATTTGTGCATTAATTGCTAAATCCAGAGGGGGTGCTGATGGATACTACCCTGGATATTTTATATTTTAGGCAGTTTTATGAAACATTATACCGAACTAAAGTCTCGTACATGGAGCATTACTTTTATGAATATTTAGCCTCAATTTGCCAGCCAACGCTGTCTATGGAAGAGACCGATCGCCTGGAGGCTCCTCTTACTCTAGTACAGGGATGGGCAAACTGCGGCTCTCCAGCTGTTTTGAAACTACAAATCCCATCATGCCCTGCTGTAGGCTGTTAGCTGTAGGCAGACTGGGATTTGTAGTTTTGCAACAGCTGAAGAGCCGCAGTTTGCCCATCTCTGCTCTAGTAGAACTAAAGAAGATTGTGAGCACAATGACTAATGAAAAAGCTCTCAGTCCTGACAGGCTATCTGTGGAACTATATAAGGAACTGGGGGATGACCTATTACCCAAGTTTTTAGAGGTTTATATTAATGCTTATGAGTCAGAGAGGTTACAACCTTTCCTATATGAAGCTGCTATAGTTGTTCTCCCTAAGCCGGATAAAGATCACACCCTCCCTGAGTGTTGCCTCTCTCCTCACATCAGATAATATACTAATGAAAGTACAGGTGAAACTCCAAAAATTTGAATATCGTGCAAAAGTCCATTTATTTCAGTAATGCAAATTAAAAGAAATTGCATTAATGCAGCTTAAAATTAGAATTTTGTGAAAAGGTTCAATATTCTAGGCTCAAAGTTTCACACTCTAGTCAGCTAATTAATCCATACCCCCTAAGCCAGGTGTCGGCAACCCGCGGCTCCGGCATGGGCATGAGCAGTGTGTGTGTGCGCCGGCATTGTGGAAGCGAAGCGCTCATCTCCATAGTGATCTGTTTGTATCTCTGTCCTCAGGACAGCGATACAAACAGAAGGCTGTGCGGAGGAGCAGGGCAGGGAGGTGTGTCCCTTTCCTGTTCCTCTGATAGGCTGCCGGCACTACTAGGCCGACAGCCTATCAGAGGCCGGCGTAGGCGGCGCGATGACGTCATCGCGCCGCCTGAGCCGTACAGCGCTGGAGTCCGGACACAGGCCGGAAGAGGCCTGCATCGCATCGCTCCCAAGAGGTAAGTATAAGTGTTAATAATTTATTTTTTTAACTGGCAGTCTGGCACATAATGGGGGGGCCCTGGTATTATACTGGCACATGATTTGGGGGGGGGGGAGGGGGTCTGGTATTACTACTGGCACAATGATTGGGGGGGGGGTCTGGTATTACTACTGGCACATGATTGGAGGGGGGGTCTGGTATTACTACTGGCACATGATTGGAGGGGGCGTCTGGTATTACTGGCACATGATTGGAGGGGGGTCTGGTATTACTGGCACATGGAGCAGAAGTGGAGAAAAGGAAAAAAAGAGGGAGGTTATCCAAAAGCTACAAGGGACTGTGCTTTGTCCCTGAAGAGAAAGATAGAGAAGGGGCGCCACCAGGACCGTACGATGGAGGGATTGGAAAAAAGGAAACAGTAGGATGGAGAGGCAGCTCTGGTATAGGATAAAACCAAACACCACAGGGAAGTCGAGATAAATCAGTGAAGGGTAGGAAACAGGGGGTAGTGACTACCCCGTATTCCCTACCCTTCACTGATTTATCTTGACATTACTGGCACATGATTGGAGGGGGGTCTGGTAATACTGGAACATGATTGGAGGGGGGTCTGGTATTACTGGCACACGATTGGAGGGGGGTCTGGTATTACTGGCACACGATTGGGGGGGTCTGGTATTACTGGCACATGATTGGGGGGGTCTGGTATTACTGGCACATGATTGGGGGGGTCTGGTAAAGGTAAATTAAATATTTTAATTAGCTATTAATTTGCAAAAATATATTTTACATTGTTAAGTGAAAGTCTTTTTTTCTTCAGATTGACAGCTGAATGCACGATCCTGTATATAGCATTAAGGTAAGAAACAATATATGCAGTGTTCTATTTGTTTTAAATGTCGCAATGGTTTTGCGGCTCCGAGTTTTTTTTTTCCTTCGGAAACGGGTCCAAGTGGCTCTTTATGTCTTAAAGGTTGCAGACCCCTGCCCTAAGCAAAGGGTACCTCAAAATTGAGACTTTGGGGTTTCATAAACTGTAAGCCATAATCATCCAAATTATAACAAATAAAGTCTTGAGATATCTCGCTTTGCATGTAAAGAGTCTATCTCACATGTTAGTTTCACCTTTTAAGTTGCATTACTGAAATAAATGAACTTTGCACAATATTCTAATTTTTCTAGTTTCACCTGTATTAGCACTGAAGTTGGTTAGTCACACTGGAGGGAACTAGGAGCTGTTTGCTGTGAGTAGGACCTTAGGCTGCTGTAATTTGTCCACTGGCTCCTGGTACTACACATACAGGTAGGTTTAGCGTTAGGTCCCGTGCCATTTGAGAAACCTTGGCGTGGTGCGCGGGCTCAGGTATGTCCTTAATATAAGGATATACTGGCTAAAGTCTAATTTTTAACATCAGTGTGAGGGTTTAGTCAGATGTTACTGTTTGCATCCACCACAGTAGTACACCTATTCTTGTAACTATTTATTCTATATATCATTCCACATCCACACATTTTACCATCTGGTGGTGTAGGATGTCTCTGTGGTCTGCTGCGGGCATCCTCCACTGTATGCATCTTTTGCTGGCGATTACCCTTAGCAACAGACCACAAGCGCAGTATCTGCTCCCCTGAGCATAAATGCACAACTGCATTTGGGGTTGAGCATTTCCTGCCCTTTGAGACCACCTATTTTTGTCATTTAAATCTGAAGTTGGCCACCTCTTAATCAATCAGGTTGTACGCCAGCAAAATCCAATGCGATTTATCTTCGTAGACTGTTTCCTAATCTTCAGGCGGCTCTGGGTGACTCTTCTTACAAAGTGATTCTTTAGTTGGATAGCATGGAGTAGGGATAACTGTGGGCTGTCTTGGAGAAAATAAGTGGTTATATGTTGCTCCTAAGGCCAGAATTGGAGTTAATATTGAGATGTCGGACAGCTTTCAATTAGGGCGAGGGATGCCCGTTATCCCCATTATTTGCAGTGGCTATAGAACCTTTTGCGGCTATTCTACGAAACGCACCAGAGATTACAGGATTTAACTTGTGTAAACATTGCGCCTGCTCACGCTTGAAGCGGGCATCATAATTGGCGGGTCTCTGCAGTTTCAAATATCAGAGACCTATGATTGGCAATAATTCATATCACAGTCATTACAGCCTTCAGATGCCGTGATCAAATGTGCATCAATTAGCATACAGGGCGCCTTAACAGAACGAGGGGCACAGTGGCGCTACGGACGAGCATATCATGAAAAAAATTTGCGATATGACATCTAGGGAACATGGGCTACAGTGTGAGGTATCGCTGTTACAAAGTAAAAACTGGTGAAAGGTCCTCTTTGACATGCTGCCGTATGCAATATGGTAATATTGAATAAAATAAAAATAAAAAAATAAAAAATTTGTGAATGAGGTAGCCTCCTAGACTGGCTACAAAAACATAAAACAAAGTAAAAAAAAAAAGTGTCAAAAAAATATATATATTTGAAAAAAAAATTAAAACTTTTTTTAAAATCACCCCCCTTTTCTTAGAATAAATTAAAACATCATGAGCATCACCGCTTTAATTTATTTTTAGACATATAAAACCTAGACATATGTGGCACAGGTCAGTTTTGCCAAAAAGGGGGCGCCGTAGGGACAAAACCCCATTTGGAATTTTTTTTATCGCTTCCCACTACACTGTATGCCATACCAAATGATAGCATTAGAAAGTACAACTTGTCCTGCAAAAAACAAGCCCTAATATGGATATGTGAACGGAAAAATAAAAAAGTTTTGGCTCCAGGAAGATAGGGAAGAAAAATTAAAAGGGTATCCGAAGGGTAAATTGAGAAGAGAGTGGCTTTATACGCCAATGATTTGCTTTTGTTTGTTTCTGGATAATATTAAGGAGTCTTTGTCGAGCATTATGAGACTTGACAAATTTGGGACATTCCCTGATTATTTCTCAATTGGTCTAAACCGGCATGGTTATCCTCATCTGTCCAGGCTGCACCATGTAGACCAGGCATCCTCAAACTGCGGCCCTCCAGCTGTTGCAAAACTACAACTCCCAGCATACCTGAACAGCCTACAGGTATCAGCCTACAGCAGGGCATTGTGGGAGTTGTAGTTTTACAACAGCTAGAGGGCCGCAGTTTGAGTATGCCTGATTTGGACTCTCAGGAATACCAATCCAATACTTACTAAATAGTTTGGAGTGTGGATTACTAGGGATGTTTTGGATTATATAGGGCTCAATTTACGACTATTACTGGACAAAACGAAACATGAAACAGAGGAGTTAAATTGCTGCTGTCGGTTATAGGTTGAGCAAACTTAATCAAAATCATTTTAAAGCCTCAATTGCTGTCCGTCTTGCACAATGCTCCCATATGGATTTCCCAAGATTTATTTAAATGGATAGACCACTAATTTAGAGATTTAGTATGAAAGAGAGGGTCACCAAGAATTAAATTTGCTAAATTACAGCTGGCCAAGGATAGCGGAGCAGTGGTGCTACTACATCCTTGGACGTATTTTCTAGCTTTGCAGCTTAAACATTTACAGGGATGCAAAGTAGAGCTCATACCCCACTAGGTGTGCTGCATTTAAACTGTATTCCCCATATTTAACCATATTCCACCTTATGCATAAGGTTTGGTAGTATATACTAGATACGAAACAGGGATTTATATACTAGATACACTCCGCTGTGGCATAACGCTTTCCTATGGGAACTGTATAAACAGGAGGGTTTTGACAGATGGGTGCAAAAGGAGATTCGGTATGTTCTCCAGGTATTTGATAAAGATGTTTTTTAAACTTTCCAACAATTACAGGCTGAGCTTGTACCACATAGGACAGTTTTTTATGCTTACTTGCAATGGCAACAATGGGCGTGAAGTTTCTACAGCACTATTTGATTTTGTACAGCTTTGCTTTTTAGCTTTTACAAGCACTTTCTGTACTTTTTTTGCATTATAGAAAATAGCAAAAAAGTCATATTTCGAGCATGCAGCATAAAAAAATAAAAATTATAATAAAAAAAAAACCTCAAAAAGACCTCAAGCACATGAACGTATTTTCTTTCCGTGTCCGGAACCATTCATTTCAATGGATCCGCAAAAAAAAAAAAAGAAAGAAAAAAAAAGGTACTCCGTTTGCATTCCGTTTCCGTATGTCCGTATTTCCGTTCCGCAGATAAATAGAACATGTCCTATTATTGTCCGCATTATGGACAAGGATAGTACTGTTCTATTCCGCAAAATACGGAATGCACACAGACGCCATCCGTATTTTTTGCGGATCAGTTTTTTTGCGGACCGCAAAATACATACGGTCGTGTGCATGAGGCCCAAAAGTGAGGAGACCACCACACAAAAAAAAAAAACACACACTGGGGAAGGTTTATCAAAACTGGCCTAAAGAAATACATGCTTACTTGCCCATAGCAACCAGATTCAGTTTTCCTTTGCACCAATTTTGATAAATCTCCTCAATTATTTGAAGTTTATTTCACTACTGATTTTAAGCTTACATCTGGCCACACCCATTATTTGCAAAAAAGAAATTGCTTTTTAAAGCTTTGTGTTAAACCCTAAAAATACCAAAGTATAGAAGCTATATTTAAATAAAGGTACAAACCACTTCTGCAGCTCCTCCTTTCACAACTGATTTTATATAGATACCAAGCTTCTCTTGTCCTGCACCCTGCAGAAAAAAAAAGATGTGTTAGAATACCAAATTAACAAAAAATTTCCAAAAATTAGCAAATTTAAAAATGTCAATTTCTCTACTTTTATAATAGCATAGTAATAACTCCAAAAATAGTTACTACTTTTCACTCCCCATATGTGTACTTCATGTTTGGATAATTTTGCAAGGGTCATTAAATTTTGTGGGGACGTTAGAAAGGTTAGAAGTTTAGAAGCAAATCTCGAAATTTTTCAAAAAAATTCCAAAAACCACTTTTTAAGGAACAGTTCAGGTCTGAAGCCACTTTGTGAGGCTTAAATAATAGAAACCACCCAAAAATTACCCTATTTTAGAAACTGATTTAAATGTTTTCAAAACTGATTTAACAAACTTTGCTAACCCTTTAGGTGTTCCACAAGAATTAATGGAAAACGGAGATGAAATTTCAGAATTTCACTTTTTTGGCAGATTTTACATTTTAATACATTTTCTTCCACTAACAAAGCAAGGGTTAACAGCCAAACAAAACATAATATTTAATGCCCAGATTCTGTAGTTTACAGAAACACCCCATATGTGGTCGTAAACTGCCATACGGGCACACGGCATTGCACAGAAGGAAAGGAACGCCATATGGTTTTTGGAAGGCAGATTTCACTTGGATAATTTTAAGCTGCCATGTCACAATTGAAGACCCCCCTGATGCACCCCTAAAGTAGAAACTCCAAAAAAATAAAACCAATTTTGGAAACTACGGGATAAAGTTGCAGTTTTGCTGGTACTATTTTAGGGTACATATGATTTTTGGTTTCTCTATATTACTTTTTGCGAGGCAAGAAAAAATAGCTGCTTTGGCACAGTTTTTATTTTTTGTTATTTACAATGTTCATCTGACAGGTTAGATCATGTGGTATATTTATAGAGCAGGCTGTTACGGACGCGACAATACCAAAAATAACTTTTTGGTTGTTTTGCCTTTACATAAAAAAATGATTTTTTTTGTGTCTTCATATACTGAAAGCCATATTTATTTATTTATTTATTTTGGGCGACTGTCTTATGTAGGGGCTCAATTTTTTTCGGTAGGAGATAACGGTTTGATTGGTACTATTTTAGGGTGCATATGACTTTTTGATCGCTTGGTATTACACTTTTTGTGATTTAAGTTGACAATAATGAGGGGGGGGGGGGATCATGTGATATTTTTTATAGAGCAGGTTGTTACGCATGCGGTGATACCCAATATGTCTTTTTATTCCTTTTTTTTTACAATTTTATATGAAACCAAGATTTTTTTTTTTTTTATCGTAAAAAACACTTTTTCACTTTTATTATTTTTATCCCACTATGGGACTTCAACATTACAGGGTCTGATCCCTGTTTCAATGCAGCACAATACATCTATATTGTACTGCATTGACCATCAGTGTATTACACAGTGTAATACACTGATAGTTTGCCTATGAGACCCGGGCTGGGCCTCATAGGCCTCCGTACATGCCGGGCCCCAAGGCCTTGGAATGTCTTGGGGCTGCCATGGCAACCATCGGGTGCCCGCCACCGCAGCACGGGAACTCTATGGCTGAGTGGGAGCGCAAACCTCCCATACACAGCGGTCAGCACGGACCACGGCATATGAGGGGTTAATCCACTGGCATCACCGATGCTGGTGGATGCAGAAGGGATCCGGCTGTCAGTAACAGCCAGATTCATGCTGCTGATTGCCGGACTACACATGGGGGGGAGAGAAGGACCGCAGGACGAGACGCTCGTCCCGTGGCGCAAAGTACCGGCAATTTAGGACGAGCATTCTCGTCCTGGGTCCTTAAGGTGTTAAGGACCAGTTCAGTTATGAAGTCACTTTGTGGGGCTTACCCAGTAGAAAGCCCCCCCTCGCCATAAATGACCCTATTTTAAAAACTACACTCCTCAAGTTATTCAAAACGTATTTTATAAAGTTGTTAACCCTATAGGTATAACCCTATTGGATGTGAAATTTCACTTTTTTTCTTTGAGATTTTCCATTTGAATCTATTTTTCATGTAACACAGCAAGGATTAACAACCAAACAAACCTCAATATTTATTACCCTGATCCTGCAGTTGACATTAACACCCCATGGTCATCAACCGCTGTTTAAGCAGGAGGGAAAGACCACCATTTGGTGCAGATTTCACTGGGATAATTTTAAGTTCCCATGAGGCATTTGAAGACCCACTGATGCACCCCTACAGTAGAAACTCCCAAAAAGTGACCCCATTTTGGAAACTACAGGATAAGAGCTCATGCATACAAACATATTTCTGTCCATGTCCTTTCCATTTTCTTTGCGGCCCGGATGTGGAACCAATCACTTCAATGGGGTCGCAAAAAAACATAAATGACTCTGTGTGCATTCCATGTCCGTATAGCTGCATATCCATTCCGCAAAAAAAATTATACAGGTCCTATTATTGTCCGCATTACGGACAAAGATAGGACTGTTCCATTATGGCCTGCCGTTCCGCAAAATGAACTACGGGCATGTGCATGAGTCCTAAAGAGACAGTTTTATTGATATTATCTTGGGGTACATATGATTTTTGATTGCTCAATAGTATGCTTTTTTTGAGGCACAGAAACCAAAAATGGCTGTTCTGGCACAGTTGCTATTTTTTTAATGGTATTCACCTCACAGGATTAGACAGATTAGGTTTTATTTTTGTAGAGCATCTCGAAATGAAAACTGCTACGCAACGATATTAAATGTCTTGTTTTATATAATAAAGCATTTTTTAAAAAAAATAATCATGTTTTCATGTCTCTATTTTCTGAAAACCACATATATTTTTCTGCTGATCATCTTGTCTAGGGGCTCAATTTTTGCAGAAAGAGGAGACTTTTTATTGCTATTTGGGTAAATTTTTTAATCTTTCAATTTTATACTTTTTGAGGCAAGTTGACAAAAAAAATGCCACCGTTATTTATTTATTTTTTTACGGCATTCACGTGATATTTTTGTAGAGCAGGTTGTTACACATGCAGCAATACCAAATATTTCTATTTTTGTTTTGTTTTTGTTTTACACAGTAAAAGCAGTTTTGAAAAAAAAACAACTTGTTTGTGTGTTATGTAGGGGCAAATTTTTTGTGGGTTGTGACAGTTTTGTACTATTTTGGTGTTGATATGACGTTTTGATTGCTTGGTATTATACTTTTTGTGAGGCAAGGTGACCCAAAAATGTACAGGTTTATTTATTTTTTATGGTGTTCATGGGACAGGGTGGATCATGTTAATTTTTATAGAGCTGGTCGGTACGTACGTGGCTATACCTATTATGGTTTAGTTTTACACTTCTACATCTTGACTTTGTCAAACTTTTTTTTTTACTTATTGTTATTGTGGTGGGACTTTAACTTTTGGGGTCGTATCCCCTCTGCAATGCATTATAATACATGTTTATTGTAATGCATTGACTGTCCGTGTATTACCAGTGTAATACACTGTCAGCCTGCCTGCCTGTGAGACCTAGGGGGCTGGGTCTCACAAGCTTCCAGAGGAGGCAAGCCCTGATGCCTGTGTTAGGCATTGGGCTGCTGTTCCTACCATCGGATCCCCATCACCACAGATCAGGGAAACGATAACGAGGGAGCCCGTACCCTCCGCAAACGTCGTGTATGCCATGGTTAGCGCTGACCGTGGCACACAAGGGGTTAATACCACTGATGCCGGAGTATAAAGCAGGGGCTCAGCTGTCAGGAACACCTGGAACCCTGCTGCTGATCAAGCGGTCGCAGCTCCTGCAACCGCCCAATTAGAGCACCATACATGTATGGCGCTGGGCTTTTAATGGTTAAAGGAGACAGCACAATAAAATGTATAGAAATAATGCATAAATGATCTATTAGTTAAAAACTACCCATTCTTTAGATGAGCCATTTGTATATTCTACTCCCCATGGGACTAAAAACTGATTTTGGTGTTGGGCTCTCTGCTTCATATTAGGGACAGAGGTAGGATTTATAATAAGAATATTATATTTTCAGCCTTTCTTCAGCTCCCTCAACAATACTGATCACCACCAATATTTCGATTTTTTTCAGGATGGTCACCCCAACCACGTAACCCTGTGTGTTGTTCAGAACAACTTCACCACACCAATTCAGAAACCAACTCCCACACCGGCCATATTACTTCAAAAAAATCAAAAGCTTTATTAATGCATCTTAGATAATATTAAAATCTGTCATTTAACAGTGGCATACATATACAGCAAATGAAGATACACTGGGCATGTAATCATAATACTAATTCCACTATTGGACTCAACGCACATTAATTTGGCAACTCCCTCTGTTAACGCATACCTTCAAACAGAGTCAATATAAATATAAAACTGTGCAGTATATAGGAATAGCCCAAAGGGGAATAGGTGATCAAAATAAAATACCGACCATTGTAGCTCCAACCCCAACTTAAGCTTCCTCAGGGAATTCCTTACTCCAAACTCCGAACCCATTTACCCCCTGTCAATTACCATAAATAAAAATCAGATGGGGGTAAATAACAAAACTTAGCTGGGCCCACATGTTCCATTCTCGATTGTTCGACGTGCGTTCCACAGTCGAACGCTTGATGTCACCTCCTCCTTAAATGTCCTATGCATCATTATAACCATCAAATCTCTGATGGTCGGAAAGGAAGCCCGATGCCTTCTATAGGCATCGTGCTGCATTCCATGTAAGCCTGTGAGACCCAGCCGCCTGCGTCTTACAGACAAGCTTGCTATCAGTGTATTACACTGTGTAATACACTTACAGCCAATGCATTACAATACAGATGTATTGTAATGCATTGTACAGGGGGATAAGACCCCCAAAAGTTGAAATAAATATAAAATAAATAAAATTGTTTTATATAATAAAAAATGTAAAGTTTCAAGTTAAAAAAAATACATCCTGTACCCAAAATTAAGTTAAAAAAAGAAAAAAAAAAGAAAAAAAAATTAGGCATCTGTAACAACCTGCTCTAAAAAAATATCACATAATATACCCTTTAAGGTGAACGCTGTAAAAAAATAATAAAAACTAAAAAAAAAAAAAAACAGCCATTTTCTGGTCACCATGCCAAACAAAAAGTGTAATACCGATTAATTAAAAATTTGTATGTACCCCAAAATGGTAAACAGTCGTCTCTTCCAGCAAAAAAAAATTATACCCTACCGAAAACAATTGCTCAAAAAAAAAAAAAAAAAAGATGGCTCAGAAAATTGCAACACAAAAAATATATTTTTCTTGTCAAAAATGCTTTTACTGTGTAAAACTTAATAAAAATAGACATATTGGGTATAGCCGCATCCACAACAAAAATATCTATAAAAATATCACATGATATATATATATATATATATATATTATATATATATATCATGTGAACGCTGTATCAAATATAAAATAAACAAAACTGTCAAAACAGGCATTCTTGCTTCACAAAAAAAATATAATACCAAGTGATCAAAAAGTCGTATGTACTCCAAAATGGTACCAAACCATATTTCCCCAAAAAATAATAATTAGACCCTACCTAAGACAATCGACAGAAAATTAAAAAAAATATGGCTCTCAGAACATAGCAACACAAAAATGCTTTCACTGTGTAAAACTTAATAAAAAATAGACGCATTGGGTATTGCCGAGTCTGTAACAATCTGGTCTATAAAAATATCACATGATATACTCTGTCAGGTGAATACTGTAAAAAGAAAAAAGAAAAAAATGGTGTCACCTCGCCTTACAAAATGCATTATATCGAGTGATCAAAAAGTCATGTACACCCCCAAAATTGTAAAAATGATAACGTCAACTCATCCCGAAAAAAAATTAACCTCCACATAAGACAAACACTAATAAAATAAAACCATTGTCCCCCGTAAACCAATCCATCAAAATCAGCGCTCCTTCCTTTCAGAGATCTGCCATGTGCCCCCACAGCAGTTAAAGGGGTTATCCGAGTTATGGGAAAAAAAATAAAACCTAACAAAATTAATCAGGATATACATATACATTAGTCAAGCTTGATTTTTGGGGGAAAAAAAAGATCTTTACACCTTTTCTAGGTTCTGTTATTGCTGTGTTTACATGCAGCAGTAACAACAATGACTCATCTCTCCCTCATGAATATTTGTGGGAGGGGTTGATCTGACCTTCTCCTCACCCTGCTCTGCACATACTGACCTTGCATAAACGTCAACATCTTATATCTCACACAGGCAAAAGATTATGGGGGAGATCTGTGGATGGCACTGTTTAGGGGAGGGGGGATCTGTGGATGGCACTGTAGGGGGATCTGTGGATGGCACTGCCATACACTGCCTGCCATCCACAGACCACAGATCCCCCTACAGTGCCATCCACAGATCCCCCTCCCCGACGCTCACAGCAGCAGTACTAATCATTCACTTCATTTTTCTATGCAGAGCTATTTTATTATTATTTTGAAATCTATGAGTCTCAGACTCTTACTTTGGCTGAGCTCCGGTAACAACAGCAGGCAGTGCAGGCAGCGTTCATTCACGGACGTCACGCGCCTGCTCCGCCTAGTGGGAGGAGCAGGCGCGTGACGTCAGTGACAGTGAGTGAGCGCCGCCCCCCGAACTGCCTGCTCTGCTTTTACCGGAGTACAGAGCCAAGAATGCAAGTAAAGAGCTCACTACAGTGCCCTGTATATTCTAACCCCCAGGCAAGCGTCCCTGTCACCATGGGAACGCTTGGGGGTTAGAATATACCATCGGATTTGAGTTTTTTACTATCTCACTGAGCTCGAAAAACTCAGATCCGATGGTATATTCTAACCAGGCAAGCGTCCCCGTCACCATGGGAACGCCTGGGGGTTAGAATATTTTATACCATTGGATGGATCTTCTGACTGTTACTCTGCTTGGCCAGCTCGGGGCCACAACCAGTTCGGGGCCCCAAGCTATTGCTGGTTTTGCCTGGCCTGATGATCGCGCATATGCGATCACCTATTAGCCGAAGGGAGGAACTTTGAGGTAGCCGCGGCACAAGTGAGGATTGCGCATGCGCGATCAACTCACAGCCGCACGGACTGTAATCCAGAGAGGTGGGGGCGTGGCCAAGGCTGATGACGTTCCGTTTACATGGCTTAGTCACTCCGACAAGCAGAGAGCTCCATGTAAACGGAACGTCACAGCTGATGACGTGGGCGGTCACATGACTGTTTAGTGTAGCAGAGAAACGGCACAAGATAGGTACTGCAAGTTATTTAGGAAAACTAATGTATAGGGGAAATAAAGCCATAGAGAGAAATTAAGTTAACTCGGATAACCCCTTTAACCACTACATATGGGGTGTTGCCGTATTCAGGAGAAAATAGATAAATTATGGGGTGCTTTTTCTCATGTTACCCCTTGTGAAAACATTTTATTGAAAGAAATGAAACTTTTTCCGTAAAACGCTTATGGGGTCAAAGTGCTCAGTACAACCCCTTAATATAATCTTTGAGGGGTGAAGTTTCCAAAGTGGGGTGACTGAGGGTTTCCACTATAGGTCAAATACAAAATTGTGCCCAAAAACCATTCTAGCAAAATCTGCCTCCAAAAACCATATGGTGCTTCTTTATTGGGGAATTTCTGTAAACTGCAGAATTAGAGTAATGTATATTGAGGTTTTTTGCTGTTAACCCTTACGGTGTTACAAGAAAAAATTGATTAACAAAAAAATAAAAATCTACAAACATTTTTACATTTCACCTCCATTTTCCTTTAATTCTTGTGGAACACCTCAACTTCCTACTCCACTTGGACCTCCGCCTCTTGGTTCAAGATTATTATTATTTCCATTCTGTTGTTTTTAAGGAAGTTATGCTTAAAAAGTCTGCTTCTATGTTAAGGGATCCTTTTAGATGGATTGATAGGGATGTTAAATGAATCTCCACCCAGGAGAATATTTTTTCTGTTAGAATGCCCAGTGCTAAGCTTCTTGTCCCGCCTTGATGGTTCAGGTAAGCGACGACTGTTGTATTGTCCGTTCTTACCTGAACGTCTTTGTTTTGTACAAGATGGGCAAATGCCTTTATCGCTTCCCAGACTGCCGTGGGTTCTTTTTGATTTGGCGAGAGAGATTTTTGAGTGCCAGACCACTCTCCTTGGGAATAGAGGTGAGAACAATGCGCTCCCCATCCCCAAAGACTTGCATCTGTGGTGATAATGACTAAGTGTTCGGGGTTCCAAGGAACTCCCTTTAACAGATGGTTTGATTGTTTCCACCACTGTAGCGACTGAAACACTGGTCCGGGAATTTTAATTATTTCTTCTAGAGACTCCGGGTTCCTGTTCCAACTCTCCAAAATCCATTGTTGCAGGATCTGGGTGTGGAACTGAGCCCATCTTACGGCCGGGATGCATGATGTCAGAGCCCAGTAGTTTCATTGCTTCTCTGACCGTACATACAGGTTGGTTTTGGAAATTTGTTACCTTTCCGTTTATCCCCATTACCTTCTGGTCTGTAAGAACTGTCTCTTGGTGGATCGTATCTAGACGAACCCCGAGGAAGGTTAGGTTCTGGGATGGGCAAGGATTTGACTTTTTCCAATTTATTAGCCACCCTGTATGGTACAGGGTTTGGCAAGTCGAAAACAGGTTGTTTTTGAGATCTATTTCTGAATTGCCTACGATCAACAGGTCATCTAAGTAAGGGAATATCAGGATATTTCATCTTCTTAAGTGGGCCACCACCTCTAACATTACCTTGGTAAATACCCTTGGTGCGGAGGTAATTCCAAATGGAAGCACCTGAGACTGGAAATGACAATTTTTTCCCTAGGAAAACCGCTATGCGGAGGAACTTTTGTGATTCCTTGCAAATTGGGATATGGAAATAAGCGTCCTCTAGGTCGATTGATGCAAAAAAAATCTCCGGACTTTGAACCGGACTTGTTTTATGAATTTGTTTAATTTTTTTAAATTTATTATTAGTCGTGATTTCCCGTCTGGTTTTCTTACCAGAAAAACGGTTGAATAATAACCTTTCCTCTGTTGAGAGAGGGGAACCGGGACAATGGCCTTTTGGGTCAACAAATCCCGAATCCCCCCTTCCAAATTTTTTTGAAACACAGCCGATCTTTGGATGGGGGTTATTCTGAATACGTTTGGGGGAGGAGGAAGGCGAAAAGTAATATTGTAACCTTTTAAAATGATGTTTAACACCCAGGGATTTGTTGTGATATTTTCCCATTGTTTTGAGAATAACTTCAGTCTTCCTCCTACCTCTCTGTCATTGTTTAGTGGAATCTGTATTTCTTGGGGTAAATAGGAAACCTCTGTTAGCACTTTTTTGATTTTTCCCTTTTGACCAAGGAGTGTCCCTATAGTTTCTCTTGGCCTGGAAAGAAGTCCCTTTTTAATTCTTACGAAAGGGAAAATTCCTTTTATTTGTATCTTTGGGAAATGATTTTTTTGAGTCCGCGGCCTTTTCTAAGATGGATTCAAGATCTTGGCCGAACAGTAGGTTCCCATGAAAGAGCAAACTACAAAGCCTCGTTTTTGAACCGGTATCACCGGACCAGGATTTTAACCAGAGAGCTCTCCTAGCTGCAACTGCTAGGCCCGAGGTCTTAGCGGCCATTCTGACTGACTCTGCCGTGGAGTCTGACAGAAAATCAACTGCTTTCACTAGTAGGGGAAAGGAGTCTTTTAAAGTATCATAAGAGGCTCCTTCTTTCAGGAGAACCTCTAACTGTAACAGCCACTGTTTTAAAGACCTTGATACAGATGTGGCCGCCAGATTAGGCTTGAATAATGCTGTGCTGGCCTCACAGATTTTTTTTAAGGACCTGATCAGTTTTTTTGTCCATGGGATCCCTTAAGGTCCCCAGTTCTTCAAATGGGAGAGCATTAGCCCCTTTCACTAGTTTGGATAAAGATACATCCACTTTGGGGCAAGTTGTTAATAGGGCCTCGTCTTCTTTACAGAATGGGAGGCGACGTTTCATTGTTTTTGGGACAAAGTTTTTTATCTGGGGATTTCCATTCTCTTTTAATTAGTTCCATCATGTTTTTATGGACCGGAAATACCCTCTTTTTCCTTGGTTCTAGACTGCTATACATTTGGTCCTGGACAGACCTCTGCACTTTCTCATGTGAGAGCCCCATAGTAGCCCTAATGGCTTTTACTAACTCCTTCGTGTCCTCAGAGGAAAAAAGGAAGTTTTTATACTCCGAATCAGACCCGGAAGAGATTTCGGAATCTTCATCCTCCGAATCAGACTCAGGCTCTGAGTCAGAGGATGGCAGGGAGATGCTCTAAACACAGATCCTAAAACGAGCTAGATGTCCCAGGAGTAACGACCGGATTTTCTGCCATAGCAGATCTCATTTCTTCCCGTATAACATCCCGTTCACCATATTAGAGGTACATTTTTTGCAAAGTTTTTTGTTATAAGCGTCGGGCAATTTAGCTGAACACAACACATTTTTTTGTTTTTGGACTAGCTTTTTTCTGAACTATATCCTTATCACTCTGCATTCATACAGGGAGAGTCATTGAGGGGGGGGAAAGAGAAAGATGAGAGGCACATACTGGGGTTAGCAAGGTAATACAACCAGCACTCACCCAACCCCCAGGACCTTACTTACAATAGAGGGTCCCTGGGAGGTTTCCATCTGGCCAGGTTGTTCAGACATGTTGCAGCAACCTTCTCAACACAAACCCCCCTTAAATACTCTCACCTGCAGACCTCAGATCAGTGGGCGACTTCCGCCATGATCAGCATGCCGATTTGCTGCTCCGCCCCCCACCGCGTGCGTTCCACAGGGCGGAAGTTCCGGTTGCAATGCACGTGAATTGCATAGGACTTCCGGTGGCGTTCTTTGCGAGAGCCAAAACTATCGGATCACAATGCGGAGCTGCTGGACAGACCGGAGGGACTCCCTGAGTGTCCGGTCGCACATGGACCTCCACGCCCGACACGCCATGTGGGAGGTAAGGAGCAGGGGTCCTGACAGTCTTTACAGCCCCACAATACCCAACTAGGGCACAGGTGCTGTCTGCTTCCCTCATGTGCTAGGCATTTCCTTTCTTCTTACCGCCTCTGCCTGCCTGAACAGAAACGGGCTCATAGCATGTGCCATGAGGATGATCCATCTCCTACCTGGAGGGACAGGAAGACACTGAGGATATGCTGGAGGAGGGTCTAATTTATACTTCCTGTCCCTACCTGGTTGGAGGCGGGTCATCTCTCATGGTATGGTATGCCGTCAGAGGATGAAAGGGAAAACATCCATTCTAAGGGCTCTTTCACACTTGCGTTCTTGTCTTCCGGCATAGAGTTCCGTCGTCGGGGCTCTATGCCGGAAGAATCCTGATCAGGATTATCCTAATGCATTCTGAATGGAGAGAAATCCATTCAGGATGCATCAGGATGTCTTCAGTTCCGGAACGGAACGTTTTTTGGCCGGAGAAAATACCACAGCATGCTGCGCTTTTTGCTCCGGCCAAAAATCCGGAACACTTGCCGCAAGGCCGGATCCGGAATTAATGCCCATTGAAAGGCATTGATCCGGATCCGGCCTTAAGCTAAACGTCGTTTCGGCGTATTGCCGGAGCCGACATTTAGCTTTTTCAGAGTGGTTACCATGGCTGCCGGGACGCTAAAGTCCTGGCAGCCATGGTAAAGTGTAGCGGGGAGCAGCATACTTACCGTCCGTGCGGCTCCCGGGGCGCTCCAGAGTGACGTCAGGGCGCCCCAAGCGCATGGATCATGTGATCACATGGACACGTCATCCATACGCATGGGGCGCTCTGTCGTCATTCTGGAGCGCCCCGGGAGCCGCGCGGACTGTAAGTATACTGCTCCCCCGCTCCCCACTACTACTATGGCAACCAGGACTTTAATAGCGTACTGGCTGCCATAGTAACACTGAACGCATTTGGAAGACGGTTCCGTCTTCAAATGCTTTCAGTACACTTGCGTTTTTCCGGATCCGGAGTGTAATTCCGGCAAGTGGAGTACACGCCGGATCCGGACAACGCAAGTGTGAAAGAGGCCTTACCCAAACTATAAAACTGTATTATTTAACCTGCACAGTGATTAAGCTCACAAAAATAATATAAAAAAATCCCTCACACAGCTCTAACGCTAGAGAAATAAAAGTTAATTGAGACACAAAAACTATTTTTATATATATTTTTTTTAAAGTGTTTGACTCTTGAAATAGTATATTAACATTTCATAGAATAACGCATTTTTTTCCTAATGCGCTTGACTTCAGGCGAGAAAGCCGCTGCCCCCTTGACTTCAAGACTATCGTTTAGCATGGCCCGTTGAATAAAAGTATTTTTACAGACTTCTGCCGCATTGCACAGAAAAGACACAGACACCTTTATACTCATACTACAGACTGCAATATGGTACTGCTGGCGGTTTAATATGCATTTTCTAGGTGAAAGGTTCCCTTTAAGAAACAATTTTTCTATAAAATTTTCAAAATCGACTTTTTCAAGGAGCAGTTCAGTTCTGAAGTCACTTTGAGATCCTTAGAAACCACCCATAAATGACCCCATTTTAGAAAGTACACCCCTCAAATTACTCAAAACTGGTTTCACAAACTATGTTAACCCTTTAGGCGTTGCACAAGAAATAAAGGGAAATGGAGGTAAAATTGACAATTTACAGTTTTGTGCAGATTTTTTATTGAATTTTTTTTTCCTATAACACAGCAAGGGTTAACAGCAAAACGAACATCAATATCTATTACTCTGATTCTGCAGTTTACACAAACACCCCATTTATGTTTGTCAACTGCTGTATGGGCACACGGCAGGGCGCAGAAGGAAAGGAGCAACATATGGTTTTAGGAGAGCAGCTGGAATGTCTTTTGGGAGTCGTGTCATATTTAAACCTCTACAGAAGAATTCCACTAAACGTGACTATTGTGGAAACTATACCCCTCAAATAATTTATTGAGAGGTTTACTGACCACTGTGACGTCACAGGCATTTCATAAAATTTAGAAACACATGGCTGTGAAATGAAAAATTTTATTTTTTGCAAGAAAAAGTCGCTTAAGCCCAAATTTTTCACTTTAACAAGGGATAACAGGAGAAAATGCACCCCATATTGTGTTACCCATTTTCTCCTCAATATGGCAACACCCCATACGTGGTCGTAAACTACTGTATGAGCAGACGGCAGAATTCTAAAGGAAAGGAGCGGTATGAGCATTTTCTAATGTGGAAATTGCTGAAATAGATTTTAAGGGCCATAGCTTTTTTTTTATATTTTTTTGTTGATTGAGCTGTGTGGGGGCTCATATTTTGCGGGATAGGTTGTAGTTTTTAATGGTATGATTTTTGGGTACATATGACTTTTTGATCACTTTTTTTATTTTTTTTATAAGGTTCTCCATGTGGTATATTTGGTAAGATAATTTTATTATGTGGGTTGATACGGTTATGGCGATACCAAATTTATATTGTTTTATTTATGTTCTACCACTTTTATATCATAAAATCACTTGTTTTGCATCACCAAATCGAAGACCTATAACTTTTTAATTTTTCCATCAATGTAACGGTGTGGGGGCTCATTTTTTGCGGCATGGGCTGTAGTATTTAATGGAACCATTTTGGTATGCATATAACTTTTTGATCACTTTTTATTCATTTTTTGGGGAGGTGGGGCAAAAAAAACAAAAAACAAACTGCAATTCTGCAATAGATTTTTTATTTTTATAGCATTTACGATGTCGGATTAGTATCAATCATTTTATAGATCAGGTCATTACGGACGCAGCGATACCAATCATGAGTATTTTTTTTATTTTTTAAAAATCTTTTATAAATGAGTGGATATGTGAAAAGGATATTTATTTTCTTCGCCGCCCTCACATTCTGCAGGACATCAACGGGGGGCGGGGGGGGCAGATGGCACAGACCGGCACAGTTAGGGACACTGGCGGCACAGTTGGAGACACGGTCGGCAAAATTAAAAGTACTGTGCACAGATTGCGAACAGGGTAAATACCGGGGAGGCAAGACACACATCAGGGGGCACAGATCAGCTAATGCCTGATTTGAGGCTCTGCTCTGCAAAGTGCAGATCAGGGCCTGAAACCAACAGACTAACCAATCGGAGCGATCGTAGGCAAGGGACCACTCTAAATAGGATTACTGGGCTCTGCACTGTCCCTGACAGCAGCAGTGCAAGGGCAGAAGCTTTAATCCAAGCGCTTTGCAGCACTTCGATTAATCCCTTCACGCCCAGTGCCACATGAATTACAGCGCGCTGATCGGGCAGGTGCAGGAGCTGTGCACGCCCGATCAGCGGCAGGGGTCCGGCAGTCACTGATAGCAGGACCCCTGCTGTATGTGCCGGCATCGGTGAAATCACAGATGCCAGCGCATTAACCCCTGCACAGATCGCGGGATGTGCGATGTCCATGGAGGAAGGGAGCAGCCATCGGGTCCCCGCGCTGCTGTGACAGGGACCCGATGGCATGGCAGGCAGCCCGATGCCTTCCTTAGGCATCTGGGCTGCCTTCCGTGACAGCCTGAGAGATCCAGCCCCCTGGATCTCATAGGCAGGAAGGCTGTAAGGGTATTACAGTGTGTAATACACTTACAGCCAATGCATGACAATACAGAAGTATCTGCAATACTAATGTTTTAAGGTGGATTTAGATGAGTAGATAATCATTACGATTCCAACGCAAGCGGTTGATGAATGAATATTGTTTCACGTAAATGTTTCTAACAATGGAGCTATCCGACCAAAAAAAGCTCGCTCAATGTCTTGAAATAGTAATGCGAACAAGTACAATCATTGGTTGTCATTAATGAAATGCACGATAATCGTTTAATTGAATTACTAGTTGTCTGCTACAACGTTTGATCGTTTAGTCGCTGATGCCTGTGATTGCTTAAGCGATTATCTGCATCTAAATCCACCATTACTGTAGATAATGGTCCAAAATCAGGGTGACAGATTCCCTTTAACCAATCATAAATGGACTCGCTCACCTTTGCTGCTACAATGCTTAATCCCATGCCGTTTTGTTTCTTTAAAGTCACAGTGATCATTTCAGGGTCTTTTCTTAACAGCTAAAGAGGAATAAGACAACAAAAATCGGATTACGAAAGAATAAAAAAAATACTAAATATTCAATAACGTTTTTAGGAATGCTATTCGTCTTCTAGTAATTTGATACAGGTTTACAATAAAACTCTAGTACATCACTGATCGACATTGCTGCAGCCCAGTGTTAAACTGGGGTACTTTGGGCCCTCCAGAGGAGTCTACAATGAGGGTCCACCTTTCAGCTCTCTGACAAATTTGGTACAAAATAGTATTGTTAATATAATATAAATAACGGTATATACTGTACATGTGAGTTAAAGGGGTTATCCGAGGTATGGGGAAAAAAATTAAAATATGTAAAAGGGGCACACCTGCATCTGATTCACACCCAACGCTAATCGATGTTTAGTTTTAAAAATTTATTAAATACAATTTAATATAATATGCAAAATATGGTACCTTATCGCTCTAAAATCATAAAATACATGCTTAAAATATAGCCATGCCAAGGGTTAATGTGTACTTCAATCTGAGATTTCAGTAGTGGATATAATGTCCATTTCAATACTACCGAGTCTCAGTTTATAAAATAATAGTGAATACAGTCTCTGTGTTAATCCGCAGTTTATCAGCGATATTTTCAATATAGGAATTTGCTGAGATAGAAATATTGTCCTTTGCGATTCATTGCATATAATCTTTCACAGTTATAGCTCAGTAGTGTTTAGCTAGTGCACTGTGATAATATAATGGTTATGATAGATTACTCACTGTTTGGAAGCAGTAAAGTGTTCGGATTTTTTGCGCTTAACGTGGCGTCCCACGTATTATCAGCGCAGGAAGTCGTACCTCCGATCAACTTTAAATGTGAGCTATGAACTTGCAAACAAGGAAACAGTCCGCTTAAAGACATCAAGCTACTACAAATTTCAAGCGGGTGTAACCACACACCTACCCCGGCACTTAAGCGGACTGTTTCCTTGTTTGCAAGTTTCCGTTCCGTTTTTTTCTGAACCATCTATTGAAAATGTTATGCCCAGCCCAATTTTCTCTATGTAATTACTGTATACTGTATATGCCATACAGAAAAACGGAACGGAAAAACGGAACTGAAACGGAAACACAACGAAAAAAAAAATATGGAAAAATGGATCAGTGAAAAACGGAACGCAAAACACTGAAATGGACATACTGTAGTGTGAAAGAGGCCTAAGGCTACTTTCACACTAGCGTTCGGAGCGGGTCCGTCTGATGTTTCATCAGACGGATCCGCTCCTATAATGCAGACGTTTGCATCCGTTCAGAACGGATCCGTCTGCATTATTACTTAGAAAATTTTCTAAGTGTGAAAGTAGCCTGAACGGATCCGTCCAGACTTTACATTGAAAGTCAATGGGGGCGGATCCGTTTGAAGATTGAGCCATATAGTGTCATCTTCAAACGGATCCGTCCCCATTGACTTACATTGTAAGTCTGGACGGATCCGCTCGCCTCCGTACGGCCAGGTGGACACCCGAACGCTGCAAGCAGCGTTCAGGTGTCCGCTCACTGAGCGGAGCGGAGGCTGAACGCTGGCAGGCGGATGCATTCTGAGCGGATCCGCCTCCACTGAGAATGCATTAGGGCTGGACGGCTGCGTTCAGGGCCGCTTGTGAGCCCCATCAAACGGAGCTCACGAGCGGACACCCGAACGCAGGTGTGAAAGTAGCCTTACATGGTTCTGTTATTGCTGTGTTTACATGCTGAGGGGGGCGTATAACAACAATGCCTGAGTTCTCCCTCATGAATGAGCTACGGCTCAGATACAGCTACGGCTCAGATACAGCTACGGCTCAGATACAGCTACGGCTCAGATACAGCTACGGCTCAGATACAGCTACGGCTCAGATACAGCTACGGCTCAATCCATAAGATGGAAATATAGCTGTATCTAAGCTACCGCTGTATCTAAGCTACAGATTAGATAAAGATATATCTTGGATGCAGATATAGCTATATCTAAGCTATATGATGGACAATTATTTCCTTTTTTCCCGGGAGGGGGGGTATTAACCGTATAATGGGGACTTGTTGAGGGGGCCCGGGGTGTAATAACAATCCCCAGACGCGGGAGGGGAACGTGAAAACTTGCCCAAGTGAGGGAAGGAGCCAGACACATACCCTGCTGCTGGTGCTGCTGCTGGAGAAAATCTATCACCTCGGCTCTGGTAAGTATCGCACATGAGCGATCGCTTACCATCACCGAGGCTGTGTGAGGAGAGGGAGAGAGGGGCGGGCACCAAAGGCTATGACGTCTCGTTTACAGAGCCGGGCTACTCCCTCAAGCAGGGAGAAGCTTGTAAACGAGACTATTTATTATGACACGCAATGTATTCGGAATTGGTAACAAAAATTCCAAATAGGAAGAATTCGGGGAGGGGGGGGGGGGGCTATTCCTCCACCATTTTACAGGTTTTGTTCCCACGGCATCCTGTTTGTGGCAAAACCGACCCATGCCCTTCATTCTCTGGGTCAGTACGATTACAATGATTTACATTATATTCTGACCCCCATAACTTTCTTTTATAGTTATAGCGACTGATAAAGTCTCACACTCCAAAATGGTTATCACATTTTATAAAAAAAAATTTGGGTAAGAGAAGCAATTAAAAATGGCAAATTGGTCATTTTGATCCTTTTTTCCATTACACTATTCGCCGTATAAAAAAAATATTTTTAGACTTCGGGTTCCGGCGCCAACATGGCAGGACGTGCTGAGTGAAGCTCCGCAACAGGCCGTGCTTTGCTACCTTAACTCCCTGCACTACCGGACTTGACGGAGTTCAAGATCTGTGATTATCTCACACAGACATCTCCCGGTCTCGTATGGACCGGTTCTTAACCACCTCAGCCCCCATAGCTTAAACACCCTTAAAGACCCGGCCACTTTTTACACTTCTGACCTACACTACTTTCACCGTTTATTGCTCGGTCATGCAACTTACCACCCAAATGAATTTTACCTCCTTTTCTTCTCACTAATAGAGCTTTCATTTGGTGGTATTTCATTGCTGCTGACATTTTTACTTTTTTTGTTATTAATCGAAATTTAACGATTTTTTGCAAAAAAAAAAAGACATTTTTCACTTTCAGGTGTAAAATTTTGCAAAAAAAAACGACATCCATATATAAATTTTTCTCAAAAATTATTGTTCTACATGTCTTTGATTAAAAAAAAATGTTTGGGTAACAAAAAAAATGGTGAATTTCCGCTTTTTGAAGCAGCTCTGACTTTCTGAGCACCTGTCATGTTTCCTGAGGTTCTACAATGCCCAGACAGTACAAACACCCCACAAATGACCCCATTTCAGAAAGTAGACACCCTAAGGTATTCGCTGATGGGCATAGTGACTTCATAGAACTTTTTATTTTTTGTCACAAGTTAGTGGAAAATGATGATTTTATTTTTTTTCTTACAAAGTCTCATATTCCACTAACTTGTGACAAAAAATAAAAACTTCTATGAACTCACTATGCCCATCAGCGAATACCTTGGGGTGTCTTCTTTCCAAAATGGGGTCACTTGTGGGGTAGTTATACTGCCCTGGCATTCTAGGGGCCCAAATGTGTGGTAAGTAGTTTGAAATCAATGGCCGGAGAAATCCGAAAGGTGCTCTTTGGATTGTGGGCCCCTTTGCCCACCTAGGCTGCAAAAAAGTGTCACACATGTGGTATCTCCGTACTCAGGAGAAGTTTGGCAATGTGTTTTGGGGTGTCATTTTACATATACCCATGCTGGGTGAGAGAAATATCTTGGCAAGAGACAACTTTTCCCATTTTTTTATACAAAGTTGGCATTTGACCAAGATATTTATCTCACCCAGCATGGGTATATGTAAAATGACACCCCAAAACACATTGCCCAACTTCTCCTGAGTACGGAGATACCACATGTGTGACACTTTTTTGCAGCCTAGATGCGCAAAGGGGCCCACATTCCTTTTAGGAGGGCATTTTTAGACATTTGGATACCAGACTTCTTCTCACGCTTTGGGGCCCCTAAAATGCCAGGGCAGTATAAATACCCCACATGTGACCCCATGTGACCCCATTTTGGAAAGAAGACACCCCAAGGTATTCAATGAGGGGCATGGCGAGTTCATAGAATTTTTATTTTTTTGGCCCAAGTTAGCGGAAATTGATATTTTTTAGTTTTTTCTCACAAAGTCTCCCTTTCCGCTAACTTGGGACAAAAATTTCAATCTTTCATGGACTCAATATGCCCCTCAGTGAATACCTTGGGGTGTCTTCTTTCCAAAATGGGGTCATTTGTGGGGTGTTTGTACTGCCCTGGCATTTGAGGGTCTCCGCAATCATTACATGTATGGCCAGCATTAGGAGTTTCTGCTATTCTCCTTATATTGAGCATACGGGTAATGAGATATTTTTTTTTCCGTTCAGCCTCTGGGCTGAAAGAAAAAATGAACGGCACAGATTTCTTCATTCGCATCGATCAATGTGGATGAAAAAATCTCTGCCAAAAAAAAAAAAAGCAGGGGAAAGGCATCTGCCAGGACATAGGAGCTCCGCCCAACATCCATACCCACTTAGCTCGTATGCCCTGGCAAACCAGATTTATCCATTCACATCAATCGATGTGGATGAATAAATCATTGCCGGGATTATTATTATTTTATATATATATTTATATATATATATATATATATATATATATATATATACATACATACACATACACATACACACACAAAGTGTTTGCCAAAGCATATGAACACCGCCACGCGCCACCTCCTCAGCTCATATGCCTCGGCAAACGTATCTTTTACTGCAGAGGAGAAATCTCGTCTTGCAGCGCCGCATACACCGACTTGTGTGTAATCTGACAGCAGCGCAATGCTTCTGTCAGAATGCACATCAGTGCTGCAGCTAATCGATCGGTTGGTCCACCTGGAAGGTAAAAAAAAAAAAAAAGAAAAAACCAGGCCGCAACACAATAAATTTTATTAACTTTATAATAACTTTTAAACAGAACAAACTTTTTTTTAACTTTTTGAACTGAAGTTAACTTTTTTGCTTACTTTTTTTTTTTTTTTTTTTTTTTACCTTTTATAGGACAAACCTCTCCTTCCCCATGTGACAATGTGCAAAGCGCTGTGAGTAAAAGGGCCCTAATAGCCCTGTGAGATGCAATCCCTATGCTAAGTGTACCTGTGTGTGGTACTTCCGGAAACACTCTCCAAAGCATAGGGCAGGGTGGTCAGGACAGAAATAGCGGGTGTCACGCCTTATTCCACTCCTGCTACAGACACGACATCTTTTTCAGGGTGACGGTTGGGTTGAGGTACCAGGAACGACACTGGGGAAATGTCGCTCGTGTAGACGGCTAACTACACTGGTGGATGGTGCCACGGAACCTTGTGGATACAGGAGGTTCTCGATGATCTCTTCCTGAAATTTGAGGAAGGATCGTGTTCTCCCAGCCTTACTGTAGAGAACAAAACTATTATATGCAGCCAATTGAATTAAATATACAGACACCTTCTTATACCAGCGTCTGGTGCGTCGGGAAACTAAATATGGAGACAACATCTGGTCATTGAAGTCCACCCCTCCCATGAGCAAATTATAGTCGTGGACACAGAGGGGCTTTTCAATGACACGGGTTGCTCGCTCAATTTGTATTGTCGTGTCTGCGTGAATGGAGGAGAGCATGTAAACGTCACGCTTGTCTCTCCATTTCACCGCAAGCAGTTCTTCGTTACACAAGGCAGCCCTCTTCCCCCTTGCAAGACGGGTGGTAACGAGCCGTTGGGGGAAGCACACGCGACTAGTTCGCGCGGTGTCACAGCAGCCAATCTGTTCTAGGAACAAATGCCTGAAGAGGGCAACACTTGTGTAGAAATTGTCCACATAAAGATGGTACCCCTTGCCAAATAAGGGTGACACCAAGTCCCAGACTGTCTTCCCACTGCTCCCCAGGTAGTCAGGGCAACCGACCGGCTCCAGGGTCTGTTCTTTTCCCTCATAGATCCGAAATTTGTGGGTATAGCCTGTGGCCCTTTCACAGAGCTTATACAATTTGACCCCATACCGGGCACGCTTGCTTGGGATGTATTGTTTGAAGCCAAGGCGCCCGGTAAAATGTATTAGGGACTCGTCTACGCAGATGTTTTGCTCTGGGGTATACAAATCTGCAAATTTCTGGTTGAAGTGGTCTATGAGGGGCCGAATTTTGTGGAGCCGGTCAAAAGCTGGGTGGCCTCTGGGACGGGAGGTGGTGTTGTCGCTAAAGTGCAGGAAACGCAGGATGGCCTCAAATCGTGCCCTGGACATAGCAGCAGAGAACATGGGCATGTGATGAATCGGGTTCGTGGACCAATATGACCGCAATTCATGCTTTTTGGTTAGACCCATGTTGAGGAGAAGGCCCAGAAAAATTATAATTTCGGAAACTTGGACTGGTTTCCACTGGAAAGGCTGGGCATAAAAGCTTCCCGGGTTGGCGGATATAAATTGTGTGGCATACCGATTTGTTTCTGCCACGACTAAGTCCAAGACCTCCGCAGTCAAGAACAGCTCAAAAAATCCCAGGGTCGAACCGATCTGAGCTGTCTCAACCCGAACTCCAGACTGGGCGGTGAAAGGGGGAACTACAGGTGCGGCTGAAGTTGGTGACTGCCAATCAGGATTTGCCAGCACCTCAGGGACTCTAGGGGCTCTACGGGCCTGTCTGTGCGGTGGCTGCGACGGGGTAACTACTGCACGTGCCACCGTACCAGCTTCAACTGCCCTTCTGGTGCTCGCCACGTCACCATGTTGTACGGCAGTGCTGGTACTAGGTCCAGGGAGGGCTGCGCTGCTGGTGTATGCCTCACCACGTGATCCGACAGCGCCAGCCCCACTCTGCTGCTCTTGAAGCGGATTCTGCGCAACCTGTGGTCTAGCGACACGGGGCCGGGTACGCCTGGTTCTATCAGGGACCTCCTCGTCCGAACTTTGGGTCAGACTGCCACTGCTTTCTACAGGTTCGTATTCTGACCCGCTAGATTCGTCAGATGAGGGTTCCCATTCCTCATCCGACTGGGTCAGAATCCTGCAGGCCTCTTCAGAAGAATACCCCCTGTTTGACATTTGGACTACTAAATTTAGGGGTATTCTCTGAGACTACCCAAGAAAAAAAGCAAGCCTGTCTTACAAAGGGGAGGCTAGCGAAGTACCGGAGGCCGCTGCGGTTGATAAAAAATATCAAAACTGATTTTTTTATCGCCGCAGCGCTTGGAAAGTGATTGTGCAGTGATCAAAAAAAAAAATATTTTTTGTCACTGCGGCGCGGGTGAACGCACGTGTGGGCGACCGATCAGGCCTGATCGGGCAAAGACTGCGTTTTGGGTGGAGGGCGAGCTAAGGTGACACTAATACAATTATAGATCTGACTGTGATCAGTTTTGATCACTTACAGATACTATAAATGTACAAATGCTGATTAGCGATACGCTAATCAGCGAATAAGTGACTGTGGTGCGGGGGGCTGTGCGCTAACCGACGCTAAACTACCTAACCAAGGGGCCTAAACTATCCTAAAACCTAACAGTCAATACCAGTGAAAAAAAAAAAGTGACAGTTTACACTGATCACTTTTTTCCTTTCACTAGGTGATTGACAGGGGCGATCAAGGGGTGATCAAGGGGTTAATTCGGGTGATGGGGGGTGATCTGGGGCTAAGTGTAGTGTTGGTGGGTACTCACAGTGATCTCTGCTCCTCTGCTGGAACCAACCGACGAAAAGGACCAGCAGAGGAGCAGACAAGCCATTTAACACATCATATTTACTAATATGATGTGTTAGATGGCTTTTGATTTGTTTTTTTGAAAATCGCCAGCCTGCCAGCCACGATCATTGGCTGGCAGGCTGGTGACGAACTTGTCCTCTAACTTTTGCCGGCCCGCAATGCGCATGCGCGGGCCGGCTTTGAGCGAAATCTCGCGTCTCGCGAGATGACGCGTATATGCGTGACTGTGCGCAGCGCTGCCGCCTCCGGAACGCGATCCTGCGTTAGGCGGTCCGGAGGCGGTTAAGGACTCTATAATGACAGGGCCTGTTCCCCAGAATTGACTCTTAGCAAATATACTGCCAATATGCAGAAAAATGTTTAAAACAGAGCCCTGAAACTATAGGCTGTTAAGGTTAACATCTGTCTGGGTAAACTGTTTTGTAAGAGATGCTATTCTGGAGTATCTCAATGAAAGTAAGCATATAACGTCATTTCAGCATGGGTTTATGAGGGAATGGTTCTGTCAAACTAATCAGTTTCTATGAAAAGTTCTGGACTGGACAGGGGTGAGATCTTATATCTTAAAGGGGTTCTGCAGTTCTTTAAACTGATTATCTATCCTCTGGATAGATCAGCACCTGATCTGCAGCGGTCTGACACCCGGGAGCCCTGCTGATCAGCTGTTTAAGAGGGGAGCGGCGCTCCAGGAGCGCTGTGGACGTCTTTCTGTTTACCTCAGGCCCAGTGACGTCACGACTAGTATCACTGGCCTGAGCACAGCTAAGCTCTGTTCACTTGGATGGGGTCTAGGCCACATAAACGGTTAATATATAAAATCTTTCCTTCTAATTCCTGGTATGTCTGAACTGAACTTTAATGTCTTTTTCCCTGCTGGATTTATTGAGTATTTGTTTACATTGACTATTTCACCCTGTATCTGGTCCTCCCTTGATTAAGCCATATGTAGCACCCTCCCAATTGGTCACACCTGATTGAACACTGAGTGGTATAAATGTAAGTCCTTAGGTCTTTTCAGACCTTAGTCTTTTCAATGCACCATATTTCAAGTGCAACTCTTTAAGGGCACATACCGAATTATACCAGAATTGGACAAGAAGGTGACCACAGGTAATTACAAACCTAGTTAATGCAAACAATGTTTCACTTTTTCTACTTACTCTTCCCACTTTTACAAACCCTCCTGAAATACCTCCACATCCTTTCACCCAGCAAGGAACTATTCATCTCTTCCTCCATCTTACCTTCTCATCTGACCACTTGCACAAACCTGTTTGGCAACGTAAAACACACACAGATACCTCATGCCCTCTCTTATTCTCACCTACTAACACTTTCTCTGCTTCTCCTTATTGCTAGTGATAACTCTCCAAATCCAGGCCCCCCTCAGGAAATACCCACTATCACCTCTAGGTCCCACTACAAATCTCCTTCTACAAATTTCTGCAACCCCTTAAACCTAATAACCATTCCTCTGACCCCTGTTTCTTTGGTTCCTCTTGCAGGAGCATTATGGAATGCTCGCTCTGTCTGTAACAAACTGTCCTACATTCATGAACTTTTCATCTCCAAAAAACTTTCCTTTCTGGGTCTCACAGAAACATGGCTGACACCCTCTGACAGCTCCTCCCCTGCTGCACTCTCATATAGTGGATTTCAATTCACTCACATCCCCCCCGCCCCGGCTGCAAACATGGTGGAGGAGTTGGTCTTCTCCTATCAGACACCTGCTCCTACAGCTCAACTCCACTGCCATCCTCCATTACGCTCACCTCATTTGAAGTACACTCTGTTTGAATCTACTCTCCCTCCAACTAGCTGTCATTTACAGACCCCCCCCCCCCCCCCAGGCGCAGCCACCATCTTTTTTGACCACTTTAACACCTGGCTACTATACTTTCTTTCTACAGACATCCCCACCATTATCATGGGTGACTTCAACATCCCTATTGACACCTCTAAACTATCACTCTCTTGCTCCTTCGGTTTATCACAGTGGTCTTCAGCTCCCACCCACAGAGATGGTCACACTCTGGATCTTATCTTTACCCTCCTCTGCTCCCTATATAACCTCTCTAATTCACCTCTCCCCCTATTCGACCACAACCTACTCACCTTCTCTTCATTGGTCTCTTCTGCTGCTCCCCGGGTCCACACACTAGCACAACCCCGCAGGAACCTTAAATATCTCGACTTTTGCTTGCTGACGCTCTTCTACAACTCTCTACCATATGTTCCCTCCAAGACCCAGATGCTGCCCCCACCCGATATAACACCACCATAAGTACAGCTCTGGACACTGTTGCCCCCCTCACACACAACAAGACCCGAAAAATCTACAGACAACCCTGGCAAAACAACCTGCCCAAAAAACTCAGACAAGCTTCCAGGGCTGCTGAGCTGTGATGGGAGAAATCCCATTCTTAAGATCAATTTACTGCATAAAAGCAATCCCTCCTCATATTCAAAGCCTCACTCGCTGATGCAAAACAGGCCTACTTCTTATCTCTCATATCTTCCCTGGCCCACAGCCCTAAACAACATTTTAAAACTTAACTCCCGTCTGTCCCCCCACCCTCTCCTCTCTTCTCAGCTGAGGACTTTGCAATATACTTCAAACAAAAGATAGTTAACATCAGAGAAAGCTTCAGTACACAGTCCCCACAGACCCTCTACACAACTTCTCGGTCCTCTTCTCCCAAAACCCGCTTCTCCACCGCCATTACAGAAGAAAAACTCTCCACTCTACTCTCCAGATCACATCTCAACACCTGTGCACTTGACCCAATCCCATCCCACCTCATCCCTAACCTCTCCACAGTGCTTATCCCAGCCCTAACTCATCTCTTCAACCTATCACTAACCTCTGATGTCTTCCCCTCTGCTTTTAAACATGCTACTATTAAACCCATCCTCAAAAAGCCTTCACTTGACCCATCTTCTTTGTCCAGTTATCGCCCCATATCACTTCTTCTGTATGCCTCAAAGCTACTTGAACAACATTTCCATTCTGAACTGTCCTCTCACCTCTCCTCCTGCTCCCTCTTTGACCACCTACAACCTGGCTTCTGACCCCACCACTCGACTGAGACTTGTCTTACCAAAGTAACCAATGACCTACTAACAGCCAAAACCAAAAAACATTACTCTATCCTCCTCCTCCTTGACCGGTCCTCTGCCTTTGACACGGTTGACCACTCCCTTCCGTTGCAAACTAATTTCTTGGCATCAATGACCTGGCCCCCTCTTGGATCACATCATACCTCACAGACCGGACGTTTAGGGTCTCCCACTCTTGCACCACTTCCTCGTCTCATGCCCTCTCTGTTGGTGTCCCGCAAGGCTCTGTCCTAGGACCCCTGCTCTTTTCTATCTACACTTTTGGCCTGGGACATCTCAGAGTTCCATGCCTTTCAGTATCACTCTTATGCTGACGACACACAGATCTACCTCTCTGGTCCAGACGTCACTCCCTTACTATCCAGAATCCCACAATGTCTATCTTCTATATCATCCTTCTCCTTTCGCTTTCTAAAAACTTAACAAGGATAAAACAGAATTCATCATCTTTCCCCCCATCTTGCTCAACCGCCCCCAACAGTTTATCTATCACAACCAATAGTTGTACACTATCCCCGGTCAACCAAATCAGCTGCCTTGGAGTGACCTTGGATTCCTCCCCCTCCTTCCGACCGCACATCCAAGCCCTTTCCAACACCGGCCGCCTCCAACTCAAAAATATCTCCTGCATTCGGGCTTTCCTTAACTTTGAATCTGCGAAAATGCTTGTAGAGTCGTGGCCAAAAGTTTTGAGAATTACATAAATATTGGAAATTGGAAAAGTTGCTGCTTAAGTTTTTATAATAGCAATTTGCATATACTCCAGAATGTTATGAAGAGTGATCAGATGAATTGCATAGTCCTTATTTACCATGAAAATTAACTTAATCCCAAAAAAACCTTTCCACTGCATTTCATTGCTGTCATTAAAGGACCTGCTGAGATCATTTCAGTAATCGTCTTGTTAACTCAGGTGAGAATGTTGACGAGCATAAGGCTGGAGATCATTATGTCAGGCTGATTGGGTTAAAATGGCAGACTTGACATGTTAAAAGGAGGGTGATGCTTGAAATCATTGTTCTTCCATTGTTAACCATGGTGACCTGCAAAGAAACGCGTGCAGCCATCATTGCGTTGCATAAAAATGGCTTCACAGGCAAGGATATTGTGGCTACTAAGATTGCACCTCAATCAACAATTTATAGGATAATCAAGAACTTCAAGGAAAGAGGTTCAATTCTTGTTAAGAAGGCTTCAGGGCGTCCAAGAAAGTCCAGCAAGCACCAGGATCGTCTCCTAAAGTGGATTCAGCTGCGGGATCGGAGTGCCACCAGTGCAGAGCTTGCTCAGGAATGGCAGCAGGCAGGTGTGAGCGCATCTGCACGCACAATGAGGCGAAGACTTTTGGAAGATGGCCTGGTGTCAAGGGCAGAAAAGAACCCACTTCTCTCCAAAAAAAAACAATCGGGGACAGATTGATCTTCTGCAGAAAGTTTGGTGAATGGACTGCTGAGGACTGGGGCAAAGTCATATTCTCCGATAAAGCCTCTTTCCGATTGTTTGGGGCATCTGGAAAAAGGCTTGTCCGGAGAAGAAAAGGTGAGCGCTACCATCAGTCCTGTCATGCCAACAGTAAAGAATCCTGAGACCATTCATGTGTGGGGTTGCTTCTCATCCAAGGGAGTGGGCTCACTCACAATTTTGACCAAAAACACAGCCATGAATAAAGAATGGTACCAAAACACCCTCCAACAGCAACTTCTTCCAACAATCCAACAACAGTTTGGTGAAGAACAATGCATTTTCCAGCACGATGGAGCACTGTGCCATAAGGCAAAAGTGATAACTCGGGGACCAAAACGTTGACATTTTGGGTCCATGGCCTGGAAACTCCCCGATCTTAATCCCATTGAGAACTTGTGGTCAATCCTCAAGAGGCGGGTGGACAAACAAAAACCCACTAATTCTGACAAACTCCAAGAAGTGATTATGAAAGAATGGGTTGCTATCAGTCAGGAATTGGCCCAGAAGTGCATTGAGAGCATGCCCAGTCGAATTGCAGAGGTCCTGAAAAAGAAGGGCCAACACTGCAAATACTGACTCTTTGCATAAACGTCATGTAATTGTCGATAAAAGCCTTTGAAACGTATGAAGTGCGTGTAATTATATTTCACTACATCACAGAAACAACTGAAACAAAGATCTAAAAGCAGTTTAGCAGCAAACTTTGTGAAAATGAATATTTGTGTCATTCTCAAAAAAACTTTTGGCCACGACTGTACATTCCCTCATCATCTCCTGCCTAGACTACTGCAACATTCTCCTCTGTGGCTTTCCATCTAGCACCCTTCCAATCTATCCTCCACTCTGCTGCCCGACTAATCCACCTCTCACCCTGTTACTCCTCTGCCTCTCCCCTCTGCCAACCTCTTCACTGGCTCCCCACTGCCCAGCGAATTCAGTTCAAAATACTAACAAATACTGTACATAGAAGGCAGTCCACAACCTGTCCCCTCCCTACATCTCCGAGCTACTTTCCCGATACATCCCCACACGCAATCTCCGATCCTCGCAAGACCTCCTTCTCTCCTCTTATCACCTCTTCCCACAATCGCCTCAAAGATTTCTCCCGTGCATCTCCCACACCATGACTAACATTACCCTCACTACTGTGTCCTTCTCCCATACCATGTAGATTGTAAGCCCTCTCTCCTTCTGTACCAGTTTGTAACTCGTCTTGTTTATGATTAATGCAATTGTCTGTATTATGTATGTATACCTCTTTTCATATGTACAGCGCTATGGAATGAATGGCGCTTTAATAATAAATAATAATAATGTGTTAACATGATCTTGCTATTTTTTGCAGCACAATGCCAGCACTATAAAGAAGAAGTCTGAGAGAATGTCACACAAGCACGAGACCAACATCACAAGCACAGTCATGACTGCATGTGATACGGGCTTAAAAGGCATTCCAGCAAAACACAGAAGATCCCAACAATTAGCTGCTGTAAAATAATTCCTTTTTAAATTAAATAAAAATTGAATATGAAACTTTACCATGTCTGTGTTTTCAGTCAGGAGGTGAGTGTCACAGTCAGAACTTTCAAAGTAAATTGTCCAAGTCCCAGGTGAACGAGGATGAGGGAGAAGTCTACAGTAACCTGCAGGAAAAAATGTCAACAGAAAAGATTACACCAATAAAATTTGGCATCAGTTCTTAAAAAACAGAAAAATGAAGGTATATCAACTATTCCATTTAAAGAGAAAGAATCATCGCCTCACTTTATTAAACGGGTTCTCCGTGAATTAAGAAAATTAAAATACTCTAACCACTTTTCACCTCTAGTCCCAGGATAATTTTTGCAAATTTATGTGGTAATAACTCTGGAACACTTATCCAATTCTGAGATTGTTTTCTGGCGACATATTGTACTTCATGTTAGTGGTGAATTTGAGTCCATATGTTTCACCTTCATTTATAAAAACAAAACAAAATACTATTTTTACAGAAAATTTTGAACAATTCGTTTTTTAAATTAGAATTTCTCTGCTTTTAAAGCAGATAGTGATAACTAATAAAATAGTTGTTCGTGTTGAACGAAGCGAGCTTCGGATGCTTAATCCTAAGTCGCTTCTTTCAAAACTTCGGAATAGTACTGTACAGAGATAGTCTCCGTATAGCATTAGAATGTATGTATGAGCTCCGATGAGCCGAAGTAAACTTATTTGCGAACTCGCGCATGACTTCGTTAAAAAATAAACTACCAAAGTTACTTAAGTGGAAAACCACTTTAAAACTTGAAACCGAACTCTGCTTTGGTTCAAACTAGTTATTTTTGTGGGAAGAGTTGACCTTTTTATTGTTACCATTTTTGGGTACATATGTTTTTTTTTTACAGTTCAATATTTCAGCAAGGTGACCAAAAAATGGCAGATTTTTTTTTTTTTTTTTTACATGGAATTCACCTGAGGGGATAGATCATGTGATATTTTCAAAGAGCAGGGCGGTATGGACACAGCAATACCAAATATGTAAATTTTTTGTTTTGTCAAGTTCTACAAAGCAAAAGCATTTTTTTTTCGTGATCATGTTTTTGTGTTGCCATTTTCTAAAAGACATATTTCTTTAATATTTTTCTGCCGATAATCTTGTGCAGGTTTTTTTTTTTTTGCAATATGAGGTGATGGTTTGATTAGTACCATTTTGGGGTGCATATGACTCTTTGATCGCTTGGTATTACACTTTTTCTGAGGGAAGGTGAAGAAAAAAAAAAAAAAAAAAAAAGGAAAACAGCTGTCACATTGTACTACATTGAGCTGCCAGTGTAGTACACTGATAACTGCCTAGGAGACCCAGCCTGGGCGCTGGATCTCCTAAGCATCCGTAGACAATCCTTGATGCCTCTGCAAGGCATCTGGCTGCCTTCTAAGCCACTGGGACCCAGTCAACACAGCGTGGGGACCCATACCCTCCACAAGCCCAGTGTCAACTGACAGCGGCAGACAAAGGGTTAATACACAGACATCAGTGTTTTCACCAATGCCAGCGTATTCAGCAGGGGCTCTGTTGTCAGTGACAGCCGGTTCTGTGCCAAACCTGTATGACGCTAAGACTTAAGTCATGTCCTGCTGGTATCCTATAGGTTAATATTACTTTAATATAAAATATATTTCTAAATACCTTTCATTAGTTACAATGGCTCGTTTTGTCAGAAATCAAATTGCTGCTGTCCTATTAGTGCACACAAAATCTGTCCTAATATAACAGCAGGACAAGTTACTTCACAACACTGAGTTAAAGAGTAATGATATTTCATTATTTTTATTTTATTAATTCCTGGAGAACCCCTTTATTATGTACTTTACTTCATTAATCCCTTCAGGACATATTTTTTTTCCCTCCATTTTTTACTCCAAGCCTCCCATAGTGTTTCCTATGTGGTAAAAAAGACCTGTTACCTTCATTCTCCAGGTCAGGGCATTTACAACAATACCACATTTATAGTTTTTCTTCTGTTTTAATCCTTAGGCTACCGGAGGTTTTTTCGTTTTAGTTTTTCTTCCCCATTTTCCTTGAGCTGTAACTTTTTAATATTTCCGGTCACATAGCTGTATGAGGGCTTTTTTTTGCGGGACATGTTGTACTTTCTAATGCCACTATTAATTATGGCATAAAATGTAGTGGGAAGCAGAAAAAAAAGTTCCAAATGGGGTGGCATTAGAAAAAATATGCAATTTTACGGGTTTAGTTCCCACGATGTTTTGTTTACGGCAAAACTGACCCATGCTCTTCATTCTCTGAGTCAGTACGATTACAATGATACCCCATATGTATATGTTATTTATGTCTAAATAGAGTAAAAATAAATGAAAACTTAGATTTTATTTTTATTTTTTTTTACACATCACCATATTCTGACCCCCATAACTTTTTTATACTTATGTCTACTGAGCTGTTCAGTGGCTAATTTTTTGCGGAACAATCTGTAGTTTTTATTGATAACATTTTGGAGTGTGCGTGACTTGTTAATCACATTTTATAAAAATTTTTGGGGTAAGGCTGGTTTCACACGGGCGTTGCGGGAACACCCGCGATTTTTCTGCGCGAGTGCAAAACATTGTAATGCGTTTTGCACGCGCGTGAGAAAAATCGCGCATGTTTGGTACCCAAACGCAAAATTCTTCACAGAAGGTCGGGCTTGGGATAGGTGTTCTGTAGATTGTATTATTTTCCCTTATAACATGGTTATAAGGGAAAATAAAAGCATTCTGAATACAGAATGCAAAGTAAAACCGTGCTGGAGGGGTTAAAAAAATAAAAATTAACTCACCTTATTCCACTTGCTCGCGTAGCCCGGCATCTACTTCTGTCTCCTTTGTTGAATAGGACCTGTGGTGAGCATTAAATACAGTTACAGGACCTTTGATGACGTCACTCCGGTCATCACATGATCCATCACCATGGTAAAAGATCATGTGACGTAACATGTGATGACCGGAGTGACATCAAAGGTCCTGTAACTGTATTTAATGCTCACCACAGGTCCTATTCAAAAAAGGAGACAGAAGTAGATGCCGGGCTACGCGAGCAAGTGGACTAAGGCGAGTTAAATTTTATTTTTATTTTTTTCCCTCCAGCCCTATTTTACTTTGCATTCTGTATTCAGAATGCTATTATTTTCCCTTATAACCATGTTATAAGGGAAAATAATAATGATCAGGTCTCCATCCCGATCGTCTCCTAGCAACCGTGCGTGAAAATCGCACCGCATCCGCACTTGCTTGCGATTTTCACGCAACCCCATTCACTTCTATGGGGCCTGCGTTGCATGAAAAACGCAGAATATAGCGCATGCTGCGATTTTCACGCAACGCATAAGTGATGCGTGAAAATCACCGCTCATGTGAACAGCCCCATAGAAATGAATGGGTCGGTATTCAGTGCGGGTACAATCCGTTCACCTCACGCATCGCATCCGCGCGGAATACTCGCCCGTGTGAAAGGGGCCTAAGAGAAGAAATGAAAAAATGGGCAATTGGTCATTTTGACCCTTTTTTCCCGTTACGCCATTCGCCATATTGGAATTATTTTTCTTCTATTTTAATAGTATGGGCATTTTCAGTCGCGGTGACACCCATGATGTTTATATTTATTGTTATTTAGGTATTTATTTTTTAATTATACAGAAAGGGGGGTGATTTTAAACTTTTATATTTTTATATATATATATATTTTGTAAAAAAACGTTACTTTTTTAGCGATTTTGTGGCTCATAGATGAGTCTATAAATGTTTGTTTTATTTTTCATTTTGTTCCATCAGGGATTTTTGTTATGCCATTTAAACTCAATATTGCTAATTTCTGATCCTGGCCTACCATCTGGTGGCAAAAATAAGAATTGCAGCATTAACACTTTCAGCCTCTTCAGCGAGACAAAGTGTTCAGCACAATTACCGATGCCCCAATTGGCCACACGGTTTTTGCGCAATTAGATGCCGTGATCTCACTTGGTCACAGCATCTAAAGAATTTAATTACCGCGATCGACATTATTGCCGTGCGATCGGGCGCCATGTTTACACATCGCTCCAGTGCCGTACATGTACAGTACTGGTAGCGAACGGGTTAATCGTGAAAAGAAAAAAAACTTTTTTTGCGGTGCGGAGGCACAGCCAGAAGCACCACGGAAGCACTCTGTAGCACTCATATCCCGGATCCTGGACCCATTGAAATGAATGGGTCCATGATGCGGGCTTCACACGGCCGTGTGCAGCCCACATCATGGACCCATTCACTTCAGCATGCGCTACTTTTTTGCGGTGCAGGCAGTCGGATGTGGATCGCGAACCCCATTCAAGTGAATGGGTCCACGATCCTCATGCAGCTGCCCCATGGTCTGTGTCCGTGCATTGCGGACCGCTATTTGCAGTCCGCAGCACAGGCACGGCGCCCTTACATTCCTGGGCATGAGCCCAGAGTGTGTTTTTACATACCGTATTTTTCGCCGTATAAAACGCTCCGGCATATAAGACGCACCCAATTTTTAAGGAGGAAAATCTAGAAAAAAAAAAGATTCTGAACCAAATACAAATCAATCATGGGCATCCAATAGAGTAGTAGGCGAAGTGGGGGCGGAGCAGGAGCAGCAATATGAGGTAGGGAGGGCGGTGTCTTCTCCCCGGGATTCGGGGGGGCGGAGCTTTGGCGGATCAATTCTTCTGCCCATCAATCACGGGCATCAAATCAAGTAGGAGCGGGGCGGAGCAGAGCACGGACAGCACACAGTAAACCTTGGCCGGAGGAGGCGGAACGTATGGAGCAGGAGGGGCATACGTGCAGACATTTGAGGGCAGCGGGAGATATGCCCAGTGCCCGGGAGATATGCCCAGAAGCGGATTGTGCCCACACTGCCCAGCAAGGAGTGAGACTGCCCGGGGAGACATGAGGAGGCACAGCCCGCACTGATGGAGGGAAAGGTATTGGTAAGCTCAGCAGAGCGTTGACATGGTGCCCGGGCAGCACGTGGTTAGACTGTCGGGAGGAAGGGGGGGGGGGGACAAGGCACGTTATAGGAGGAAGAGGGAAGCCCGAACACACACAGCCTGGCCGTGCAGGGAGGGTCAGAGAAGTCTCCACTGCCCGCAGTACATGCCACAAATCCAGCCTGCAGCGCACACAGCATAAAAAGAGGACTGCGAACAAGCACCACACAAAGTTAGGGGCAGTTTTAATGCAGGCAAAATGTGTATTCGTCGTAAAAGACGCACCAACTTTTTCCCCCCAGTTTTGGGGAAGAAAAAGTGCGTCTTATACGGCGAAAAATACGGTACTTTTATATGTACTTTCTTTTATTTGGATCTTGATTATTTTTTCATTTTATCTTTATCATTTTTTACTTTTATTAAACTTGTCTGCAGATGTGGATGTAATGTGGATGACGCACTTATGGGGGATATCTGTGGATGACATAAGATGCTATATATGTGCCCTCCACAGATATCCCCCACAAGTGCCCTCCACAGATATCCCCCACAAGTGCCCTCCACAGATATCCCCCACAAGTGCCCTCCACAGATATCCCCCACAAGTGCCCTCCACAGATATCCCCAATAAGTGCCCTCCACAGATATCCCCAATAAGTGCCCTCCACAGATATCCCCAATAAGTGCCCTCCACAGATATCCCCAATAAGTGCCCTCCACAGATATCCCCAATAAGTGCCCTCCACAGATATCCCCCATAAGTGCCTTCTAGTAAGTAAAGTAATGTATTAGTGGGGGGAAGGGAGGAGGCAGGGACACTTGTGGCGGGGCCGGTGCAGTGCCCGGCGCTGGGCACACACCGGGGGCAGCTCCTACCTTTCTGCTGCAGGACATTTCGCTCCAAGTCTCCTGAGCGGCGGCCTCTTCACCACACCACCCCTCCTCACACTGGGCAGCCGAACTAGAGCCGCGCTGCCCGCCCTTCTGCTGCTGTGCGCGTGACATCTCACCCTCCGTCATGCGCCTCCTGCCCCGCCTGCTTCATTCATAAAGTGGAAGGAGCAGACAGACGGGGCAGGAGGCGCATGACGGACATTTTGCAAGCGGCTTGAGCGGCGCAATATGACTGCGCGGCCGCCCACCCGCATCAAAGAGCCGCATTGAAGGTTCTAAAGAGCCGCTTGTGGCTCGCGAGCCGCACTTTGCCGACCACTGCCCTAGGGAACTTGAACAAGCAATCAAACTCCAATCCATCTCCATTGGAACCCATCTGTAACAGACTTGGATCATTCATGTGAGAAGGTGAATCCCCCAGAGGGCAATGAGCGAGGGTGGGCCCCTTTTCCCCCACCTTCTGCACAAGTGGCACATGACAGAGCACAATGACTGTACTACATAAAGATAGGCAGTGTAGAGCATCAATCAGCCTTCTGCTCAGCCAGTATCCTCTTTCCCCAGAAACTCGCCTTATTAATTCTGGTGCAGGGCCCCCAATCACCAATGTTCTTAAAGAGTCTTGCTGCTATCTGCCACTGAGAACGTGTTTCTAGCTCACATACAGTAGCTAAGAAAGCCTTAGTCTAAGACCAGAGCCAGTCACCATAATACTGACATTGGCTCCAGGACAGATCATTTTGAGGCATAGGCTAGGCAGCAGGCTACTACTACTGTGTTTAGCACAGATACCCAAAACTGAGAACAGTGGTCCAATAATACTTGCATGGACAGTAGCTGTACAGTCAGCCACCAAAATGAATTTTACCGGTGGGCCCTACACACCCAACTCCAGCACGAAGTCTTTAGGAAAATAACACTGCCCGCCAGGTTCTCTAATTATAGGATTACTCTGCTGATCTTACTCCAGTCTAAATATAAAAAGCAGGAAGGACAGCTAAAAAAATAGAACTATGGGATATTGTACGCACACTGGGAGAGATTTATCAAACTGGCACTGGCTTAGTTGCCCATAACAACCATTAAGATTCCATCTTTTATTTTTCACAGCTCCTTTGGAAGACGAAAGTTGGCATCCGATTGATTTCTATGGGCAACTAAGCCAGTTCTACTTTACACCAGTTTGATAAATCTCCCCCAATGAGTAGTAAAAAAAAAAATGGAAAAAGTTCAGATTTTTACAAAAAGAAATAGCAAAAAAAAAAAAAAAACACCACCAAAAAAACGGTTTAAAGAAAACATTCATAATAAAATAAAAAAAGCTGATGTTAATCCACGGTCTCACTTGAAACAGATTTGGTCTGGGGCTACCCCTGTGGGAGATACTGCACATAAATGCAAACCACCGCAGTATTAATAATTTAACCCCTATACAGGAATCTGGACTTCGGTGCAGGGGAACCATAAAGTCACTAACTCTTGGAGTAGTCTCTGTTCAAGTGACTGCTGACCCACGGCAGTCGAGATACGGTTGCAAGCAACAAGGGATCAGACAAAACCATAGTCAGGGACACGCTGGCAGCGTTTGTGATATGAGTAAACAGTCTGGGCAGGTAGCACAGGGTCAGTACAGAGATTAGGCGAAAGTCAGAACAGGCAGCAAATGGTCAAAATACAGGAAATAGAATCAAAATTGATAAATACTATAAAAAAAAAAAAAAAATCCAAGAAATAGGCAGGAAATGGGACATTGCCAACTTTCTATAAATTCTTGCACAGTTCATAAAAATAGGTCACTTCTTACTAGTGTCAATTAAAAAAAATTTTTTTGACAGGTCTGATTTTTTTTTTTTTTAACAGGGGTAGCTTGATCAGATTGTGATTGTAACTATTATTCTACAGTTACATAGTAAGTCTAAAAAAAAAAAAAAAACACATAAATCCGTGAGTTAGGCCTGTATGATTTATGGCGGGTACAAAACCCTGTGGCAGGTCATTTTTCCAATACACCTCCTAGGATATATTTACCAATAGGGTCCCCAGATATGTTGGCTTATATTGTGGACATTGAATATCTTCCCAGGAGTCTGTCAGACCACTCCCCACTTTCAAAGTAGGATGCACTTTGAGGTTGGGTTGTGAAAATGTAACTTTTTTTTGCAACAATTGGTTGACACTGGGGAGAGCATAACCGGGGCCCTTGCGGAGTTTTTTTTTTTTCATTAATGTGGGGTCGGCATCTGGGGGAGTTGTGTGGGATGCATGCAAGAGATTTGTTCAGGGGCAATTAGTAGATGTAAAACAAAATCTAGAGAACGTTAGAACTCTCGTCAGCAGTCTTAGAGAAACGGAAATCATGTATACTATGAACGCCTCCCCTGAGAATGAAGCTACACGAGTGTCTGCACAGACCACCTTGAAAGAGCACTTAATGCATACAAAGTATAATGGACTTAAAAAAAAAAATAATAATAATAATAATGAATAAAGATATTTTGAGGCTGGGAAAAGTTCTGGCCGTCTTTTAGTGAGAGTAGTCCAGGCACAAAACGGCCTGTCAAGGATTTTGAATATTAGGAAAGGAGAGGGAGCTTTGTCTATGGTGCACTTAAATATTATTGCTGTGCTTCATTCTTATTACAAGAATTTATATAGATCTAAACGGACAGTAGACTAGGATAATATTGAGGCCTATGTTTCTGGAATATCTATGCCTTCACTCTCTGCAGAGCATTCACAGTACTTGGACCAACACTTGCAGTTAGATGGGCTACCCCCGATGTAGATGGAGTGCCTACACAGTTTTTTTTTTTTTTTCAATATAAAGATACTTTATTGCCAAAAGTGTTGGCGGTATACACTGAACATTTGAAGAGGGGAGTCTTACCAGACTATCAGAGAGGCGACTCTCCCCGACTCATATAGGCCTATTTCCTTATTGACATCGGAAGTTAAGATTTTAGCCAAAGTACAAGTGAATAGGTTACAAAAGGTGATTGCAACCAATATTCACAGGAATCAAGCCAGATTTATGCCAGATAAATCCACATTGGTTAACCTCAGAAGATTTATTTATTAATATTCAGAGGCGTTCTGAAACTACTGGGTGTCCTTTCACTAGTCGCATCTAAGGCCTTCAACAGCATCAAATGGGGCTATTTTTGGGAGCCATGGGCTTTGGGAATTTTTTTATCTCAAGGGTGAAATTATTATACCATCTTCCCGTAGCTAGGGTCCAGACTAATGGCGGTGCTCTGGAAAGATTCACTCCGGAGAGAGGTATTAGTCAGGGCTGCCCTCTTTCCGCTCTCCTTTTTTCCGATGCTATTGGACCATTAGCATGTTTCCTGGGACGAACAAAGAACATGTGTTCCGGTATGCGGACGACAAGCTAATCTATGTCAGGGATCTTGAAAAGTGCATTAATCTGCTTATGTCTCTTATTACGGACTTTGGCACCAGGTCAGGTCTCACCATTTATTGGAATAAATCAATCCTATTTCCATTGGATCCTGTATTTTCCCATATTTCACTGTCCAACACGCAGCTACAGGTAGCATATCGGTTTAAATACTTAGGAATCAATATATCTTCTGATCTTCGTAACTATGTTAGGGATAATATAAACTCACTTCTAATTGGCTTTGTACACAAAATCAATACTTTGTGTAAACTGCCAATGACTGATGTGGGGAGAAGTAATCTTCTCAAGATGATCCTTATGCCGAAACTCATGTACATCCTACACAACTCCTCAGTGTGGATGTCCAGAGGATCTTTAAGATTCCGTGCTTATTCAGAAGCTTTATCTGGAGGAAGCGCCCCGGCTAGAATAAAATGTAGATGCTCCAGAAAGGGAAGGATTCAAATGGGCTTTCTGTCCCTAATCCCTGGTTATATTTCATAGCCTCTCAAATGCAACACTTAAATGGGTAGAGTAAGAGCTAATCCATTCTGCATACGACATGGGAATGTCCACGGTTATCTGGATTTTGGAAGCGGGATCTGAATTTTATTTGGAATACATATCAGATACAGGTTTCCTTTTCAAACTAAAACTTGCATCTTGGGCTCATGTACCTGGGACCCCATCATAAATCTGAATACACAGCATTTACAATTTCAGGCCTGGAAATGGATTAGGTGACATTGGATCCAATCAAACCCACCTACCACAGTGTTTATCGATTCGTGTTTATTTGAGAAGGCATAATATTTAAAGTGGGCAGCACGGTGGCTCAGTGGTTAGCACTGGTGCCTTGCAGCACTGGGGTCCTAGCTTCGAATCAGACCAAGGACAACATCTGCATGGTGTTTGTATGTTCTCCCCATGTTTGCGTGGGTTTCTTTCAGGTACTCCGATTACCTCCCACACTCCAAAGACATACTGATAGGGAACTTCAATTGTGAGCCCCATTGGAAACAGCTTGATGCTAATGTCTGTAAAGAGCAGCGGAATATAGTAGCGCTATATAAGCGCATAAAATATATAAGTGCATATATATATATATATATAAAATAATATATATTGTAGGAAGGCGCAAGGGTCCGTCATTGACGGTAGGTATGTTTCACTGAGATGCCTGGCCTCGGTGAGGTAAGAGCCGCTAATTGCATGTGTCCGCGGCAGCTAGTGGTGGCTGACATGGTTTTGCTATTTAGTATGGCTGCAAAGCAGATTCGGGCCGGCTCTTACTGGGAGCAGCCAAAGTGCAGGGTGCTCCCCACATTCCAGGCCGGGTCTTGGTTTGGGCTATAAAACACAGGCAGCACTGTCAGGTGGGGTGGATTATCCTCCGTCTGACAGGGAAGCCGTTTTTTCCTTGGCAGCCTCCGTCAAGGGTACCTGCCAGTACCCTTTGGTGAGGTCCAACAAAAAAATACAGGGCTTGGCTTAACTTCTCAATAAGCTCATCTACTCAGGGCATGGGATATGCGTCAAACTTGTACACCTCATTCAGTTTGCGGAAGTCGTTACTGAACCGCAATGTCCCATCCGGCTTGGGTATTAAGACTATCGGACTGGCCCATTCACTTTTCGACTCCTCGATGACACCTAGCTGGAGCATTAGCTGCAGTTCTTCCGCGATGGCTTGTCGCCGGTACGGTTTTGACCAGACTTTTGCCTGAGGCTCAGTGATTATGTCATGCCAGATTATGGACGTGCGTCCAGGGAGGTACGAGAACACATCAGTATTCCGACTAATGAACTCCCTGGCTTCCTGAGCCTGTTTAGAGGAGAGGCTGTCAGCAATTTTCACTGTGGAAGCCACTTCCCTTGCTACAGAGGGGCCGAAACTGCTTCCCCTAAAAACCCTGGTCGTGGGCTGTATTTTGTACAGGTGTCCCAATCTCTCCATGGTTTGAGCAGATTCACATGGAACACCTGCTCCGGCTTTCGCCTCCCTGGCTGGTGTACCTTGTAATCTACCTCTCCAATTTTTTCAAGTACCTCGTAGGGCCACTGCCACCTAGCTAGGAACTTACTGTCTACGGTCGGTACCAGAACCAACACCCGATCACCCGGGTTAAAGCTCCGGACCCGAGCCCGCCGATTATAGACCCTACTCTGGGCTCACTGTGCTGCCTCCATATGCTCCCTAACCAGAGGTAACACTGTTTCCATCCGTCCTTGCATCTGGGTTATGTATTCAACAACACTTTTGTGCGGTGTGGGTTGTTGTTCCCACGCCTCTTTGGCCACATTCAACAGACCGCGAGGGTGTCTGCCGTATAGCAGTTCGAAGTGTGAGAATCCAGTAGAGGCCTGGGGAAGAAGAAGGTCCCAATCCCTCCCATCCTTAGACACCGCTCTTTTTAACATGTTTGTTAATGTTTGATTAAACCTCTCTACCAGGCCATCCCTTTGTGGATGATACACGGACGTCCGTAACGGTTTTATGTGGAACAACTTACAGAGTTCACTCATGACCTTGGACATAAATGGGGGCCCTTGGTCAGTCAGACCGCCTCTGGGTACAGAGTAGCATAGTCGAGGATGACCAATATGTGTAGGTGCCCTCTAGCAGACCTAGGTACTGGGCCTATGATATTCATAACAATCCGCTCGAATGGAACCTCAATAATTGGAAGAGGGATCAGAGGACTATGGAAATGTGGCTGGGGGCTGGTTATCTGGCAAGTTAGGCAATACTTTTCCACCTCTCTGAACACACTAGGCCAGTAGAACTGCTGTAGAATCCGATCCTTAGTTTTTTTCTGCTGGCCCAGGTGTCCCCCAAGAACAAGTTGGTGGGCTAACTTCAACACGAGCTTGCGATATGCCTTGGGCACCACCAGCTGTTCAATATGCTCACCCCGTAGTTGATTTACCCGGTATAGCATCTCCTGTTGAACCACAAAACGGGGAAACAGACTCGGCCCCCGGTTGTTGCAGCTCATCCTCAACTTCTACCACATTCTCCCAGGCTCGAGATAGAGTCGGGTTCTGGTGCTGTACCAAAATTATCTCTGGAGACGTTGAGGTCTGCCAACGCCGGCGGTAAGTCCTCCACGTCTCTCACCATCACACTTAGCGGGGTTGTCTCCCCTCTTCCACCGAAGTGGCAGTTGCCCCTACCGCTGGCCCAGGTTCCCAGGGTTCTGGTCTCCCCCCTGAGCCAGGCCACTGCGCTAGGGTTACGTCTGTCTCCAGGGTGTCGGTAACTTTCGTATCCGGCCATAGTGCCGGGAAAGTCTCTCCCAATTATGAGTTCATACTGTAATTTTGTGGCGACGGCCACATCATGAGTCCACCTGCCGGCCACCGTTGATAGAGAGACCAGGAAGGTGGGATAGTCCTTTAAGTCTCCATGAAAACACTACACTGACCTTTCGGCCAGTATACTCGGCGGGCCGTACCAGGGCAGCTCTTACCAGGGACACCAGGCTCCCTGAATCCAGCAGAGCCACTAACCAGAGTGTCCCCCACTTCCATCTGGCACAGGTGGCTATTGTCTATAGTCTCTGAGGTTCCTGTGGCACACAACTTCCTGGCATATAATGAGTGGCGGTAGCCATAGTTGGGGTCCATGGGTTCACCCCGATGGGGACAGTCGGCCCTTATGTGTCCAGGCTCCTGACATCACCAGCAGACCACCGGGGCTAGGTCTACAGAGGGGCATAATTTAGTTGGCACCGGCCACCGGGTCTGGGGTGGAGATTTCCGGGGTTTGAATGGCCCCCTCCCAAAAGAACCCCCAGTGTAGATTTCTGGTGGCCTCGTAGAGCTCCACCAGGTCGACCATCTCCAAGGCATTACCCGGAGACACCTGGCCAATCCAGTGCTGGAGAGGGTACAGCAAAGCCCTCCAGAACACATACCCCAAGAAACGGTCCAGCATAGCGGTGGGGATCAGTACGTCAGGCTGCAGCCATTTTTGCAAACAGTGTAACAGGTTATAATACTGCGGTCTGGCGGGTTCAACTGGGTTAAATTCCCACTGATGCACTCGCTGGGCCCGGACCAACACATTCACCCCCAGTCTCGCCAGGATCACACCTTTTACGGTCAGGTAGTCGGCAGCTTGATCATCGGGCAGATCGAAAAAACTTGCTAGGGTCCAGACGCCAGGAACGTCGCAACGACCTCAGCCCACTTATTGGGACACAAACTCGGAAAGCGGGGACCCTCACCTGATATTGAGAGCGGGAAAGGCGGTTATGCGGGGACAAATTATGACCTTCACCATGGGGTTAAGAAAAACCATCCAATCTAAAATCCAGGAACTATCAAAAGCATTACGGGCAACCTATACACAATTTCGTGCAAACCCATCTCCACTAAATAGACAACAATGGATGGTAACTAAAGCAAACTATGAAAGGTGGCTAAAACAGAAAGAAGAATATTATGGCCTAAAAAGAGAAGCTCATTTATTTAAATTTGGGAACAAATCGGGTAAACTCTTGGCGAACCTGGCTAAAGGTCAAAGATGCACATCCACAATACCCACCCTAAAAAATTCAAAAGGGACAGTGTGTCACAACCCCAAAGAGATAGTAGGGATTTTACGCGACTTTTATAAAGCCCTATATGCGAACACAAACCAAGAAATTAATAGAGATAATGCGAACGAATATCTCTCACTGTTAACGCAAATATCGGAAGAGGACATGACAAAACTTAACCAACCCGTTACAGAGATGGAAGTTTTAAATGTCATGCGTTCATCTAAGAATGGTAAAACCCCAGGCCCAGATGGCTATACCAATGAATTCTATAAAATATTGGCCCCTAAAATAGCCCCCACACTCAACTCTATATAACCAAATGTTGAAAGGGCTCCCAATACCTGCAGATATGAACACAGCGTATATAAAGGTATTACCGAAACCAGGAAGAGACGGTACTCTACCGTCCGATCTCACTAATTGACAACAACATAAAATACTTATCGAAAATAATGGCGGACAGGCTGTCAAAAATCATGCCTAAGTTGGTGTCATGTCATCAAACAGAGTTTATAGCGGGAAGATCAGCAGTATACAATATTAGAAAAGTATTAGCAATCTTAGATGCCATAAAGATAACACCAAATATGTACCCAGCCCCAGCATTATTAGCAATAGACTTTCGACAATGTAAATTGGGGGTGGCTCAACAAGGTACTAGATTCCATGAAATTTATGGGACCATTCAGAACATATATCTCGTCCCTATATAAAGATCCCACAGCTAGAATACATATACCTGGGTACTTATCACAACCTTTCCAACTGCAGAAAGGCACCAGGCAAGGCTGCCCGCTATCACCGCTGCTTTTCAACCTAGCCCTAGAACCGCTTTCCAGGAAGCTAGCAAAGACCAGAGTTACCTCAGGGATCAGAATAGGAGAGATTGTGCTGACGATTTACTACTATTTTTATCCCAACCCCGAGTGGACTTGCCCAAAGTCTTTGAACTCTTAACACAGTTCGGTAAGCTTTCAGGTTTTAAAATAAACCCGACCAAATGTGAGTTACTAGACTTATCCCCAACTAAAAACCGCAATAATCTCCCACTGGAGGTTTGTCCAGTGACTGTCGCACCACTTTCAATAAAATATCTGGGAATCCGAATAGGGAAAACCCCGGATCAACTTTATTTCTTAAATTATTCCCCGCTATTCAGTAAGATAATAGCAGAACTTAGGATGTGGAAAAACCTACCCTTATCATTCTTGGGCCGCTGCCACCTTATAAAAATGATGTTTTAGCAAATTATTATATCCAATGCAAACACTACCAATCCTAATTAAACATACAGACATCCAGAACCTCAACAAAGAATTTAGAAGGTTCATATGGCAAGGAAAAAAAAATCAACGATATCTCTTAACAAGTTCACTAGGACAAGAGGCAATGGGGGAGTTGGCATGCCAGACATTAGGAGGTACAATTTAGCGGGATTGATGAGGCATAGTATAGACTGGCTAAAAGACACATGACACTATTCAGTACTATCCATTGAGGCAGAAATGGTCAAACCCTGGAGTTTGAATGCCATATTACACACGAAATACTCAGAAATTCCAAGAGAGGTCAAACTAAGTATATTGCTGAGAGATACCATTGCTGCGTGGAAAGTGGTTAGACAATTATTCCACCTACCGGTACGTTTATCAAAATACATGAAAATATGGACTCACACAGAATTTAGTGCGTTCGCAATAAACAAGCAATTTATTTGATGGAGGAATATAGGGATAAGGGAAGTAAAACACCTATGGCACAAAGTGGAAAACAGATAAATGAACTTTGAGGAGATCCAGACATTATACAATATCCCAAGCTCCCATTTTTTAGCTTTTCACCAACCGCTAGCTTTCTTGAAATCCAGAGTGCAAGATATTTCAAAAGAAAAGAAGACCAACCCTTTTGATACCTTAGAAGGATCAAATAACTCAATATCTTCCCTAGCCCAAATATATGGGGTGATGAACGAGGTAATATCCCGGAGGGGAGACGCTGCACTGTTCCAGGGTTGGCTTCGCAAATTTCCAGAGCTAGACCTTCCCGGAGACATAGTGGAAGGATGGGGAAAGGTGTGCAAATGGGTAGGCAACGAAATATGGAGAGAGACTCAATATAAAATAATGCACAAAGCAATATATGGCTTCCATACCCCCAGAGACCCAATGAAAATAATCGCGGGCAGGATCACACACTGTCCAAAATGTAAATTATCAAATACAGATGTTCTGCATGGTCTGTGGTCTTGCCCGAAGGTGAAGGAATTCTGGGAGAGCTTCGTACATGAAATCAAACACAAAATGGGGGTGACACTCCCTTTAAATCCAACATTTTTATTCCACAAACAAACAGAAACAGCTAAGGCAAAATTTCCCCCAGTGATACATGTGGTAATTTTAGCAGCCAAGAGAGTGATACATGTGGTAATTTTAGCAGCCAAGAGGAGCCTTCTAAGGCACTGGTTGCTGGGAAATACCCCCCTGTTTCAGAAACTTTTCAAGACATTAAAAAATGTCTAAACTTGGAGAAAATTGAAGCAGAATACAAAAATCCAAACTAACGAAATCTTTTTTTGGGAAATAGAGGCCATACATTTCAGCTTTTTTCACGATAGAGGAAAGACTGGAAGTGGTGCGGCCATTCCTACATACGGAATGGTTTTTGAAACTGAACCCATCAGATCCCTGGCACTTTTTGCTCTTACAATAAGAATACCATTAGTTTCTTGAAATTTGTGATATGTGGACCTCAGTGTCCTGGTGTAAGGATCGCGATATATACATACACCAAAGGGGGAGGAAGGGTAGCATGGACGGGGGGGGGGGGGGGGGGGAGTTTATGGAAAGTTCTCCACAATGTTTATTAAAATATTCATTTAAAGGTATGTGATGTACTTGTGGCAAAACCGAAATAAAAACAAATGGTTTAAAAAAATAAAATCTATTAAACCATATCTTACCGTTATGCAGCACATAATAAAATTACACACTATACATACTACTATATATGCACTAAAGATGTACTATATATACAGTATGTATAGTAGATACCGCGCATGTAGAGTATATATATATATATATATATATATATATATATATATATATATACACACACACACACCATACAATGTACATATCCTATATGAATGAATGAATGAATGAATGAATGTATGTATGTATGTATCCTGCATATAGTACATATATAGTAGTATATGTGCAGGAGATCTATGATATATTCTTGTATATATTTCCTATACAGACAGGCATTCAGGTGGACGGGAGGACTGGCGGGCAGGCAAGTTTCCCAAGCCTGATCAGTTGCTTTGTCTTTCATGGGCGCAGGAGAATCTTCCTGTCTGTAAGCAGATTGTGGTGGAGCGGCAGTGAGATATACAAATATACACTGCAGGATTACCCCCTAGTAACATACACATCTCTATCTTGTTAGGCCACTCCGCAGCCGAAAGATTGCAAAAATGAAGGTAAAAATCAACTTCTGTTTGCTGTAGGGGTGGGAGGGACGTTGACACCAGAAGGTGTCCATATCCTTTAACCTCTTACAGACACAGGGAGTATCAGAAACTTCAAAATGTTTTTTTTTTTTTTTATGTTTTAAAAATAGTACCAATCAAACGGTCACCTCATCCCACAAAAAACGAGCCCCTACATGAGACAATGGCCCAAAAAATAAAACTATGGCTCTCAGACTGCTTCAAAAATGCTTTATGTTAAACGTAAAAAATAATTTTAAAAAAAGTAGACATTAGGTATCACCGCGTCTGTAAGAACCTGCTCTATAAAAATACCACATGACCTAACCCCTCAGATGAACCCTGTGAAAAAAATTTAATAGCAAGCGTTCAAAAATGCCAATCTAACAGTCATCTCATCCCGCAAGAATGATACCGAACCTGAGACAATCGCCTAAAAACTGAAAAAAAAACTATGGCTCTCAGACTATGGAGCCAGGATCAAAAATGATATTGTGTAAAACCTAAATAAATGGTATACATATCATTAGGTAAGAACCTGCTCTATAAAAATAGCACATGATCTAAACTGTCAGATGAATGTTGTAAAAAATTAAAACTGTGCCAAAACAGTAATTTTTGGGCAAGTTTTCCATTTTAATCTTTTTCCCCGTAACAAAGCAAGGGTTAACAGCCAAACAAAACTAAATATTTATTGCCCTGATTCTCTAGTTTACAGAAATGCCCCATATGTGGTCGTAAACTGCTGTATGGCCACACGGCAGGGTGCAGAAGGAAAGGAACGCCATATGGTTTTCGGAAGGCAGTTTTTGCTGGACTGTTTTTTTTTTACACCATGTCCCATTTGAAGCCCCCCTGATGCACGCCTAGAGTAGAAACTGCAAAAAGTGACCCCATTTAAGAAACTACACCCCTCAAAGTAACCAAAACTGATTTTACAAACTTTGTTAACCCTTTAAGTGTTCCACAAGTTAATGGCAAATTGAGATGAAATTTCAGAATTTCTATTTTTTGTTACTTTGCCTCACAAAAAGTGTAATATAGAGCAACCAAAAATCATATGTACCCTAAAATAGTACCAACAAAAAACTGCCACCTTATTCTGTAGTTTTCAAAATGGGGTCACTTTTTTGGGAGTTTCTACTCTAGGGTTGCATCAGGGGGCTTCAAATGGAACATGGTGTCTAAAAACCAATGCAGCAAAATCTGCCTTCCAAAAACCAAATAGCGTTCCTTTCCTTCTGCGCCCTGCTGTGTGCCCGTAGAGAAGTTTAAGACCACATATGGGGTGTTTCTATAAACTACAGAATCAGGGCAATAAATATAGGGTTTTGTTTGGCTGTTAACCCTTGCTTTGTTACTGGAAAAAATGGATTAAAATGGAAAATTTGCCAAAAAATTGAAAGTCTCAAATTTCATCTCCATTTGCCAATAACTCTTGTGGAAAACCTAAAGGGTTAACAAAGTTGGTAAAGATCAGTTTTGAATACCTTGAAGGGTGTAGTTTCCAAAATGGGGTCATTTACTTTTATTTTTTGGGGATGTTAGAAGGCTGACTGTACTCCAAAAAAAGTATTCAAAATAACATTTAGGCTAGTTTTACACTAGCGCTAAAACTGCCGGACTGTTCTGCTTGAGATCATCATATCCGACATAGCCAGATCCTACCTTTCCCCACTGGAGGCCATAGACTATAATGGGACCCGGCGGTAGAGCCAAGATGCGGTCGGACAAAAAAAACTTTACTTGCAGAAGTATTTGTCCTGCTGAACTCAGTCACTAATGCCGGAAACATGCGGGATCCCCAACTGGGTCCAATTATAGTCAATGGGGCCTGGCAGCGGTCCGGCCCTTTCTGGCTATGCGCGATACAATGAACTCCGGCAGGCTCTGTTGGAAGATTTTCGTGCTAGTGTGAAACTAGCCTTACAAAGATTGTAAAACTCTTAGGCCTCTTTCACACAAGCTTGTCCGGATAAGGTCCGGATGCGTTGCGGCAAACCCGCGCGAGTAGGTACGCAATTGCAGTCAGTTTTGACTGCGATTGCGTTCCGTTGTTCAGTTTTTATCGCGCGGGTGCAATGCGTTTTGCACGCGCGGGATAAAAAACTGAATGTGGTACCCAGACCTGAATTGGGATCAAGGTTGTGTAGATATGCATAGTACAATAGGGCTTGAGGGGTTAAAAAAAAATAAAAAAATAATTGAACTCACCTTAATCCACTTGTTCCGCAGCCGGCATCTCTTCTGTCTTGTTATGTGAGGAATAGGACCTTTGATGACGTCACTACGCTCATCACATGGTCCGTCACATGATCTTTTACCATGGTGATGGATCATGTGACGGACCATGTGATGAACGTAGTGACGTCAAAGGTCCTATTCTTCACAGAACAAGACAGAAGAGATGCCGGCTGCGCGAACAAGTGGATTAAGGAGAGTTAAATTATTATTATTATTTTTTTTTAACCCCCTCAAGCCCTATTGTACTATGCATTCTGTATTCAGAAAAGAATTTTTAGAGCCACAATTATAATTTTTTTATCAGTTGAACTGTGTGAAGACTTGGTGATTTTGCTAGACAAAATGTAGATTTCTTGCCTTAGTAAGTAATGTGGTCAAGAATTGCAAGTCTATCAGGGGTTTTTGTTTTGCGGCGGGGGGGGGGGGGGGGGAGTTGGTGTTATGTGGGTGGTGTTCATTGTTCAGTATAAATTACATGTTTGTTTTATTCTGTGGGTGGATACAATTATGGGGATATCAAATTGACACGGTTTTCTTATTCCCTTTTTTATTAAAAATCATGAGCCACCAGACAGGTGAGTCAAACAGCACCAGATTAGCATGGACCTACTGTTCACTCTCATAGGCCTTAGCCTTTTAGGCCTGGAGCCTATGAGGCCAAATAATGGCACAGGGGGTCACATATGACCCGCTGCTCCAGGTGTCAGACACTTAATGACAATGCTACGTCTGCATGCATCCTGGCTCAAGTGACGTCATTGTGCTGCCTGCAACGGGACGTAGGGAATTCAGGCTTAAAGGATATGCGATGTGGAGGTAAGTACTTTTTTTTCTTTCCCAGCACCAGTAGTGATATTATAGTAATACATTGGGCACTGCTGGGGGACATTATAATACAAGGGGCACTGCAGGGAGTGGTACAGAGGGATTAATGATAAATGAAGGAGGCACTACCGGGTGGCACTAAACATATTGAGGGCACTACAGGGGGCAATTCTAAATACTGGTGGCAGTAAATCTGGTGGCACTACTGGGGGGCATTTTAAGTATTGGGGCACCTAATGGTTCATTATAAATAGTGAAGGCACTAAAGGGGGGCCATTATAAATACTAGTGGCACTACAAGGAGACATAACTGCATTATTAATACTGGGGGTACCTTGAAAGTAGGGGTGGGCGGTATAGGCGATATGCAATATAAATTTGGGCCACAATATGGATTTTCGCCATATCGCCGGACCGCGATATGATTGCGCTCTCTGCGCGCACCATTTTCTCCTGATGAGCCGGCCGGCACAGTGGGGGGAGAAGGAGGGAGTCCCTCCCTCCCCACTGTGCGCGGCTGCCGCTGAACACCAATGAGGACAGAGTAGGAGGAGGAGGGGAGGGACTGTGGCCACTGCACCACCAATGAATGTGCCGGCCATATCCCACAGGGTCCCCCTTCCCCCCCCCCCACCATCATTAGTGGCAGTTCCGATCGGAGTCCCAGCAGTGTAATGCTGGGGCTCAGATCGGTTACCATGGCAGCCAGGAGTCACGCTACTGAAGTCCTGGCTGCGATGGTATGTTAGTGAGTAGCATTATACTCACGTGCGCCGTGGCCGCCGGGCGCTCCCTCTTCTGTCTGTGCCGCACAGACCTATGAGAAGGAGCGCCCGGCGGCCACAGCGCACGTGAGTATAATGCTGCTCACCATACCATCGCAGCCAGGACTTCAGTAGCGTCCTGGCTGCCATGGTAACCGATCGGAGCCCCAGCATTACACTGCTGGGACTCAGATCGGAACTGCCCACTGCCACCAATGATGGGGGGGGGGGGGGGGGGGGGGGACCCTGTGGCCACTGCCACCAATGATTAATACTGGGGAGGGAGGGAGGGGGGTGGGTTTGAGTTACTAGAGGGGGCACATCAGAGGCTGGGGGGGGCACATCAGAGGCTGGGGGGGGCACATCAGAGGCTGGGGGGGGGCACATCAGAGGCTGGGGGGGCACATCAGAGGCTGGGGGGGGGCACATCAGAGGCTGGGGGGGGGCACATCAGAGGCTGGGGGGGGGCACATCAGAGGCTGGGGGGGGGCACATCAGAGGCTGGGGGGGGCACATCAGAGGCTGGGGGGGGCACATCAGAGGCTGGGGGGGCACATCAGAGGCTGGGGGGGGCACATCAGAGGCTGGGGGGGGGCACATCAGAGGCTGGGGGGGCACATCAGAGGCTGGGGGGGCACATCAGAGGCTGGGGGGGCACATCAGAAGCTGGGGGGGCACATCAGAGGCTGGGGGGGCACATCAGAGGCTGGGGGGGGCACATCAGAGGCTGGGGGGGCACATCAGAGGCTGGGGGGGCACATCAGAGGCTGGGGGGGGGCACATCAGAGGCTGCACAAAGCACAGGACAGCAGGGAGAGTGTAAAGTCCTATTCACCCCAATAGAGCTCTATTAGGGTGAATATGACAAGGGTTCTAGCCCTTAAGGAGGCTAATAGTTATTAAATAAAAAGAAAAAAAAAAAAAAAAAAAAAAAAAAAAAAAAGTTTAAACCCCCCCCCCCATATAGAAAACAATATAATCGCAAAATATATCGCATATCGCACATGCTTAAAATTAGATCGCAATATAGATTTTAGGCCATATCGCCAGCCCCTACTTGAAAGTATTATTATTGGGCACAATATGAAGGGCATTGCTACTAATGGGGAACTCTTAGGGAGTGTTATCACTATTGGGGGTACTGTGGGAGGCACTATTACTAATGAGAGCACTTTGGGAGAGAAATATTAATATTGGTAGGACTCTGGGGAGCACTGTGGGGACTTTCTATATGGCACTGTTATTTCATAAGTATAGTATTTGGGGCACAGTATTGTAGGTAGCATCATGATTAAACTGTTGGGAAACCAGGAGGGGAAGGGTGATAGAAAATTATAGAAGAATCGAGGATGTCTGCAAACAGTCATGATGGTCTGGACTGAAGATGAGAAAAAGAGAACGTCAACAGAAGAGTCATCACTGCATGTAAGAGGTATGTCGTGCTGTATGTAATGTCCAATCACAATTATGGCTTTAGCAGTAGAGCTGGGGAAGAGGGGTTAGACTGAGAATTTGGAACGGGATGCCTTTTTAATTTTCACCTCAGGCATCAGAAAAGGTAGAACTGGTCGACATGAATCATGAATATTGCCAGTATTCTAGATACTATGCATACTACAGAGTTTTCCTCATCCCTTTAATCCCCAAAGCAGTAGATCCACGGCACTGTAGACCGTGTGGTGCTGCACTTTGCTGGCAGCCAATGGTATGATCCACAGCCCTGCTCCCTATGCTACAGATTATGATAGTCTTGCTCCTAGAGACCTGGACATCAACATCATAGGTTAGTACTGCAGGGATGCACCATTAATCTACAGTGTACAAAACGATTAATCTTGGAACAATATATGTATTATGTATGTTAGTGCTGTATGGCACTACATCTGACCACAATATAAAACTGTACATAACTGAAAACGGCAAAAATATAAAATACAGAACGTTTTGCCATTTAGGTGTTTCTCTGATATTTTAAACCCAAAGTATGTCTGAGACAACTACAACGTATAAATGAGTCAACATGTATAAAAAAATAAATATAAAAAGGACAAATCAAAGCTCTGTGGTTCTGTTACTATATAGCAATACAAACTGAAGATATTAATGTGGGTGTTACATACCTCTTTGACACAGTGGTTCCAAAAATTCCTGCAAACCATTAGGAATGTTTCGAACTACATCACAAGAATAACCATCTTCAGGCAACAGGAAAGGCAGCTGTAGGTCTGGATCTTCCTCCAACTGAACTTCTCGTCCATCACTGCGAGCCAATTCATCAGCAGTATTTTCAGCTACTGATCTGACATGCTCTATTAGCTCCTGCGTGAAATAGGAAATATTGAATATCAGCACACTGTAGTAAGGACTAGACAAGACAATTTCCAGCTTTCACAGTCTTTGATGCAATATCTTTTATAATTACCGTAGGAATAAAAGGTTCATCTGGGGCACAGTGATAATTTGTCAAAAGAGCCTGCAGTTGCAAGGAGTTCAGTTTAAAGCAGGTACTGTTAATGTTGGGGATATCTTGAGGAGTGTACTTGTCCATGGTGAGAAGAGTTGTTGCCTATAAAGTTGGAAAGAAGCATTTAATTTACAAATCAATGTTCCCCCACCCCCCAAAGTACTTGAATGCAGACATAGAATAATATCTGGCTTGTTAAAGAATCAGCGAAGCATTTGATCACTGCCAATGAACCACAATGTAAATACTTTAAGAATGTATTGATGTACATGCATTTGTGTTGTGACTACTGAAAACCTTTGAAGATATGTATTCACACACTCCACTATTGAGGTACTGAAATCAAAAGTCGCATGTCTTGTAAAAGCAAGCAGTCTAATTATTAGCCAGACAATTATGGGTTCATGCTGCTATCGCAATCTCATATTGAGTTGAAAATTTTCTTGGTAAACCTTAGTATGAACCAACTAAGTAGACCCCCTTTTTCATAATTATCATTCACCATTGTACTCTTTTCTTTCTGCCCTCCACCAAGATGAGGGAATGAGGAATATGCTGCCAGATGACACTCTTTAAGCATGTTCCTTGCCCACCCTTCACAACAGAGGCTTTACCTCGCCTGAAACAGATCATCACTGTGAAGGAGATGGGGACATGGTTGAGGTGCTTCAGGAGGAAAATAATCTGATCTGGACTCATTAAAAGAAAATGTATGGGTCATAATGTTCCCTCATGACCAAGTTATTCAATACCTTCATGGCAAGGGAGAGTATCCCAGAGTGCACATTGCAATCTTATTATTACAGTAATCCCTTAAAGTGCTCGTCTAAGGCTACCTTCACACTCGCGTTAGGTGCGGATCCGTCTGGTGTCTGCACAGACGGATCCGCACCTATAATGCAAACTATTGTATCCGTTCAGAACAGATCCGTTTACATTATTAAGAATAAAGTCAAAACTGATCCGTCCTGACTTACATTGAAAGTCAATGGGGGACGGATCAGTTTTCAATTGCACCATATTGTGTCAGTGAAAACAGATCCAGTCCCATTGAATTACATTGTAAGTCAGGACGGATCCGCTTGGCTTCGCATCGCCAGGCGGACACCAAAACGCTGCAGGCAGCGTTTTGGTGTCCGCATCCAGAGCGGAATGGAGGCGGAATGGAGCCAAACTGATGCATTCTGAAAGGATCCTTATCCATTCAGAATGCATTTGGGCTGAACTGATCCGTTTTAAACAGTTTGTGAGATCCCTGAAACGGATCTCACAAACGAATTCAAAACGCCAGTGTGAAAGTAGCCCAACTTCAGCAAATGGCACTTCTTTACAGAAGGTTAATACAAGGCACTTACTAATGTATTGTTATTATCCATATTTCTTCCTTTGCTGGCTGGACAAATTTTTCCATCACATTATACACTGCTCATTTCCATGGTTACGACCACCTTTCATTCCAGCAGCGGTGGTCGTGCTTGCACACTATAGGAAAAAGCACAGCCTACGCATGCTCCCATGGTCCTGGCCACCAGAGAGGCCAGTGCTTTTTATTACAGTGTGCAAGCATGACCACCTCTGATGGATTGCAGGTTAACTATGGAAACGAGCGGTGTACAATTTGTGATGGAAAATTAGTCTACGGACCAGTCACACGTCCGTAGTGTATTGCGGATCCACAATACACCCGGCCGGCACCCCCATAGAACTGCCTATTCTTGTCCAATGTTCTATTCTTTTCGAGAGCCGCGGACCGGAAGATCGGGGCCTCGCTCCGGAAATGCGGATGCGGACCGCACACTGTGCTGTCCGCATCTCTTCCGGCCCAATAGAGAATGAATGAGTCCAGATTCATTCTGCAACGTTGCGGAACAGGTCCGGACCCATTCTACGGACGTGTGAATAGACCCTAAGGAAGAAATATGGATAACAACAATACATTAGTAAGTCCCTTGTATTAACTTTCTACATAATAAATGCCACTTGCTGAAGTGAGACAACCCCTTTAACCCAGAGAAAGATTCCTCTAAGTGCCCCCAGCTACCATGCCATCAGTCTACTGAACTCTGATCTAAAGATTTTTTACCAAGTTACTACCTTTCTAAACAGTTAGCTTACCCATCTGGTTATAAGTCCCAGGTGGGCGCTGTTCATTTTGATCAGATGAGAGATAATACTACATGGGTGGTGGATCCTCTTGATGCTGCTACTAGGGAGGAGGGAGTAGAGGGCCTTCTACTTCTTTTAGATGCAGAAAAGGCCTTCTATCATCTTGATAATTTTTTTTGCGTTTAGCACAGTAAAGCATTTTGGTTCCACCAGTCTTTAAAAGGAAATGTGTCAACAAAAATGTTAAAGGATAACGGTCATGTTATCATTAAGAAATCAATTTTAGCATAATGTTACTGCTGCAGCAGCATTATGCATAAAGCAATCTTTAGTTTCTTCACATACCACCGTTTTCCTTGTTTTCACCTTAGTTACGGCTTTTTAAACATTTACAATATGAGGACCATCTCAAGATGGCTCCTCTGCCAGTTCTCTGAGGCCAAAACTTATTTCCCTCACTTCCCATACACACTTGCTGTAGCCAGCAGCTCACTGCCAGCCAATCAGAGTGGATTACTGAGAGACACGCCTCCTCACTCTGAAGCCTAATTCAGGCATGCAGTGTGAAGGGGCGCCCCTCCGTCTTCTGTTTCCAGGACATTACGTTGGGAGACAGACAAGCCCTAGTAACGATCTTTTAAGGGAGCAGTAGAAAGGGACATTAATTAAACTCTGTTATTATAAGATAATTACAGATCTTTTGACAATCATTGACAGACTAACTTAGGTATACATGCCTAGCTCTAATAAATTAACAAATAAAAAATAAATATATGACAGTTACCCTTTAACTCCCAGTTAAGACCAGATAGTAACACTTTTTTCTAATCTGTTTTTATTTTCCAAATGTAGATTTTTTATTTCCCGAACATTATGATGGGGCTGCCTAAGCTGTTCTTATCAGCATTTACAAAGCATTAAAAAATGTTTTTATTTATGGCAGCTGCATGGGTCAGACACATTGGACAGGAGGGGACCCTATTGACTTACATGGGATAATTGGCGCAAATTATTAGACATCGTGGCCAGTACAAAAACTGCAGGATTTGTGGTTTTAGTTTGAATATAAAAAGTGACATGGAAAATTAAAAATATCAATGCTTTAAAATATGTTAAGCATAAAAAGGTGATGTAAACAGCAGGTCATTTTATGACGACATTCCCTTTAAGCACAAATGTTGGGGGACCTTTACTCTTCCCCAAATGCATAGGTGAAGCACTCCCATGCACACCTCTTTAATCTTATTACACATGATGGAAGCTGTCAGGGTTGCCCACTGTCGCCATAATTGTATGTCTTGAGAATTGAATGGGACTTGCAGTTCTAATTACACTGCACTGTCGCTACAAAAAAGACAACGTAAAGATAATTTTGAAAAGAAAGCAGTGCTCATATAAATGCAGTGACCTCTTCAAACAGCTGATTGGCAGGAGTGACTACAGCAGGACACCCGCTGATCAAATTCTAAAGGAAAGGTCATCAATATTTAGCCACTGCACAACCCCTTTAAGGAACTGCAATCCCTGGATTAAAGCTCTTCTTCATAATTCAATGTTAGGGTGCTGGACCATTGAGCCCCACCAATCTGATACATACAGATGACAAGTTTTTTAAAAACTTGGAAATACTATCTTCAGTTTTGGAGATTTTGTGAAGCTATGTCTAGTGCCACCTAGGCATAAGTAGCATGTATAAACTTTTTTGAAAATGTAAAAACTGGTGGAATTTCTACATAGTTTTAGGTCCCTGGTTTTAGATAATATACAGGTATAATATGATATTTGTCTATTTGTGTATTCAGAAGCATTAAATTGTCCAGAAATTCATTGCAACATAAGGATTAAACCAATAGTCCTTTATTATCTGGTTGTAATCCCACTAATATTGTCACAGTACTTACCTGAACTATTCTGCTAAGGTGACAGTCAGCAGCTAGCTCCAAACCTTGCTTTTCTGCCCATGCCTCTATATGAGCTAGTTGCTGACGAATTATGGCTCCCCAGTAGTGCGAACACAAGCCAGAGTTGGGGTCAGTGACCAGCCGGTTAAATAGCCACATATTGATGAAGTGGAATAGCTGAGAGAAAAGCTGTATAGTTAGGGCCGCATTTACTCGACAACGCCTCAAAAGAGACATTGCTCCTGTCAAAGTATGCAGAACTTCATCTAAAATGACCAAAGAAAAAAAAAAAAAAAGTCAAATTTAATAAAAATAAATAAAAAATATTAGTCAGCTGAAGACTTTTTAAATGTCAGAAATATTTTTTAAACTTTGTGCTTGAAAATGGTTTTAAAGTAATGAGCAATATACTAAAAGTTATTAAAATAACAGGCATCACATCAACAGTATATGACAACCCTACAACAGTTACAGCCCATTTACAAAAATGGCAGACATGAGAAAAAGTACAAAATATGTTACTTCCCGTACCTCAGGGATGGAGGAATGCAGAGAACGCCAGCATCCCAGTCATGTGAAAACATGTTTAAAGTAGCTTACCAACACATTAGTAAGTGATAAATCATACTGCATTTAAACATATTTTACACAATTTTTAATCCCTTGACATGAGAAAATTATATTTACATGTTAGTGGTTACCTTGATTTAAAAGAGTGGGAATAGTGGCTAAAACAGTCTGATAAGTACCGATGTGGTGCTCAACCATCGACACACCCCAAGTCGTGGATGAAATATAAATAATAATAATAAAAATAATAAAAGTAGGTAGGGGGGCAGTCTACTACCTGGAACCAGTTGGACAAAAATAATTGCACAAGTATTGTATAAATATATACATATATAAAATGTATTAAATACAAATTATATAAATAGTATAAACACCCAGTATTCTAACAATAAAAATATAAGAGAAATAATTTTAAAAAAAACATATGGAGTAGCATATATTGTTTATCCCAAAGAAAAGTTTATATAGAAAGTGGAGATAGTATTGTTAATTTTACAATTCTCTCTTAAGAAAATCTGGGAGATATTTCTATGGTATTCAAATAGATAATGTAATTTCTTTAATCCCTTAACGCAAAACGCCGTGCAGGGGACCGGTTGTCCCTGGTAGCCGGGGCCCTGCTGTATTGGCCGACATCACTGTTTACAGCAATGTCGGCGGATTAACCCCTTATATACAGTGGTCCACGTTGACCGCGACATAGAAGTTGTTTCCGGCGGGTAAGTGAGCGCATAGAGTCCATGCACTGCTGTGGCATGGACTCGATGTGTCAGAAGGCAGTGCAGAGTTTGCCCAATGCCTTGCACAGCATTGGGACCTGTCTTCTACGGGTGCCGAGGATGTTTAGGCAACCTGTTAGTGTATGACTCAGTGTCATACACTAACAGGCAATGCATTACAATACAGATTTATTGTAATGCATTGCAGAGGGGATTAGACCCCCAAAAGTCCCAGGGTTGGACAGAAATAAAGTTTTTTTTTTAAAAAGCAAAAAAATTGTAAGTTTCAAATAAAAAAAAATAAAAAAAGCCTTTTTTCCCTGATTTTATATAAAAAAATTAAAAACGCACATATTAGGTAATGCCGCGTCTGTAACAACCGGCTCTATAAATATATCACATGATCCACCCCATCCGATAGACACCATAAAAAATAAAAACGGTCAAAAAAAGCCATTTTTGTCACCTTACATTACTAAAAGTGCAACACCAAGCGATCAAAAAGGCACATGTCCCACAAAATGGTACCAATAAAATAGTCACCTCATTCTGCAAAAAATGAGCCCCTACATAAGAAAATCGCTCAAAAAATAAAAACTATAGCTCTCAGAACATGGACACATTAAAACATAATTGTTTTGTTTCAAAAATGCTATTATTGTGTAAAACAAAGGGTTTCTGTCACCCCACAAAACTCTTTTTTTTTTTTTTTGGATAGTTAGATTCCTCATAGCGCGATATAGGAGAATATAATAGTCTTACTTACTTTCATGCGGCCGATTCTTTATAAAACGAAGTTTTATAATATGTAAATGAGGGCTCTACCAGCAAGTAGGGCGTCTACTTGCTGGTAGCCGCAGCAGAAAACCACCCCCTCGCCGTGTTGATCGACACAGCCAGCCGTGATCTCCTCCTCCGGCCGGCCCTGTCAGTATTTCAAAAATCGCGCGCCTCTGGTCATTCGGCGCAGGCGCTCTGAGATAAGGAGGCTCGTCTCCTCAGCACTCCCTCAGTGCGCCTGCGCCGATGACGTCTTCTCTTTCGGTGATGTCATCAGCGCAGGCGCACTGAGGGAGTGCTGAGGAGACGAGCCTCCTCATCTCAGAACGCCTGCGCCGAATGACCAGAGGCGCGCGATTTTTGAATTACTGACAGGGCCGGCCGGAGGAGGAGATCACGGCTGGCCCTGTCAATCAACACGGCGAGGGGGCGGTTTTCTGCTGCGGCTACCAGCAAGTAGACGCCCTACTTGCTGGTAGAGCCCTCATTTACATATTATAAAACTTCGTTTTATAAAGAATCGGCCGCATGAAAGTAAGTACAGTAAGACTATTATATTCTCCTATATCGCGCTATGAGGAATCTAACTATCCCAAAAAAAAAATGAGTTTTGTGGGGTGACAGAAACCCTTTAAGAAAAAGTATACATATTAGGTATCGCCACGTCCATAATGATCTGCTCTAAAAAAAATGTCACATTACCTAACCCCTCAGGTGAACGCTGTAAAAATAAATAAAAACTGTGCCAAAACAACCAATTTTTTGGTCACCTTGCCCCATAATGTGCCCTTACATCAGTTTACGACCACATGTGGGGCGTTTCTGTAAACCGCAGAATCCGGGTAATAAAAATTGAGTTTTGTTTGGCTGTTAACCCTCGATGTGTTAAAGAAAAAAAAGTGATTAAAATTAAAAATCTGCAGAAAAAAGTGAAATTTAAAAATTTGATCTCCATTTTCCATTTTCTTGTGGAACGCCTAAAGGGTTAACAAAAGTTTGTAAAATCAGTATTAAGTAACTTGAGGGGCGTAGTTTCTACAATGGGGTCATTTATAGAGGTATCCACTATGTAAGCCCCACAAAGTAACTTCAGACCTGAACTGGTCCTTAAAAAGTGGGTGAGAATTGCTTTTAAAATGCTAAGCCTTCTAACATCCTAAAAAAATTATGTACAATGTGTCACGAGAAAACAATCTTTGAATGGCTTGAATAAGTAAAAGTGTTCCAAAGTTATTACCACATAAAGTGAGATGTCAGATTTGCAAAATTAGGCCTGGTCAGGAAGGGGGCAAATGGCCCGGATTTGAAGTGGTTAAGGTGGAAAAAATGGCCCGGTCCTTAAAGGGGTTAAGCACATGTGTGTTAGTGTTGGTATCCAATATAGTTGTTAGTAGTTCAAATCAATCAAACTTCTTGTAATAACAGTCTTCCGGATTTTATTGAGACACCTGAGAGATTAACAATACTATCTCCACCCTCTATATAAAAACTCTTCTTTGGGATAAACAATATGTGCTACTCCACATGTTTTAAAAATTCTCTCTCATATTTTTTGTGTTACAATACTGGGTTGAACTAGCGTTATTATACTATTTATATTATTTGTATTTAATAAATTTGATATATTTATACAATACTTCTGCAAATATTTTTGTCCAACTGGTTCCAGGTAGTAGAGTGCCCCCCTAATTTTATTATCTTAATTTAAAAGCGTTGTCTCACTTCAGCAAATAGCATTTATCATGTAGATAAAGTTTATACAAGGCACTTACTAATGTATTGTGATTGTCCATATTGCCTCATTTGCTGCTTTGATAAATTTTTCATTGCATTATACACTGCTCACTTCCAGGGGTTACGACCACCACTGCAGCACAGATATGAAGAGGCCAGGGCGGCCAACTGCTGGCCACTTCGTATCTGGGGCCACCTGCTGCGCATGTGTGCCTATGCGTGCTCCCATGGTCTTGGCCACTAGAGAAGCCAGCACTTTTTCCTATAGTGTGCAAGCACGACCACCACTGCTGGATTGCAGTGTGGTTGTAACTAGAGATAAGCGAATCTACTTTGGATGAAACATCCGAAGTTGATTTGCATAAAACATTGTTCTAATACTGTACAGAGCAGGAGCTCCGTATAGTATTAGAATGTATTGGCTCTGATGAGCCAAAGTTATTACTTCGAAGTCTTGCGAGACTTCACATAACTTTAGAAATAAATTTATACTGTAAAAAAAAAAACATTTCCCGAACTCTGGTTCGGTTCCATCAGAGCCAATACATTCTAAAACTGTAGGGAGCTTAATAGGAAAATAGCAAAGTTTTCATTGAGTGCAAAAGGTAAACCTTTGCAGTCTATGGTATAAGCAATCCAATGATCACATGTTTAAGTTCCCGCGAGAGAGCTAAAAATGTATTTAAAAAAAAAAAGTTGATAAAACAATTCGCAAGAATTAAACTTTTAAAGGGAGTGTCACCATATTTTCAACACACTGCCCCACAGAAGATTGCAAACGCACTCCAAGCATACCTGTGTACACTTTGTGTCTTTATTCCATGTCCAAGAAAATCACTTATATTATGCTGGAAACAATTCCCAAGTGCAGAGTTTTGCTGCTCCAAGTGCCCTAAGCAAATCAGAATGAAGGCTGCTTTAGCTGCTCATATCTTGAGATTGGTAGCAGCAGGAAATATGGCCTTGACCTTGTTTGAAAGTTGGCGATACCAGAAACACAGCATTATTTCCACTATATCGGAAGATCTAGCTTTTAGAGAACAAGTCGGAGTAAAAGATGTTCTTACTTTCAGCTGGGCACTTGGGAGCAGTTTTTCAGCAGACTAAAAGTACTGTTCCTGGACATGGAATAAAGACACTAAGTAGACACACGTATGTTTGGAATGTGTTTGCAATTTTCTGTGGGGCAATGCTGTTATACTGGTGAAAACGAGGTAACAGACTCCCTTTAAATTCTCCCTTTTACATATAAAAAATAACCCAAAAAATGACAAAAAAACATTATAATGAAAAGGTCCAAAATTACCTAAGCTATAAAAATATAAAATATTTATCTTGTACGTTATATATTTTTTTATCTTGTAGTGTTATAGCCAACACTGTAACGGCAAAAAATTGAAATGGCTTAATAATTTTTGGTTGCTTCAACTTCTTCCCCAAAAAAATTCTATAAAAAGGGATCAAAAACTCATTCAAGGGGGCAGGGCCTGGACATCTGCAGAGATGGCAGCCTAAGTGCCGAGCAACGCTGCACTATTAAAGCACGGAGATCCATATGCTTTACCAGCACGTTTTATGGGTAAGAAAACGCACCCAAGAGCACCCAGCACTGTTCCAGTCACCCACCTGAGGTCCTCCACATTTGATTCATATTTTACACAGCGTTTGGCGCCTTCGTCCACTGACTGTGGCCTGCTTCCGGTCCGGACACCTGAAGACTGTGTGGTGGGGAAGTACGCGCGTCCTCTGCAGCCAAATACAGCGCACAGAGGTACAGAACCCGACCGCCTCTCTCCTATCCCCACTGGTGGGGGAATTTGTCCCCAGACCTCCTATACACAGAAGGCGGAACCCAGCAGGGGCAGTCTTGGTATCACCCAGTCGACCCTGTCTGGACACCGACATGCCGCCGAAACTTGCGGCAAAACAGCCCAGGCAAACAGCCATGCCATCACAGCGGTGCCGTGAATGGGCAGACCCTCCCATCGACCTCAAGGATCCAGTGCATTCCCAAATGAGCACCGATGGGGATCGCGCAAATTGGGAGCAGTTGTCAGACTATGTGGACGAAGGAGATGAGGAGATACAGGAGTCTTCACAGACATCCAATTTACTTCACCAAATCTTACAACACCTGCCTACCAAGGAAGATTTCAAGGCGCTGTTGACTGAGGTGAGGAGTGCTTGCAAATCTGAAATTTCCTCTTTAAGGCAAGATCTTAAACAAATGTCTGCTCGCACTGACTGTAGAATCGGATCATGAAGAGACCCGCAGATACTACAGAAGAGGAAGAGCCTGCAGCCACTACTTGTCCGCTTAAGAGAAGAAAAACCCATATGGATGGGGATTTCCTTTTGTGCTGATAGCCTCCAGGAACGGCAAGTCATCCATTCTCCGTGCGCACACGGATGTTCCGTCTTTTTGCTCCGGTCTTGACATCTTTGTGCCTGCAACGTAAGAATGGGAGGTTCCAGACCCATCGCCTGTTCCAGCACCAAATTTGGCATACGGTCTGAAAGAAGAGGCATCACTCACCTCTGCAGGATGGACTACCTGAATCCAGATCTCATGCTACTCCCCCATGAACAGCCTACTGGGGGATGACCTCCACTGCACATATCCTGTTTAGTGCCATGTAATTATGCGGAGTCTTCATGATTAGAGAAAATTACACATTCTTTTTGTATAGCATTCTCCTTTTTGGCCATATTTTTTCTTCTTTGCTCACGTCCCTTGAGTGCCTTAACTTTGGGGACATTCAGTCTCGCTCCCCCAAAACGGGTTCTTTTTTTTTTTTTTACCCTCTTTCCCATAGGGCTTGGACTCTATTTGGCATAATATACTGCTCAAAAAAATAAAGGGAACACAAAAATAACACATCCTAGATCTGAATTCATTAAATATTCTTCTGAAATACTTTGTTCTTTAAATAGTTGAATGTGCTGACAACAAAATCACACAAAAATTTAAAAATAAAAATCAAATTTTTCAACCCATGGAGGTCTGGATTTGGCGTCACCCTCAAAATTAAAGTGGAAAAACACACTACAGGCTGATCCAACTTTGATGTAATGTCGTTAAAACAAGTCAAAATGAGGCTCAGTAGTGTGTGTGGCCTCCACGTGCCTGTATGACCTCCCTACAACGCCTGTGCATGCTCCTGATGAGGTGGCGGACGGTCTGCATCTGCCAACTCCTGGACAGTCTGTGGTGCAACGTGACGTTGGTGGATAGAGCGAGACATGATGTCCCAGATGTGCTCAATTGGATTCAGGTCTGGGGAACAGGCGGGCCAGTCCATAGCATCAATGCCTTCGTCTTGCAGGAACTGCTGACACACTCCAGCCACATGAGGTCTAGCATTGTCTTGCATTAGGAGGAACCCAGGGCCAACCGCACCAGCATATGGTCTCACAAGGGGTTGAGGATCTCATCTCGGTACCTAATGGCAGTCAGGCTACCACTGGTGAGCACAAGGAGGGCTGTGCGGCCCTCCAAAGAAATGCCACCCCACACCATTACTGACCCAATGCCAAACCGGTCATGCTGGAGGATGTTGCAGGCAGCAGAACGTTCTCCACGGCGTCTCAAGACTCTGTCACGTCTGTCACATGTGCTCAGTGTGAACCTGCTTTCATCTGTGAAGAGCACAGGGCGCCAGTGGCAAATTTGCCAATATTGGTGTTCTCTGGAAAATGCCAAACGTCCTGCACGGTGTTGGGCTGTAAGCACAACCCCCACCTGTGGACGTCGGGCCCTCATATCACCCTAATGGAGTCTGTTTCTGACCGTTTGAGCAGACACATGCACATTTGTGGCCTGCTGGAGGTCATTTTGCAGGGCTCTGGCAGTGCTCCTCCTGTTCCTCCTTGCACAAAGGCGGAGGTAGCGGTCCTGCTGCTGGGTTGTTGCCCTCCTACGGCCTCCTCTACGTCTCCTGAAGTACTGGCCTGTCTCCTGGTAGCGCCTCCATGCTCTGGACACTACGCTGACAGACACAGCAAACCTTCTTGCCACAGCTTGCATTGATGTGCCATCCTGGATAAGCTGCACTACCTGAGCCACTTGTGTGGGTTGCAGACTCCGTCTCATGTTACCACTAGAGTGAAAGCACCGCCAGCATTCAAAAGTGACCAAAACATCAGCCAGGAAGCATGGGAACTGAGAAGTGATCTGTGGTCACCACCTGCAGAACCACTCCTTTATTGGGGGTGTCTTGCTAATTGCCTATAATTTCCACCTGTTTTCTATCCCATTTGCACAACAGCATGTGAAATTGATTGTCACTCAGTGTTGCTTCCTAAGTGGACAGTTTGATTTCACAGAAGTGTGATTGACTTGGAGTTACATTGTGTTGTTTAAGTGTTCCCTTTATTTTTTGGAGCAGTGTATATTGATCCCTATCTGGATACTGTCCCCCAAGGTTTTGAAAATATGGTGTGTTTTTTTTATTTGTGTTCAAAGTCTTGTGTTTTTTCCCTCCCTTCTGTGTTTTCCTCCCTCTTTTCATATTTCTAGATATTGCAGTTTTGCCTTGGGCATACTAAGGATTTCTGGAGGCATCTTTGGTCGGAAGACTCCTGCAGGAACACCTGGGGTACTTATTATAGCAGGTATCGGGCCCTCTGTACACATGGAAAATGATTAAATGTGTATCACTAAATGTAAATGGCCTTAACTCGATCAAGCGTCTGTTGGCCCTTAATGAATGTCGCTCTCAAAAAGCTGATGTAGTCTTCCTTCAGGAGACACATTTTGACAGAGAGGGCTCCTTTAGATTTGCAGCTAAATCATTCCCGCGAGTTTACTCTTCAACAGCGGGCAGAAAGACTGCGGGGGATGTTATTTTTCTATCTGCTGATTGTCCTATGCAAGTCGACTCACATGTGTATGATGTTGATGGCAGATATGTCATTCTTAAGGCTACTCTTATTGGTAATCTGCTTATACTGTGTAATTTATATGCCCCTAATACTGCTCAAATTCCCTTCCTTAACAAGGTGTTTATGAATCTTTCCAGCTACTTACCAGCATCAATGATCATAGGAGGGGATTTCAATATCTCTTTCTCTGAGCATTGGGATAGATTGTCTCCGAATGTAACTGCACACTTGTCTGCACAATGTAGGCTCTCACGCTTATTTAGATGCCCGATTCGAAAGTATGCACTATATTATTTCTGGAGAATAAACTATCCCACTTCTAAATGCTCCCCTTTTTACTCCCATCCACATCGCACACATACCCGTATAGATTATTCTTTTGGGAATATCCCAGCCCTTAGAATGCTAGGTGCAGCAAAGGTGGGAAGCATTACATGGTCAGACCATGCGCCTATTTGCATCACCATTAAAGCCTCTGGGTACCATACGAAAGTCTGCCACTGGCGGTTGAATGAAACCTTCCTTGCTAAACCAATACTTAGGTAAGAGTTACATGACAGCCTTTCCGAATACTTCCCTCTTAAATCAGTCTTCTGTATCCTCTATGTCCACACCGTGGGAGGCACAAAAGGGAGTTTTCAGGGGTCACTGTAATGCTATGGGGGCCAGATTTAAAAAAAAAAAAAAGACCGTAATCTGCAACAAACTACTGTCACGACCCAGTTAAAAAATTTGGAGACCAAGTTGAAATTACGACCCTCACGGCCTTTGTTGCGCCGTATAGTAATGTTGTGCGCTAGATTGCGCGAACTGGCGTATCAAAAAACTAAAAAGCTATTGTTATATTCATGGCAAAGGTTTTATACTTGGGGTAACAAATCCCATACTATCTTAGCACGTCAATTGCGGGACTCTAAAGTCTCAGGGAAACCAACAGTCCTGAGAAAGGCTGATGGCACGCTGTTATATGAACCAGGTGCTATCTCGAACCTCTTTCAAGAATATTATGCATCCCTATACTCCCTCCCTCAACAAGTACCGTCTGATCAGACAAAACGGCAAACACTTTTTCACTCCTTTGTCTCAATGTAACTTGCCGCAACTGTCTGGAGAGGCCATTTCCTCGCTAAATGCACAAATCACGATAGAGGAACTGCAGGAGGTCTTAAAACAAAACAATAAATCCCCCAGACCAGACGGCCTACCTTACTTATATTATAAGACATTTTCCTCTATCCTCTTACCACATTTGACTCCACTCTTCAATACCTTCCTTCAGGAATCCCCGATACCTGCCTCAATTTTACACTCAACACTCCTTCCAAAACCGGTAAAAGATTTAATGGATTGTGCAAATTATAGGCCTATAGCTCTTCTCAACTCAGACCTAAAACTTTTTACCAAAACCCTCGCCAATCGACTTTCAACTTTGCTCCCGCAATTAATAAACAAAGACCAGTTGGGTTTTGTCAGGGACAGTCAAGGTGGTGATAATACAAGAACTATTGATCTAATAGAAATCATCAATAAACATAAATAGTTCAGCTTTATTATTAAGTCTCGACGCCAAAAAGGCATTTGACAGTTTAAATTGGATATTTATGTTCTCCACCTTGCAGGCCTTTGGCATTAAAAAGGCGCATTCATCAATGCTCTACATACACTCAACCCACAGCGACCATTAAAATGCCTCTCGCCCCATCCAACGCTTTTTCCATATATAACGGTACGTGTCAAAGATGTCCATTGTCCCCACTGTTTGTATTATGCATTGAGCCCCTGGCAGCTGCTATTAGATCTCATCCTGACATACATGGGATCAAAGTTAACCAGGTTGAGTATAAGCTTTCTTTATTTGCAGATGTTCTTCTCCTCACTCTGACAGACTTACATATCACACGCCCAAATCTTTTCAAACTGTTGGACACATATGGCAGACTTTCAGGATACAAGGTAAATACAACAAAAACAGAGGCTTTAACCACTCAACCTTCCTCCGGATGGGTTAGCCACCTTGAAAGCCAATTTTCATTTCAAATTGAGTGCGGACACGATACGCTCTCTGGGTGTGGACTTATCCACCACATATTCTTCCCTGTATGCGAAAAATTATCCTTCTGTGTTTAAAGACCTAAAGGCTCTTATGAGCAGGTGGATGTCCTTACCCATATCCCTATTTGGCCGTATTGCAGCGGTTAAAATGTCTATCCTGCCCAAGCTATTATATTTGTTTGAAACTCTGCCAGTTGCTGTGCCGAGAAAAGAGTTGAGGGGTTTCCAGTCGTCTATACTCCGGTTCATCTGGAACAGGAAAAGACACCGAATAGCGTGTACCACCCTTACGGCACTTAACTGCAGGGTGGTCTAGCAGTTCCAGATATTACCAGATACTATTAGGCTACACACCTAAGGAGATTGCCGGCGTGGTCAACACTTTTCGCTTACTCCAGGTGGATGGAGATTGAGAAGCTGTGGATAGCACCTATACATCCCAACTCCCTCATGTGGTCACCTGTACCAGCGACATTAACTACAAAATTACTGGGACCGATGTCCTTCACATATAACATATGGCGAAAACGTAAACACTTTCCCTTAGCTTCTGAGAAATAGTCTATGACCTGCTTTTTATTTAATCTGCTGCTCCCGATGGCTATGGAGACCTTAGACCGTGGTTTTCTCAAACTACTTCAATTCGCGGATATTGTCGACTAAAGAACTCTGCGACTACTACCTTTCGAAAGCATTAAAGCCTAGTTTAATTTGCCTGAGTCCTCTATGAACATACCCAGTTACAACACTTTTTCCAAAGCTTATATAAAATTCTTCACAGGTATCTACACCAACTGTGTTTGAAAAATTGTGTAAGCTCTCAGACTCCACCAGGGGACTTAACTAAGCATGCGTATATGATCAAATGGGAGACGATTTTAGATCGCACTCTTTCACTTGGAGTGGAGGATGATCTGGAATAGAGTAGCATTGACTTCCTCTAGATCAAATTGCAGGATTATAGGCTGAACTGGATGGAAAGATGTATTTTTTCAGCCTTACAAACTATGTTAATATGTCTTACATTGGAAAAAATGCTTTGTGGCGTTAAATTGAGAAAAAAATTAATTAAATAAAAATTCCAGTGTTCTAAAAATGACATGGCATTCCTATATGATTACAGCGATACCAGACTAGTATCGTTTTTATTTTTTACTACTTTTAAAGAAATAAAGCCCATGGGGGGGGGGGGGGGGGGGGGCTGGACAAGGTGACAAAAAAAAGTGTGTTTTTCAATTTCACAGAAATTTTCATATTTTAACAGTGCGGACATTTTTGGATGTGCCAATACCTAATTATGTTTATTTTTCTATTGTTTATATGTGAAACTGGGAAAGGGGGTGATTTAAACTTTTAGTATTTGATTTATTTATTTTTACATTAAAAATAAACTATTAGAGTGAATGGAAGTCTGCCGGACTCTCTGCTGAGCTAGGCCTCGTGTATCGCTCAGCAGGCAGATTAATATGACAGCCCCGGGAAGCCTCATTAGGCCCCATGCTGTCATGGTAACCAGAGCCCAGCGGGGTCTCCGACTGGAAGTCAGAGGAAGCAGCATCACTCTGCCTTACCTTACAGAAACTGCAATCTCTTACTGCAGCATCTGAGGGGTTAAATGACTGCATTCGGCATGATTGCCTTTCCCAGTCAGTACGGACAATTGTCTGCTGTAATAAACAGCAAGCAGCCACAGCAGCAGCCTGCTCCATACAAGCCCTCACACATTATTATGTACTTGCATGTGATAATACATGACGGGTTAAACATACCTATCAGGGGTGTGGAATTCCTATCGCTCGACGCCCGGGACATGCAGTTCCGGGCGCCGGGCAAGTAGTTTGAACAGTTGTTTAGCCCTGTGCGGGCAAGTAGCAGGGACATGTCGGTTAGGCAGTAATAGGAGCGGTCATATGCTAGCCGCGAGCTGACCGCTCCTAAATCTATGTCAGCCTGCCCCTGCATCGTGCATATGAGTACCGTACATATCACTTCCTGCAGGCGGCCCCCGCTCCTCCCGGCTCCTGTATCGAAGTCTCCGCCCACCTGCCAGCACAGGAGCGCACAGTAAGTCAGCACACAGTCTCCAGAGACTGAGTAATTGCAGGCCAAGATGGGAGAAGAGGAGTGAGAGACCCCACGGCCCCCTGCAGATGAGCGTTCCTCCCGGAGCCTGTCCACATCGCAGCTCCCGGCCTGACCTGCAAGCGCTGACTGGGGTCACATAGCATTATACTGATTTATGATGCTATGTAACCCTTACAGTTCTGGAAGGTGTTGGATAACACTGACAGCATTATGTCAGTGTTATCCAATACATTCCAGAACTGTAAGGGTTACATAGCATCATAAATCAGTATAATGCTATGTGACCCCAGTCAGCGCTTGCAGGTCAGGCCAGGAGCTGCGATGTGGACAGGCTCCGGGAGGAACGCTCATCTGCAGGGGTGTCAGAAATAAAGGTTGTGCTGTCTGTCTTCTGAGGCTCTGGCCCTGCCTGCAATCTGCACTGCACGTGGCACTTGATAAACTATAATGTCTCCCTGTTGCCCCCATACAGTATAACGTCTCCTTGTGGCCCCCATACAGTATAACGTCTCCCTCTTGCCCCCATACAGTATATCACCTTGGGGCTGCCCACATACAGTATAACGTCTCCTTATGCCCCCATACAGTATAACATCACCTTGGGGCTGCCCTAGTGCCCCATACAGTATAACGTCACCAAGCGGCTGCCCCCACACAGTATAACGTCACCCTGTGGCCCCTGCCCCCATACAGTATAACGTCACCCTGTGGCCCCCGCCCCCATACAATATAACGTCACCCTGTGGCCCCCGCCCCCATACAATATAACGTCTCCCTGTGGCCCCCACCCCCATACAGCATAACATCTCCTTGTGGCCCCCGCCCCATACAGCATAATGTCTCCTTGTGGCCCCCGCCCCATACAGCATAACATCTCCTTGTGGCCCCCGCCCCATACAGTATAATGTTAGTATAAGTTCAGGACAAGTAGATGGTCATGAGGGACAAGTAGATTGAGCCCCCACTTTAGTCCTTCGACAAGTAGTTTTTTTTCTTTATTTCCACACCCCTGCCTATATAAATCTGGTTTCGCTAATCATACCGATCCATTGGAAAATGACCTATTGTTTACATCCTGTTATATGTTAAATTCTTTTTCAGAATTTTTGTTGAAAAAAAAACAAACAAAAACCCCACAAAATTGTACAGGCCTAATAAAATGATAAAACGTACTGTTCTGTACAGGTACCTGGGTTACCCGTACAGAACTATACTGAATTACCTTCTGAGTTCAGTTCTCTGTCTATGGCTCAGGGATATGGGGAAAAAAAAAAAAATGATATATATAAAATAACCAGAAATTCTATAAAAAAGAAGAAAAAAGTACATTTAGAGGGGTTTTGTCATCTCAACATTTGTGAAATATAGTTAGGCTATGTCACAAATGTCAGATAAGTATGTGTCCCACCTCTCTTGGACTCACTCTTCTCTCCAGAACAGGCCACCAAATTGGGGGGTGCCTGCTCTTCCCTCAATCACCATTATGGGAGTTCCAAAAATGGCTCTGTGTCGGCGCAGCTATTTCTAGCAGTCCCATAGAAGTGAATGAAGAGGTGGCAGTGCTTGCGTGTCTCTCTCTCCATTCACTGCTATGGGACTTTGACTTTCAAAAAATAGCAGAGTGCACTCTGGAGATGGAACCACCACCATATTTTACTGTAGGTAGCAGGTGTTTTTCTTGGAATGCTGTGTTCTTTTTCCTCCATGCATAACGCTCCTTGTTATGGCCAAATATCTAAATTTTAGTTTCATCAGTCCACAGCAGCTTATTCCAAAATGAAGCTGGCTTGTCCAAATGTGCTTTAGCCCACCTCAAGCGGCACTTTTTGTGCTGTGGGCAGAGAAAAGGCTTCCTCTGCATCACTCTCGCATACAGCATCTCCTTGTGTAAAGTGCGCCGAATGGTTGAACGATGCACAGTGAGTCCATCTGCAGCAAGATGATGTTGTAGGTCTTTGGTGCTGGTCTGTGGGTTGACTCTGACTGTTCTCACCATTCGTCGCTTCTGTCTATCAGAGATTTTTCTTGGTCTGCCACTTCGAGCCTTAACTTGAACTGAGCCTGTGGTCTTCCATTTCCTCAATATGTTCCTAACTGCTGGAAACTCTGAGACAGCTTTCTGTATCCTTCCCCTAAACCATGATGGTGAACAATCTTTGTCTTCAGGTCATTTGAGAGTTGTTTTGAGACCCCCATGTTGCTACTCTTCAAAGAAAGTTAAAAGAGGAGGGAAACTTACAATTGACCCCCTTAAATACTTTTTCTCATAAGTGGATTCACCTGTGTATTTAGGTCAAGGGTCACTGAGCTTACCAAGCCAATTTGAGTTCCAATAATTCGTTCTAAAGGTTTTGGAATCAATAAAATGACAACCGTGCCCAAATTTATGCACCTGCCTAATTTTGTTTAAACAATTATAGCACACTTTCTGTAAATCCAATAAACTTAATTTCACTTTTCAAATATCACTGTGTGTGTCTCCTATATGATATATTTAACTGACATTTTTTATCGTAACAACCAACGATTTATACAGGAAAATCATGACAATTAACAAGGTTGCCCAAACTTTCGCATCCCACTGTACTTCTATTAAGAGAGCTGTACACAAACACTGCTACTTGCCATTGAAATATGTGAGGCAAACCTATTATTGCTTGCTTGTTTACTGGAGAGAGTCATGCACATGTGCAGCAACCTCTCTATTAAAGCATATGGATAATTCAGTGTCCGGCTGTTGCAAGACTGGAATACCCCTTTAAACATGATAAAATGATTTCAATTTGGTAGTGGTTTCTAACCTATGTTAGGTCTTTGAGAGTGGTTTTCTTCTGGATCATCTAAAAATGTAGACATGTAGTTGCTCAGTTCCAACTGCAAACAATGCACCAAATATCTGATAAGAAGGGAAGAAAAATGGAGATTTATTTTAAATATATGGAAAAACAAATACAAAGTACAATAAAAAATTAAAACCTGTGTCACCATTTGTACCTATGTGTGCTAAAGTATGATAATATACATTTTTATAAATAGGCATAACACAACCCACTAAACAAAAAACTATATACAGTTTAGAAATAGTGATTCCTGTGTTTGGCACCATCACCAGTTTCTTTGACTCTGGATCAAACAAAACATTAAAACCACTTGCCTAATAATATTGTGCATGTTTCCCATATGCTGGCAAAATAGCTCAGATCAATGAAGACATGGATTCCACAAGAACTCCTAGGCCAGACACACATGAGCGAGTTCAATGAAAGAAACTTGCTGTGTGTGTCTGGCCTCTGGGCAAGAAGCTTTTCAACTGTGGAAATTTTCCACCAGTCATTGCGTGGAATCCACTTCTCAATGTTTTTAATTGGAGGCCACACAGAAGTTCATAAACCGAAACCAAGAAAATACACCATTGTGGCAGTAAACCACCAATGGGGAAAAAAAGGAGTCACATTTCACTTGGTCGGGAGGGGAGAGGACTGGCCAGCAATTTATTTTTAGAAGTTTTCTGATGCAAATGAAGATAGAAATCTACAGCAGATAGGAGCTGCCGTAGATTTCTGTTTATGTGCGTCGACTGCCGGAGAATTACGAGGCATGCTCTTCGTCATATATTAGAAACATACTCAGGGAGTTAATTAAACACACATTTTCCTAAAACCCTATGTTGTGCCATTCCTCTATTTGTACAGGAAGTTTATCAATATATTACCATTTGAGTGTTACCAGTTGGGAATGCATCTCTACAAGATCTGACACCATCTACTAGTGCTGACAGTGCCAGGCTGTATTGATACACCGCTTTGATAAAGGTAAATGTTAACACCCAGTTGAGAAAAGACATAATGCACAGTATTAAGAAAAGTTGCTCCAGAATTGTTTATGTGGTATTTATTAATTTGCTTAGAACTTTTTATTTTTTTTTCCCATTCACATAGCCTTATGAAGGCTTATTTTTCATGGGACATGTTGTACTTTCTAATAGCACCATTTACAGTTGCATACAATGTAGTAGTGAGCGGGGGAAAAAATTCCAAATGGTGTGGAATTGGAAAAAAAAACAAAACAATTTGACCAGGTTTTTTTTAATGGTGTTTTATGTGGTAAAATTTACCTGTTGCTTTCATTCTACAGGTTAATGCGATTACCACAATACCACACATAGTAATTCTTGCATTTTAGTGCAGAAAGAATAAAAACCTTGAAAAAAAGTGGCAAAAAATTAGGAAGGCATAGAAAAAGGTCTAAATGTAAGGGTACTTTCACACTTGCGGCAGAGGATTCTGCCTGTTGGATCTGTCAAAACGTACCATATGCAAACTGATGGAAAATGCATTGAAATATTCACCAGTGTCATCCGTAAATACAGATCCGGCATTCATTTTTTTTCACATTTTTTGCAGTCTGAGCATGCGCAGGCCGCAAAAAACGGATCCGTTTTGCCGGACAACTCGGGGCTGGATCCGAAATAATGCATGTCAATGGGAAAAAATGGAAAGTGTTCCAGAATTTTGGACGGAGATAAAACCACAGCATGCTGCGGTATTATCTCCATCCTGAAAAGGCAAAAAGACTGAACTGAAGACATCCTGAACGGATTGCTCTCCATTCAGAATGCATTAGGATAAAACTGATCATTGTTATTTTTTTTTAACCTAAAACCACAAATCCTGCAGTTTTTGCACTGGGCACTATGTCTAATAATTGGCCCCACTTCTTGGTCTGTACAGATCACTGTAGTTAAAGGGTTTCTACCACTTCGTTTTCACATAATTAGCTTTCAGACACTAGCGATCCGCTAGTGTCTGCTCTACCAAACAATCCTAATATAATTGCTTTTGGTGCAGCAGTTTCACTAAAAAAAAGAACTTATATTGATATGCTAATGAGCCTCTAGGTGATATGGGGGCGTCATTAGCACCTAGAGGCTCGGTCTACCTTCACAAAATGCCGCCGCCCAGCGAGTCCCTCCAGCCCGCCCATCTCCTCCGGAATGCGATCCTCCCTGTGAGCCAGCGGACGAATTCTCGCGCATGCGCCGTGCGCGTCTGTATTCGGCGCATGCGCAGTGAATGTCTGACCGCTTCCCTGCTCAGACATCTCCACTGCGCCGATGACGTCATAGTGCTCCGAGGAACAGGCGCAGTGGAGATGTCTGTGCAGAAAGCGGTCAGACATTCACTGCGCATGCGCCGAATACAGACGCGCACGGCGCATGCGCGAGAATTAGTCTGCTTGCTCACAGGGAGGATCGCATTCCGGAGGAGATGGGCGGGCTGGAGGGACGCGCTGGGCTGCGGCATTTTGTTAAGGTAGACCGAGCCTCTAGGTGCTAATGACGCCCCCATAGCACCTAGAGGCTCATTAGCATATCCATATAAATTCTTTTTTTAGTGAAACGGCTGCACCAAAAGCTATTATATTAGGATTGTTTGGTAGAGCAGACACTAGCAGATCGCTAGTGTCTGAAAGCTAATCATGCGAAAACGAAGTGGTAGAAACCCTTTAACTTATTCTAATCCTGCCTGTAATAACACCTCACGACTGTTCACAATAGGTGATAGTTAAAGCTGATCTATTCTTTCCTTGTACAGTTACCTCTGCACAGGTCACAGAGTATGCCTAGAAAACTCTCCCATAGAAGACAATGAGGTCCCCTCCTGACCATTGTGGCTATGGCCCATGGGAATGCCGTGAAGCAATTTTTAATGCTGCGTAAATGCCGTTATGAACAGCTCAGGCAAAAAAGCAGCCCCAGGAAATAAAATAAATAAAAATCTACAAATCTGAAAATTAAAACAGATTAGAAAAAAAAGGAGATGTGTCACCATTTGGTTTTAACTGGCAGATAACATTTTTGGTTACACGTTTCCATTAACAAGTTTTTAAAAGGGAAAATTGTGCAGTGTTTGAGATACAGACAGAATGTTATAGAGCAGGAGGAGCTGAGTGGATTGATATATAGTTTAGTGGGAAAAGATTCAGTAAAACTTGTAATTTATACATTTATATTCCTGCTCATTCTAGTCTTTGAAGTCAAGGAGGAGGTCCTATCAGTGATTAACAGCTACCTTTGTATACACAGCCATAGAGGGAAGGCTGTCCATCGGTGACAGGACCACCTCCTTGACTTCAAAGCCCAGAACAATTAGGAACCTAAATGAATAAAAACACAAGTTTTACTGAATATTTTCCTATAAACTATATTAAACTGTTCAGCTCCTCCTGCTCTATAGCATGATGCCTCTGTGGCACACCGAGCATGAGTGCTGGCCTGTGTTCTGGGGACTTGGAGCATGTCCTTATTCAAACAAATAACTCCCTCCTCTCCATCTTCCCCCACATCCAAAACCAGACCACCTCCCGAGGTGTCAGGGAAACAGGGGGGCCGTTTCGCATCGGGTTGGCGGGCGCAGATAGCTCCTCCTCTTCCTCCTGACAGGACACCTGACGTCAATGTGGCCAGTGCGCCTGCGCGAGTCGGATGCCGCGTGCGCGGTACACAAGCCGCGTGCGCAGGGATACAAGCGTAGTGCACATGCTCCATTCCAGACCACAGGTGCTACTCAGGCTGGGGGAGGGCTTCAGCCTCCGTCACCGCCCTCAGCCTTATGATTGGCTTCTGACTAAGGAAGCCTCCTGGTTGCCCGGCAACCAGGGGGGCGGTCCTGGGTTCACTGTGTACTTAAAGCCAGTCAGAGCCTTGACTCATTGCTGAGTTATTCAACCTTATGGTGAACACCCAGCTCCCTCCTGTGAACCTGTTTAATCTGACTTCCCAGCTACCGACTCCTTGCCCGTTTCCTCGATTACGATTTCTGCTGCCCGCCACGACCCGGAACTGGAACCGACTACCCGATTGGATTGACCTTTTTTGTACTACGCTAATTTTTGGGATTATTTCGTGACTGCCAAAGGATTTCATACCTGATCCACTATTCCAGTCCTGACACGAGGCGACATCGATCACTGGCCTCCACTTTATATAAACATGCCTGTATAGTGGACAGCTTCAAAAGGAGATTTTTTGTGAAACTCACCTGTAAAATCTTTTTCTCGTCTTTTCCATTGGGGGACACAGACCATGGGTATAGCTTAGAGGTATTACTAGGAGGGACACTATGCAATATAAAAGAGAGCTCCTCCTCCTCGGGCTATACCCCCAAGCTCCACCAGGAGGAAGTCCGACGTTGCAAAAGCAGTAGGAGAAGGAGAAAAGAAAAAGATAATGGAAATCATCGACCCAAAGCCCATGAGGTCCGACCACAAAACAAAACTGAACTGGACCCCTCCTGCAACAGGCAGAATGGGTGGGAGCCGTGTCCCCCAATGGAAAAGACGAGAAAAACATTTTACAGGCGAGTTTCACAAAAAATATCCTTTTCTCGTACATTCCATTAGGGGACACAGACCATGGGATGTCCCAAAGCAGTCCATGGGGTGGGAAAAAACCATCAGCACCACCAGGAGGAATGTCCAACGGTCAAACAGGAACCACAGCTTGCAAAACCCTGCGGCCCAAGACAGCATCAGCCGAAGCCAGAGAATGCAACTGATAAAACTTTGTAAGAGTATCTAAGGACGACCAGGTGGCCGCCTTACACAGCTGAGACGCAGAGGCCCGATTGCGCCTTGCCCAGGAAGCTCCGACCGCCCTAGTGGAGTGAGCGGTAATCCGAGCCAGGGGAACTCTACCACGAGCGCGATAAGCCGCGGAGATGGTCGAACTGATCCATCGCGCCACAGTGACCTTGGAGGCCGCCAGACCCTTACGAGGTCCCTCGGAAATCACAAAGAGGGAGCCTGAACGGCAGACGGAGGCGGTAGCCGTCAGATACACCTTCAGGGCTCGGACGACATCCAGGGAATGAAGAGCGCGTTCCTTGGGGTTTGCCGGAGAAGGACAAAAAGAGGGCAGGACAAGATCCTCGTTAAGGTGGAATGGAGAGACCACCTTGGGCAAAAAGGAGGGAACCGGACGGAGCACCACCTTATCCTGGTGAAAAAACAGAAAAGGCTCCTGGCAGGAAAGTGCGGCTAGCTCAGATACCCGCCTGATGGAAGTTATGGCCACAAGGAAGACCACTTTCCAAGTGAGAAAGGTCAGGGAAACCTCCCTCAGAGGCTTGAAGGGGGCCGTCTGGAGGGCGCGCAGGACCAAGTTGAGATCCCAAGGAGGTAAAGGGGAGACGTACGGAGAAACCGAATGCGCCACCCCCTGAAGAAAGGTCCTCACAGGACCCAGGAGAGCAAGGGACCTCTGAAAAAGGACGGCCAGAGCCGAAACTTGACCCTTCAGGGAGCTCAGCGACAGTCCCAACTCGAGACCGGACTGAATAAAAGAGCACCGTAGGGACGGAAAAACAAAGGGGAGGAAAACCCGAGCTTTCACAAAAGGCAAGGAAGGCCTTCCAGGTACGATAGTAAATCCGGGAGGAAGCCGGCTTCCTCGCTCTGATCATGGTTCTAATCACCGAATCCGAGAACCCCTTCTTCAGGATGGAGGTTTCAACAGCCACGCTGTTAAACTAAGGGAAATTCCGGTGGAAGAGCGGGCCCTGAGACAGTAGATCTTCTCTGTCGGGAAGAGGCCATGGGGCGTCTGCCAGCACCCGAGCCACGTCCGAGAACCATGCGCGGCGAGGCCAATCCGGGGTGACGAGAACGGTCGGAATCCCCTCCACCTCGATCTTGCGTAGAAGCTTCGGCAGCAGAGGAAGTGGAGGGAAGACAGAGAAGGCTGAAGTCCCGCCACGGAGACACCAACGCGTCCACCCCGTACGTCTTCGGATCCCGGGCACGAGCCAGGAACACGGGAGCTTGTTGTTGAGCCTGGACGCCATCAGGTCCACATCCAGACGGCCCCACCGGCGGCAGACATCTTCAAATACATCCGGATGCAGAGACCACTCGCCCGGATCCACCTTGTTGCGGCTTAGAAAGTCCGCTGTCCAGTTGTCTACTCCTGGAATGTATACCGCTGACAACACCGGAACATGAGACTCCGCCCACATCAGAATTCTCCTCACTTCCTGAATCACTGCCCGGCTGCGGGTCCTGCCTTGATTGTTGATGCAAGCCACAGCCGTGGCATTGTCCGACTAAATCCTTACCGGGCGGCCAGGAGAGGAGTCCAATGGGAGAGGGAGTGGAAAATCGCTCTCAGCTCCAGGATGTTGATCGGGAGGCGAGATTCCGCCGCTGACCAAACCCCCTGAACCGCGTGGGACAGGAGAACGCCGCCCCGACTCCGGAGGCTGGCATCGGTGATGACGATCGTCCAGGAGAACGGGAGGAAAGATCTTCCTGACGTCAGGTTCATAGGAGACAGCCACCAAGGAAGAGCCGCCCAAACCCGCTGAGACAGGCGGATGCGAGCGTCCAGACCACGAGAGGTCTTGTTCCAGAGGGAAAGGATCTCCTGTTGCAGCAAACGAGTGTGAAACTGGGCATATGGAACGGCCTCGAAAGAGGCTACCATAAGGCCCAGGACCCGCATGCACTCCCGGATGGAGAGACATGGGGAGCGCAGCAGTTGCGACACTGCCCCCTGGATCTGGGGGGACTTGGAGACTGGAAGAAACACTCTGGCGGCCGAGGTAAGCAAAACCATCCCCAGGAAGGAGAGCTTCTGGGATGGGAGGAGAGAGGATTTTGGGAAGTTGATCAGCCAGCCGAACTGTTACAGAGTCTGAACAGTGATCCTGACGCTGTCCTCGGCCTGCGCCATAAGCGGCGCTAGGATCTTGGTAAAGACCCGAAAGGCGGTCGCTAACCCAAAAGGAAGGGCGACAAACTGAAAGTGCCGGCCACCAATGGTGAAGCGCAGGAATCGTTGGTGAGATTCTGCGATCGGGACATGCAGATAGGCGTCATGGATGTCTACGGACGCGAGGAACTCCCCTGGAAGAAGAGAAACAATAACGGAGCAGAGGGATTCCATTAGAAACCTCTGCATCCGCAGAAACGTGTTGAGCAGCTTTAGATCCAGGATCGGACGCACCGACCCCTCCTTCTTTGGGACCACGAACAGGTTTGAATAGAAACCTGTGCCCTGTTCCTCTGGGGGAACTGGAGTAATAACGACCCGGTCCAGAAGGGAGGAAACTGCCATTAAGAGGTCCGAGGCTCGAGCCAAATCCCCCGGAACGCGAGAAAGGAAAAAACGTTCCGGCGGTCTGGACGCGAATTCTATCTTGTAACCTGATGTTACAATTTCTAGAGCCCATGCGTCCTGAACATGAGCTCTGCAAACCTGCTGAAAAGAGAGCAGGCAGCCCCCCACCACGAGGGGTGGGGGCGCCCCTTCATGCGGAAGACTGCTTGGGAGCAGCAGGGCGGGCCGACTGTGCCCTCTGGCGCCAGGAAGGCTGGGGCTTGAAGGAGGGCTTCTTGCGGGAGTCCTGAGACCCCCCAGCGGAGGAAGCAGGCGACGTCCTACTGGACGAGAAGCGGCGAAAGGACTGGTACCGGGAGCCGGAGGACCTGGTGCGAAAAATGCACTTGGACCTGGGTTGGGGAAGATGAGTATTTTGGCCCCCAGTGGCGGCAGAGATGAACTCGTCCAGCTGAGGCCCAAAAAGTCTGGAACCCCCAAAGGGGAGATTAGCAAGGGAGCGTTTGGAAGAAGCGTCAGCGTCCCACACTTTTAACCAGACCTCTCTGCGCTGAATTACCGAGAGGGCTGAAATGCGGGCAAAGAGGGAAGCAATGTCCATGGAAGCTTCGCAAAGGAACTTGGAAGCCTGAGACATCTGGAGAACCAAATCCAGTGTGTCAGCAGACGCATCTTGTTCCGCCAGGTCTTGGTGGTGGCGATGTAACCACACCGAAAGGGCTCTGGCCACCCATGCCGAGGCAAAAGCAGGCCGCAGGGATGTGCCTGCCAGTGAGAAAATGGACTTGGAAAGAGAGTCTATGCGCCTGTCTACAGCGTCCTGCAAAGAGGAGCCGTCTAAGACAGGGAGGGCCGTGTTCTTGGCTAATCTGGCCACCGGGGGATCCACCTTGGGGGGAGAAGACCACTTCTCCACACTGTCAGCCGAAAAAGGATAAAGCATATCCATGCGTTTGGTGGCAGAGAACTTTTGATTAGGACGGTCCCAGGCCCTGGATATGACCGCGGAAAATTCCTCATGGACAGGAAACGCGCCAGCCTCCGGCTTCTTGGGCGGGAAAAGGGTGAACTCCCGACTAGTGGAAGGAGGAGAATCCCCTTGGAGGTTAAAGGTGTCACGGACAGCCGCCACTAAGTCAGCCACGATGGTGGAGAGCTTAAGAGCTTAGGCGAGGGGGTCACGTTTCATGACCTCGTCCGAGCCGGACAATTCCCCTTCAGACTTACGCTCCCTGGGGGGGGAGGGGGGGGGGGGGAACTGAGTTATCCGAGGAGGGATGCTGCCGCTCACGCTGCCTCTTAGTAGTCAGGCGACCTCTGCGAGAACCACAGAGGAGATGGAGTGGTTGGCGCCACAGGATTGGAAACTGCCATACGTTCCATAAAGGACATGGCTGCCTTGGCGACTAAGGCCAAATCAGCGGCCGCGCTGGACATGGCAGATGCCCAAGCGGGAACCGCAGGCTCCGTAGGAACAGGAGGGGAACTGGACTGGGCAAGGGAAGGAGGAGAGGGATGATCCTGTTCAGGGGCAGGGCAGGAGGCACAGATACCAGAGACCGAAAGTGGCAGAAAACACTTCATACAGGACCCCATTGGGGTCTGAGAAGAGGTCTTGGAAGATTTAAGGGGGGCCCCAGGCTTAAGCATGATGGCAACCACAACCGGATGCAAAAGAAACAAACCTACCACCCTGGCAACACACAGACATCCACCGGAGGAGCAGAGAACAGCAGGAGCTTCTCAGGAAGCGGAGAAAGGCGCCAGAGCGAAGCGCTGAGGCTCCGCTCAAAGGACGCGTCATAGAAGCGGGAAGGATGTGTGCGCGCTTTATGTAAAAAAAATGGCTGCCCCCAGTCGTCCGGTGTCTGAAAAGCGGCAAGGCGGGGGTTAAAAGCGTCGGAGGCCCTCAGAATAGGCGGGGAGTCCACCGCTGGCCGGGAGCTGCCGGAAAGAAGACTCCGCCCCTAACCAGGGCCGGCGTTGCAGGCATCGGCGGTTAATGTCTAAGAGACCCAGCAGGGAGATAATCGTGGTATAGTGCCTCCAGGTGCCCCTTCCAGGACGAAAACACCCATCTCCCAGCTCACTCAGGCAGCCCATCCATTCCCCTGACTCATTGTCAGGAGCCAGCCGCCACCAGATCCCAGAAGGGTGAGGCAGAGGGGAAGCCATACTTATCTGCTCCTGCAGTCTTCTCCCTCTGTTCTGTACCAGCAGGGCTCACCTCTTCAGACATCTGACTCACCTGAGTACAGTGCTTTGGATGGAGGGCAGCAACAGGTGACCCAGGAGCTGGTGGGATGTCGGAGCCAACAGGTCGAGCCCGGATCCGCTTGTCTTCTTTGGGGGGGAAAGAGGAGGCAGCCAGGCAGCGTCCAACAGACGGCGGAGGGCACTCCACGGGAGACCAGGAAAGCGCCAAAGAAAATAACAAAACGGAGTAGCATCACTAAAGTGTCATCCTCCTTCACCAAACACTAAGCAAAGACTGACTTCCTCCTGGTGGAGCTTGGGGGTATAGCCCGAGGAGGAGGAGCTCTCTTTTATATTTGCATAGTGTCCCACCTAGTAATACCTCTAAGCTATACCCATGGTCTGTGTCCCCCAATAGAATGTACGAGAAAAGGTGTTTATTACTTTATGATAGAGCAGTGGTCGGCAAACCGCGGCTCGCGAGCCACAAGCGGCTCTTTAGCCTCTTGAATGCGGCTCTTACAGGTGACGTGTGGTGGCGCTGCTAAGATTTGTAACTCGGCTACTGTCGCTCCGCTAAGCGCAGTCCTGGGCGGCGCGCGGTCCGAACTAATATGGACAGGAGGGGGCCCCCCGCCGGCGGCCGCTCTGAGCCCCACTCTGCCTCCCTCTTTAAAAGACTCGAAGAGCAGTGGCTGTGAGTGAGCGTGCCACGTCTGTCTGACGTTGCCACAGCTCCGCCCCCAGAGCAGAGAAGAACAACCAGCGGCAGCCAGCCACAGCCCACAGACTCTGCCAGGGAAGGCCCGCCGCCCACACACAGAAGACTTAAGGACTGTGACAGGAGGCAGCCAAGTTCCAACAGTTACTGGTAGGTAGGTTGGTAAGTTATAAAAACTTAGTTACTGGATTCCATTAGTGCCAGCCAGTGTACTGTAACTAGCCTGCCCTGGTTCTGTTTTTTGGACTGGACTGGAGAAATGTGCATTGGATTTGGAGGGGGGTCATGAGAGAGATGCCTATGCATGTGCTGGCACTGCTGGAGAAATGTGCCATGGGGCCGCCCTGGTTCTGTTTGAACTGGAGAAATGTGCATGAGGGGGCGAATGACTCAGTCATGAGAGAGATGTGACAAAACCAGGGCGGCCCCATGGCACATTTCTCCAGCAGTTCCAGCACATGGACAGACATCTCATATTCATGAGAGAGATGTCTGTGTATGTGCTGGCACTGCCACTGCTGGAGAAATGTGCCATGGGGCCGCGGCCGCCCTGGTTCTGTTTGGACTGGAGAAATGTGCATGGGGGGCCCTTATTGTTTTTCGCCCCAGGGCCCCATTTCACCTAGCAAAGCTGGAGAGGGCATGTACATCTCATATCACCCAGATTTCTGCCCACTAATAGGAACCTCCTCCTTCCAAACGTCGGAACGTGCTGCGTCACAACAGGAAGTGACGAGGGTAGTGAAAGTTCCCGGGTAAGGAAAGAATTTGGCTCTTAAAAGAAATTTCAATCGCGGTTTTGTTGATATTTGACTCAGTTGACTAAAAATTTTGCCCACCACTGTGATAGAGGCATGCTTCCGGAGGGTGGGGGCAAGCTGCTCTCCACACCTCGCTGTCATTGGGAAAATCCAAAAATCCTACTCCGGTCATAATAAAGATACAGCTCAATAGAGATTGAGGTACGCCATTTTAACGGTCAGGAGGTAACTGCCACACATGCCAAAAGCCACCCACGTATGTTAAATCCTGGCTCAGAAAATCAGTTATTCTGATTGGAATCCCCGTGTTTAGTACCCCTGTGACCCCAATACTGAGAGCTGAAAAATTAGCCCACAGTTATCGGGCGGGCATTCTCCTGTGTAGAGTTATGGGCAGAAATCCATTTTAGACCAGATTTCAGCGTGACTGACCAACCCATATGTCACGCCCTAAAGGCGGATTTACAGACTGCCTGGACCAATTCTTATAAATTGGAAAGAGCAGATTGTACCGGGTTCCCCATTTTGAGGCCAATCTGATTGAATGAGGATCTGTGTCTTTCTGTCTTGCCTCAGGACCTGAAAGCTGCAAGTCTCTGTGTGAGGAGTCAGGTTTTTTTCATACTTTTTATTTTAAAAACTCTGTGTATATTTGTATGCTTTTGTTTTTTTACATCTTTCAATTTTTATTAAAACCAATTTAACCTAGCACAGGCAATATTTTTTAAGGCAATTACAATTTACTAATTTTGAGCTACCGGTTTGCTTTAAAATGCGATTCTCAGAATGTTGGAAGGAACCGGCAACAATTTGATCTCCCGTGCAATCTGGTAGATTGTAGGAAGCAGAGTGATCAAATTGAGATAGTGTGTGTAGTGTCAGTACTTGTCCAGATTGACTGCTGGTACCTGATCCCGGTCTGATCAGGTACTGCCACCTGGGTTATCGGGCAAGATCGTGACAGCCTCTTCCTTACATTGCATTTTCATGATGACCGATTGCGTTTACATCACCCTCCCTGGCTTACCTGTGGAGTCAAGCATACTTACCCGTTCCCCAACGCTGAGTACTAGCTCCTTCGGTCCACCGCTCTCTTTGCTGCACTCTGATGAATGCATGTAATCTGGCACGTATAGAGGACACATGCTCCACTGCAGTGGCCCACATGACCCCTGTCCATGCTGGAAGTTTACATGCAGGGACAAGAGAGCAGTGGACTGAAGGAGCTGGGACACACAGGGAGCAGGTAAGTATGCTTGACGCCACAGGTGTGTCGGGGAGGGGAGAGAATTTAAAAACGTATTAAAAAAATAGAACTCTAATTAAGCACTGCGTAAATAACCCAGTGCTAATGACCAACATTGTCTAAGCAGCAGTGCTGTCAACATGTGAGACCAGCACAGGAGGTCATAATGTCATTGCGACCACCTGTGATGTAATGTGGAAACTCAAGCCGCAAGAGACCTGTAGCCTGTATCACATGGCATGGAGCAGGAGTCAGGTGAGTATTTTTCTTTATTTAATATATGTCGGTACTACTAGGGGGACTACAAGGGAGGATTATACACACTGGCACTATAAGGGTCATTATAAAACATGGAGCACTACAGAAGGGTGGTATACATACTAGCCCTACAGAGCAAAAAACTACAGGGGGCAGTAGAACTTCAGGAGGCACTACAGGAGGGCTTTATAACTACAGAGTGCACTACGGAAGGCATTCTAACTACTGGGGCTACTATATGAGGCATATTAAATACTAGGGGGTATTATAGGGATGCATTAACTACTGGGGACACTATACGCAGCCTTATGACTACTGAGGACTCTATAGTGGTGCCTTTCAGAATATCTATTTCTACTGGAGCACTATAGGGGGCATTATTATTATTGGGCACAATATGGAGAGCAATGCTACTAATGGGAGCACTCTGGGGAGCATTATCCCAATTGGGAGCACAGTTACTAATGAGGGCACGGTGTGAAAATTACTATTGGTGGGACTTTCGGGAGCACTATTACTATGGAGGACTATGGCACAATGGCATTTACATTTTTTCCACTATACTGTTTGTGGCTATTGGGGAGCTCAACAGGCACGGTATTGGGGTAGCAGAAAGATAGCCTTTTTGGGGCATTAGGAGGCATGAGGATAAAGGAAAAGTGAGGAACCTAAGATGCCTGAGTGGCAAACTCTGCAGAGATAAGACGTGGCTTAAAGAAGTCATAATGTCAGATGAGGAAAGAGAACATCTACATCAGAGGAGACATCACCGAATGCAATAGGAAAGTAGTTCTGAATTCTCCTGTATTTTTCATAGCACTGTATACACACAGTGCTATATCCATCCACATAGTAGATTTGGGGGAGGCATTGGATTAAGAATTTGGCACTGGGAAGGGGGAGGAGGAGGAAGAGGAGGGGGTGCAATCTCAATTTTTCTCTGACAGCAGAAAAGCTAGAATCCGCCCTGTATGTGGCAGGATCATTCAGCCAGCCAGGCTGCAGCTAGGCCAGGGCAAAAAGTGTTAGAGCAAAGGCAATCTCGGTTTAAGTTTAAATTCTTAGATGGCTTTGTAAATATAAATGGTTGCTATGGGCAACCAGATCAATTTCTCACAGGCACTTTTGATGAATGGGGCAGCACAGCATGCCTTACCTCTCACAGATTTCCTCCCATTGCTTTGGGTTACATGCCACTCTGTGCAAACATTACACATATAGCTATCAAAACTAATTAACAAATTGCAGTAAAAATTCATGTAACACAGAACTCCTAAAGCAGAGATTATCTTTTTATTATTTTCTGTATAGTGACATAATACAGGGCTGCTTCTAAGCAGGGAAGGTCTCAGGATTGTTCTTAGGCAAGAGGAAGGTGTTAAACCAGGGGCTGATAGAAGTTGGTGCGAACAAGACGGCATGAGACACCTGCTGCAATATGATTTACTAACTGTTTTATTACTAGCAAAAAGCTACAGCAGGCAATAACACAAATTATAATCTACAACAGCAGCTAGAAAAGGTCAGATAATAACTAAATAGGTATGAAAAATTAATTTCCAGTTAACCTCGTAAGTCCAATACATAGAACAAAGTAAAAATTCTTACTTGAATGCCATCTGAACCAAGTGGGCCAACACATCTTGAGCATCTAATGTGATTCGACTGAGATCTCTGTCTTGCTTTATAAAATTAAGTAACTCTGATGCATTTGCCATCCAGAAAGCGAGAGCTCCAGCAATATTTTTTTGCTTCTGCATAAATCGAAAAAAAAAGAAAAAAAAGCCAAATATATTTCGCAAATACAACACTAACAGTTTACATCCTTCTAAATGAGAGAAAGGTTACCATAGATAAACCAGTACCACTACATGCGCTATACACATTTTTAAATCTACATGTATGAATGTGTTAAAATGCAAGTCCTTTTATTCAGGTGGAAAGTAATGACCGATCTGGTAATTAGAACATGTGTCCCCAAGCAAATACATTATGCCCCAAAGTGCTCAGCAACAAATACTTGGTACTGGTTTATCACATTTCTCAACCATAAGAATACTGGGCCAGGTTAGATGAGACCCAAGAAATAGGAACCAGAAAAAAAAAGAAAAGAAAGGTATTAAAAAAAGAAAAACCAAACAAAACAACTTGTATTATATCCACATTGCAGTGCATTAAGCAGAGGATTATGGGATGCCAAAAAAATCACAGTCAAAAAAGAATTTTTAGTACAGCACAACCCCAGTCGCCGAATGAGTGTAATGAACTGTTCAGTCCACCCATTTATAAAAGAATATTGTATTCATATATGAAAGCAGCATGAGACTGAGCTAAGCTGAAGTAGTTGGGTTTGCCATATCCTACCTGGTCACCCTGGTCTACTTCCTGTAGAAAAACAGATGAGGAAATCAAGCAAAACAGAGAAAGAAACTTGTAAACAAATATTACAGACAAGATATGAATAAGTACAGCTCAGAAGGTAAAATGCCATTTCCATTAGGTCAGGCTCTGTTTACTAATGGACAAAGGGCTACTGTTCAAATCCTCTGCATGGTGGACCCAGCACAGCCTCAAATTATGCATTACGAGTGGAAGTGAAGACTCTAGCAGGAATGGTCAAAAGTGTACTATATATCTTACAGGTGTTAAAACCCGCAAGAGACCACAAAGGGTAAACCACTTACAAGAGTCACTGCTGACCATATAAAAAGAATCTACAATAGCAGCATGTAACAAAGCCAGTAATGACTTACCCATAATGCAAGTCTCTGTCCAGGATGATGCCAACCTAGACAGACTCGCATTATGGGCAATATATTGGTGGCTTTGTTAAATGATGCTATTGTAGATGATTTTTATATTGTCAGCAGTGACTATTGCAATGTGTACTTTACCCTTTGTGGTTTCATCTAGTGATGCGACTTTTTCCCTGCACTGTTTACGATACCTTTTTATTCACGATTTCATAAAGTATTTATAATTAATCTCTGTGCGGTCTGGCAATTTCTGATAGGCTTTCTATGTGTAGTTTTTGGTCATATGCACATGTACATACACTGCTCAGAAAATGTTAAGGATATTTGGCTTATGGGTGAAATTTCAGGATGAACCTAAAATGCACTCTAAGGCTACTTTCACACCTGCGTTAGGTGCGGATCCGTCTGGTATCTGCACAGACGGATCCGCACCTATAATGCAAACGCTTAGATCTGTTCAGAACGGATCCGTTTGCATTAGCATGAACAAAAAAAAAAAAAAAAAAAAAAAAGTTTTTTTTTTTTTTTTTTTCATGATAATGCAAACGGATCCGTTTTGACTTTACATTGAAAGTCAATGGGGGACGGATCCGTTTGAAAATTGCACCATATTGTGTCAACTTCAAACGGATCCGTCCCCATTGACATTGTAAGTCTGGACGGATCCGTTTGCCTCCGCACGGCCAGGCGGACACCCGAACGCTGCAAGCTGCGTTCAGGGGTCCGCCTGCTGAGCGGAACGGAGGACAAACGGTGCCAGACTGATGCATTCTGAGCGTTCGGGCCGCTTGTGCGAGCCTTCAAACGGAACTCACAAGCGGAGCCCCGAACGCTAGTGTGAAAGTAGCCTAACCTGTACAGATGAACTTAATGTTACCTTCTCAAAACTTTTGAATGCACACGTCCAACTGTTCAATGTTCAGTACTTTTTGCACAACTTGCTGTTCTCTAACAAGGAGCTTAACAGCAAAATTCACAACAGGTGTTTGATCCATGAATTGCCCAATAAATTTCCTGGTTCATTTAGAACTGGTATTTAAACAGTCCTCCTCATTATGCGGTTCACATTTTGACATCATGAGACCAAGATGACTCCTAACAATTGATCAACGAGGCTTCAAGCAGGATGTTCTCAGACAGAAGTGGCCACTGAGCTTATATTGTGTCACAGCAGGTCATCATCAGCAGGTTGCAACAGAGATTGGGCTCATTCAGAAGGCTGTATGCCGTCTGCAAAAACGTGGATTAGCATGTCCGCAAAAAAACGGATTGCATTCAGTTTTTTTTGCTGACCTTTTGCTGACACAGTTCAGCATGTCCGCAAAAAAACGTATTGCATTCAGTTTTTTTTTTTTTTGCTGACCCATAGACTTCATTGGGGCCATGTCCTCCATGCAGAGAGTCTGGAAGAGTAACAGAAAGGCATAGAAGTGGAAACATCCCACACTGATGACCGCTTCATTGTGAACAATGCCCTGTGGAACCAGATGAAGAATGCCACACAACGCCAATCACATTTAAGGGAGGTGATAGGTACCCAAGTGTCACATCAGACCACTCAAAACCATTTACATCAGCATGGTCTGTGTGTTCTATCACCTGCAAGTGTACCTGACCACAGGCATCATCATCATCTTGCATGGGTCAGGGAGATTCTACACTGCATAAGGGATCAATGAACGTGAGTGCTGTTCACGCATCAACCACTGTTGTCACCAACTGTGCCTTTGGTGGTGGTGGTATTAGAGTATGGGCAGGTGTGTCTGGTCAATACAGAACTGCCCTACACTTGGTGAATAGGACAGTGAAATCCAATACTACTTGAATTAGGCGCAAAATCACTGGTTCCAATGAGTCTCTGTTGGTGAATCTTCTTTATTTACATAATAAGTAATTATGCATAGAACAACGCGTTTCGGGGCTCAAACTGTCCCCTTCATCAGGTGACCATATGCTAACCTGATGAAGGGGACAGTGAGCCCCGAAACGCGTTGTTCTATGCATAATTACTTATTATGTAAATAAAGAAGATTCACCAACAGAGACTCATTGGAACCAGTGATTTTGCGCCTGATCAGAATTTTCTCCTACTGCAAGCATCCTTTGGGGGATTGGGCATCCGATCCCAAAGACATTCCTTCTGCGGCTGCACTCACGGATCCTAAAGGTCTATAAACTACCTACATATCTACAATAGAGTTGTGTCTATACTTGCACAACCCCTAAAGGTGAGCACCTCTATTTGTCAAACAATTTAGTTTGTGTTGAACGTACTACCCTATTGTGCGCCCCCCACCCCTCTCTCTTTTTGTCTCTATATTCCCCTCGTGACCGAGGGGGATTTAGATTCGCCCGTGGTACCAATACTACTTGAATGACATAATTAATCCAGTCATTGTGTCTCTGCATGAACACAGGCCTAATTTCATCTTCATGGACGACAATGCGCCAGCTTATCGAGGTCGCATCATTAGGGAACGGCGGTTGGAGACTGGGGTACCTCAAATGGAGTGGTCTGTACTTTCTCCAGACTTGAATCCCATTGAAAACCTATGGGATCAGCCGAGTTGCCATGTAGAAGCTCGTAACTCTGTTCCCCAGAACCTCAAAGACCTGAGGGACGCCCTTCAAGAACAATGGGATGCCATGCCACAGCAGACAATAAGTTGACTAGTGAACAGCATGAGACGTCGCTGTTGACCAGCAATTGATGCTTAAGGCCACTTGACAAGTTATTGAGACTTTGTGTGGGTATACCCACCACTTTTGGCTTTTGTTTCAATGAATTGTTTGAGATGAGGAAATCTCCATTGCTTGCTTCTACTTAAATACCCTACTTTCATGTTATAATGACACTCTAGAGTGAACTTATTACATTTTCCATAAAATTTTACCTGAACGTCAAATATCCCTAACTTTTTGTGAGTTGTGTATATATCCGAGTAATATTTGGTGGCTGTGTATGTATAACCATTGTGATACTGTCACTGACAGCTTACATTGTTTCTACTGGTGATTTTATAGGCAATGTATGTAGGCTGGCTTCTTATGTTTAGAGCTATATCCTACAGATAACATTGGACTTTCTATATAAAAGACACTCAAACACATACTTCAACTGTTCTCTTAATTTTAATCTAAAAGGTGGCCATACACAGACAGAAGTAGGTTGCTGGCTGTTGAACAATTATCATCTAATGAACAATTACTTGGCAGATATAGCCGTCCATATTGCTGGCTCTAGTTAGTGTGCATACACGTTCAATGACACCAGAAGAAATATCTTGAGTAGAGCTCTTTCACCAATAGGATGAAAAACACACATCTCTTTTCAGACAATGATGTTCTGTCATCAGTCGGCAAAACAATTGCTGACATTACATGACATTTGCAGAAACCTTGACAGTGAAACTATAAGTGACCCTGTTTAGAAAAATACACCCTTTAAAAGGGGTTATACGGGTTGAACGCTGGATAAAAGCTCTTTATTCTTTTACTATATATGTGTAGCATCAGAGCATTTCTTTGCTCCAACGCTCCCCCTTGTCACACTGCATCATTTAGCACAAGCCTGTGTTTGTTAACTGCCGGTGACATACCGGACATCACTATGCTAAGCGGGGACTTCCGCCTAGCAGTGAGCCTGGTGACATCACTGGCATAGATGGGCGGTCTATAGCACCCATGGGTAAATGGATTAAAATGAAATTGGCTGGAGTGGAATGAGCAAGTTAAAAAGGCTTGGAGGCAGATGATGGGTCTCAGGATTGGGAGAGAAAGTGGCTGTGGGGACCATGGGCAGGGACTGTTAAAGTGTGGATGCTTAAGCCCCGCCCCTCTCTCGAACTTCCTGTTCTGTATGTGTGTTACATCAGGCACATTCATCTAGCCTTTCCTTAGCTGAAGATGGAGAAGAATGGGGAAAAGGAAGTTCTTTCCTAAACAGCTTATGACAGCTGCTTGAAGAGTACCTTATAAGACAGAGCTATGTGCACACTATTGATTAAATGCATTTGTGTCTCATCAGGGTTTAGTTCTCCTTTTAACACATGACCATTATAATCAGGCCAGACTCATACGATCAAGTTCATTGCAAGAAACATGCTGCAAGTGTTAGCATGACTTCCCGTTCTGCTCTCTGCTCCTCTGATAGGATTGCACAGCATTATAATGATTTATATAATACTGTGTGCTCCTGCCAGAGCTGTAGCTCCTGAATTACAATGACGGAATGTCAGAACAATTCCATAGATCAGAGGTATTGCAGGGACACACAGCATTATAAATCATAATAGGAGGAGCAGGGGTCAGAACTGGAAATTGCTCTTACACAGAGTGTTTCTTGCATTAAACTTGCGCGCCTTATATCACAGACTGCTATGGCAGTCTATGGCATCTTGCTCTGTTGAGTTAAGTCTGTGTAAAATCTTCAAAGACCCGACATCCTCAACACATGTTCGGAGGATATCAGGAAAGGATTAAGGCTAGGTCTACACGACGACATTTGTCGCGAGACAAATAGGGCACAACTACACTGCAACATTTGTCGTGCAACATTGTGTTGCACCAATGTCAACAATTTTTATAATGGCAGTCTAAGGTGTCGCACTGCAACATGCAAAGCGACAGTCACAGAAAAATCCATCTAAAATGGATTTTCTGCGACTGTTGCGTCGCAGTATGTTGCAGTGCGACACCATAGACTGCCATTATAAAAATTGTTGCGCAAAATTGGTGCAACAAAATGTCGTCGTGTAGACCTAGCCTAAAAGTTAAGCTCCAGTGTTGTTAAAGACTAATGTTTTAGGTCAACTTGCATGTTTGAAGTTAAAAAGGCCTATACGGTGTCCACATCAAGGAGCAGCAATCTGATTGCTGCACCTCTCACCGATTTATAACCAATCCCTTTTAACAAGTGATCTTGATGACTGGAGAATAGCCAAAGTTGTTACTATCCACAAGAAGGGTAGTAGAGAAAATGGCTGATAACTGCAGGCCAGTTAGATTGTAGTAGCAGTAAAAATAATGAAAACTCTTTAGAAGCAGCTAATTGTCCATCTAACAACCAATAACTTGTTGGATCCAAAACAGAATGGCTTCACTGAGGTTACATCATGTTAAACTATTCTGACTTTGTCACTTGTGTTGGATGAAGGTAGTGCCATGGATATTACCTATCTGGATTTCACTAAAGCCTAGAATATAGTTCCACATAAAGAGTTACGAAAATTAGACTTAATCCTGAAAAGTCCAATGGATTTGCAGTTGGCTTAAAGGTATTGAGTCACCAGTTTTCTGCTGCCCTCACTTTTAAAATACCAAGAGCTCCAGCGCATGCCGTACAAGTCCTCATACTCATGAGCTCACTGCTCTCTCCGCCCACCTGTCTTTGACTGTTTTTTCCCCCATATAAATTAGCAGCAGGTGGGCTAATTAAAATGGGGACTCATTGGCATACGCTGGAGCTGTTCCATACAAGATTTTGGCAAATGGCTGGGTCAATTAAAGAAAGTGTCACTTGTTTAGGTGGCCCTTAGACCAGACATATATTTATACTTATTTATACACAGGTGATGAAGAAATGCACCCCATATTTTATTTTTGCTTCCACTGTGCAAACAATATGACATTGAAAGGACACATGGAAAAAATGTAATTTTTTTATTTTTTTGACTTGCTGGTCAGTAATATCTACCAAAAACTTTTGGACAAAAACACTCACTACACCCCTAGATGAGTACGCTAAGGGGACTAGGATTCAAAATGTTGACGCTTTGGGTGTTTTCAATCAATCATTCTGAAACCTGTGTGCCCCGGAAACTTGGTTTGGTTAAGGAAACACATTACATTTCAAAATGTTAAAAGTAAGTCTTCTAAACTGTCCAAAAATGTAAAAAGTATTTTTGTATAGTATGTATATATATGAGACACTGCAGTTAAAATAGTAAAAAAATATATATATTTTTTTTTTAAATAACTTAATTTTCTTAGTAAATATATGCAAATTTGTATAGGTCTAATTTAACCAACTAAATAAAAGTACAATATGAGGGGGGGGCGGGGAATTTCCGTATTACTTGGATGTGCAATACTTTTAAGGCTACTTTCACATCTGCGTATTTGCTGGATCCAGCAAAAACGCTTCCGTTAGGATAATACAATGGGCTGCATTCGTTATGAATGAATCCGCTTGTATCAACTCTAAAATGGCCTTGACGGATCCGGCACTAAAATCATTGTAAGTCAATAGGCGCCGGATCAGTTTTCATTTGTGTCCAAGAAAACAGATCCAGCACCATTGACTTACATTATGTTCCAAAGCAGATCCGTCTGCTTGCAGCGTTTTTCTGTCTGGCATAGGAACGCAACCGAACGGTACGGAGTGCATTCGGGTGCATTCCATTCAGTTTTGTCCCCAATGACAATGAAAGGAAAGGAAAAACACTGATGTGAAAGTAGACTTAATGAGTTATTCTCTGAAAGTCAAAAAAAAAAGGAGACTTTTGTATTACTTACCAGTAAAGTCTCTTTCTCGCTCTTCCTTGGGGGACACAGGAAACCATGGGTATAGCTCTGCTCCCTAGGAGGCGTGACACTAAGTGAAAGCTGTAAGCCCCTCCTCCATCAGCTATACCCTTCAGCCTGGAGAAGAGACTGCCAGTTGCGAGTCCAAGTAGTGAAAGATAACCACCAACCGGAAAAAAGAACCGTCAAGCCCCAACGGGGGCAACCAAGCCGGAACCACAACTGTAAACCCAAATGAAGGGCGGGTGCTGTGTCCCCCAAGGAAGAGCGAGAAAGAGACTTTACTGGTAAGTAATACAAAAGTCTCCTTTTCTCGCCCATATTCCTTGGGGGACACAGGAAACCATGGGACGTTCCAGAGCAGTCCCAGAAGGGAGGGACCAGAACAAACTAGACCAACACCGGAGGCATCAATCAACTGCCGCCTGCAACACCAGACGGCCTAAAGCAGCGTCAGCCGACGCATGAGTATGCACCCTGTAGAACTTGGTGAAGGTGTGCAAGGAGGACCAAGTGGCCGCCTTGCAAATCTGCTCCGTAGAAGCCCGATTTCTCTGAGCCCAGGAAGCCCCGACCGCTCTAGTGGAATGAGCGGTAACACCGAGGGGCGGAACCTTGCCCTTGGCGAGATAAGCCTCAGTAACAGCCATCTTGACAAAACGGGCGATAGCAACTTTGGATGCCGCCAACCCTCTGCGCGACCCCTCCAGAACCACAAAGAGCGAGTCAGTACGCCTGAAAGAGCTGGTTACCTCCAGGTAAACCTTGAGCGCCCTGACAATGTCCAGGCGATGAAGCTCCCTCTCCCTAGGGTGGGAAGGGGAAGGACACAAAGAGGGGAGAACGATGTCCTCGTTCAGATGAAAGGCGGAGACCACCTTAGGAAGGAAGGAAGGGACCGGACGAAGAACTACCTTGTCCTGGTGGAACACTAGGAAAGGTTCCAGACAGGAGAGTGCAGCCAATTCGGACACCCTCCGAAGAGAGGTGACGGCTACAAGGAAAATAAACTTGCAGGACAGAAGTCGCAAGGAAACCGTCCGCAGAGGCTCGAAAGGAGAAGCCTGGAGCGCTGAGAGAACCAGGTTCAGGTCCCAGGGCGGTACCGGAGGCCGGTACGGGGGAACCGCGTGAGCCACGCCCTGAAGGAAGGTCTTGACAGGACCAAGGGGGGCCAGTGGGCGCTGAAACAAAATGGACAGCGCAGACACCTGACCCTTCAAAGAACTAAGACCCAGACCTTGGGCAAGTCCGCTCTGCAGGAAGGACAAAACGGTGGGGAGAGAAAAGCGGAGCGGAGGAATCCCCAGATCGGCACAGAACCCCAAATAGGTCCTCCAGGTCCTATAATAGATCCTAGAAGAGGACGGCTTACGGGCGCGGATCATGGTGCGGACGACGTCCGCAGAAAAACCCCTACGTGTCAGGACGGTGGTCTCAACAACCACGCCGTCAAACGTAGGGACCTTAAACGCGGGTGGAAGATCGGTCCCTGAGAGAGAAGATCTTCCCTGGCGGGCAGCGGCCAGGGCGCGTCTGCCAGGAGCAGCATGAGGTCGGCATACCAAGACCGGCGGGGCCAGTCCGGAGCGACCAGAATCACCGAGACGCCTTCCGCCGCGATCTTCCGAAGGACCTTGGGCAGGAGTGGGATGGGAGGGAATATGTATGGACGCGCGAAGCCTCGCCAAGGAAGAACGAGGGCGTCGGCTCCGCAAGCTCCCGGATCCCTGGCCCTGGACAGATAGGCGGGGACCTTGTGATTGAACTTGGAGGCCATGAGGTCCACGTCCGGTATGCCCCAACGAAGGCAAATGGCCTCGAATACCTCCGGGTGAAGAGACCACTCGCCGGGGTCGACAGTGGTGCGACTGAGGAAGTCCGCCGCCCAATTGTCCACCCCTGGAATAAAAATTGCCGATAGGGCCGGGACGTGGGCTTCCGCCCAACGAAGAATGCTGGAGACCTCCCTCATTGCAGCAGCGCTGCGAGTGCCCCCCTGGTGGTTTATGTACGCCACAGCCGTGTCGTTGTCCGATTGTACACGAACTGGATGACCCTTCAACAGATAAGTCTAGTGTCGTAGAGACAAAAGGGCCGCTCTCAGCTCCAGGACATTGATCGAGAGTTTGGACTCCAATGGAGACCAAATGCCCTGGACGGATCGGGGAGGAAACACGCCTCCCCAGCCCAAGAGACTGGCATCGGTTGTAACCACCAACCAGTTGAGTGGCAGAAAAGACCTGCCCAGAAGAGGGGACTGTAACCACCAGCGGAGAGATGACCTCACCGGAGGCGATAGATGGAAGGGATGATCCAGAGACTGCGGCGATTTGTCCCAGGAGGAGAGGATCGCCCGTTGGAGAGGGCGGGAGTGAAACTGCGCAAACGGGATCGCCTCGAAGCAGGCAACCATCTGCCCCAAGACCCGCATGCAGAAGCGGAAGGACGGTCGACGGTGGAGAAGGAGACCCCGAACCGCCCCACGGAGGATCAGACGTTTTTCCGAGGGAAGACGTACTTCCGCCGCTCCCGTGTCTAAAAGCATTCCCAGGAAGACCAGTTGTCTGGAGGGGGGAAGGGAGGACTTGGGGAAGTTGATGACCCAACCGAACCTCGTCAGAGTCTCTAGAGTGAGATCCACGCTGGCAACCGCTTGAGAAAGGGACGGAGCCTTGATGAGGATATCGTCCAAGTACGGTAGCAGAAAAACACCCCTGGAACGGAGTAAGGCCAAAACCGGGGCCAGGACCTTGGTGAACACCCGGGGGGCTGTTGCCAGCCCAAAGGGAAGGGCGACAAACTGGAAGTGGAGGTCCCCCACGGCGAATCGGAGGAAGCGATGGTGACACCAGGCTACCGGAACATGGAGGTAGGCATCCTGTATATCGATGGAAGACATGAAATCTCCCTGCTCCAGGGAAGCCACCGCGAAACGGAGGGACTCCATCCGAAACCGTCGAAGGAGGAGAAAACGGTTGAGCTTTTTGAGGTCCAAAATGGGCCGCACGGAACCTCCCTTCTTGGGAACTACAAAGAGGTTCGAGTAGAACCCTTGGAACCTTTCCTCTAGAGGAACGGGGGTAATCACCCCCCTGTCCAGTAAGGCTTGAACGGCCGCGGAGAACGCAACCGCGCGTTTCGGGTCCCGTGGCGGGCGGGAGCGAAAGAACCGATCTGGAGGGAAGGATGCAAATTCGATTTTGTATCCGGAGCACACAATTTCGAGGGCCCAGGCGTCGGAGACGTGAGCCAACCAGACGTCCCTGAAAAGGAGGAGCCGGCCCCCCACCCGGGTGGGTGGGGGCGCGCCTTCAGGCAGAGGATTGCTTTGCTGCGGGTGTGCGGGCAGCCTGCGGCTTGCGCCAGGAGGGCTGCGCCCGAAAAAACGGCTTCCTATGCTTGTCCTGGGGAGGAGCCGAAGCGGCAGCTGTGGTGGGAGCCCCAGAGGCCCTGCGGGAGGACCGAAAACGAGACGCACCAGGGCGTCCGCGGGGGGCGCCCCTGGCTTGGGGTTGAGGAAGATGGGTGCTTTTACCACCCGTGGCCTCCGAAATAAGTTCGTCTAGGCGGACCCCGAAAAGGCGGGAACCCGCAAACGGTAGCCCCGCCAAGGAACGTTTGGAGGCAGCGTCCGCTTTCCAAACCTTCAGCCAGAGCTCCCTCCTGACGGAAACTGCCAGGGCGGAGGAGCGTGCAATAAGGGCTCCCGCATCAAGGGAGGCCTCACAAACAAAATTCCCGGCCCGAACAATAAGCTGGGCCAAGGAACGCAGGTCCTGGATGGGGACGTCCGAGTCCAACTCCTGTTCCAGCTGCGCACCCCAAGCAGAGATTGCTTTCCCTGCCCAAGCAGAGGCAAAAACCGGTCTGAGAGCAGAACCGGAGGCAGCAAAAATGCCCTTAGAAAGGGTCTCCATGCGACGGTCCTCCGCTGACTGAAGAGAGGACCCGTCGGGAACAGGGATGGCCGTTTTCTTTGACAGCCGGGCCACAGGGGGGTCCACCTTGGGTGGGGAAGACCATGTGGCCACGACATCGGCTGGAAAAGGATAGCAAATGTCCAGCTTCTTGGGGTTGACAAAACGGGCGTCCGGGCGAGCCCAAGCCTTAGACACCACAGAGGAGAAATCAGAGTGGATTGGAAAGACTTTTGAGACCTGCCTGGGTCTGATAAATGAGACGCTAGCTGCGTCCGAGCTAGGGGGATCATCCTGCACCTTAAAGGTGTCACGAATATCAGAGATGAGTTGACCCATCGCTGAGGCTAGCTTGGACGGCAGGGCCGAGTCCATTTCCAAATCTGAAACCGCCAATTCACCTTCAGAGAGCGAATCCTTTGGAGAGGAGAGGCTCGTCTGGGTGCGCACGCGTGGCGGGGAGAGGGAGGCATCCGAGGAGGAGGCTCGCTCTACTCTAATACGCTTCTGAGAGTGCCTAGCTCGGGAGGGGTCACTAATAGAGAGTGAACCCGCTGCAGCGGCAGAAGCAGTGGACCCGGAGGGCGCGACAATCAGAGAGGCGTCCTGCGGGGTAGGTGGCCTGTCTATTAGGCGGCCCACGACATGAGTGAGGCTTTCCACGGCCTGGGACAGGGATCTAGCCCAGTCAGGCGGGTCAGAGGCAGCAGGGAGCGACACAGCGGGCGACTGAGGCTGCGGTGGAGCCCGGCATGCAGTACAGTGCGGATCAGACTGCCCCCGGGGAAAGGGTTCCCTACAAGCAGTACAGGCATGGTACCAAGGCTTGGCGGCTGCAGAAGGGTCTGACATGGTGGAACAAAGATGTTGCACTTAAAGTGGGAGACCCCAAGGAAAGGAATGGGGATAACACCCAAGCGACAGTACTGTGGCACGGAGGGGGTTAAAAGTCCTACCAGACCCGGATGATGCAAGCGGCAGCGGTAAGGGGAACAGACTGAGGAGGCTGTGGAGGAGAGGCAGCAGCACCGGCTTCGGATCGCACTGCAGAGAGGATTCCACGCAGCACTGTGCGATGAACCCGGAAGTAGCGGAGCGCATGTAGGAAGCTCCGCCCCCTCTCTGCCGCTCTGAAGCAGAGCCGCGCGCGCGCGGCAAAATGATTTTAACCCCCAAGGATGATGAAGTGCCGGCCTGAAATGGCGCCGTTCACGCCAAGAAAGCGGCCCCCTCCGCGCCTGGATGTGGCAGACGGCTTGCTTTTCTCCTGCAGCCGTCCCCTGAAGGCAGCGTCCCAGATAAACTCCCCTGCCCGGTAACGGTCCCGATATATGCCCGGGGGGGGGGGGGGGAGGGGTGGGCGCACGATGTAGCAGTGGCCATGTAGTAACAGTGGCCATGGGAGCCCAGGAGGCCTGTAGCAGCGGTGGGAGGGAGGAAGGGGAGGCTGGAGCAGCCTGTCTCACCATACGCTGTCTTCGCCCTCAATCCATCCAGCGGGGTCGCCCCTTCAGCTCCTGGCACCGCAGTGGCAGGAAGCCGGGGGAGGGACTTGGCGTGCGGGCGACCCTGAGCTGGCGGGACGCAGGGGAGCGAGGCTGCCCTGGTCCACCTTGTCTTCTGTGGGGGAGGCGGCAGTGCGGAATTACCGGCACTGGCGCAACTCAACCCCGGGAGAAACAGAGGGGTCTAATGCGCCTCTGTTGTCCCTGTAGGTAGAAAAAAAACGAATTAAAAACAACAAATAACGCAAAAATAAAAAATCATAGGAAAACAACCCTGCATAAGCAGGGGGTGTCTTGCCTCCTTGGACACTAAGCAAAAACTGGCAGTCTCTTCTCCAGGCTGAAGGGTATAGCTGATGGAGGAGGGGCTTACAGCTTTCACTTAGTGTCACGCCTCCTAGGGAGCAGAGCTATACCCATGGTTTCCTGTGTCCCCCAAGGAATATGGGCGAGAAATCTGGCTTTGTCATTAAAGGGGTTGTCCAAGTTATTTTTATTGATGACCTATCCTAAGGATAGGTCAATATCAAAGCGGCGGGGGTTCAATGGGACAGCTCATTCAAGTATATAGGAATGATCTGTCCCATTGAAGTGAATGGGACAACTTCTTGTAGTTCCACCTGCTCACCTCTGCGGTTAGGAGCAGGTAAACAATGATGATAAGGCTGGGCTGGCACAGGGTGCACCTTCTCTTCAACCAGCTGATTGGTGGGGGTGTCGGACCCCTGACTATCCGATATTGATAATCTATCCTGATAGGACATCAATAAAAATAACATGGACAACCCCTTTAACCACAGGTTTATACCCCCCTAAAGACCAGGCCCTTTTTAACAAATCGGCACTACACTACTTTCACCGTTTATTGCTCGGTCATGCAACTTACCACCCAAATGAATTTTACCTCCTTTTCTTCTCACTAATAGAGCTTTTATTTGGTGGTATTTCATTGCTGCTGACATTTTTAGTTTTTTTGTTATTAATCGAAATTTAACGATTTTTTTGCAAAAGAATGACATTTTTCACTTTCAGTTGTAAAATGTTGCAAAAAAAACGAGATCCATATATAAATTTTGCTCTAAATTTATAGTTCTACATGTCTTTGATAAAAAAAAAATGTTTGGGTAAAAAAAAAAATGGTTTGGGTAAAAGTTATAGCGTTTACAAACTATGGTACAAAAATGTGAATTTCCGCTTTTTGAAGCAGCTCTGACTTTCTGAGCACCTGTCATGTTTCCTGAGGTTCTACAATGGCCAGACAGTACAAAAACCCCACAAATGACCCCATTTCGGAAAGTACACACCCTAAGGTATTCGCTGATGGGCATAGTGAGTTCATAGAACTTTTTATTTTTTGTCACAAGTTAGCGGAAAATGATGATTTTTTTTTTTTTTTTTCTTACAAAGTCTCATATTCCACTAACTTCTGACAAAAAATAAAAGCTTCCATGAACTCACTATGCCCATCAGCGAATACCTTGGGATGTCTTCTTTCCAAAATGGGGTCACTTGTGGGGTAGTTATACTGCCCTGGCATTCTAGGGGCCCAAATGTGTGGTAAGGAGTTTGAAATCAAATTCTGTAAAAAATGGCTGGTGAAATCCAAAAGGTGCTCTTTGGAATGTGGGCCCCTTTGCCCACCTAGGCTGCAAAAAAGTGTCACACATGTGGTATCTCCGTATTCAGGAGAAGTTGGGGAATGTGTTTTGGGGTGTCATTTTACATATACCCATGCTGGGTGAGAGAAATATCTTGGCAAAAGACAACTTTGTATAAAAAAAATGGTAAAAGTTGTCTTTTGCCAAGATATTTCTCTCACCCAGCATGGGTATATGTAAAATGACACCCCAAAACACATTCCCCAACTTCTCCTGAATACGGAGATACCAGATGTGTGACACTTTTTTGCAGCCTAGGTGGGCAAAGGGGCCCATATTCCAAAGAGCACCTTTCGGATTTCACTGGTCATTTTTTACAGAATTTGATTTCAAACTCCTTACCACACATTTGGGCCCCTAGAATGCCAGGGCAGTATAACTACCCCACAAGTGACCCCATTTTGGAAAGAAAACACCCCAAGGTATTCGCTGATGGGCATAGTGAGTTCGTGGAAGTTTTTATTTTTTGTCACAAGTTAGTGGAATATGAGACTTTGTAAGAAAAAAAAATAAAAAAAAAAATCATCATTTTCCACTAACTTGTGACAAAAAATAAAAAATTCTAGGAACTCGCCATGCCCCTCACGGAATACCTTGGGGTGTCTTCTTTCCAAAATGGGGTCACTTGTGGGGTAGTTATACTGCCCTGGCATTTTCCAGGGGCCCTAATGTGTGGTAAGTAGGTAAATGACCTGTGAAATCCTAAAGGTGCTCTTTGGAATATGGGCCCCTTTGCCCACCTAGGCTGCAAAAAAGTGTCACACATGTGGTATCGCCGTATTCAGGAGAAGTTGGGGAATGTGTTTTGGGGGGTCATTTTACATATACCCATGCTGGGTGAGAGAAATATCTTGGCAAAAGACAACTTTTCCCATTTTTTTATACAAAGTTGGCATTTGACCAAGATATTTCTCTCACCCAGCATGGGTATATGTAAAATGACACCCCAAAACACATTCCCCAACTTCTCCTGAGTACGGCGATACCAGATGTGTGACACTTTTTTTGCAGCCTAGATGCGCAAAGGTGCCCAAATTCCTTTTAGGAGGGCATTTTTAGACATTTGGATACCAGACTTCTTCTCACGCTTTGGGGCCCCTAGAATGCCAGGGCAGTATAAATACCCCACATGTGACCCCATTTTGGAAAGAAGACACCCCAAGGTATTCAATGAGGGGCATGGCGAGTTCATAGAAATTTTTTTTTTTTGGCACAAGTTAGCGGAAATTGATATTTTTTATTTTTTTCTCACAAAGTCTCCCTTTCCGCTAACTTGGGACAAAAATTTCAATCTTTCATGGACTCAATATGCCCCTCACGGAATACCTGGGGGTGTCTTCTTTCCGAAATGGGGTCACATGTGGGGTATTTATACTGCCCTGGCATTCTAGGGGCCCTAAAGCGTGAGAAGAAGTCTGGAATATAAATGTCTAAAAAATTTTACGCATTTGGATTCCGTGAGGGGTATGGTGAGTTCATGTGAGATTTAATTTTTTGACACAAGTTAGTGGAATATGAGACTTTGTAAGAAAAAAATAATAATTTCCGCTAACTTGGGCCAAAAAAATGTCTGAATGGAGCCTGACAGGGGGGGTGATCAATGACAGGGGGGGGTGATCAATGACAGGGGGGGTGATCAATGACAGGGGGGGGTGATCAGAGAGTCTAAATGGGGTGATCACCCCCCTGTCATTGATCACCCCCTATAAGGCTCCATTCAGATGTCCGTATGTGTTTTGCGGATCCGATCCATGTATCAGTGGATCCGTAAAAATCATACGGACATCTGAATGCAGCCTGACAGGGGGGGGTGATCAATGACAGGGGGGTAATCAATGACAGGGGGGTAATCAGGGAGTCTATATGGGGTGATCACCACAATCATTGATCACGCCCCTGTAAGGCTCCATTCAGACGTCCGTATGCGTTTTGCGGATCCGATCCATCTATCAGTGGATCTGTAAAAATCATGCGGACGTCTGAATGGAGCTTTACAGGGGTGTGATCAATGACAGGGGGTGATGAGGGAGTCTATATGGGGTGATCACCACAATCATTGATCACGCCCCTGTAAGGCTCCATTCAGACGTCCGTATGCGTTTTGCGGATCCGATCCATCTATCAGTGGATCTGTAAAAATCATGCGGACGTCTGAATGGAGCTTTACAGGGGTGTATCAATGACAGGGGGGTGATCAGGGAGTCTATATGGGGTGATCACCACAGTCATTGATCACGCCCCTGTAAGGCTCCATTCAGACGTCCGTGTGCGTTTTGCGGATCCGATCCATCTATCAGTGGATCCGTAAAAATCATGCGGACGTCTGAATGGAGCTTTACAGGGGTGTGATCAATGACAGGGGGGTAATCAATGACAGGGGGGTGATCAGGGAGTCTATATGGGGTGATCACCACAGTCATTGATCACGCTCCTGTAAGGCTCCATTCAGACGTCCGTGTGCGTTTTGCGGATCCGATCCATCTATCAGTGGATCCGTAAAAATCATGCGGACGTCTGAATGGAACTTTACAGGGGTGTGATCAATGACAGGGGGGTGATGAGGGAGTCTATATGGGGTGATCACCACAGTCATTGATCACGCCCCTGTAAGGCTCCATTCAGACGTCCGTGTGCGTTTTGCGGATCCGATCCATCTATCAGTGGATCCGTAAAAATCATGCGGACGTCTGAATGGAACTTTACAGGGGTGTGATCAATGACAGGGGGGTAATCAATGACAGGAGGGTGATCAGGGAGTCTATATGGGGTGATCAGGGGTGATCAGGGGCTAATAAGGGGTTAATAAGTGACGGGGGGGGGGGGTGTAGTGTAGTGTAGTGGTGCTTGGTGCTACTTTACTGAGCTACCTGTGTCCTCTGAGAACCAGGTAGCAGGTATATTAGACGCTGTTATCAAAACAGCGTCTAATATACCTGTTAGGGGTTAAAAAAAACACATCTCCAGCCTGCCAGCGAACGATCGCCGCTGGCAGGCTGGAGATCAACTCTCTTACCTTCCGTTCCTGTGAGCGCGCGCGCCTGTGTGCGCGCGTTCACAGGAAATCTCGGCTCACGCGAGATGACGCCTATTGGCGTTAGCGTAGCCTGGGGGAGCCGCCGCAATGACGCCTTTCGGCGTTAGCGTGGCGGCAAGCGGTTAAGGCCTTTTCAGGCCTGGTCATTAAAGGGTTAAAATGTGAACTGTTTAACCCATTCCCAACATAGGCCATACATGTATGGTGGATGTCTGGTCTTTGTAAGCTAAACAGTGAAACTGCGGTTTTACACAGCAGATATTCGGTGGCCAAGTACATGATTGGAGATAAATCCATGAACAAGGGGGCGGCCTTTATGCAAAAAAGATAAAAAGGTATTCAGACACAATGACCCCCATTTACTAATGTTAGCACTAATGAGGAAAGATGTGGCGCAATTCGGTTCATTTAGGTTTAGAAAGATTATCTGTGTCTAGTCTGACAAAAGTGCTTGGCTCAACAATCAAAGGGTTTTGCTTTACAGTTAAAGGGGTTGTCCAGTTTCAGAGCTGAACCCGCACATCCCTCCATTTTCACCCAGGCAGCCCCCCCCGACTTGAGCATCAGAGCAGATCATGCTCCGATGCTCTCCTTTGCCCTGCGTTAAATCGCGTAGGGCAAAGGCATTTTTTGGAGATCTGGTGACGTACCGAGGCTCTCCATGTGGCTGCCAGGAACCCCGGCTGCCGTGTGGAAACTTCCACCCATCAGTATGTTCGGTGAAGTCATCGGCACTGATGGGCGGGATTTAGCGCTGCCCTAGCCAATAAAACGGCTAGGGCATCGCTAAAGCCCGCCCATCAGAGCCGGTGACGTCACCGAACACACTGATGGGCGGAAGTTTCCACACGGCAGTGTGTTATTGAAAACAAAAGAACCCGTGCCCTGCACGATCTAGTGCAGGGCAAGGGAGCGCATCGGAGCATGAGATGCTCCGATGCTAGCCTCAGGGGGGCTGCCTGGGTGAAAATAAGGGTATGTCGGGGTTCAGCTCTGAACCCGGACAACCCCTTTAAGAGGTGTGGCCTAACATGAGGCATTTGGCACCAAAATTGCATCACAACACTGGTGTAAACTTCTGTCTCAAACTAAGCCAATAGTTGTTATCAGTTAGACAGCCATGCACCAGATAAATCATACATAAATTTGATGGATTTCTAGGCAGCACACGTTTACTACATGAAGTATTAGATCAGTAAATCTTCCCTAATGTGTGATAACACCAAGATAGAGACTGTCGATGCACATTGTTTACACATTTGTAAGATGGTAAACCTATGTTTAACAGTGTTGGCAGCCTAATATTAGTTGCCCTTTATAACATCAGTGACCATACATTATGCAGTCTAGCTACGGAATCCACATGTGAATTCTTGATCATTTTCAGACTGCACCGATACTTGCTACGGTTTCAAATAGCAGGTACAGGAGCTGCTATTAGGTATTTCATATATACAGATCCCGCGACTGGAAAACATGTGTGGGCACCCAATGACAGCTAGTTACTCACCTGTATAACGCCTTCCATCATGCTAACCATCTTGTTTACAGTGGCAATCACCTTGTGAGTACGTTCAGCAGGATTGAAGTCTGGCCTGTACTGATTAGACAATACATACCGGCAGGTCATATACAACACATATGTTGGTGATAGTTTGAAGTGCACTGTTGAACTATTGGTATAGTTAATAATAGCAGAGAGGAAGGAGTCTTCCACTGAAATGAGAGAAGAAAAAAAAAAGGCATTAAAAAAGGTGTTGTCATTTATCATGTAGACATGGTTAATACAAGGGACTTACTAATGTATTCTGATTGTCCACATTGCCTCCTATGCTGGTTTGATTGATTTTCCCATCACATTATACACTGCTTGGATCTAGGGCTTACGACCCGATCCTGCAATCCAGTAGCTGTGGCTATGCTGTCACACTATAGAACAGAGCACCAGCCAACATGCACGCTCCTGCGGTCCTGGCCACGAGAGAGGTCGGCACTTTTTCCTGTAGTGCAAGCACGACCACCGCTGTTGGATTGCAGGGTGGTTGTAACCCCTGAATACAAGCAGTGTATTATGTGATGGAAAAAGTAAACAAAATCAAACCAGCAAAGGAGGCAATATGGACAATCACTATACATTAGTAAGTGCCTTGTATTAACCATGTCTACATGATAAATGCTATTAGCTGAACTGAGACAACCCCTTTAAGAAAACACAAAAGAATCCTTGTAGGCCACTAAGATAATTTAGATCTTTAAAGAGCATAAAAATCTAAAATCAAAACCACATACAGATGCAAGAAAAAGTATATGAACCTTTTGGAATGATATGGATTTCTGCACAAATTGGTCATAAAATGTGATCTAATCTTCATCTAAGTCACAACAATAGACAATCACAGTCTGCTTAAACAACTAAGGCTACTTTCACACTAGCGTTCGGAGCGGATCCGTCTGATGTTTCATCAGACGGATCCGCTCCTATAATGCAGACGTTCGCATCCGTTCAGAACGGATCCGTCTGCATTATAACTTAGAAAATTTTCTAAGTCTGAAAGTAGCCTGAGCGGATCCGTTCAGACTTTACATTGAAAGTCAATGGGGAACGGATCCGCTTGAAGATTGAGCCATATGGTGTCATCTTCAAGCGGATCCGTCCCCATTGACTTACATTGTAAGTCTGGACGGATCCGCTCGCCTCCGCACGGCCAGGCGGACACCCGAACGCTGCAAGCAGCGTTCAGGTGTCCGCTCACTGAGCGGAGGCTGAGCGCTGGCAGGCAGATGCATTCTCAGTGGATCCGCCTCCATTGAGAATGCATCAGGGCTGGACGGCTGCGTTCAGGACCGCTCGTGAGCTCCTTCAAACGGAGCTCACGAGCGGACACCTGAACGCAGGTATGAAAGTAGCCTAACACACAAAGAATTTAATGTTACCATGTTTTTATTGAACACCCCATGTAAACATTCACAGTGCAGGTGGAAAAAGTATGTAACCCCTAGACCAGGCATCCTCAAACTGCGGCCCTCCAGCTGTTGCAAAACTACAACTCCCAGCATGCCTGAACAGCCTACACCAGGGCATTGTGGGAGTTGTAGTTTTACAACACCTGGAGGGCAGCAGTTTGAGGATGCCTGCCCTAGACTAATGACATCTCCAAGAGCTAATTGGAGTGAGGCGTCAGCCAACTGGAGTCCAATCAATGAGAGGAGATTGGAGGTGTTGGTTACAGCTGCCCTGCCCTATAAAAAAAACAAAACAAAAAAAAAAAACACCAGTTCTGGGTTTGCTTTTCACAAGAAGCATTGCCTGATGTAAATGATGCCTCACACAAAAGAGCTCTCAGAAAACCTACGATTAAGAATTGTTGACTTGCATAAAGCTGGAAAGGGTTAATATCTCCAAAAGCTGTTCATCAGTCCACGGTAAGATAAATTGTCTATAAATGGAGAAAGTTCAGCACTGCTGCTACTCTCCCTAGGAGTGGCCGTCCTGTAAAGATGACTGCAAGAGCACAGCGCAGACTGCTCAATGAGGTGAAGAAGAATCCTAGAGTGTCACCTAAAGACTTACAAAAGTCTCTGGCATATGCTAACATCCCTGTTAGCGAATCTACTATACGTAAAACACTAAACAAAAATGGATTTCATGGGAGGATAAAATAGAGGAAGCCACTGCTGTCCAAAAAAAACATTGCTGCACGTTTACAATTTGCACAAGAGCACCTGGATGTTCCACAGCAGTACTGGCAAAATATTCTGTGGACAGATGAAACCAAAGTTGAGTTGTTTGGAAGAAACACACAACACTATGTGTGGAGAAAGAGAGGCACAGCACACCAACATCAAAACCTCAACCCAACTGTGAAGTATGGTGGTAGGGGCATCATGGTTTGGGGCTGCTTTGCTGCGTCAGGGCCTGGACCGATTGCTATCATCGAAGGAAAAATGAATTCCCAAGTTTATCAAGACATTTTGTAGGAGAACTTAAGGCCATCTGTCCACCAGCTGAAGCTCAACAGAAGATGGGTGTTGCAGCAACATGACAACAACCCAAAGCATAGAAGTAAAATCAACAACAGAATGGCTTAAACAGAAGAAAATACGCCTTCTGGAGTGGCCCAGTCAGAGTCCTGACCTCAACCCGATTGAGATGCTGCGGCATGACCTCAAGAAAGAGATTCACACCAGACATCCCAAGAATATTGCTTTACTGAAACAGTTCTGTAAAGAGGAATGGTCAAGAATTACTCCTGACCGTTGTGCAAGTCTGATCTGCAACTACAGGAAACGCCACAGGAAGTTATGTGAGGGGGGAAACTTTTCAAGATGGGTGGTGACCATGGTGGCCATTTTGAAGTCGGCCATTTTGAATCCAGCTTTTGTTTTTTCAATAGGAAGAGGGTCATGTGACACATCAAACTTATTGGGAATTTCACAAGAAAAACAATGGTGTGCTTGGTTTTAACGTAACTTTATTCTTTCATTAGTTATTTACAAGTTTCTGACCACTTATAAAATGTGCTCAATGTGCTGCCCATTGTGTTGGATTGTCAATGCAACCCTCTTCTCCCACTCTTCACACACTGATAGCAACACCGCAGGAGAAATGCTAGCACAGGCTTCCAGTATCCGTAGTTTCAGGTGCTGCACATCTCGTATCTTCACAGCATAGACAATTGCCTTCAGATGACCCTAAACATAAAAGTCTAAGGGGGTCAGATCGGGAAACCTTGAGGGCCATTCAACTAGCCAACGACGACCAATCCACTTTCCAGGAAACTATTCATCTAGGAATGCTCGGACCTGACACCCAACACAATAAGGAGCACATTGAGCACATTTTAGAACAAGTGGTCAGAAACTTGTAAATAACTCATGAAAGAATAAAGTTACGTTAAAACCAAGCACACCATTGTTTTTCTTGTGAAATTCCCAATAAGTTTGATGTGTCACATGACCCTCTTCCTATTGAAAAAACAAAAGTTGGATTCAAAATGGCCGACTTCAAAATGGCCGCCATGGTCACCACCCATCTTGAAAAGTTTCCCCCCTCACATATACTAATGTGCCACAAACAGGTAGTTAATATCACCAACCATTCCGATTTTATTAAGGTGTATCCATATAAATGGCCCACCCTGTATATTGTTGTGACTTAGATGAAGATCAGATCACATTTTATGACCAAATTGTGCAGAAATCCATTTCATTCCAAAGGGTTCACATACTTTTTCTTGCAACTGTGCAACTTTTTGTATTAAAACAATAACATTTACATAGCACATGTATTTAAGAAAGTGGAGGTCAGACCCTTGCCCATCCGACTGATGACCATCAATAATAAACCCTCGAATAGCCCTTTAAGTTGGCAAATATTACAAAGTTATGGTCTATTCCGACTTAGCAGTCAAATCATGTCCTCTACTGAGATTTTGTGATACATGGGCAATGACCACAATGGGTTAATAGACCCCTAGATCAAATGGAGCTAGTACATATTTTTCTTCTGTTAAAACTGCAGCAGCAATGAACACGCTGTAGTTTTAAAAAAAGGTGAAAGAAGTGGTTATGTATTTCTGCTCTTATTTTGTTCTTAAAGGGAACCAGTCACCGGGATTTGATGTATACAGCTGAGGACATGGGTTGCTAGATGGTCGCTAGCACATCCGCAATACCCAGTCCCCATAGCTCTGTGTGCTTTTACTGTGGGGAAAAAAACTGTTTGATCCATATGCAAATTACCCTGAGATGTGTCCTGTACATGAGGAGTCCAGCGTGAAGGAGCGCAGCACCGCCCCGCATCCTCAGAATCTCCTCCTTGCTCCCCGTCAGACAGCCAGAGCGCCGTAATCTCGCAATGCACGAGCGCTGTTCCTTCCCTGAGGCTGATGCCAGCACAGGGAAGGAACACTATGAGGACACTGCACATGCGCTAGCTCGTGCATCGCGAGATTACGGCGCTCTGGCTGTCTGACGTCTGGGAGCAAGGAGGAGATTCTGAGGATGCAGGCGGTGCTGCGCTCCTTCACGCTGGACTCATCTCATGTACAGGACACATCTCAGGGTAATTTGCATATGGATCAAACCGGTTTTTTTCCACAATAAAAGCACACAGAGCTATGGGGACTGGGTATTGCGGATGTGCTAGCGACCATCTAGAAACCCATGTCCTCAGCTCTATACATCAAATCCCGGTGACAGGTTCCCTTTAAAGGGTTTCTGTCACCCCACTAAAGTGATTTTTTTTTTTTGGGCTAGTTAAATTAGTTATATAGCGATATATTAAAATATAATAGTGTTCCTTACTTTGATCCAGCAGTTTAGTCAAAAAACGAAGTTTTATCATATGCAAATTCGGTCTCTACCAGCAAGTAGGGCGTCTACTTGCTGGTTGCTGCAGAAATCCGCCCCCTCCTCTTGTTGATTGACAGGGCCAGCCGGGATCTCCTCCTCCGGCCAGCCCTGTCGGCATTTCAAAAATCGCGCGCCCGTGTTGAATCTGCGCAGGCGCTCTGAGATGAGGAGGCTCGTCTCCTCAGAACTCCCTCAGTGCGCCTGCGCCGACGACGTCTTCTATTTCGATGATGTCATCGGCGCAGGCGCACTGAGGGAGCTCTGAGGAGACGAGCCTCCTCATCTCAGAGCGCCTGCGCAGATTCAACATGGGCGCGCGATTTTTGAAATGCCGACAGGGCTGGCCGGAGGAGGAGATCCCGGCTGGCCCTGTCAATCAACAAGAGGAGGGGGCGGATTTCTGCAGCAGCTACCAGCAAGTAGACGCCCTACTTGCTGGTAGAGACCGAATTTGCATATGATAAAACTTCGTTTTTTGACTAAACTGCTGGATCAAAGTAAGGAACACTATTATATTTTAATATATCACTATATAACTAATTTAACTAGCCCAAAAAAAAACAACACTTTAGTGGGGTGACAGAAACCCTTTAAACGCTATAGACACATTTGGGAGCAATTATTTTTATATCTGCATTTCATTAATCTTGAAACATTTTTCAACTAGTCTTTTAAAAAGCCTTTAAATATATTTACCACTACAGCTTCCAGTGCATTTGCAGACCATTACTTTCTGTTTTACTGTACTTCTGTAGCCCTTATCTATAAAATTCTGACTGCTTAGTCATTATACCTATAGTCTTATCAGTTTCATAAGAATTTAACTTAAATGAGTGTTTATGACCTGTCAGGAGTTCACATAAAAGGGCTACACATCAGAGCAGTTCACTTAAGGAATTCACGGTAAAGCCGAAGGTAAGTCTGCAACTGCACTGAAATGGAAAGCTGTATTGGAAAAAACTTTTTAAAAGGCAAAGTAATAAAAAAAAAACGAGTAAAAAGCAAAGGTAAATTGCCATAAATGTGTCTAACTTTTAATCATTAATAACCATGATTTTTACATGTGTTCGTAAAACACATCAATTATATCAAGTCCCATTATGGCCACTTCCTACTTTCGATGGTGGCAGACTATACCCGTAGCTCATGAAGTTAGTAACGCGTCACGAGCCTGTTTGGTGGGTATATAAAGGTGTTGCGATAGGCTGTTTGCACAAATATACATGGTTGCTGTCATGGGTGAAAGGGGAGATTAATATGAGTTGCAAATAAGGATAACTATTGTCTTCCAGGCCATGGGTAGCAGCTGCACAATTTGTGAACTGTTGCGTGCTTCTGTGGCAAAAGTGCTGACAAATGGCACCAATGAGAATAAGCCACATGGAAACTACGGAGCACCAGGTGCCATGAATGTAAGGGGTGAACGTCGGCTAGGAAGTTGCGCAAGGGTGGATTGCTGCTACAGTGGAGTAGCTCATCACCAAAGGGAATAGGGGGGCTACCAGATGTGTATCTAAAACAGTTCCCCGAACCATACTGTGGATGGGGATCCGAAGCAGAAATATGGTCAATGCACCTCTGCTAACGAAACTGCATAGGTAGAAATTTTTTAAAGCAGTATTGGAATTGGACATCACTGCTTGGCAAAGGGTTGCTTCTCCAATGAGTCATATTTCCTGCTTCATCGAACAGAAGGACAGTGGTGTGTCAGGCGAGAAACAGAACAAATAACCTGCAACCATTGCTAGAAGAACACAAGAGGGTGGTGGCATAGTAATGGTCCTGGGAAATTTTTCATGCCATTTTCTGGGCATACAAGCCATTTGGTAAGAATCCATCCTTGCAGATCACTTACACTCATACAAGCGGATTTTCTTTTCTGGGGCAGATAGGATCTTCCAGCAGGACCATGCTTCCCTAATTCCCCAGACCTAAAGGCTACGGAGACCTTTGGGGCCAATTTTTTTTTATTATTGCACTATGCTCATTTAGAGCTAAAAATATTTTTTAAATTGGTCTTTATTAAAAAATTTCTCTAGTAACAGGATCTGAATTTTCACTTAGTTCGGTCAGGCAGCTCAGCTGACAGCTCCTTAAGGGCTCAAGCACACAGCCATTGCCCATATTGAAGCCCGCAAACAGTAGGTCCGCAATGTGCGGACATTAGCCGGGAACATCCCGCATCACGGATGCGGACCCATTCACTTGAATAGGTCCGCAATCCGGAAGGTCTGGTGTGGGACGGAGGCACGAAAACCCCACGGAAGCACTATTGAGTGCTTCCGTGGGGTTTCCCCTCGTGCCTCCACATCGCAAAAAAAAATAGAACAATGTGGATAAATAGAACTGTAAAGAAAGCAATAAATGACAAAAATAAAGCATATAAAATCACTAACACAGGAGGGTAGCATGGAAGCACTGAAAAACTCTAAGGAAAAAAATAGAACATTTAAAAAAACAAATAAAAGCAGCCAAACTAGAGACCAAGAGATTAATTGCCAAAGAGAGTAAAACTAACTCTAAAATGTTTTTCAATTATATAAATGGTAAAAAGTATAAATCTGAAGGTGTCGGCCCTTTAAAGAGTAATGAGGGGGGAGTCGCAGAGAGCGACGAGGAGAAAGCAAAAGCTGTTAAATATTTTTTTCTCCAATGTATTCACTGAGGAAAATAAACTGTCAGATAACATGCAGAATGTAAAAATAAATTCCCCATTAAAAGTGTCCTGTCTGACCCAGGAAGAAGTACATCAGCGACTTAAAAAGATTAAAATAGACAAAATCGCCAGGACCGGATGGCATACACCCCCGTATCGTAAGGGAATTAAGTAATGTCATAGCCAGACCCTTATTTCTGATATTTGCGGACTTTATACTGACAGGGAATGTCCCACAGGATTGGCGCATTGCAAATGTCGTGCCAATATTCAAAAAGGGTCCAAAAACAGAGCCTGGAAACTATAGGCCAGTAAATTAAACATCTGTTGTGGGTAAACTGAAGGTTTTCTAAGAGATGCTATCTTAGAGCATCTCAACAGAAATAAGCAAATAACGCCATATCAGCATGGCTTCATGAGGGATCGGTCATGCCAAACTAATTTAAATCAGTTTCTATGAGGAGGTAAGTTCTAGACTTGACTGCGGTGAATCAATGGATGTCGTATATCTGGACTTCTCCAAAGCATTTGACACTGTACCACATAAAAGGTTCGTATATAAAATGAGAATGCTCGGACTGGGAGAAAACGTCTGTATGTGGGTAAGTAACTGGCTCAATGATAGAAAACAGAGGGTGGTTATTAACAGTACACACTCAGAGTGGGTCACTGTCAGGGGTGTAGCTATAGGGGGTGCAGAGGTAGCAGTCGCTACCGGGCCCAGGAGCATGAAGGGGCCCAAAGACACTTGTGCCACATAAGAAGACACACAAAGCACTGAGGGAAGGGGGGCCCAAGCTGAACTCTTGCACCGGAGCCCATGAGCCTTTAGTTACCCCCTGGTCACTGTCACTAGTGGGGTACCTCAGGGGTCAGTTTTGGGCCCTATTCCCTTCAATATATTTATTAATGATCTTGTAGAAGGCTTGCATAGTAAAGTATCAATTTTCGCAGATGACACTAAACTGTGTAAAGTAATTAACACTGAAGAAGACAGTATACTACTACAGAGGGATCTGGATAGATTGGAGGCTTGGGCAGATAAGTGGAAGATGAGGTTTAACACTGACAAATGTAAAGTTATGCACATGGGAAGGAATAATGCAAGTCACCCGTACATACTAAATGGTAAAACACTCGGTAACACCGACATGGAAAAGTATCTAGGAATTTTAATAAACAGCAAACTAAGCTGCAAAAACCAGTGTAAGGAAGCTGCTGTCAAGGCCAATAAGATAATGGGTTGCATCAAAAAGGGGCATAGATGGCTGTCCGATTCCGGATTAGTTTCAAGGACGCTAGCAGAAGAATGTATCAGAGATCAAAATGTCTGGATTAGGTAGATTACCGTAATCCTGTTCACACGTTATAGTCCACAATGTATCGTGTTGAATCGCTGAGAGAATGAGATTGACTCTGTGGAATGTCCCATACTAGTAGTGAAATATAGGATATGCTCTGTTAAATATGATAGGATGCTATGTGATGTTGGGTTGGCCGTCTCACCGCACATTGTAATGGGATGTAATGATGTACAACACTAAACAATACAATGCACTTTTTGTTATGGGTTAGGGTTGGGGTGGGAGGGTATTAAAAATGGGGGGGGGGGGGGGGAGAATAAAAAAAAATGTTGTCAAGCACGCGATGTAATGAAGACAAAAACGAATAGATATTGTAATATTGATGCACTTTATTGTGTAAACAAATGTTACTTGCTGATTGTCATTTGGCTGCAATTTTATCGACAATAAAAAAAAATACACTGATTCAAAAAAATAAAAAGGGGGCATAGATACCAGTGATAAGAACATAGTCCTACCACTTTACAAATCGCTAGTCAGTTCTGGGCTCCTGTGAACAAGGCAGACCGAGTTGGAGAGGGCCCAGAGGAGGGCAACTAAAGTAATAACTGGAATGGGGCAACTACAGCACCCTGAAAGATTATCAAAATTAGGGTTATTCACTTTAGAAAAAAGACGACTGAGGGGAGATCTAATTACTATGTATAAATATATCAGGGGTCAGTACAGAGATCTCTCACATCATCTATTTATCCCCAGAACTGTGACTGACGAGGGGACATCCTCTGCGTCTGGAGGAAAGAAGGTTTGTACACATAGAAAAGGATTCTTTACGGTAAGAGCAGTGAGACTATGGAACTCTCTGCCTGAGGAGGTGGTGATGGTGAGTACAATAAAGGAATTCAAGAGGGGCCTGGATGTATTTCTGGAGCGTAATAATATTACAGGCTATAGCTACTAGAGAGGGGTCGTTGATCCAGGGAGTAAGGCTACATTCACACGTCAGTATTTTTCTATATCCAGATTTTCGGTCCGTTTTTTGCGGATCCGTTGTTCCTGAAAATGTTTCCGTATGTCATCCGTTTTTTGCGGATCCGCAAAAAACGGAAACATGTATAAATTTCAATAAGCAAATAAAGTTGTTTGGATTTCTTTGAAAAAAATAAAATTAAAATTAAAATGTAATTTCCAGGAACGGAATCCGCATAAAACGGATGACATACGTAATGACATCCGAATGTCTTCCGTTTTTTGCGGATCCATTGACTTTGTATTGTACCAGGATCTGAATTTTGCGGAAAAGAATAGGACATGTTTTATATTTAAAGAGGACCTTTCACCGATTCTTACCCTATGAACTAAGTATACAGACATGTGGAGCGGCGCCCGGGGATCTCTCTGCACTTACTATTATCCCCGGGCGCCGCTCCGTTCTCCTGCTATGTCCTCCGGTATCTCCGTTCCCTAAGTTATGGTAGGCGGAGTCTGCCCTAGCGCTGGCCAATCGCATTGCAGAGCTCACAGCCTGGGAGAAAATAACCTCCCAGGCTGTGAGCTCTGCGCTGCGATTGGCCAGCGCTAGGGCAGACTCCGCCTACCATAACTTAGGGACTGGTATCTCCGCCTACTATAACTTAGTGAGCGGAGATACCGGAGGGCATAGCAGGAGAACGGAGCGGTGCCCGGGGATAATAGTAAGTGCAGTGAGATCCCCGGGCGCCGCTCTACATATCTGTATAGTTAGTTCATAGGGTAAGAATCGGTGAAAGGTCCTCTTTAAAAGGACATGCGGAACGGAACAACGGAAACGGACAGCACACATTGTGCTGTCCGATTTTTTCCTGGACCCATTGAAAATGAATGGGTCCAGATCTGTTGTTCCGCAAAAAACGGAACAGATCAGGAAAGAAAAAACGGAAGTGTGAATGGACCCTTATTCTGATTGCCTGATTGGAGTCGGGAAGGAATTTTTTATTCCCCTAAAGTGAGGAAAATTGGCTTCTACCTCAGTGTTTTTTTTTTTTTCTTCCGTCCTCTGGATCAACTTGAAGGATGACAGGCCGAACTGGATGGACAAATGTCTTTTTTCGGCCCTATGTACTATGTTATGTACTAAAATATGGGATAGGCACTCGTATACGGAAAAAATAGGATACTATTTATTATGGTGTGTAAAATATATGTCAACAATGACAAATACAATTAAAAAAAAAATAGGATTGCAGATAAATATTACATCAAAACACAATATGCATATTATCAATGGTAAAAAAAAAAATTGTTTAAAAAGGAAGTGTAGCAAGGACTGATAGCACTAAATTATCTCTTCCTGCGTCTCCTAATATGGGCCCGATAGGTCCTCAAAAAAATAGACTAATAAATTGGAGAGAAAATGTTGCAATCAGTCTCCGCTTTCTAGAATAGTACTCCTCCTGATGGGTCAAACTTCATAAAATGGTCCCATACAATACTCTTTTGTTGTATTGTGAAATCACACCGATTGTGCTGGTGAATGACTGTGTATTAATAATGTCCCGTATCAACAGAATTATGTCCAGAGATGGGTAGTATTCAATTAGCGCTCCGCACACTAAATGCTTTTTTGTAGAGAATATCCACTCTTATTACAATAGCTATACACAGTTCCAGACAATTGCTCTGATGTTGTAATCGAATTGCCGACACAGTTCCAGACAATTGCTCTGATATTGTAATCGAGTTGCCGGCAAGGGAAATCCTTGGTGGGTGAGTGATGGGGTTTATTATCGTTCACTTCACCTCCTCATACCGCAATAGTAAGCCTCATAGAATTTTACCCACAAGTGTAGGCTTACCTCCGCCTGCGTTGCTGTTTCAATGGGACTTGTTAGTTGGTTTTTCCTCCGCTTTATGTGCCGGTGTCTCGGCTGTGGAGTTGTCGGCGTCCCTCGTATCTCTCACAGCTGATCGTCAGGTAATAGTCCTGTGTGAGGATCACGGCTCTTTGCTTCCAGGCGCAGGTGGATGATGTATTGAGGTCTTTTTGTTGTAGGATAAAGGAATCCTTCTCTTTGTTATAGTGCACTAAGTTCCAGGAAAGATTCGGGGGTATCTGTCCAGGATTCACGCCAAACTCGTTTCGGGGAGACGCTTTCCCCTTCCTCAGTGGCATACCCCGATTCCGTAGATTAGTGTGTTTTATAGTTAGCCTTGGTATTTCAAAAAGTCCGGCCTGGATCTTGGTTATATCTAAAATCTGGTCCGGATCTTATTAGCGAGTAATTTTGTTCCATCGCAGCTCGTTTGCGATTCAGGTTAGTTTTTTTTAATTAAGGTGCGTTTTTTGTGCTATACTTGCAGCTTTGTCTATATAGCATAGTCCATTAAAAATTATTTCATATTGGACCTTTCATTGTTGTAGTCTACATTACAGAGGGGTACTATTCATGATTAGTACATTCCATTTCCGTATGTCCATTCTGCAAAAGAACAGAACATGTCCTATTATTGTCCGCATTACGGACAAGAATAGGACTGTTCTATTAGGGTCCAGCTGTTCCGTTTCACAAAATATGGAATACACACAGACATCATCCGTATTTTCTGCGGACCATAAACTACACAGTCATGTGCATGAGCTCAGCGGAATTCACACTTGCCGTGTTAGGATGAGTTACTACTTCAGTTATTTGGTCAGTTATTTCGATCAGTTATTGGGAGCCAAAACCTGGGGCAGGTCAAAAACACAGAATAAATGCAAATCAAATCATTACATCTAATCTGAGTAGGCGTCACTACTGGTTTTTGGCTCACAATAACTGATGAAAATAACTGACCAAATAACTGAAGTAGTAACTCATCCTAACACAGCTAGAGAAATGGCTCAATAATAGTAAAGACCAAAATGCAATCTGTGAGACCATCTCTATCATTGTGTTCGCTCTTTGGATCCTCCCCATTGCACCCTCCAACAGCTGTGGGATGCACTACAGTCAACACGACTCCAGATACCTGTGACCGCCTACTAGGACCTTACTGAATCACTCCCATTCTGTCTGTCCTGCACACAGTGGTTACTATGGATATTAGCTGGTGGTCAAAATAATGCGACTCAACTGTGTACGCCAACAGATTTTAAGCATCTGAATTAATTCAATACTTACAATTTTCTCTAAACTCAATACTTGCAGGCAATACATGATCTGATCCATGTGACTTTTGAGTTCTAAAAAAAATAAAATAAAATGTGGTGAGAAAAAGCTTGTTGAAAATAATTGCCTGTGCCTAAAGGGATTAGCCACTTAGTGGATACTGCTGACAAATGTGTTTGTAAGATGATTATATAGCAATTACTAATATAGCCCTTGTTAAAAGTTTGTGAACCACTCAAAATTATCTATAACCAAATTTTTATCAAAAATATTAGACGTGGCAATTTATCTGTTAAGGAAAAATCAACCACTATCATGTCTGAGTGGCAAAATGGATCTATCAAAGTGTGATTTTCACAACACATTTGTGGAAGTTTATCTTGGCACAAACTAAAGATTTCTGAGGTACTCAGTTTTTGATGTTCATCAGGCTGGAAAAGGTTTCAAAACCACCTCCGTAGAGTTTAGACACCACCAGGCAGATTGTGTACAAATGGAGGAAATTAAGACTATTATTAGTAACTCCAGGAGATGTGACCAAAGATCATGCAAAAAGTCAGGTGTGTATTTCTCCGCAAAGTTACATAGGAATTCAAGGTAATCTCACATTAACTAATGTTGAAAACATTGTCTTATCTCACAGTTACCAAAAGGGTGATAAGATACAGTCCGGACCACGGACCACTAGCCGGCAGGGAAACTGCAGATCGCACTGTTGCTCACTGTTTCAGTAGCTCTCACTGTAGTGCATGAGAGCTACAGTAACAAGGTAAAACAATAAGCTATGCTGTTTCCCTAACTAGAAAACAGTACAGCTTGCTGTGCTACACTGTTTGAAATGGATGTGAATCATTAATACTGTTCAGATGGTTACATTACCATGAATACTGTTACTTTAGGACACTGGATCTGCCCCTACAAAATGAGATCTTCCGGTTTATCTGGACGTTTAAACATCCTTGAATATTTCGATCTATTACGCATCTTCCCAAGAGAGTGGGTGTTTTTTTAGCGCCTCATCTTTATAAGTATTATTTAGCGTCCCAGTTATCTCTATTGTCTACTCATGCATTACCTAATCCTCCACAATGGGTACTCCTTGAATCTGATTTACAGGTGCACCTCATTAAATTAGAATATCTTCGAAACGTAATACAAGTTATTCAATTCAAAAAGTAAAACTCATACCAAATAGATTTGTTACACACAGAGTGATCTATTTTAAGCTTTTATTTCTTTTAATGTTGATTATGGCTTACAGCTAATGAAAACCCAAAAGTCATCATCTCAGAAAGTTGAATTAGTCTTACCGGTAATTCCTTTTTCGCAAATCCTCCATGACGGCACCTTACTTGGAGATTATCCTCCTCCTCCAGCCAGGCAGGGACAGGAAGGTTCAAAAGGGCCCGCCTCCTCACTTATCTTCAGTGTCTTCTGGACTTGACAGGCCCTAAACTTACACACTCATTCGTGACCTTAACCAGTTACTTAACTATTCTCTGTTATACATATTAAATCTCATACATATAACTCTAGACTAATTATTTCATTTTATAACTAGTCTTTTTTTTTTTTTTTTTTGGGGGGGGGGGAGAATATAAGCGGTGCCGTCATGGAGGATTTGCGAAAAAGGAATTACCGGTAAGACTAATTCAACTTTTCCCCTCCCCTCCATGACGGCACCTTACTTGGAGAACTAACAGATTAGTCAATTAGGGAGGGACAACTGCTTGTAAAACTTTCCTACCGTAGGATAGGTCTCTTTTAGAATCAATATCTATCCTATAGTGTTTTACAAAGGTATGAGGACTCGACCAGGTTGCTGCCCTACAGATCTGATCCAAGGAAGCGGATGCTTCTTCCGCCCAAGAAGTCGATACTGCCCTTGTAGAATGAGCCTTGATATTTACCGGGGGTCGTTCTCCTATTGCTATGTAGGCTTCTGAAATGGCCGATTTTAGCCAGCGTGTAATAGAAGGTTTGGACGCTTTTAATCCTTTCCTACCCCCTAAGAATTGGACAAATAGGTTATTAGATTTTCTCCAGTCTTTAGTTTCTGATATATACTTCAGAACACACCTTCTGACATCCAAAGTGTGAAAAACTTCTTCTTTTATAGATCTGGGATTTTCACAGAACGAAGGGAGAACCACCTCCTCCATCCTATAGAACTCCGAGACCACCTTAGGTAGAAAGGAATTGTCGAATCTTAGAATTATTCTGTCGTCCCTGATCGTCATGAAGGGTTTTTTAACCGAGAAGGCCTGTATCTCATTAACCCTACGTGCAGAAGTAATGGCCACTAGAAATACTGTTTTAAGGGTCAGATATCTGATATTTGCTGACTCCAAGGGTTCAAAGGGGGGGTTTAGTGAGACCGGAAAGGACAGAGTTTAAATCCCACGGAGCAACCAGAGGTCTGCTCCGGGGTCTGAGTCTGACGGTTCCCTTCATGAAGCGAATGATCCACGGATTAAGTGCTATTTTTGCATCTAAATAGGCACTTAATGCTGAAATCTGAACTCTAAGAGTGCTAGGTTTTAACCCTTTATTAAAACCTTCTTGAAGAAAATCTAGAATAGACAAAATACTCCCCGCGGAGTTAGAATTTACCGCAAAATCTGGAATAGATATGTTTCCTGGTGTTCAGAAAATGCTTCTATTAGTGACTTCTTTTTTGCTGGCTAGCATGGTATTACTCTGTCCGATAGACCCTTAGATTTTAAGACTGCCCTTTCAGGATCCAAGCAGAGAGGTGCAGACTTTGCGTCTTTGGGTGGAGAACTGGCCTTTGACAGAGGAGGTCTTCTGACCAGGGAAGAATCCATGGATCCTCCTTGGACATCTTTGCCAGGAGAGGAAACCAGGATCTCCTCGGCCAGTTGGGAACAATTAGGATTACCTCGGTCCTCTCTTCTTTTATTTTCCTGAGAACCCTTGGAATCAGAGGCAGAGGTGGGAAACAATATGCCAGTTGGAAATTCCAAGGAAGAGCTAGCGCATCTGTTCCTTCCTACATTGGACCTCTTTAACTCCTGAGAAGTAACTCAGAGCCCCCCACACCGCCAGAAATTCCCGGTGATTTGATGAGTATTTCTTCTGGGATTGTGACCACTCCCCTTGGGCTGACTCTGTTTGGAGATGTGCTCCCCAGCCCCATAGACTGGCATCCGTGGGGAGGATCAATTGATCTCTCACTATCCACGGAACTCCCCTCTGTAGATTTGAATTTAATTCCCACCATTTTAGTGAGAACCGAATGTGATCCGGAATTGTTATTAGACTGTCCAGGGAATCCTGTTTCCGGTTCCATATTTTTAACATAAACGTCTGAAGAGGACGGGAATGTATTTGCGCCCACTTCACTGCCGGGATACAAGCTGTAAAGGACCCTATCAGGGCCATAGTTTGTCTTATGGTGTGGGATTTTTGTTGACTGAATTGTTTTACTTGGGATTGGATTTTTGTGATCGTCTCTGCTGGTAAAAAGCATTTTTGGCTCACCGAGTCTATGAGAATTCCCAAAAAAACTATTTTTTGTGTGGGAACTAAGTGAGACTTCTCCCGATTTAAAATCCAACCCAATTCCTCCAGTCTGTCTATCATTTTGGATAGATTGGTCTCTAGGTCTTTCTGGGAGTCCCCCACTATCAAAAGGTCGTCCAGATATGGAACTATCATTATTTTTCCCTTTCTCAGAGGGGTTATTGCCTCTAGCATAATTTTTGTAAAAAGCCTGGGGGCAGTCGTTATCCCAAAGGGTAGTGCTTGAAACTGGAAATGTTTCAGATGCCCTTGGATCCATACCGCTATTCTCAAGAAAGGTTGTGACCCTGGATGAATGGGTACATGAAAATACGCATCTTTTAAATCTGTGGATGCTAGAAACACCCCTTCTTGTAGAACTTTGACCGTGGTTCTTATCGATTCCATTATGAATTTCTCGTACTTTATGGACCTGTTCAGGGCTTTCATATTTATAATGAGACGCATTTTTCAGTTTGGTTTTTTTTACCAAGAAAACCCTGGAATAACAACCCAGACCGACTTGATCCATTGGTACCGGAACTAAGACGTTAATCTGAACTAGCAGTTCGATTTCTTGCTCCATGCAAAGCTGGAGATGTTCCGAGCTCTGAACTGGAGTCTGAACAAATAGAGAGGGGGGACTCTTGACAAAGGGAATACTGTACCCCTTGTGGAGGGTATTTAGTAACCAGTGGCTGCATGAGTATTTTTCCCAGCAATCCACAAACTTTCCCAGCCTTCCCCCCACTGGGGCTCTGGCGTCATTTTTTGGAAGTTTTCTCGGAACGGGGAGAGAACATAAAACCCTTCCCTTTCTGTCTTCCTGATCTCCAGTTTTCCGTCTTACTCCTTTTATTTTGAAAACTAACCTTTTTTTGGGGACGAAAAAAAAAGGAGCTTTCCTCTTCTTTTTATCCTCTGGGAAGTTCTTTTTGGAATCAGAAGCTTTCTCTAGAATTTTATCTAAGTCCTGACCAAAGAGAAGGTTACCATAAAACGGGATGTTACATAATTTTGCTTTGGAACCTGTGTCTCTGGACCAAGCTTTTAGCCAAAGTGCCCTTCTAGAGTTATTGGCTAGAGCCGTAGCTCTTGCGGCCAGCCTAACAGAATCCGCTGTTGTGTCTGACAAAAAGTCTACTGCTTTTAATAAGAGAGGGAAGGAGTCTGCAAAGTTTTCGTATGGGGTATTGGATTTTAATAGTATATCTAGTTGTTCCAACCAACTTTTTAGGGACCTAGCTACGGATGTGGCCACGATATTAGGTATAAATAAAGCCGCGACCGCATCCCAGGTTCTTTTAAGGTTAGCATCCACTTTTTTGTCCATAGGATCACGCAATGATCCTGTATCTTCAAATGGTAAAGAAGACCCTTTAGCTAGTTTGGAGAGTGAAACATCAATTTTAGGACAATTCAAGAATGGGGATAATTCTTCTTCGTCGAAAGGAAGCCTTTTCCTAATTGTTCGGGGTAGGAAAACTTTCCTGTCTGGGTTTTTCCACCCCCTCAAGATGAGAGACTGTAGATTTTTGTGTACAGGAAATACCCTTTTTTTCTTGGTTTCTAATACTGAAAACATTCTATCCTGGGCGGACCTATGTATTTTTTCTTCTTTAATTTCCATGGTATCCCTGACCGCTTTCAATAGATCGTTTATATCGTCAAATGAAAATAGATAATTTTTAAAATCTCCATCAGAGTCAGAATTATTACTATTCTCATCGCTATCTGAAGAAACATCAGAGGAAGATGAAGAGGTTTTTAAGGGGGATTTTTTCCTGGGCCCCTGTTTTGATGTTGATGGAACGCTAGCGGCTGCAGAAAAATCTGAGAAAGCGGATTTTATTTCTTTGTTAATCAGGCACTGCAATTCCTGTTTTAAAGACGGGACTTCTTCCCTGACAATGCTATCAATGCATTTCCCACAAAGTTTTTTAGCATAATTATCGGGGAGTTTGGCCGAACACACGCGACATCTAGGAATTTTAGATTTCTGCGTTATTTTAGGCCCTACAGAACTATCTTTGTCACTCTTCCATACAAAAAAAGGGGAAAGATGAGAAAGGCTTAGTAACAGTGCAAGCAGCATTCCATACTCACAACCTGGATGTCACTCACAGCTACAGGTTGGTCCATAGCTTCCTCCTGATCCATATGTGCGGATATCTGAGGCTGCAGGAAAGCTTGCAATCTCTCTGGTCAGAGGCCGACATCCGACTTGACCAGGGCGCCAGTTTTTAAACCTACGTATGGCCGGAAGTCTCCCCAGGACCTCAGACGTCACCCAGGCTGGCGACTCTCAGGCTACCACAATTAGGCCCCCAGATGACGTCACCCGCCGGAGCCGAGAATCTCGGGCAACGGGCGGCCTAGATACCGGAAGTACTCCTTTGAGTGTCCGTTTGCCGCGGTCTGCCACTACGCGCTGGCGCGCGCGAGTTTTGAACAGGAAGAGGACCGCGGCAGGCCTCCATGGAACGGACTTACTTGCCCAAGGTAAGACTGTGGCTGGCGCAATGCACCCGCCATCCGCGATAGCTCCCGACCGGAGCACGAACGTAGTTCCTATCTTTTGCCTGGCAGGGACAGGAAGACACTGCAGATAAGTGAGGAGGCGGGCCCTTTTGAACCTTCCTGTCCCTGCCTGGCTGGAGGAGGAGGATAATCTCCAAGTAAGGTGCCGTCATGGAGGGGAGGGGAAAAATTAGATTAATATACAAGACCAATTAAAAAGTTATTTTAAAACAGAAATGTTTGTCTACTGAAAAGTATGTACAGTATATGCACTCAATAATTGGTCGGTTCTCCTTTTGATTGAATTACTGCATCAATGTGGCATGACATGGAGGCAATCAGCCTGCGGCACTGCTGAGGTGTTATGGAAGCCCAGGCTGCTTTGATAGCGGCCATAAGCTTGTCTGCATCGCTGGGTCTGGTGTCTCATCTTCATCTTGACAATATGCCACAGATTCTCTATTGCGTTCAGGTCAGACGAGTTTGCTGGCCAATCAAGCACAGTGATAACGTGGTTATAACACCAGGTATTGGCACTTTTACAGTGTGGGCAGGTGCCAAGACCCGTGCTAGGAAATCAAATCAGCATCTCTATAAATCTTGTTAGCAGAGGGAAGCATGAAGTGCACTAAAATTTGGACATAACAGTAGATGACATGGCTCACCAAACCATCAATGACTGTGGAAATGTCACAATGGACCGCAAGCAACTTAGGCTGTGTGCCTCTCCACTGTTCCTCCAGACTCAGACCTTGATTTTCAAAAGAAATTCAAAATAGACTTTCATCTGAAAACAGGACTTTGGACCATTGAGCAACAGTCCGATCCTTTTTCCCCCTCAGCTTCGGTAAGATGCTTTTGACATAGTCTCTGGGTCATGAGTGGCTTGAAACAAGAAATGCGTGTGGTGGCTTTTGAAGCACTGACTTTCATCCACAGTCAAATCCTTGTGAATCCCCCCCATATTCTTTAATGGCCTTTTCTTGACAATATTTTCCACGCTGTGGTCATCCCTGTTGCTTGTACACCTTTTTTTAACACACTTTTTCTTTGCACTCTCTATAAATATGCTGGGATCTCTCAGCACTCTGAACAGCCAGCTTCTTTAGCAATGACCTTCTGCGGCTTAATCTTCTTGTGGAGGGCGTCAATGAGTGTCCTCTGGATAACGGTCATGTCAGTTTTTCCCATGATTGTGTAGACTACTGAAATAGACTGTGGGACCATTTAACGTGTTTTGTGTTGCATGGTCTTACCTTATGCAACATTTATAAAATATGTCACTTGTTTGATAAACTTGTCTTATCCTTAAACCTAGGGGTGGGCGATATGGCCTAAAATTTATATTGCGATATAATTTTAAGCATGTGCGATATGCGATATATATTGCGATATATTGTTTTCTATATTGGGGGGTGTTTAAACTTTTTTTTTTTTTACTTTTTATTTAATAACTATTAGCCTCCTTAAGGGCTAGAACCCTTGTCATATTCACCCCAATAGAGCTCTATTAGGGTGAATAGGACTTTACACTCTCCCTGCTGCCCTGTGCTTTGTGCACACAACAGCAGGGAGCTGACCATGGCAGCCAGCCTCTCATGTGCCCCCCCCCAGCCTTTGATCTGCTCCCCCCCCCCAGCCTCTTATCTGCTCCCCCCCCCCAGCCTCTTATCTGCTCCCCCCCCCCAGCCTCTTATGTGCTCCCCCCCCCCAGCCTCTTATGTGCTCCCCCCCCAGCCTCTTATCTGCTCCCCCCCCAGCCTCTTATCTGCTCCCCCCCCAGCCTCTTATCTGCTTCCCCCCCCCCAGCCTCTTATCTGCTCCCCCCCCCCCAGCCTCTTATCTGCTCCCCCCCAGCCTCTTATCTGCTTCCCCCCCAGCCTCTTATCTGCCCCCCCCCCAGCCTCTTATCTGCTCCCCCCCAGCCTCTTATCTGCCCCCCCCCCCCGCCTCTTATCTGCCCCCCTATGGTAGCCTCTTATCTGCTCCCCCCCAGCCTCTTATCTGCTTCCCCCCCCAGCCTCTTATCTGCTCCCCCCCCCCAGCCTCTTATCTGCTCCCCCCCAGCCTCTTATCTGCCCCCCCCCCCGCCTCTTATCTGCCCCCCTATGGTAGCCTCTTATCTGCTCCCCCCCAGCCTCTTATCTGCCCCCCCCCCCCAGCCTCTTATCTGCCCCCCTATGCTATAAGCATTAGCAATGCGCCGCACAGACAGAAGGAGCGACCGGCGGCCACGGCGCACGCGAGTATAATGCTGCTCACTAACATACCATGGCAGCCAGAGCCTTAGTAGCGTCCTGGCTACCATGGTAACCGATCGGAGCCCCAGCTTTACACTGCTGGGACTCCGATCGGAACTGCCCACTGCCTCCAATGATGGGGGGAGGAGGGGGACCCTGTGGGATATGGCCGGCCACAGTCCCTCCCCTCCTCCTCCTACTCTGTCCTCTCCTCATTGGTGTTCAGCGGCAGCCGCGCACAGTGGGGAGGGAGGGACTCCCTCCTTCTCCCTCCACTGTGCCGGCCGGCAGGCTCAGGAGTAAATGGTGCGCGCAGAGAGCGCAAACATATCGCGGTCCGGCGATATAGGCGATATGGCGAAAATCCATATCGTGGCCCAAATTTATATCGCATATCGCCTATATCGCCTATACCGCCCACCCCTACTTAAACCTAACATTTGCCAAGAAAAGCTGCTCCAGTTTTCCTACTCCACCTTCCTACTAGAAGGAAGGTTGTGACTTTTTAACCCTTTCGCTACCAGCGTCATACATGTACGGCACTGGAGCGAGGGGTAAACATGGTGCCTGCTTGCGTGTCCACTCTCTCTGATAATAAATTGTTCTTTATGTATGGCAGGGAATGCGATTTAGGGGAATCTCACACTGCAGCAATGGCACGACTGTTGTACAGTGACTAGAAAGCCGGTAATTACTCACCGGTAATTCTGTTTCCTCATGGTCACGACAGCACCACCAGAAAGATGGACTCCACCCCCAGGGACAGGAAACCTAGAGCACAAAAGGAAGCACTTCCTTCCCCTTCATCAGTGAATTACAGAGATCTAGGAAGCCTTCCAGTTAGTTAACATCTTAAACACATACAACTTAAACAACCAAAGAACAGGCTAACACTTATTTTTTAACCACACCCCGTGAACACCACTTGTGCACAAACAAAAATAGAAGGGTGGGAAGTCCCGTGGTGCTGTCGTGACCATGAGGAAACAATTACCGGTGAGTTATTACCGGCTTCCCCCCTGTCATGACAGCACCACCAGAGAGAATACCAGAGAAAAAAATTAGGGTGGGACCACCGCCTGAAGCACTTTACGGCCAAAAGTTAAGGAAGAAAAGGAACCCCACGTCCAGTCTATAGTGACGGAAAAAAGTGTGTGGAGACGACCAGGTAGCCGCCCTGCAAATCTGGTCAATGGAGGCCCCTCTCCTTTCTGCCCAGGAAGATGCCACAGCCCGAGTGGAATGGGCCTTCAGATTATCCGGAGGAGACAAACCTGCAGAGACATAAGCTGTAGAAATGCCCTGCCTGATCCATCTAGAGATGGTGTCTCCTCTTACTTTGTCCCCTTTATTTGGCCCTGACACCTGAATAAAGAGTCTATCAGACTTCCTGAAATCTTTAGTCCTGTCTATGTATTCCAGGACACATCTACGTACATCCAACATATGAAAACACCTTTCTCCTTCGGAAGAGGTATTAGCACAGAAGGAGAGCAGCACCACTTCCTGGGACATATGAAAAGCGGAGACCACCTTGGGCAGAAATGCTGGAACCGGTTAAAAGATTTTTCTGTCTTCTAGGATCTGAGTATAGGGCTCTCTGACAGATAAGGCTGCTAACTGCCCTACCCTACGAGCCGATGTCACTGCCACCAAGAGGGCGGTCTTCTGAACTAGCAGTCTGAGAGGAACATCAGCTAAGGGCTCAAAAGGACCTACACATAAGGACTGAAGAACCACTGAAAGATCCCAAGTTGGCGATCGTATCGGTACGGATAACTGCAGTCTCTTGACTGACTTAAGGAATCTGATGATCCAGAGATGATCCGCAATCTTCTGGCCAAACAAAGCTCCCAAGGCAGAAACCTGAACTTTGAAAATGGCCACACTCAACCCCTTTTCCAGACCTTCCTGCAGGAAATCCAAAATATCCGCCAAACTGGGTTTTTCCAGGTCAAATGAAGCAAGGTTAATAGTGGACAGAAATTTTCTCCAGATCCTGACAAATCTTATACGTAACTTCTTTCCTGCTGGCTTGTAACGTGGAGATGACGGCATCAGACAATCTCTTAGCTTTTAAGGTTAACCTTTCAAAAGCCAAGCCGCCAAATGGAGATTGAGCACCTCCGGATGACATACTGGGCCCTGTAAGATTAGGTTGGGAAGCTCCGGAAGGAGCCAGGGATCCCCTAGCGACATGGCTCTTAGACAGGAGAACCAAGCCCTCCGAGGCCAAAAGGGAGCCATCAGGATGACTTTTGTCCTTTCTTCCTTTATCTTTTTGATAACTCTGGGGACCAGTGCCAGCGGGGGAAAAGTGTACGCTAGGTCCCAATCCCATTTTTGAGATAAAGCGTCCACTGCTAGAGGTCCGTCCACCGGAGATAGGGAGTAAAATCTGCTGACTTGCCTGTTTACTCTCGTGGCAAAGAGATCTATCTGAGGCTTGCCCCATAAGGCCGAGATCTTCCGGAACACCTCTGGATTTAACTTCCACTATCCTTGACGAATCCGGTGTCTGCTGAGATAGTCTGCTCTCAGGTTCAGGTCTCCTCTTAAGTGAACCGCTGATATTGAATTTAGTCAGGATTCTGCCAGAGAGAAACTTTTCCTTGGACTCTGCCACCAGCAGGAAGTCGTCCAAATACGGGATGACGATGCCACCCCCCTCTCTGATGTGGACAGCCATCTCGGCAATGATCTTTGTGAAGATCCTTGGAGCGACGGCAATTTCGAATGGTAGGGCACAGAACTGTAGGTGCAACAGATGGGAGTTTACATGAACTGCCAACCTTAGGTACTTCTGGAAGTCCTTGTGGATGGGCACATGGAGGTAGGCGTCCCTTAGGTCTAGAGATGCCCTATAACAGTCCTTTATTAACAGATTTATCGTTGACTTCAGGGTCTCCATCTTGAACCGATGGTAAGTGAGAAACTGATTCAGAGGCTTCAGATTTATGATGACTCTGAAGGTTCCGTTCGGCTTTTTTTATAAGGAAGAGAGTCGAATAGAAACCCTGACCTATTTCTTCTGCTGGAACCGGAACACTTTTTCCATCAGTGATAAGACTTCCAGCTGGAGAGAAGACAGACCCGAGGGACCCGGTGGACATTTTGTGACTATGTAACGGGTAGGTGGCAGGCTGATGAACTAGAGACGGAGACCTTCCCTTATGGTCTCCAGGACCCATGTACTCCTTGAAATTAACTGCCACTCCGCCAAGAAGTTTCTTAGCCTGCCACCTACCCGCAAGACCCAGTCATTGGGGGCTGGGCTTTTTAGAGGAGGAAGAGGAGGACTGGTTAAACATAAAGCAGCTACCTTTTACGGGAACCCCTCCATCTAAAGCCTGACTGGCCTCTACCTCTATCCTGGCCCCCTTCCCTTCGCACAAAAGTAACGGTATTGCCTGAAGGACTGAGGCAGAGGGAACCCTTTCTTCTTATCTCCCGCTTTTTCTAACAAATCTGTGAGGACCAAACCAGAAAGCAACTGGCCCTCACATGGTATGGCACACAATTTATTTTTGGAGCCGAGATCCCCTGACCAGTTCTTTACCTATAGAGCGCACCTAGCCGAGTTAGTCAAGGCCCCAGCCCTAGCGGACAGCCTCAGGGTATCCGAAGAAGAGTCCGCCAAGAAGGCGGCCGCTTGCCTAATTGCGGGAAGAGAGGCAAACAGTTGCTCCTTAGGAACTTCATTTTGGATATCTGCTGAGAGCTGGTCAATCCATAATATCATGGACCTAGCCACTGAGGTACCCGCTATGCTTGGTTTAAGAGATGCCCCCGTGGACTCCCAGGTTCTCTTAAGGAACCCCTCCGCCTTTTTATCCATGGGCTCACTAAGAGACCCCAAATCTTCAAAAGGTAGAGAACCCTTTCTAGAAATCTTGGCAATAGTCACATCAATTTTTAGGCGGATGATCCCAGGAACTGGTCTCTGCGTCATCAAAGGGGTATTTCCTCTTTATGGCCCTAGAAATAAACGATTTCTTATTCGGGTTCTCCCATTCCCATTTAATAAGTTGGGACATAGTCTGGTGAATAGGGAAAATTTTCCTTTTCTTTACTTCAAGACCCTCAAACATGATGTCCTGGATAGATTTCTGCTCTCTAGCCTCTTCCAGATCCATAGCTGATCTTACTGCCTTGACCAACTGATCCGTATCTTCACATGGAAATAACGGTCTGCCTGACATATCATCTTCAGACCTTTCTGACTCTTCTCCTGCATAAACGTAAGAGAAATAGCTGGAGCAAAATCATATATACAAAAATATACATCGAAGTAAAGGTCTGACAAGCCGCAGACTATACCCGAGTCCGAATGGGCCATAATTAAACCTTCTTCCTCAACGTCAGATGGCACTGGGACAGAAGGGGCAACTGCCGGCTGAGGTGCAGGTGACGTAAGCGCTGGCAAAACTCCTCTTAGGTAGGCTTCTATTTGGTTCTTGACCATGTGCTGCATCTGGGGTAGTAATGACGGCGTTTCTTGCGCAATAACCTTATTAGTGCAGCTGACACAATTAGGCTTATTATAGTCAGCCGCAAGACTGACTTTGCACATGGCACATTCTTTGCTCTTAACCTTTTTATATTTCCTGGGACCCTCATCCTAAAAAGAAAAAAGTAACCATACCAAGGGTCAGGAAAAAAACTATTCACAAGCCAAACACAAACACTCACCACCTCGCCCCACGGTACTGTAAATGGGACCTTGGTAGAAGATTCTGAGCGAGCACTCCTGGAGCCCGTATCCTCACTGGAGACACTCATCTTCTGGGCAAACACCCCCTCCTGGAAGCTGAATCACCGACACTGGCTGTTCAGTTCACTTAATGGAGGCAGAACTGCAGCCAAAGGAACTCCTCCTCCCCAGCCCCATGTGATCTTGGTCCCGCCTCCAAAATGGCAGCAGCTATCAGCGCTCCCAGCGCAACCACGCCGGAGCACCGGACCCTTCCTTCACACCACCCGCAGCTGTAATACAGCTGAAGCGGTAAGCTTTCCAACTAACCTGCCGCGGCCCCTCCCGCAGTACGAGCGGGCCGCGGCGAGGAGCGGGCGGTGGGAGCAGGAGGCAGGCGGCAAGTCAAAGGACCTGCAGCTGGGGGTGAACGAACCGGCTCTACACCGGGAGCCATACGGTGGACCTAGCTACCATGAACTACAGGGCTAGCTACCATGAACTACAGGGATTTCTAACTACCACGGTCCCCCAGCCAGACCCTACACACAGCCCACCAGGCTATGAGATTACTCCAGGCTTCCTAGGGACAGGAAACCACTGATGAAGGGGAAGGAAGTGCTTCTTTTTGTGCTCTAGGTTTCCTGTCTCTGGGGGAGGAGTCCATCTCTCTGGTGGTGCTGTCGTGAGGGGGAAAAGGAAGTTTGCAAGTGACACTGTGGAGACATCCTTGAAAGTACTCCATAGAGTATCTATGGTATCCTCTCGAATACCTATTGGGTCGTAAACCTCCAAGAATTAATAACGCGGTGTATAAGCTTTGACAATATATATTGATCGCTGCACGGATACATGCAGTTCCAGATTGAATTCCCCCCCCCCCCTATCAGCAGTTATTCATAAAATCAACAGAATACTACTATATCAGAAACAATGTGACGTTTCCTGATTCTAGAGAACACTTCTCTAAAATATGGAATCCATGGATGGACTGTGCTACGTCCCCTAACCTGATGTACTTTTTGTCTATATGAACATGAGAGGAGGCGGTCTGAAGACTCGGCTTTAATTCGCTCCATTTCCTCATTTTAATAGAGAATGGTTTAACATAAACACCGAGATAGCAGGCTTGCTGCCTAAGTGTGAGGATAGCGCCATCAGGTTTAGGTCGGTTATTCGATGACGAAAACACAACTAGTTCGGTTTTTCAATGATTCAGTTTCAGACAGAGAGAGGACAGGATGTTAGAGACAGCGGACAGACTGTCACTTGTGTTCAGTAGTACAGCATGGGTGATATCACAGAAATAAGTATATAGTGGGGTATCAACTGCATAGAGATGGTACAGGAAACCAAATCCGCCTGTCTAATAGGGGCTGTGTAGATGGAAAAGAGAAGATGACCAAGGACTGAACCCTGAAGAACCCCAACAGCAAGAGGGAAAGGAGGGGAGGTTGAGTCAGCGGATGATACACTGAACGCTGTCCTTAAGGACGATACAGTCGAGCATGGTGAGGAGGAGATGGTGATCTACAGTGTTAAATAGGGATGAGCGAATAGACTTCGGATGAAACAATTAAAGTCGATTCGCATAAAACTTTGTTTCAATACTGTACGGAGCGAGCACTCAGTACAGTATTAGAATGTATTGGCTCAGATGAGTCGAAGTTATTACTTCGCAAACTCTCGCGAGACTTTGCATAAATACAGTAAAAATTTCCCGACCTCGGGTTCGGTTCCAAGGTACATTCTAATATTCTAATACTGTATAGAGCGCTCGCTCCGTACAGTATTGAAAGGGAGTTTTCTGAGAATCGACTTCGGATCTTTAATCCGAAGTCTATGCGCTCATCCCTAGTGTTGAATGCCACAGAGAGATAGATGAGAATTAGTAAAGAGTAGTCACTGTTGCATTTAGCTGTCAGGTTATTGGTCACTTTGGTAAAGGTAGTTTCTGTAGAATGTAGGGTGTGAAAACCAAACTAATGGATCGCATAGAGATAGCTGATGAGGAAAGGGTAGACCAGACGCTCCAGGAGTTTAGAGATAAAGGGGAGATTAGAGACAGGTCTGTATTAATCTGCGTAGGACATGTCAAAAGAAGTTTAAAAAAAAATTTTTTTTTAGCTTATGATAGAATGTTTGGAGGCAGAGGGAGAGGGAGAGAGATTGAAGATATTAGTTAGTAGTGCATGTAGTAGGAAAGTAAAAAGAGGAGCCTGTAGACTTCTTCTGTGACTAGGTTGAATGTAGAGAGTAAGCTAGAGGAGATGCAGGGTGGGAAAGGGACCAATTACACTTAGAGGCTGGGAGCTGATAAGCCCAAAACCTGGAAGCGTTTCACTCATTCATCTGTTGATCAGCGGCACATTTAGGCGAGCAAACTGTCGGGAACAAGCATTTGCAGGAACGTTTGTTCCCGATAATCTGCCCAAATATTGGGAAGTGTAAATACGCCTTTAAGGTGGATTTAGACTGCCTGATTTTCAGGCAGATTATCAATGACTGTTCCTGTGAACGCTCGTTCCAGACAATCTGCCCATCTAAATGTGCTGCAGATCACACGATGAACTAGTGAAAAGCTTGTTTATCAGGTGATCCCGCTGTTCGTGCAGGCACATCAATCATAGTTTCTGGACAGTTCTGCTGGCCAGAAACAATGATTCTGTACGGGGACGAGGGATTGCAATAGCAGGTACACACCCCAACTCGTTGCCACCCCTCTGTACCCTTACTGCAGACTGCTAACAATTCATTCATAACTTAAAGGGGTTGTCCGGGTTCAGAGCTGAACCCAGACATACCCTTATTTTCACCCAGACAGCCCCCCTGAGACTAGCATCGGAGCAGCTCATGCGCCGATGCGCTCCCTTGCCCTGCCCTAGATCGTGCAGGGCACGGGTTCTTTTGTTTTCAATAACACACTGCCAGGTGGAAACTTCCGCCCGGCTGTGTGTTCGGTGACATCACCGGCTCTGATGGGCAAACTTACGCGCTGCCCTAGCCGTTTTTACTGGCTAGGGCAGCGCTAAATCCCGCCCATCAGGGCCGGTGACGTCACCAGGGTTCCTAGCAGCCCCATGGAGAGCCCCTATACGTCACCGGATCTCCAAAAAATGTGCGCTTTAGCTCAGGGCAAAAGGAGAGCATAGGAGCATGAACTGCTCCGATGCTCATGTCAGGGGGGCTGCCGGGGTGAAAATGGAGGTATGTCTGGGTTCAGCTCTGAACACAGACAGCCCCTTTAATAATAAAGGAATGGCACCAATAGAGAAATAAGAATAGATGCTCTAGAATGGTTATTACATGGGAAATGCATGAAGCTATTAACCCAGAGGATACCAGCGCTGTAGATGTACGGCGCAGAAATGCGGGACACAAATAACAGTGCCGTACATGTACGCACTGATTGGGCGGGCACAGGACTTGTGCCCGCCACGATCAGCGGTGGGGGTCCTGCAGTCACTGACAGCTGCAACACCAAGCGATCAAAAAGACGCATGCCCCCCAAAATAGTACTAATCTAACCGTCCCCTCATCCCGCAAAAAATGAGCACCTACTTAAGACAATCACCCAAAAAATAAAATTATGGCTCTCCGACTATGGAGACACTAAAACATGAGTTCTTTTTGTTTAAAAAATACTTTGTTAAATGTTAAAAAAAAAAATGAAAAAAATTGTAGACATTAGGTATTGACGCGTCCATAAGAACCTTCTGTTGTCTGATTAATAACAAATATACATATCTAAATGGAGGGGGGGGCAGCGCACTTGGGCAGCTCAGCCTCTGTTGGTGGTGGACCTTGTCCCAGCCCTGTGACATGGCAACTTAAAATTATCCCAGTGAAATCTGCCCACCAAAAACCATAAGGCGCTCCCTTTCCTTCTGCACCCAGCCGTGTGCCCGTACAGCAATTTACAACCACATATGGGATGTTTCTGTACACTACAGAATCCGGGCAATAAATTGAGTTTTGTTTGGCTGTTAACCCTTGCTTTGTTACTTGAAAAAAAAATGGATTAAAATGGATAATCTGCCCAAAAAAGTGAAATTCTGAAATATCATCTACATTTTCCTTAAATTCTTGTGGAACACCTAAAGGGTTAAGAAAGTTTGTAGAATCAGTTTGGCCCTATTATGTAAGCCTCACAAAGTGGACTTCAGACCTGGACTGGTCCTTAAAAAGTGGGTTTTGGAAATTTTCTGAAAAATTTCAAGATTTGCTTCTGAACTTCTAAGCCTTCTAATGTCACAAAGATAATAAAATGTCATTTTCAAAATTATTTAACCCTCCTCTTATGTTAGGGTCAGAACCGACCCGTTTTCAGGTTTTGAATGTCTATAAGTATCACATAAATTTGTTTATTGCATCAAGATTTTTTTACTTTGTCAGGAACCTCTATTTAACCACCTCAGCCCCCAGTGCTTAAACACCCTGAAAGACCAGGCCACTTTTTACACTTCTGACCTACACTACTTTCACCGTTTATTGCTCGGTCATGCAACTTACCACCCAAATGAATTTTACCTCCTTTTCTTCTCACTAATAGAGCTTTCATTTGGTGGTATTTCATTGCTGCTGCCATTTTTACTTTTTTTGTTATTAATCGAAATTTAACGATTTTTTTGCAAAAAAATGACATTTTTCACTTTCAGTTGTAAAATTTTGCAAAAAAAACGACATCCATATAGAAATTTTGCTCTAAATTTATAGTTCTACATGTCTTTGATAAAAAAAAAATGTTTGGGTAAAAAAAAAATGGTTTGGGTAAAAGTTATAGCGTTTACAAACTATGGTACAAAAATGTGAATTTCCGCTTTTTGAAGCAGCTCTGACTTTCTGAGCACCTGTCATGTTTCCTGAGGTTCTACAATGCCCAGACAGTACAAACACCCCACAAATGACCCCATTTCTGAAAGTACACACCCTAAGGTATTCGCTGATGGGCATAGTGAGTTCATAGAACTTTTTATTTTTTGTCACAAGTTAGCGGAAAATGATGATTTATTTTTTTATTTTTTTTCTTTCTTACAAAGTCTCATATTCCACTAACTTGTGACAAAAAATAAAAAGTTCTATGAACTCACTATGCCCATCAGCGAATACCTTGGGGTCTCTTCTTTCCAAAATGGGGTCACTTGTGGGGTAGTTATACTGCCCTGGCATTCTAGGGGCCCAAATGTGTGGTAAGGAGTTTGAAATCAAATTCTGTAAAAAATGACCTGTGAAATCCGAAAGGTGCTCTTTGGAATATGGGCCCCTTTGCCCACCTAGGCTGCAAAAAAGTGTCACACATCTGGTATCTCCGTACTCAGGAGAAGGTGGGGAATGTGTTTTGGGGTGTCATTTTATATATACCCATGCTGGGTGAGAGAAATATCTTGGCAAAAGACAACTTTTCCCATTTTTTTATACAAAGTTGTCATTTGACCAAGATATTTATCTCACCCAGCATGGGTATATGTAAAAAGACACCCCAAAACACATTCCTCAACTTCTCCTGAGTACGGGGATACCAGATGTGTGACACTTTTTTGCAGCCTAGGTGGGCAAAGGGGCCCATATTCCAAAGAGCACCTTTTGGATTTCACTCCTCATTTTTTCCTGAATTTGATTTCAAACTCCTTACCACACATTTGGGCCCCTAGAATACCAGGGCAGTATAACTACCCCACAAGTGACCCCATTTTGGAAAGAAGACACCGCAAGGTATTCCGTGAGGGGCATGGCGAGTTCCTAGAATTTTTTATTTTTTGTCACAAGTTAGTGGAAAATGATGATTTTATTTATTTTTTTTTTTTTTCATACAAAGTCTCATATTCCACAAACTTGTGACAAAAAATAAAAACTTCCATGAACTCACTATGCCCATCAGCGAATACCTTGGGGTCTCTTCTTTCCAAAATGGGGTCACTTGTGGGGTAGTTATACTGCCCTGGCATTCTAGGGGCCCAAATGTGTGGTAAGTAGGTAAATGACCTGTGAAATCCGAAAGGTGCTCTTTGGAATGTGGGCCCCTTTGCCCACCTAGGCTGCAAAAAAGTGTCACACATCTGGTATCTCTGTATTCAGGAGAAGTTGAGGAATGTGTTTTGGGGTGTCTTTTTACATATACCCATGCTGGGTGAGATAAATATCTTGGTCAAATGCCAACTTTGTATAAAAAAATGGGAAAAGTTGTCTTTTGCCAAGATATTTCTCTCACCCAGCATGGGTATATGTAAAATGACACCCCAAAACACATTCCCCAACTTCTCCCGATTACGGAGATACCAGATGTGTGACACTTTTTTGCAGCCTAGGTGGGCAAAGGGGCCCATATTCAAAAGAGCACCTTTCGGATTTCACAGGTCATTTTTTACAGAATTTGATTTCAAACTCCTTACCACACATTTGGGCCCCTAGAATGCCAGGGCAGTATAACTACCCCACAAGTGACCCCATTTTGGAAAGAAAACACCCCAAGGTATTCGCTGATGGGCATAGTGAGTTCATGGAACTTTTTATTTTTTGTCACAAGTTAGTGGAATATGAGACTTTGTATGAAAAAAAAAAAAAAAAAAAAATAAGCATTTTCCACTAACTTGTGACAAAAAATAAAAAATTCTAGGAACTCGCCATGCCCCTCATGGAATACCTTGGGGTGTCTTCTTTCCAAAATGGGGTCACTTGTGGGGTAGTTATACTGCCCTGGCATTTTCCAGGGGCCCTAATGTGTGGTAAGTAGGTAAATGACCTGTGAAATCCTAAAGGTGCTCTTTGGAATATGGGCCCCTTTGCCCACCTAGGCTGCAAAAAAGTGTCACACATGTGGTATCGCCGTATTCAGGAGAAGTTGGGGAATGTGTTTTGGGGTGTCATTTTACATATACCCATGCTGGGTGAGAGAAATATCTTGGCAAAAGACAACTTTTCCCATTTTTTTATACAAAGTTGGCATTTGACCAAGATATTTCTCTCACCCAGCATGGGTATATGTAAAATGACACCCCAAAACACATTCCCCAACTTCTCCTGAGTACGGCGATACCAGATGTGTGACACTTTTTTGCAGCCTAGATGCGCAAAGGTGCCCAAATTCCTTTTAGGAGGGCATTTTTAGACATTTGGATACCAGACTTCTTCTCACGCTTTGGGGCCCCTAGAATGCCAGGGCAGTATAAATACCCCACATGTGACCCCATTTTGGAAAGAAGACACCCCAAGGTATTCAATGAGGGGCATGGCGAGTTCATAGAAATTTTTTTTTTTTGGCACAAGTTAGCGGAAATTGATATTTTTAATTTTTTTCTCACAAAGTCTCCCGTTCCGCTAACTTGGGACACAAATTTCAATCTTTCATGGACTCAATATGCCCCTCACGGAATACCTGGGGGTGTCTTCTTTCCGAAATGGGGTCACATGTGGGGTATTTATACTGCCCTGGCATTCTAGGGGCCCTAAAGCGTGAGAAGAAGTCTGGAATATAAATGTCTAAAAAATTTTACGCATTTGGATTCCGTGAGGGGTATGGTGAGTTCATGTGAGATTTTATTTTTTGACACAAGTTAGTGGAATATGAGACTTTGTAAGAAAAAAAAATAAAAATTCCGCTAACTTGGGCCAAAAAAATATCTGAATGGAGCCTTACAGAGGGGTGATCAATGACAGGGGGGTTGATCAATGACAGGGGGGTTGATCAATGACAGGGGGGTTGATCAATGACAGGGGGGTTGATCAATGACAGGGGGGTGATCAGGGAGTCTATATGGGGTGATAACCACAGTCATTGATCACGCCCGTGTAAGGCTTCATTCAGACGTCCGGATGCGTTTTGCGGATCCGATCCATCTATCAGTGCATCCGTAAAAATCATGCGGACATCTGAATGGAGCTTTACAGGGGGGTAATCAATGACAGGGGGGTAATCAATGACAGGGGGGTGATCAGGGAGTCTATATGGGGTGATCACCACAGTCATTGATCATGCCCCTGTAAGGCTTCATTCAGACGTCCGGATGCGTTTTGCGGATCCGATCCATCTATCAGTGCATCCGTAAAAATCATGCGGACGTCTGAATGGAGCTTTACAGGGGGGTAATCAATGACAGGGGGGTAATCAATGACAGGGGGGTGATCAGGGAGTCTATATGGGGTGATCACCACAGTCATTGATCATGCCCCTGTAAGGCTTCATTCAGACGACCGGATGCGTTTTGCGGATCCGATCCATGTATCAGTGCATCCGTAAAAATCATGCGGACATCTGAATGGAGCTTTACAGGGGGGTGATCAGGGAGTCTATATGGGGTGATCACCACAGTCATTGATCATGCCCCTGTAAGGCTTCATTCAGACGTCCGGATGCGTTTTGCGGATCCGATCCATCTATCAGTGGATCCGTAAAAATCATGCGGACGTCTGAATGGAGCTTTACAGGGGGGTAATCAATGACAGGGGGGTAATCAATGACAGGGGGGTGATCAGGGAGTCTATATGGGGTGATCAGGGGTGATTAGGGGTGATCAGGGGCTAATAAGGGGTTAATAAGTGACGGGGGGGGGGGGGGGTGTAGTGTAGTGTAGTGGTGCTTGGTGCTACTTTACTGAGCTACCTGTGTCCTCTGGTGGTCGATCCAAACAAAGGGGACCACCAGAGGACCAGGTAGCAGGTATATTAGACGCTGTTATCAAAACAGCGTCTAATATACCTGTTAGGGGTTAAAAAAAACACATCTCCAGCCTGCCAGCGAACGATCGCCGCTGGCAGGCTGGAGATCAACTCTCTTACCTTCCGTTCCTGTGAGCGCGCGCGCCTGTGTGCGCGCGTTCACAGGAAGTCTCGCGTCTCGCGAGATGACGCGTATATGCGTGACTGTGCGCAGGGCTGCCACCTCCGGAACGCGATCCTGCGTTAGGGCTTCTGTCACCCCATTAAACAGTTTTTTTTTTTTTTCTTTACTAATAATCCCTACACTGCAATCTCAGAATACATAAGCTAATTAATGATTTTCGTTCAGTAGAATTTGTTAAAAATCGATTTTTATCATATGTAAATTACCTTGCTACCAGCAAGTAGGGCGGCTACTTGCTGGTAGCAGCCGCATCCTCCGATGGTAATGACGCCCCCTCTGCTTGTTGATTGACAGGGCCAGCGGACGGGATCTTTCTCTGCTGGCCCCGCCTGTTTTGATTCAATATCTGGCGCCTGCGCCGCAGCCGTACCTCTCTTCAATCTGCACAGGCGCACTGAGAGGCGGCCACTCATTCCTCAATGCGCCTGCGCCGGGTGTAGATGTGACGTCATCGGCGCAGGCGCATTGAGGATGGAGCGGCTGAGCGAGTGGCCGCCTCTCAGTGCGCCTGCGCAGATTGAAGAGAGGTACGGCCGCGGCGCAGGCGCCAGATATTGAATCAAAACAGGCAGGGCCAGCAGAGAAAGATCCCGTCCGCTGGCCCTGTCAATCAACAAGCAGAGGGGGCGTCATTACCATCGGAGGATGCGGCTGCTACCAGCAAGTAGCCGCCCTACTTGCTGGTAGCAAGGTAATTTACATATTTCAAAAATAGATTTTTAACAAATTCTACTGAACGAAAATCATTAATTAGCTTATGTATGATGAGATCGCAGTGTAGGGATTATTAGTAAAGAAAAAAAAAGAAAAAAAACGGTTTAATGGGGTGACAGAAGCCCTTTAAACAATGTAATAGAAAAAGAATCCTTTTCACTAAATTATAAAATACTGTGGTGAAAATTAAGACGTTTATGGTGTTAGGGTCAATTCTGACCCAGTTATAATATAGGATTATAGGACACTAATAAATGCCAAAACTGAAATCATAAACACTCTCTGCTTAGTAACACTGACAGCCAATCACCTCTCAGCCCTGTGAGCTGTAGTTAGGGAGGGGCCTATCTCTTTGCCTGCTTGTCTGCTTCTCTAAATAAAGTAAATATTGTATTGAGGTTTATTTTACAATTTTTTAAATTTGAAAATGAGAGGTATGCCATCAAAAGAAAGGTCTAAGGGGTCACACCAAAAATATTAAAACCAATCTTTTCAAGGATAAAGAAGCCTAACAAGGTAACCAAGAGGTAAGAAACAAATTGGATGATAAATAATTGTTCAGAGGGTATTTTATGGCTGATTTAAGACACGGGTCAAAACCGACCTGTTAACATCATGGATAGTAATAGAAAGCTAACATAAGAGGAGGGTTAAACATTAAGTAGACATATGGGGAATGTAAAGTAATAACTATTTTTGGAGGGATTACTATCTATTATAAAAGTAGAGAAATTGAAGTTTGCAAATTAACAAGTTTTAATTTGTTAAATCTGATATCTTTTAATAAATAAAAATAAAATATTTTGACTCAATGTTACCACAGGACATGTTCTATAGGATCTACAAAAAACGCAGTGTTCGCCCGATCTTGTGCGCACACTTGCGTTCAGTCCGCCCCACCGCAGTGAGAATTTTTTTTTTGCGCTGCGGCGCTATAAAGATCACTTTTGAGGGGCATGGCGAGTTCATAGAAGTAGGGCTGAAACGATTACTCGATTTAATCGAGTAATTCGACAAAAAAAAATAATCCTTGATGCAATTTTTTTGCATAGAAGATTCGTTTGTGTCATGTGACCACGGAGCGGGAGTGAAGTGCTTGCTATTACTCCCGCTCCGTGGTCTCCCGCTGCGCTTGGAATACTCACCTTTCCAGCAGGGGGCCTCCAGACACTTCACAGTATGTCCATGGTCCCGCGCTGCTCTGACGTACAGACGCCATGACCTGACGCACTGTGTGACGTCTGGCGTAGAGTAGTGCAGAACGATGGAGTATCGGCGGCGCCCCTGCTGGAAAGGTAAGTTGGTGAAACCGAGGGGGTGGGGCGCGACTAAGGCCGGGCACCTGGAGTGCACAGCATCATAGAAACCAGTGACGCTGTGCAATCCAGGTGTCAGGAGGGGGGTGGGGGAGAGCTGACGGCACTGGGGTGGGGGAGAGCTGACGGCACTGGGGTGGGGGAGAGCTGACGGCACTGGGGGGGGGGGGGGGAGAGCTGACGGCACTGGGGTGGGGGGGAGAGCTGACGGCACTGGGGTGGGGGGGAGAGCTGACGGCACTGGGGTGGGGGGGAGAGCTGACGGCACTGGGGTGGGGGGGAGAGCTGACGGCGCTGGGGTGGGGGGGAGAGCTGACGGCGCTGGGGTGGGGGGGAGAGCTGACGGCACTGGGGTGGGGGAGAGCTGACGGCACTGGGGTGGGGGAGAGCTGACGGCACTGGGGTGGGGGAGAGCTGACGGCACTGGGGGGGGGGGGAGCTGACGGCACTGGGGTGGGGGAGAGCTGACGGCACTGGGGTGGGGGAGAGCTGACGGCACTGGGGTGGGGGAGAGCTGACGGCACTGGGGTGGGGGAGAGCTGACGGCACTGGGGTGGGGGAGAGCTGACGGCACTGGGGTGGGGGAGAGCTGACGGCACTGGGGTGGGGGAGAGCTGACGGCACTGGGGTGGGGGAGAGCTGACGGCACTGGGGTGGGGGAGAGCTGACGGCACTGGGGTGGGGGAGAGCTGACGGCACTGGGGTGGGGGAGAGCTGACTGCACTGGGGTGGGGGAGAGCTGACGGCACTGGGGTGGGGGAGAGCTGACGGCACTGGGGTGGGGGAGAGCTGACGGCACTGGGGTGGGGGGGAGCTGACGGCACTGGGGTGGGGGAGAGCTGACGGCACTGGGGTGGGGGAGAGCTGACGGCACTGGGGTGGGGGAGAGCTGACGGCACTGGGGTGGGGGAGAGCTGACGGCACTGGGGTGGGGGAGAGCTGACGGCACTGGGGTGGGGGAGAGCTGACGGCACTGGGGTGGGGGAGAGCTGACGGCACTGGGGTGGGGGAGAGCTGACGGCACTGGGGTGGGGGAGAGCTGACGGCACTGGGGTGGGGGAGAGCTGACGGCACTGGGGTGGGGGAGAGCTGACGGCACTGGGGGATATTGGAGCTGACGGCACTGGGGGATATTGGAGCTGACGGCACTGGGGGATATTGGAGCTGACGGCACTGGGGGATATTGGAGCTGACGGCACTGGGGGATATTGGAGCTGACGGCACTGGGGGATATTGGAGCTGACGGCACTGGGGGATATTGGAGCTGACGGCACTGGGGGATATTGGAGCTGACGGCACTGGGGGATATTGGAGCTGACGGCACTGGGGGATATTGGAGCTGACGGCACTGGGGGATATTGGAGCTGACGGCACTGGGGGATATTGGAGCTGACGGCACTGGGGGATATTGGAGCTGACGGCACTGGGGGATATTGGAGCTGACGGCACTGGGGGATATTGGAGCTGACGGCACTGGGGGATATTGGAGCTGACGGCACTGGGGGATATTGGAGCTGACGGCACTGGGGGATATTGGAGCTGACGGCACTGGGGGATATTGGAGCTGACGGCACTGGGGGATATTGGAGCTGACGGCACTGGGGGATATTGGAGCTGACGGCACTGGGGGGGAACAGAGCTGATGGCACTGGGGGGGAACAGAGCTGATGGCACTGGGGGGGAACAGAGCTGATGGCACTGGGGGGGAACAGAGCTGATGGCACTGGGGGGAACTGATGCACTTGGGTTGATCGTACAGTGGGGAACAAAGGGTGTTGGGGACTAATGGCAGGGGGTCTGATGAGTTTTTATAAAGGAAAACAGTATTATTTTTTTCTTATTAGATTACTCGATTAATCGCAAAAAATAATCGATTGAATACTCGATTACTAAAATAATTAAATCTTACATGAACTCACCATACCCCTCACGGAATCCAAATGGGTAAAAATGCCCTGTGAAATCCTAAAGGTACTCATTGGAATTTGGGCCCCTTTGCGCATCTTGGCTGCAAAAAAGTGTCACACATGTGGTATCGCCGTACTCAGGAGAAGTAGGGCAATGTGTTTTGGCGTGTATTTTTACATATACCCATGCTGGGTGAGAGAAATATCTCTAAATTGACAACTTTGTATAAAAAAAAAAAATGGAAAAAGTTGTCATTTTGAGATATTCTCACACACAGTATGGGGATATGTAAAAATACACCCCAAAACACATTGCCCTACTTCTCCTGAGTACGGCGATACCACATGTGTGACACTTTTTTGCAGCCTAGCTGCGCAAAGGGGCCTAAATTCCAATGAGTACTTTTAGGATTTCACATGGCATTTTTACGCAATTGGATTCAAAACTACTTCACGCTTTAGGGCCCCAAAAATGCAAGGGCAGTATAAATACCCCACAAGTGACCCCATTTTAGAAAGAAGACACCCCAAGGTATTCCGTGAGGGGTATGGCGAGTTCATGTAAAATTTTATTTTTTGTCTTTAGTTAGTGGAATATGAGACTTTGGCCTCATGCACACGACCGTTGTGTGCACCCGTGGCCGTTGTGCCGTTTTCCGTTTTTTTTTCGCGGACCCATTGACTTTCAATGGGTCCGTGGAAAAATCGGAAAATGCACCGTTTTGCAGCCGCATCCGTGATCCGTGTTTCCTGGCCGTGAAAAAAATATGACCTGTCCTATTTTTTTCACGGCCAACGGTTCACGGACCCATTCAAGTCAATGGGTCCGTGAAAGAACACGGATGCACACAAGATTGGCATCCGTGTCCGTGATCCGTGGCCGTAGTTTAGTTTTTATACAGACGGATCCGAAGATCCGTCTGCATAAAAGCTTTTTCAAAGCTGAGTTTTCACTTCGTGAAAACTCAGAACCGACAGTATATTCTAACACAGAAGCGTTCCCATGGTGATGGGGACGCTTCTAGTTAGAATACACTACAAACTGTGTACAAGACTGCCCCCTGCTGCCTGGCAGCACCCGATCTCTTACAGGGGGCCGTGATCAGCACAATTAACCCCTTCAGGTGCGGCACCTGAAAGGGTTAATTGTACTATCATATCCCCCTGTAAGAGATCAGGGCTGCCAGGCAGCAGGGGGCAGACCCTCCCCCCCCCCTCCCCAGTTTGAATATCATTGGTGGCCAGTGCGGCCCCCCCCCCTCCCTCTATTGTAATAATTCGTTGGTGGCACAGTGTGCGCCCCCCCCCCCCTTCCTCCCTCTATTGTAATAAATCGTTGGTGGCACAGTGTGCGCCCCCCATTGCCCCCCCCCCCTCTATAGCATTAACAACGTTGGTGGCCAGTGTGCAGCCTCCCATCTCCCCCCCCCCTCCCCCCCATCATCATTGGTGGCAGCGGAGTTCCGATCGGAGTCCCAGTTTATTCGCTGGGGCTCCGATCGGTAACCATGGCAACCAGGACGCTACTACAGTCCTCGTTGCCATGGTTACTTAGCAATAGTACAATAGTAGAAGATTAATACTTACCTGCTGCTGCGATGTTCGTGTCCGGCCGGGAGCTCCACCTACTGGTAAGTGACAGTGACAGGTCTGTGCGGCGCATTGCTAAATGAACCGTCACTTACCAGTAGGAGGAGCTCCCGGCCGGACACGAACATCACAGCTCCCAGGTAAGTATGAATCTTGTACTTTTGCTAGTAACCCGCTGCCACCAATGATCGGGGGGGGGGGGGGCGCAAGATGGGAGGCCGCACACTGGCCACCAATGTTGAAAATGCTATAGAGGGAGGGGGGCCAATGATTGCCACCAACGATTTATTACAATAGAGGGAGGAAGGAGGGGGGGGGGGGGGGGGCGCACACTGTGCCACCAACGAATTATTACAATAGAGGGAGGAAGGGGGGGGGAGGCGGGGGGGGCACACTGTGCCACCAACGAATTATTACAATAGAGGGAGGAAGGGGGGGGCGCACACTGTGCCACCAACGATTTATTACAATGGAGGAAGGGGGGGGGGGGGGGGGCCGCACTGGCCACCAATGATATTCAAACTGGGGAGGGGGGGGGGGTCTGCCCCCTGCTGCCTGGCAGCCCTGATCTCTTACAGGGGGATATGATAGTACAATTAACCCCTTCAGGTGCGGCACCTGAGGGGTTAATTGTGCTGATCACGGCCCCCTGTAAGAGATCGGATGCTGCTAGGCAGCAGGGGGCAGTCATGTACACAGTTTGTAGTATATTCTAACTAGAAGCGTCCCCATCACAATGGGAACGCCTCTGTGTTAGAATATACTGTCGGAAATGAGGTTTCACGATCTAACTCATATCCGACAGTATATTCTAACATAGAGGCGTTCCCATGGTGATGGGGACGCTTCAAGTTAAAATATACCATCGGATTGGAGAAAACTCCGATCTGATGGTATAAAAGGGACTCCGGACTTTACATTGAAAGTCAATGGGGACGGATCCGTTTGAAATGGCACCATATTGTGTCAACGTCAAACGGATCCGTCCCCATTGACTTGCATTGTAATTCAGGACGGATCCGTTTGGCTCCGCACGGCCAGGCGGACACCAAAATGACTTTTTTTTCATGTCCGTGGATCCGCCAAAAATCAAGGAAGACCCACGGACGAAAAAACGGTCACGGATCACGGACCTACGGACCCTGTTTTTGCGGACCGTGAAAAAAAACGTTCGTGTGCATGAGGCCTTTGTAAGAAAAAAAAAAAAAATTCCATTTCCGCTAACTTGTGACAAAAAATAAAAACTTCCATGAACTCACTATGCCCTTCAGCGAATACCTTAGGGTGTCTACTTTCCGAAATGGGGTCATTTGTGGGGTGTTTCTACTGTCTGGGCATTGTAGAACCTCAGGAAACATGACTGGTGCTCAGAAAGTGTGCAAATTAATTTTTTTGCACCATAGTTTGTAAACGCTATAACTTTTACCCAAATTAATAAATATACACTTATTGCATTTTTTATTTATCAAAGTCATGTAGAACAAAAAATTTAGAGAAAATTTTCTATAGAAATTTAGTTTTATTTGAAAAATTTTACAACAGAAAGTGAAAAATGTCATTTTGATTAATATCAAAAAAAAGTCAAAATGTCAGCAGCAATGAAATACCACCAAATGAAAGCTCTATTAGTGAGAAGAAAAGGAGGTAAAATTCATTTGGGTGGTAAGTTGTATGACCGAGCAATAAACCGTGAAAGTAGTGTAGTGCAGAATTGTAAAAAGTGGTCTGGTCATTAAGGGGGTTTAAGCTAGGGGGGCTGAGGTCGTTAAAGTAAAAAAATGGCTTGGTAGAGAAGGGGTTAAAACAGGCATGTCTGGAATGGTCCTCTTTAATAGAGGGGTCTCTCCTGCCCTTTGTTGACTTCTCCCAAGTCTACAGAGCAAAGTTGACAAGTTACCAACAAATCATATGTAAGAAAAAAGCAAATATCAGCTTATTCTGTGTACTCTATGGGCCAGTGTAAAAAAAAAAAATTATGTACACCTGGGTAGTTGCATAAAAAAATTCAAAAGTGTTCGTAATAAAGCCTTGACATCTACTCAACTAATTTCCCCTTTGATTTGACTTAATTCTGCTCAATGTGCTTTTGTATCTTTACCTTCCATTCAGTCCTTCATGTAGCTTATCTTGCCGGATGATTGGTTTTACCATGCCATGTTCTGTTGTGCCTGGCATCCTATCACTATCCACTTTAGTGGTCATCTACAATTAAGCAATTATATAGTGAATAACATTGCAGTTGTTAACTTTAGCATATATCACTTCAAAAGAACACAATAATCAGACTCTTCCACTATACTTTATTACTTTACTATATATGAGTGGAGCATTGAAGCATTTCCTTGCCGATGTGTCCCATTGCACGGCGCAAGGTCAGTTTGTTTTCTGCTGGTGATGTACTGGACTTCTCCTCGATATGCTAGTGCTGTTTATAGCACTGCACCAAGCTGTTTTGGAGGCAGGTACTATGCAAAGTAGTAGCGGACACCCATTTGTGTTGGTGAAGTCTCCGCCTAGCATAATGAAATGAAGCCCGGTAGGTCATCGGCAGTAAACAGACCAACAGACCGCACAAGACAAGGAAATGCTTCGATGCTCCACTCATATATAGTAGAAGAATAAAGAAGAGCTTTAAACCCATTAAAAAGAGGACCTGTCACAACAAAATGCAGGAAGCAGGTTATAGAGCTTAAGAAGCTGCGCAGATTGATACATAGGTATTTTGGAAAAGTCAAAGTGGGGGAGGGGGGGTGTAACAGCATTCACATAGTAAAGCCGCATTTAGACGCTTGAAGGAGCAGCAGATTTTCGGGAAGGAGGTGCTCATTCCTGACAGTCAGCTGCTCATTCAGTAGGGGTAAAGTGCCACATTTACATGCAGTGATTAACTCCACAGTATTAGGACAATTGGGATCGCTATTGTCGCTATTGGGATCGCTTGTCCTCATACAGCTGTATTATTTCTGGGCAGCAGGATAATTTATGTGCCTGCGCGAACAAAAGGATCACACGATGAACGAGTATTTTGCTCGTTCATCGGGTGATGTACAGCACCTTTACACGGCCAGGTTGTTGGGAACGAGCATTTGCAGGAACGTTCGTTGTCGATAATCTGCTGGTCGAAAGCCAGTTCACACAGTTTTTTTGTACTGATTTTGGAGCGTTTCTGCCTCAAATATCAGGTCCAAAAAAGCCTCCCTTTCATTCCAATGGCAAACAGCACTTGAAGCACATGTAAAAAAGAATTGTGAAGAGGGCAGCATGCCCTATCTTGGTGCAAAATCTTTATATCCCTTTGAAATGAATGGGAAGCAAAAATAAAATTTCTAAACATGCGTTTTTTGGCGCAAATCTGCGTCAGAAACCTTAAGGAAATGTAGCTTTGTACTGAGGAGGTACATTGGTTAAAAGAAAAAAAAAATTGTTTTTTTTGGACTTTGCAAAGGCATTTGATACTGTCCCACACGGACGACTAATGGGTAAATTGAGGTCTATTGGTTTAGAAAATAGAATTTATAATTGGATAGAAAATTTGCTTCATGATCGTATCCAAAGGCCTATTTCACATGGGTGTCACGGGTGAGGGCCGGATGCGTTCAGGGTGCATTGCGGGAAACCCGCACGAGTAGGCACGCAATTTCAGTCAGTTTAGGCTGTAATTGCGTTCCGTTGCCCAGCTTTTTCTGCACAAGTGCAATGCATTTTGCACGCGCGTGAGAAAAAAACTGAAAGTGGTACCCAGACCCAAACCCAAACTTCTTCACTGAAGTTTGGGTTTGGTGTTCTGTAGATTTTATTATTTTCCATTATAACATGGTTCTTCTTGAAGGACCTTATATCTTCATTCAGCAGGACCTGTGCTGACGTCACATGTTGAGTGCGATGACGTCAGCAAAGGTACCTTTACAGGACCTTCAAGAAGAACAAAGAAGAGGATCCTGGCTGTGCAATCAAGTGGATGAGGTGACTAATCTTTATTTTTTAACCCTCAATTGACTATTATTTTCCATTATACCCATGTTATAATGGAAAATAATAAAGTAAATGGGGTCCTGGGTCGCTCATCCCTCATCTCCTTATCAACCATGGGTGGGAAAAAAAAAAAAAAAAAACGCACCGCATCCGCACTTGCTTGAGGATACAATGCGATTTTCACGCAGCCCCATTCATTTCTATGGGGCCTGCATTGCATGAAAAACACAGAATATACAACATGCTGCGATTTTGACAACGCACAAGTGATGCGTGAAAAACATTGCTCATGTACACAGCCCCATTGAAATGAATGGGTCAGGATTCAGTGCGGGTGCAATGCATTCACCTCAAGCATTGCAGGCGCGTGGAATACTCGGCCGTGTGAAAGGGACCAAAGAGTTTTGGGTCAATGATTCCTACTCTAAATGGTCCCCAGTTATAAGTGGTGCACCCCAAGGTTCGGTGCTGGGTCCACTATTATTTAACTTATTTATTAATGACAGAGTATGGTATTAATAGTGCTTTTTCTATTTTTGCAGATGACACCAAACTATGTAATAGGGTCCAGTCTATGGAAGTTGTTAAGTTACAAGCAGACTTGGACAAACTTATTGTTTGGGCCCTCCACTTTGCAAATTAGGTTCAATATAAATAAATGTAAAGTTTTGCACTTGGGGGATAATAATCTGCATGCAGCATATGTCCTAGGGGGAGTGAAACTGGGAGAGTTGTTGAGAAGGATTTGGGTGTATTAGTAGATCATAGACTAAAAAACAGCATGCAATGCCAGTCAGCTGCCTCTAAGGCCAACAGAAAAGGTATGGACTTGTGGGACAGGGATGTAATATTGCCACTATACAAAGTGTTGGTGCGGCCTCAACTGGAACACGCAGTTCAGTTCTGGGCACCAGTCCACAAAAAGGATGCCCTGGCATTAGAAAAAGTACAGAGGAGAGCAACTAAACTCAAAGAGCCTGGAAGATCTTCGTTATGAGAAAAGATTAGATTAACTGAATTTGTTTAGCCTTAAAAAAGACGTCTAAGGGGGGACACGATTAACCAGTACAAATATCAAGGGAAGCAATTCTGTGTTAAAGCCCCTCAATAAAGGGCCCACTCCCTACGACTGGAGAAAAAAAGATTCAGTCATAAGAGGGGACAAGCATTCTTTACACTAAGATCTGTGAATCTCTGAAATAGCCTGCCACAGGAGCTGGTCACAGCAAATACAGTAGATGGCTTCAAAAAAGGTTTAGATTACTTTTTAATTCAAAATAACATTGAAGCTTATGACAATGTATAGAAATCTTGTTTTGGCCCAACCCCTTTTTAAAAAGGAAAATGGACATTGATCCAGGGATCGATATAGCAGGATTACAGGTTGGACTTGATGGACTTCTCTTTCGCCAACCTTAACAACTACGTAACTATATATGTTTTTCAAAATCGGCCAAGAAAGATTGAAATTGGTTGTTCTAAAGTAACAGTAGTTTCATGTAATTCTTCAAACTGAGTCGTGTAAGAACATGATGAGTGAACTGGTATCATGTCTGCACATACACAGGACATAGAAAAAAAGGATAATCTGCTCCATATCTCAGAGTAGGGCTCACATATAAAATTTAACAATAGTCTTGCTCATGTATTTACTCAAGCCGGGGATCCTATTTATTCAAAGCCCAGAGGTTGAAGATAAGTAACCCTCTAAGCAACAATCCCTCACACTAAATGAGCCAAGAATGGTGCAATGATACTGGTAAGCGGACGTTAACAACTCTTAGGGTTATAATTCCATCATAGTGCTGAAGCGCTGCCCCTGTGTGAAAGGGGACGCGCACTGCTATCACCCATTCATACTTATTTTTGGCTCAGAATATTAGGTCACATGGTAGGCTCCTGATGAGGCATTAGTAAGATGTAGAAATGCATTGAGCCTTAGGGTACTTTCACACTAGCGTTATTCTTTTCCAGTATCGAGTTCCATCCTAGGGGCTCAATAACGGATAAAAAACGCTTCAGTTTTATTCTAATGCATTCTGAATAGAGAGCGATCCGTTCAGTATGCATCAGGATGTCTTCAGCTCAGTCACTCTTAAGGTATTTGGCCGGAGAAAATACTGCAGCATGCTGTGGTATTATCTCCAGCCACAACTCCAGAACATTTGCCGGAATGCCGGCATTATTTTCCATTGAAATGCTTTAACGCATTAATGATCCGGCACCAAGTGTTCCGGCAAAACTGATCTGGTTTCCCGGTCTGCGCATGCGCAGACGTTTAAAAATGTGAAAAAAATAAAATACTGGGTCCGTTTTTTGGGATAACACCAGAGAGACGGATCCGGTATTGCAATGCATTTGTGAGACGGATCCGCATCCAGATAAGTCTACAAATGCTATCCGTTTGCGCATGGATTTCCGGATCCGGCAGGCCGTTCCGGCAACGGAACTGCCTGCCGGATCCTCACAAAGCAAGTGTGAAAGTACCCTTAGATAATAGCAGATGTGTAGCCTTTCCGAATTATATTAAGTATTAACATTTCATTGCGGGACTGTTGTGGCTATTTACCAGCTGTGTGAATTGCAGCAAGAGTGGTGAATCGGCTAGTGTTCTTACTATTATTAAGAAATAAGTAGCCACAACTTACTCATGGCAGTCTCCACAGAAATAGTTCTTACCTTGGTAGTGGTCTGGGACTTAGTTTTAAGTTATAACCCTAAGAGTTGATTTTGTCTGCTTACCAGTATCATTGCACCAGTTTTAGGCTACTTTCACACTCGCGTTTTGGCTTACCGTTTACGAGAGATGTTCAGGGCTCTCACAAACTGTCCAAAACTGATCAGTTTTGCCCTACTGCATTCTGAATGGATCCGCTCAGAATGCATCAGTTTCCCTCCGATCAGTCTCCATTCTGCTCTGGAGGCGGACACCAAAACGCTGCCTGCAGTGTTTTGCTGTCCACTTGACGAAACTGAGCCAAACAGATCCGCCCTGACACACAATGTAAGTCAATGGGGACGGATCCATTTTAACTGACACAATCTGGCACAATAGAAAACAGATCCATCCTCCATTGACTTTCAATGGAGTTCATGACAGATCCGTCTTGGCTATGTTACAGATAATACAAACTGATACGTTCAGGACGGATACATGCGGTTGTATTATTGTAACGGATCCGTTTTTGCAGATCCATGATTGATCCACCCAAAACCCGAGTGTGAAAGTAGCCTTAGCTCATTTAGTCTGAGGGATTGTTAGAGGGTCATTTATCTTCAACTTCTGGGCTTTGAATAAATAGGATCCTCGGCTTGAGTAAATATATGAGCAAGACTATTTGTTGTGAACAAAAGATGGGGTTTTGTATTCACCAATTGCTACATTGATTACTGTTTAATATTTTTTGCTTTGTGTTTTTAGCATTGCCTCCTTTTGTAATTATTTGTAAATATCTCAGTAGCACACATCAGAAGCAGCTGCAGTACCTTAGGGCATTATAGAACAGACTTAAAGGGAACCTGTCATCACCTTTATGCTGCCCATACTAATGGCAGTATAAAGTAGAGACAGGCGAGTTGATTTCAGCGGTCTGTTATTTATAAGTTAAAACTAAGTGGTTGCCGAGAACCAACATCACAATCATTGCAGACTGGGCCTGGAAAACAGTCACGGACACCTGAGAAGAGTCCTGGTTATTCATGAATTCTTGCTCTCCCTGCCCACCTGCTGATTGACTGTCTTCTACCTAGTTTTCTCCCTTTCTCGCTAGTAGAGAACTGCCAACCATCAGCAGATGGATGGGGAGAGCAGGAGATTATGGATAACCAGGACTCTTCTCAGGTAGATTCGACTTTTCCAGGCCTGGGCTGCAAAAGCAGTATTTCTGTCAGCATAAGGCCTCATGCACACAACCGTTGTTTTATTCCGTGTCCGTTGTTCTGTTTTTCGTGATTTTCAGCGGACCCATTGCCTTTCAATGGGTCCATTGAAAACTCGGCTAATGCACCGTTTGTTATCCGCGTCCGTGATCCGTGGTTCCAGTCCGTCAAAAAAATATAACTTGTCCTATTTTTTTCACGGAAAACGGTTCGCGGACCCATTCAAGTCAATGGGACCGTGAAAAAACACAGGGAGGCACACAAGATTGTCATCCGCATGCGTTTTTTTCCTATCATTTGCATGGCAAACTTGACACTTTTTTTTTTACTTTCCTTCATGTCTGGTGATCCTCCAAAAATAAAGGAAGACACATGGAAACAAAAAAAATTTCTGTAAAGCTCAGAATCGCTTAGATACATAAGAAGCATTCTAAAGTTATTACCACATAAAGGGACATTTCAGATTTGCTAAATTATATTTGGAAAGTGAAAAATGTCTTGGTCCTGAATGGATTAAATGATCACGTGTTGTTGATGCAATGTCATCACTGCAGCCCAGAAGATTGTGATCTAGAAATGGACTTCACAATAAAATCCTCAAAACCAGCCTATGAGTAAAGAGGTACCAGATCCCGCTTTCTCATTTCAACCCTCCTCAGTTACTATAAGCGCAGGAAACTTTCAAAATGTGAGTGAGCAGCTGTTTCACATGCACTCATTCATTTCTATGGAGTGTACCTGCCCAAGGCAGACCAACTCCCCTACTAAAAGGTTCCCAGAGTGCCAATCATTGTGCTGGTCTTGAACAAGAAACAAAATGGAGAAAAAGCCCATCTTAAGACCATGGATGTCCAGAACAGAAGGGATCAAGTAAGTAAAACAGGGTGTGGGGGCAAAGCATCATCCACAGATTTTTCTCCCCAGGGGTTTACCTAGTTGAAAACGAGCTTTAAAGGGTTTTTGGAGATATTGATGGCCTAACCTCAGGATAGGTCATCAATATGAGATCGGTGGAGGGTGGGGTCAGGTGACTCCAAGCACCTACTCTAAATCAGCCCAGTCACTATCCTATGGAAGATGCTGTGCTTAGAAAGCTGTGAAAGACTGCAGAGCTCACTGGAGCATCAGTGCCTCTTCAAGGATGAGGATAGGTCATCATATTTAATTTGGTTGATTTTAGTGATAACATTTTCAAGTTCCTGTTCGAGTCTCGCATGTGAATGTAACCTAGCTAAGGACTCTGTGGGCTTGATGGTTTCTAATAGAGCCATAGACTTTTAATGGAATGGCAAGGCAAAAGATTCACTGCCACTCCATCCAAACCCTTCCTTGCCAAGGTTTTGCAGCTGAATTGAATAGTGGGGGTCCTAGGGGTCGGAAGCCCACAGATCTATCCAATGTATTTGTGATAAATGCTTCTGGCTGGAACAACCCTTTGAATAGGAACAAATGATCCCCTATCAGCTGTTAGGTGTCTGTGGATCATTTATTTTTAATCCTTGCAGCACAAGCTGGAAAAGACTCACATGCAGCCAGTGAATGGTCTGTTTTTTTCACATCCTGCTACTTTTCCCTAGGAGAAAACTGTCAAACAGCTGGAGAGCAGATGAGATGCTTCCCCACACATCTGTGTGCTGGCAGCTGACACCCATTGGTCTTCTCCTCCACCTTCCCAGCAGGACTGGCCACCAGGGTAGCTGGCCGTCTATGCTCACAGACTGTAGCCTACATCCTACCTGCACTACTTCTTGCTGCCCGAAGGACATACTCCCTCCAGCTCCCAAAGAGTCAGAGCATGCACCCTAAATCTTCAGACAATGGCTGGTCACCCAGGGGTACTTAAAGGAAATGTGCCATCAATTTTTTTTTTTCTGATTACACATTTATTCTATTACCTGCACATGATTATGGGAGCTGCCGTCTTGCTTGAGCTGTTGCTTTAAGGCAACTGACCTGAGGGGACCTCATTGACTTTTATGGGAGAGTTCTCTAGGCATGCTCTGTGACCTGTGCAGAGGTAACTGTACAAGGAAAGAATAGATAAGCTTTGACAATCACCTAATCTGAATGGTGGATCCTGTTTTATCTGTCAGTCTTATCTTGCCTGTAATATCACCTCTGTGTATAGATAAACAGGTAACTCCAGTAAAGTGACCAATACAGACCAAAAAGTAGCACCTATTAGGCTTAGCGGCCAGTGGGAAAACTGAAGGATTTTATAGTTTTTGCTTTAAAACCATAATTCTTGACAAGAAAAATTAAAAACATCAAATTCTTTAAGCACCTGGCCCATTTTTGCTTTAGTATTCAACATTTTTTCCTCCCCATGTTACAATAGCTAATTTTCTATTCACATAGACAGATAAGGGCTTACTTTTTGCGGGATTGTAGTTTTAAGGGCGCAATCTAATTTACCATGTCCGTTATTTGAAAATGGGGGGGGGGGGGGGGGGGAATTGGGCGGTTAAATTAGAAAAAAGGTATTTTTGTAGGATTAACCGTAATTTTTATTGGTGGCATTTTTGTGGTACGTATGACTTTTTGAACCCTGTTATTAAAATTTTTAGGGGAGGGGGAAGTGAATTTTTAATAGTTCAGACACTTTTCAGACGTGGCAATAGCTGATTTTTTTTTTTATTGTTTATATTTTTATATGTAAAATTGGGAAATAGGAGTGATTTCATTTTTTCAAATTTTATTTGAAACTTTTTTCTACTTTTATATTAACAACTTTTAACCCCTTCTGGGGGCTAGAACCTGTGATCTTTGCATCCCCTGCCCCATTTACCCTAATAGAAATTCTATAAGGATGAATGGGATTTTCACACGCGCCCTGCTGAGCAACTTAGCAGGGAGCTTACCATGGCAGGCCTGGAAAACTTGAGAAGCATCCAGACTACAATGGTAACCGATAGGACCCCCGCGATTTCACTCCAATCAGAAAGCAGAGGGAAGCGCATCCCTGTGCTTTATCTCACAGATGCCACGATCGGTGTCGATTAGGGCTGAAACGATTACTCGATTAAATCGAGTAATTCGACACAAAAAAATCCTCGCTGCAAATTTTTTGCATCGAAGATTCGTTTGTGTCATGTGACCACGGAGCGATAGTGAAGCGCTTGCTATTACTCCCGCTCCGTGGTCTCCCGCTGCGCTTGAAATACTCACCTTTCCAGCAGGGGGACTCTGGACACTTCACAGCACATCCATGGTCCTGCGCTGCACTGACCTCCTGACGTACGCACGCCGTGACCTGACGCTCTGTGTGATGTCAGGCGCAGAGCAGCGCGGAATTATGGAGTGTCGGTGTTGCCCCTGCTGGAAAGTTAAGTTTTTCCGTTACGCCATTCGCCGCACTGGAAAAATATTTTTACATTTAATAGTATGGACATTTTCAGACACGATGTCCATGATGTTTATTTTTTTTTTGTTATTTATGCATTAATATTTTTATGCTACGGAAAGGCGGGTGATTAAAATTTTTATATTTTCAACTTTTTTATGGTTATGTAGCTCATGTTTGAGGCTACAAGACTCACTATTTTTTTTTATTCTGTACCATCATGTTTCTTATAGATCCATGATGGTACTAGAATTACTCATTTCTGATAGAATTGCAGCTTCAACACCCTAGGTCTCTTCATAGAGACCCAGCATATTAAATTCAATTACGGGCATCTTAATTGGTCGCAGAGGATGCCAGTAAGAAGCCTGGAAGTGCGTGCTCCCAGGTTTTTGAGCTATGAGATGCCGTAATGACTGTGATTGGTATTTGTCCCGGACGAAGTCCCTAGCCACGGGTCTCTGCTATTTGAAACAGCGTAGACCCCACCCGGCCATGGCGCCAGCTGCATTTGCTTAGGCTACTTTCACAATCTCGTTTGGTGTGGATCAGTCATTGATCTGCACTGATAATGCAACCGCATGCATCCGTTCAGAACGGATCCGTTTGTATTATCTTTTACATTGCCAAAACGGATCCGTCTTGAACACCATTGAAAGTCAACGGGGGGCGGATCAGTTTTGCATTATGTCAATGAAAACTGATCCGTCCCCATTGACTTACATTGTGTGTCAGGACGGATCGGTTTGCCTCTGCATCGTCAGGCGGACATCAAAACGCTGCAAGCAGCATTTTAGTGTCCGCCTCCAGAACGGAATGGAGGCGGAACGGAGGCAAACTGATGCATTCTGAGAGGATCTTTATCTATTCAGAATGCATTAGGGCAAAACTGATCCGTTTTGGACCGCTTGTGAGAGCCCTGAAATGGATCTCATAAGCGGAAACCAAAACGCCAGTGTGAAAGTAGCCTTACCCATCTGGTAGCAAAAGGGTAAAGGGATTTTGCAGTGCAAAGATACTGATGACCTATTACAATCACTGCTAATCTGTGTTTCTTGAAGTCTCCATAAAAGCACACCTTAGACTGCCTTCTCCTGATAGGACAAAACACAGAGGTTTAAAAACCTCTCCCCTCCAACACCAAAGTGTTTTAACAGAACCATTAAATACAGAAGGACGATAACTAGCAAAATTAAAGAAATACCTGTGCTTTCACAGATATTTCCAGAAAACAGGACTACAAGTGAGTTTAGTAACCATTTCCCATGTCAGGTCCATAACAGCACATCTGAGACTTAACAAAAAACTACAAGGATTAGGGTGGCACAATAACACAAAGGATCTTCTGGCCAAACGCCATGTCCTTATTGGAAAAAATATGTCCAATTTATAATGCTTTGTAAAAATGTCAATTCTTTTCCATGTAGCAGCTCTACTAGGGCTGTAACGAGTAATCGACTAAATCGAGTAATTCGACAAAAAAATAAATCCTCAATGCTTAGTTTTTACATCGAGGATTCGTTTGTGTCACGTGACCATGGTGAGGGAGTGAAACCCTTGCCATTACTCCAGCTCCGTGGTCTCCCGCTGCGCTCGGAATACTCACCTTTCAAGCCTCCGGACACTCCACAACACATCCATGGCCCCGCCTGCACTAAACTCCTGACGTGCTGTGTGACGTCAGGCGCAGAGCAGCGAGGAACGATGGAGTGTCAGCGGCGCCCCTGCTGAAAAGTTAAGTTGGTGCGACTAAGGCCGCAACCAATGACGCTGTGCACTCCGGGTGTCAGGAGGAGCGGGGGGAGCTAAAGGCACTGGGGGTATGGGAGAGCTAAAAGCACTGATTGGAACGGAGCCGATACCACTGGGGGATAGTGGAGCTGATGGCACCGGGGGGGGAACTGATGCACTTGGGCTGATTGCACAGGGGGGAACGAAGCGTGTTAGGGACTGATGGTAGGGTGGGTCTGATGAGTTTTTATAAAGGAAAAACAGTCTTAATTCATTTTTTTCTTATTAGATTACTTGATTAATCGTAAAAACAATCGGTAGAATACTCGATAACTTAAATAATAGTTTACTGCAGCCCTAAGCTCTACATATCTGTTCTATACAAGTAAGGGCTCATTCAGACGGCCGTATGCTGTCCGCAAAAATACTGAATGCTATCCGTTTTTTTGCGGATCCGCAAAAAAACGGATCTGCAAAAAAACGGATAGCATTCAGTATTTTTGCGGACCCATAGACTTCAATGGGGCCATGTCCTGATTTTCACGGACAAGTATAGGACATGTTTCATTTTTTTTGCGGATCCGCAAAAAAACGGATAGCATTCAGTATTTTTGCGGACAGCATACGGCCGTCTGAATGAGCCCTAAATGAGCTTTCTGCCCAGGAGGCTGCCATTGACCTGGTCAAGTGGGCTTTTTAATGCTGACAGTGATTTGCCCTTAGCCACAAATTTTAAGTTGCCTTCTTTCTCTCATTAGGGCCAGCAAACTGAATAAACAGGTTCTTGTCAACTCTCCAATCCTAATGTCTAGATTATGTAAGGTTGACGCTTGCTCATTCCTAGGATTGGCACAAAAGGATGGAAATATTATATCCCGGAATCTATGAAAGGGAGTGGAAACCTTGGGCATAAAACTAGGAACTAACTTAAAAATAAGCTTGGAAATATTATATCTGGAAATCTATGAAAAGTTGACTTGCTCATTCCTAGGATTGGCACAGCGATCACCACAGCATGGGGAAGGGGCGATTGTCATGCCATCGCTCATCCCCATGCTGTCTAAGGGTTTGCCAGCAGCAGCAGCCGGCACAATCTGGCACAATCTGCCACTAGCAAATGATTATTTTTAAGCGTGCTTAAAATATATCCCGATCGGCAGCAGTATTAAACTGCAAGGTGTTCACTAACGAGTGCTCATATGAATGCTAGTTAGCGACCATCTGCTGAAAAATCGGCAGGTGTAATACAGACTTAAGTGTACAGGACGAAAGGACTAGGTAATAATATTATATGGAATATTAGGGGGATATCTGAAGAACCATCATTAAACCACACCAGGAGGCAAATTTCTTCCAGACTAAGGTATATTTTAGATGCGTTAAAGACTTTCTACTACATAAAAGTGTCTGGACTACTCTTTCCAAAAACCCTTTTTCTAACAAATACGACTTCTCAGAATTAATGCTAACAGCTTTAGCATCTGGAATTTGGTATGATTTACTGGATCCTGGGTCAATACATCTGGAAGTGCTGGTAGAAAAATTGTGTTCTACACTAAGCCTTCAGCAGCCCGAACCAGATCCTCCTGGGCAAACAAGGAACTATCAGAATCTGTCATGAATATTTGTAGAACTTTGGGTAACAGCAGAGGGGGAAAAGCATAAGCTAGATTAAATGTCTATTTTGGGTAAACACAACCACAGCTGTGGGGTAATCCCTAGATACAGGGAGAAGAATTGGCCTCTTTGCATTTTTCCCCCCCTCGATGCAAAAATATCAATGGAATTCACCAATGGAGTTAATACTTTGGGACAAAAGGGACCATTCTCTTATGCGGTAACTGAGGAAATCTGTCTTTACATTGAGAGCACTTCAAATGCACTGCTTAGAGTGACTACCAGCTTTTCTGCTCAGACAGAAATCTTTTGCAAGAGGAATTGTAGACGAGTGTCTTGGACCCCACTTGAAAGATGTTTACTTGATAGCCACCAGGTCAATCATATCTTTACCTCCCATATACAGACAAAATCTATAAGGATGTCTAAAAATACTTTTCGACTAGAGGTCTGAATTTACCCAATATGCAATTCAACCTAAGGACTGAAGGAATTGAAGTGTGATTTAAACGTGTCAGCTGGTTCTTCTACTACTGGAGTCTGCTACTACCAAAATATTGTCCAGATTGATCTCAGTCTCTGGGCTGCCACCACCTCGGCCATGATTTTTGTGAAAATGCGAGGTGCTTAAGATAACCTGAAGAGTTGGCATGAACATTGGAAATGGTGAATACTATGAGTGTACATATACAGAGATACTGACATGACTAACAAATTGGTATACAATAGTAGGCGTCTTTCAAACCTATTGTTGCCATAACTGGCTTAGGGTACTTTCACACTTGCGGCAGAGGAATCCGGCAGGCAGTTCCGTCGCCGGAACTGCCTGCCAGATCAGTCAAAACGTATGCCAACTAATGGGATTTGTAAGACTGATCAGGATCCTGATCCATCTTACAAATGCAATGAAATGCCAGATCCGTCTTTCTGGTGTCATCTGGAAAAACGGATACAGGATTTATTTTTTTATTTTTTTCCATAGGCATGTATTAGTGCAAGATCCGGCATTCAAAATGCCGCACTGCCAGATTCGTCCTTTCGGTCTCCGCGTTCAAGTGTTCCGGATTTTTGGCCAGAGATAAAACCGTAGCATGCTGCAGTATTCTCAGTCCTGAACAGTCAAGATTGAACTGAAGACATCCTGAACGGATTTCTCTCCATTCAGAATGCATTAGGATAAAACTGATCAGTTCTTTTCCGGTATTGAGCACGTAGGACGAAACTCAATGCTGGAAAAGAAAAACGCTAGTGTGAAAGAACCCTTACCTTTTAGCTCCATCTTGAATTTGTGGTAGAATGCAAATTTTTGGGTTTATAATTTATAATTCTGAATTTCCCAGTTTCTTTACAAGGAAGAGACTAGAGTAGTGACCTGTACCACATTGTTCCCTAGGAACTGGTTGAACTGCTTCCAGCTGAATTTAATTTTTGACCCCTTCATTTATTAGGATTTGTTGAGGGCATGGCAGACTGGTAAGGATGAACTTTTGAGAGGGAGCAGACTTTGATTGGGGTTAAAGAGAAAGTTCCTTCCCTTACCATAACTCAATCTACTTAATTTTCCTTCATCTTTCAGTCTCTCTTGATACTGCTGCCTAGCCAAAAATAAATAAATATTATATTTTTTTTTTTCTGAATTCTTCCTTTTGCCAGAATTGTGAATCATTTGAAATTATAAAGAAACATAAATGCAGACTGCTGTCTTTCTCCTAAGCCCCCAAAAATCTCATTCTGTATAGACTTGCTTCTTTAGAATTTCTATTTGAAGAGTGGCTTTAAATGCTTTAATCATTTTATTTTCTAAAACAGGATTTTTTTTATATATATATTTATTATCCTTAGCGAAAACAAGTAATGTTTCCCCTTTTTGTAAATCAGAGATTACCTTGTCTTCAGAATCAGTAACTACAATAAATCTGTTTCTTGGAAGAAAACGCCAGGACTTTTGGAGCAGCTACAGAATCCCTAGAGGAGAGGTCTGATTAAATTGCCTCTTTAACCAGGACTCTGATTTCTTCCAGAAAATTTGACGATTCCCCTTCAATCACCATGAAAGTACAGTCATTAAAAAAAAGGTTTAGCATGGGAAGGAGGGTAACCATTTTTCAAACATCCCACATATATTGGGCTTGCTTAAGGTCTTCAGAAATGCTCATCCACTAACTGTAGCACTGCCAGCACGCAGTAGTTTTGGTGCCATTTCAGCCAGGAACTTCCAATGGAAGCTCCCATCACCTCTTTGGCTGTCTGCCCTTTGACAGGACAGGAAAAAGCACTGGTGCTGGAGAGGAAGGGTGAGGTTTTGAAACCTCTGTTTTTCCCTGTCCTATCAGGGGAAGGCAGTCTCAGGTGTGTTGTTATGGAGAGAACTGGGGGAAATCACCTTAAAGGGCCTGTCTGAGAAAATTAAAAATCTTGGACAAGCCATCCAATAGTATATTAGTATAACAGAACAGAATGAGGGGGGCGGCACCGCCGATGTCTACAGGTAATGATGGATTCTTATGTGCACCTGTCTATAGCAAAAGTGATTGTGGTACTCAGCCTCAAACGAAAATAGTCCATGCAATAACACGAGTTAGATAAACAGGAAAGGCGGCACTCACCACTGTAGCAAAGAACTCCTTTATTCTTAAAACAAGATACAATATAAATAGGGCTGGGGCGGACTCTTGCCTCTACACAGACCTCTTCGCGTCCAGTGTAGAGGCAAGAGTCCGCCCCAGCCCTATTTTTATTGTATCCTGTTGAAAGAATAAAGGAGTTCTTTACCACAGTGGTGAGTGCCGCCTTTTCTGTTTATCTAACTCGTGTTCAAGCCATCCAATAGCCTGAAGCAAGAAATGATGGTATACTCAACCTCTTCTCCCGCACCAATCTCTGTGGCACAGTGAGGTCTTCCAGCTCTTTGTTTACAAACAGCAAGGGTGATGTGCTGGTATATGGTACATGACCACCCAAAGCCAGTACCTAAAGATAGTAATTGGCTCTAGCAGTCATGTGCCATGGTGTCTGTGTCATGCATGGTCACTTTAGATGTACAGCAGGTGATCGCTGTAGCCAACCACTGTCCTCAACATTAGGACCCCTTCACTCGACCGTATTTCTTGGTCCGCATCAGTTCTGCAACTTTGTGGAACTGGTGTGAACCCATTCATTTCAATTGGGCTGCAAAAGATGCAGACAGCACACCGAGTGCTGTTCGCATCTATAGTTCCATTCCACAGCCCCACAACAAAAAAAAAAAGAGCATGGACAATAGTAGGCATTTCTATCACAGGGCTGGTCGCGTGTGTTCCACAAAATGTAGAACGCACATGGCCGGTACCTTGTTCCTCTAGTCCAGTGCTTCTCAAATAGTGGGGCGCGCCCCCCAGGAAGGGGCGCCAGACTCCGTAAAGGGGGGCTCGTTCAGGGCCGGCCTTTGGGGTGTGCGAATTTCTTCTGTATAATGCCGGCAGGCATGCCGGGCGGCCGGCGCATCCCTCAGTGATGTCACGTGCCTGCGCCGCCTGCTTTATGAATGAAGCAGGCGGCGCAGACAAGTGACGTCACTGAGGGACGCGCCGGCCGCCCGGCCCGCCTGCCGACATTATACAGAAGAAATTCGGATATACGGTACTATTAGGAGTGAGGGGGGCATGTTTAATAACTTTAAACGGCGGCGGGGGGCACACAGAATCTGTGGATGGCACCGTTATGGGCTGGGGGGTCTGTGGATGGCACATATATAACAGTGCCAGCCACAGATCCCCCCCATAAGTGTCCGTCATCCACAGATCCCCCCATAAGTGTCCGTCATCCACAGATCCCCCCATAATTTCCCGCCTCTATACTGGCTTCCCCATACATCTAATATTTATATTAGAGTATAGAGAAAGTTGCTACCAGACACTTCTGGAGGTGTCTCCCATTAGAACAAAGGGATTGGGTTGATCCTGGTAAGGAGATCCCCACACACAGTGTGAGCGCCTAACTTGACGTTCTCTGTGGGTTCAGTCGACAAAAGACTAACGTGTAGGCCAGCTTAACCACCTCAGCCCCCCTAGCTTAAACACCCTTAATGACCAGGCCACTTTTTACACTTCTGACCTACACTACTTTAACGGTTTATTGCTCGGTCATGCAACTTACCACCCAAATTAATTTTACCTCCTTTTCTTCTCACTAATAGAGCTTTCATTTGGTGGTATTTCATTGCTGCTGACATTTTTACTTTTTTGTTATTAATCGAAATTTAACGATTTTTTTGCAAAAAAATGACATTTTTCACTTTCAGTTGTAAAATTTAGCAAAAAAAAACGACATCCATATATAAATTTCTCTCTAAATTTATTGTTCTACATGTCTTTGATAAAAAAAAAAAATGGTTTGGGTAAAAGTTATAGCATTTACAAACTATGGTACAAAAATGTGAATTTCCGCTTTTTGAAGCAGCTCTGACTTTCTGAGCACCTGTCATGTTTCCTGAGGTTCTACAATGACCAGACAGTACAAACACCCCACAAATGACCCCATTTCGGAAAGTAGACACCCTAAGGTATTCGCTGATGGGCATAGTGAGTTCATAGAACTTTTTATTTTTTGTCACCAGTTAGCGGAAAATGATGATTTTTTATTTTTTTTTCCTTACACAGTCTCATATTCCACTAACTTGTGACAAAAAATAAAAACTTCTATGAACTCACTATGCCCATCACGAAATACCTTGGGATGTCTTCTTTCCAAAATGGGGTCACTTGTGGGGTAGTTATACTGCCCTGGCATTTTAGGGGCCCAAATGCGTGCAAAGTAGTTTGAAATCAAAATCTGTAAAAAATGGCCGGTGAAATCCAAAAGGTGCTCTTTGGAATGTGGGCCCCTTTGCCCACATAGGCTGCAAAAAAGTGTCACACATGTGGTATCTCCGTATTCAGGAGAAGTTGGGCAATGTGTTTTGGTGTGTCTTTTTACATATACTCATGCTGGGTGAGAGAAATATCTCGGCAAAAGACAACTTTTCCCATTTTTTATACAAAGTTGGCATTTGACCAAGATTAAATATCTTGGTCAAATGCCAACTTTGTATAAAAAAATGGGAAAAGTTGTCTTTTGCCGAGATATTTCTCTCACCCAGCATGAGTATATGTAAAATGACACCCCAAAACACATTTCCCAACTTCTCCTGAGTACGGCAATACCACGTGTGACACTTTTTTGCAGCCTAGATGCGCAAAGGGGCCCACATTCCTTTTATGAGGGCATTTTTAGACATTTGGATCCCAGACTTCTTCTCACGCTTTAGGGCCCCTAAAAAGCTAGGGCAGTATAAATACCCAACATGTGACCCCATTTTGGAAAGAAGACACCCCAAGGTATTCAATGAGGGGCATGGCGAGTTCATAGAATTTTTTTTTTTTTGGCAGAAGTTAGCGGAAAATGTTTTTTTTTTTTTTTTTTTTTTTTTCTCTCACAGTCTACCTTTCCGCTAACTTGGGACAAAAATTTCAATCTTTCATGGACTCAATATGCCCCTCAGCGAATACCTTGGGTTGTCTTCTTTCCGAAATGGGGTCACATGTGGGGTATTTATACTGCCCTGGCATTCTAGGGGCCCTAAAGCGTGAGAATTAGTCTGGAATATAAAAGGTCTAAAAATTTTTACGCATTTTGATTCCGTGAGGGGTATGGTGAGTTCATGTGAGATTTTATTTTTTGACACAAGTTAGTGGAATATGAGACTTTGTAAGAAAAAAATAAAAAATTTCCGCTAACTTGGGCCAAAAAAATGTCTGAATGGAGACTTACAGGGGGGTGATCAATGACAGGGGGGTGATCAGGGAGTCTATATGGGGTGATCAGGGGTTAATAAGGGGTTAATAAGTGACAGGGGGGGGGTGTAGTGTAGTGTGGTGCTACTTATTACTGAGCTACCTGTGTCCTCTGGTGGTCGATCCAAACAAAAGTGACCACCAGAGGACCAGGTAGCAGGTATATTAGACGCTGTTATCAAAACAGCGTCTAATATACCTGTTAGGGGTTAAAAAAAAAAAACGCATCTCCAGCCTGCCAGCGAACGATCGCCGCTGGCAGGCTGGAGATCCACTCGCTTACCTTCCGATCCTGTGAACGCGCGCCTGTGTGCGCGCGTTCACAGGAAATCTCGCATCTCGCCAGAGGACGCGTATATGCGTGACTGTGCGCAGGGCTGCCGCCTCCGGAACGCGATCCTGCGTTAGGCGGTCCGGAGGCGGTTAAAGGTGTTGTCCCACAAAAAATATTCTACGGTTTTCAAAATAGCACCTGTAACTGAATACTTTTGCAATTGCATGTAAGTTTAGTATAGCCACTGAGTTATTCAATAAAATGTATCTGTGTAACACCACCTTCTTAGTTTTTTTTTTTTTTTCATTTCTTATTTATTTGTCCTGCTCACTAAGCTTAGTTACATCCTTCAACTGCCTCCTGAGCTGTGATAGGAAGATCATGGACACGCCCCCTTAGCTGAAGCAGACAAGCCACTCCCCTTGAGCTGCCAGCTTGATATAAATCTAGCAGAGCAATGAATGGGGAGATCTCTGGACCCATGTGAGGTATAGGGCTGGTTCTAGCTTTGTTAAAAACAGGTTGTCATGTACTATATGTTGTCCGATTTTCAGTTTTAAAATTAAAGGTGTATTTCCATCTCCGATAATGGGGGCATATCACTAGGATATGCCCCCATTGTCTGATATGTGCGGGTCCCACCGCTGGGACCCGCACCTACAACGAGAACGAAGCGCTCGGCTATTTTCGGCGGCCCCATAGAAATGAATGGAGGGCGGCTGACCCTTTAAGAAAAGATACTATAGCTGAGCATTGTAAATTTAAGCAGAATTCAAAGCATTTATGAAAATACACATCAAAAGGGAGCTATTACCAAGACCATAACAGCCATACAGAGAGAAAATAGTATTACCTTATTTGATTGCAGTAATGGTCCACTTAATCCCTCTTCTTCCATTCCAAACGTCGTTTCATGAGCTCTAGAGGTCAATAGCAGAAAGGTACCATTATAATTACATTAACACTATAATTATGTACAATATTTAAATAAAACCTAATGGATTTATTATTTTTTTTTTTTTTAAAGGATTCTGTACTTTAATATGATACACATCAACGTTCTATGTATCAGTTGTAATACCAAAGTCCTTACATTTTCATTAAGACAGCAGTGGGTTAAATAACATGGCAACTTCATAGCACCAGTCTATACCAACTTTAATTCATTTAAAGGGTCATAGTTTGCAGAAAACTTTTGATATGTCAGAGACAAATATTTTGTTCTGCAAGTGTGTACATTACATGCGCTCTCTCCTCAATGCAGGAGACCACAACACTGCAAGCACGACCACACCACAGATTTGATATAGAGTCTGTAGCTTCCTCTTCTGCAGCAAGTAGAGAGAACTCTATATGCCAGCAATTGTCTCTTAATTCTAGGGATCGGGTGGAGTCCCAGCACTCATGTCTTTAACTTATGTCTCTAACATATCAAATTTCTGAAAAATCTGTGTCCCGGAGCGCTTTCATTAAAATAGTTACTGGGGAACAGAGGTTCTTGCCACTAATTTGATAAGCATGTAACTTCGGAGCAGACTAGATATCAAACTTTAGTTTACTGCACAAAGTTCAATTTGAGCAGTATTGCAGGTAGTATACACTCCAGTACGGTACTTTGTGCAGATGACCATCTTGCTTCTGTATCCCTCCAATAAAACACAACAGGAACTGTTTGGTGAACTCTAGTAGTACTACACTTTTTCCTCTGGTATTCAAAACTCCCGGAGGAAATGGGAGTTGAATTTCATGTTCTATCGACTTTTATGCTTGTTCAGCTCAATGTATGTTGTGAGCTTACTTTAAAGAGGACCTGTCACCATAAAATTCAGTGCAATCTCAAGGCACCATGTCATAGAGCAGGAGGAGCTGAGCAGATTGGTATATATTTTTGTAGGAAAAGATTCAGTAAAACTAGTAATACATTTATATCTTTGCATTTCTTCACTTCCTGAACAAGTATCAGTACAGGAGGGATGGGTTATCAGTAAATAATAGCTATCGCTTATGCACACAATGCTATAAAATCACTGATAACACATTCTCCCTAGAAAGATAGTGGTTTAGGAACTGAGAAAAGCAAAGATAAAAAAGTATAAATTGCAGGTTTTACCGAATCTTTTCCCACAAAACTATATATCAATCTGCTCAGCGCCTCCTGCCCTATAGCATGGTGCTCCCAGATTGCACTGCATTTTGTGGTGACCGTTCCTCTCCCATTCACTACCAGTGCCGTACATGTACGACGCTGGAGCGTTGTGTAAAAACAGCGCCCTCTTGAACATGTAGCGGGCGTCATGGCCGGCAGATCACTGCTGTTACAAACAGCAGAGATCTGCAGCTAGTTACTGTGACCCGCAATAATGACGATTCCCGTAATTAAATGCTCCAGGAGAGCCGCAGCCTTCTCTCTGTATCCCCTCAGGCCCAGTGACGTCACGACTAGTATCACTGGCCTGGGTGGGGCTAAGCTCTGTTCACTTGAATGGAGCTTAGCCGCGCCCAGACCAGTGAAAGTAGTCGTGACGTTACTGGGCCTGCGGTAAACAGCGAGAAGGCTGAAGGGCTACTGCCAGCGCCGCTGCCTTCTCAAACAGGTGGTCGTCGGGGGTCCTGTGTGTCAATCCCCGCCGATCAGATGATCTATCCATAGGATAGATCAGTTTAAAAGAACTGCAGAACCCCTTTAATTTACTAACCACCTCAGACCCCTTAGCTTAAACACCCTTAATGACCAGGCCACTTTTTACACTTCTGACCTACACTACTTTGACCGTTTATTGCTCGGTCATGCAACTTACCACCCAAATGAATTTTACCTCCTTTTCTTCTCACTAATAGAGCTTTCATTTGGTGGTATTTCATTGCTGCTGACATTTTTACTTTTTTTGTTATTAATCGAAATTTAACGATTTTTTAGCAAAAAAATGACATTTTTCACTTTCAGTTGTAAAATTTAGCAAAAAAAAAACGACATCCATATATAAATTTCTCTCTAAATTTATTGTTCTACATGTCTTTGATTAAAAAAAAAAATGTTTGGGTAAAAGTTATAGCGTTTACAAACTATAGTACAAAAATGTGAATTTCCGCTTTTTGAAGCAGCTCTGACTTTCTGAGCACCTGTCACGTTTCCTGAGGTTCTACAATGCCCAGACAGTACAAACACCCCACAAATGACCCCATTTCGGAAAGTAGACACCCTAAGGTATTCGCTGATGGGCATAGTGAGTTCATAGAACTTTTTATTTTTTGTCACAAGTTAGAGGAAAATGATGATTTTTTTTATTTTTATATTTTTTTCTTACAAAGTCTCATATTCCACTAACTTGTGACAAAAAAAAAAAACTTCTATGAACTCACTATGCCCATCAGCGAATACCTTGGGGTGTCTTCTTTCCAAAATGGGGTCACTTGTGGGGTAGTTATACTGCCCTGGCATTCTAGGGGCCCAAATGTGTGGTAAGTAGTTTGAAATCAAAATCTGTAAAAAATGGTCGGTGAAATCCGAAAGGTGCTCTTTGGAATGTGGGCCCCTTTGCCCACCTAGGCTGCAAAAAAGTGCCACACATGTGGTATCGCCGTACTCAGGAGAAGTTGGGGAATGTGTTTTGGGGTGTCATTTTACATATACCCACGCTGGGTGAGAAATATCTTGGTCAAATGCCAACTTTGTATAAAAAAAAAAAAAATGGGAAAAGTTGTCTTTTGCCAAGATATTTCAGGACAGCGATACAGATGCCTGCCTGTGCTGCGGTAGGGGAGGGAGAGGTGTGTCCCTTTCCCTTCCTCTGATAGGCTGCTGGCCTAGTGCCTGCAGCCTATCAGAGGCCGGCGCAGGCGGCGCAATGACGTCATCGCGCTGCCTGAGCCATACAGCGTGGGACACAGGCCAGAAGAGGCCTGCATCGCATCACTGACATGGAGGTAAGTGTTTTTTTTAAAAAAAAATTATTATGTACAATACTTTTACTGGCGGGGGCTGTTATTACTGGCAAAGGGGGGGCTGTTATTACTGGCAAAGGGGGGTCTGTTATTACTGGCAAAGGGGGGGCTGTTATTACTGACACAGAGGGGCTGTTATTACAGGGGGCTGTTATTACTGGCACAGAGGGGCTCTTATTACTGGGGGCTGTTATTACTGACACAGAGGGGCTGTTATTACTGGCACAGAGGGGCTCTTATTACTGGGGGCTGTTATTACTGGCACAGAGGGGCTCTTATTACTGGCACAGAGGGGCTCTTATTACTGGCACAGAGGGGCTCTTATTACTGGCACAGAGGGGCTCTTATTACTGGCACAGAGGGGCTCTTATTACTGGCACAGAGGGGCTCTTATTACTGGGGGCTGCTATTACTGGCACAGGGGGGCTGCTATTACTGGCATAGGGGGCTGCTATTACTGGCATAGGGGGCTATTACTGGCACGGGGGGGCTGTTAATACTGGCACATGATTGGGGGCACTATCGGGGCATCTACTGATGCCACAAAGAAGGGGTATTTTATATGGGCTCTCTGTACAGTACAATTTTATACTGGGACACATGGTGGGTACTATGAAGAAGGGGGGGAGAGGAGTACTATGGGGTCATCTACGGGGAACACTAAGAAGGGGTATTTTATACTTGCAAATTATGGGGGACACTGAGGGCATCTACTGGAGCATTTTATACTGGTACATTATGGGGGGCACTAGGAGGAAGGAGGGTGTGGAGCACTATGGGGTCATTTACTAGGGGCACTATATAGGGGTATTTTATACTGGCACATTATTGGGCACTATGAGGACATTAGCTCAAATGGGGGCATTACAAGGGGGTATTTTTTGCACTGTCACATTATAAGGAGATTTATTACTACTGGGGGGGCATTATGAAGGGTTATTACTCCCCCATGGTATGACCCCCTAGTAGCAGCACCAGCCTCTCCCTGCTCTGCTATCCCTCTGCACCTTCTCCAAATACTTATTATGAAATCTTTCTCATTAGGATAAAACACCTCATCAGCTCCACCGAGCCCCCGGCCAAAGTGTGGAAGTGGCGTCAGAGATCCCCAAGGGCCAAGCCAAGTAACCAAGTTTTCCGGCCCTTTGAGGGTGACCAAACTGCTGATGCGGCCCCCGATGAATTTGAGTTTGACACCCCTGGTGTAGGGGGATGGAAGGAACACCAGAATGACAACAGAAGGAAAATGAACAGGAACTAGGCCTCAAGGATAAGGAAAGGAAAAGGTCACCACCTAGGAAAACCCTAAACCTAGCCCTGACTCCTGTCAGTATGAATAGACCCTGAAGGTGGGAATATTTATACACCAGAAACCTAGGCCCTAGTACTCCTGAAAATCCCTAGGATTAGAGACAGGGCCTGAGACTACTGGTTCCTTCCCAGATGAACGAACTAACAACTCCCTGAGGCCTAGTAAACAATGAGCAAATGGGAGCAACAAAACAACAAGAGAAGTACACTTATCTTCAATAGAAAATGGATGAGCAGGAACTCAAATTAGGACCACACACCAGCTCTTCCAACTCCAGGCAGAGAATATCAACCACATGGTATGAAGTTTAAGTCCATACTAAATAGAGGAGCAGAAATGACCATAATCTACACCTGAGACAAGAGGTGTGGTCATTACCAACACTGCAACAAGTGAAAACAGAGAGACTGTCAGATAACCTAACGTGCAGCCAGTCTCAAATCTTCTAACCTCTGTCACTGGAGGAAACGTGACAGTACACCCCTCTCCCCCTTCTACGGGTGACCTCCGGACACCCAGGACCGACCTTATCTGGATGGGCCCTGTGAAAATGCTAGTCGCCTTGTGAAAGTTTAACGTCGGCCACTGGAACCCACATTCTCTCCTCTGGACCATAACCCTTCCAGTGAACAAGGTACTGAAGGGATCTACGGAGAATTCGTGAGTCCACTATCCTGGAGATCTGAAATTCAAGATTACCGTCCACTATGACAGGAGAGGGAGGCAAGGAGGACGGTTCAGCAGGTTCGACATAGCTCTTCAGCAATGATTTGTGGAAAACCATATGAATTTTTAAAGCCTGCAGAAATTCAAGATGAAAGGCTACCGGGTTAATAATGGCAAAGATCTTATATAGAGCAATAAACCTTGGACCCAACTTCCAAGAAGGTACCTTCAACTTAATGTTTGTGGACAGCCACACAGAATCACCCACTTTCAGGTCCGGATCACTCATAAGTCTCTTGTCAGCCATCAGTTTATACTTGTTTCCCATTATTTTAATTCATTTTGAATTTTCCGCCAAATAGATGACAGAGGAAAATCTTTCCTTTTCAGGTATACCAGAAGTCTCAGTACCAGAAAATATGCAAAACTGCGGATGGAACCCATATGCCCCAAAAAACAGCGACTTATCAGCGGACTCCTGCCTACAGTTAATTATGGCAAAAGACAAAAAATGAAGACCACTCCTCCTGATTCTCTGAGACAAAACATCTCAAATAAGTCTCCAGATTCTGGATAGTGTGTTCAGTCAGTCCGTTCGACTGAGGATGAAAGGCCGAAGAGAAGGACAAATTGTACTCCTAGGAGAGTACAGAATGCCTTCTAGATTGTGTAAACATACTGAGCCCCCCTATCAGACACCACACTTGTGCGAGACTTCTAGTATTAGGTAGACCTGATAATGCTATAAAGTGCGACATCTTGCTGAAGCGATCAACAACCACCAGAATCACTGTTATTCCTAAGGAGTTCGGTAAATCTGTGATAAAGTCCATGGACAAGCGAGTCCAAGGTCGGGACGGACAATGGAAGTAGAGATCCTGAAGGCAGAGTATGTGTCACCTTACCACGTGCACAAGTACCAGAAGCTGACACATAGCCCTCAACACACTTAGGCAAATGCGGCCACCAGAATCTGAGAAATGAGATTGACCGTAGATCTGCTCCCAGGGTGTCCTTTAAGAACTGTAAAATGATGTTCCTCCAAGACCTTGTGTCGTAATTCGGAAGGAACAAACAACTTGCCCTGGAGGACAGGACTCCGATGCATCTCCCTGGGCCTCCCACACCTCTGCCTCATGGTCGGGATAAAGGACGGATATTGCCACCTTTTCAGACAATATTGGACCCCCCAGGAAAGCTATGCGACAAAGAGTCTGCATTGACATTCTTAACCCCAGGGCGAAAGTAAATCTGGTAAAAAAACAACTACCATCTGGCCTGCCTTGGATTCAGACGTTTAGCAGACTCCAGGGTAAACCATAATTTTGTGATTGGTAATTACCATAGTAGGATGAAATTGCTCCTTCCAACCAATGACACTATTCCTCAAAAGCCAACTTAATGGCCAGCAACTCTATTACCCACATCTTAATTATTTTAAGCAGTTTAGAGCTTCTTAGAGAAGAAAGAACATGGGCGCCATTTACTAGGTGAAGGGCCCTGCGACAACACTGCTACTACCCCAAACTCTGATGCGTCAACTTCCACATCCAGTTGCACCAGCATAGGAGCAGAAGCAAAACATTCCTTCACAGCTGAAAAGGCTTGTAATGCCTCATTAGACCAGACAGACATCCAAACCTTTCCTAGTCATGTCCGTTAAAGGTTTAACCACAGTCAAGAAGTTCAAAATTAATTTAAGGTAGTAATTGGTGAACCCCAAAAACCGCATAAGCGCTTTCAGATTTTCAGGTCGATCTCAGTCCAACACAGCACGGACCTTATCTGGATACATACGAAAACCTGAAGATGAGTGTAAGTAACCCAGGAATTCCACTTCCTGAACTGCAAATAGACACTTTTCCAACTTGGCATACAATTTATTCTCTCTTAGGATCTGTAACACTGATCCTTATGAGTCTCCATGTCAAGAGAATAAATTAGAATATGATCCAGATACACCACAAACCAGATGAAAGAGGTCATTGATGAAATGTTGAAAAACCGCAGGGGCATTGGTTAACCCAAAAGGCATGACCATATTCTCAAAATGACAATCAGGGGTATTAAAAGCAGTCTTCCATTCGTCCCCTTCCTTGATCCATACCAGATTATATGCCCCCTTAAATCCAATTTAGAGAACACGTTGGCATAGACAATCTGGTTGAACAAATCCAGGATCAAAGAAAGGGGATAAGGATCACAGACAGTAAAGCAATTTATCTCACGGAAGTCCAAACATGGCCTAAGAGTTTTTCTTAAAGAACCCTGCGGCCACTGGGGATTTGGATGCTCTAATATTACCTTTAGCCAAACTCTCGGCGATATATTCTTACATGGCTGCTCTTTCGGGCCTCACACCTGAAGGAATCCTTCCCATTTAAATTGATTACAGATTATAATACACATCTGGGGGTAAAACTCCCACCAAGCCCTGAATGGGCTTTCCGGTTGAATTATTAGGCTTGTCTGGGGGGTGTTCAGAGAGATCTGGGCAAATGGTCTGCTCTACCCATTTTTTGGTTTGGCAGGACAAATGCTGTGAAGATGGATATCCTCCCTAGGTTTCTGTATATAGCACAGGCACTGCCGATCTGGGTGCCAAAGGTCTTCATCACCCTCAGAAAACAATCAGTTTCTTTGGGGAGGAGTGGGCCCTAGAGTAGGTTACAATATATTATGTAGGAGTAAGGAGAAAAGGCGCTGTGGTCTAGCTGACTTCACCCTTTACTATAAAGCTACGGTCCCAATGACTATACTTAATCTCCACTTACACCAGGCTGTCAAACTGTGGGAGCAAATGGAAGCGGATAAGTCTTCCCTTCCATTGAGGTCACTAATCCTCACTTTCAATTTTTCTCCGCACCCTCATTAGATGTTGGGATAAGTTTAAACTTCTATACAATCTTGCAAATCCAAAGAGCCCTATGACACCATTGTTTGGTAATAAGAACTTTGAACCGGGGCTACACTTGGCCGAGCTGGGGCACTTAAGGAAAAAGAGGTCATTTCTAATGCAAATTTGCTAATTTGGTCGGTTGAGGTCTCTTTCCTTCTTTTATCCCAATGTCAATATCCCAAGAGGAGCTTGGTTTGTCCATAGCCACTTGTGCAGTTGGGTAAGGTCCACGTTCATCGTGAGGAACTGACCCGTTCTATTTTATTGTTTGAGAAGATTTGCTGGTCTTGTTATCCAGCCACACATTTGGTCTCCACGGTGTATGGGGTGCCCCTGGGAGGGACGGCCACCAATACCATCCCCTTTCTTAGTGCATGGGAGAAGTCTAAAGGCAGTTCTTATTCTACAGAGGAGTGGGACAAGGCTATGCTCCTCACTCATACAATCTAAATATCATGTGGTATCCAACAGAATAGCTATAAGATACTGTCCAGATGGTACCCGACACTGTCTAGATTGCATAAGATATACCTATACAGCTGGAGTACTCCAAACAAATAATTGGATTAGACCTTTTGGCTAACAATATTGGCGTCTATCTGCAAGATTCGTTCAGTTAAACCACTCGAATGTTCATATAATTATGTACTGGTTTACCGGTTGTTGGAACCGGAGTGGTTCAGGAAGTGTCCTTTCTGCGGTCCCTGATGAAAGAAGCTCTGCACTCAAATCGTGTTAGCTGATGGTGATTACACCGCCTCCGACTGATGTTAATTCACTCACTCTTCTTGCGGAGTAGGCTCTTGACCCGTTTTGTGTGGCGTCTCACGTGACCAACTAGATGGTAGTTCATTGGTCGATGACGTAGTCCGCTTGAGTTTGTCGGGGTGGCGGAAGTTGGTACAGCAGAGTTCACTCAGTACACAGTTTGATTCTGATTAGAGTTATTTTTGCTGTATTAAGTATACCGACATATATTCATCCACTTTGCCGATGATTTACAGCTGGAACCGCTTAAAGTTGGTGTCAGAATCACTCCTTTCAAAATGTATTCGATACGATAATTCTTGCAGGATTATAAAAACGCACCAATAGTCAGGTCTAGTTCACACTAGACGCGTTTCGGAACAAAGTTCCTTCCTCAGTAGATAAATGTGAAATGCTTCCTACTGAGGAAGGAACTTTGTTCCGAAACGCAATTATTTGTTTGGAGTACTCCAGCTGTATAGGTGTGTGCGTGAGCTCCACACTGTATATATCTATACATTTATTTATGCTGATATGTCGATACTAAACTAAGTTTTGTTTATTATTTTAAACATTTAGCAGGATAATAAATTTTATATATGCAAAAATACTGTGAGCCAGCCTAAATTATTTTTGATTTATTCGTTTTTTCAGCTGGTAACTGAAAGGCTGGGCTCCAGCAGTTTGTTGGTGGAACTTTTCTAAATATTTATTATTAGTTTGCATAAGCTATAACCCTCGTGCTCAGATGCCTGCTGGAGATGTGGTGTGGAGGTGGGGACCATGGAAAATATTTGGTGGTCCTGTCCCAGGATCTTTCAACTCTGGAATGATAACATTGCTTTATATAACAAGCTCTTTCATGCATCCTTCTCTATATCCTTGGAAATTGCATTTCTGTCTATGTTCCCAGGCCCTGTTCACCACATCGAAAAGGGTATCTTTTGCTGTTTTGTGGCGGCTATGCGATTGGTGATACCAAGATTTTGGAAGTCCTCAACTGCACATTCTAGGGTGAATTGGGCCAAGGAATTGCATAGGATTAAGAGAATGAAGGATATGATCGCATCTGAAATAGGTATATACTCCACATTTACCTCCTTATGACTTCCGTGAGTTTCATTTAGAAACTCCCCCTTATATCATAGTTGGTTGGATGGAGGAGGCTTAACTTGAGGTAGCCTTTTCTTTTCATCTTATTCCTTCCCTCGCCATTTTTTATTTTTCTTTTCCTGCTTTTTCTTCACTCAAGTCTTTAGTCAGACCCAATGCCAGACATTTACAATACAGTGGACATGCATACTTTTCATAATTCAGCTAGCTTGTCTATTCTTCTATTATGTTATTCTCTGGCAGAACTAGGACCCTCCCTTTTGTGTTACGTCTTGTGTTGTCCTTAATTGTATTTGTTACTATTATGGCTAGATTTTGATCTCCTTTTTACGGGTGAACCTCATTTATATTATGCTTGGAGATTGTATGTTTTACATTGATGACTTTCCTGTATTATTACATTTGTTATTGATGTGCGATTCTATAAATAATTTTTTTATTTAACCCAAAATGATGCCAACAAAGTTAACATATGGGAAATGTAAAAATATAACTATTTTGTGAGGCATCACTATATGCCTTAAAAGCAAAAATTCAAATCTAGAAAATTACAATTGTTTCCAAATTCTGTACATTTTAGATTATTATTTTTTTTATAAATAAAAGGTTAGAACTAGGGATATGTGAATCTACTTTGGATGTTTCAATACTGTACGAAGGTACCACTTGGAACTGAACCAGAGTTCAGGAAATTGTTTTTAACAGTATAAATCAAATTTATGTAGTTATTACGCAAAGTCTCGGGAGGTAATAACTTCGGCTCATCTGAGACAATACATTCTAATACTGTACGGAGCATCCCTAGTTAAAACATATTGACTCAAATTTACCACTAACTTGAGGTACAAAGTGGCACAAGAAAATCTCAGAAGGAGTTAAAATAATGTAACAGTAACATGAATATGAAGGTGTGCAAATGTCAAATACCACAACAGTATACAATCAACAAGAGCTTGTTCTAAAAAAAAAAAAAAAAAAAAAACTCTGGCACAGAGACCATGTAAATATGGAAATGCTGCGATGTTCCATTCGTACATGGTAAAGGGGAGCTTATATCTGGGTTCAGCCCTGAACCCAAACAACCCCTTTAATACACACAACCTTGCAAACTGTTAGATTTGAGGAGTTGATACATACTGTACCACACAGGTTTATACTCAGTGCTGCATCTTTCGGTAAACTTCATTAAAACCTATCCTACAAGTGAAGGAAATAACATTTCTAATACACTTTATATGTTACTTTATCTAGCGAAATGGGCACCTGAAGATCATGTGCCTATTGCACTTTAGAATTCGTATTCTCACAAACCACTATAATCCCCAAACCCACTAGCTCATGCAGCTCGGCCAGCACAACTCTATTTAGTGCACAGGTGGCTTGAACGCTTTGTAAAACAATTAACTTTACCTTTTGTATGACCCTCATTCCCTCATAGATTGTAAGCTCCTGGAAGCAGGGCTCTTACTCCTAATGTTCTAGGTGTTTATTACCCAGTAGTGCTGAGGAATATTGCGGCGCTATATAAAAGCTCCTGCTGTGGTTTATTCATCAAGACATGTGCGACTTTTGTACTCCCAACAGTATTTCAAACGTCACACATTTCTTGGTGAATAAACCTAAACTATTATTAAACGAAGACAGAGTGCTGCAGTATTTCTTTTTAAAGAAAAAAAACACAAACATGCAATAGCACTCTGCAACCAGCATGGAGGCAGGGCGGAGTGCTGGTTGCAGAGTGCTATTGCATTTGTGTTTTTTTCTTTGAATATGTATTTCGCCATAGCGATGTGCACCTGCATATAGGGTTGTGCTGACTGAATCCCCCAAATTTTCTTTGTAGTATATATTGGAGGCGTGGTGATCTCCATGCAGTCATGCACACCTGACCAGTTAGTCTGCCCTGGAGGCTGGTTTTAAAGTCAGTATAAAACTGAGTCTACTTCTACAGGGCCTACCAGTAGCCATTTGGCTAAAGGAGAAGTATATAGTGGGCTCAGCATGCATGTTGGTACTTGCATCCCTGGATCCGATGAAAGCTGTAACGGCACAGGACGGGGTTAAAAGCAGAGTGTGCCTGGCGTTCATGCTGTACCTGCGCTCCCTGGACTTTGTGTGGCTGTCATGGCCCATAAACAGGTAGGAACTAGTGTTAGGGACCACTCCATAGAGGCGACCTTGACGTGGTGAGTGGCTTATTACGCTTTGGCCAAAATGTACACCAATGCCTCAACATCCAGCATGGAGGCAGGGCGGAGTGCTGGTTGCAGAGTGCTATTGCATTTGTGTTTTTTTCTTTGAATATGTATTTCGCCATAGCGATGTGCACCTGCATATAGGGTTGTGCTGACTGAATCCCCCAAATTTTTTCTTTGTAGTATTTCTTTTTAGATTGACTACAAGGGACCCACAGGCTAGGGCCTAACCATGCAGGCCCTGCCACCTCATGGACTAAACAATTTTAAATATTTTCTAAATGGTTAGTGCCACTACTTCGGTGGATATGGGATTGATTTACCATTTCCTGCTAAGCCGAGCCCCCTTGTCAGAGGAGGTAAAATAAGAGTCTAACATAGTTTATCTTAGTGCAAGGCATATACACAAATTGACTAAATTCTGGTGCATTTTCAAAATTAAATTTGTATCAATGTGTAAAAAAATAAAAATATATAAATGAATAAAGAAATCGTGTGTTCTTACAGCGCACACTGAATTGAGCCCCACAACATGTAAACAGTGCCGCTTTTGTCCATACAAGGGACTTCAATCCATCAACCACAGTCTATGCAATGGTTCCCAATCAAGTCCTGCAGGAACCCCAACCGGTCATGGATGGAAAAAAAAAAAAAGACATTATACTGAATCCAAATTGTGAAATGGAAAAAGCTTGATATGTCAACAACTTACCCAGACTTATTCCTTTGTCCTCTAGCAATTTGTCCAGTATCTGAAGGTCTTTTATCCACTGACTGATCATAACTGGGATCCACAAATTTAAACACATGTGATGACCCAAACTGCACTTTCATTCCGCTGTGTAACATTGTGGTTTCAGAGATGCACTGACCATCAACATATATATCCGAATCAACACTTCTTGGAGTAACAGTCACTACACCATCCATATTTGTAAGGTCACAGTGATGGGGCTGTATGCCTGGTGCAAACAACTATCATAAAAGACAAAATTAACAGAATGACTAAAAATGGCAAACTCAATGCAAATTAGCATACAAACTCAATACATCAGCATCAAATGATTACAAGTAAGAAGTCACAAAAACAATTCAAAAGTTATACGGAGTCTGTCAGCAGTTTGGACCATGCTAAGCTGTTGAATCCAATTGGTAGGAGCTGGCACGAACAGTATAAACCAGCTTTGTGGAGCTTTTATTATCAGGAGTGGAGTGAATAAATGGGATCATTTATCAAACTGGTGTAAGTTAGAACTGGTTTAGTCACCCATAGCAACCAATCAGATTCCACCTTTCATTTTTGACAGCTCCTTTGGAAAAGTAAAGGTGGATTCTGATTGGTTGCTAAGAGCAACTAAACCAATTCTACTTTACACCAGTTTGATAAATGACCCAATAATGTTTAATTATTCCAGATTCGGCTCCAGCAAGTGCACTTCAGGGGGTGCTTCACTGTTAAAGGGTTTCTACCACCAGAAATACTGTTATGTAGCTGACTTACATAAGCGATGCGCTAATGTCAGCACTACATAACAGTACGTTTCTAACATTAGTCCCTGCAGCCGTTTTTTGTTAAAAAAAAAGTACTTTTATTATATGCTAATGAGCCTCTAGGTGCTATATGGGCGTAAAATCAGCACCTAGAAGCTCCGTCCACTCACGCTTTATCCCGCCCAGGTTCAGTGTTGTGCCCGCCCAGCTCCTCTTGATTGATGGCACTGTCCGCCGCATCGCTGCCGAAATCACGCGCCGGCGCCGTTCACTTCTGTCTTCGGCGCAGGCGCAGTGAGTGAATGATGCGATCCTGGTGCCGGATTCCTCACTGCGCCTGCGCCGACAACGTCACAGTGAGGAAGCCGGCATCAGGAGAGCTGCCTTCACTCACAGCCTGCGCCGAAGACAGAAGTGAACGGCGCAGGCGCGGGATTTCGGCAGCGGTGCGGCGGACCGTGCCATCAATCAAGAGGAGCTGGGCGGGCACAACACTGGACTTGGGCGGGATAAAGCGTGAGTGGGCGGAGCCTCTAGGTGCTGATTTTACGCCCACATCGCACCTAGAGGCTCATTAGCATATGATAAAAGTGCTTTTTTAACAAAAACGGCTGCAGGGACTAACGTTAGAAACATACTGTTATGTACTGCTGACATTAGCACATCGCTAATGTCAGTCAGCTACATATACAGTATTTCTGGTGTTAGAAACCCTTTAAGTGCTTTCTGCATTGAGTTACTTCACCGTCTTAGTGGTCTCCTGGCTGGATGATATAGCTGTCACTGAGATATAAGGCAGAGAGCACTTCACAGTGTAGCTCCACTTCCAGTTAGGGTTGGGCGATATCAAAAATATTCCCACAATAACAAGAAATTGACTGCGATAAATGCCCATTTAGAAAAAAAAAAAAAAAAAACGCTCAAAACATGTACTCGTGTTTCCTTGTTGCCCCCATACATTATAATGTCTCCTTGATGCCCCCATGAAGTAATATCTCTTAGTTGCCCACCAAGAACGGGGTCACAGTTCCCCCTCAAATCTGATGGAGCGGCCGTGTCCCCTGCTGCTCCATTCATTCTCTATGGGAGTGCTGGAGATATCAGCCATCTTCACCGCTCCCACAGAAAATGGGACATCCTAGAAAACCCTGATAAGTGGGTTGTTCAGAGTGTGCCCATCATAGGTGCACACTGTCAGGAAGGGCACCTTGGTATCATAAAGATGCCTGTCAAATAAAACATTGGGGGTCATTTACTAAACACTGGAGCTTCCCATACGGGTCTTAGTCCCTACACACTACAGCCATATTACCACAGCCCCCAGAGCGCTGTGACTGTTCTCAACCCCAGCCTCTCTGTGCAGCAGCCCCCAGAGTGCAGTGACGGTTATCCAGCGCCTGTCTCCTGACTCTTGGGATTTACAGCCACTAGATGCAATTTCTTAGTGCCCTAAAGGACTTATACCCCCGTGACTAGGGTTGTCACAATACCAAAATTTTGATTCAATGTCGGTCCCATAAAAAAGTTATATGATACTCGATACAACGCAAAAGAAAAATTAAATGCACAAAAAAAGTGTGCATTCCGCAATTTATAGAACGTGCGGCCCATAATAGAACAGTTCTATGCTATTTTTTAGGGGAGAAGGAGACTAAAAAAAAATTGTGTTTTTAAAAAAAAATTTATATAGTACAGACCAAAAGTTTGGACACACCTTCTCATTCAAGGAGTTTTCTTTATTTTCATGACTATGAAGGCATCAAAACTATGAATTAACACATGTGGAATTATATACATAACAAACATATATACATAACAAACAAGTGTGAAACAGAAAATATGTCATAGTCTAGGTTCTTCAAAGTAGCCACCTTTTGCTTTGATTACTGCTTTGCACACTCTTGGCATTCTCTTGATGAGCTTCAAGAGGTAGTCCCCTGAAATGGTCTTCCAACAGTCTTGAAGGAGTTCCCAGAGATGCTTAGCACTTGTTGGCCCTTTTGCCTTCACTCTGTGGTCCAGCTCACCCCAAACCATCTCGATTGGGTTCAGGTCCGGTGACTGTGGAGGCCAGGTCATCTGGCGCAGCACCCCATCACTCTCCTTCATGGTCAAATAGCCCTTACTTTCACAGTTTTCCCAATTTTTCGGCCGATTGACTGACCTTCATTTCCTAAAGTAATGATGGCCACTCGTTTTTCTTTACTTAGCTGCTTTTTTCTTGCCATAATACCAATTCTAACAGTCTATTCAGTAGGACTATCAGCTGTGTATCCACCTGACTTCTCCTCAACGCAACTGATGGTCCCAACCCCATTTATAAGGCAAGAAATCCCACTTATTAAACCTGACAGGGCACACCTGTGAAGTGAAAACCATTTCAGGGGACTACCTCTTGAAGCTCATCAAGAGAATGCCAAGAGTGTGCAAAGCAGTAATCAAAGCAAAAGGTGGCTACTTTGAAGAACCTAGAATATGACATATTTTCAGTTGTTTCACACTTGTTTGTTATGTATATAATTCCACATGTGTTAATTCATAATTTTGATGCCTTCAGTGTGAATCTACAATTTTCATAGTCATGAAAATAAAGAAAACTCTTTGAATGAGAAGGTGTGTCCAAACTTTTGGTCTGTACTGTATATTATATATATATATATATATATACACACACACACACAGTACAGGTCTTCTAAAGTGTATTAAAAGCATGTAAGTATACCCCCTACCACCTTTAAATACAGTAAACTGAAGTTTTTATAACCTGGTTGAATAGTCTTCATTCTGCCCAAGGGGCAGCGTTTCATCTCCACTTCTGCCCAGCCAGCCGCCCCCAACTGCCGTTTTGAAGTGCATCCCAGCTCATCAATATTCACTTCGCTGGGCGGCTACTACTGTCCCCGACTTCACAAGATCCGGCGCATGCCCAATACAATCCTATGGGCATCGGCCTCAGTCTCATCTTCAGCGCATGTGCCCGGCACCTTTACTGGCTGGGATCACATCGCGCCTGCATTCAGTCTGCATCTTAGAGGCTGCTACAGCCTCTGCGTTATGCGCATGCGCCGGGCACTGTTCAGAGAGCTGCTCTCTTACACCTCAGAAGGGGTTAATACTAGTGCTGAAGATGAGACTGAGGCCGATGCCCATAGGATTGTATTGGGCATGCGCCGGATCTTGCGAAGTCGGGGACAGTAGTAGCCGCCCAGCGAAGTGAATATTGATGAGCTGGGCGGCGCTTCAAAACGGCAGTTGGGGACGGCTGGCTGGGCAGAAGTGGAGATGAAACGCCGCCACTTGGGCAGAATGAAGACGATTCAACCAGGTTATAAAAACTTCAGTTTACTGTATTTATAAGGTGGTAGGGGGTATACTAATATGCTTTTTATACACTTTAGAAGACCTGTACTGTTATATATATATATATATATATATATATATATATATATATACCTAAATATGCTTATTGGGCCTGTCAGTGTCCCTTTAATTTGGACTTCTTCAGACATGGCAATACCCAATTAGTTTTTTTTATTATTTTTTTTTTTTTTATGTACCGTATTTTTCACCCTATAAGACGCACCTGCCCATAAGATGCACCTAGGTTTTTGAGAAGGAAAATACGATTTTTTTATTTTTTTTTACCAAAAGGTGTGCTTTTGGTGGGTTTTGAACTAATGGTGGTCTGTGCATGACACTTATGGGGATCTGTGGATGACGCACGGTTATGGAGGGGATCTGTAGATGGCACTGTTATGGAGGGGGATGATCTGTGGATGGCACTTATGGAGGGGGTGATCTGTGGATGGCACTGTTATGGGGGTGGATCTGTGGATGGCACTGCTATATATGTGTCACCCACAGATCTCCCACCCCATAACAGTGCTATCCACCTATCCCCCACCCCATAATAGTGGCATCCACAGATGCCCTAATATACCATAGCTAAACCTGTTAGAAGTGGGAGGGAGGCGGGGGGAGGGAGGAGGGGCCGGTGCGGTCACTGTACTCCGGCCCCGCCGCTCACTCACTGCTTTATTGCTTAAACCTTTTATAATAATACAAAGTTTAATTGTCGTTCCGATCGCCAGCCCCATCTGTACTACCGTACTTACTAAATGTCCTGTAGCAGGCAGAGCAGGGCGGGCGGAACTCACTGATGTCACGTGACGTGCCTGTGCCGCCTACTTTATGAATGAAGTAGGCGGCGCAGGCACGTGACGTCAGTGAGTCACGGCCGCCCGCCCTGCTCTGCCTGCTACAGGACATTTAGTCAGTACGGTAGTACAGATGGGGCTGAGGATCGAAGCGTCAATTAAAATTATTATTATAAAAGGTTTAAGCAATAAAGCAGCGAGAGAGCGGTGGGGCCGGAGTACAGTGACCGCACCGGCCCCACCGCATTTGCATGACACCGGTCCCTCCTCCCTCCCCCTCCTGGCCACCATGGTAACCTATCGGAGCCCCGAGATTTCACTGCTGGGGCTCTGATAAGAAGCTACCACTGCAACACCAATGAAGAGTGAAGAGGGGAAGGGACCCTGTGGCAACTGCCACCAATGATTATAATACTGGGGGGCTTGGGTGCACTGTGCCACCAATGATTATAATTTATAATACTGGGGGTATGGGTGCACACTGCGCCACTAATGAATGTAATTTACCCCATAATACATAGACTGCGGGTGCCAGCTATATCACACAGCCGGCACTAGGCCTTAATGACAGGGTTCGCTCCAACCGTGCCAATTAACCCCTCAGGTGCCGCATTTGAGGGGTAAATTGCCTCGGTTTGCGGGATCGCCGCTTCCTGTCATTGAGACCGGGTGCCGGGTATGTGATACGGCCGGCACCCGAAGTCTATATTTGTATTGAGGGTAATTCTCATTGGTGGCGCAGAGGCCACAGCCCCTCCCCTCCTCCTCACTATTACCTTCTTATTGGTGGCACAGCGGCAGCAGGATCACACTGGGAAGAGAGACTCTCCTTCCCCACTGTGCCAGCAGTAATATGCGCCGGACGTTTTAAAGGCATTCAGCACTGTGATGTATGTCTGCCCCTATGACGTCACTAATATACCGTGGCATCTAAGAAATGGCGATATCGCCATATTGCCGTTTCTAAATACCACGGTATATCGTTAATACAGCTTTATTGCCCAACACTAATTCCAGTGCACATGGAGGAACAGAATCTCATTCACACTGATGACCCAAAGGACATGTGACTTTCAGTGTGGCATACATGCCAAATCCACATGGAAAATCAGCAGTGTAAACATGCTGTGAAGCAGTTTTTGTGTGGATGTCTGTCCAGAAATTCCCCAAAATACATAAAAAGATCAAGTTCACATCATTCAGTTCTACTGCATTTACACAAAAGGATATACGGTGAAGCCTGAAGATACATAATAATTTGTTCCAGAAGGACAGTTGTAAGCTGAAAACAATGAAACCACAAGGTGTCTGGACACTAATTGGTGCCAAATTATCCAAAATAGGATTTAAAAATGTGAAGATTATAAAAAAAGAAAGAATCATAAGAGGGATTAAGCAAGTCCTTATACAAAAAGGTCAAGACAAGAATTTGAAAATCATTTTTTGAGATGTTTCAACCTTATTTCACCCTCACCTGATGTCCAAAGCAGCAGCTCATCCTGGCAGAGCACATAGTATTGCACTGTACAGTAGATGCACTATTATATCGATCAGTGCATTCACTGTAGTAATACAGGTGTTTAACCAGTGAGATGCCCATGTTGACTGCCTGCATCTACCAGTCAATTGGTCAAATACACCATGGAAGCAAGTGTATCTGACATTCTTACTATGTAAATTGAAAGGGCATACACATACAGTTTACAATGCTGAAAAGCAGTTCAGCCTGTTATCCTGCAAGTTGATCCAAGGGGGGGGGGGACTAACAAAAAAAAAAAAAAGAGAACATGGTGAAAGCCAATTTTCCTCATTTTAGGGGAATAAAATTCCTTCCCGACTCCAATCAGGCAATCAGAAGAACTCACTGGATCAACGACCCCTCTCTAGTAGCTATAGCCTGTAATATTATTACACTCCAGTAATACATCCAGGCCCCTCTTTAACTCTTTTAGTGAATTCACCATCACCACCTCCTCAGGCAGAGAGTTCCATAGTCTCACTGCTCTTACCGTAAAGAATCCTCTTTTTTCTAAAGTGAATAACCCTAATTTTGATAATCTTTCAGGGTACTGTAGTCCACCCATTCCAGTTATTCAAGTATTTTTCGCCCCAATAATATACACTCTTTTTCCCCCTGTGCTGTGGCAGCCCACAGTATGAGAGAGCTTTGTGACCTCATGCTGTAAGCGTCGGGTCACATTACAGCAGACAGAAGGAAGAGCGCTGGAGGAGAGGAGCAGGAGAGAAAAAGAAATAATTACTCTTACCGGTAATTGATTTTTCCGATAGCCTCCACAATGGCACTTATTGGAGGGATGTCCCCGCCCCGGACAGGAAACAACGACGTAGAAGCAGATGATTTAAAGAACCCCCTCCCCCTTACCTAGTCAGTCAATAAGAGAGGACACGGAAGTGATGCCAAAAAAATCATATGTATTAATAACCAAGGACAATTACATCATTAGAAAGAAAACAATAAGTCTTTAGCAGAACTTAGATCCATGTAACAACATATCAGGGAGGGAATCCCAGTGCCGTTGTGGAGGCTATCGGAAAAATCAATTACCGGTAAGAGTAATTATTTTCCCCAACGGCACTTATTGGAGGATTAACAGAGTAATATGATTAGGGAGGGACAGCAGCAGAAAGTACCCTGCGCCCAAATGATAAGTCCTGGTTCTTAAGGATATCCAGTCATAGTGATTGAAAAAAAGTCATAGGATTGGCCCAAGTTGCGGCTCTACATATCTGTTCTAATGATACTGATGCCGCCTCAGCCCATGAGGATGACACTGCTCTGGTGGAGTGAACCCTTAGCCTAACCGGGGGCTGGAGGTCTTTCTGCAGGTAAGCTAGCTTGATCATATTTTTTATCCATCTGGATATTGTAGGTTTGCTAGCCCCGCTACCTTTGTTGGGCCCTTGGTACTGTAAGAACAGTTGGTCCCAGTGCCTGAAGGATGAAGTTCTGTTGAGATAGCAGATTACAACCCTTCTTACATCCAAGTTGTGGTATTTCTTCTCTTTTTCCGAGGTTGGTGAAGGACAGAACGAGGGCAGCGAAATTTCTTGTTCACAGTGAAATCTAGACACTACCTTAGGTAGGAAGGCTGGGCAATGTTTCAGAATTATGCGGTCATCGAGGATTGTTAAATAAGGAGGCTTATATGAAAAGGCTTGGATCTCCCCGACTCTTCTAGCAGTTGTAATGGCCGTAAGGAACACTGTCTTCAACGTAAGAAGTCTCAGGGATATTTCTTCTATTGGTTCAAACAAAGGAGACATTAGGACAGACAGCACTAAGTTAAGGTCCCAGGGAGCAATGGTAGGACGGGCTACAGGAGTCTCTCATAGCGCCTTTAAGAAAACGCTTTATTAAAGAGGATTCTGACAACTTGACGTCAAAAAACGCACTTAGGGCTGATACCTGCACTCTAAGGGTTGCTGGTCTGAGGCCTTTCTCAAGTCCAGCTTGAAGGAACTGCAGAATTTGAGGAATGTCTGGCAAAATGACGTCACCCGAGAATTTTTGAAAGGCTTTCCAGGTCCGCAGATAAATTCTGGATGTTATGGGTTTTTCGGCTGAGCATGAAAGTGGAGATAACTGGATCCGAGAGTCCCTTCTTTTTTAAGGTGCTGCGCTCAGTTTCCAGGCAGTCAGGTTCAAGTGTTTGACGCTTGGGTGATTTACTGGGCCTTGATGAAGGAGATCCGGTACGGATGGGAGGATCCAGGATTCCCCTGCTGAAAGATGAAGTAGCAAGGGGAACCAGGATCTTCTCGGCCAGTGAGGGGCTATAAAGATTACCTTGGCCTTTTCTTCCTGTACCTTTATCAGAGTCTTTGATATTAGGCTGAAGGGAGGAAAGGCATAAAGAAGGCAGTTTGGCCATGGTCGGGATAGGGCATCTATCCATAGAGGCTGGTCCCTTTGGGAGAGGGAACAGAACTGTTTGGTCTGTTTGTTGGACTTTGTCGCAAACAGATCTATTTTTGCAGTCCCCCACTTGAGACACAATTCATGAAATATTTGCGGATTTAGGGACCACTCTCCTTCTTTCAGAGTCTGACGGCTGAGGAAGTCGGCCAAAGTATTTTCTTCTCCTCTGACATGTCAGGCTGTAAGGGAAATTAGGTTGCTCTCTGCCCAGGAGAAGATCTTGTCGCTTACAGCTGCTAGGGAGCGACTCCTGGTGCCTCCCTGTTTGTTTAAATAGGCGACCGTAGTAGTATTGTCTGAGAAGACTTTTATACTTTTTGGTGATGTAGGCGTAAAGAGGGCGACCATGACCTTGTAAACCGCTGAGAGTTCCCTTAAGTTGGAGGAGGCTTGTAGTAGATCTGCTCCCCACGTTCCTTGGACCACTCTTCCGCCTGAGTGACCCCCCCCAGCCGATGCTGCTGGCGTCTGTGGTTATGATCATTTGATCTCCTTGTCTCCAGGAAACACCCGTCTGAAGGTGTTTTCGGATTCTGCACCACATAAGAGATATTTTTACCGACTTCGGAATCATCACGCGCTTTTCCAGGGCAGAGGAGGTGCCATCCCAGGAAGATAGGAGGAACGCCTGAAGTGGTCTTGTGTGGTGTTCGGCCCACCTTACTGACTGGATTGTTGACGTAAGGATACCTAGAATGGTCATGAGGTTCCTTACCGTTGTGGATCTTTGACTGCAGAATAGCGAGACTTTTTCCTGGAGCTCGATCTATTTGTTCTGTGGAAGAAAAGACATTAATCGATGGGAATCTAATGTTACCCCTAAAAAGGTCTTCCTTTGCGCCAGATTTAAGTCTGACTTTTTGAAATTTATTATCCACCCTAGGGTGGTAATAAATTCCTGAACGTCTGCTAGGTGGGACAGAAGGGTCTCTGCACAGGGAGCAACTACCAGGAAGTCGTCCAGGTAAGGTATAATTTGAATGCCTCTTAGGTGAAGGGCTTTGACGAACTCTGCCATGATCTTTGAAAACACCCTTGGGGCTGAGGAGAGCCCGAAGGGGAGGGCTATGAACTGAAAGTGACAGAGCCAGTTTTTTTTATATAGATAGCAATTCTTAAATACTTTTGATGGGCCATAACAATCGGGACGTGGTAATAAGCGTCCTGAAGGTCCATGGTCGCCATGAAGCAGTCTTGAGGGAGGACATTTATGGTGGATCTCACTGACTCCATCTTAAAGCGCTTGTAAACGATAAACTTGTTTAAGCCTTTTAGGTTTATAATTAGTCTATAGGTCTTGTTGGGTTTTTGGATTAAGAAGACAGGGGAGTAAAACCCTTTGCCCTGTTCTTCCGCAGGAACCTGACGAATTACTCCTTTCTGAATCAGTGACGTAATTTCTGACTCTAGGCAAGATTGTTTTTCTCGATGAGGCAGAATTTTGTTGATCATGAAATGATCTGTTGGTATTGACAGAAACTCTAACCTTAGGCCATGACTTAGGGTGTCTACCACCCAGGGAGATGCTCCTATATTTTCCCAGACGGCAGCAAAGTGGATTAGTCTGCCCCCCACTTGACGTCTAGCGTCATTGTTTTGAGGATGAAGCATTTCCGGGGTTAAAGGGAAACCCTCTACCCCTACCTCTGGAGGGCTGCCATTTCTTTGAACTCTTTTTCCTTAGGATCCCCTTTGGGCTTTCTTTGATTTCGAAAGGAACGCCTCTGATGAAAAATAGCGGTTCTCCATAGGGAAGCCCTTCTTTTTGTCCGCAGCTTTATCCAGAATATCGTCTAAGATGGAACCAAATAATCTATCGCCTTCACACGGTATGGAGCATAGGCGATTCTTTGAGCTCGCGTCCCCTGACCAGGTGCGGAGCCAGACAGCTCTTGTGGCATTTGATAAGGCTGCTGACCTGGCAGAGAGTTTCACTAAGTCCGCAGATGCAACAGCAAGAAAATTAGACGCCTTCTTGAGAGCTGGTAGGGAAGCCAGGATTTCTTCTCGCGGGGTACCCGCCGCCAGGTGACCTTCTAGCTGGTTCAGCCAAACAGAGTGTTCTTGCAGTACAGGTAGAAGCTATACTTGGACGCAGCATAGCTGTGTTAGTCTCCAATGATTTTTTCAAAAGGCTTTCACACTTAGTCCATGGGGTCCCTGAGGAGGCCAGTATCCTCAAAAGGCAGCAAGGTTCTTTTAGAGATCCGGGCTACTGGTGAATCTACCTTTGGGGTTTTTTCCCACAGGTTTGAATCGGCGTCATCAAAGGGGTATTTGCGTTTAAAGGGGCCTGATATAGCAACCCTATTTTCTGGATCTTTCCACTCCCTAGCAATAAGGGATTTGACATTATTGTGAATGGGAAAGGTTCTTTTCTCCTTTCCCCTAACCCCTGGTACATCTGGTCTTGTACAGAGTGAGCCTCCTTCACCTCCTCCTAGGGATCTTTGAGAGGTGGATGGTCTTGGGGATGACGGCATTCTTAGGTCTACTGCATTTACTTCTTTAATTATTGACCTCATAGAATCGAGAAGGGAAGGAGATTCCTCTGAGACAATTTTTCTGTGCACTTGGGGCACAGAGGTTTTTTCAACTTGGAGGAGAGTGCTTTGCGACAAATGCCACATTTTTTCCCATGCCAGATCTCCACCAGGCGGTTTCGGGGTCGCGGTCTCTCTGGCCTAAGATCAACATAGAAACAAAATGGGGAACACATTTAGAGACCAGCAGAAGAACCATCTAAGGAGGCCAGACCCTTCACCGGTGGTGGAAAGCAGCAGGCACCAAGTGTGCAATATAAGGATTAAATTACAGAATATCACAGTTTTTAAGCATATCACTCCTCTGGGAGAAGGCTTACCGGGCTGAGGGCAGAGGTTGAGGGATCCACAGGCTTCCTTGCAGTGTCCATATCTCCAGGGCCTAACATGGTTCAGCGTAGCATGAGGACGCTGGTTGAGAGGAACTTTTAAATTCCGCGCCGCTGGAGCTCCGCCTACTCGCGAGATTCTCTTGCCCAAGGAGAATCTCACCCGCTGACGTCAGATCCCGCGTTAGTTCTCGGGAACTACCGCGCATCCCCAGGAACAGGAAGGGAGGCCATGCGTCCCCGAGGACCCGTTCCCTGCTCCAGCCCTCCCACATGAAAGTGGGGAAGGACCCCAGGACCGAGGTGAGGCTGGGCGGAAAAGACAGTTTCTCCTGCTACAGGAGCGGCTTCCACGTACTTCTGCCGGACAGAAAACAACGACTGACTAGGTAAGGGGGAGGAGGTTCTTAAATCTTCTGCTTCTACGTCGTTGTTTACTGTCCGGGGCGGGGACATCCCTTTAATAAGTGCCGTTGTGGGGGCGTTAGGGAAAAGAAAAGTGTTTTTTTATTTTAATTGCTGGGATCTGATCTGAGATAGCCCTGAGGCACGGAGCTAATCTGCTGGGGCTGATCTGAGGAAGGGAGCTCATCTGCTGGGGCTGGTCTAAGGCTGGGGCCAACCTGAGATCACATTGGGGTCTGAGCTGAGGTCTGATTAACAATGGGGGTCCGATAGGTGGTCTGAACTGACGTCTAATGAAAAAAAAAAATATTCTTATTGTACTTGTTGTGCATCCTATTGGCCGTATCGGTCTTAGACAAAAAATATGGTACTTAAAGGGAACCTGTCACCAGGATTTTGTGTATAGAGCTGAGGACATGGGTTGCTATATCGCCACTAGCACATCTGCAATATCCAGTACCCATAGCTCTGTGTGCTTTTATTGTGTAAAATAAACAATTTGATACATATGCAAATTAACCTGAGACGAGTCCTGTCTCTGAGAAGAGTCAGGGACAGTACTCATCTCAGGTTAATTTGCATATGTATAAAATCGGTTTTTTTTTATACAATAAAAGCACACAGAGCTATGGGGACTGGGTATTGCGGATATGCTAGCAGCCATCTAGCAACCCATGTCCTCAGCTCTATACACAAAATCCCGGTGACAGGTTCCCTTTAAGTTACCCTCCTCTGAACCCTCTCCAGCTCTGCCATGCCTGCCTTGTTCACAGCAGCCCAGAAGTGTACCAAGTACTCCATGTGCGGTCTGACTAGAGATTTTTTAAGTGGCAGGACTATGTTCTCATCACAGGCATCTATGCCTCTTTGAAGCACCCAGTATCTTATTGGCCTTGACAGCTGCTGCCTGCCACTGGTTGCTACAGTTAAGGACGTTGAGTCACTTCAGAAATTATTATGTAGAGAAAGTTAAGGCACTTGCTAATGTATTGTTTTTATCCATACTGCTTCCTGGCTTCATTCATTTATCCATCACATTATTTACTGCTCCTTTCCATGGTTACAACCATCCCTGTTGCTTCCTTTGCTTTCTTGATTTATTTCACATTATACATTGCCCGTTTCCATGGTTATGACCACCCAGCAATCTATCAGCATGGTCGTACTTGCACACTATAGAAAAAAGTACCAGGCTATGTGAGTTCCCACAGCCCTGGCCTCCAGAGAGGCCAGTACCTTTTCCTATAGTGTGCAAGTACGACCATGCTGATAAGATTGCTGGGTGGTCATAACCTTGGAAACGGGCAAGGTATAATGTGAAATAAATCAAGACAGCAAAGGAAGCAACAGGGATAATAATACATTAGTAAGTGGCTTGTAATAAAGGGGTTCTCCGGGCTTAACCTTTTTTTGGCTATTACAAGCTAACCTGTGGAAGAAAGATTATTGCTCACATACTTACCCTTCCAGAGTGCAGCCGTTCTTGAAATCTGCCTCCCGTTCACATGGTCCCTCCAGATGGCTTTTCTGTGCTTCTGGCCGTAGTCAGTCTTCTTATCTTCATGTCTTCTCTTCCTTTCTCCAGCAGGAGACGGCACCGTAAGCGCTGTGCAGGAGTGATAGCATACCGATCAGCCACAGAGGCTGATCGCTATGCTGTGCATGTCACAGGGGGTACTGGATGGCCCGGGGGGGGGGAGACGACGACTGGATTTAAAACTGGGGGCAACGTCAACGTCCACGTTATGGGGGCGCAGTCGACGACCCTGTTAAGGGCAATGAGTATAAGTGATAGGGCTCGAGCACAGAACCGTATCAGTTTTGTGGTCTGCAAGTCGCGGATCCACTAAATAAGGATACTATGCATGTGCGATTCACATTTTTTGCAGTCCTATGGAGTTCTATGGGTTTTAGATTTCCATTATGAGGACATGTTCTCTCTTTTGCAGAACTGACATACGGATGTGGAAAGCACTTGAACGTCAGTGTGTTTTTTACATCCGAATGTCACTTCCAGTAAAGACAGAACATGTCCTATTCTGGTCTTCAAAATCTCAAATCCATAGAACTCAATGGGACTGCAAAAAATATGGATCGCAAAATGGATATGGTTGTATGCATAAGGGTTTAGATACACAGCTCAGCAGGCAGATCATACAAGATAGTATTAGATATACACTTCAGCAGGCAGTATCACACACAACAAGATGTGTATCAGGCACACACATGTAAGGGTTAGATACGCTTACTGATTCCAGCTGTTTATTACAATCTGGAGATAGTGAGGGAAGAGCCTGTGGACGATCAGTGATGGGATTAGATACACCGCTCATCAGGCTGTATCACACAGGATAGGATTAGATACACATGCTAGGGCACAGCCTGTGGACGGTCAGTAATGGGATTTAGACACTGGGTGAGAAGTAGATTCATGTCTGGGTGTAAAAAGTTGGACACAGGAGTTGTAGTGAGTGTGGCTGCTGCAGGCAGAGCAGAGTGGGGGGCGTGGCCAGCCTGTGACTCATCACTGTGCAGTGCAGCCAGGCTTGTGTATCAATAAAGTTATGTATTCAACAAAACAAGAAGGGGATAAAGTAAACAGATCTGCCAGAATAATGTGATTTCTTCTAGGGTGGATGGAAAGCTCAGACATGAAAAACAGGTATTGGGGACATATGTATGCAGGGTGAGGAATGTTAGGAGCACAATAAAAAAATAAAAATAGATTTTGGGACCGGACAACCTCTAACTTTCTTTACATGCTAAATGCCACTTGCTGAAGTGACAACCCCTTTGAACGGCGTACTGCCGTCTCCTCATATCCTGAGGATAGTAACAGAATTTACCTATGATTTGTTACAGAAGGTCCAAGAACATAAAGGGACATTATTATCAGGGTAGCAATAAAACCGCATTGCGACAAATGACACTTGCTACACCTAAAAGGGGCACATTTCCGTGCCTACAATGTATCCACTGCTCAAGTGTCAAATAGGAATATTTTGTACATCCACATTCTGGAGAGAAATTTCCCATTAAAGGTTTTTTCACCTGTGACAGCGGCTTTATAGTCTATATTTTAAAATGTCCATGTGGATTGTTGTATGTTGGGGAGACATCGACCAGAATGAAAGACCGGTTTTCTAAACACAAATCGACAATAAGGAAGAAAAATTTACTGTTACCCATATCCTTTCATTTCGATAGCTGTCGCCACAACATTTCCCAATTAAGTTTCCAAATTATAGAGCAAGTACAATCTCCTCATAGGGAAGGAGATAGAGTTCAATTATTGAACATCTTTGTATATCATTTATTGAGATAGCTTGTATTTATTGCCTTTAATATTTCTTATTTTTTGATATTCACATTTTTATTACCTTGATGTTCCTCCCTTCGTGTATTTGCGCCTATATTCTTGTGTAAGCTCTCCATTTGTTTGTATGTTCCCCTGGTTACGGAACGTCACTTCCGCTGACGTAGTAACAGGCGGTCTATTTAAATGTACTATTTTTGTACTCCCATTCACTGGTTTGACAAAGACTCGTATGGAGTCGAAACACGTCACCTGTACTTGTTCCTCCATGTGACAACAAAAGAAAAGTTATCGCATTGATATCAGCGAGTGTCGGTCTTCTTTGCAAGGACTTTACATAAAAGGCAAACCCCATAGCAACTGATTAAATTAGTTTGACGTGACTGTTCCCTCATGAAGTCATGCTGACACAGTGTTATTGGCTTATGTTCATTGAAATATTCCTGTTTTTGACTCCTTTTTGAATACTGGCATCACATTTGCCAAGCATCAATCCTGTGGAACAATCCTTTTCATTATAAAGTTCTTAACCCATTTAACCCCTTATGGACCGGGCTCATTTTCACCTAAAAGGGCTTCTGTCACCCCACTAAACAAATTTTTTTTTTGGGGTACTTATAATCCTTATCCTGCGATATAGCTATACATTATTTTATTAATCATTTTCGTTCTGTAGATATGCCAGAAAAATGTACTTTTATAATATGCTAATTACCTATCTACCAGCAAGTAGGGCGTCTACTTGCTGGTAGCAGCCGCAAAAAACGGCCCCTTCCTCTTGTTGATTGACAGGGCCAGCCGCTATCTCCTCCTCCGGCCAGCCCTGTCAGCATTTCAAAAATCGCGCGCCTGTGTTCATTCGGCGCAGGCGCTCTGAGATAAGGAGGCTCGCCTCCTCAGCACTCCCTCAGTGCGCCTGCGCCGATGACATCACCAAAAGAGAAGACGTCATCGGCGCAGGCGCACTGAGGGGGTGCTGAGGAGGCAAGCCTCCTTATCTCAGAGCACCTGCGCTGAATGAACACAGGCGCGCGATTTTTGAAATGCTGACAGGGCTGGCCGGAGGAGGAGATAGCGGCTGGCCCTGTCAATCAACAAGAGGAGGGGGCAGTTTTTTGTGGCTGCTACCAGCAAGTAGACACCCTACTTGCTGGTAGATAGGTAATTAGCATATTATAAAAGTACATTTTTTGGCATATCTACAGAACGAAAATGATTATTAAAATAATGTATAGCTATATCGCAGGATAGGGATTATAAGTACCCCAAAAAAATATATATAATTGTTTAGTGGGGTGACAGAAGCCCTTTAAGTCTAGCTGATGTTATAGCTATTAAGAACGCAGCTTTGAAATTAAGATGTTTAATTGAAATGTCCTGTAAGGGAGTAAATTGAGAATTCATTAGACCTTTCAAGACCAGGTTTAAATCCCACTGGGGAATCCTTGGGGTTATAGACCGTCTTAGTCTAGAAGCAGCTCTTACAAATCTTCTTATACACCTATGGCTGGCTAGATCTGTATCATAGCATGCACCCAAGGCAGATATCTGTACCTTTAGTGTACTGGGTCTGAGGCCCATATCCAGCCCCCTCTGGAGAAAATGTAAAATCGATACTTGGGGGGAGAATTTATTGGTGAATCTTGTCCCAGCCAACTGCAGTATTTTCTCCAGATTTTGAGATACATTGCTGAAGTACCGTAACTCTTTTTCTGCTGGATTTTAGAGTATTAATAACCTTTTCTGAAAGACCTTTACTCTTTAAGATCTCGCGTTCAGGATCCATGCTGATAATTTGAACAGGCTGGGATCTTGATGAAGGATGGGACCCGGTGATAGAATGTCCTTCTGGAGAGGTATTTTCCATGGCACTGTACCAACTTCTCTACGGCAAATAGGGAACTACCAGTATTACCGTTACAGGATCGGTTATCATCTTCTGCAGTACGCGAGGAATTCGGGCTCAGGGAGGAAAAGCGTAAGAGAGGTTCCAGGTCCACCTGACTGAAAAGGCATTGACTGCCCATGCCCCATTTTCACGCTGTTTTTTGACGCAAATAAGTCTATTTGGAGGGACTCCCCATCTTCTGAAAATTTTCTGAAAAATTTCTTGATTTAGGGACCACTCCCCTGGGTCTAAAGTTTTTCTGCCGATCTAGTCTGCTTCTATGTTTTCAGAACCCTTTAGATAGATCGCTGTTATTGAAAGTACATTTCTTTCTGCCCAGAAGAATATTCTTTCTGCCAGACCCTTTAGGCTTGAAGATCTTGTGCCCCCCTGGTGTTTTAGGTAGGCCACAGCTGTTACATTGTCGGAGAATATTTTTAGATGTTTTACGGACAATAGTTTTTGGGATACTTTTAGAGTCTCCCAGACAGCTCTCAACTCTTGGTAGTTTGATAATCTTTGTTTTATTTCGTTTGACCACCTGCCCTGGTAGTTTGAGAAGACTACCTTGCTCCCCAGCTCGTGCCGCTTGAATCTGTCATGATCTGGACTTCTGGATTTCTCAACCAGGTTACGCCCCTCGACAAATTCTTCTTTTCCGTCCACCAGTTTAAATCTGACTTTACGCGTAGGCGGATAGATCTCTTTCTCTAGGGAGGACTGTTTTCTGTCCCACTTCCCTAGTATCCAGAATTGAGTTATCCTGGTATGGGCCTAGCACCATTCCACTGCGGTGATGCAAGAGGTCATCATTCCCAGAAGGCTCATGGCACTCCTGATAGAACACTGACTGTTTCCTTGAAAGATGCCAACTTTTCTTGTGGTAGAGATGACATGTGGGTAATAGAATTTAGCATCACCCCCTAGGAATTTCATTAGAGTAGATTGTGCGATTTATTAACCAGCCCAAATCGGTGAACTTGTGAATCAAGTAATCCCTTTGACTGGATATTTCTAGTTCTGAGTTGCCTATAATAAGGAAATCGTCTAGGTATGGAAACATTTTTAATCCCTCTGTCCTGAGAGGGGAAATCATTTCCACCACCAGTTTTGTGAAAACCCTTGGGGCGGAAGATATCCCAAAGGGTAGAGCAGTGAACTGGAAATGATTTACCACACCGGCGTTGTCTATTAATGCAAATCTGAGGTATTTTTGAGAACTTCTGTGTATGGGGATGTGGTAATAGGAGTCGTTTAGATCTATGGACGTCATGAAGGCTCCGTTTTTTATTAAGGGGATAATAGAAGATATAGACTCCATTTAGAATTTCCTGTAGGTAATGGCTTTGTTTAATCCTTTTAGATTTATAAAATGGAACGGGAAGACCAATCCGTTTTTTTGGACAAAAAAAAAAAAAAAGAAGGTTTAAATAATAACCTTTTCTAGTTCGAGAACGTTTAAGTCTATTAAATCTAAGACTCCCGGCCAAATTTTGTCTAACACGCTCTGGCTGTGGGAGGTTATCCCGAACTTCTTTGGAGGAGTTGAGAATTCTATCCTGTAGACGTTTTCTAGGATGTCCAAGGCCCAGGGACTCCGGGTCATGGATTCCCACTGGGATAGAAAACTTCTCAACCTTCCCCCAACCTTGGTGTCCATGTTCATTGGATTGTTTATTTTGGGGATTGAGAAGGAAACCCCCTGCCTTTCCCCCCATTTTTTGATGGCTCCACCTCCCCGATTTTCCTTTGCCTCTACAGGATTTGGACTGAGCGTTAAAGGAACGAAAGGGCTTTTTTTTACTCTCCTCAGGGAACCCTTTCTTTTTGTCAGCTGCTTTGTCGAGAATAAAGACCAGTTCGAAAACATACTCTCCAGAAAAAGCAATAGAGCATAACTTAGCTTTAAATGTTCTATCTCCTCCCCAAGATTTAATCCACAATGCTCTTCTCGCTGAATTAGAGAGCCACATCCTCAGCGGCGAACCTAACAGACTCAGCTGAGGCATCGGCCAAGAACGCTGTGGCTGACTTGAGAAGAGGAATAGAGTTTAGGATTTCCTCTCTAGGAGTCTTGTTTTTAATATGGTTTTCTAATTCGCTGAGCCAAATATACATAGATCTAGCCACTGATGTTGCGGCTATGTTAGTTTTTATTCCAAACATGGATGCTTCCCAGGATTTTTCAGAAGAGCATCAGCCTTCCTTTCCATTGGATCTAGTAGCTGAGAAGAATCCTCAAATGGATGGGAGGTCTTTTTGACAACTTTCGCTACCTGGACATCAATTCTTGGTGTTTCATTAAAGATTTTTACTTCAGCTTGATCAAACAGCCTGTTCCTAAACTCCCTAGAGAGACCTAATCTCTTTTCTGGACCTGTCCACTCGTCCAGAATCATATCTTTAATATTTTAATTTACTGGGAACACTTTGGATTTCTTTGCTCTAAGTCCTCCAAACATTTCGTCCTGGACCGACCAGGGCTTTTGTATTTCATCAATGCCCATGGTAGTTCTTACAGCTCCCAATAATTCCTCCATATCCTCAGAAGAGAAAAAATATTTTTTACTATCTTCCGCAATTTCTCCCTCTGACAGAACATCAATGTTCTGACTAGAGGTAAAAGCCTCCTCGTCCGTGTCCTCTGCGTCAGAGGAGGATGAAACGGACATCTTAGACCTTTTCGCAGGTGGAACAGATTTGAGGGAGGCCAGGGTGGATTTTATATCTCGTTCTGGATCATAGATTTAACTTCCATAAGGATAGATGGTTGCTCTTCTTTTACAAGCTTATTAATGCAAGACTGACAGAGCTTATTTTTGTGATTTTCAGGAAGCCTCTTGGTAAAAGTTGCACATCTAGAGACTTTGGATTTAATTCTGGGCTCTTTAACTCCCTATAAGAGGAGCAACCAGGTATAAGAAGACCATAAACATTAAGCATGTCATAGTGATACATATTCTCCTCAGAGGGGAACTCACGGTTGGAGTAGCTGATGGTGGGTCTGTAGAATCCATCTAGCCTGCAGGGGCATCAGGAACTCACATTCTATCCTGGAGGAGGAACACCACAGCGGTGCCTTGTTGAATCTGCCGCTTTTTACAGCAGGCGCTGAGGTCGGCGTGCAGTGTGCTCTGTAGTGCACGGTCAGCTTCCACACAGAAAAGGAAGGAGGACCCTGTGCATGTGGCGAGAAAACAGGCCCTTGCTGGAAAGGGACGAGATCTGCTCCCAAATGTCTTCCTCTGCCCGGCTTTAGGATGAACCATAGGAGGGCAGAGGGAAGGGAGGGGAAAAAAAAAAAAAAAAAAAAAAACACAAACAGGTACTTAAAATAATAAAGCTAAAAATGTTCACCTCCCACAGGAGGTCTCTCTGTGATGTGCCTGTAAAATAATAAAACTAACACTTTTTTAGTAGGATAGGGTTATTTCAAGGACCATGCAAGGGCAGCACTTGTGTTGAAGTGTCAATTTTGACAGGTTGAGACGACAATAGCATTTGGGAAGGTTAGGAATCCTCCTTCTCAGCATATTATTATTATTAGCTTTACAAATAAGGTATACATAGAAGACCATGATGTAAGGGAATTTACTTGTTAACCATATATGTCTGTTAGAATGTTAAATTTAGGATACAATGTAACTCTATGTAGAGTCAACCTATAAAATGGCTTTGTTTCATGACATAGGCAGAGCATTCTTGCACGGACACCTGTTGCTCTCACACACACACACAGATTCACACATACACGTTATTTTGGGGAAATAAGCTTTTTCACTTATTTTAATTGTTTTATTGCTTGCTTGCAACCTTTCAAGACTTCTTGCTGTGCTATATTTTTCTCTTTCTAAACTTTGTAACTTTCTTTTTATGAGAATTAAATCCTTCTAATTTTTATCTTTCATCACGAACTTTGCACATTTTGTTGGGCTCCTTCTAAAGCATTTCTTGAAAAATAGAGAAATGCAGGACGTTATTCTACATTGGCGAGCCAGCGGATTTTTGTTGAATTCCTTCAGTTTGTAAAGAGGTGGGCCCAAGAGAGTAATTACTATTATTACAAGCTTCAGGAAAACAACAACAACGAATCTAAAGAAAGAAGAAGTTGAGCCATACATCTGTTGCAAGTGTCACTTCCCAGACGTATTACAGACGGAGGCTTGTGAAGAAACTACACAGAGATCCTTCCATAGACTGTGGGAAGAAGACGTAAGAAGGGGACATACACGGTACCTGAGTAAGTAATGGAATTTCTTAATTCTTATTCAGATAAAAGTAAATTGGAGTTTAAAGTTGTAAGTAGCCATACTAATGCACAATTATGGGCAAGTTTATATACTCAATGTGAAGAAGAAAACATAAGTATTGACAAAAAGTTGTTGTGTATGGATAAATTGCAGAAGAAGCTCAGGAATGTATTACATATGGTGAAAATATTCAATACATTAGTTCTTGAAGACAGGCAGCCACAGACTCAGACACATAGTATATGTGTGAATAATAAGGACACACATGATACAGACACACAGGAACACATAGAAGAGGATGATTTTAAAGATTGTCCAAAGTGTCAAATTTTGGCACAACACATAGAAGATTTGGAGGATCAGATGGAAATTAGGACACAGCTCATATCAAAATTATGCCATCGTACGAAAAAAGTTTCTATTATTACAAAAAGTGGCATAGATACGGGTGCGTCCTACATTCCAGACACTAGTCCAGCTGATGTAAATGAAAACATAGAGACTGAGGAAATCAAAAGGAGGAAATTACATGACAGGGCAGCCAAGTTAAATTTAAAAATACATGATCAGTTGATAAAAATTTGTAAAGATATCCCAGCTTATACGGATAAGATGGATGCATTTCACAATGCTGATATCTTTGAATCTAATGCTGATAAGTTCAATCTAAATAATGAACAGAAAAACAAAGTATTTAAATTATGGCTTCCCTCATATATGGCAAGGAGATTAGAGACTACACCAAGAGTAAATGATGAACGTGAAATAATACATAGTTCCCCAGCAGATCGATTGAGGCAACTACTTTTATTTACTACTGGAGAATCTACTCCTACATTTGAAATCCTTGACATGTTAAAGCCCACTTTACAGGATGATCCATTTGCATTCTTGATAAAATTTGAACAGGCGTATAGAATGGTCATGGAAATTGAGGATGATTCTGAACCCACTGCAATGATAAAGTCATTTGTAAAACGGTTCAAATATCTTGATCCAGTCTCCAGGGAGTTAGCACTAGGAAAGCCTACGTTACAGGAAGCGGCAACATTTATTGATCAAATAAGGAGATCCATAAAACAAAGTAGTATAAGGGTCAAAGTTGCTGCAGTCCAAAAAAAGGATGAAAATCAGGTAACAGATTCAAATCGTCCTAAATCAAACCCTCCCATGAAAAGAGACCAATATAAACAGAAAGGAAAGGTGTCATGTCAAAGAGGACAAGTTACTTGTTATTATTGTGGAAAAATAGGACATTTAAAATGGCAATGTAGGAAATTCCTAAATGAGTCACAGAATGCAGGGAAAGAAAATGGTTTTGTGCCAACTGCTCCTCCTCCAGAGCAGGATCAGTCACAATCACCATATGCACCTTTAATAAGACAAATTAGAGAATTAACATTGAATAATTCGTACAAGGGGAAATCTTATGGTAATAAAATTGAGGAGACAGCTGGTTTATTACCTTCCCCATGACTAGGACGAACTATGACCTCTCGTCCTTTGGAATTAGTAGCTCCAGTTTCATTAGATGACTGTGGAAGACCATTTGTAAGGGGATCCTTACGGGGCAATGAGGTGACATTTCTCATTGACACAGGAGCTCAATTAAGTGTGACTAATCAGGATTTGCCTCTAACTCCAAATGCACCTGTTTGTACAATTGTTGGTTTTAGTAGGAAAAGCGGCACTAAGGCAATTTTAGCACAGAATGTTAATTTAGAAATACCAGGCTATCTGAAAACAAAAATAGACATTTGGCATAGTACTAATTCTGAAAACATCATAGGAACTGACCTAATGAAAAAATGGGGTTGGGTCATTGACTTAGGAAATAAGGTGATCTGGAAAGATGTTGATGGATCTAAACCTGTAGTCATTGATCCCACTGAATACAGTCATGTTGGTACTGTTTGCCTAAACGAAGTTGTTTCTTCTGAACATTTGTGGCCAGAAACTGGTGATGATGAAGTTCTAAAAGAAATTGTACAATATACTCCTTCTTTGTGGGCACAATTCAGGAATGATGTGGGCACAATGAAAGATGTGTTAGTCAATGTGGAGGGGAGAGACCCTCCTCCCCAAAAGCAGTACAAATTGCCACCTGAATCAATTGGTCCCATGTCTAAAATCATACAGGAACTGCTTGATCAGGGTGTCATTAGAAAAGCTAATTCAGTAACAAACAATCCACTGTGGTGTACCGTGAAGCCTGATGGTTCATACCGAATGTTATTGGACCTAAGACTGCTGAATAAGTATACCCCAAATGTGGCACCCATTGTTGCAGATACTCATGACATAATGGCACGACTGAATGCTAAGGCAAAGTTTTTCTCTGTTTTAGACATCAGTAATGGTTTTTTCAGCATATCTCTTGCAAAGAGTTGTCAATACAAATTTGCATTTTGTTTCATGGATGAGCAATATGTATTTTGCAGATTACCTCAAGGAGCACATTTATCACCTAGCATATTTCATCAGGCAGTTGCAAAAGTATTGTCCAAATTTTCAAGACCAGATTGTCTGTTGCAATATGTTGATGATATTCTTTTAGCCACTGAGGATAGAGAGTTGCATTTATCTCTCTTAGCAGAATTATTTTCATTGTTGCATGAAGCAGGTTTGAAATTGAACACCAAGAAAGTCAAACTTTTACAGACTGAAGTGAGATATCTTGGAGTGTTAATCAGTCATGGAAAGAGACAGCCGCTTCAAGAAAGGGTTGAGGCTATTGCTTCTCTTCCCATTCCAACATCACACAAGGCTCTGAGACATTTCTTGGGTCTGGTAAACTTTTCCAGAGAATTCATAGAAGGCTTTGCAGAAAAAGCTAAACCTCTTTATGATCTCTTGAAAAATAATGATGATGACTCTTTTGGACCATGGGAAGAGGAACAACAGAAGGCATTTGAACTTTTAAAGCGAAGTATGCAAAAGTCTCCAGCATTGTCAACAGCTATGACTCAGGCACCTTTTGCTTTGCAGGTTCACTCCTCAGACACGGCTGTGTCAGCTGTACTCTTGCAGTTGCAAGGGGGAGAATGGCGGATTTTGGGCTATTTCTCTAAGCTTCTCACACCTGTGGAAAAAGGGTTTGAAATTTGTGCAAAACATTTGGTGGGTGTTTATTTTGCTGTTAAGGCAACAGAACACATTGTTGGATTTAACAAAATCATTCTGCAGACTCCTCACTCCACACTAAAACTTCTCCTTGAGAAAAACCTCCCAGGTGTGTCAAATCAAAGATTTGCACATTGGTTGTTGTCCTTATCATCAAAACAAATTGAGATTGATCACAAGGCCAAGTATGTACTTCCTCAATTAATGCAGTATGAAGGGAAAACTCATGAATGTTCAGAAACATTTTATGAATCATATCCTAGCTTGTTTAGGAGAGATGCAGAGAACAGTGATGAACCAGTATTTGTTGATGGTTCAAGATTTTGTTCAGGGGGAAAGTATTATACAGGTTATGCTATCTGGTATCCTGAAAGAGGATATGCAGTTCAGCATAGACTGCCAGGACACTATTCAGCTCAGAGAGCAGAGTTAGAAGCAGTCAAGACAGTACTGACAATTGATGAGAAAGAAAACAAGAATCCATTGGTCATTTATAGTGACAGCTCATATGTCGTGAGATCACTGACAGACTATTTACCAGTGTGGGAAAGGAGAGGATTTGTAGATTCCTCTAACAAGGTCCTAGTGCATAGTGATACACTCAAGGACATATTCAAAATAGCTTCAAAACATCCTAATAGCTATGCTATAGTCAAAGTCCCAGCACATAGGAAAGGCAAACATGAGTTAGTTATTGGAAACAACACTGTAGACACATTGGCTAAGGAAGCAGCTATGACAGGAGAATTGAAGGAAGAAATTGAATCTTTGAAAGCTTTACCAGTGAGGAAAACAGACACGCATTTTCCTTCTTTTGCAGAAGAACAAGCGAAGGATTCGTCCCTTGCTGCTTCTCAGGTTGATCCAAAACCTCCCTTTGTTTGTGAAAACGGGGTTTTGTGTCATGACTGTCAGGGGGAATTGCGTCCTGTTGTCCCAAAACATTTACAAATGGAATTCACCAAATACAATCATGAGAGTTTAGGTCATTTGGGTCAGGAAAAATTGTTAGGAGTTCTCAAAGAGAAATTTTATTGGGACAAAATGGAGAAGACTGTTCAAGATGTAGTTCAGTCATGTCTCATTTGTGCTCAAGTCAACCCACGACCTAAAGGACAAAAACCTCCACTTTTACGAATTGCACCTGCTGATGGTCCTTGGTCTACATTACAGATAGACTACATTGGTCCTCTACCTTCAGGTAAACATGGACTCAGGTATGCATTAGTGGTGGTGGATGTATTTTCAAAATGGGTAGAGATCTTACCGGTCAGGAAAGATGATGCTCTGTCTACAGCAAGGGCATTGGTAAATCATGTGTTTTGTACTTGGGGGATCCCAAGAATGATTACCTCTGACAGAGGAAGTCATTTTACAGGTAAAATCATGCAAACTGTTTGTACTATTCTAGGAGTACAACAACAGTTCCATGTAGCGTATCACCCACAATCAGCAGGCATTGTGGAAAGAATGAACCGAACAATTAAGACAAGAATTGCAAAAATGTTATTAGATAAAGGAAATACATGGGTTGATGCAGTACCCTTTGTTCTTATGAGTATAAGAGGAACCGTTTCCTCTACAACACAGTATACTCCATTTGAATTAATGACGGGAAGAACAATGCCATTAATATTCCCAAACGAACCATTCTTGTCTACACCTCAAAAAGATGCAATAGCAAGGTCCAGGTGGTTACAGTTATTGCAGGAGAATTTAAGTACAATTCTTCCATATGCTGCATCTAAAATGCAACGCATGATACCACCTCACTCTTCTAAATTTGTAAAAGGTGCTTTTGTAATGATTAAGACCTTCAGGAAGAGTGGACCTTGGGAAAGCAATTGGGAAGGTCCCTTCGAAATAATTGACACTAGGGGACAAGTAATGATTTTGGTTCAAAGAACACCAAATGCTTCAAAGAATACTCGCAGACAACAAAAACTGTGGGTACATGTTGATCAGTGTAAATTGTATGTACCAAAATAATGATACTGCTTTTCTTCACAGGGAATGAAAATCTTCACGTTATACACAATCCACAACAAACAAGGATGTCTTCGGAAAAGCTGTTTCATGATGGGAATGTCATTGTTGATGATGATATTTACAACTGCTACGTTCGCAGAATTCCTTGATGATAAAAAGAGTAATCATGACAAAGAGACTTCAATCCTTGCACGAAGAAGAAGAGGATTTCGTCTTGAGGATTTTCTGGAAGAACAAATTCAGGACAATTCCAGAGACATTTCCGGAAGTCTTTGTATGGGTTTTGGTGCTAGCTGTTGTATTGAAATACACTTCAGACATAATACACACATTGAATTACATGTAACAGCAGGACCCAAACCAAAGTTCACACAATTACAAGGAACATTTATACATAACAATAGAACTGGTTCATGGGAATGTACATCAATAGATGTATTATACTGGAGTATTGTGATAAAAGGAAATGAGCCAGCTACATGGTCCGGAGATCTCACAAATGATAAGATAGCATTAGGAAAAGTGGGAAAATCTCGAGAGGAAATTTGGTTTCAAAACCCAGAATTATGTAAAAAGAATGGATTCATAAATTTTTCCCATAACAGGAAAAGTTGATGAAAATTGGGTGGAAAATTGGAGATAGTATGAGACATATAGATTTATGGGTAAGTAAGTGGTTAGGATGTAATAAGAACACATGTATAGCTACCTCATTGATTCCAGTAGCTGGAAGAGAACAAATGGTAGTTCCAGTAACTGTTTTAGGAGTTCCCGTGAGTGAAACACAGTTGATTTTTTATCAATTGCAATATATACGGAATTTGCATATGATGGTTCTCATATAGAACAATTGGATCTTTCTTCATGTTTACACTTTGTTTCTAAAATAATCTGTTTACCGGAACAAGATAAGGAGATTTATCATTCTTGTTTCCATAATCAAACTTCTTGCCTTGCACGAATTGAGAATGTATACTCAATTCATGATTTGGTAACTCAAGTTGGTCCAAACAAAGTTTGTGTACAAGTGATGTCTGAGAAAGAAAAGGTTGTAGCATTCTTTTCTTCTTGTGTACATCACGAGAATTTAACCAAGGGTTTATATTGTTTGGAAGGAGACTGGAGAGCAATCTCTATGAATTTAGGAAGACTCAATATTTCTTCCATAAATACAACCCAATTGAAAATCCTTCCAATGAAATTTAATCTCACTCCAATTGACAAATTTCCGTGGGATGAGTGGACAAAAGAAATTAAAAAAGATAAAGGTCTTTTAAAAATATTAAGTGAACAAATAAAAGAAGCAGAAATTGCATTTAATCATAAACAAGGACAATTATCAGAAATAGAACATGAATGGAATATCATGTCTGGAACATCTTGGTGGGGAAAATTGAAGAAATCTGTAAATATGTGGTCAAAATCTTCTACACAAACAGCAGTTGAGAATACGTTATCCCATCCTATTATTATTATATTTATTATTATATTTTTTGTGTATTATCTATCAAGTTTTTGTTATGTATAGGATTAGGAAAACATATAGTAATATAAAGAAAGAAATTAACAAAGGAGATAACATTTTGAAAGAAATGTTAAAAAGAACTCAGTATACCAATTCTATATGGAATACTGAATCAAAAATGGATCAAACAACCAAGTGCTATAACATGGTCAATGAGTGAATGTGATACAAATGAGATACGAATGATGAGTAATTGCGTTAGATTAGGAGGTTATGATTGAAGATTTATATTTCAAATCATAATCAGGGGGAAATGTAAAATAATAAAACTAACACTTTTTTAGTAGGATAGGGTTATTTCAAGGACCATGCAAGGGCAGCACTTGTGTTGAAGTGTCAATTTTGACAGGTTGAGACGACAATAGCATTTGGGAAGGTTAGGAATCCTCCTTCTCAGCATATTATTATTATTAGCTTTACAAATAAGGTATACATAGAAGACCATGATGTAAGGGAATTTACTTGTTAACCATATATGTCTGTTAGAATGTTAAATTTAGGATACAATGTAACTCTATGTAGAGTCAACCTATAAAATGGCTTTGTTTCATGACATAGGCAGAGCATTCTTGCACGGACACCTGTTGCTCTCACACACACACACAGATTCACACATACACGTTATTTTGGGGAAATAAGCTTTTTCACTTATTTTAATTGTTTTATTGCTTGCTTGTAACCTTTCAAGACTTCTTGCTGTGCTATATTTTTCTCTTTCTAAACTTTGTAACTTTCTTTTTATGAGAATTAAATCCTAATTTTTATCTTTCATCACGAACTTTGCACATTTTGTTGGGCTCCTTCTAAAGCATTTCTTGAAAAATAGAGAAATGCAGGACGTTATTCTACAGTGCCCCAAAGGGACAGGAAACACTGAGGAAGAGGGGGGGGGGGGGGGGGGGAAAGGGGGGGCCTTTTAAACAGTGTTCCTGCCCCTACAGAGGTCAAGGGGTCAATCTCATGGTTAAACCGTCATAGTGGACAAAATGGAAATATTTAATATTTGAACGGCATTATGTGCCCACAATTGTGTGAAGAAGGCTGCTGCAGTGATCATGCCAGACCTCATCATTTAACCCTTTAGATCTCACAATCAACAGAAATTGCAGCATCTGTTAGGTAAGGCAGAGTATGCGGCTCCCTCTGCCTTCCGATCATAACCCGCGCAATGAAGAATGTTGAGACAGGCATTGCCATGTCCGAAAATGTCTAAACTAAATTCTAAGAATAAATTTTGACGTGCAGTAAACGCCGTAACGGAAAAAATGTAAACACACAATTCGCCATATTTTTCGGTCTGCCACAAAAAAATTTGAACAGTGATGAATAGGTTGTACATACCAAAAAATGCGAGCAATAAACTACAGTTCTTTCTGCAAAAAAACAAAGCTGTCATACAGCTCTGCAGACTAAAATACAAAAAAGTTATGGCTGTCAGAAAATGCTCAAGCAAACAAAAAAATAGATTTTTCAAAAAGGTTTTAAATTTTTTTTTTTTTAAATAAAACAAAATAGTAATTATACAAGTTTGGTATCATCGTAATTGTATTGAGCTGCAGAATAAAGATGTTGTATCATTTTTAGAGCACCGTGAACACAATTATGTCAAAACCCCCAAAACCTTGACAGAATTGTGTTTTCTTTTTTTATCTTTAAATTTTACCGCACAAAGAATTGTTTTCCCAATACAAGACAAGGAAAGTTAAATGGTGCCATTAAAAAAGTGCATCTTGTCTGGCAAAAAATAAGCCCTCATATGGCTACGTGAACGAAAAAAGTAATAAGGTTATGGCTACTGGAACATGACCAGAAAAAGAAAAAGGTGAAAATGAAAATATGCCAGGTCTTTAAGGGGTTAAATGGCCTAAAATTCCCAGTTTAAATTTTTCCCATTTATATAATTGAAGAACATTTTACATTTACTTTTTGGAAGCTCAGTGTTATTTTTCTCCCAATCTATATCAGAGTAGCCGAAGTCCCCCTTAACAACCTCATGATTTGCCGCCTCATCTATTTCGCTTAGTAGATTTTCTGTGCATGTTATACACTGCTTGTCCAAAAAAAAAAAAAAAAAAAAAAAGTCGCCACCTGTATTTAACTAAGCAAATAGTTATGAGCCTCCTAATGGATAATTACTGCATGGGCGATTATCTTTCAGCTGGCAAAAAGCTATTTAACCCCAACTGGTGCAATGAGTTGCTTCTCATTTCTTAAACAACCATGTCGAAAGACACATCTAGTGGTCGTAGAAAAGATGTTAGTCTGTTTGAGAAGGGTCAAATCATTGGCATGCATCAAGCAGAGAAAACATCTAAGGAGATTGCAGAAACTACTAAAATTGGGTTAAGAACTGTCCAATGCATTATTAAAAACTGGAAGGATATTGGGGACCCATCGTATTAGAGGAAGAAATGTGGCGGGAAACTTAAACGTTTGGGGAAATCAAAGCGAAGAAAAACAGTAGAACTCAGGGCTATGTTTAATAGTGAAAGTAAGAGCATTTTCACATGTGCAATGTGAAGGGAACTCAAGGGATTGGGACTGAACAGCTGTGTAGCCGTAAGAAAACCACTAATCAGTGAGGTAAACCAGAAAAAAAGGCTTCAATTTGCTAGGGAGCATACAGATTGGACTCTGGAGCAATGGAAGAAGGTCATGTGGTCTGACGAGTCCAGATTGACCCTGTTCCAGAGTGATGGGCGCATCAGAGTAAGAAGAGAGGCAGATGAAGTGATGCACCCATCATGCCTAGTGCCTACTGTACAAGCCAGTGTGGGCAGTGCAATGATATGGGGTTGCTGCCGTTGGTCAGGTCTAGGTTCAGCAACAGTATGTGCTCCAAGAATGAGGTCAGCTGACTACATGAACATACTGAATGACCAGGTTATTCCATCAATGGATTTGTGCTTCCCTGATGGCACGGGCATATTCTAAGATGACAATACCAGGATTCATTGGGCTCAAATTGTGAAAGACTGGTTCAGGGAGCATGAGACATCATTTTCACACATGGATTGGCCACCACAGAGTCCAGACCTTAACACCATTGAGAATTTTTATGGCGACTTTTTTTGGACAGGCAGTGTGTTAGGTGGTTTATAACAAATTCCTACCAGTATAATTGTTTTTGCCTCCATGTATTTCTACCCACAGTGACTTTTTCCTTCACTTACATCTTCCCAGAGTATGGGTTTTAGGCTCCAGCCAGCACCCCATAGAAATGCCTATTCTTGTCCACAATTGCGGACAAGAATAGGACATGCTCTATTTTTTTCCGGAGCTGTGGACCGGAAGATCAGGGCCACGCTCCGGAAATGCGGATAGCACACTGTGTGCTGTCCGCATCTCTTCCGGCCCCATAGAGAATGAATGGGTCTGCACACGTTCCGCATAATTGCTGAACAGATGCAGCCACATTTTACGGACGTCTGAATTGAGCCTTATTCAAGAATTTACATACCGTAAAAGCAAACCCCTTGCCCTCTACATTATTTTACGATCCTTTCTAAAACAGACTAACGTTGTACGTTAACCGCCCAATCATAGTCATCATCCAGACAGGTCTCAATTATTCCCAGTATCTCATAGTTTAGACATTGCAGTTCAACAATTTTATTGTTGGCTTCTGGCATTAGTATTCGCACAATCAAGAGGTTTTTGTATGTTTTTTTTTTGTTTTGTTTTTTGTTTTTTAACTAACACACACACACACACACACACACACACACACACCACACACACACCACACACACCACACCTTTCGCTATGAACTCTTCTAGTCCCTCTAGTGTCATAACTATCCGCCCCCCAAGTCCCCACTTTAAACACTCCAACCTTCTAGCCATCTTCTCCCCAAAAATGGATGCACCTTCCCCACTGAGGTGCATCCCACCCCTACGATAGGCCCTGTAGCAGACAGAAGTGGTCCCAGTTCTCCTGGAACCCAAACCCCTCCCTCCTACACCGGTTCTTGAGCCACTTGTTTACCTCCTAAATTTCTTGCTGTCTTTCTGGTATGGCACATAGTACATGTAGCATTTCAGAAAATACTACCTTTGAGGTTCTTGCCCTGAGCTTGCAACCCAAGTCCCTGAAATAAGTTAATGAATCTAAAGTCAGTGACACACACACACACACACACACACACACACACACACACACACTTGGGATCAAACTTCATATGCTCGCAAACTCCAAATCAGATTGCTGCCTTTTTTTTCCCTCTGGATTCAAAAAGGTCCAGAAAAAATTATTGTATGTGGAAAATATTGTGATTTTAGTGATCACTTGAAAACACTTACACTTTCTAATACTAATAAAAATTAAAAATAGATTACCTGTACTGAATTCTCATCCAGCTTCTCAGTTCCAACTTCGGTGACACTCAGCTGAAGTCGATAAAGTTTTGGCTTATCTCTGGAGTCTGACCCATCTCCATTTTCAAAAAGGAACATAAATTAATTAAAAACAAATTATTAAATACAGATTGGGCAAGTACATTATATAGATCAATAAAATTCAGTTCCAGTTTTTATTCTTTCTGACCATTAAGAGTAAGCTTCAACTGGTTGAGAATAAAAATTAAAAAAACAAACATTTATAAATATTCTACACCATTTCTGCAGAAATACCTCACTATGTATGGAACGTCAGAGCTGGAGCCAGGCACTGGCTGCTGCAGTCACAGAAAGTGACATAGGATAATATTTCAGTGGGCAGTAATTACAATAAGAAGAAACACGAGGCAAAGACCATGAAACTTGCTAAACAGAAGTTCAATAAAATGAACAGAAGTGTAGAATTTTTTGTTAGAGTACTTTCACACTTGCGTTGCTGGATTCCGGCAAGCAATTCAGTCGCTGGCAAGGTGTATGCAAACGGATACCATTTGTAGACGGATCCGGATCAGTCTCACAAATGCATTGCATTATCTCCAGTTGTCATCTGGAAAAACAGATCCGGTATTTATCTTTTTCAAATTTTTAAAGGTCTACGCATGCGCTGACCGCAAAACCGGATCAGTTTTGTCCGGAACACTGCATGCTGCGCTATTTTTCCTGTCCAAAAACCGTACAGGGACTGAACTGAAGACATCCTGACGCATACTAAACAGATTGCTCTCCATTCAAAATGCATTAGGATAAAACTGATCAGTTTTTTTTTCCAGTATTGAGCCACTAGGACGAAACTCAATACCGGAAAAGTTTAACGCAAGTATGAAAGTACCCTTAAAGTAAAATATCAAATGTTTTATTGTTATTTTATTAAAGCTGTTGTCTACTCAGATTCTCTCCCCCCACCCTCCTCACAAAAGCATTTAGATGGGGATCATCATCTATGAGGCGAGTTGAGACTCTCCTCAAAAGGCGCTCTGCTTAGACTGCAGGGAGCTGCAGTTCAGTCTCCTGCCTTTACAAGCCCTGTAAACATCTATCTTTGGGAACTACAGTCAATTGCAGCTTGAGACAAAAACTGTTACAAAATAGCAATGTACAAAATAGCACTGTACAATACTACCAAGTAATAGATGTATGCAGGAGATGCTTTTTATTTTTTTGTAATGTATAGGGGCAGTGATACTGACCATTTTTGTAATATACTTTAATTACTTGTATCGTACATTTCTATTACAAAAATAGCTCTAAAGTGGCCCCTTTTGAGCCTTAGCAATGCTCCTCTGTCTTGTTTACATAACACAGTCTTTGTTGAGAAAGTCTCCTAAGTTATGTAAACCGAAGACAGAGGAGAATTGCTAAGGTTTAAAATGGGCCACTTTAGAGCTATTTTTGTAATAGAAATGTACGATTTAAAGGGATTCTGTCACCTCGCTTTAGAGAATACGGCAATCTAACTGTGAGCAAGGAGGAGATTCGGAGGACGCAGGCGGTGCTGGGCTCCTTCACAGGGGGGGGGGGGCGCGGCTGGGCTTCAAGAAGGTTAGTACAGCCCCTTGGGCTCCTTACCAGTGTAATTTACATATCTATAACATCCTTTTTTAAACACAATAAAAGGACACAGCTTTTTGGGACATGAATATTGCGGACATGCTAGCGGCGATCTAGCCGTGCATGTCCGCAGTTCTATCGGCTAAAACGAGGTGACAGAATCCCTTTAAGTAAAGTATATTACAAAAATGGTCAGTATCCCTACCCCTACACATTTAAAAAAGAATGACAGTTACACTTTAACCAATTCCACATCAGCCATTTACCCTCTTCCTAACCAAGCCTAATTTTGCAAATCTGACATGTGTCACTTTATGTGGTAATAACTTTGGAATGCTTTAACTTAAAAACAATCTCAGAATGGATTGGTTAATTTATTTTTTTTACAACAACAATTACATAAATTTTGGAAACATTCACTATTTTTCTAATTTGAATCTCTCTGCTTTTAAGACAGTGTTACTGAATAAAAGTAATTATTAAATAAAATTCCCCATATGTCTACTTTATGTTGGCATCAGTTTGGTAACGCCAATTTATTTTTTAGGACGTTAGAATGTTTAGAATCAATTTGGAGGTCAATATGTGGTCGTAAACTGCTGAATGGGCACCTGGCAGCACTCAGAAGGCAAGGAGTGCCATATGGTTTTTGGAGGGAAATTTTGCTGGAATGGTCTTTGGGTGACATACATTGCATTTGAAGAGACCCTAAGGTACAGTACCCCTACAGTGCAAGCTGCCAAAAAGTGACCACATTTTAGAAATTATACCACCCAAGGAATTTTTAAGGGGTGTAGTGGGCACTTTAACCCAACTGGCATTTCACAGAATTTATAACACTTGATTGTGAAAATGAAAAATTCTGTTTAGGGATACGCCAGGGCTCAGAAGGGAAGGAGCGGCATTTGGATTTTCTAACATGGAATTTGCAGAAATCGTTTTTAAGAGCCATAACTTAAATTTTTTTGTTGACTTTTCTGTGTGGGGACTTTTTTTTGCAGGACAAGCTATAAGTTTTATTGGTGCCATTTGGGGGTACATTTGGTTTTCTTATCACTTTGCATTATTTTGGGAGGTGAGGAGGGCAAAGATATAAATTGTAATTTTTTTTATGTGGTTCAATATGTGGCATATGCAGGTTGATACGATAATAGCGATAAATTTATATAGTTTATGTTTTCCTACTTTTTCATAAAATCTTATTAAAAATCTGTTATATTTTCGCCATATACTAACATTTATAAAAAAAAACTTTTGTTTATTTTTCTGCCAACATAGATTTCTAAGGGCTTGCTTTTTACAGGACATACTGTACTTTTTTTCAGTACCATTTTATTCAGTATACATGTTTAAGATGCGAGGTGACAAACAGCTGTTTTGGCATCATTTTTATTTTTTACAGAGCTCACCTGATGGAATAGATTATATTTTTAGAGAGCCAGTTGTTAACCACTTAAGGACCACAGGTTTATACCCCCCTAAAGACCAGGCCCTTTTTTACAAATCGGCACTACACTACTTTCACCGTTTATTGCTCGGTCATGCAACTTACCACCCAAATGAATTTTACCTCCTTTTCTTCTCACTAATAGAGCTTTCATTTGGTGGTATTTCATTGCTGCTGACATTTTTACTTTTTTTGTTATTAATCGAAATTTAACGATTTTTTTGCAAAAAAATGACATTTTTCACTTTCAGTTGTAAAATTTTGCAAAAAAAAACGAGATCCATATATAAATTTTGCTCTAAATTTATTGTTCTACATGTCTTTGATAAAAAAAAAATGTTTGGGTAAAAAAAAAATGGTTTGGGTAAAAGTTATAGCGTTTACAAACTATGGTACAAAAATGTGAATTTCCGCTTTTTGAAGCAGCTCTGACTTTCTGAGCACCTGTCATGTTTCCTGAGGTTCTACAATGGCCAGACAGTACAAACACCCCACAAATGACCCCATTTCGGAAAGTACACACCCTAAGGTATTCGCTGATGGGCATAGTGAGTTCATAGAACTTTTTATTTTTTGTCACAAGTTAGCGGAAAATGATGATTTTTTTTTATTTTATTTTTTTTCCTACAAAGTCTCATATTCCACTAACTTGTGACAAAAAATAAAAACTTCTATGAACTCACTATGCCCATCACGAAATACCTTGGGGTCTCTTCTTTCCAAAATGGGGTCACTTGTGGGGTAGTTATACTGCCCTGGCATTCTAGGGGCCCAAATGTGTGGTAAGGAGTTTGAAATCAAATTCTGTAAAAAATGACCAGTGAAATCCGAAAGGTGCTTTTGGAATGTGGGCCCCTTTGCCCACCTAGGCTGCAAAAAAGTGTCACACATCTGGTATCTACGTACTCAGGAGAAGTTGAGGAATGTGTTTTGGGGTGTCATTTTACATATACCCATGCTGGGTGAGATAAATATCTTGGTCAAATGCCAACTTTGTATAAAAAAATGGGAAAAGTTGTCTTTTGCCAAGATATTTCTCTCACCCAGCATGGGTATATGTAAAATGACACCCCAAAACACATTCCCCACCTTCTCCTGAGTACGGCAATACCAGATGTGTGACACTTTTTTGCAGCCTAGGTGGGCAAAGGGGCCCATATTCCAAAGAGCACCTTTCGGATTTCACAGGTCATTTTTTACAGAATTTGATTTCAAACTCCTTACCACACATTTGGGCCCCTAGAATGCCAGGGCAGTATAACTACCCCACAAGTGACCCCATTTTGGAAAGAAGAGACCCCAAGGTATTCGCTGATGGGCATAGTGAGTTCATGGAAGTTTTTATTTTTTGTCACAAGTTAGTGGAATATGAGACTTTGTATGAAAAAAAAAATAAAATAAAAAATCAGCATTTTCCACTAACTTGTGACAAAAAATAAAAAATTCTAGGAACTTGCCATGCCCCTCACGGAATACCTTTGGGTGTCTTCTTTCCAAAATGGGGTCACTTGTGGGGTAGTTATACTGCCCTGGCATTTTCCAGGGGCCCTAATGTGTGGTAAGTAGGTAAATGACCTGTGAAATCCTAAAGGTGCTCTTTGGAATATGGGCCCCTTTGCCCACCTAGGCTGCAAAAAAGTGTCACACATGTGGTATCGCCGTATTCAGGAGAAGTTGGGGAATGTGTTTTGGGGTGTCATTTTACATATACCCTTGCTGGGTGAGAGAAATATCTTGGCAAAAGACAACTTTTACCATTTTTTTATACAAAGTTGGCATTTGACCAAGATATTTCTCTCACCCAGCATGGGTATATGTAAAATGACACCCCAAAACACATTCCCCAACTTCTCCTGAGTACGGCGATACCAGATGTGTGACACTTTATTGCAGCCTAGATGCGCAAAGGTGCCCAAATTCCTTTTAGGAGGGCATTTTTAGACATTTGGATACCAGACTTCTTCTCACGCTTTGGGGCCCCTAGAATGCCAGGGCAGTATAAATACCCCACATGTGACCCCATTTTGGAAAGAAGACACCCCAAGGTATTCAATGAGGGGCATGGCGAGTTCATAGAAATTTTTTTTTTTTGGCACAAGTTAGCGGAAATTGATATTTTTAATTTTTTTCTCAGAAAGTCTCCCGTTCCGCTAACTTGGGACAAAAATTTCAATCTTTCATGGACTCAATATGCCCCTCACGGAATACCTGGGGGTGTCTTCTTTCCGAAATGGGGTCACATGTGGGGTATTTATACTGCCCTGGCATTCTAGGGGCCCTAAAGCGTGAGAAGAAGTCTGGAATATAAATGTCTAAAAAATTTTACGCATTTGGTTTCCGTGAGGGGTATGGTGAGTTCATGTGAGATTTTATTTTTTGACACAAGTTAGTGGAATATGAGACTTTGTAAGAAAAAAAAAATAATAATTCCGCTAACTTGGGCCAAAAAAATGTCTGAATGGAGCCTGACAGAGGGGTGATCAATGACAGGGGGGGTGATCAGGGAGTCTATATGGGGTGATAACCACAGTCATTGATCACGCCCGTGTAAGGCTTCATTCAGACGTCCGTATGCGTTTTGCAGATCCGATCCATCTATCAGTGCATCCGTAAAAATCATGCGGACATCTGAATGGAGCTTTACAGGGGGGTAATCAATGACAGGGGGGTGATCAGGGAGTCTATATGGGGTGATCACCACAGTCATTGATCATGCCCCTGTAAGGCTTCATTCAGACGTCCGGATGTGTTTTGCGGATCCGATCCATCTATCAGTGGATCCGTAAAAATCATGCGGACGTCTGAATGGAGCTTTACAGGGGGGTAATCAATGACAGGGGGGTAATCAATGACAGGCGGGTGATCAGGGAGTCTATATGGGGTGATCACCACAGTCATTGATCACGCCCCTGTAAGGCTTCATTCAGACGTCCGGATGCGTTTTGCGGATCCGATCCATCTATCAGTGCATCCGTAAAAATCATGCGGACATCTGAATGGAGCTTTACAGGGGGGTAATCAATGACAGGGGGGTGATCACCACAGTCATTGATCATGCCCCTGTAAGGCTTCATTCAGACGTCCGTATGCGTTTTGCGGATCCGATCCATCTATCAGTGCATCTGTAAAAATCATGCGGACATCTGAATGGAGCTTTACAGGGGGGTGATCAATGACAGGGGTGTAATCAATGACAGGGGGGTGATCAGGGAGTCTATATGGGGTGATCACCACAGTCATTGATCACGCCCCTGTAAGGCTTCATTCAGACGTCCGGATGCGTTTTGCGGATCCGATCCATCTATCAGTGGATCCGTAAAAATCATGCGGACGTCTGAATGGAGCTTTACAGGGGGGTGATCAATGACAGGGGGGTGATCAATGACAGGGGGGTGATCAGGGAGTCTATATGGGGTGATCAGGGGCTAATAAGGGGTTAATAGGTGACGGGGGGGGGGGGGTGTAGTGTAGTGTAGTGGTGCTTGGTGCTACTTTACTGAGCTACCTGTGTCCTCTGGTGGTCGATCCAAACAAAGGGGACCACCAGAGGACCAGGTAGCAGGTATATTAGACGCTGTTATCAAAACAGCGTCTAATATACCTGTTAGGGGTTAAAAAAAACACATCTCCAGCCTGCCAGCGAACGATCGCCGCTGGCAGGCTGGAGATCAACTCTCTTACCTTCCGTTCCTGTGAGCGCGCGCGCCTGTGTGCGCGCGTTCACAGGAAATCTCGGCTCACGCGAGATGACGCCTATTGGCGTTAGCGTAGCCTGGGGGAGCCGCCGCAATGACGCCTTTCGGCGTTACAGTTGCGGGAAGTGGTTAAAGACACGGTGACACCAAAAGGTGGCGTTTTCATTGGTAACATTGAGGTACATGCAACATTTTGATCGCTTGATATGTTTTTTGTTAGGTGAATAAATAAATTTAAAAAAAAAAGGAATAAGACTTACCGATAATTCAGTTTCCATGAATCCACCATTATGGCAAACAATTAAAGATTAACCCCTGACCTCTGTAGGGGCAGGAACAGAGAAAGGTTAAATTACCCCCTCCGACCACCGTTTACCAGCATGTTACTAGATTACAGTGCTCCATAACCCAACTATATAAAAGTTAATTTTTTTTTTTTATTATTTTTTTTTTGAGGGGGGGGGGGGAATATTGTGACATCATGGTGGATTCATGGAAACTGACTGCAACCAATTAGAGACCTAAGATCACTTTAAATTAAGGGGGGACTGTGGCCTAAAGCAGGGCTTGACAAATTTCCTTGGAATCTAGGAGCCAGCTAAAAAAGTTAGGAGCCAGGCGGAGCCGCGTCATAAAGCCCCCAGTAGGTGCCCGCATAGTGCCCCCCCCCCCACGTCTCCATAGAGCCCCCCCAATAATGCTGTATACCATGTTACATATACCGCCGCTCTGTCCCCAGACCCCATTGACTATAATGGGGACGGGGGTGGAGCTCCGGCGCAGCATGGCAGTTCGCGGTGAGAGGCCGCCGGACTAAAAAGTTGGACATGCAGTACTTTTACCATGCACTGCCGTGCTGCGCCAGAGCTCTGCCCCCATTATAGTCAATGGGGACAGAGCTGCGGTCCGGCGAAACAGCGGAAGGACGAATCCGACAGGGTGAACAGCCTGCCGGATCCATCCTGCCGCAAGTGTGAAAGTACCCTTAGTTCTATAGCTACTGAATGAGACAGAAGAAGGGATGCCTTTAACATATAGATCTCCTTGAGAAGCCAATTTGATCCTAAAGGGTTAATTCACACTGTAATCTGAACTGTGTCCTGTCACTGTCACATCACTGCTGCAAAAGCATGAGCACAGCCTCAGTGTAAACTGTTCTAGAGTCTGACTGACTGTTCTTTTAACTCAATGAATCGAATGAGTCTCTATCGGATCTTTAGATTCTTTTAACCCGTGACTCATTCGATTCATTTCTATTCTAACTCCCTGTACAGACGGCTCAGAGCTGCTAGTGCTTGCCTTGCCTCAGCTCTGATTGGTTGGTGGGCGGGGAGGGAAGGGGCTGGCAGAAGCAGCTTCCACTCTAGGATCAGATTACACTCCTCCCGAGCCCCTCCCCTCCCTGCTGCCAGCGTCTCTGCTATTGTGTGCTGTGACGGAGATGTTTCAAACGGTGCTGCCTCCGGACAGAACGGCAGCTCCGCACCCATCGCCCGGGCACCTTTGAAAACGGGCTGACAAATACCCAAGCGCCAGGACTAAATTCCTGGTCGCCATGGCGACCTGGCGCCTGGGATTTGTCGAGCCCTGGCCTAAAGTACTTTCCGTCCAAATGATAGTTCAGAGGACCCCGACAAGTCTAATTTGTAATGTTTCACAAACGTGTTCATACTGGACCAGGTTGTGGCCCTACAAGTCTGCTCCATCAAAGCACCAGCTTTTTCTGCATATGAAGATGACATGGTTCTAGTGGAATGAGCTTTTATATTGATTGGTCAATTAAGTCCCTGAATCTTGAAGCAATCTGAAATGGTCTGTTTAATCCCATAGGGACCCATGACGTACCGACACGGCATGGATCCCGAATCCTTAAGGACCCATGACGGCGGGCGGTGATCGGAACACTGTGCCTGTTCAAATCATTGAGCAGGCACCACGGCTAAAAACGCATTGTAAAGGATTAGACCCCCAAAAGTTCAAGTCCCAAAGTGGGACAAAAAATAAAGTGAAAAAAATAAAAAAGTGGAAAAAAAAGTTTTCCCACCAAAAAATTAAAAAAGTTTCAAGTAAAAATAAACAAAAATGTAACTTTCCCCAAATAAAAAAATAAATAAAAAATTGGTAAAAATGGGTGGGGGGGGGGAGAAGTATACATATTAGGTATCGCAGTGTCCATATCGACCGCCTCTATAAACATCTATAAAAATCTGCCTTCCAAAAACCGTATGGCATTCCTTTCCTTCTGCGCCCTGCCGTGTGGCCGTACAGCGGTTTACGACCACATATGGGGTGTTTCTGTAAACTACAGAATCAGGGCCATAAATATTGAGTTTGGTTTGGCTGTTAACCCTTGCTTTGTAACTGGAAAAAATTTTTAATGGAAAATCTGCCAAAAAAGTGAAAATTTGAAATTGTATCTATTTTCCATTAATTCTTGTGGAACACTTAAGGGTTAACGACGTTTGTAAAATCAGTTTTGAATACCTTGAGGGGTGTAGTTTATAGAATGGGGGCATTTTTGGGTGGTTTCTATTATGTAAGCCTTGCAAAGTGACTTCAGACCTGAACTGGTCCTTAAAAATTGGGTTTTTGAAAATTTCTGAAAAATTTCAAGATTTGTTTCTAAACTTCTAAGCCTTGAAACATCCCAAAAAAAAAAAATATATATCATTCCAAAAATGATCCAAAACATTAAGTAGACATATGGGGAATGTAAAGTAATAACTATTTTTGCAGGTACTACTATGTATTATAGAAGTAGAGAAATTGAAACTTGGAAATTTTCCTCTTTTTTTTTTAATTTTGGGGTAAATTCTGTATTTTTTTTTATAAATAAAAATGTTTTTTTTTTTTTACTTCATTTTACCAGTGTCATGAAGTACAATATGTGACGAAAAAACAATCTCAGAATGGCATGGATAAGTCAAAGCGTTTAAGTTATCAGCACTTAAAGTGACACTGGTCAGATTTGCAAAAAATGGCCAAGTCCGTAAGGTGAAATAGGGCCGAGTCCATAAGGGGTTAATCCATCTGGCGATGGATGCCTTAGATACCATCTCCCCTTTATTTGTACCCGAAAATTGTACTAACAAGTTATCCGCTAATCGGAAGTCCTTTGTGACCTCTAAATATTTTAGGACCATTCTCCCGACATCCAGGGAATGAAATGCTTCCTCTTTAGAGTTTTTAGGATCTATGCAAAATGAAGGTAGTACTATCTCTTGGTCTTTATGTAAATCAGATATTACCTTAGGTAAAAAACCTGGGTCTAACCTCAAGACTATTCTGTCATCCCGTATGGTAAGATAAGGTTCCCTGATCGAGAGGGCTTGTATTTCCCCCAGCCTCCTGGCCGATGATATGGCTATGAGGAAAGCAGTCTTGTGAGATAGAAACTTAATGGAACTTCCCTCCAAAGGTTCAAAATGCTGTCTTGTTAGGCCCCTGGGAACCGTACTTGGATCCCAGGAAAGGACTCTAGGTCTAATTGAAGGTTTTAATCTAGAGGCAGCTTTGATGAGTCTTTTAATCCATCTGTGATTAGCCAAATCAGTATCAAAGAAAACGCTCTGAGCTGATATCTGAACCTTCAGGGTAGAGGGTCTAAGGCCCAACTCTAGGCTCCTTTGAAGAAACTCAAGAATCTGCTGAATATTAGGTTCTGAGTGATTGGGTTTGATTTCTCCTGCCCAGGAACAGAACTTTTTCCATATCTTTAGCTATATGGATGAGGTCAGCATCTTCCTGCTTGCTTTCAGAGTGGATATAACTTTCCCTGATAGACCCTTGCGTTTCAAAAATGTCAGATCCAGGGTCCATGCCGTTAACTTGAAGAATTCCAGATGAGGATGTGTGATCTGGCACAGAGTTAGAATGTCCTTCCTGAGGGGAAGGATCCATGGTTGTTGTGGTGATAATCTCTTCAACAGGGAGAACCAACTCCTTTTGAGCCAGAATGGCGTTATCAGAATCAGATTTGCTTTCTCCTGAATGGCCTTCTGTATACAGTCAGGTCCAAAAATATTGGGACATCGACACAATTCTAACACTTTTGGCTCTATACACCACCACAATGGATTTGAAATGAAACGAACCAGATGTGCTTTAACTGCAGACTGTCAGCTTTAATTTGAGAATATTTACATCCAAATTAGGTGAACGATGTAGGAATTACAATAGTTTGCATATGTGCCTCTCACTTGTTCAGGAACCAAAAGTAATGGGACAATTGGCTTCTCAGCTGTGTTATTCCCTCATTATCCCAATTACAATGAGCAAATTAAAGGTTCAGAGTTCATTTCAAGTGTGCTATTTGCATTTGGAATCTGTTGTTGTCAACTCTCAAAATGAGAGCCAAAGAGCTGTCACTATCAGTGAAGCAAGCCATCATTAGGCTGAAAAAAAAAAAAACACACATCAGAGATAGCAAAAACATTAGGCGTGGCCAAAACAACTGTTTGGAACATTCTTAAAAAGAAGGAATGCACCAGTAAGCTTTGCAACACCAAAAGACACAGAAGACCACGGAAAACAACTGTGGTGGATGACTGAAGAATTCTTTCCCTGGTGAAGAAAAACACCCTTCACAACAGTTGGCCAGATCAAGAACACTCTCCAAGAGGTAGGTGTATGTGTGTCAAAGTCAACAATCAAGAGAAGACTTCACCTGAGTGAATACAGAGGGTTCAGCCACAAGATGTAAACCATTGGTGAGCCTCAAAAACAGAAAAGGCCAGATTAGAGTTAGCCAAACGACATCTAAAAAAGCCTTCACAGTTCTGGAACAACATCCTATGGACAGATGAGACCAAGATCAACTTGTACTAGAGTGATGGGAAGAGAAGAGTATGGAAAAGGAAAGGAACTGCTCATGATCCTAAGCATACCACCTCATCAGTGAAGCATGGTGGTGGTGGTGGTGTCATGGCGTGGGCATGTATGGCTGCCAATGGAACTGGTTCTCTTGTATTTATTGATGATGTGACTGCTGACAAAAGCAGCAGGATGAATTCTTAAGTGTTTCGGGCAATATTATCTGCTCATATTCAGCCAAATGCTTCAGAACTCATTGGACGGCGCTTCACAGTGCAGATGGACAATGACCCAAAGCATACTGCAAAAGCAACCAAAGAGTTTTTTAAAAAGAAAGAAGTGGAATGCTATGCAATGGCCAAGTCAATCACCTGACCTGAATCCGATTGAGCATGCATTTCACTTGCTGAAGACAAAACTGAAGGGAAAATGCCCCAAGAACAAGCAGGAACTGAAGACAGTTGCAGTAGAGGCCTGGCAGAGCATCACCAGGGATGAAACCCAGCGTCTAGTGATGTCTATGCTTTCCAGACTTCAGGCTGTAATTGACTGCAAAGGATTTGCAACCAAGTATTAAAAAATGAAAGTTTGATTTATGATTATTATTTCTCATTACTTTTGGTCCCATATGAAAACTGTTGTAATTCCTACACCGTTTACCTGATTTGGAACGTAAATACCCTGAAATTAAAGCTGACCGCCTGCAGTTAAAGCACATCTTGTTAGTTTCATTTCAAATCCATTGTGGTGGTGTATAGACCTAAAAATCTTAAAATTGTGTTGATCTCCCAATATTTATGGACCTAACTCTGGGAATTAGCTGGAATAGAGGAAAAGCGTAAGAGATCCCAATCCCAGGTCTAAGAGAATGCATCTATCGCCTAGAGCTGGTCCCTGGGATTTAGAGAGTAAAAGATTGGAGCCTTTGAGTTGTCCCTTGAGGCAAATAGGTCTATGGATGGACGACCCCAACTTTTTACAATCATGTTGAAAATTTTGAAAATTTGTATATTTAAAGACCAGTCTCCCTGGTCTACTTTTTTCCTGCTTAGGAAATCTGCTACATAATTTTTGCTTCCCTTTAGATGTATGGCTGAAATGGACTGTCACATTGTCGGAGATCATCTTTATGTGCTGGCCCTTCAATTCCTCCTTGACTACCTTTTAAAAGGTTTCCCAAACTACTCAGAGTTCACGATAATTTGATGACTGGGCAGCTATCTCTGGAGACCAGATTCCCTGAAAGAGATTTTAGCCGACCTTTGCTCCCCATCCTGTACCGCTTGCGTCGGTGTGGATTACTATCGATGGTACTTTCTGCCAGACTACTCCTTTTCCCCAATTCTTTTGAATTTAGCCACCAACGGATGGATTTTTTTTTTTACATGCCCCGGGATCAGAAAATTCTGGTCTAGTGATTTCTGGCGTACCATTTCCTCAGTAAACAGGCCTGGAGAGTTCTGTAGTGGAATTGACACCAGGGAACTGCCACGATGCAGGCTGTCATTAATCCTAAGAGAGTAGGACCTTTTTCCTAGGAATTCTCGTGTCGCTTCCTGTAAGGATTCTATTCTTTCTGGTGGAAGAAAGGATGCTTGTTTTCTTGAGTCTAGGCGTATGCCAAGGAATTTCATCCTCGTCTTTGGTTTATTACCCATACTAGACCTTCTAAAAGTTGACAAAATCTGCCTAGATCTGCTTCCATCTGATGTTTTGAATCTGATATCATTAGAAAATCATCCAGATAAGGGACTATAGTAAGTCCCTCTTTCCTCAGGAAAGCCACCATCTCCACTTTTAACTTGGTGCGCAGATGAAATTCCAAAGAGGAGGGCGACAAACTGAAAAACCGTAATTAGTCTTACCGGTAATTCCATTTCCTTGAATCCACCATGATGGCCACAATGAGATTGACCCTTGACCTCTGTAGGGGCAGGAACACAGTTTAAATTCCCCCCCATCCCTCCACCCCCTCAGTGTTTAACAAATTACCAAGGTAGGTGAACAGAAAATTTTTTTGATATTACTTCATACCCCAGAATAAAAGAGTTCTTCCATTACCCACTTTATTAATTTTTTTATATATTTTTTTTTTGGGATGGGGTTAGTATGGGCTAACCTGGGTGGGATATCGCCTGTAGAACCTTCCAGCCAAACTGGATTTTCGTAGAATCAGGCAGACTAAGGCGATAATGTCTAATGAAGGTATTTACACTTGATCAAGTTGCAGCCCTACAGATCTGATCTAGGGGAACTCCACCTTTTTCTGCCCAAGAGGAGGCGGTGGCTCGATAAGAATGAGCTCTAACTACCCCCGGGCAGGACTTCTTTTGGATGGAACAACAGCATTCAATAGTGGATCTAATCCACCTGGCTAAGGAGGACCCAGTAAGTTTCTTCCCCTTATTCCTACCTGAGAATTGGACCAGTAAGTTATAGTCCTTCCTAAATTCTCTGACCTCCAGATACTGAATAACTGTCTCAGTACACGTCTAAGTCTCATTTTGTCTTCCATCTCCCCCTCCTGGTGAATGGGAATGGAAGGCAAGAATATCTCCTGGTCTCGGTGGAAGGAAGAGACCACCTTTGGCAAGAAACCTGGATCTAATCTGAGACAAATATGGTCCTCCAGAATCTAAAGATATGGCTCTCTGCAAGAGAGGGCCTGTAACTCCCCAATACACCTAGCCGAAGTAATAACTATTAAGGCCGTTTTTAGGGATAGCGGTTTTAACAATATGTTGGATAAAGGAAAAAAAGGGGGGCATTGTTAATCCCTCAAGTACTGTGTTCAGATCCCACGTGGTAACTCTGGACCTTAGAGTAGGCCTTAATCTAACCGCTGCCTTGATGAATCATCTTAACCATCAATGTTCAGCTAGGCTAGTGTCAAAGAAGGGGCTCAGAGCAGATATCTGCACCTTAAGCGTACTGGGTCTTAGCCCTAGATCTAGACCATTCTGGGGGAGAAGATGTATCCGGATGGTTATCTCCGAGCCAGGAACAAAACTTTATCCAAATCTTGAGGTAAATGGAATTAGTAACATTCTTCCTACTAGCCTTGAGTGTAAGGATCACTTTATCAGAAAGGCCCTTTCTTCTCAATGTCTCGTTTCAGGATCCATACCGCTAACTTGAATATCTGGGGATCTGGAGGAATTAGAGGGCCCTGGACAAGCATATCCCTCTGGAAAGGAATTTCCCACGGGTCCTGCAGGACTAGTTGTTTTAAACTGGAAAACCAGCTTCTCTTGGCCCAAAGAGGAGTTTACCAGGATTATTGTAGCAGTCTCTTTGGATCTTCTGAATGACCCGAAGTATAAAGGGTATTGGAGGGAACGCATTTACCAGCTTCCAATTCCAGCTTATTGAAAAAGCGTCCACTGCCCAAGGCTTGTCCCTTGGATCTAGGGAACAAGAGATCTATCTGAGCATTTTCTTTTGAAGAAAATAGATCCATCTCTGGGCGACCCCATCTGGAGACTATTTCCCAGAAGATGACCCTGTTTAGAGACCACTCTACTGCCTCTACTCTTCTCCTGCTGAGGTAGTCTGCCTCTATGTTTTCGGAACCCTTCAAGTGGATTGCAGATAACTATAGGGAATTTTCTTCTGCCCAAGCAAAAATTTTCTTTGCTACTTCTCCTAGAGGGTTGGATCTTGTTCCCCCTTGGCGTTTTAGATAAGCTACTTTTATGTTGTCGGACAGAACTTTTAGATGCTGACCTTTTAGAAGCCAATCCCCTTTTCTTAGAGACATGAGGACATCACTCTCTGAAGTTGGAAGATCTTCTCTTTGTTTTCTGGCCAAGTACCTTGAAAAACAATTCTCTGATTTTTGCGCCCCAGCCTAAGGCTCTGGTGTCAGTTATCAATTGGATCTCTGGCTGGTTTAACCAGCTCATTTCCTGAAGAAGGTTCCTTCTGAGCTTCCACCACTCGAGATCGGACTTCACCCGCTGAGGTACTTGGATCTTTCTGTCCAAATCTGTCTTGGTTTCTGTTCCATTCTTTCAGGTTCCAACTATGAATTATTCTCAAGTGTGCCTGGCTCCAAGGAACAGAAATTAAACAAGCCGTTAAATTCCCTAGCAGACTCATCACTTCTCGTATGGAACATCTGTGAGCTCTTTAAAATCTCGAAATCTTTTTGATAAGACACTCTGCTTTGTCCTGCGGTAGGAAGGTCTTTTGAGAGTCCGAATTTAAATTCTACTCCTAGTAATCTTACCCTTTTTGATGGAGTGAGGGAAGATGTCTTTATGTTTATAATCCAGCCTAACTCTGAAAGGATGTTTAAGAATCTTTGGGTTGCTGCCATATTTTCTCCCTTTGACCGGGCGATAATCAGGAAGTCGTCGAGGTAGGGGATAATGATTGAACCTTCCTTGCGAAAGTAAGCGACCATTTCTACCACTAGTTATGTGAATTCTCTGGGAGCGGAAGAGATGCCGAATGGAAGTGCAACGTACTGGAAGTGACGTAAAGTACCTCTTAGATCTTTTATTGTAAAACGTAGAAATTTCCGTGAGAGATTATGGATGGGAATGTGATAATAGGCATCTTTGAGGTCTATTGAGGACATGAATGCCCCTTTCAGGATGAACGGGATTGTGGATCTGATGGATGCCATCTTGAATCTTCTGTACAGAATGGATCTGTTTAGTGGTTTTAGATTAATCATGGTACGATAGGACTGGTCTGGCTATTTTTACTAGGAAAAGGTTTGAATAGAAACCGTCCCCTTTCTCTGGATCTGGAACTCTTTGAATTACGGCTGAACTTAAGAGTCCCATAACGTGGGTAAATCTGACCTGCCTTGAGACGAGGTTAGGAATCTTCTGGGGGGGAACTGAAAAGAATTCTATCTTGTATCCCTGTGCAATAATGTTTAGTGCCCAGGGATTTGTTGTGATCTGCTTCCATGAAGATAAAAAACTTACCAGTCTGCCCCCCACCTTGGCGTCATTGTTTACTAGACTGTCCGTTTTGAGGGTTAAGGATGAAACCTCTACCTCTTCCCCCTTTCCCCTATATGATCTCTGATAGGGTTTAAAAGAAGCCCTTTCGTCAATTTCAACCCTATCCTCCGGAAAACCTTTTTTCTTATCCGCAGCCTTCTCCAATATCTTGTCTAATGTAGGGCCAAACACAAACTAACTCTCCTGAGAAGGGGTTAGAACCCAACTTAGCCTTTGAAGCCTTGTCGCCAGACCAGGCTTTCATCCATAATGCTCTACGCGCAGCATTTGATAATGCCCCCTCTTTAGCGGAGAAACGAATAGTTTCCGCAGAGGTGTCAGCTAAGAAGGCTGTAGCGGATCTAAGTAAAGGGATAGAATCTCTGATCTCTTCTCTTGGGGCTTTGTTTTTAAGAAGTTCATCCAGTTCCCCTAACCAGATGTACATGGCCCTAGCTACAGATGTAGCAGCTATGTTAGCCTTTACGCTAAACAGACTATTCCCAGGCCTTTTTTAATAACCAATCAGCTTTACGGTCCATGGGGTCACCTAGTTGGGAGGAGTCCTCAAATGGGAGCACTGTTCTTTTAACTGCCTTCGCCACCTGAATATCTACCTTGGCTGTCTCATTAAAGATCTTACACTAGGACTAGTCAAAACAAAGTCTGTTTCTAAATTCCTTAGAGACACCCAGTCTCCTCTCTGGGTCTAGCCACTCGTCCATGATCGTCTCTTATGTTTTCATTTATCGGGAAAACAATAGATTTTTTTTTAATCCAAGTTCCCCGAACATTTCGTCCTGGACAGTGCTTGGTTTAGGTGTGTCATCGATTCCCATAGTGGATCTGACAGATCTTAATAGTTCCTCCATTTGTTCAGATGAGAAAAAAATACTTCTTATCCTCCTCTATGATTTCTCCCATAATCTGTTTAGAGGAGACCGAAATTTCCTCTGCCTCGTCCGCTTCAGAGGACTGGACAGAAAGTTAAAGTTTTTTTGGCGGATGAAGGGGACCACTGGGAGCAGATATAGAGGCTAAGGAGGACTATATTTCATCCTGAATAAAGGTTTTAATCTCAGAAAAAATATTTGGTTGTTCCTCCTTCCATATCTCAGAAAGACAAGACTTGCACAGTCTTTTCTTATAAAATTTTCCGGGAGCTTCTTAGAGCAGGCATTACATTTTAATATCTTTGACTTAGATCTAGAGTATTTTGTGCCCTGGAAACAAAGGAACAACCAAGTATACAACCAGTTAATAGAGCTAGAACGCTTGTCTACAGAAAAGAGGAGTCTAGCATTCAAAACCCCCACAGGGGACTCACAGTACTGGCACTTGCAGAGGGGTCCGGGACCTCTTGACGGGGAGTAGGTGTCTCAGACATCGCGGGCGAACTGCAGGCAAGTGCTGAGTGAAGTCCCGCGATTTTTTCAAATTCCAGCGTCTTAAGTCAGACTGCGCCTGGGGCTGCCGGCTCGTTCATGCGCCGCACCGTCCTCTAGCCTCAGCGCTTCATGCGCCACATCTGCTCCCCCCGCCGGTCTCCTGTTAGAACAAGAGGACACCGCATTCGCAGCCGACTGCTTCCACCAGAGGAAGGAGGTCTGCTGAATGGGAAGGACCGCAGGCCCCAGCATAAGCCGGAACAAGGGTCCTCAATGCTCCTGCAGCCCAGCCTAAGCCCCTGCCGAGGGAGGGCAGCCGGATATCCGTTAATAGAATGGGATCTTCCTTCTTCTCTTCCCTCCACAAGGGCTCTCTCCACGTGTTAACCCCCGTAGGTGCAGGAAAACACTGAGGGGGTGGAGGGGTGGGGGAATTTAAACTGTGTTCCTGCCCCTACAGAGGTCAAGGGTCAATCTCATCTTTGCAGTCATGGTGGATGAGGTGGAAAATGGACGATGTTCCCCATAGGATCTTTTATGGCGAATCTTAGGTACTCCAGTGATTGAGCTTTGTTTGGGACGTAATAGTACGCATACTTTAAAAATCGATCGTACACATTAACGCGTTCTTCCCCATCAGCGGGATGGCAGTGCTCAGAGATTCCAACTTTAAACTTCCTGTATGTTATATGCCTGTTCAGAACCTTTAAAGGATAACTGTCGCATTTATTTTATTTTTTTCACTATTGGATTTTGGTGATTAAGATCACCTTGTTGGCCCTGTTTCAATTTTTTATTGTTTAATAAATAACCCCTAAAAGCCACATTTTTGTCCCCAGTATTGCCTATTGTTACCAGAGATTAAAATCAGGTTGCTAGGCATCCAAGTCTACCAGCTTGCTCAGAGGAAGACAGGGGACACACAAGCAGGCTGTCCTCCTGCCTGCTGCTCCTCTCATTACTGGTCTGAACTGATAGCCAGAGTAAAAGTTGTAAGGAATTGGATAAAAAGCCAGGTCCTCCCTGGCAGCTGATAACAGTGCCTGGGCTGTGTACACTTCTCCACATCCCTGCGCTTGGCAGACGCTCCCTCAGCAGTGCTGGAGAATGGGGGCTGGAGCAGGAGCCGCTCAGCAACATGTGGTAAGAGGAGCGCTTGGAGGACTACAGGCTTCAGCCAGACCCGGGAACTTCACTGCAAGACCTTCCTATACAGTGCTGGTCTTCACGAACTTCATTGCAGGAGTCCTATGGATTAACCCCTGCATGACTGCTTGGCTTCACCAACTTCTCTGCATCCTACAAGTAACCCCTGTATGGGTTCAGTAAGTACAGCCCCCCATAACCTTGTATTAACCCTTGCATGGGATTACTAAGTGCAGCCCCTGCATGACTGCATGGCTTCACCAACTTCTCTGCATCCTACAAGTAACCTCTGCATGGGTTCAGTAAGTACAGCCCCCCCATAACCTTGTATTAACCCTTGCATGGGTTTACTAAGTGCAGTTGAGGTGGAGAAGCTAGTGCAGAGCTCAATGCATTGTGAGTAGTGAGGGCAGGCGGGATTAGCCTCAGGGTAAGGGCAGTGGCAGCCATCTTATCAGAATAGTGAAATTGCAGTTTTATGCAGACTGGTCGCTAAGGGCTAAACCTTATTAAATATGGGGTAAGTTAGTCTAATAGTTATTGATTCGGAAATATGTTATTAGTAACTACATATATGAAAACTGAAATTAGGGTCTAAATGTGACAGTTATCCTTTAAGTTTATTATGGTTCGGTAAGAACCCCCAGTTTTTTTTTTTCCCCCACAAGGAACAGATTTGAATAATAGCCTTGTCCCCGTTGGGACTGAGGAACCTGAACAACTACTCCTAATTTTATGAGCTCCTGAACACGTGCCTAGATATTTTTTAGGAGTATCTTTGAGGAATGGTTTAAAGACACAGAACAGTGTTGGAGGGGTAGAGGTTTATGGCCCAGGGTTTGAAGTTATCGACTGCCATTGAGGAACAAACCCTTTTAGTGTCTCTTATACCCTGTAGTCATTGTCTGTCTGTACTTTTAATTTTGGAGATTGAGAAGATGCCCTCTACTGCGCACCCCTTTCTGGTAACTCCAGCGTCCAGTTTTGCCCTTCCCCCGATAAGACCTTTCTTGGTTATTTTGGGAACTTAAAGGTCAATTTTCTCCTAGGTGGTCTCTCCTCAGGGAACCCTTCTCTTATTTGTGGCCTTTTCTAGTATTTTGTCCAAGACCGGCCCAAACACACTCTCTGGAGAAAGGAATTGAACATAATTTCATCTTAGAAGTTTTATATCCTGCCCAAGATTTCACCCAGAGTGCTCTCCTTGCGGCATTTGACAACGCTGCGTCTTCAGCCGAAAATCTGACTGTTTTAGCCGAAGCATCCGCTAAAAACCCTGTTGCAGACTTTAGTAAGGGAATAGACTATTCCTTCCCTTGGCTGCATCTCTGGGCCCGATATTTTCTCCTGGCACCAGACCTCCCTCAGTTCTGTGCCTGCTGTCTCCCGGATTTAGAAGCACTTCCGTGTATGCGTGCGCACACACCGTTCTGAACCGGGAAGTGATGTCTGACGTCCGTGATATGTGCTGCTCTTGCGTCGATGCCTGCTAGTCTCACTAGGAGATATGAGACAGTGGCAGCATCAGGGTAGGCTCCTGATCAACAGTGAGCATGACCCTGCAGTCTCCCTGCCAGCATTGGAATACACCGCCGGAGGCCAGGAGACATACCTGGGAGCAGATTACCGCCAGGGAAGCGCAGACTCCCGATGCGGTGCCCAGGTAAATACCGCCAGGGAAGCGCAGACTCCCGATGCGGTGCCCAGGTAAGGCTACTTTCACACTAGCGTTCGGGGCTCCGCTTGTGAGTTCCGTTTAAAGGCTCTCACAAGCGGCCCCGAACGGATCCGTCCAGCCCTAATGCATTCTGAGTGGACGCGGATCCGCTCAGAATGCATCAGTCTGGCTCCGTTCAGCCTCCGCTCCGCTCAGCAGGCGGACACCTGAACGCAGCTTGCAGCGTTCGGGTGTCCGCCTGGCCGTGCGGAGGCAAACTGATCCGTCCAGACTTACAATGTAAGTCAATGGGGACGGATCCGTTTGAAGATGACACAGTATGGCTCGATTTTCAAACGGATCCGTCCCCCATTGACTTTCAATGTGACTTTTTTTTTTTTTTGTTCATGGTTATGCAAACGGATCCGGATGCAAGCGTTTGCATTATAGGAGCGGATCCGTCTGTGCAGACACCAGACGGATCCGCTCCTAACGCAAGTGTGAAAGTAGCCTAAAAAAAAATAAAAAAAAATATAACAATCCTTTTCACATCCCTGACTGGCAGAGAGGGCTTCCTCTGTCCTGACCACTGTAGGGGCAGGAACACACTGGTGAACGGTGGTGGGAGGGGGTAATTTTAACTCTGTTCCTGCCCCTACAAAGGTCATGGGTCAATCTCTAATTGGTTGCCGTCATGGTAGTGAAATAGAAAAATAGCTGTTTGGCATAATTATTATTTTTTTTTTTTCAGTGATCACCAAATGGGGTAGATCGTGTGATATTTTTATAGAGACGGTTGTTACCAACGTGGTGGTACCAAATAGGTCTATTTTAATTTACTTAATTGGGGGAAAGGGTGTTTTTATTACATCTGAAATTTTTATTTTTCATTTTGTGTCCCCCATAAAAGGTCATACAAGACCCCAGGGGCACATTAAACCTCAAATATATATATTTTTTTGTTAAATGCCAATTTCTCCTGTAACTAGGGCTGACATAGTAACCCTAGGTACAGGGGGAATACAACCCACAGAGATGCTTTACAGTAATATACTATGCTGTACAGCCTTACTCCATGGCTGATACTACAGTCTCGGCAGATATCTGACCGCCGGGCCAGGAAGCAGCATATCGCTTGCATAGCTATATGTCGAGTTTATGGTCTATGAGTAGTCAAATTAGGTTATGCCAATATTTAATAAAATTTAAAAAAATTGGACAAAACATAATACATGATAATCTTTCTAAAAAAAATTGAATCCACTCTGTACCTCACATTGATACAGAGCTCTCCTTATTCATTTTCCAATTGCTTTACTACATTTATTTTAAGCCGACAGCTCAGTACTTTCAGTTGCAGTTCTATCCCCATCACAGCTCAGGAGCCATGTAATTTCTGCCCATCCCAGGTGAAGACTGGGAAATTAACGTGACCCTGGAAAAATAAAATAAAAGCGTCTCCACGTGGGAGGCGGGTCCAAATTGACAGAAGGCAGAGCAACACAAGTGGGCTGGGAAAACAGAAGTAGGAGGGCCCTTCTATACCATAGTGTAACAAAATACGTTACCAGCACAGCAAAATACAACAGTGCAGCACAAAATAATACCACCCCTGCCACAGTATTCAACTGCATCATTGTCCTAAAGAAAGCAATACAGGCAGGGCAAATAAACAATGGTGCACGTGGGGCCCATGGTGCACCATTACTAAGGTGGCACCAGGTGAATTCACCAGGTTTATGTGGTCCCTGCACTCAACTGTAAATGAGTCTATTGGATGCAGATACAAAATAGAGCATCCGACAGCATTGACTGAACAATAGAATCATTGGTACCCAACTCTGCCATTTCCAGAGCCTCTGACATAGGCAGCGGAATGACATAATACTGTCTGCGACATTCCACAGGAGAATGTGTTCAGTAACATGACAACTTAATATGCATGCCAGAAGACCTCTAAGCTACCTTTAAAATTTGCATTCTCAGATTGTTGCACTATGAAGACAAAGGGGAGGGAAAAAAAAAGTACCTGGACTTAATTCAACCAGATAAGGTAGCTTGTCTGGAGAAAGCGAATAGCCATAGGTGTCCAATCTTTCCTTGCTCTTTGAAACCTTTCCTTCTGTTCTCCTGTTCTTCTTTGAGAGGTAGTCTATGGGTCTCCTTTTCAACTGAAAAACAAGCTCCCCTATAAACCAAAAAAATTAAAAATTGTATATTTTATATATATATATATATATATATATATATATATATATATATATATATATATATATATATATTTTATATATCTATTTATATTTATATTTTTTTCGCCCTATAGGACACACTTTCCCCTCACGTCTTATGGGGCGAATACTAAGAAGCGTTTCCATTATGAAAGCACTCATTAGTAAATGAAACGATGAAAGTGCCCTGTAGTGACCTCACGATGTGCGTAGTATAGATAAAAATAGTGTACTTAAAAGAAAAGTTCAAAGATTTTTTTCTGTCACTTAAAACCAGATAGAAACACATATCCTTTTCTTCTATACCATTTTTATTTTCTCCTCCCATTGCAGGATGTTCTTAGTGTGGGGGTGGAATTAAGTCTTTGTCTGAACTGTTAAAGGACCCTAGATCTAAACCCAGGGACCTGGCTCAGATACCTAGTTGTGAAGCTTCATATCCTCTTTCTCCCCTCAGTCTCTTCTTCAGTCCCAGCTTACACAATTTGAGAACGTGTGCTTTTGTGTCTGTGCCCCTGCACATGAAATTTCGATCATTTATGGATTGTTGTTAAGTGACGAGGGAGGTGAGCCTAACAAGGAAAGAAGTCTAGAGGAAAGAAGGTTTGTACAGTACACAAACATAGAAGAGGATTCTTTACGGTAAGAGCAGTGAGATTACTCTCTGCCTGAGGAGGTGGTGATGGTGAATTCACTAAGTGTTCAAGAGTGGCCTGGATGTATTTGCTTGAGTGTAATATTACAGGTTAGGCTACTTTCACACTTGCATTCGGTGCGGATCCGTCTGGTATAAGCACAGACTGATCCACACTTATAATGCAAACGCTTGCATCCGTTCAGAACGGATCCGTCTGCATAAACAGCTTTTTCAGATCTGAGTTTTCGCATCGTGAAAACTCAGATCCAACAGTATATTCTAACACAGAGGCGTTCCCATGGTGATTGGGACGCTTCAAGTTAGAATATACTAAGAACTGTGTACTAACTGCCCCCTGCTGCCTGGCAGCACCCGATCTCTTACAGGGGGCTGAGATCCGCACAATTAACCCCACAGACAGCGCAGGCAAGTATAATGCTTCTAAAATTGCGGCACCTGAGGGGTTAATTGTGCGGATCACAGCCCCCTGTAAGAGATCGGGTGCTGCCAGGCAGCAGGGGGCAGTTATGTCCACAGTTCTTAGTATATTCTAACTTGAAGCGTCCCCATCACTATGGGAACGCCTCTGTGTTAGAATATACTGTCGGATTTGAGTTTTCACGATCTAACTCAAATCCGATGGTATATTCTAACAGAGGCGTTCCCATGGTGATGGGGACGCTTCAAGTTAAAATATACCATCGGATTGGAGAAAACTCAGATCCGATGGTATATTAAACAGGGACTTTACATTGAAAGTCAATGGGGGACGGATCAGTTTGCAATTGCACCATATTGTATCAACGTCAAACGGATCCGTCCCCATTGACTTGCATTGTAAGTCAGGACGGATCCGTTTCGCTGCGCACGACCAGGCGGACACCAAAACGCTGCAAGCTGCGTTTTGGTATCCGCCTCCAGAGCAGAATGGAGGCGAAACGGAGCCAAACTGATGCATTCTGAACGGATCCTTATCCATTCAGAATGCATTGGGGATGAACGGATCAGTTCGGGGCCGCTTGTGAGAGCCCTCAAACGGATCTCACAAGCGGAACCCCAAACGCAAGTGTGAAAGTAGCCTTATATTTATTAGATTTCTGGAGAGATCTTTTATCCAGGGAGTTATTCTGATTGCCTGATTGGAGCCAGGAAGGAATTTTATGCCCTAAAATATGGAAAATTGGCTTTAACCTCACAGGTTTTTTTTTTTTCCCTTCCTCTGGATCAACTTTCAGGATAACAGGCTGAACTGGATGGATGTCTTTTTTCAGCCTTACAAACTACGTTACAGCCCCTCTACAATTTAACAAGATGGATTTACCACACATTTTAGAATGAAAGTTTAGGATGGGGGTGTGGGATCTGTAGAAAAAAAAAAATAACAACTGGAGAAAAATATATATATTTTTTTTTTTCATATTATAACTTAATATATTAGGCTGTACTACTGAGTTGTGTGAAATTATAGTGACCATTTAATATAAAAAAAGAAAAAAAAGAAAAAACAGATACTACCTTTATCACTTGGCCAGTCCCGGAATATCTGTAAAGGACACTCCTCATCTTCTAGTATAGTTTCTTTCATAGCTTTATCAGAATGTTGAGTACCAGAAGGTAACACTATCTGTAAACAAGATGTTAGAATTCACGTTAATACATAAAAATAAATTAATGCTGTGCATAGTACCGGTCAGTTCACACAAGTTTTTTTGGAGCTCAAAAATGAGCGCCAAATCTGCTCCAAAAAAGCCTAGAAACAGCCTCTCATTCATTTCAATGGGAAGCAGCACTTGCTTCTTTATGACACGTGTAAAAAAAAGAAACGCACCAAGATATGCTTTTGGGTAAATTACTGTACAAAATCTGCCTGAAAAACGAGTCAAAAAACACAATTTTGAGGCGTAAAAATCTGCTTGAATCCAGCGCTTTTTCTTGTATTTTGAAAAATAAAAATCAGCCATGCGAACTGACCATAAATTATTAAAGATAACATTTATCAAACCTTAAATTTAAAAAAGTATAACCGTATACCATATTTTTCACCCCATAAGACGCACTAGAGTGAGACACTGAGCCTAGAATATTGAACCTTTTCACAAAATTCCAATTTTAAGCTGCATTAGTGCAATTCCTTTTTATTTGCATTACTGAAATAAATGGACTTTCATGATATTCTAATTTTTCGACTTTCACCTGTATGTAGTCATCCATTTTTAACTCATTCAAAACAGAAAATAAAGTTGTCATGCAACTGACTAAAAAGTCTACCACAATATTTATGAATAAAAAATTTTTTTTTTTTAAAAAAAGCTGTTTTGAGTCTGCAAACCTTCCTTTGCTGTCTTGATTCATTCTTCAGTCGCATTAGATTCTTGTTTCCATGGTAACAACCACTGTGTAATACAGCGGCCATGCTTGCACACTATAGGAAAAAGCATCGGCCTCTCTTGTGGCCATGACCATGGGAGTGTGCTTAGGCACTTTCTCCTGCAGTGTGCAAGCACGACCACCAATGATTGATTGCAGGGTGGTCGTAACCATAGAAACAAGCCGTGTATAATGTGATGGAAAAATGGATCAAGCCAGCAAAATCGACAACAGTGGGGACACATGCAGTGCACAGTATACAGTTAGTAGTGAGTACCCATGCAGTATATAGTATAGTCAGTAGAGAGGAGGACCCAAGCAGTATACACTCAGTAGTGAGGACCCAGTAGACAGTCAATTGTTAGCAATCATCTGGTTGAGAATCGGACCGTGCAAAGGGCCCAGTAACGGGGGGAGGATTGATCTACAAATAGACTAGATGCATGCACAGAACCAGGTGTTGGAGCTTTTTAGAAGCACATCTGTATGCCAAATGGTGAACTCTGACAAAGGCAGGGTCCGGATACGAAATAAGGATATATTTGTGAACAATATCAAATATTTTGGTGGTACAACTTGAATAAAACATGGGAAAGATGTACAGGAGGTAAGCAACTACATGAACATATCTGTGAAACACCCTAGTAACCTCGAAAAGACCCTTCAAGTGTGTAGGTTCTCACCTTGGCAACGCAGAACTCGCTAGAATTTTCCTTCTCCATCCCATACTTTTCCAATGCTTCAATAACAGCAAAATCTGCTGTATCATTTGTGGACAACAGGATGGTTTTATATGGAATGTTGGGTTTTAAACTGTCAGCATAAATTCGTAAGGTACCACCTATGTAAACAAAAAAAAATTAACATTATTTTATCATAAAGACAATGTGAAACAATTTATGCATGCTTAAAAGAAAAAATAAATAAAAATAATGCAAATGTGAAGAAGCCTTGGGTAACCTGCAATTAACCTGAGTGGACATGATATATTCATGAACAGTTATGAAAACGTACGCTATGTTCACATCCACTGAATATACGTACAAAATGTTTTGGGCATTTCCTGCAATTCTTGGCATCCTGCTGTATATATTTGTAGTTTGTCATGCCACGTATCACCCCCATCCAATATTGCAAATCTGCATACAAACACATGCTGCATTTTCCATGGCTTGTTTTTCCACAACACAACACAGAAAATTATCCCATTGAATACAATGGGTGTCAGAAATCTGATTGTGTAGAATGAAAAAAAAAAAAAAGAAAAAAATTATATATATATCTCCATATCCTAAAAAGTTCACTCTACTCTGTGGAATGAAGAGCACAGCAGCAACTGGGTAGCAGAATAAGGCCTCATTCACACGACCGTAGGTATTTTGCAGTCCGCAAACAGATCCGCAAAAAATAAGGATGACGTCCGTGTGCTTCCCCTATTTTGCGGAACGTAACAGCTGTCCCTTATAGAACAGTACTATCCTTGTCCGTAATGCGGACAATAATAGGACATGTTCTATTTTTTGCGGAACCGAAATACGGACATACGGAAACGGAATGCACACAGTAACTTCCAGGTTTTTTTGCGGATCCAAAAAATGGAACGGACACGGAAAGAAAATACGTTAGTGTGCATGAGGCCTAAGGGTGTTTCACAAAGAGCATATTTTGGAAAACAGACATAGAAACATGTGTCGGCAGATGAGAACCATTTGGCCCATCTAGTCTGCCCAATATACTGAATACTATGAATAGCCCCTGGCCCTATCTTATATGAAGGATGGCCTTATGCCTATCCCATGCATGCTTAAACTCCTCCACTGTATTTGCAGCTACCACTTCTGCAGGAAGGCTATTCCATGCATCCACTACTCTCATGTGTCCGAAAACAAAGAGGTTGATTCCAGCTTTTAACGTATAAAAATGTGTTCTTTATTCGGCTTGCATAGTTTAAGATCCAACAAATATCACATGGAGAGACACAAAGTGATTGTGACGCGTTTCAGGCTGTGGTATTGAGCCCTTCTTCAAGACAATACATAGTGTGCTAAAAACAGGTACTTATATACAACACAGGAGGGTTCCTCCTCCCTCTCTAATTGGATGGAGGTTGCGTCCCAGGCCCAGGTGTTCCAGGATTAGGAGATCCTCCCAGGAACACGTGGGCGGAGAAGCAGTAAATCAGTGTTATACATTCAAAAATCACATACTGATGAATTACATGTACTGCAAGGTTAAATCATGTTTCCTGTTCAAACCCTTTGGTATACAAGTTTCCAAAATGAACATCCAATATGTTTCTCTACTCAGAAGCTTTTGTTTCCGATCACCTCCTCTGATAGGTGCGGAAACAACCTCCACCCCCTGTACAGAAAACGCAGAAATATCACCCTTATGAACAGTGGCAAAATGCATTGTTCCCGCTGAGACATTGCGAGACATAAAATGAGGGACATCACTTAAGTGCTTTCTTATACACACCTTCAAATCATTTGTGGTGCAGCCCACATATTGTAAACTGCATGTTCTGCATGTTATAACATATACCACATGATCTGTATTGCAATTTATGTACTGTTTTAACATATGTTGTTTATTGTTGGCCATGGATGTGACTTCTTTTGAGATGAGCATGTGTCGACAGCAGATGCATTTTTTGCTGCCACATTTGTCATTTCCGTTAGTTTTGGGCCAGGTGCTTATTCTAGGAAAATTTTCCCTGAATAGGCTTGGACTAATTTTTTGGCCCACTGTGGGAGCTCTTTTCGCTACACATCTTATCCCTGTGGATGCTATATTTTTCCAATCCTCATTGAAGTTCAGAATATGTAGATGTTTTCGTATAATTTTGCAAATCTTAAAATAATCTCTGCTATAATTTGTGGTGAAAGTAATGGGTTCCTCTTTGTTAGTAATATTTTCCTTTTTATTCTTGTTTTTATTTTTTTCAGGGAAAATGAGGGTTTCTCTATTTTTGGATCTAGCAAAATTTATACCTCTGTTTATACTGGTTTAGGTGTATCCTCTCATCTTAAGTCTGCCTGCAATGTTTTTAACCTCTCTTTCAAAGAGTTCCTGGGTGGAGCAATTCCTCTTAGCCCTTATCATTTCTCCCTTGGGGATATTTTTTAGGACGTGTGGTGGATGGCAGGAGGAGGCAGAGAGAATAGTGTTACCAGCTGTAGGCTTTCTATGGGTGTATGTAACCACCCTATTAGTGCCATTATCCACTTCCAGGCAGAGATCTAGAAAAACATTTTTTTCCGGATCGCTGGAAAACGTTAATTTTATTGATGTAGTACAGTTATTCAAGTACTCTATACACTACTATTCTCTCTTTGTCCCCCTGCCATACCCACAGCATATCGTCGATAAATCGACCATACCATTTTATATCCTCCCTATATGGGTTATTGTCAGAAAAGAGGACTCTATTCTCCCACCACACCATATATATATATTTGCGATTGAAGGTGAGTATTTAGCCCCCATAGGGATTCCTGATTGCTGGAGGTAATATTTTTTATTGAACATAAAAAAATTAATGTTTCATCAAAAAATCTATACATGAACATAAAAATTCCTGCAGCTCTGGAGTGTAGTTGCTGTAACACTAAGAACCATTTTAAAGCAACAATGGCAGATTTGTGAGGTATGCTCGTGTATAATGAGGAGATGTCTGCTGTTACCCATATATAATCCTTATGCCAGTCAAAAGAAAGAAAGTTGCCCAGAACCGTACCAGTATCCCTCAAATATCCCGGTATCAGTGGCACAAGTGGCTGTAATAGGGAATCTGCCCATTCCGATAAGTTTTCGGAATAAGAGCCGATGCCTGCCACAATCGGGCGTAATGAGGGAGGGAAACCTGGTTTGTGAATTTTAGGGAGCGCGTGAAATATGGGTGTAATTGCATGTTCCACATATATGAATTCAGTTTCTTTTTTAGACAGAATGCCCAGGGAGTGGCCCCTATTCAAAATTGCACTGAGCATTTTCTGACAAGGGAGGAGAGGATTGCAATCCAATGCGAGATAGACACTGGAATCTTCAAATAAGTCCAGAATCTGATTTTTATATAGCTCGCTGTCTAGGATCACTACCGCTCCTCCCTTGTCAGCTCTCCGTATGACAACATCTTGCATATTTTGTAACTCTTCAAAAGCTTTATATTCATTTTTTGTAAGATTATTTTTATACATTTTTTTTTTATCTGAAATGGCTTTCAAAGCACAGAGATCCCTCTGAACGAAATCCTGGAATCTGTCAAGGACCTCGGATCGGGACTGTATAGGGTAAAAGCTCTTATTAGAGGTCCTATATGTGAGAGATCTATTATATACACAGTCCCCATCCGAGACCCCACACATCCACTACTCTCATGCATCTCATCCACTACTGCTGTTTTCTGCACCTGAGCCAGTAGTGTTTAAAGCTGGAAGAAGTAAAATATTTATATTTATATTTATATATATATATAATAGGGCTCTTTCACACCTGCGTTATTGTCTTCCGGCATAGAGTTCCGTCGTCGGGGCTCTATGCCGGAAGAATCCTGATCAGGATTATCCTAATGCATTCTGAATGGAGAGTAATCCGTTCAGGATGCATCAGGATGTCTTCAGTTCCGGTACGGAACGTTTGTTGGCCGGAGAAAATACCGCAGCATGCTGCGCTTTTTGCTCCGGCCAAAAATCCGGAACACTTGCCGCAAGGCCGGATCCGGAATTAATGCCCATTGGAAGGCATTGATCCGGATCCGGCCTTAAGCTAAACGTCGTTTCGGCGCATTGCCGGAGCCGACATTTAGCTTTTTCAGAGTGGTTACCATGGCTGCCGGGACGCTAAAGTCCTGACAGCCATGGTAAGTGTAGCGGGGAGCGGGGGAGCAGTGTACTTACCGTCCGTGCGGCTCCCCGGGCGCTCCAGAGTGACGTCAGGGCGCCCCAAGCGCATGGATCACGTGATCGCATGGATCACGTCATCCATGCGCATGGGGCGCTCTGACGTCATTCTGGAGCGCCCCGGGAGCCGCACGGACTGTAAGTATACCGCTCCCCCGCTCCCCGCTCCTACTATGGCAACCAGGACTTTAATAGCGTCCTGGGTGCCATAGTAACACTGAAAGCATTTGGAAGACGGTTCCGTCTTCAAATGCTTTCAGTACACTTGCGTTTTTCCGGATCCGGAGTGTAATTCCGGCAAGTGGAGTACACGCCGGATCCGGACAACGCAAGTGTGAAAGAGGCCTTAGTATTTTGACCACATCATCCTCTTTATGCATGTTGTCTTACTCCAAGCTGTATAGGCTCGAAAGCCTACTACCAATTAAGCATATTAGGTGATGTGCATCTCTGTAATGAGAAGGGGTGTGGTCTAATGACATCAACACCCTATATTAGGTGTGCATAATTATTAGGCAACTTCCTTTCCTTTGGCAAAATGGGTCAAAAGAAGGACTTGACAGGCTCAGAAAAGGCAAAAATAGTGAGATATCTTGCAGAGGGATGCAGCACTCTTAAAATTGCAAAGCTTCTGAAGCGTGATCATCGAACAATCAAGCGTTTCATTCAAAATAGTCAACAGGGTCGCAAGAAGCGTGTGGAAAAACCAAGGCGCAAAATAACTGCCCATGAACTGAGAAAAGTCAAGCGTGCAGCTGCCAAGATGCCACTTGCCACCAGTTTGGTCATATTTCAGAGCTGCAACATCACTGGAGTGCCCAAAAGCACAAGGTGTGCAATACTCAGACATGGCCAAGGTAAAAAAAGGCTGAAAGACGACCACCACTGAACAAGACACACAAGCTGAAACGTCAAGACTGGGCCAAGAAATATCTCAAGACTGATTTTTCTAAGGTTTTATGGACTGATGAAATGAGAGTGAGTCTTGATGGGCCAGATGGATGGGCCCGTGGCTGGATTGGTAAAGGGCAGAGAGCTCCAGTCCGACTCAGACGCCAGCAAGGTGGAGGTGGAGTACTGGTTTGGGCTGGTATCATCAAAGATGAGCTTGTGGGGCCTTTTCGGGTTGAGGATGGAGTCAAGCTCAACTCCCAGTCCTACTGCCAGTTTCTGGAAGACACCTTCTTCAAGCAGTGGTACAGGAAGAAGTCTGCATCCTTCAAGAAAAACATGATTTTCATGCAGGACAATGCTCCATCACACGCGTCCAAGTACTCCACAGCCTGGCTGGCAAGAAAGGGTATAAAAGAAGAAAATCTAATGACATGGCCTCCTTGTTCACCTGATCTGAACCCCATTGAGAACCTGTGGTCCATCATCAAATGTGAGATTTACAAGGAGGGAAAACAGTACACCCCTCTGAACAGTGTCTGGGAGGCTGTGGTTGCTGCTGCACGCAATGTTGATGGTGAACAGATCAAAACACTGACAGAATCCATGGATGGCAGGCTTTTGAGTGTCCTTGCAAAGAAAGGTGGCTATATTGGTCACTGATTTGTTTTTGTCTTGTTTTTGAATGTCAGAAATGTATATTTGTGAATGTTGAGATGTTATATTGGTTTCACTGGTAAAAATAAATAATTGAAATGAGTATATATTTGTTTTTTGTTAAGTTGCCTAATAATTATGCACAGTAATAGTCACCTGCACACACAGATATCCCCCTAAAATAGCTAAAACTAAAAACAAACTAAAAACTACTTCCAAAAATATTCAGCTTTGATATTAATGAGTTTTTTGGGTTCATTGAGAACATGGTTGTTGTTCAATAATAAAATTAATCCTCAAAAATACAACTTGCCTAATAATTCTGCACTCCCTGTATATATATATATCAGACGAATGATGAGGCAGCACTTCCAGTATAGAGTGAACGGGTGAGGACCCCAAACTTTATTCAAGCGACGTTTCGGCCTGCTCAATGAGGCCTTTCTCAAGCTGATATATAAGCTATATATATATATATTTATATTATTCCCTTTCAGTCCACTTCTGTGTTTGGCTCAAAAACCTACATCAAAAAAAATCTACAAAAAAAATGCATGGAATCCACCTCAAAAAGGTTGTGTTGCAAAAAAAGTCTACATTTTTCAAACCACTATTTGGATCTGAATACTTTTGTAATTGCATGTAATTAAAGTTTAGTATAGCCAGTGAGCTAGTCATCTGCGGTTTGTTCTTTTCCTTATTTCTTCGCCTCACTGAACTGGTCGAACATGCTCAATTAAGAGATGTTGTCTCACTTCAGCAAATGGCATTCATCATGTAGAGAAAATTAATACAAGGCACTTACTAATGTATTGTGATTGTCTATATTGCTTCCTTTACTGGCTTGATTCCCTTTTCCATCACATTATACACTGCTCATTTCCATGGTTACAACCAACCTGTAATCCATTTTCCTATAGTGTGAATGCACGGCCACCGCTGATGGATTGCAGGGTGGTCGTAACCATGGAAACGAGCAGTGTGTAATGCGACAGAAAAGTGAATCCAGCCAGCAAAGGAGGCAATATGTATAACAATAATACATTAGAAAGTGGTTTGTATTAACTTTCCTTCGTTGATAAATGCCACTTGCTTAAGTGAGACAACCCTTTTAAGTCTAGGGGTAAACGGCAACATGTGTCGGGCGACAAAAGGGGTACAACTAGAAACGACGCAGAAAAGTCGCCTGATATTTTTTAGGATAGTGAAATGTATCGTACTATGACATGCTGAGACATGAGTGCCGATCAACTTGGATGGATTTTCTTGACTGTCATGTAGCAGTCACAGCATTTCTCAGTGCGACAATTGACTATCATTATAAAAAGTGTTGTGCTACTTTTCTGCGACAAATTTCGCCATGTAGCCCTCCTAGCCTAAACGATCACCAGCCCTACCTTCTGTTAGAGTCAGAAACAGGCGTCGTTCCACTATAGAACAAAAAAGAATGGCGCACCATAGGGTAATAACGTAAAGAATATAGATAAAAAGGTATCTCCACTGGGGAGGCTCACCTGATAGAGTTGTGCTAGTTTAGGCACAACTCTAATGTGGACGTATATCAAAGTGCCATGAACTCCTCACAACGGATGGTGTGCAGCCCGGGATGGATACTTCTGTTCAGGGATGCCTGGAATCCCGCAGAAAGCCAGTGGTTCAGATAAAAGAAAAGGTATCCCACAGCGCAAAAACCACCCAAAAGTTGGAGTGATATTGGTTATTATTTATTTGAGCAAGTGGTACAACGCGTTTCGGGGTTTAACCCCTTCTTCAGGTACAATTGGCTTGCATACATACTGGTAAAATTGTATACATTTAAATACAGTAAAAAAACGCCAAAAACACACAGGGGGCGGGGTAGGGGCGGGTCAGTGGGCGGTACTGAACAGGCTCTCAGAGCTGTGTGAACAAAGGGGTTAAAATACTTTACTACCTATAAAACTTTATTTTGATATATAGACTTGGTGTCCCTGTTCAAGGGCAGATCATTCTTAGTGTTGTGATTTCTACTTATTGATTAGGATACAGGGGAAGTTATAAGAAAGTTTGAAGTGGTGCAGGACCTTGTATTGTCATGTGATCTGATCACATGACTATACCATGTGACCGCCGTCAGGGTTGGATCGTGGGCGTTCCTGCAGGCCCTGGTGATGTCATGCAATGCGGTCACATGGCTGTACCATGTGACCGCCGTCTAATGAAGATCGTGGGCATGAGGGGGAGGCAGCCGCTGGGAGCGAAAGGCGGTCGCATGAGGCAGCGGCCGGTCACATGCTGGGAGACGTCACACTCAGTCTCATAGCAACCAGACGCTGCTGTTGCATCAGAGAGGGGGGGTGTCGAATCGAGCTGTAGCGTCAGAGAGGGGGAGTGTCGGATCGGGCTGGCTGAAGAGCAGTACATTCGTACTGCACAGACTGGAAACAATGGGACCTTTATGAAGAACCTGGTTTTGGACTAAAATAAGATAAATAGATGAATAAATAAAATGTGTTATATGTGTAAATAGCTTATAGAACTAATGGAACTTATATTGGGCTATATTATGGAAATAATCAGTGGGTCAGAGGGTGAAAGTCCAAGGGTGAAATAAATAATCAGTGGGTCAGAGGGTAAAATAAGATAAATGAATTAAATAGATGAATAAATAAATAAATAAATAAATAAATGGCATTTAAAACTAATTTAGAACTAATGTGTGAATAGCATTTAAAACTAATGGAACTTATATTGGGCTATATTATGGAAATAAATAAATCAGTGGGTCAGAGAGTGAATGTCACATTGGAAATGAGCTGGATTATGGTAAATGTATAATATTTGATGTATGACATTTCTATTCATTTCTTGGGGATGGCGAAAGAAGCAGGGTGTATGAAAAAGATAATAAGTGGGATTGCTATGTCGCTAAAGTGTCTGATTTATTGGATGGCAGAATTTTAATGACTAAAGGAGGGTCCTTGGAGGGACCTCTATGGACGAAGGATGTGGTGGGGGGGGATGGGACATAATAGGAGAAGGGGGGGGGGGGGGGTTTGTTGGGGCTGGGGTATTTGCATGAACTGGACTCGGAGTGGTGGATTTTATAAATTGATATTGAAAGCCTCATTCAGGCCATATGGATTGAGGCAGTTTAATTTGTATATCCAGAACATCTCGCGTTTCCTCAATGTCTGGATAATGTTGTATCCGTTGGATCGGACTTGCTCGATCGGGATAACCGTGAATCCCAAAAAAGAGCCTTGGTGGTGGACGGTAGCAGGTCTGGAGATACTATGCTGGAGGAATTTTTTCTTCACATTGGATCTGTGTTTGTTAAGTCGATTGCGCAAGGTCTGTATGGTGCGCCCTACATAACGGAGATTACAGGGACACGTGATGAGATAGATGATGTTGGATGATCCACAGTTTAGTTCGTCCTTGATTTTAAAAAATTTGTCATTTCGGCCCATGAAAGAAGTGGTATTATTCATAGATCTGCAGCAGAGACATCTTGGTTGGTTACATCTATAGCTCCCCGGAGTTTTATTAACTTGGCTGCCTACTTCTTCACGTTTGTTCTTCAGTTTACTTGGGGCTAGCATATTTTTTAATGTTTTTGCTCGTCTGAATACTAGAGACGGTTGTTTTGTTATCTCAGAGTTCAGGAAGGGATCTTTTCTTAGGATATACCAATGTCTAGACAGAATTTTACAGATATCTATGTGGTTGCTGTTATAGGTGGTTAAAAAGTTGGTATTGTGGTATTTGGTATCGTTTTGTTTCTTGTTTCCTGCCAGACACTCTGCTTGTGTAAGCGCTTGTGCCTTATTGAAAGCTGTATCTATTACATCTGTCGGATAGCCCTTTTGTAGAAATCTGGACCGAATTATATTACTTTGTGTGACGAAATCTTCGTCCCTGGAGCAATTACGCCTAATTCGCTTAAATTGACTATACGGAATATTTTTCTTCCACTTCTTGAAATGTTCACTTGAATAGTCCAAATAGCCGTTGCAGTCCACTTCTTTAAAAAATGTTTGTGTGTTAACGGATCCATCATTTATATGTAGCTCTAGGTCAAGATATTCAGCTTTGGATTTATCACTTGAGCCTGAGAAGGTGAGACCCCAATTGGTGGAATTTAGGTCCTTAATAAAATCATTTATTGTTAAAATGTCGCCTTCCCAGATTAAAATCAAATCGTCGATGTAGCGACGATAAAAAATTATATTTTGTGTCCAAAATTTTGATTTATAGATAAGTGTCCTCAAAAGCCCCCATAAAAAGATTAGCAAAACTGGGCGCGAAACGCGTACCCATCGCGGTTCCTTTAGTCTGTAGATATAGATTATCTTCAAACTTAAAAATATTATGAGTCAAAATAAAATCAATACTTCTTAGGATAAAATCATTTTGTTCCGCTGGTAATTGGTCGTCGGTATCTAAAAAGCTTTTTACGCATTTGATACCCAGTTCGTGCTTAATATTCGAGTAGAGTGATGTAACGTCTAGGGTCAGCCAATGGTATGTTTCTTTCCATTTGATATTCCGCAAGAGTTGTATTAGGGTAGTGGAATCTCTCAGGTAAGATGGTAATTGTACTACATATTTTTGTAGGAGGATATCGACGTAGTGGGATAGATTGCACGTGAGTGATGAAATTCCTGAGATAATAGGACGGCCAGGGGGATTAGAGGTGCTCTTATGGATTTTGGGTAAATGGTAAAAGGTAGCAATAACTGGGTTTGTGATAAGAATGTAATTATGTTCCTTTTTACTCAGGATATGGGATGCTGAGTTGATAAGAGCTTTGAACGACTGTTGGTGTTCCATGAGAAGATTTTCGGTCAACTGTTGATAATATTCCGTGTCTGACAGAATCCGATTCGCCTCCTTGATATAGTCATTCCTATCCTGGAGGACAATGCCACCTCCTTTGTCCGCATTGCGGATTATTAGGTCCGGATTATCCTGGAGCGGTTTGATAGCCAGTTTCTCTTTGGAACTGAGATTGTGTTTCTCAATTTGTAATTTGTCGACTGATCTAAAATAGTCTAAAACCAGATCATAAAAAGTTTCTATAAAATTCCCCTTATGATGTAGGGGGTAAAAGTTAGACCGTGGTCTCAGATCAGTATTGATGAAACGATCTTGAGGTGTAGATTCTGCTAGCGCTTCCATTTGGTCTGCCTCTTTTTTATTTTTCGCTATGATGTTAAAATGTCTCCTGTGTGTTTTTGGCGTTTTTTTACTGTATTTAAATGTATGCAATTTTACCAGTATGTATGCAAGCCAATTGTACCTGAAGAAGGGGTTAAACCCCGAAACGCGTTGTACCACTTGCTCAAATAATAACCAATATCACTCCAACTTTCGGGTGGTTTTTGCGCCGTGGGATACCTTTTCTTTTAGCTGTACCTTCTGTTAGAAGCTGTGACAGTTACAGGAAGAGAGCTGCAGCAGAAAGTACACAACCATCTCTGAGCGGCCGGGCTGAATATAATCTAGAGGGCAATGAATGGGGAGATCTCTGGATCCATGTGTGGTACGGGATTGGATCTAACTTTGTTAGAAAGGTATATGATACTATATGATAATTATTTTTTTACATCAATCATGGCATAACCCCTTTAAAAGGTATGAAGATAAGACACCATATCACTGACAAGGCTGTTAGGCTACATTCACATAGTGTCTTGGCTCTACCTTTGTCTCTTATGATAGCAAATTCTCCCAACACATGCAACTTTAAAATCAGAAGCACAAGTTAGGCTACATTCACACTCGCGTTTGGTGTGGATCCGTCTTTTATCTGCACAGACTGATCCGCACCGATAATGCAAACGCTTGTATCTGTTCATAACGGATCCGTCTTGACTCACATTGAAAGTCAATGGGGGACGGATCAGTTTTCAATTGCACCATATTGTGCGAGTGAAAAATTGCATTGCAAGTCTAGACGGATCCGTTTGGCTCCGCATCGTCAGACTGTCTAAAAAACGCAACGGAGGCCAAACGCAGCCAAATTGATGCATTCTAAACGGATCCTTATCCATTCAGAATGCATTGGGGCTGAACTGATCCGTTTTGGGCCGCTTGTGAGAGCCCTGAAACGGATCTCACAAGCGGATCCAGAAACGCCAGGTGTGAAAAATGGTATTACTTAGGCTACTTTCACACTAGCGTTCGGGGCTCCGCTTGTGAGTTCCGTTTGAAGGCTCTCACAAGCGGCCCCGAACGGATGCGGATCCGCTCAGAATGCATCAGTCTGGCTCCGTTTGTCCTCCGCTCCGCTCAGCAGGCGGACACCTGAACGCAGCTTGCAGCGTTCAGGTGTCCGCCTGGCCGTGCGGAGGCAAACGGATCCGTCCAGACTTACAATGTAAGTCAATGGGGACGGATCCGTTTGAAGTTGACACAGTATGGCTCAATTTTCAAACGGATCCGTCTCCCATTGACTTTCAATGTAAAGTCAAAACGGATCTGTTTGCATTATCATGAACAAAAAAAAAAAAATTTTTTTTTTGTTCATGGTAATGCAAAACGGGTCCGTTCTGAACGGATCGAAACGTTTGCATTATAGGTGCGGATCCGTCTGGGCACATACCAGACGGATCCGACCTAAACGCAGGTGTGAAAGTAGCCTTACCGGTAATTTGATTTTACAGAGCCCATGACCGCACCACCGGAGAGAGGAGCCCCACAGAGACAGGAAACCTGCAGAATAAAACGGGCGGGCATACTCCTCCTCTTCAGTGAGTTTTCCAAGTATCGGAGGAAGGCCGCCACATGAATTAGACATGCAATTTGTATACAGGGAACATATATTATATATTCTTTTTTTTTTTTTTTTTTTGCAACACCCGTGTAATAAAGAAGAACCACCAGGGAGGGAAACCCAGGGTGCTGTCATGGGCTCTGTAAAATCAAATTACCGGTAAGTAATACAATTTTTTCCTATCGCCCATGACAGCACCACCGGAGATTTACTAGAGTAATCCATAAGGGTGGGAAGTAGAAAGAAGAACCCCTTTACCAAAGGAAGGATCACCAGAAGAGTTCAAGTCCAACCTATAGTGCCTAAAAAAGGTCAAAGGGGAAGACCAGGTCTCTGCCTCACAAATTTTCTCCATTGGAACAGAAGACCTCTCAGCCCAGGAAGCAGCCACCGCCCTGGTCGAGTGGGCCCTTAGGCCCCCCGGGGGAGACAACCCCGATGAAAGGTAGGATAAGGAGATGGCTGACACGACCCACCGAGATATGGAACTCTTTGAGGCAGCAGAACCTTTGTTTCTCCCTTGAAACTGTAAGAAGAGTGAGGAAGATTTCCGCCAGGAAGAGGTAGAGGACAGATAGGCCAAAAGAGCTCTCTTGACATCCAGACAGTGGAGAGATTCTTCTTCCTCAGAGGAAGGATTTTGACAGAGTGGGAAGAACAATCTCCTGAGAGCGGTGGAATTTGGTGGCGACTTTTGGAAGAAAAGCCGGGTCAGGACGGATGATAACTTTGTCCTCTAAAATCAAGGTATACGGAGGGTTGATGGAGATGGCCTGGATCTCACCAATCCTCCGAGCAGAAGTCAAGGCTATCAGAACGGATAGCTTTAAGGTAAGGTGCTTAATTGAAATAGAATCAAATGGGCTCAAAGGGGGGCCCAGACAAAGCTTTTAATACCACCTCCAGACTCCAGGGGGGGGCTTTTGGAACTACCACCAAGGAAGACCTCTCCACAGCTCTAAAAAACCTGGCAACCCAAGGGCTACTAGCTATGTTCTGATTAAAAAGAATCGACAGGGCAGAGACCTGAACTCTCAGGGTACTGACTGATAGACCCATCTCTAGACCTTTCTGGAGAAACTCAAGAATAGAATGCAAGGGAGCAACCCTAGGTAGGCTCCTTAACTGGATCTGGGCAAAATTTAAGAACTTGTGCCAAACTCTGCTATAGATCTTTATAGTAACCTCCTTTTTACTTTTTAGCAGGGTAGAAACCAAGGCATTAGAGAACCCTTCCTTTTCTAATAACCACCTTTCAAAATCCAGGCCGTTAAATGTAGGCGTCTACAGCTGGATGTCTCACAGGTCCCTGGCTCAGAAGGCCCCGGACCGTCGGAAGCACCCAGGGATCGGCAATCGACATGGTTCGGAGTCCCGTGAACCAGGACCTCCTGGGCCAGAAGGGCGCAATCAGGATCACTGTGGCCCGCTCCTCCCTGATTTTCCGTAAAACTCGGGGAATCAGGGGAAGAGGGGGAAAGGCATAAGCCAGGTGGAAATTCCACTCCTGTGTCAGGGCGTCTATCCCACAGGGGGATCCCGCTCTGCTTAGGGAATAGAATTTGGCCACCTTCTTGTTTGAATACGTGGCAAATAAGTAGATTTCGGGGAACCCCCAAAGATCTACTATCCTCTGGAAAACCATGGGGTCTAGGGACCATTCCCCCTGGGACAGGGTATGACGGCTCAGAAAATCCGCCTGTCTGTTCTCTACCCCTCTGATGTGGACTGCTGAAATCGAGGTGCATACCCTTTCTGCCAGACTCAGAGTGACATAAGCTTCCTCCATAAGAGCCCTGCATCTTGTCCCTCCCTGCCTGTTCAAATAGGAGACTACAGTCCTGTTGTCCGAAAGGATCCTTAGGTCCTTCCCTTTTATCTTTGGAAGGGAGGCCCTCATCGCAAGGCCGACTGCCATCAATTCTTTCAGGTTGGAGGACTCTACTTTTTGTAGGGGATCCCAACGACCCTGGAAGGAAGTTCCTTAAATGTGGGCACCCCACCCCCAAGGGCTTGCATCTGTAGTCAGACACACTAATCCGCCCGTTTTCCACGGGATCCCCTGGACGAGATTTTCCGTATCCAGCCACCATGATAGCTTCTGTAAGGTTTGGACTGAGACCTCCATTTTTGCATTTAAGGACCGGCTTTCCTTCCAAGCAGACAGGATTTCCCACTGTAAAGCTCTGGAGTGCAGCTGAGCCCACCTTACTCCCGGAATACAGGATGTGAGGGAGCCGAGGACCGACATTGCTGTCCTTACTGAAGTAACCGGTCTCCGGGTTAGATTTCGGATCTTGTTCTGGACAACTACTACCTTGCTTGTAGGTAAGAAGGTTTTCTGGAGAGAAGAGTCCAGTATTAGGCCTAAGAAGGTCTGCATCCTCGATGGATGGGGTCTTGAGTTCTCCTCGTTTATTATCCACCCTAACCTGTTCAGGATAACCCGGATCTCTGATACTGCCCAGATGCACGCTTCTTCCGTCTGACCTACTATTAAGAAGTCGTCCAGGTAAGGGACGAAGAGAATGTCCTTCTCCCTTATGTGGGCTGCTACTTCCGCCACTAATTTTGTAAACACCCTTGGGGCCATGGAAAGGCCAAAGGGTAGAGCCTGGAATTGGAAATGTTCCAGTTGACCCTTCAACTGGATGGCCACCCTTAAAAACCTCTGGTGTTCTATTGCAATGGGGACGTGGTAGTATGCGTCTTTTAAGTCGAGAACAGCCATGAAGCATAAGGGATAAAGAAGATTGATTGTTGATCGTATTGTTTCCATTTTGAATCTTTTGGGCTGAATGAACTGATTTAATTTTTTCAGATTTATAATGGTCCTGAAAGAACCGTCTGGTTTTTTGACCAAAAAAAAAAAGAGGAGAGTAGAATCCTCTGCCTACTTCTTCCTTTAATACTGGGATCAAGACAGATTTCTCTATTAATTTCAGCACCTCTGCCTGTATCACTGACTTCCCTAAGACCGAAGGAGGAACTATGGTTGGAAGGAATCGGGCCGGAGGGGACTGAAGGAATTCCAACTTTAACCCTTTGCTGACTGTATCTAAAATCCACGGACTTAGGGAAATTTTCTTCCACTCCGTTAAGAAGTCCTTCAGCCTGCCTCCAACCGGAATCCTGGCGTCATTGTTGTTCAGGCTTTCTTTTGTCTGCGGAGGACTGGTTAAAGAAATCATTTCTATTTTTCCTCTGCCCTCTGAATCGGTCCTCCCTTGTTCTCCTATCTTGTTCCTGGCTACCCCTAAAGGGACGAAAGGACCGACTAAACCTATTTCTGTTAGAAAAAGATCCCTGAAACCCCAGAAACTTTTTCTTCCTGTCTGCCGCTTTATCTAGCAGGTCGTCCAGACATGGACCGAAAAGGTATTCCCCTTCACATGGAACACCACAGAGCTTAGACTTAGAAGCAATGTCCCCAGACCAGCCCTTCAGCCAAAGAGTTCTCCGTGCAGAATTGGACAAAGCCGCTGATCTGGCTGCCAACCTAACCGAGTCGGCTGAGGCATCCGCCAGAAAGTCCGCAGCCTTCCTAATTGTAGGGAGGGAGGCTATTATCTCTTCACGGGGGCATCTATTTTTTAATTGGGATTCAAGCTCTTCCAACCATACAATCAGAGACCGGGCCGTGCAAGTGGAGGCTATACTAGGCCTAAAAGAAGGAGGTTGATGCCTCCCAGGCCCCTTTCAGAAAGGCATCCGCCTTTTTATCCAGCGGGTCTTTCAAGATTCCGGTGTCATCAAATGGTAGGGCCGTTTTCCTGGAAACTTTGGATATGGCCACATCTATCCTAGGTGCTTTATCCCAAGACGCAGAATCTTCCTCCTTAAAAGGATATTTACGCTTAAGACTTCTGGAAATAAATACCCTCCTATTGGGTTTTTTCCACTCTCCTTTAAATCAATGCTGATACATTTTTATGCACTGGAAAGGTACCATGCTGCCTGGACTCCAACCCCCCGAACATAATATCCTGAACTGAGCGGGGTTCCCGAATTTCTTCTATGCCCATAGTCGAGCGAATAGCTTTAAGGAGTTTCTCGGTGTCTTCAACCGGAAAACAGGGTCCCCTCGTATTTCTTCTTCCCCCGACGAGTCCTGTGATGAGATATCAGAAGGACAAAATACTGAAGAAGGGATCTCACCCTCGTCTGACGAAGGGGGTTCTCTGGTTTTAGGTTTTTGCCGTTTCTGGGCTACCTGGGATGCATTGATCTCAGAGCGTACCAATGTCTGCAAACATTTGTAAAATGAGGGAGACTCTTCAGCCACCGTCCTATCTATACAGGGCTGGCACATCTTCTTATCCCTGGGAAATGAATTACACAGGTTTGCAGGTCAAAATGTAATTACCCAGCGATACTCCGTCTAAGCTATAACAGTTATGTTTAGACATTTCCATCTTACCATTCAGATGGCAACCCCATGCTGCATAACGCACACTCCTTATTTTTCTTCTTTGCCCCCACTTTTTTGGGCTTAGCTGGGGCAGGAACTGTGGGATCCTCAGATCGCTTCTGAAGGCTCTCATCCTCCATGGCTTAATCGGAAGAGACGCCGGGCAGACAAACTCGTGCACCTCTCATAGGCGCCTGTAGATGACGTCACAGCCGGCGTCATGTGACTTTAGGAGCAGCTCTGTGAGCAGACTTCTACTCACAGCCGGAGCAGCTCCTCTTCCTCCCCCTGGTGGTCAGCGTTTTCTTCCGGCGTAACACATGCCGCCGTCTCCCCGCACACTGCCGCCCCCTCCGGAGCTCAGATGTGCCTCTGCCAGCTCCCGCCGCACTTCCAGGGATCGCAGGTTAGTGGGGAACTACCGGAGGGAAGGATCCAGCATGCCGATCTGCAGGCTTCCCATCAGAGATAGGAAACCACACTGAAGAGGAGGAGTATGCCCGCCCGTTTTATTCTGCAGGTTTCCTGCCTCTGTGGGGCGGATCCTCCTCTCTCCGGTGGTGCTGTCATGGGCGATAGGAAAAGTATCCTTAAATTTATAATAAATAAAAAATAAAAAAGTTAGGGTATGAGGAGAAAGACCTGCAGGCTTCTATTGGCTAATGTAGGTCATGTGATGGTGCCTTATTTGTATTTTTGGGGAATATCTCAGGAACGGTACGTCCTAGAGAGCCGAGAAACCTTCTTGGACACCTGATCTACCCGTGTGCCAAATTGTAAATGCAACGGTGCAGATTCCTTTGGCGGAAGTACATACACTCAGAATATAATCTATTGAGGAAGGCTCCTGTGTAGAGCCGAAACGTCGCATCATCTTTATGGGAAAATAAAAAGTAATTTTCTATTTTTTATCCGTTGGACTGCTGCCCTTTTTTACATTTTTCTAGATATAGATATATAGAGAGAGAGAGCGCGAGATAGATCGAGTCAAAAGGAAATGGAGATGTAGGGATATATCCATCTTCCCATCTACATAAAATTATAGCTATGCTTTTTTTTATACATACACCATATTTTTCCCTTTATAAGACGCACCTGATAAGGAGCACCCCCTAGGTTTTAGAGGAAAAGAAAACAAAATATTTTTCATCACACAATCAGACCCCCATGACAGCTTATGTCAGACCACAGATCAGATGCCCATCAGAGATAAAATAAATACATTTACTTAGCTTTTCTGCTTTTGAAGTAGTGCATCCTATAAAGCGGAATATAATATAATATATATTATATAAAAGAAAAAACAATGGCAGCACCGTCCTTGAAACAAGCTGGTGGGTGCAACTGTCCCAATGCGGATCAAAGCCAATCCAGAAATACAAAAACAGAAAAAATGGGCAGCACTCCAGAAAGTAAAAAAAGTACCTTTATTTACCCCAATAAATAAAGACTTTGACTTTCTGGAGTGCTGATAGATTATATATATATATAGATTATATGATTATATATATATATATATATATATATATATATATATATATATATATATATATATTATACATACACACACACATATATATACACATATACACACACACTTACTTTTTCAGATCATACCAGCAGATGAGCAAAATAAGAAAAAGAAAAATCTTCACCAGCTCTGCGACCAGACCCTGAACCCTCACCCGCCCTCCGATCAGACCACCCAAAACTCGCCAGCCCCCAAATTGGACCCCAAAACCTTATCAGACCTCAAAAATAAGATATAAAATAAATTAACTTACCTTTCCTGCACCGCCGAGGCGAGTAGTTTCCAAGATGGGATCACCTCTTGAGGGTTCCATTTATTATTTCACCCCAGAGCCTCTACAGTTGTCAGCACACAACACATCAGCCCTCAAAGCACTCTGTAGGTTTCCGTACCATTCAGCATTTCCGGATTTGCGGACCCATTTAAGTGAATGGGTGCGCATCCGTGATGCGGAATGCCCACGGAACGGCACCCGTGTATTACGGATCCGCAAATGCAGTCCGCAATACGGCAGTGAGAAAAAGGCCTTAACCGGAAGAATAGATTCCTTAATTCTTTGAATAAGAACCTCTAGCGATGCAGATACATGCGGTAAGAGCACTGTTGAAGTAACTGTTAATCTATTGTCTAGTGATATAACTGAAAGGAAGCATTCCTTATTAAATAACAGACTGGAATTGTGCCTGTTAGATGGATAGTGATAAATTTGAGTTTATGCTGGTCTTTTATCAGCTTTGTTGTAATATGTGTTACAAGATGTATTTTTACGATGTTGGGGTCCATTCAGACGTCCGTAAGTGTTTTGCGGTCTGCAAATTTCGGATCCGCAAAACACCGATACAGAGTGTGCATTCCGCATTTTGTGGATCGCACATGGCTGGCCCCATGATAGAAATGCCTATGCTAGTCTGCGATTGCGGACAAGAATAGGACATGCTCCATCTATTTTGCGGGGACACGGAACAGACCTATCGATGCGGACAGCACACAGTGTGCTGAACGCATCATTTGTGGCCCCATTGAAATGCATGGGTCTGCACCCGTTCTGCAAAGTTGCAGAACAGATGCGGACCCAGAAATAGTGTTTTATTAACGGACCCTTAATCATTCAAAAAAATTGCAGAAGAGAGATATTCCAGTTACATGGAGGCAAAAAAGCTGTTCCAATCCAGAGGTGAAATCTGACTTGCTTGAGACGTTTCAGACCCTTGTGATTAAGGATGTCCTAACAGAGTGGGACATATGCAATAGGCATAGTTTTAATAACTTGTCCAGTGGAGAGAAACAACCTATGACATCACTCAAACAAGAAGAATCTATCATTATCAAAAAAGTGAATAAGGGGAAGGTGTAGGGGCGATTAATAGAGATGTATATGTTGAGGAAGCTATAAGTATAACATAGATTAAATGATTATTAAACGTGAAAGGCTTCATTTAAAAAATAATCTATATGTGGCAAGTATTATTGGTACATATTTGTTCACTGAATTGAGTATTCCCTTCCCTCAAGTTCCAATCTTATATCTATTTCCAAAAACACACAAAAATGTTGAGAGCACTGGGTAGACCGATTGTGTCTGGTGTGAACTCAGCCTCATCCCCACTTCAATTATATGTTAGCTCATTTCTGTAGGATGTTGTGCGGAGGCTGGAGACACTGGAGAGTTTTTAAATAAAATAAGAGGACTTGATTCCTACAATGTCACAGTTATGTACACTAGACACCAATATCCTTTATGGAGTGGCATAGTTAGAAAGGACTCCAATGCAACCCCCACTCCTGTACCTAATCAAGATCACCCTCTCAGACGTGGCCCAGCAGCCAGTCTGTTTCCTACAGTGTCTCTGTATACAATGTCATATTATAATACTGTTGAGAGGGCCCTGACCATGAAATCTTTTAGTCCTCATTCTGCGTGGGCCCCTTCTAGGTTTGGACCCTAAAATCAGCCGTTCCCCCAATAGCTACGCCCCTGCCTTTATGAATAAGATCTTGGCAGTTCACCAAAAGTTATGTGAAAATCCAGCTTTGCATAATGCTATTAAGTTTCTAAAGATTTTCGATATAATACTTAATAAAAATTACTTCAGATTTGATATAGAATATTTCTTGCAGCTACAGGAATCCTCAATAGGGTCTCCTGTGGCTTCAATTTATGGAAGTATCTTAATGTATTTTTTTGGAAAATTGTTTTGTGCTCGTTTATTCCAAGATCAGATCATTGCCTGGTTCCGATATGTGTATGACGTGCTCTTGCTGTGGCACGGGAATAGAGTTGAGTGTTTCCTTGTGTATCTGAACGATTGCCATGATTTGATTAAATTTACAATGGATGCTGAACCTGAAGTGATTCATTTCCTGGATGTCAAAGTACATAAAGATAAAAATCATTTCTCCAGCACACTTTATTCTAAACCCAAGGATAAGAACAATTTGTTGAAAGCCGATAATTATCATGCTCCACAAGTGTTTAAAAAGGTATTCCGAAAATGCAATTCATCCGTGCACGTTGGATGTGTAGCTCAGATAAAGAGTACCTTATACAGAGATGAGGAAACTTATCAGGAAGAGGTGGTGAGGAGAACTAGATTAGAAGTGTTCGCCATCCCACATAAGCAGCTTTTTAAAAGGGAAAAAAAAAAATTGTGAAAGTCCAGTTTTCATTTCCACATATGGCAGACATTCAGGAATGATTAGACATACCATTAATAAATAATGTAAGATAGTAGGCATGCCCAATCAACAGATTTTCATGCCCGTCATGCCAATATTGATCTTCAATTATTAAGAGTCATGTTGGTATACACCCCATGAAATGGATTAAAATCCAGATTAAAGGGTATTTTACCTGCAACCCATTCTGTCCTATTTAGATGCTGAAGCGCCCATGTGGCAAAGGATATGTTGGGCTGACCTTGCTTTCAGTCAAAATAAGGATGAATGAACAAAGAACCATCATCAGGAGAGCATTGCAGATGGGGAATGAAGGGTTAACGAAAAGTGATTCTAAGGAAGTCACAAAAATATCTAACAAGACCGGGGTAGATAAAAATTTCGTTGAAATTAGAAAGTTTTTCAGTCTGTTACAAAGTTTATGGGATTTTCACATAATAGGCCAAAAGAGAATTCTAGTTTTAATGTATAAGTCTGTCAATAATACATATACACACGTAGAAGGACCCGGCATATATCATCCATTTCATTTAATGTTTGTGTGTCATTAAAAAAAAAATAGTGTTCTTCATCACAGGGACCTCTACAGTACCCCCGCTGCCCCTTTAATAGTGGTCTCCACAGTCCCCCTTCTCCATTAACAGGGACCTCCACAGCAGCCTGCTCCCTTAACAGTAACATCCACTGCACCCTCCCCTTTAACCGTGACCGCCACAGTCCCCCGCCCCCTAAACAGTAACCACAACAGAAGCCAGCCCTTTGTTACCTCCACAGTACCCCATCTAGTTAACCGTGATTTCCACAACACCCACCTCCTTAACAGTGTCCTCTACAGTAATCTGCCCCCCTAACACTGACCTCCATACCACACCATCCCCTTAACCTCTCAGGGACACAGGGCGTACAGGTGTGTGTATCAGCCGGAAAATAATATATATTTCCGGCTGATAGCAAATTTGCACACAAGTTCACACAAATCTCCAACAAGTATGCCCTAGATGTGATATTGCTAAATCTGGAGTTTCTTCAGCATGAACTAGGAGCAACACGTGAGCAGTTCGAAAGAGCTGATATTAAATTGAAAGATGCTCTCCCTATACAGGACTATGACACTTATTTAACCAATTGTTCTGCCTATCTGGAGAAATTCAGAAAAGAGCAAGAATTGATTAAGCGGCGTAAATGGCTACGAGATGAGGAGGACTACAAACGGGGAAATGTGTACACATGGCAAGAACAGAGAAATCAGAGACGACAACCTAACTATGGTAACACCACCAATATCAGGAACAACAGCAGTAATTCTACCCAGAGAATGAAAGCGGCTACAGAAGTGGGATCCATGCAAATGGAACAGCGGCGTGATGACCGTTTTTAGGCCCCACTCCAGATCCAAAAGGACCAGACGTGGGGGACAAAGACAATACAGATGTAGAAAAAGATCAGCGCACAGTAAAGAATCGGCCCACGAGGAAGAGAAATCATCAGTGGTGGTAAATATATCTTCTCAAGTCTTAACAGTTGCACAGACTGAACTTTTGGCTAAAGGCCTATCATACTGTCCTTCAGTTGGTATTGACTGGTTTCAGCTTGAGGTCGACTTACAAAATTTTTTTAGGAATATTAAGTTGAAGGTCTGGTTTTCTGAGAAGCAGTCAATTGTAAATACTGATGCACGAGGTTGTGAACTCTCCCTTCACAGTGTTGGATTACACGTGAAGAGCGACTTCACGCCACAGATTAGAAGTCCAGCTATTGACACGTACATTAATGCAGTGAAGGTGGAGATGGAAGGGTTAAAGGATTCTTTACAAACCAGTGGTCTCAAACACCCGAACATGACATCTGCTGAGATACGGGCCCTAGGTGAGCTGTGCAACGACGGCTCCCTCACAGTGAAACCCGCTGATAAGGGGGGAGCCGTCGTTGTAATGGACACCGCATGGTATATCTCTGAGATACAGAGACAAGTGGGTGATGTTCTGGTTTACAAACGGTTGAATCATGACCCCAAGTTTGAAGTGATTAAAGTCATTACCAGGGTACTTGATGGAGCCAAACTAGGAGGTCTGATTGATGAGTCTTTGTACAATTTTCTATTGGTTACACATCCCAAGACACCATTAATGTACGTGCTACCAAAGATTCATAAGAGCATGTGTAACCCCCCGGGGAGACCCATAGTTTCCGGGAGGGAGTCTGTACTCTCTAATTTGGCAATCTTTCTGGACAGGATTCTTCGGCGGTTTGCCTGTTCAGCTAGATCGTACATACAGGACACAGGCGATTTCCTAGACAGAATAGCTGGAGTGGAAGTGACACCCATGACTATACTAGCATCTTTTGATGTGGTCAGTCTCTACACCTCTATCAATCATGATAGGGGTGTGGAGGCTGTTAGGAAATGTCTGATCTCAACACATTATACTGATGAATGTAAGGAGTTCATAACTGACCTGCTCGGTGTAGTGCTCAGATACAATTATTTCGCTTTCCAAAATGGCTACTACCTCCAATTACGCGGAACCGCGATGGGGTCAAATATGGCACCAACCTATGCCAACATTTTCATGTCAGACCTGGAGGCCGGGCACGTCTATGTGTCCCACCACTTCAGCCATGTGCTGGGGTGGTGGAGATACATAGATGACGTGTTCGTCATCTGGGAGGGCACTGAGGGTGAATTGACCCAGTTCCATGAATTTTTGAACAATATGGATCCTGAAATCCGGTTCACTCTGACGCACTCCACCGAGCAGGTCCAGTTTCTGGACACTATGGTGAGGAAACAAGATAAGAGGCTGGTAACTGACTTGTACATTAAACCGACGGATTGCAATAAGCTCTTGAGATTTGAGAGCTGCCATCCGCGGCCTATGGTCAAGTCTTTGCCACGGAGCCAGTTCCTCCGTATCCAGCGCATTGTAAAGGATCCTATTGTAAAAAATAAAAGACTGTCTGAGATGGCCGAGAAATTTCTAAATAGAGGGTATCCCAAGAGATTAATACAGAAACATCTGGATGATCTGAAACCTAGGAACCCTAAGAGAGTGACTGAACAAGCCAGAATACCATTCATTTCCACCTACACTGAAGGAAGTGTTCAAGTAGCAAGGGTTATTAGGAAACACTGGCCTATACTGAGTAGCAATTTTGGCCATGTGAAAGAATTCTCTACACCCCCCCTGATGTCTTACAGGAGAGCTGACAGTCTGAGGGACAAATTGGTTAGAGCAGAGGTGGCAGGTGATAAAACCGCAGTTCAGACATACATGGGTCGAAAAAGATTTGGAAGCTATCCATGTTTGAACTGTGTAAACTGCAACTATATGTTGAAGGGAGAAACATTTACACACCCAGTGACCAATACAGTGTTTGAGATCAGACATTTCTTGACCTGTGATAGTTCATTCGTGGTCTATTTATTGACATGCCCCTGTAGTCTCCTATATGTTGGGGAGACTACTTGTGATGTGAAGACGAGAATGAACTATCACAGGTACTCCATCCGTCAGAAACGGAGAGACCTCCCGGTGTCCAAACACTTTGTAGAGGCTGGACACAGGGAAAAGGATCTCAAGTTCAGGGTGATAGATTTTATTCCCCCACTTAAAAGGGGAGGTAACAACGTGAGATCATGTGGATACACAAATTGCGCACACTTAGACCTGATGGTCTTAATGCTGAATGCAGATGGGAGTTATGTGGATAGGTAATGTGTTATTTGCTCATCAGATGTGGAGGTGATATTATTCGTTGAGTCGAATGGGGAGGATATACAACAGTGCTATTTGTAATCATTTGTATGATAAATACACTCATATCTTTGGTTTATTTATAGATGGAAGTTTTGAAGAACACAATGAACCTTTGTCTCATGATTGGACTGCTCCGTATATGGACCACCCCGGCGCGCTGACATAATGGTGACCAGTGGCTTATGCTGAGGAGGGGCGCTGATGACAAGTCACGTGTAGCACGTTAGGACAACCCGACCTGCATCAATTTTTACTAGAATGGTACTTGATGCCAACCTGGACCGGGAATCTATAAGCCAGAAGTTGGCTGTATATATACCAAGTTTTAGTGCATGGAGATGGGATGGATCCCTCTCATTGCAACTGCACAGATTTTTCACTCTGGATGTGCACATTAACCTAGGGGGCGCACTGCGTCAGGTCAGTGTATGGATGCTGTAGTGGCCGCCACTCCTGGGTTCATTTGCACATCAATATGCAGGTTGGCTAGGTAATTATGCGCTCATGACTGCCTCGATGTCCCTCTCTTTTTGTTTTGTATTGATTTCCACTGTGTCACCATGGTTACAGGCACGCCCCCTTGACGCCCCGGCAGTGTGTCCGGTCATGTGTCTTTTCTTTCCCTCCCCCCGCCGCCGCTATGTTCACTGTGCGCTCCACTGGGCGAAGTTGCGTTCCAGGGTGCGTGCGTGATGACGCGACGACGTGGGGAGGTGGACGGATGACGCGCGGCGCATGCGCCTGGCTGATGGAGGGACGCTGATGCCAACGCGCCGGGCTGATCAATGACTGTTAGTCCCAAAAAGTTTTTAAAGTTTAATATGATGCAGCTGCATCGAGTATTTGATTTTAACCCTTAATGGATGGAGCACTTTTTGTATTCACATATGTGTAATTAGAAGCTGTACACGAGGGATATTGATACAGCACATTGGAACACTATGTATGATATATATAGAACCTATTAAGTAGGTACTTCACTATTGAATAGGTTACCACTTCTGTATAAAAAATTTTGACATGTAGAATATGTTTACACAAATAGTCATGTGAGATGTGACGTTTTTGGGATCATGTGATTTTATTGTGCACATGTGGTTTCACTAATTGCACCAATTTGTATTGGATTGTGGGTATATGAACCCCACAGTGTAGCACTGTTGTAGCTTGACAAAGGCCTCATTGAGAAGGCAGAAACGTAGCTGGAATAAAGTTTGGGGTCGTCACCCTATCACCTAACAACTGGAAGTGCTGCCTCTTCATTCTTTGAATATATATATATATATATATACATACATACACACACACACCTTATATCACCTTACATCACAAAAAGTGCAACACCAAGTGATCAAAAAGGCGTGTGCCCCCCAAAATAGTACTAATCTAACAGTCACCTCATACCGCAAAAAATCAGCCCCTAAGCCAAACGCCCAAAAAATAATAACTATGTGAGCCATAGTTATTTTTTGGGCGTTTGGCTTAGGGGCTGATTTTTTGCGGTATGAGGTGACTGTAAGATTAGTACTATTTTATATATGGAGACACAAACTTTTTTTTGTTAAAAAAATGCTGATTGTGTAAAACTTAAGTAAATAAAAAAAAAAGTATACATATTAGGTATTGCCGCGTCCGTAAAAACCTGCTCTATAAAAATATCACATGACCAAACCCCTCAGGTGAACACCGTAAAAAAAAAAAAAAAGGCAGGAAAGGCAGCCCGATGCCTTCCTTACAAGAAAGCCTGTGAGATCCAGCCCCCTTCATCTCACAGGCATGCAGGCTGAAATGCATTACATTCAGTAATACAGAAGTATTGTAAAGCATTGTAAAGAGGATCAGACCCCCCCAAAAGTTGAAGTCCCAGAGTGGGACAAAAATAAAGTGAAAAAAGAAGCAAAAAATAAAAATAAAAAGCGCCCTTTACCACAAAAAAATAAATCCACTGGGGCACAGGAGGAATATTCTTATTTTATTTTTTATTTTATTTTATTTTTTAAATCAAGCAGGGTACAAGTGTATATCTCCTTTAATTAAATCGCATGAAAAGGTCCTCTAAGATTATTTTTTTTTTCTTTCTTCTTATTTAATAACTATTAGCCCCCTTAAGGCCTTGTCCTATTCACCCTAGTAGAGCTCTATTAGGGTGAATAGGACTTCACACACTCCGTGCTGCCCTTCCATTCCGCATCTCCGGATTTGCAGACCCATTGAAGTGAATGGGTCCGTATCCGTCATGCGAAATGCACACGGAACGGTGCCAGTGTATTGCGGATCCGCAAATGCGGTCCACAATACGGCAACAGGCAGCACACGTGCGTGTGAATGAGCCCTTACACCATGTTGCCCATTACGTGAGATGGGGGTCACTTATTAATGTGAGGCACATGGGGTTCAGTCCAAAAGCATGTGCCCAGCCTGACATTAAAAATAAACGACCCCTATCACGTTTAAAACATGGCCGTGGCAAGATTAGGGTTAATGAGTCACATCAACCCCACATCTTACTGGCTGCCTGCCTTTACTTTGAGGCAGGCTATTCACTCTTGCACTGTGTGGGGATGTTGTACCTGCTATGCTGGCTGCTCAGTGCACTAATGCACACCGATTCTGGGACTGGGGGCTCAGGCTGACGCTGAGGACAGGACACTCAGGAGGAGGAGGCTGCTGCAGCTGTTCGCCGAGCTCACTAGCTCAAACAGTGCAGCAGTTTCATACCTCCTCCTGCTTTAATTAGCAGCACATTCATTGGTGGCAGTGGTGCTGGCAGCTTCAGAGCCCACTCATCACTGCTTTAAGTGGCGGCCGTGTCATAAGAGGGAGGGACTCCCTCCCTCCTTCTCCACTGTCTGACCAGAAAGAACATGCCATGTTCTCTTATAAGAGGAGATACTAGGCTGCGCAGCCTAGTAATGCAATAACACAAGTCCCGACCGGTGCCTTGCGAGCCGCAAATTAAGTTGCTAGGAGCCGCATGCAACTTGCGAGCCGCAGGTTGGCCACCCCTGCCCTAGCCCAAGGCTATTTATTGACAGTTTTAAAAGATTTACTGGTGGTCAATAATAGGTTATGAAAAGAAAAAAGAAAAAAAAGAAATTATATATACACACACACACACACACACACACACATACACAAGGATTGCTAAAATATGCACTGCAAGGTGAAAGGTTAACCCGTCCTTGTATTTGCTCATCACTAAATAACATAAAACATTTGTGTATATGAGTGTAGTAATCTACGGTACTTAAATTCCATTATATGATAAAAACAAGACAGAAGTAATTTAGTTACCAGAGTCTGGTCGACCATCAGAGCTTCGAAACTCCTGCATTCTCTTTTCTAGCTTCTGCTGCCTCCTCCTTTTCATCACTACTTCTGGATTGGATATGGTACGTGTAAAACTAGTTTCTGGCATATCTTTGTAAACTTCAGCAGCAAAGTGGGAGTTCTCGCTAGGACAACAAAAAAAAGTTGGAGACCGTGCAAGATTATCACCAGGCCTGAATAAAAAATATATACAACCATTTTACTGCATGTAGATATTGTTATTTAAAGGGGCTGACAAGTGACTCCAAGGAGGCAAATTCTATTGTACATCTGTCTGAGGATTTTACATATCTGTCTGAGGATAAAATTAAGGCATGAGCACTTTTGCATGAAGACATTAGGAAGTTACTTATATGTATGTTATACACAGAGTTTTTAACCCCCTTCCTTACCAGGCCATTTTTTCAGTTTTTGCAATGGTGCTATCTAACTGCAAACAACTATCTATTTTCTGAGCCAACCTACATGTGTTTGCCATTTTTCACAGGGCACCTTAGACCTTTCTTTTATGTCATTAAAGGGGTTGTCCAGGTTCAGAGCTTAACCCGGACATAGCCTTATTTTCACCTAGGCAGCCCCCCTGATGTTAGCATCAGAGCATCTCTTGCTCTGATGCACAACCTTGCACTGCGCTAGATCGCGCAGGGCAAGGGCTCTTTTTTTAACAACAACACACTGCCGACTGAGGCTTCCGCCCGGCAGTGTGCTCGGTGACGTCACCGCCTCAGATGGGCGTGCTTTAGCCGTTTTACTGGCTAGGGCAGCGCTAAAGCCGACCCATCAGTGCCAGTGACTTTACCGTGCTTCCTGGCAGCCCCATGGAGAGCACGGTTCCTCACCGGAACTCCTGAAAATGCCTTTGCCCTACGCGATTTAGCACAGGGCAAAGGAGAGCATTGGAGCATGAACTGCTCCATTGCTGAAGTCAGGAGGGCTGCCTCTGGGTGAAAATGGAGGTATGTCCGGGTTCAGCTCTGAACTCAGACAACCCCTTTAAAAGACAGATAAAAAAAAAAAAATTTTAAAAAAATTTAAGCAAAAAAATTATAATTATGGGGAAAAATAAATTTTTATTTTTACAATCTTAGCAATATTTAACGGTTACAAAAGATCAAGAAAAAAAAAATTGTAATAAACGTCTATAACCATTACCGTATGTGTGTACTATGAAAATTGATGCAATTTGTGAAGTTTACCTACTGGCTGGGCCCACCAGGAGGCCTGAAATGAGTAGAGAGGATTATAGATGCCTACTTTTCTATTGGTGGTTTTATAGCACCATACCGCCAGAACACACGTTGTACAGTACCAAAACCTGACAAACAACCAAAGTGACTACTTTTTATGTTGACCCCCTAAGGAATTCATCTAGGGGAAATTTGGACTTTGCGCTTTCGGCTTTTTTTTTTCTTTAGGAAAATTGAATGAATTTAGGTGGCCAAAATCAAAATACTTTTTCACAATACTGCCAGAAAAGATTTTGTCAACTGCCAAACCATAAAAATAAAAAAAAACACACACACACACACACACACACACACACACACCTTTTCTATATGATGACCGACACACCCCCCCCCCCCCCCCAATCCACTAACTTTGTGAAAGATTTTTATATTGTTTGTGTTTAGGCACAGTAAGAAATACACGTACCACCACAGCCTATTTGTGACAATGTTTTTGGCCAAATCCACCGAATTATTTATTTTGTTTTATGGCAATATACAGTATGAAAATTTGGGGCAAATATGGTACATTTTGGCTAATAATGTAAAGACGTGGTATTCCTTGAAGCAATTTTTTACACAGATGCCAGGGTTTGATGGACACTGAGCACAATAATATCTGGTGTCTCTTAGGGCTGTTTCACACAAGCGGATGCCGTGCGTGACATCCGCTGCGTGAATGACAGCCAAGACCCGATGCAGACAGCAGAAGCACGGAGCATTAACATGACTGATAATGCTCAGAGCCTCTCAGTGATCTCTTTACTACGAAATCACAGTGAGATAAAGTTGTCACTGTGATTTCGTAGTAAAGAGATCACAGAGAGGCACGGAGCATTATCAGTCATGTTAATGCTCCGTGCTTCTGCTGTCCGCATTGGGTCTTGGCTGTCATTCACGCAGCGGATGTCACACACGGCATCCGCTCGTGTGAAACAGACCTTAGAATTTCATTCTTTGTACAAACCCTGCACCTGTTCTGCCGGTTAGTTTTGCTTCCGGTTTGAGAATTGGTATCAGGGAAATGCCTTTCGCTCAGTCTACTGACAGACTCCGACTCAGAGCTCACAGGAATATTACCTGTTGGATACAGTAGTGATATTATAACTTCCTCTTGAAAATTTAGAAAAGCACCCCGATTTCCAGATTCTTTGTATACTGCAGCAGATAGAGAAACCTTTTTGTACCAATGTTTGGATTTTCGTAGTGCCAGGTTTCATCATTTCATTGTTGAAACCTACTGTACTTATTATATTCAACGACAGAGCGGCTTTTCTGTATGTGCGGGTCTTCGACTTAGGCATACTAGGAATACGGAAGTGTCATGGATTGTGCCGTGTAAGAAAACATTTTTCTTATCTCTGTCTTTCACAGCCAGTAATTCTGAGCTGGACAGAGATGCAGATTTTCCTTTCTTTAGATTTTTATTGACAAGTGACTGTGGGAAGCCTTTTCTAATCTTCCCGCACTACCACTCTCATACAAGTGTCTGAACAGTGGAATACTTGTATAGTTGTTGTCCACACACAGATGGCCTTGTCTCAGTAATGGATTTATTAGATCTAAGACCATTTTTTCCATGGGCAATCAGGGGGATCCAACTGGCTGTTCTTTCCTTCATACACCCTAAATGTGTAAGTGTAGCAGATACCACTTAGGCACAACTTATACATCTTCACACCATATCTAGCACGTTTACTTGGGTTGTACTGTTTGAATGTCAGTCGGCCAGTAAATTGGATCAGGGATTCAACAGACGTTTTTCTTGGGGGTATAAATTCCTCTAAATTTCCCATTAAGGTACGATACAAGGGGCCTCAGTTTGTAAAGTCTGACTTGCCCAGCTGGATTGTCGCTGTGACAAAGGGAATTATCATTGAAATGTAAAAATCTCAAAAAAAAAATTGGAAACGTGACCTAGCCATCACAGACGTAAAAATTGGCGTATCATGTATGGGATTTGTGGACCAGTAGAATGTCAGCTGAGCTCTTTTGGTGATTCCCATATTGAATGTTAGGGCAAGAAAAAAGAAAAAAAAAATTCTGGCACCTTAGTTGGCCTCCTGAATTTGCACAAGATGAATTTGGATTTTCTGCCAAATATTGCAAGGAATATAAATTTGTCTGATGCACAAGTTCCTCAAAAATTTCCCCAGTAATAAAAAAAATAAAATAAATCAAAGTGGGGAAAATTTTTTGACGTATTTGAGAGGGACCATACCAGATTTATGTCAGACTGGGCAGATAGTGTTTGAAGCCGACTATGGACCTTGGCACTGGTAGTTTCACATACAGATTCACCCCCCCCCCCTGTTCACCAATGCTGTGACTTGCTCTTTGTGCCACGTGGGTTGCAGACAGCCTGGGCACATAACGGCTGGCACTCGCCAAACATTCCTCATCACTGGCGACTAAACTCTGCTGCCTTCTCTGGAATTTTTATGGCATGTGGGTGTCACAGTCAGAGCCACCAGAGCTTGCAGTCAATTTGTCACGGCCTTCAATGAGTTCATACTCAGAACCGGACTCTTCTCCACAACTTTCCTCACTGGAGGAACTAGCAAAAGCATACACCACTTCAGCGCTGAAATATCTACGCACCATTTTATACAAATAAAGAGAAGATTTACGCATGTGCGTTTTATGAAAAGAACACCTATCTATATATTACACACACCAAACACTCCGCTAGTCTATTACTACTAATCATTTTTTATTTAAAAAAAACAACACAAACACACACACACACACACACACACACACACCTCAAGACTAATCTAATGTAGGAAGGGCTATACACTAACGATACCAATAAAATAACTTTCACCCAATTTTTTATTTTATTTTTAGGAGGGGTGAGGCCTGAGCATGGAGCGGTGAACACGCACTTTACAGAGCTCCCGGACCCTGTGTATCCTCATCTGCCTTTTAAACACATCAACACCACTATCATACTAGAAGAGGATGGTGAGACGTTCGGGCCGCTGTGGGTCCACATATTTGACTTTGGAACCGCACATCGCGAGTTATTTCTCTCAAACTTCGGCTCTGGCCCACCTACCCAGCTCCCCCAAGATGGCACCCGCAGAGGAACAAAGTGACAGCAGCACTCGCTCCCCTAAGCCACGCTCCTTCCCTCAGCTTACCGAACCCAATGCAGTCGGCCTTCTCGTCGCAGACGACTTCTGCTGATGGCCAAACTACAAAAAGGTACCCGCGCCTGCACTCACCTTCCATGCCCGCTGGCGCTGGAACAGTCGGCCCTCCCGTCTTCGGGAGCGCATGAGAAAACTGTTCCCGTGACAAGACCAAACTCACTACCTCAACATGCCGGTATCATTATGAACGGCCCCCCCAGCCTCCTGCATTGATTACCGGAGACCTTCTCCCACTGCCCTTGAAGACCCCTGCTTTATGGAAGCAGATAATGCAGCCTCTTTACCTATTCTGGTGAGTGATCTACCCCATGACGCAACATCCAGTCCTCAGACTTGCAGTCTGCCGGCCTCTCCACCTCTCTGTTGTCAGCCTGAGACACTGGCCCCACATTCTGGTGGCATCCAACTTCCACGAGTGGCACAGCCATGCACAGGATTATTTACCTGTTGCCAACAGACGATCAGCCCTCCCAGAACTCACATGTAGATTTCCCTTCTACCCCTGCTATTTTTCACTCTCCAGCAGTTTCTGATTGTTCAGAGACTCCATCTTCTTCGCCTGGTAGACGTTCCAAGTGCCCGAAACTAAGAGATATATGGTCGCTCCTCAGTACTCTTCCTATTAAGACGGACCTGGAGGAGATCATACAAATGGTCGAATCTAAGAATGACCAGGCTATAGCAGAGTTCAAGGCTGACCTAACAAACATTTCTACTAAACTGGCGTCACAAGCTCAAGTTTCAACTTATCTAGATGCTCATCTGACGAATGTGGAAACAACTATGGCCTCTCAAAAGGCTTTAAACAGACACTTGCTTTTACAGCTGGACGACCAAGAAAACAGGGGTCGATGCATTAACAAGCTGCGCGGGATTCCTGAGGAGGTCCCCGCCACCGATTTGCGCAAAGCAGTGTCTACCATATTCAATTCTCTTCTCTCCAGGCCTACGGAGTCAGAAATAGAGCTCGACAGAGTTCACAGGGTCCTAGACCTCCAGATAACTCTGCTCCGCGTGATGTTCTGTGTAGAGTCCATTTTTTCAGAGAAAAGGAGGAACTTTTGAAAAGAGCCTGGAGGCAGGGTCCTACATGGTATGCTGGATCACAGATTCAAATGCTACCCGATTTGTCTAGGAGAACTTTACTTATGAGGTGCTCTCTCAAACCTCTCTTGCAAGCCATCTTCAGTTCTAGTTTATTCATTTAGTATATTTTCCTTACTACTTATCTGGTTAATTTTTGTCTTATCTGACCTAGATTAGCCAGTTTGGATATTTAGCCTCACAGGCATAATTACCTTTCTTTGAAATAAATAGTGTACTGCCCACCTATCCTACTGTTCTTTTCCTTCTCCCCTGTTGTTCCTCTCTCCCCTTTTGTTCTCTTGCAGGCCTTGACTATGTCCGATATTACCTTTGCATCAATCAATGCCAATGGGCTGAATACGCCTGAGAAACGCTCCTCCATTCTCTGGCTCCTGTGGTGCAAAAACATACAAATGGCCTTAATTCAGGAGATGCATTTTCGCAAAGGATGTGATGCCGATTTTTAGGTCCCCCAGATACCCAGATGCATACCATAGCTGCGTTTTGAAATAGAGAGGCGTGAGTATCCTCATCGCTAGATCCACTACCTGGGAATTGTTAGATAGTAGTTCAGAGGACACTGGCAGATTTCTGTTTGTCAAGGGTCGTATAGCGGGTCAATTTTATACTTTGGCCAATATATACTTGCCTAATACCAAGCAACTCAGGGCCCTGGCAAGAACCCCATCAAAATTGGATAGCTTTGCAGAGAGCATACTTTTGGTCGGAGATTTAAATGTTGCTCTAGACCCACTTGTAGATGTCTCTAGATGTCTCAGTCGCATTAAACATCATCATCTTCACACTCACCAGCTGGTGGATCTGTGGCGAGCAGTCAACCTGAACGCTAGGGATTTCACTTACTACTCTGCAGCTAGGGAAGTTTACTCCCGATTAGATTAATTTTTTTGCGGAGACACTTGGCAGTTCCACTCATCGCCTCTTCCTCAATTGATCCCATGACGTTCTCGGATCATGCCATGCTCCATGTTTCTTTGAAATCCCCTCTTTCGTCTCCCAGATCTTGGCAATAGCGCCTGAACGAATCCCTGTAAAAAGGATTTGGAAGTCTCAAGAAAGAAGCTTGGTTCTCTCTCACCATTTTGAGGAAAATCAAGTTGACAATATCTCTCCTCTTACGGTGTGGGCTGCGCACAAATGTGTAGTAAGGCAGGAGTTCATCAAGCATGGAGCTAGACGTAAAAAGGAGAGGGCGTCTGAAATTTCTCAGATTGTCTGAAATTGCCGGTCTAGAGCAGACACAAATGTTCCCACGCACTGACCGTTCGCTCGGCTCTAATGGCGGCCAGGGGTAAGCTAGTTGTCCGCACGAAAACCATCCTTACCAGGGGGGTTGAAGAAATTTCTTTGAATATGGTAATAAATGTGGTAGACTTCTAGCACGATCATTACGTGAACAGAGAGCAAGAAATTATGTCCCCCAAACTGCCCCCCCACGGGGCCACGTCCTGAATAATCCTGATTCCATAACGGAGGCCTTTGCCCACTTCTACCAGAACCTATACAATTTCCCCTATCCTAAACCCAATAGCCTGTCTCTAGACCCAGCTATGTGCACATACCTGGCCAGGTCGGGTTTACCCAAACTCCCAAGAGAGGCCCTTGAGGGCCTAGGCGGAACGATCAGCGCTGAGGAACTTGGAGAGGCACTGAAGTCCATGCAGCCCAGCAAAGCTCCAGGCCCAGATGGCCTGCCAGCTTCATATTACAAAAATATCACCCCCTCCTCCAGACCCCTCTTACCAATGCCTTGAATAGGGTAGGTTTGGAAAACCCCCTCCCCAAAAAAATACGATGCACACACACATTACAGTGATCCACAAGGAGGATAAGGACCCTACTGCCTACGCACATTACCACCCCATCTCATTGCTCAATGTTGATCTTAAGTTATTTGTGAAAGTACTGGCCACACGCTTAGTCCCGCTCCTGCCTGATCTTATACACAGCGACCAGGTAGGCTTCGTTCCATCGAGGGAGGAGAGAGACAATACCACCGAAGTGCTGAACTTGATTCATCATGCCAGGTTACAACGCTCTTCTCTCTGTCTCTTATCCACTGACGCCGAAAAAGCTTTTGACAGAGTGGGATGGCCTTGGTTATTTGCAGTGTTGAATCACGTGGCCATTGAGGGTTCAATGTTGACATGGATCCGCTCCCTTTATACCTCGCCTTCAGCAGCCACAAAGGTTAATGGTGTGCTCTCAATGATTCCGAGAGACCTGAAGGAAGTATACTGCAGGAATTACACCCCTCTAAGTCAGATTAGGGGAGACCTTAAGAGATGGTCTAAAGGTTCATATACCTGGTTTGGCCGCTGTGCCATCTTCAAAATGAACGTTCTTCCGCGTCTGCCTTACCTCTTTCAGACTCTCCACATAAACGTACCAGCTGGCTTCTTTGATACTGTACACGTGACCTTTTCAGATTAATTTGGGCTGGGGATGAACCAGAGTCATGAATAAAAACTGCCAAGTTTGAAACGCGTCGACTGACAAGACCGCGTGTTTTTACCGCATGTGATGTGAATGGCTGTAATATTTGTATCCACCGGAATAAAGACGTTACGGCTTAAAATCAACATTGAAAGTGCTGGGATTTTTCTTCTGGTATATGGGAACCAGAGATTGGCCAGATCTTTACTCCATGTTCCGAGGGACAAGGGTAGGATTAGGGATACCTGATCTTCAGAAATATTACGCTGCATCTATGCTCCAACGGGTTGCAGATTGGTGTCGACATGCTCCATTCAAACAATGGGTCTCCACTGAACAACTCTTCCCAGACCCCTCTGGCCCTCCTGCCATGGACTGGGAGGAGAACACTCACTGCACTCTCCAGTCACCCCATCATTGGGCCTACTTTACTTCAATTTCACAAATATCAACACGCTCCCATGATCTCCCCAACACCTTCTCCTACACTACATGGAGCCACCACTTCGTTCTGTAACCTGAAGAGAAAATACGTCAGGTTACAAATACATGCCTACCGCCGCGAAAATTCAAACTCGTGCGGCAGTAGGAAAGTGGTTAATGGCAGTTCTGTGTAACATTTACTGTAAGCAGAAACTAGAAAGCCAACAATTATTCTCAACACGTGTGAATGGCGCATGATCTTTGGCATGCGCTTTTCACAGCATAAGGGCTTGTTCACACAAACGTGCAGTGGTTTTGCGGATCCGCAAAACACTGATGCTGCCCGTGTGCCTTCCGCAATTTGCGGAACAGAATGGCCGGCCTATTATAGAAATGCCTATTCATGTACGCAAAACAGACAATAGGAAATTATCTATAATTTTTGCAGGGCCATGGAACGGAGCAAGAGGTGCGGATAGCACGCGCAGTGCTGTCCGTATCTTTTGCGGCCCCATTGAAGTGAATAGGTCCGAACCCAAGCCGCAAAAAATTCAGCTCTGATGCGGAACCAAACCACAGTCGTGTGAATGAGCCCTAAGGCCTCATGCACACGGCCACAAGCGTTTGTGCGGTCCAATAAACTATTGCTCAAAGACTCCATTTAACACTGGTTTAACAATCAATCCATCTATAACCACTGGGTACCCATCCCTACTCATCATGCTTCCAAGGCAATCAACTCCCACACCTGAAGTCCTATGTAACACCACAGATAAACATTGATATACTATTAAGGCTCCATTTACACAACCATATTATTGCTCTGCATCTGATCTGCATTTTTTTGCAAACTGGATGCAGACCCATTTATTTCCATATGTCCGTTTCGCAGACAAGAATAGGCATTGTTACAATGGGTCCGCAAAAAAGAAAAAGAAAAAAAAAAAATTGCAAGACGTCATCTTTATTTTTTTTGTAGATCTGCGTTTTGCAGACCACAAAATACATACTGTTCTTTGAATGTAGTATTGTGGAAATTTTATTACGCGGACATCTTATCTTTGGATGTGTGTGTGTTTTTATAGATTGACTAAATCCGACACAGGGAGACAGATGACAAAGAACGCTCTAGCAGGGGGTACTTGGGTTGAATCGGGACCAGTGGTAAAACAGTCAGTATGAAAACCTTCTCATGGGCTTGGAGACGTGTAGGGGGGCATTTGCCGGTTTGTGAGCTCTAAGTGCAATGCACTGGGCTTTTTCCCTTCAAATGTCTATACACATTAGAGAAGTGAAGTCTGCATAACGAGAGATACATATTATACCTCTGCTGCGGCTTCGCTATCCCTTTCTGGATACATATCTGCTTTTAAGACATGCATATCTGCCTTGTTGGTATACTCGTACCATATACTGACAATAGCCGTAGCAATGTCTCACAGACCTATAAGAAACAGTAGAATGATCTTCACTAGATACTGGTCGCTTTGAGCAGTATTGAATGGGATCCATGCTGACAGTGGTGGGGGATGGGCGGCCACCTGGCTGGTTAGAAAAATAGACATGACTTCTCCTTCCTTATACAGGGATGGGGTGTGCATTGTCTGTCCAGCCACATTGATGCCCTTCCCTGTCCTTTGACATGTCATCACTTCCTGTATGTCATCACTTCCTGTATCCTTGTCTTGGGCCAGCCCCTTTTACGAGTAAATAAAAGAAACAGACTGGGCAGGGGGAAGGAGGAGTTGCTCAGAATTCAAGATGGTAACACCTGTGTCTGCCTCTGACTGTGGCTGAGGGAAAGGGGGTTTACATTTCCTTACACAAAGTTTGATGCGAGCAGATTACAATTATTAATATTTCTACAACAGTAGTATATAGTATAAAGTCAGTAGCGAAGACACATTCAGTATATAATCAGTGAGGATGCATGCAGTATATACAGGATGACCCACAAAAAAGTAGCCCGCTCCCAGCAATAGTATGACCAGATGATAAGTCACCAGTCAACAAGTCACAAAAGATGCTGCAAGTGGTCACCGTTCACATCTATGCATCTTTGGGAACGTCTGATTATGTGGCCGATACTGCTTGTGATGCGGCGGATAATGTTTGTGATGTGTTCCTTGAGTTCATCCAGAGGATGTGGATTGTTAGTGGACACTTTCTATTTTAACGGCTATGGACACCTTTGTGCTCTATAAATCAATAACCCCATCTCTTACTGTAATGCAGCACATAATAAAACTGCACTTGTTAGTTTTCTGGTATCAATTTGCTTCACGTGCACAGATTGACAACACTGTTTCTCATGTCTCCTCAGCTCTGTGGGTGTTCCTGTGGATTTCACATGCACCAGCACAAGCTCCACGGCTGCGCCCCCACATCCTGTTACTTAGCACAGCCATCATCCACTTATACAGACGGCTTGTATGCTACAACCTGTAATCAGCAGATTTATTTCTTTACATTCTGTAGAAAGTCCATTATTTGTGGACAGCAATAAATATTTCTGTTGATTACGTTAGTGCAGCGATCTACAGTCAGAAGCATGGCGTTATAAGCAGGATATAGATTTCATTACTGACACTCTTCTAAATAAAGTATTGTGTGCAATCTGCACAATGAACTGTCACTTTTCCCACACAGATTGGTATAGTGTGACGACACACAATGCTATGTACACATAGAACATCCCGCAAGTTAACAAGATCAGACGTGGAGGTAGATCCTTTTCGGCTCAAGGGGCCAGATTTTGGAACCACCTACCTCTGGCCCTGAAAATGATTCCCAGTCTCCTCATTCAGACGTGCGATGAAAACGTAACTTTTCAAACAGGCATTTGATCTTCCTAACACTTATTTTTGGTTCATATAATTTTGGGGGGTTTCCTAAATTTTTGAGTATAAATTCACGGTTGGTAATGTCCCTTCTATTTTAAAGATACTTTTTTCCTCACATTTACAAATTTTATTCTCTTCACATTCTCTTTATCTCGTCCGAACCCTTTGAACCTTGAGATCCCCTCCTTTTTTTTCTTGATTCTCCATTTGATAAGTGCTAGGAAATTGGTCCCAGGAATAGGTGCCTTATTCTAGGCCTTTGTGGCCCATGGCAAAGTGTCATGCCTTTTTCTTGAATCAGCCAGCTAAGCGCATCGAGGACCCAAGGGTAAGACTGTGTGTACACAAGACTATACATCATCATCAGAAGTACACAGTGGAGGAGACGCATCAAAACCAGTGTAAAGTAGAACTGGCTTAGTTGCTCATAGCAACCAATCAGGTTCCTCCTTTCATTTTCCAATGGAACTGTGAAAAATGAAAGGTAGAATATGATTGGTAGGTATGGGCAACAAAGCCAGTTCTACTTTACACAAGTTTAAAAAGTGACTTCGAGAGAGAGAATATATATAAATATATCTCTGCACACAAACACTTTATTCAACCCTGTGGTCGCACTGTTTTCAGCTCATTCACAGAGCCTTTTTTTCAAGCTATGAGAGGAAACGTTGAGACTACTGTTGAGTGAACTTATATTTCAAGTCGCTTGCGTCATCATAAATCAATCTGCTTCGCACATAGCCTTCCACAACTCACTGTTCCAGGAATAACACCATCTTTCTGACACAATAGGCCACTTTTATCAAACTGAATAATAAATCAGGCCAATAGCAAAAAACAGAGCTCAGCTTTCAGTTCCTACAGGGAAATTTAAGCTGAGCTCTGATTAGTTGCTATGGACAAGTAAGACAGACTTACTATTTGGAAGTTATGTGAGGCGGGCTACCCTGTAGTATACAATAGTAAGGAGAAATGCAGTATACACTATATACAGTGTGTGCACAATTATTGGGCAAGTGGAATTTTAGGACAAATTTTATTATTGAACAGTCAGACGATCCAAAAAGTTAATAAACCTGAATATAAAAAATGAAATAAAATTAAGAGGTTTTGGCTTTTTCAGGATATTATCTGTGTCTGCATAATTACTGTGCAGAGTTATGTAACTAAACAAAAACGAAAATTTTCCCATCTCACTTGTCTATTTTCACCTGTTAATCCCCTTCAGTACCAAGCCACTTTTGACCATTAGGTCCAGGCCAATTTTTGCAAACCTGACATGTCACTTTATGAGGAAATAACTTTTGAAAGCTTTTACTTATCAAAGTCATTTTCTGGTAGACGGTTTTATGGTAGCTAGAGATGAGAAAATTTCATATTTTGAAATTCGTTCACTTTGTTTATTGGTAAAAAGGTGAATTCCATTATGAATTCCATTACCACGGACCATAACGCAATTCTATGACTGAATGCATAACGGAATGCCTTTAGAGGCATTCAGTTATTCATTCCGTCATAATAGAAGTCTATGGGCTACAAAACTGATCCGTTCAGTTATGCAGGGGAGTTTTTTCCTGCATAACGGAAACGGGACAGATCCATTAGGCTGCGTTCACACTGGCGAGATTTCCGCGCGGGTGCAATGCGGTAGGTGAACGCATTGCACCCGCACTGAATCTGGACCCATTCATTTCAATGGGGCTGTTCAGATGAGCGATGATTTTCACGCATCACTTATGCGTTGCGTGAAAATCGCAGCATGCTCTATATTCTGCGTTTTTCACGCAACGCAGGTCCCATAGAAGTGAATGGGGTTGCGTGAAAATCGCAAGCATCCGCAAGCAAGTGCGGATGCGGTGCGATTTTCACGCATGGTTGCTAGGTGACAGTCTATAAACTGTATTATTTTCCCTTATAACATGGTTATAAAGGGAAAATAATAGCATTCTGAATACAGAATGCTTAGTAGGTGATCAATTAAGGGTTAAAAAAAAAAAAAAAATTAACTCACCTTCTCCTCTTGTTCGCGTAGTTCTCCCGGTCTTTAGTTCTTTAAAAGATGAACTATGGGCTAAAGGACCTTTGGTGACGTCAGATCACATGCTCCATCACCGCGGTGATGGACCATGTGATTGGAGCATGTGATCTGACGTCACCAAAGGTCCTTTAGCCCATAGTTCATCTTTTAAAGAACTAAAGACCGGGAGAACTACGCGAACAAGAGGAGAAGGTGAGTTAATTTTTTTTATTTTTTTTAACCCTCAATTGATCACCTACTAAGCATTCTGTTTTCAGAATGCTATTATTTTCCCTTATAACCATGTTATAAGGGAAAATAATAACATCTATACAACACCGAACCCAAACCTGAACTTCTGTAAAGAAGTTCGGGTCTGGGTACCACAGTCGGTTTTTTATCACGCGCGTGCAAAACACATTGCACCCGCGCGATAAAAACTGAACATCGGAACACAATTGCAGTCAAAACTGACTGCAATTGCATTCCTACTCGCGCGGGTTTGCCGCAACACACCGGAACGCATCCGGAACTAATCCGGACACACTCGTGTAAACCCAGCCTTATGCAGCCCATAGACTTATTTTGACTGAATGAATAACTGAATGCATCTAAAAGGCATTCCGTTATGCATTCAGTCATAGAATGGTTCGTGGTAACAGAATCCATAACACAATTCACCTTTTACCAGTAAACAAAGCATGAACGAATTTTATAACCTGAAATTCGCTCATCTCTAGTGGTAACAAATTGTACTTCATGTTAGTGGCAAGTTTGAGTTATGTTTTTACATAAAAAAAATAAAAAAATTTGGGTAAAAAGTTGTGTGTTTATTTATTTTTTTAGGAAAAATGCACAATTTTTGAAAATAGAAATTTCTCTGCTCGTGATACTTCATTAACCACCTCAGCCCCCTTAGCTTAAACACCCTTAACCACCTCCGGACCGCCTAACGCAGGATCGCGTTCCGGAGGTGGCAGCCCTGCGCAGAGTCACGCATATATGCGTCATCTCGCGATGGGCGAGATTTCCTGTGAACGCGCGCACACAGGCGCGCGCGCTCACAGGAACGGAAGGTAAGAGAGTTGATCTCCAGCCTGCCAGCGGCGATCGTTCGCTGGCAGGCTGGAGATGTGTTTTTTTTAACCCCTAACAGGTATATTAGACGCTGTTTTGATAACAGCGTCTAATATACCTGCTACCTGGTCCTCTGGTGGTCCCATTTGTTTGGATCGACCACCAGAGGACACAGGTAGCTCAGTAAAGTCCCACCAAGCACCACTACACTACACTACACCCCCCCCCCCCCCCCGTCACTTATTAACCCCTTATTAGCCCCTGATCACCCCATATAGACTCCCTGATCACCCCCTGTCATTGATCACCCCCCTGTCATTGATTACCCCCCTGTAAAGCTCCATTCAGATGTCCGCATGATTTTTACGGATCCACTGATAGATGGATCGGATCCGCAAAACGCATCCGGACGTCTGAATGAAGCCTTACAGGGGCGTGATCAATGACTGTGGTTATCACCCCATATAGACTCCCTGATCACCCCCCCTGTCATTGATTACACCCCTGTCATTGATCAACCCCCTGTAAAGCTCCATTCAGACGTCCGCATGATTTTTACAGATCCACTGATAGATAGATCGGATCCGCAAAACGCATCCGGACGTCTGAATGAAGCCTTACAGGGGCGTGATCAATGACTGTGGTGATCACCCCATATAGACTCCCTGATCACCCCCCTGTAAAGCTCCATTCAGATGTCCGCATGATTTTTACGGATGCACTGATAGATGGATCCGATCCGCAAAACGCATCCGGACGTCTGAATGAAGCCTTACAGGGGCATGATCAATGACTGTGGTGATCACCCCATATAGACTCCCTGATCACCCCCCTGTCATTGATCACCCCCCTGTAAAGCTCCATTCAGATGTCCGCATGATTTTTACGGATGCACTGATAGATGGATCGGATCCGCAAAACGCATCCGGACGTCTGAATGAAGCCTTACAGGGGCATGATCAATGACTGTGGTGATCACCCCATATAGACTCCCTGATCAACCCCCCTGTCATTGATCAACCCCCCTGTCATTGATCACCCCCCCTGTCATTGATCACCCCCCCTGTCATTGATCACCCCCCCTGTCATTGATCACCCCCCCTGTCATTGATCACCCCCCTGTAAGGCTCCATTCAGATATTTTTTTGGCCCAAGTTAGCAGAATAATTTTTTTTTTTTCTTACAAAGTCTCATATTCCACTAACTTGTGTCAAAAAATAAAATCTCACATGAACTCACCAAACCCCTCACGGAATCCAAATGCGTAAAATTTTTTAGACATTTATATTCAAGACTTCTTCTCACGCTTTAGGGCCCCTAGAATGCCAGGGCAGTATAAATACCCCACATGTGACCCCATTTCGGAAAGAAGACACCCCCAGGTATTCCGTGAGGGGCATATTGAGTCCATGAAAGATTGAAATTTTTGTCCCAAGTTAGCGGAACGGGAGACTTTGTGAGAAAAAAATTAAAAATATCAATTTCCGCTAACTTGTGCCAAAAAAAAAAAATTTCTATGAACTCGCCATGCCCCTCATTGAATACCTTGGGGTGTCTTCTTTCCAAAATGGGGTCACATGTGGGGTATTTATACTGCTCTGGCATTCTAGGGGCCCCAAAGCGTGAGAAGAAGTCTGGTATCCAAATGTCTAAAAATGCCCTCCTAAAAGGAATTTGGGCACCTTTGCGCATCTAGGCTGCAAAAAAGTGTCACACATCTGGTATCGCCGTACTCAGGAGAAGTTGGGGAATGTGTTTTGGGGTGTCATTTTACATATACCCATGCTGGGTGAGAGAAATATCTTGGTCAAATGCCAACTTTGTATAAAAAAATGGGAAAAGTTGTCTTTTGCCAAGATATTTCTCTCACCCAGCATGGGTATATGTAAAATGACACCCCAAAACACATTCCCCAACTTCTCCTGAATACGGCGATACCACATGTGTGACACTTTTTTGCAGCCTAGGTGGGCAAAGGGGCCCATATTCCAAAGAGCACCTTTAGGATTTCACAGGTCATTTACCTACTTACCACACATTAGGGCCCCTGGAAAATGCCAGGGCAGTATAACTACCCCACAAGTGACCCCATTTTGGAAAGAAGACACCCCAAGGTATTCCGTGAGGGGCATGGCGAGTTCCTAGAATTTTTTATTTTTTGTCACAAGTTAGTGGAAAATGATGATTTTTTTTTTGATTTTTTTTTTCATACAAAGTCTCATATTCCACTAACTTGTGACAAAAAATAAAAAGTTCCATGAACTCACTATGCCCATCAGCGAATACCTTGGGGTCTCTTCTTTCCAAAATGGGGTCACTTGTGGGGTAGTTATACTGCCCTGGCATTCTAGGGGCCCAAATGTGTGGTAAGGAGTTTGAAATCAAATTCTGTAAAAAATGACCTGTGAAATCCGAAAGGTGCTCTTTTGAATATGGGCCCCTTTGCCCACCTAGGCTGCAAAAAAGTGTCACACATCTGGTATCTCCGTAATCGGGAGAAGTTGGGGAATGTGTTTTGGGGTGTCATTTTACATATACCCATGCTGGGTGAGAGAAATATCTTGGCAAAAGACAACTTTTCCCATTTTTTTATACAAAGTTGGCATTTGACCAAGATATTTATCTCACCCAGCATGGGTATATGTAAAAAGACACCCCAAAACACATTCCTCAACTTCTCCTGAATACAGAGATACCAGATGTGTGACACTTTTTTGCAGCCTAGGTGGGCAAAGGGGCCCACATTCCAAAGAGCACCTTTCGGATTTCACAGGTCATTTACCTACTTACCACACATTTGGGCCCCTAGAATGCCAGGGCAGTATAACTACCCCACAAGTGACCCCATTTTGGAAAGAAGAGACCCCAAGGTATTCGCTGATGGGCATAGTGAGTTCATAGAACTTTTTATTTTTTGTCACAAGTTAGTGGAATATGAGACTTTGTAAGAAAGAAAAAAAAAAAAAAAAAAAAAAAAAAAATCATAATTTTTCCGCTAACTTGTGACAAAAAATAAAAAGTTCTATGAACTCACTATGCCCATCAGCGAATACCTTAGGGTGTGTACTTTCAGAAATGGGGTCATTTGTGGGGTGTTTGTACTGTCTGGGCATTGTAGAACCTCAGGAAACATGACAGGTGCTCAGAAAGTCAGAGCTGCTTCAAAAAGCGGAAATTCACATTTTTGTACCATAGTTTGTAAACGCTATAACTTTTACCCAAACCATTTTTTTTTTACCCAAACATTTTTTTTTTATCAAAGACATGTAGAACTATAAATTTAGAGCAAAATTTCTATATGGATGTCGTTTTTTTTGCAAAATTTTACAACTGAAAGTGAAAAATGTCATTTTTTTGCAAAAAAAATCGTTAAATTTCGATTAATAACAAAAAAAGTAAAAATGTCAGCAGCAATGAAATACCACCAAATGAAAGCTCTATTAGTGAGAAGAAAAGGAGGTAAAATTCATTTGGGTGGTAAGTTGCATGACCGAGCAATAAACGGTGAAAGTAGTGTAGGTCAGAAGTGTAAAAAGTGGCCTGGTCTTTCAGGGTGTTTAAGCACTGGGGGCTGAGGTGGTTAATGACCAGGCCACTTTTTACACTTCTGACCTACACTACTTTCACCGTTTATTGCTCGGTCATGCAACTTACCACCCAAATGAATTTTACCTCCTTTTCTTCTCACTAATAGAGCTTTCATTTGGTGGTATTTCATTGCTGCTGACATTTTTACTTTTTTTTTTGTTATTAATCGAAATTTAACGATTTTTTAGCAAAAAAAAATGACATTTTTCACTTTCAGTTGTAAAATTTTGCAAAAAAACGACATCCATATATAAATTTTTCTCTAAATTTATTGTTCTACATGTCTTTGCTAAAAAAAAAAAAAAAAAGGTTTGGGTAAAAGTTATAGCGTTTACAAACTATGGTACAAAAAAGTGAATTTCCGCTTTTTGAAGCAGCTCTGACTTTGAGCACCTGTCATGTTTCCTGAGGTTCTACAATGGCCAGACAGTACAAACACCCCACAAATGACCCCATTTCGGAAAGTAGACACCCTAAGGTATTCGCTGATGGGCATAGTGAGTTCATAGAACTTTTTATTTTTTGTCACAAGTTAGTGGAATATGACTTAGTAAGAAAAAAAAAAAAAAATCATTTTCCGCTAACTTGTGACAAAAAATAAAAAGTTCTATGAACTCACTATGCCCATCAGTGAATACCTTGGGGTGTCTTCTTTCCAAAATGGGGTCACTTGTGGGGTAGTTATACTGCCCTGGCATTCTAGGGGCCCAAATGTGTGGTAAGTAGTTTGAAATCAAAATCTGTAAAAAATGGCCGGTGAAATCCGAAAGGTGCTCTTTGGAATGTGGGCCCCTTTGCCCACCTAGGCTGCAAAAAAGTGTCACACATGTGGTATCTCCGTACTCAGGAGAGGTTGGGGAATGTGTTTTGGGGTGTCATTTTCCATATACCCATGCTGGGTTAGATAAATATCTTGGTCAAATGCCAACTTTGTATATAAAAAAAAAAAAAAAAAAAAAAAAAAAAAAAGGGGAAAAAGTTGTCTTTTGCCAAGATATTTCTCTCACCCAGCATGGGTATATATAAAATGACAGCCCAAAACACATTTCCCAACTTCTCCTGAGTACAGCGATACCACATGTGTGACACTTTTTTGCAGCCTAGGTGGGCAAAGGGGCCCACATTCCAAAGAGCACCTTTCGGATTTCACCGGCCATTTTTTACAGATTTTGATTTCAAACCACTTCTCACGCATTCGGCCCCTAAAATGCCAGGGCAGTATAACTACCCCACAAGTGACCCCATTTTGGAAAGAAGACACCCCAAGGTATTTCGTGATGGGCATAGTGAGTTCATGGAAGTTTTTATTTTTTGTCACAAGTTAGTGGAATATGAGACTTTGTAAGGAAAAAAAAAATAAAAATCATTTTCCGCTAACTTGTGACAAAAAATATAAAATTCTAGGAACTCGCCATGCCCCTCACGGAATACCTTGGGGTGTCTTCTTTCCAAAATGGGGTCACTTGTGGGGTAGTTATACTGCCCTGGCATTTTCCAGGGGCCCTAATGTGTGGTAAGTAGGTAAATGACCTGTGAAATCCTAAAGGTGCTCTTTGGAATGTGGGCCCCTTTGCCCACCTAGGCTGCAAAAAAGTGTCACACATGTGGTATCGCCGTATTCAGGAGAAGTTGGGCAATGTGTTTTGGGGTGTCTTTTTACATATACCCATGCTGGGTGAGGGAAATATCTTGGCAAAAGACAACTTTTCCCATTTTTTATACAAAGTTGGCATTTGACCAAGATATTTATCTCACCCAGCATGGGTATATGTAAAATGACACCCCAAAACACATTGCCCAACTTCTCGTGAGTACGGCGATACCACATGTGTGACACTTTTTTGCAGCCTAGATGCGCAAAGGGGCCCACATTCATTTTATGAGGGCATTTTTAGACATTTGGATCCCAGACTTCTTCTCACGCTTTAGGGCCCCTAGAATGCCAGGGCAGTATAAATACCCCACATGTGACCCCATTTTGGAAAGAATACACGCCAAGGTATTCAATGAGGGGCATGGCGAGTTCATAGAAATTTTTTTTTTTTGGCACAAGTTAGCGGAAATTGACATTTATTTTTCTCACAAAGTCTCCCTTTCCGCTAACTTGGGACAAAAATTTCAATCTTTCATGGACTCAATATGCCCCTCACGGAATATCTTGGGGTGTCTTCTTTCCGAAATGGGGTCACATGTGGGGTATTTATACTGCCCTGGCATTCTAGGGGCCCTAAAGCATGAGAAGAAGTCTGGAATATAAATGTCTAAAAAATTTTACGCATTTGGATTCCGTGAGGGGTATGGTGAGTTCATGTGAGATTTTATTTTTTGACACAAGTTAGTGGAATATGAGACTTTGTAAGAAAAAAATAATAATAATAATTTTCGTTAACTTGGGCCAAAAAAAATGTCTGAATGGAGCCTTACAGGGGGGTGATCAATGACAGGGGGGTGATCAGGGAGTCTATATGGGGTGATCACCCCCCTGTCATTGATCACCCCCCTATAAGGCTCCAATCAGATGTCCGTATGTGTTTTGCGGATCCGATCCATGCATCAGTGGATCCGTAAAAATCATACGGACATCTGAATGCAGCCTTACAGGGGGGTGATCAGGGAGTCTATATGGGGTGATCACCTCAGTCATTGATCACTCCCCTGTAAGGCTCCATTCAGACGTCCGTATGTGTTTTGCGGATCCGATCCATCTATCAGTGGATCCGTAAAATTCAGAGGTCCGTATGAATGGAGCCTTACAGGGGGGTGATCAATGACAAGGGGGTGATCAGGGAGTCTATATGGGGTGATCAGGGGGTGATCAGTGGTTCATAAGGGGTTAATAAGTGACAGGGGGGGGGGGTGTAGTGTAGTGGTGTTTGGTGCTACTTTACTGAGCTACCTGTGTCCTCTGGTGGTCGATCCAAACAAAAGGGACCACCAGAGGACCAGGTAGCAGATATATTAGACGCTGTTATCATAACAGGCTGGAGATCCACTCGCTTACCTTCCGATCCTGTAAACGCGCACGCCTGTGTGCGCGCGTTCACAGGAAATCTCGCGTCTCGCGAGAGGATGTGCCTGCGCGTCCAGGAGGAATGAATCAACCACCTCCAGGACGCGTCGCTGCGTTCGGCGGTCCGGAGGTGGTTAAACAGTTATTAACCCCTTGGTGACCTCTGCTGTACGTGTATGGTGAAAGTCGCCACTTTAAAGATAGCGCCCACTCGCACATGCAGAAAGCGCCTGCCGGATACGGGAAAACGTATGCCAACTGATGGCATTTGTAAGACGTATCAGGATACTGATCAATCTTAAAAATGCCTGATCAGTACGCAGACCGGAAGGACAGATCCGGCATTCCAGTATTTTGAATGCAGAGTCCGGCACTAATACATTCCTATGGGGAAAAAAATGCCAGATCCATCATTCAGGCAAGTCTTCAGTTTTTTTGGGCCGGAGATAAAACCGTAGCATTGCTCTCCATTCAGAATGCATGGGGATACAACTGATCAGTTCTTTTCCGGCATTGAGCCATTTTGACGGAACTCAGTGCCGGAAAAGAAAAACGCAAGTGTGAAAGTACCCTTAACTCCTTAAGGACAGCGCTTTATTTCATCTTAAGGACCAGGCCATTTTTTGCAAATCTGACCAGTGTCACTTTAAGTGGTGATAACTTTAAAACGCTTCGACTTATCCAGGCCATTCTGAGATTGTTTTTTCGTCACATACAGACCAAAAGTTTGGACACCTTCTCATTCAAAGAGTTTTCTTTATTTTCATGACTATGAAGGCATCAAAACTATGAATTAACACGTGGAATTATATACATAACAAACAAGTGTAAAACAACTGAAAATATGTCATATTCTAGGTTCTTCAAAGTAGCCACCTTTTGCTTTGATTACTGCTTTGCACACTCTTGGCATTCTCTTGATGAGCTTCAAAAGGTAGTCCCCTGAAATGGTCTTCCAACAGTCTTGAAGGAGATGCTTAGCACTTGTTGGCCCTTTTGCCTTCACTCTGCGGTCCAGCTCACCCCAAACCATCTCGATTGGGTTCAGGTCCGGTGACTGGAGGCCAGGTCATCTGGCGCAGCACCCCATCACTCTCCTTCATGGTCAAATAGCCCTTACTTTCAAAGTTTTCCCAATTTTTCGGCTGACTGACTGACCTTCATTTCCTAAAGTAATGATAGACACTCGTTTTTCTTTACTTAGAATTTGTATTATGGCAAGAAAAAAGCAGCTAACAGTCTATTCAGTAGGACTATCAGCTGTGTATCCACCTGACTTCTCAACGCCACTGATGGTCCCAACCCCATTTATAAGGCAAGAAATCCCACGTATTAAACCTGACAGGGCACACCTGTGAAGTGAAAACCATTTCAGGGGACTACCTCTTGAAGCTCATCAAGAGAATGCCAAGAGTGTGCAAAGCAGTAATCAAAGCAAAAGGTGGCTACTTTGAAGAATCTAGAATATGACATATTTTCAGTTGTTTCACACTTGTTTGTTATGTATATAATTCCACATGTGTTAATTCATAGTTTTGATGCCTTCATAGTCATGAAAATAAAGAAAACTCTTTGAATGAGAAAAGTTTCAATTTCTCTACTTCTATAATACCTCCAAAAATTGTTATTACTTTACATTCCCTATATGTCTACTTCATGTTTGGATCATTTTGAGAATGACATTTTAGTTTTTGGGGATGTTACAAGGGTTAGAAAGTTTTCAGAAATTTAAAAAAACCCAATTTTTAGGGACCAGTTCAGGTCTGAAGTCACCTTGTGAGGCTCCTCAACCGTGACCTCCCTTCCGGGTACATAGGCCTGTACAAATTTGGCCCCAAAGTGATCAATGACCGGCCTGATTTTGCACAGGGGGTCATAGGCAGGATCACCTTGGGGGAACCATGCTGCATTTCCGGATGGCCTCAAACTGGGAGCGTGTCATGGCCGTACTGTAAAGTGGGGTAAGTGGGGTCTGGTAGAGGATGTCCCCAATCCAGTAATGCCTGACACTAGGTTTCTTGACTAGGCCCATATGCAGCACGAGGCCCAAAAATGTCCTCATCTCGGCTGCACTGACCGGAGTCCAGCCACCGGGCCTAGCCAAAAAGGAGCCCAGGTGTTGAGCAACTAACTGTTAGGCGTACAGGTTTGTTTGCTCCACCATTAGATTTACAAAGTGGTCACTGAAAAAAAGACAAAAAAAAAATAATATTCAGTGAAGCCCACTGTGGAAATCTGGATTCCTGATTGGCCTACAAACTCAGGAATCACGGGCTCAAACCGCTCTGGGGTACACCAGACAAGTTCACCAGTAGGGGGCTCCGGTGGATTTAACTGGTGGGCCGGAAAACTAGTACGAGCCCCAGAGCTGCTCGTACTAGGGTGGGCCACAGGGTCCCTAGCATGGCGGACCCCTTGCTCTGCCGCTTGGGGGCTCATCATCGCTAGATGAGGACGCGGATGACAAAAGGAAAGTGGGGTCATCCTAGTCCTCACTGGGACTCTCGAACTCTGAGGCAAGCTCGGCGTATGCCTCCTCTGCCGAGAACATCCGGCAGGCCATAGGGGAGTGTGTGTCTGCATGCGTGTTAAACTTTATTTGGTGTGCGTGTGTGTGGGGACACGGGTGTTCGTGAACTCATCCTAAACCTAAACAGGCAAAAAAAAAAATGGGGAAAAAAATAAAATAAATCAAAAAAAAAATCGCTGATCAAACGTCCAAATTTGATCAGCAGTGGGGTGTGCGATGTGCTAACAGTGGCCGGACGCTAAGAGTGCCGGCCACAGTCAGCGTACGCACACAAAATAAATATAAAAAAAAACCTGCCTGCGCCCCACAAAAGTTGTGGGGGCAGGGGGGTGGGGCAAGCTGCTACACCCCTGGGGGGTCTAGGGTCACACAGCTGTGCTGTGGACCCCAGACACCCGATTTAGGGTGATGCAATCAGTAAGGCCTCTTTCTCACGGGCATTGCGGAAAAATGTGCGGGTACGTTCTGGGAACACCCGCGATTTTTCTGCACGAGTGCAAAACATTGTAATGCGTTTTGCACTCGCGTGAGAAAAATTGCGCGTGTTTGGTACCCAAACCCGAACTTCTTCACAGAAGTTCGGGCTTGGGATCGGTGTTCTGTAAATAGTATTATTTTCCCTTATAACATGGTTATAAGGGAAAATAATAGCATTCTGAATACAGAATGCATAGTAAAACATCGCTGGAGGGGTTAAAAAAAAATAATAAATTTCAACTCGCCTTAGTCCACTTGTTCGCGGCCCGGCATCTCCTTCTGGCTTCATCTGATCTCTGTGCAGCAACAGGACCTGTGGTGACATCATTCCGGTCATCACATGGTACGTCACATGATCTTTTACCATGGTAAAAGATCATGTGACGTACCATGTGATGACCGGAGTGACGTCATCAAATGTCCTTGACCTATAATTAATGCTCACCACAGGTCCTATTCAGTAAAGGGGACAGAAGTGATACCGGGCTACGCGATCAAGTGGATTAAAGGAGAGTTAAATTTTTTTTATTATTTTTTTTTAACCCCTTCAGCGCTGTTTTACTATGCATTCTGTATTCAGAATGCTATTATTTTCCCTTATAACCATGTTATAAGGGAAAATAATAATGATCGGGTCTCCATCCCGATCGTCTCCTAGCAACCATGTGTGAAAATCGCACCGCATCCGCACTTGCTTGCGGATGCTTGGTATTTTCACGCAACCCCATTCATTTCTATAGGGCTTGCGTTACGTGAAAAACGCACAAAGAGGAGCATGCTGCGATTTTCACGCAACGCACAAGTGATGCGTGAAAATCACCGCTCATGTGAACAGCCCCATAGAAATGAATGGGTCAGGATTCCGTGCGGATGCAATGCGTTCACCTCCCGCAACGCATCCGCATGGAAAACTCGCTCGCTCCCTAAATATCCCTGCCTAATCTAACTTGTCCCTAGCCTTTCCCTAAATACCTGTTGGTGCTGGGGCACAGATGGGGTGCTGGATCCTGATCTCTGCACAGATGGGGGGTGCTGGCTCTGAGACACGACGCAGCGCTCCTCTCTCCTCGGGCTTCCGGACTGAAAAGGACAATGAGAGGCGATCCTGAGAGGCAATGTCACCATCACCTCTCAGGATCGCAGGATGGTGATTGGTGGTGTATTATCACACCACCGATCACCATCCTGTTCCGGGTTATCAGGTCCCCAGAGACCCAAATAACCCAGAAACGCAGCAAACCGCAAGTCTGAATTGACCTGCGGTTTGCTGCGATCGCCTACAGGACACACACACACACACTGTTCAGAGACGCACATTTTTCCTTCACTGAAAATCTCCCATTTAAGAAGTGCCAATAAGTTCTCAATAGGTTAAAATAAAAAGAGAAAAGTCAGTCCTGTGTCCCAACACGGACAGTTACTTGCGCTGCTGCTGGTCCCGGAGTAGTGTGGTAGGTAATTCACACTGGATATACATATAATGAAGGTTTTGGAACCGCGCTGCTTGAGACTATAGTGAATAGCACAGGGCACCGGCCCCTCTCCTCTTCACCCAAAGGATCCGATCTTCCACAGACCTCCTCCTCTACAGGGTTTAAGAAGATTGGCAGAATAGTGAAGCACCCTTTTGCAAGTTGGTTTAAAAGGTTTTATTCTACTCACAAGAGTCGGTAGACAAAAAGCATATAACACAATAAAACCGTCACGTTCCTGCCCGACCCGGGTTTCGCTGCCTCGCTTCTTCAGGGGCGACAACTGCGCATGTCCGCAGTAGGGCCCTTTAAATAGCCCAGCTTATCCCATTACATGAGCTGGTATTTATCCGGATCATATCCCAAAGTTACAAACAGTTTCAAATCATACATATTAAAATTACAAACTGTAATCTTTTTATACATTCAAAATAAAAGTAAAATAAAAGTTTCTCTTGCTATTATAAACTTGTTCACATATTCACCCTTTCGGGTTACCGCAATTCTGTTTAATAGGTATACTTCTTCAACCTACTACTAAACATTTCTATCCCACATCATAGCAGCCGATATCTTAAATCCCTCAAGCTTTACCTACAATGTTCATAGTGCCGTCACCTAGGCTCCGCCCACTCCAGGAACGTCATTCAGGTATTCTCGACCTCGCCTCCTCCCTCCGACGCCCACATCACGATGTACCACCGCCCAATTGAACGGTCAGACCTTCATGACGTCGCTCAAAGGTCCTCAAGAGGCAAGGTAAAGAAAACCTGAATAGCGCTACCAATAGAGACACTCTACGGAACTCCGCTCCATTTTTTTTGGATAACATACAGTTAATATTTGTTAATAAATGTATGAGAGAAAAAGTGAAAAGGGCTGATAGGGACTATAGGTTCTCCTTCGTGACAAAATACTGCTCGATGTCTGACAATATTAAAAAAGTGGTGAAAAAGAACTGGGGAATATTAAAGAACGATCCAATATTGGGAAAAATTATACCAGACAATCCCTCCTTTATTTTTAGGAAAGCGGCTAGTATTAGAACAAAGCTTGTGCACAGAGCTATCCCCCCAGTGAATATAAAGTTAAATAAGGAAGGAGGAAAATTCACTTGGTGTGGATTTTGTGCAGGGTGTAAGAACCGGAATACAAAAGAATGGCAGAGAAATATTAACTGTATGTTATCCAAAAAGAATGGAGCGGAGTTCCGTATAAGAGGAAACTGCTCGTGCGAAAATGAGGGCATCATATACGTGCTGGAGTGCCCCTGTGGGCTCCAGTACGTGGGTAGGACGGTAAGGAAGCTGAAAGTTAGGATACAAGAACACCTACGGAACATCAAAAAAGGTCTGATGACCCACAGTGTATCAGCCCACTTCAAGCTCACGCATGGAAAAAATCAGCGGGGCTTGAAATTTGCTGGAGTAGAAATTGTCAAGCCACACTGGTGAGGAGGGGATTCGTTGGCACAAATTAATAGAAAAGAGGTAGAGTGGATCTACCAGCTAGGGACCCTACAACCAGGTGGGCTGAACATAGAATTTGATTTGAAACCATGCATATTGTAAGTGTCTCTATTGGTAGCACTATTCAGGTTTTCTTTACCTTGCCTCTTGAGGGCCTTTGAGCGACGTCATGAAGGTCTGACCGTTCAATTGGGCGGTGGTACATCGTGATGTGGGCGTCGGAGGGAGGAGGAGAGGTCGAGAATACCTGAATGACGTTCCAGGAGTGGGCAGAGCCTAGGTGACGGCACTATGAACATTGAAGGTAAAGCTGGAGGGATTTAAGATATCGGCTGCTATGATGTGGGATAGAAATGTTTAGTAGTAGGTTGAAGAAGTATACCTATTAAACAGAATTGCGGTAACCCGAAAGGGTGAATATGTGAACAAGTTTATAATAGCAAGAGAAACTTTTATTTTACTTTTATTTTGAATGTATAAAAAGATTACCGTTTGTAATTTTAATATGTATGATTTGAAACTGTTTGTAACTTTGGGATATGATCCGGATAAATACCGGCTCATGTAATGGGATAAGCTGGGCTATTTAAAGGGCCCTACTGCGGACATGCGCAGTTGTCGCCCCTGAAGAAGCGAGGCAGCGAAACCCGGGTCGGGCAGGAACGTGACGGTTTTATTGTGTTATATGCTTTTTGTCTACCGACTCTTGTGAGTAGAATAAAACCTTTTAAACCAACTTGCAAAAGGGTGCTTCACTATTCTGCCAATCTTCTTAAACCCTGTAGAGGAGGAGGTCTGTGGAAGATCGGATCCTTTGGGTGAAGAGGAGAGGGGCCGGTGCCCTGTGCTATTCACTATTGACCGGGGAACATAGTCTCAAGCAGCGCGGTTCCAAAACCTTCATTATCAAGTTCTCAATAGGGGTTAGGTCAAGAAAGGAAGGGGACCATGTGATTATTCTTTCATCCTTAAGACCTTTACTAGCTAGCCATTTAGTGGAGTATGTGATGGAACATTGTCCTACATAAAAAGCATGGTTTTCTTCAAAGATGTAGACTTTTTCCTTTAAGTTTGGGAGTTGAATTTCAGTCCATCTTCACGAAAAAGGTCCTCATTAATACCAGTCCATAACAAAACCCCACCCACTACCTTGCTGGCTTCTGAGTAGAAGTGGAGCTCTGTGCCGTTATTAATCCAGCCACAGGCTTGTCAATCTGGGCCAGCAAGAGTCACTCATCTCATCAGTCCATAAATAATTTGAGGGTTCATTACCTTGGCCAAGTGTCTGAGCACCGAATGCCTTGTACTTCTGGGCACTCCAGGGAGGTTGCAGTTGTGGAATATATGACAGCAATGGAAGATATTGGGTTCCTGGTCGCTCCATGTTTGATTCTTCTTAAATCTCCGGCAGTCAATTTGGAAATTTTTTATTTTTATTTTTTTAACTCAACACGCTTTTTGCGACCCTGTTGACCATTTGCAACAAAATGTTTGATGGTTCTGTGATTACGCCCCAATATCTTAGCAATTTCAAGGGCGCTGCATCCCTTTGAAAGACTTAATTTTTGACTTTTCAGAGTCAGTTAAATCTTTATTGGCCCATTTTGCCAGAGAAAAACAGGGGCCTAAAATTATGCACACCTTGATAAAGGGTCTTGATCTTTTTAGGCCACACACTCTTTCGTTGCACAAACACACATCACCTCATCATGCTTTAACCCAATAAGCATTCAAATTTATACAGCTTTGAGTGGGAAAATATGCATAAAAATGATATGGTCAAAATACTCACTTGCCTAATAATTGCACACACAGTGTAGTCAGTAGTGAATACACATTCAGAATGCATAAGGCTACTTTCACACTTGCGTTTTTTTTGCCTGATCTGGCAGGGTACAGAAAAAACCATATGAACGGATCTGGTTGTATTATCTTTAACATAGCAATGACGAACAACACTGAAAGTCAATAGGGAACGTATCCGTTTTCTATTGTATCAGAGAAAACTGATCCTTCCCCATTGACTTGCATTGTGGGTCACGTTGGATCTGTTTTGAACCACATCCCATGACGTAAAGAAAACCGCAGCTCTCCAGTATGGGAACGCAACCAAACGGAACGCACTTTGGAGTATTCTGTTCAGTTCTGTTTCGTTCCCATTGCCAATGATTGGGGACAAAACGTAAGTGTTTTTCTCCAGTATTGAGATACTCTGCCAGATAAGAGAAATACTAGTGTGAAAGTCAGTCAGTAGTGAGAACACAAGTATGTAGTATGCAGAGGGAGTGAGTGATCGCTGACCAGCAGATGCAGTGCAGGTACGCTTTCAGCATCCTGAATCAACACGATTACAAGGCCCAGCCAATCACAGACCTCGCAATCAGGGCTATATATTCATCTGCCCCCTCCAGCAACTGATTCTTTTTTAAGATAGAGAGTGAAAAAACCCTGCATGCAGGACTTTTTTCCCAGTCTAAAATAACGGATTTCAGGTGGAAATGGCTAAAACGGATGCAATATGTGCATAGCGAATGCCTAAAACACAGGATCTATTTTTTTTGCTGTTTGAGATGGCAGACTTGGAAGGGTTTAAGGACAATGCTATCAAATACTAACCAAGTGTATGTAAACTTCTGAGCCACTGAAGAAAAAAACTGAAATAAATCAGTCTCTACTATTATTCTGACATGTCACATGCTTGAAATATAAAAGTCATTCTAACTGACCTAAGAGAGGGAATGTGTAAAAGGATTAAAATGGCATGAACTATGAAAAACAGAGCTTTAATCCCTTCCTGACATGGCCATTTTCCATTTTTAAGGTTTTTTTTTTGCTACTCTGTCTTCACAAAGCAATAAACTATTTTTTCGTATAAGTGTTTTTTTTTTTTTACTTCACATTTTTTCTTTCTTATTTGAGTCACACTAAGTGATTATAACAGGCAACCATTTGATTGCCAAGTTTATTCTGTAAGGATACTTTATGCATTACAGAATATAGAATTCAGTATATTCCAAGGCAGTGCTGCCATCTGCAGGCCTTCATTTGAATATAACAGTTAAATGTCAGCAATCGGCCTTATCGCCAATCACAGACTTTAGCATCAGGGGTCTGCTATGTGACACTGCAGGCACCTGGCTGCTAAGGCACTTGCTCCGCTACACAGAGGAAGCCATCTCCGACATCTGCCATACTATTACAGCAGATGTCAGAAAGGTGAATGTAGCTAAGGGGAATGTAAACGTTTCTGATTCAAGAGCTCTTTGTCATGGATTTTCACCAACTGCTCTGCATAAGTTTTTCAAGGTGAGTAAGTGTGCAATAGTAAAGCCGAAGAAGTAGTTTCTAAAACTCACTCAAGACTTTGAAAACTCTGAGTAGATGAGTTGATGTGACCAAATGGAGACACAAACAATAGTATTAAAAACCCTCACAATATACTTACAAGTCATCCTTGAACTGCTGACCATCTTCGCTATCCACAGCTAATTTTATTGCTTCTTTTTCACGTCTCTTTTTTTCTCGCTTTTCTTTTTTAGAAAGGGTCCTCTTGAAATTCTGTATTACACCTTCCTTTTCCTGCTTTTCAGGTCCATTACTCTGAGTCTTCTAAAGTTAAAGACAGAAATGCAACTGGTATTAACCTAATGTGACCTACATTCAGAAAGGCAATTCAGAAAACAAGTTTCACAGGCATTTCCAGTCTACTATCACTGTGCATGGTCTTGCTGAATCAATTGGAAAGAATAAGTGAGACTGCTGACTAAGGGCTGTCTCACACGAGCACGCTCCGTGTGCGAGTGTGATCCTCCGCACTGGACTTGCAGGAGAGCACGGCATTATCATATTTATAATGCTATGTGCCTCTGCTTGACCTTATTTCTACAGAATCATAATGACAGCTTTATTATCCAAATCATGATAATGCCATGCGCTCCTGCAAGTCCAGAGTGGAGGATCACACACACAGCGCGATTCCTGCAATGGACTCGCTTGTGTGAAACAGCCCTAAGGCTACTTTCACACTAGCGTTTTTTTGAGGATCAGTCATGGATCTGCAAAAACACTTCCGTTCTGATAATATAACCGTCATGAATGGATCCGGTTGTATTATGTGTTATATAGCCAAGACGGATCCTTTATGAACACCATTGAAAGTCAATGGGGGACAGATCCGTTTTCAGTTGTGTCAGAGAAAACGGATCCATCCCCACTGACTGTCAGGACGGATCCGTCTTGCTCCGCTTGCAGTGTTTTTCTGTCCGCGATGAGGACGCAACCAAACAGAACGGAATACATTTTGGTGCTCTCCGTTTAGTTCAGTTCACTCTTGTCCACATGGACAATAAATGGGGACAAAACTGAAGTGTTTTCTTCCGCTATTGAGATCCTATGACAGGTCTCAATAGCAGAATTGAAAACGCAGATGTGAAAGTAGCCTTATCTATACAATCCCAGTTTATGCTCCTGCTGCTAAAGCCCCACATGATTACAATACAAATACTGGCAGTCGACTTTAAAGGGCTTCTGTTTGTTTGTTTTTGTCTCCTTAAAAGCCTTATGCTGCGATTTCTCAATATATAATGCTATTACTCAGTTTGGTTCAGTAGTTATATAAAAAAAAAAAAAAAAAAAAAAATGACTTTTATAATATGCAAATTACCTCTCTAGCAGCAGGTAGGGCGGCTACCTGCTGCTAGCAGCCGCATCCTCCATTCATGACGACGCCCCCTCCTCATGTTGATTGACAGGGCCAGTGAACGCGCTCGTCCTCTGACTGGCCATGTCTGCGTTTTAAATCTCGCGTCGGTCTTCACATGTACACCCGGCGCAGGCGCACTAAGGATGGAGCGGCCGAGCGAGCGTCCTCCACTCAATGCGCCGGCGCCAACTGAAGACCGGCGCAAGATTTAAAACGCAGACAGGTCCAGTCAGAGGACGAGCGCATTGGCTGGTCCTGTCAATCAACATGAGGAGGGGGCGTCATTATGAATGGAGGATGCGGCTGCTAGCAGCAGGTAGCCGCCCTACCTGCTACTAGAGAGGTAATTTGCATATTATAAAAGTCAGTTTTTTAAAAAATAAAGTACTGAACCAAACTGAGTAATAGCATTATATATTGAGAAATCGCAGCATAAGGATTTTAAGGAGACAAAAAAAAAAAAAAAAGTTTAGTGGAGTCACAGAAGCCCTTTAATAGAACAGCGCACTGTATTGAGCTATGCCATTTAAGACATTGGGCTGACAATGGAACATTAAATTATTAAATTTGTATTACAAAGACACAGTGTTCAAATGAGGATAATGCCAAATGTTAATCTTCCTCCGTGGAATCCAATACATCTACTTTACTTTACACTTTACAAGAAAGACAATAAGAGCTTACATAAAGACCTTGTATAGATCCAGATAACCAAATATATGTCATCATCCATACCTAAACAGTGGTAGTACTTATTTCTGTATTTCATATAATTTGAACACACAAAGGTTTACTTCACAAGTAATTTAGAGGGGTAGTCCAACCACTAAAGTCAAAATTAAAAGCTGATGTGCTTACAAGAAAAAAAAAAAAAAAAAATTCCAAGCAGCTCAGTTATCATAAACATGTTCCAGATCTTCATTAATTTTGAGTGAGGGGTTGAACAGCCCCTTTAACCACCTCAGCCCCCCTAGCTTAAACACCCTGAAAGACCAGGCCACTTTTTACACTTCTGACTACACTACTTTCACTGTTTATTGCTTGGTCATGCAACTTACCACCCAAATGAATTTTACCTCCTTTTCTTCTCACTAATAGAGCTTTCATTTGGTGGTATTTCATTGCTGCTGACATTTTTACTTTTTTGTTGTTATTAATCGAAATTTAACGATTTTTTGCAAAAAAAAAATGACATTTTTCACTTTCAGGTGTAAAATTTTGCAAAAAAAACGAGATCCATATATAAATTTTGCTCTAAATTTATTGTTCTACATGTCTTTGATAAAAAAAAAAAAATGTTTGGGTTAAAAAAAAAATGGTTTGGGTAAAAGTTATAGCGTTTACAAACTATGGTACAAAAATGTGAATTTCCGCTTTTTGAAGCAGCTCTGACTTTCTGAGCACCTGTCATGTTTCCTGAGGTTCTACAATGCCCAGACAGTACAAACACCCCACAAATGACCCCATTTCTGAAAGTAGACACCCTAAGGTATTCGCTGATGGGCATAGTGAGTTCATAGAACTTTTTATTTTTTGTCACAAGTTAGCGGAAAATGATGATTATTTTTTTTTTTTTTCTTACAAAGTCTCATATTCCACTAACTTGTGACAAAAAATAAAAACTTCCATGAACTCACTATGCCCATCACGAAATACCTTGGGGTCTCTTCTTTCCAAAATGGGGTCACTTGTGGGGTAGTTATACTGCCCTGGCATTCTAGGGGCCCAAATGTGTGGTAAGGAGTTTGAAATCAAATTCTGTAAAAAAAATGACGAGTGAAATCCGAAAGGTGCTCTTTGGAATATGGGCCCCTTTGCCCACCTAGGCTGCAAAAAAAGTGTCACACATGTGGTATCTCCGTATTCAGTAGAAGTTGGGGAATGTGTTTTGGGGTGTCATTTTACATATACCCATGCTGGGTGAGAGAAATATCTTGGCAAAAGACAACTTTTCCCATTTTTTTATACAAAGTTGGCATTTGACCAAGATATTAATCTCACCCAGCATGGGTATTTATGTAAAAAAGACACCCCAAAACACATTCCCCAACTTCTACTGAATACGGAGATACCAGATGTGTGACACTTTTTTGCAGCCTAGGTGGGCAAAGGGGCCCATATTCCAAAGAGCACCTTTCGGATTTCACTGGTCATTTTTTACAGAATTTGATTTCAAACTCCTTACCACACATTTGGGCCCCTAGAATGCCAGGGCAGTATAACTACCCCACAAGTGACCCCATTTTGGAAAGAAGAGACCCCAAGGTATTCGCTGATGGGCATAGTGAGTTCATGGAAGTTTTTATTTTTTGTCACAAGTTAGTGGAAAATGATGATGATTTTTTTTTTTTTTTTATTTTTTTTTTTCATACAATCATCATCATTTTCCACTAACTTGTGACAAAAAATAAAAAATTCTAGGAACTCGCCATGCCCCTCACGGAATACCTTGGGGTGTCTTCTTTACAAAATGGGGTCACTTGTGGGGTAGTTATACTGCCCTGGCATTTTCCAGGGGCCCTAATGTGTGGTAAGTAGGTAAATGACCTGTGAAATTCGAAAGGTGCTCTTTGGAATGTGGGCCCCTTTGCCCACCTAGGCTGCAAAAAAGTGTCACACATGTGGTATCTCCGTATTCATGAGACGTTGGGGAATGTGTTTTGGGGTGTCATTTTACATATACTCATGCTGGGTGAGAGAAATATCTTGGCAAAAGACAACTTTTCCCATTTTTTTTATACAAAGTTGGCATTTGACCAAGATATTTCTCTCACCCAGCATGGGTATATGTAAAATGACACCCCAAAACACATTCACCAACTTCTCCTGAATACGGAGATACCACATGTGTGACACTTTTTTGCAGCCTAGGTGGGCAAAGGTGCCCAAATTCCTTTTAGGAGGGCATTTTTAGACATTTGGATACCAAACTTCTTCTTACGCTTTTGGGCCCCTAAAATGCCAGGGCAGTATAAATACCCCACATGTGACCCCATTTTGGAAAGAAGACACCCCAAGGTATTGGCGAGTTCATCGAGTTCATAGAAAAAAAAAAATTTGGCACAAGTTAAAGGAAATTGATTTATTTATTTTTTTCTCACAAAGTCTCCCTTTCCGCTAACTTGGGACAAAAATTTCAATCTTTCATGGACTCTATAAGCCCCTCAGCAAATACCTTGGGGTGTCTTCTTTCCAAATTGGGGTCATTTGTGGGGTGTTTGTACTGCCCTGGCATTTGAGGGTCTCCGCAATCATTACATGTATGCCCAGCATTAGGAGTTTCTGCTATTCTCCTTATATTGAGCATACGGGTAATGAGATTTTTTTTTTCCGTTCAGCCTCTGGGCTGAAAGAAAAAAAATGAACGGCACAGATTTTTTCATTCGCATCGATCAATGTGGATGAAAAAATCTCTGCCAAAAAAAGAAAAAGGAGGGGAAAGGCGTCTGCCAGGACATAGGAGCTCCGCCCAACATCCATACCCACTTAGCTCGTATGCCCTGGCAAACCAGATTTCTCCATTCACATCAATCGATGTGGATGAATAAATCATTGCCGGGATTTTTTTTTTTTATATATATATATATATACAAAGTGTTTGCCAAAGTATATGAACACCGCCACCTCCTCAGCTCATATGCCTCGGCAAACGTATCTTTTACTGCAGAGGAGAAATCTCGTCTTGCAGCGCCGCATACACCGACTTGCGTGTAATCTGACAGCAGCGCAATGCTTCTGTCCGAATGCACATCAGTGCTGCAGCTAGTCGATCGGTTGGTCCACCTGGAAGGTAAAAAAAAAAAAAAAAACAGGCCGCAAAGCAATAACTTTATTAACTTTAGAACAGAACATATTAACTTTTTTTTAACTTTTTTACTTACCGGTAATTTTTTTTTTGTTTATTTTTTTTTACCTTTATAGAACAAACCTCTCCTTCCCCATGGGACAATGTGCAAATCGCCCAAAGATGTGGCAAAGTACATTATGCACTTTATCCCAGGTGAAAGGAGAGGTTTGCAGCAGCTGTGAGTAAAAGGGCCCTAATAGCCCTGTGTGCCTGTCCTGTGAGATGCAATCCCTATGCGAAGTGTACCTGTGTGTGGTACTTCCGGAAACACTCTCCATAGCATAGGGCAGGGTGGTCAGCACAGTCAGGACAGAAATAGCGGGTGTCACGCCTTATTCCACTCCTGCTACAGACACGACATCTTTTTCGGGGTGACGGTTGGGTTGAGGTACCAGGAACGACACTGGGGAAATGTCGCTCGTGTAGACGGCTAACTACACTGGTGGATGGGGCCACGGAACCTCCTGGGTAAAGGAGGTTCTCGATGATCTCTTCCTGGAATTTGAGGAAAGATCGTGTTCTCCCAGCCTTACTGTAGAGAACAAAACTATTGTACAGCGCCAATTGAATTAAATATACAGACACCTTCTTATACCAGCGTCTGGTTCTGCGGGAAACTAAATACGGAGACAACATCTGGTCATTGAAGTCCACCCCTCCCATGAGCGCATTATAGTCGTGGACACAGAGGGGCTTTTCAATGACACGGGTTGCTCGCTCAATTTGGATTGTCGTGTCTGCGTGAATGGAGGAGAGCTTGTCTCTCCATTTCACCGCGAGCAGTTCTTAGTTACACAAGGCAGCCCTCTCCCCCCTTGCAAGACGGGTGGTTACAAGCCGTTGGGGGAAGCCCACGCGACTAGTTCGCGCGGTGCCACAGGTGCAAATCCGTTCTAGAAACAAATGCCTAAAGAGGGCCACACTTGTGTAGAAATTGTCCACATAAAGATGGTACCCCTTGCCGAATAAGGGTGACACAAAGTCCCAGACTGTCTTCCCACTGCTCCCCAGGTAGTCAGGGCAACCGACCGGCTCCAGGGTCTGATCTTTTCCCTCATAGATCCGAAATTTGTGGGTATAGCCTGTGGCCCTTTCACAGAGCTTATACAATTTGACCCCAAACCGGGCACGCTTGCTTGGGATGTATTGTTTGAAGCCAAGGCGCCCGGTAAAATGTATTAGGGACTCGTCTACGCAGATGTTTTGCTCAGGGGTATACAAATCTGCAAATTTCTGGTTGAAATGGTCTATGAGGGGCCGAATTTTGTGGAGCCGGTCAAAAGCAGGGTGGCCTCTGGGACGGGAGGTGGTGTTGTCGCTAAAATGCAGAAAACGCAGGATGGTCTCAAATCGTGTCCTGGACATAGCAGCAGAGAACATGGGCATGTGATGAATCGGGTGCGTGGACCAATATGACCGCAATTCATGCTTTTTTGTCAGGCCCATGTTGAGGAGAAGGCCCAGAAAAATTAAGTTCGGAAACTTGGACTGGTTTCCACTGGAAAGGCTGGGCATAATAGCTTCCCGGGTTTGCGGTTATAAATTGTGTGGCATACCGGTTTGTCTCTGCCACGACTAAGTCCAAGAGCTCCGCAGTCAAGAACAGCTAAAAAAATCCCAGGGCCGAAACGATTTGAGCCGTCTCAACCCGAACTCCAGACTGGGCGGTGAAAGGGGGAACTACTGGTGCGGCTGAAGTTGGTGACTGCCAATCAGGGTTTGCCAGCACCTCAGGGATTCTAGGGGCTCTACGGGCCTGTCTGTGCGGTGGCTGCGATGGGGTAACTATTGCACGTGCCACCGTACCAGCTTCAACTGCCCTTCTGGTGCTCGCTACTTCACCATGTTGTACGGCAGTGCTGGTACTAGGTCCAGGAAGGGCTGCGCTGCTGGTGTAGGCCTCACCACGTGATCCGGCAGCGACAACCCCACTCTGCTGCTCTTGAAGCGGATCCTGCGCAACCTGTGGTCTAGCGACATGGGGCCGGGTACGCCTGGTGCTGCCAGGGACCTCCACCTCCTCGTCCGAACTTTGGGTCAGAGAGCCACTGCTTTCCACAGGTTCATATTCTGACCCGCTAGATTCGTCAGATGAGGGTTCCCACTCCTCATCCGACTGGGTCAGAATCCTGTAGGCCTCTTCAGAAGAATACCCCCTGTTTGACATTTTGGACTACTAAATTTAGGGGTATTCCCTGAGACTACCCAAGAAAAAAAGCAAACCTGTCTTACAAAGGGGAGGCTAGCGAAGTACCGGAGGCCGCTGCGGTTGATAAAAAATATCAAAACTGATTTTTTTATCGCCGCAGTGCGTGTAAAGTGAATGTGCAGTGATCAAAAAAATATATTTTTTTGTCACTGCGGTAGGGCGGGCGTGGGTGAACGCACGTGTGGGCGACCGATCAGGCCTGATCAGGCAAACACTGCATTTTGAGTGGAGGGCGAGCTAAGGTGACACTAATACTATTCTAGATCTGACCGTGATCAGTTTTGATCACTTACAGATACTATAAAAGTACAGATGCTGATTAGCGATACGCTAATCAGCGAATAAAAGTGACTGCGGTGGGATGGGCGCTAACTGACGCTAACTACCTAACCAAGGGGCCTAAACTATCCCTAAAACCTAACAGCCAATACTAGTGGAAAAAAAAAAGTGACAGTTTACACTGATCACTTTTTGTCTTTCACTAAGTGATTGACAGGGGCGATCAAAGGGGTGATCAAAGGGTTAATTGGGGTGCAGGGGGGTGATCAGGGGCTACAGTGAAGTGTTTGGTGCTACTCACAGTTCAGTCTGCTTCTCTGCTGGATCCAACCGACGAAAAGGACCAGCAGAGAAGCCATATAACAGATCATATTTACTAATATGATCTGTTATATGGCCAGTGATTGGATTTTTTAAAAATCGCCAGCCAATGATCGTTGCTGGCAGGCTGGTGACGAACTTCTTCTTTAACTTTTGCCGGCCCGCGATGCGCATGCGCGGGCCGGCTTTGAGCGTCATCTCGCGTCTCGCGAGATGACGCGTATATGCGTGACTCTGCGCAGCGCTGCCACCTCCGGAACGCGATCCTGCGTTAGGCGGTCCGGAGGTGGTTAAAGAACAGGTTGATTCCTCTTTGTTATATTAACCCTTTCAGGACCCCGAGATTATCAATTTTTGCGTTTTTGATTTTTACACCCCCACCTTCCCACAGTCCTAACTTTTATTTTTCCATTCACATAGCATTATGAGAGCTTATTTTTTGCAGGACAAGTTGTACTTTCTAATGGCACCATTTACGGTTGCATATCATGTAGTAGGAAACGGAGGGGGAAAATTCCAAATGGGGTAGAATTGGGAAAAACGCAATTCTGATAAAAGTTTTAATATATTTTTTTTATTATTTTACACTGTACACTACGCGGTTAAATTGACCTGTTATCTTCATTCACCAGGTCAGTACGGTTACAATACCACACTTGTATAATTTTTCTTGTGTTTTAATACTGAGAAAAAAAAAATTTAAACCTTTAAAAAAAAAAAAAAAAAAAAAAAGTGGGATTCTGACCCCTATAACTTTTTTGTAGTTTGTGTACGGGGCTGTGTGAGGGCTCATGTTTTGCGGGACGATCTTTTCAGTGATACAAATCTGAAAAGTGTACGACTTTTCGATCTTTTTTTTTTTTTTTTTTTTTTTAAATAAAGTGATTTGGTAGTTGAAGTGACAAAAAAAAAAAAAAAAAACAATTTGGCAGTTTATATTTTTTTCTCGTTACGCCATTTGCCGTATGCCATTTATATTGTTATATTTTAATAGTATGAGCATTTCCGCACGCGGCGATGCCCATTATATTTATTTTTTAATGTTTAAGTATTTTTATTTTAAGTAAAAGGCTTAAACTTTTATTTTTTTATATTTGTAAAACCTTTTTTTTTTTTTTACTTTTTTAAGTCACCTTGGGTGACAATAACTGGCAATTAGATTGCCCATTGTCTTCATTGATGGCTATATAGCCATCATTGAAGACTTTATTTGCACTATACCAATACAATGCTGCCACCTAGTGGCCTGTATTGGTATAGTCCGTCTAATAGGCTCTGATGCCTGCTTGAGGTTTCAGCCTATTAGAGCAGTGTAACAGGTTCCACCATCTCAGCCGGGGAATACCGTTACCGGAACGAAGTGTGCGACTTCCGCTTCCAGACTGCGCAGATGCCATGGCCACATTTGACCATGGCATCTGAAAGGCAAAATATATTAAAAATAGCAGAAACCCGGGGGCTATGGCACCCACTGCACATGCGAGCTGGCGTCATGCTTGGGGACTGGACCTTAAGGGGTTAAATAAAATGTCAGCCATTTGCCAGTACAATGTGAAAGTAAGAAGCGCCTCCCTTTGTGTGTGCCTGGTCGCCTTGTACCCTACCCAATTGTCCTGTGGTAGCAGCTCTGAAGTAGTTTTTAGGACCATCTCAAACATAAAAATTAGAAACCTCCTCAGACTCACTACCAGTATGAAGGTCAATGATTATACAGGGAGAAACATATGGATAAGAGAGAGAGAAAGAGAGAAAGAGAGAAAGAGAGAAAGAGAGAAAGAGAGAGAAAGAGAGAGAAAGAGAGAGAAAGAAAGAGAGAGAAAGAAAGAAAGAGAAAGAAAGAGAGAGAAAAAAAAAAAAAGAGAGAGAGAAAGAGAGAGAAAGAGAGAGAAAGAGAGAGAAAGAGAGAGAAAGAGAGAGAAAGAGAGAGAAAGAGAGAGAAAGAGAGAGAGAAAGAAAGAGAGAGAGAAAGAAAGAGAGAAAGAGAGAGAAAGAGAGAAAAAGAGAGAAAAAGAGAGAAAAAGAGAGAGAAAGAGAGAGAGAGAGAAAGAGAGAAAGAGAGAGAGAAAGAGAGAAAAAGAGAGAGAAAGAGAGAGAGAGAGAAAGAGAGAAAGAGAGAGAGAAAGAGAGAGAGAGAGAGAGAGAGAGAGAGAGAGAGAGAGAGAGAGAGAGAGAGAGAGAGAGAGAGAGAGAGAGAGAGAGAGAGAGAGAGAGAGAGAGAGAGAGAGAGAGAGAGAGAGAGAGAGAGAGAGAGAGAGAGAGAGAGAGAGAGAGAGAGAGAGAGAGAGAGAGAGAGAGAGAGAGAGAGAGAGAGAGAGAGAGAGAGAGAGAGAACAAAAAAAACATTTGGCATATGTACCAGGAGACTCCTGGGCAATTTCTAAAGGGGTCAATCTGCAATGTGGGTATACTGTTACTCTACAGCTGCATGGAAAATGTTTTTACAATGGTGGTCATCTGCGTACAACTATGCAATAGTTTAGTATAAAATTATGTAAAACACACTGTGGATGGTGCATGTATTGGGAGAGTCATGCCCAAAAGGAGGACGAAAGCAAATGAGGCAAAACAAAAAATGCAATGATTATACGATGTTCGGTGAAGGAAACGGGCAGTACCTTTGGAGGCATCAGGTCATTTTCATTCTTGAGCACAAATCTTCCTTCCCTGTCATCCTTATTCCAGTTAAGCTGAACCACCAAAGGCTTCTCATCAACATCAAGTCTTCTTTCTTCTTTAAGACATTAAAGCAGTGCATTAACATATCAAACAAAACACCCTTAACCCTTCCAGCTCCTATTTAGTATCTGCTGAAATTAGCTCGCAAGAGCAGGATATAATCGTAATATAAAGCAATGGAATATATTAAGGCTATATAAACAGGAAATGACACCTAAACCTGTGATACTGGGCATAGTATGGCTAATAGTTGAACGCAGTAGGGCAATATAAGTTTTTTCTAAATGTGCAAATTATAAACACCATGATTAATAAACACTAACCCCCGCTGACATGAACTTCATACAAAGAGTAGCGAGGAGAGGATAACATTCTCATGTCAGGCCGAAACTTTTCTGCTAAGGTTTCTATGACATCTTGCGTTGTGGCGGTGCTTGACACTCTGATGCATTTTGTAGCAAAGTTTCCTGCTGCTTTGTCTTGGAAGTAAAACCTCATAACGCCATGGAACTCCAAGTCCTAAAACACACAACATGAACAAAGATTCATACGCCAATTACAACAATGAGCAGATGTGCATTTTATTTTTCAACTTAAAAGCAGTCACAAGTAAATCAAACCACCAACAGCGAGCAGATTACTTTAAGGCTGCATTCACAGGACCGCATGAACGAGTCCGCATCCGTACCACAATTTTATGGAACAGGTTTGGACCTATTAATTTCTATGGGGCCACAAAAGATGCGGACAGCACACTGTGTGCTGTCCGCATCCATAGTTCCGTGCTGAGGTCCCTCAAAAGAAATAAAAAATTGCAGACAAGAATAGGCATTTTCTATGATGGTGGAACGCACATGAGCCAGTATCCGTGTTTTATGCATGCAGGCTTATTTTATGTGGGATGAGATAGTTTTTGTTAATACCTTTTTGATCACTTTTAGTCAATTATGTTTGTGAGGTAAAGTGATAACAAAAAAGTAAGGCCTTGGAACGAAAGATCAGAAGCCATGTTACAAGATGCTTTGGCAGATGTTCTGAATCAGCTCAGATAGTGACATTAATGTACTCACAGAAGCAGTACTGGAGTACCTACAGTTTTTAATAGAAGTAACAGCACAAAAAAAAAAAAAAGTTTGCAATTTTACTGAATCAGAAGCGGTGGGTAGACCAAACATGGTAAAATACATCTGTTCAAATAACTTCTGGCTATATTACCCTAGATTGCCATTCACTGAATACCCTTTAATACTTTGATCATTAAAATACCCATTTTCATGAAAAAAATATGGTAATCATATAAGCTCTGCGTTGTAATACAGAGAGTCAGCGATAACCTTAATCATGAGCATTTTAATTATGAGAATAAAAGTTAAAAGGGGTTGTGCAGCAATTTAAATTCACAACCTATCGATGGGCTAGGTAATCAACATCTGATCGTGGAGGTCGACACCCGGGACCCCACAGATCAGACGTTTGAAGAGGAGGTGGCGTTCCATACAAGTGCTACTTCTTGTTAGTCTCAGAAGTACAGTGTAAATACAAGTAGCCATGGAGTGAGTACTTGAAATCAAACTATGCCACAGCTCCACAGGAGACAATGCAGAACACTCGTATGGAGCACCACCTCCTCATCAGCGGGGATGCCAGGTGTCGGATTCCAGCCAATCATATTGATCCAGAAGTATTCGCTCCATACATGGGCCAGGATCCCTTGATAAAGGTACATACTCAACCAAAACGTTGGGACTTTCTTTTATGGTCCAATATATTATATACATACTCTGGATGGAAATTAAACACAAAATGATGTAATTGCACAAATATGTATTAAATCACTTGAAAAAGAATCTTCTGATGTGCCATAGAGCTCCCTTTTTGTAATCCTATATTGATGACCTATCCTGAGGATAGGTCATCAATATAAATCACTGCATAACCCCTTTAAGTATTAAGGAGATTCAAGTGATGGCAAAAGTTAATACAGCCATTAACTATTTGAACAGATGCACTTTAGAACATGATGCAGATTTCTGGAGACAAGAGTGAATACAAGAATGACATCATACAATCTTCTCAGTTTTGGGAAGGCCACAAAAAGGAAATAAGGACAAGACAGAAAACCAGTTTGAAAAGTGGATAGCAAGGCTCTGCGGCAAAGCATGAAAGGGATAATGGGTTACAAGAAAAAAGCTATATAGTTATTGTCACAAGTGGATTCTTCTCTTGTGAAAAAAAAAATGTACTTACCTTATGCGTGTTTTGATATTACAGGATCAGACGCATGCACGATAAATGGCATGCATGGAGATTTAACAGGAAAGGAGACTGCAATTAACCCCTTAGTGACCACACAAAAAAAAAAAAAAAAAAAAAAAAAAAAATCGCATTCCAAGAGCTATAACTTTTTTGTTTTCTCATCAATGTACTTGTATGAGATTTTTTTTTTTTTTTTTTCAAAACAAGTTAAAGGTTTTTAATGCACCATTTTGGGTACATGTAATGATTGATTAAGGCCAGCTGTTTAGCTAAAACCCCATTTGTTTACGTCAGTAAAAATATGTATTAGTGGTCACTAAGTGGTTAATGGGGTTGTGCAGCCTGTTTATAATGATGACCTAGGATTGGTCACCAATATCTGATTAGTGGGAGTCCAACACTGCATCCCCACTAATCTGCTATTTGAAGAGGAAGAAAAGTTCTATGCCAGCATTGCTTACTCTTCATTACTCTGCCCATCATCTCGGAAGTGCAGCATAATTACAAGTACTCGCTCCATTCTCTTGAGAGAGCTCTGAGTGCCAACTGCACCCATTCCGTATGTTCGCCACCACTGCTCTAGAGATCATATCTGCTTATCACTACCAGGCTCATTGGACCCACTGCCAAAACTGATGGTCAGATTATGCAATCACACACGTTCTTGTGACGGGTAATGGGAAAACACCAGATACACACAAGAAATGAATAGACAACAGTCTAGACCTCAAAAGCTAAGGAAGAGGAACCTCCTAATAATCCCTAGGCCTTTCCCTAACTCCTGCTAGTATGAGCAGATCCTGATGGTTGAAATGCTCATACGCCGGATACCTATGCCCTGCTAAAACTGACGAGCCCTAGGATAGATAACAGGAGGCGAGACAGCTGGTTCCTTCCCAGATGAAGAAATCCAAGTCGCCCTGAGGCCTAGAACCAAAACACACCAGAGAACAAAACGGAACAGCCAACTTGAACTTAGTTTTGAGATGAATGGAGAAGCAGGAGATCCAAGACCAACAAGCTCTAGCAACTCCAAAAGGAAATCTCAACCGCATGGTCAGCAGTGTGAGGCGGACCTAAATAGAGCCTCATCACTGATAACAAGCAGAACCTGAGGAGAGGTGAGATCCTGCCAAATAACATACAAAGAGCAAAACAGATAGACCTGTCAGATTGCCTCACGTGAAGCAAGTCTATCCGATCTTCTCACCTCAGTCACGGGAGGGATTGTGACTGTACCAAACCCCCCCCCCCCCCATCTTCTACGGGTGGCCTCTGGACACCCAGGACAGACCTTATCAGGATGCGCTCTTCACAAGGAGACTGGCAATCTTGTCGATCGCCGGAAACCACATTCTTTGCTCTTCCAGTGTACGACATATTGAAGAGATCCACAAAAAACACGCGAGTTCACTATTCTGGCAATCTGAAAGTCAAGATTACCATCCACCATGACGGGAGGGGGTGGCAGGGAGGATGGTTCAGCAAGTTCGACATATTTTTCAAGCAATGACTTGAAAATTCATAATGTGTTTCGCAACGTCTGCGGAAGTACAAGATGAAAAGCCACCGGATTAATGATGGCAGAGATCTTGTATGGCCCAATAAACCTTGGCCCTAACTTCCAAGATGGTACCTTCAACTTAAATGCTTGTGGACAGCCACACAAGTCACCCACTCAGGTCCAGACAACTCATACGTCTCTTGACAGCCATACGTTTATACTTTTTGCCCATTTTATTTAGATTGTTTTGAATCTTCCGCCAAATAGATGACAACGAAGAGGAGAATCTTTCCTCTTCAGGTATACCAGAAGTCTCAGTACCAGAAAATGTGCCAAACTGCAGATGGAACCCATATGCACCAAAAAACGGCGACTTATCAGTGGACTCCTGTCTACGGTTATTTATGGCAAACTCTGCCAATGACAAAAATCAAGACTACTCTTGATTCTCAGAGACAAAACATCTCAAATAAGTCACCAGATTCTGGTTAGTGCGCTCAGACTGTCCGTTCGCTTGAGGATGAAAGGCAGAAGAGAAGGACAATTGGACCCCCAGAAGAGTACAGAACGCCTTCCAGAATCTGGAAACAAATTGAGTCCCTCTATCATACACCACATGAGAGGGAATGCCGTGTAGTTTCACGATGTTATCGACAAACACTTGAGCGAGAGTTTTTACATTGGGTAAACCTGATAATGGTATAAGGTGCGTCATCTTGCTGAAGCGGTCAACAACCACCAGAATCAGTTTTTCCAGAGGAATTAGGCAAATCTGTGATAAAGTCCATGGACAAATGAGTCCAGGGTCAGGAAATAGAGATCCTGAAGGCCGAGAATGAGTCACCTTAGCATACGCACAAGTCTCACAAGCTGCTACATAGCCCTCAACACATTTTACGTAACCCTGGCTACCAGAATCTCTGGGAAATGAGATCCACAGTGGATCTGCTCCCAGGGTGTCCCGTAAGAACAGTATAGTGATGTTCCTTAAACACCTTGTGTCGTAGTTCCAAAAGGGACAAACAACTTCCCTGGAGGACAGGAATCAGGTGCCACTGCCTGGGCCTCCAACACCTCTGCCTCAAGTTCAGGATAATGGGCGGAAACAACCACCCCATCCGCCAATATCGGAATATTGGAGCAGGATCCTCCGAATCATCACAATCACCCGCCACCCCCGGGAAAGCTATGCGCCAAGGCATCGGCTTTGACATTAGTAATCCCAGGGCGATAAGGGACAATGAAATTAAATCTAGTAAAAAAAAAAAAAAAAAAAAAAGACCATCTGGCCTGCCTTGGGTTCAGACATTTAGCCGACTCCAGGTAAGCCAGGTTTTTGTGATTAGTAATAACCGTAATGGGATGAACCGCTCTTTCCAACCGATGACACCATTCCTTAAAAGCCAATTTAATGGCCAGCAACTCTATTACCTACATCATAATTTCTTTTGGCAGAAGAGGGTTTTTTTTTTTTTATATAAATTTCTTTATTCATTTTTCTTAGTATAAAGGACAACATAACATTGGGCAATACGCCCCACATATTACAAACATGTAACATAATAGATATATTCGTGTTCATAATCAGTTATCGGGGTACACAGACCCCAGGTTCAAGTATTTTAAAACAACAACGGGATCCAATCACAGGGAAATTATCAGCATCTTATCAATTAAATGTGATTTGGTAAGTGGTACAGATAGTATAATGTGCATAGAAGAGTTCATGACATTTAAATTGAGGTCAGTAGCTAAACCAAGAGTTAGGTTGATTTTCCTCAAGTCATCGTTACCTGCAACCTGCCTAAGCTCCCCCTCAGCTGCTCCGTCAAGTACCATTCCGTTAGTGTAAACGGTTCCATGATGGAGTGCAATTCCGCAATGGACATGTACTTTACCAAGTATCTTTTCCATTTCTGAAACAATTTCTGCGTATGTTTTTCTTTTGTTTGAAAAATCATTGATCTTTCCATATAGAACAAAGTTTTTAACTGGTGGAGTATTTCTGCAATAGTGGGTAATTCTGGTTGCAGCCACCTTTGTAGTATCATTCGTTTAGTAATAATACAAAGTGAATGGAACAACTGGGGGGGGTGTTTTCCTCTTTCCTCCTCTGCATCGTAGTGGAATATGTACAATAAAGGATTCAGTGTAAATCTTAGTCCCCATATCTCAAATGCCACATCACTAACAGCAGACCATAGCTGAGTACATTGTGTACAGGACCATAATCCATGGAAAAGGTCTGTATATCCCAGTCCACACTTGGGGCAGTTTGTTACGCGATCAGGCCTAAGTGGATGAGGTGGAATGTTAAAACCGTAGATCGCTTTGTGCATGATACGTAGCTGGGTGTCTCTCCACACCTCATTAATAATGAACTTACGCACCTTCAGCCATCCTTTTATTATACATTGAGATACATTTTCAGTGTCTAATTGCTCCTCCCACTGGCTAAAGTCGCCCATTTTATTGTATCGTGAGTCTTCCTGCCTTAGACCATAATAAAGATGAGAGACTGACGTTTTCCCACCCCCCAAACCTAGTAGTTTGTCTATAGCATTCTGTCCTATTTCTTTGTGTACCATAACCAAATTGGAATGTATAGCCATTTTAATTTGTGCAAACTGGATCGTTTGAAATCTGGTTAAGGAGTATGTTTCTATTAATTCCTCACGGCTCAACCAACGGGGTTCTGAGGCGTGTAGTAGGTGTTTGACCAACCAGATCCCCTTATCTCTCCACTCCTTAAACAAGCTATTAGTACGACCCAACAGAAACTCTGGGTTCCCCCATAGCGGAAGGTGCTTTGAAATCCTAAACGGTAGCCAGTACGCCCTACGTAGTATGCGCCATGTTGCTATTGTGTCTTTAAATAGGATTGAAGACTTAATATAGGTTGGTAAATTGGGTAGCCTAGCATGTAGTAGGGCACTCAACGACCAAGGAGCGCAATATGCCCTTTCTAGTGATAACGCAGAGTAATAACTAGTGTTATTAACCCAGTCCGCTATATGCCTAGCCATACAGGCAAGGTTATATCGCCTAACATCAGGAAAGGCAATGCCACCTAATTCCTTGGGAGCTATTAACTTTTGTATATTAATCCTGGGGCGTTTGCCGTGCCATAAGAATCTAACAAAAGCAGAGCGGATTTTATTAATGTCATTATGCTTCAATAGTAGGGGGATTGTCTGCAAAGGGTAGAGAAGTTTTGCCATTGACATCATTTTTAACAGGTGATTTCTGCCCATCAGTGAAAGGGGAAGGTCGTGCCACTGTTTTAATTCCCTGAGAATCTTTTCTATTAAGGGGGTAAAGTTCAACCTATATATAGATTCCATATTTCTTCCTATTTTGATACCAAGGTACGTGATAAAGGTTCGGGCTATAGGTATTCCTTCTATTGCTATTATCCCGTTCACCTCCGTCCTATCATTCAGAAATAGTATTTCACTTTTGTCATTGTTGATTTTCAGTCCCGAAAATGATCCAAAGCTGGATATTGTTTGAAGCACCTTAGGAAGATGTCTCACCGGGTCTTCCATAAATAGCACTATGTCATCTGCAAATAGGGCTACCTTCATGCTACGGGAACCAATCTCTAGCCCTTTATAGAGTTCTGGGGAGTCAAGATATCTGGCCAATGGTTCAATTGCTAAGTCAAATAGGAGGGGGGACAGGGGACACCCCTGCCGCGTTCCTCTTCCTAACGCAAACTCCGGGGACAGAAACCCAGTCATAGAAATCCTAGCTGTGGGATTGGAATAAATCGCCGTCAAATAGGTACGAAAACTACCTCGAAAACCCAACACGTCTAATATTTGGTTGAGCCACGACCAGCTTATGCTGTCGAAGGCTTTTTCGGTATCCAGTGTGACCACCGCTGGGGTTAGGTCTTTGTATCTAGGGGATTTCGCCACCGAAAGAGCCAGCAACACTTTTCGTATATTCGTTACCGCAGATCTCCCCTTAACAAATCCCACCTGCAATGGTGACACTAGGGAAGGGAGAATTTCTGCCATTCTATTTGCCAGAATTTTAGAGAGTATTTTCATGTCTTGGTTGATAAGGGAGATTGGCCTATAAGATGCCGGATCTTCAGCATCTTTACCTTTTTTATAAATAAGGGATATCAACGCTGTATTCATCTGATCAGGGATACTCTGTCCTTCCAGGACAGAGGAGTATAGTGTAGTTAAGGTAGGAGTTATTTGCTGGGTTAGTGCTTTGTAAAAATCAGATGTATAGCCGTCTGGGCCTGGAGCTTTCCCCGTGGGGAACGATTTTATGGTAGCTTGTATTTCCGCCGCTGTGATTGGGGCATTTAGTACTAACAAATGATCTTCTGTAAGTGTAGGCAATGACAGAGTTTCCAAAAACTGCCTTCCCAACTCCCTATTATTTTCCTTCTCTTCATAAAACCTGGCAAAGTATTCCCCCATAACCTTGGTTATTTGTTGGGGATTGTGTATCCTAGTATTGTCGCCCGTACGAATGCTGTGAATATGTGTCTTGTCTCCTCCCCTTCGCCAGTGACGCCAAAAGTTTGCCAGACTTATGTCCAAATTTATGTAAATCTATCTAGTTTAGTTTTTTTACAATGTTCTATTTTTTCTACCCAGTCCTCAAATTCTCTCTGGGCTGTGGACCATTGCTCTTTATGTATCAAGGTTTTATCTGCTAGATAAGTATTGTATGCGTTCCTCAGTTTTTCACTAGCAGCTTGATATCGTGCTCTCGCTAACTTTTTAATGGAGGATACATAGGCTATTAGACGGCCCCGTAGGACAGCCTTCCCTGTTTCCCAAAACAGTGCAGGCGTATGGACGTGTTCCTGATTGTCCCCAAAATACTCCATCCACCAACCCTGCAACATCTGTTGAAAGTTATCATCTGGCAGGAGAAAGCTAGGAAATCTCCAGATATAATCTTGTCCCCTGGGGAAAAGATCTGTAAGTTCGAGTAAGAGCGGGGCGTGATCTGATATAATCAGATCACCTATGGTAATTTTGTTCACCTTACCTAAAATGCTCGGGGACAAAAACAGGTAATCTATCCGTGACCAGCTATCATGGACATGTGAGTAGTGTGTATACTCTCTGCCCTGCGGGTGTCGCAGCCTCCAGCAGTCCTTCAAACCTGTGAATGCTGCAAAGTCCTGTAGTGTGTGCACCTGTTTTTTATTTCCGTCATTTCTCCTGTCTTCAAGGGTATGCATCACTAGATTAAAATCTCCACCTACTATCTTATGCGGATGAGTATCTCTCGCTAATTTGCTGCTTACTTTTTCTAGAAAGCTTTTTTGATCTCGGTTAGGTGCGTATATATTATATATGCTATAATCTCCAAATGGACCTGAGATATGAGTGTGCAATAATCTGCCTTCTGAGTCCGAGTCAGTGGCATTCAGTGTATGTGGAATATGGCGTCCTATCAACGTCAGTACTCCTCCCTTCCTTCCTACTGCCGCTGATCCATAAACCGTACCCACCCAGAGCTTTTTCATTCTGGAAAAATCGTCTCCAGCAAGATGTGTTTCTTGCAGTAACGCTATATCGGCTTTCAGCCTTTTAAGTTGCCTGAGAACTTTCATACGCTTATTTGGAGACCTCAACCCCTTTACGTTCCATGAAATGACTTTCATGTAATTCCCCTACAAGTTGTATTGTGACTTTTGTTATTCGGTATAATATATAGGGAGAAGAGCAATGCCCATCTCCAACGGAGAGACCACCTCCCAGCAGAGCAATCCCTCCCTCGCCACATGATCTCTTTGCACATTTCTAATTTACCTGTAACAGGTATCCCTGTAACTTGAAGAAACAACATAAACTGTAAAAATATAACAGGCATAGATAGCAACAACATATATACTCTATCTGGATCACCACTCCAGTAGTATAGACCTTCCTTTTTTCTGGTATACACGGTTAACTAGTGCGCAACTGTATCTCACCGTCAGTGTAATATTCTTGTTAAAGTCCCCTTTTCTGTTTTACCGTCCATGAGAGGAGAGGTCAGTCCACCCGGTGAGTGACGTGCTGTCTGGCGTAGGACCGCTGTTCCTTCGGCGATCCACGGTTCGAGGATTTAGAAGAAGCTGGAATTCGACTCCAGCTGTTGTTCATGTTGGGATCCTCAGGTGTCTTTTGCCTCTGTCTTTTCGCCGGACCTTCTTCGTCTTCATCTTGATTCAAGAAGTTTTCTGCTTCTTGGGGTTCAGTGAAATGACAGAATGTGCCGTCTCCCTTATTAATTTTCAGCACTGCCGGGTACAACAATTGGAACTTGATTCCTTTTCTGTAAAGTTCCGTGCATATTGCGCTGAAAGCCCTGCGCTTTTTCGTAGTTTCTACTGAGTAATCAGCAAATAGCAATGCTTTATGGCCACGGATAATCAAAGGCTCCCTTCTCACCCTGTAGGCCTTCAGAATGTCCTCCTTGTCCGAGTAATCCAGGTATTTGCAGATGACTTGGCGGGGTCTTTGTCTATCAGATGGAGATGAGGGTGGCTCTCTTAGGGGTCCCACTCGATGTGCCCTCTCTACTTTTCGCCTCCCTTGTAGGCCTAATGCTTGCGGCAGCTCCGATTCAAATAAGCGACGTAGGTCTTGTGGCGGTATTAATTCCGGGATCCCTACTAGTCGTAAATTACTTCTTCTGGACCTGTTCTCAAGGTCCTCTACTTTTTCCTGTAACTTGACTACTAATTGTGCCATGTCTTTGTGCTGCCTTGCTGTATCTGCAGCATCCTCCTCAATGCATTCCACCCGCTGTTCCAGTTCTTGAAATCTGTGGTCATGCAGTGCCACTTCTTCTTGCAGCTTATTTAATGCTGACTGTATGGTAGAGGACAGCGAGGCTATGAGGTCTGGGGCAAGCTGTTTGGCTACTTCTATCGCCAGCTGTTTTAAGTCTGTAGATCCCCCTGCCCCTTCAAACATATCCACTTGGGTGTTTTCCTCACCCACCGCTTTCTGATCTGCGTCCGGCACCGCTGGTGATGGGGTCGGCGCCATCTTGAGAAGCTCCCTGTCTGCCTCGGGAGCAATGCGGTTGGGGAGAGTTGTTCTGTGCCCGCTCCGGAGCAGATATCTCTCCATGCGCTTCGTAGAGGCTGCGATCAGCAAACTTATGCCTCCGCTGATCGGGGAAGCCGGTGGAGCGGGTCTGCTATAACCGACGGTGAGGAGCTGCGGTTACCGCGTCCTCACATACCAGCGCCGGAACCGGAAGTTCGAGGGTTTTTTAAAGAAAAAAGCACAAACCATTTGCTAGGAGAAGGACCCTGCGACAAGACTGCGCCAACCCCTACCTCTGATCCGTCAACTTCCACAATAAATGGTTGTGACATATCAGGTCGCACCAGAATAGAAGCAGAAGCAAAACATTACTTTATCACTGAAAAAGCATGTAATGCTTCTTCAGACCAGACTGAGAAATCCGTGCCTTTCTTGGTAATATCAGTTTAAAGGATTAACAGTAGAGTAATTCAAGATAAATTTACGGTAGTAGTTAGTTAACCCCAAAAATCGCACGAGTGCCTTCAGATCTTTGGGTCAATCCCAGTCCAACACAGCAGACTTTTTTCAGGTCCATACGAAAACCCGAAGATGAGTAGGTACCCCAGGAATTGCAGTTCTAGGACCGCAAACACACACTTCTCCATTTTAGCATACAATTTATTCCCTCTTCGGATCTGTAAGACATGTCTCATGTGATCCTCATGCATCTCCATATCAGGGGAATAAATTAAAATATCATCCACATAAACCACCACAAACCTGCCCACCAGATGATGAAAGAGGTCATTGATGAAGTTTTGAAAAATAGCAGGAGCATTGGTCAAACCAAAAGGCATGACCAGATTCTCAAAAAGACCCTCAGGAGTACTAAAGGCAGTTTTCCTTTTGTCCCCTTCCTCAATTCTTAACAGACTATATGCCCCCCTCAAATGCAACTTAGAGAACTCCTTGGCACTGACAATCTGATTGAATAAATCTGGGATCAAAAGGAAGGGGATAGGGATATCGCATAGTGAAGCGATTAAGTTAACGGAAGTCCAAACATGGCCTAAGAGTTCCATCATTTATTTTTTTTATTTTTAACAAAGAAAAACCCTGCAGCCACTGGTGATTAGGATGGTCTAATATGACCTTTAGCATGGCTACTCTTTTGGGTTCAAAAAGATTATACAACCGAGAGTTTGGCAATCTAGCTCCAGGAATAAGGTTGACGGGGCAATCATACTCCTGATGAGGAGGCAAGTCCTGGTCTCCACCCTCAGAAAACATTAGAAAAATCAGAAAGGAAAGAAGTTAACATTTTAGTAGTTACAGAAATCGACGTGCTGAGACAGTTGTCAATGCAGTAATTACTTCAAACTCTAGAATCTGTCTCGCTTGTCAATTGATGGTAGGGTTATGTTTGGTTAACCATGGTAAACCAGGCACCAGAGGAGCCGGCAAACACTCCAGCACAAAACATTTACAACCTTTAGGCGAATGTCCTACACCATTTCAGACAGACACTTTTGAGAGAGAGGGGCGGAATTAATTGCAAACAGAAATATTTTTGTTTAATGCGCTTGTCAAACCATGCATACGGACAAACTGGCCATCCACTAGATTAACCCCTGCCCCACTGTCAATAAATACTTCCATTTCTACAGTTTTGATGACTAGCACCACCTTGGTAGGCAGGAGAAATCAGGTACTAATCGGTAAATGACAAAAGTACATTCTCACGATTCCCCATCCACACTACCAAGAGTGAGAAGAGGACTAGACATTAGTTTTTTGTTTGTTTTTTCACCTTGATGTTTAACATAAGGACATCTGTTATCAAAATGTCCTCCTTTACCACAGAAAAAAACTAAGTATTTTCTTAACCCCAAAAGTTTTTAATCACCTGGTCCAGGAGTGCCCTGAGCCAATTGCATTGGCTCATCACCAGACATGAGCTTGAGTGTCTCTTTAGAGGCCACTTCCCCATATGATAGTACGTCCCGGGCCAAAGAAACTTTAGATCTCTCCATCAGGCTTCTATCAATACGTACTGCTAGAGACATGGCCGCCTCCAGTGATTCTGGATTTTCGTAAAATGCCAAGGCGTCCTTCAGGTTCTCAGATTACGGAGAGCTGGGTCATTGCACTCCGTATCAGTTGCCCACCTCCTAAATTCAGAGCAATAGGACTTAGCAGAACACTCTCCCTGCCGCAAACCACGCAACTTAGATTCCGCCAGGGAAACCCGATCTGGGTCATCGTAAATAAGTCCCAGAGCTCTGAAATTCATCTACTGACCAGAGGGATTGTGATACGTTCGGCAAGGAGTAAGCCCAAGACTGATTTAGGACGTAGTCAAAAATACAATTTTCACAACTCCCTGAAACGAAACAAAAGTTGTCACTTACCCCAGAAAAAAAACTATCTGGGAGAGCGGCCTTAGGTTTAGGGCAGGCTTGGTTCCCGCTGCCGAAACCGACCGCCTGTGCTCTCTGAAATTGTGCAATGGCTGTACGGAGGTCAGCTACCTCCAAAAGACAGCCCCTGCATAGATCAACTAATGAAGAAACAGTATCCATAGCTGCACTAAAAAACAAAGGATAACAGTTTTTCGGGCGGTTGAGAAGGTCACGGGTAATGGGGAAGGAGAAAACACCAGATACACACAAGGAATTGACAACAATCTAGGCCTCAAAAGCTAAGGTAAGCGGATGGTGACCGGCTAGTGATCCCTAGGTCTTTCCCCAACTCCTGCCAATATGAGCAGATCCTAATGGTAGAAATTCTCATATGCCGGATACCTATGCCCTGCTAAAACTGACGAGCCCTAGGATAGGTAGGAAACGAGACAGCTGGTTCCTTCCCAGATGAAGAAACCCACGTCTCCCTGATGCCTAGAACCAGAACAGGCAACTTGTACTTAGCTTTGAGATTAATGAAGAAGCAGGAGATCCAAGACAAACAAGCTCTAGCAACTCCAAGAGGAAATCTCAACCGCAGTGTGAGGTGGACCTAAATAGAGCCTCATCATTGATAACAAGCAGAACCTGGAGGAGAGGAGAGATCCTGCCAAACAAAAATATACAAAGGAAAACAGAGACCTGTGCAGCAAGTCTAGCCGATCTTCTCACCTGTCACGGGAGGGACCGTGACAAGTCTACACCACCTGGCTAAGAGAGTAGGAAATTATGTGCACATGCTATTTGTAGACTAAAGCCACTACATCTTCAGGGTAGAAACTATCAGTAAGCTTTCATTTGCAATTTGCCAGCAAAGAAAACTTGTCATCTCTATGACATACCAATAGTGTTGATCTGCCGAGTATCACTTGTGCTCGAGTGCAATGCTGGCTGGTACTGAGTCTGACACACTGTAATGCAATTATTGTGTTAAAGTGAAATAGCCCCTACCTAAGACAATCGCCCAAAAAAATAAAAATAAAATATGGCTCTGACTATAGAGAAACAAACTTTTTTTTTTTGTTTCAAATTATTGTGTAAAACTTAAAGAAAAAAGTATTGCCTTGTCCGTAACGACCGGCTCTATAAAAATATCATGTGACCTAACCCCTCAGTTCAGCGCTGTAAAAATAAATTAAAAAACTGTCGAAACAAACAATTTTTTTGGTCACCTTGCCTCAAAGTGTAATAATGAATGATCAAAAAAAAAAAAAACATATGGTACCAATAAAAACGTCAACTCTGCCTGCAAAAAATGAGCGCTTGCACAAGACGATTGGCAGAATAATTTTTTTTTATATAATATATATATATATTTTTTATTTTTTTTTTTCATTCAGAAAATGGACAAACTTTTCAAAAATACTTTAAGTAAAATGGAAACAAAGTACACACATTTGATATCACCGCTTCCATAACAACCAGCTCTATAAAAATAGCGCATGATCTAACCTGTCAGATGCCAAAAAAGCCTTTTGTTACCTTGCCTCACAAAAAACTTAATATAGAACGATTAAAAAAATCATATGTACTTAAAAATATTACCAATAAAACTGTCACCTTAACCCCTAGTTTCCAAAATGGTCACTTTTTGGAGTTTCTACTGTAGGGGTGCATCAGGGGGGCTTCAAATAAGACATGGTATCTAAAAACTAGTCGAGCAAAATCTGCCTTCCAAAAACCATGAGGTAGAGGCAGGGCAACACTCCACAAAGTCTGGGACAGTTTCATGACACCCCGCCAGCACCCTCACCCTGATGCGCCGCCTAGTGTCAGAAGAAGGGAAAAATTTTGGAAGATGGTGAAGGAGTACATAGTAGACCATGTCGGCATCCTCAATGATCTCTCAGTGCCTTACAACTACTGGGTGTCCAAGCTGGACATGTGACATGAACTGGCGCTCTACGCCTTGGAGGTCCTGGCCTGCCGGCAGGGTTTTGTCTGAGCGGGTATTTAGTGCTGCTGGTATTATAACAGGTAAGCGTATCCGCCTGTCAACTGAAAATGCTGACCGGTTCATAAAAATGAACAAGGCCTGGATTGCCCCCGACTTAGACTGCAGAGGTAAAGCAGCTGAACGCAAAGGTTCTTTAAATGTGTTATTTATAATGTACTGAATACACTATTCCCATGCACCCCTTCCAAAATCGCAAAAAAAAAAGGGTATATAGTTGAATCTTCCTTTTCTCAACCTCCTCCTCTTCCATCATATCAACATGCTTATTGAGCAGGCAGGCCCTCACATATAAATTTTAGAGGGTCAGCTGCCCAGCAGGCCCTCACCTACAAGTCCAGTCTCACTATCCAAGAGTCTGGTCAACACAATCCTCACCGCCGGGGGTCACATAACTAGTTATCTTGGAGGAGTCTCGTTCGTTATCTGAATTAACCAGACAAAATCGCTCCACCAACTAAGAACGTCCATGCACTACCACCCACAGAATCGAGAAAGAGCTATCAATCTGTCAACACTTTCAGTGTCAGAGCCTGGTGAGGTTTCCCGTGTTGAGTCAAATTAAGCTGCAGACTCCACTACTGGTAGTGTCCTTCTGTCAATTCCTTTAAGTTTCAGCTTTGCAACCATACTTCCCCCGGAACCCAAAGACTTTGGTTTCCCGGAACCTGCACAGCGGGTCATGGGAATAAGGCCGCCGGGATGGCATAGTTTATGGTTGGAACCATGACTGTATCTGATAGTCTTCAAACCTCTGACTTTAGTTTTTGATTAAAGAAAACATTCTTGGCAAATGCTTTCGCTTTGGTTCGTCTTGCGCCGGTTCAAGAATTTCACCTCTACCAACGCAATACGGATGCCCCCAGCCGTCCCTCTCAATAATGGCCCCAGTTTCGAAAACCAACAAAAAATAGAACCGGAGTCCTATTCCATTATTCCTAGCTGAAGTAGTCAGGCGAGCCGGCCTGATGATTTGAACTCTAACATTTTTTTTCAATGGTCAGCTAAGCAGCAGGCCCTCACCCCTAATGTTTTAGATTGTCAGATCAGCAGGCCCTTGCTCCAAAATGCTTTAGGAGGGTCATCAGCAGGCCATCGATCATAATTTTTCAAGGGTGTGTATGATGCCCTCCTTTATGTGTAACAAAGGGTGTATTGGAGTGCCGATTCCTTGTAATTTTTGGCAGCCATTTCACTTAGTGCATAGGCTTTATGAGTGTAGGAGTCCCACTACCTGAACAATTGTACCACAATGTGAATGAGGCCCTCCTTTATGTGATATACAGGTTGTATCGGAGTGCCTCTTTTGGCAGAACTTGCACTTTATATACAAGTAAATATACAGGAAAGAAAGTTTACTAAAAATGCTTTCCTCTAAAATCGATTTTATCTTTGGTTTTGTGCGTATTATTGTCAGTCTGTAAAAGTGGCGTACTACTCAGACAACATCATTCCCAGCAGCGACCTGGGAGTCCAAGATGCATCCAGACATCCTCCCCCATGCTGTTCCCGAACAAATTTTGTGATGTTTGTCACTTTCTGACCTTTTCCTATGAACCAGGCACTCTCCCCTCTTCAGAGGGGTGCCTGGTTTAATGCTCGGGTTCTCCCATTGACTTCCATTATACTCTACTGAGCACCTCGATGTGTTCGGCCACAGCACTTTGTGCTCGATCAACACTACATATCAGAAGTTTTCACAATGTTCAGAGCCATTTTAAGGTATAAGGTTTTCTATATATTTGGATTTTACATATCCTTTTGGGCTTGTAATGCTGATGACAAAAATCTGACATTTTTATGCTGCACATTCAGGCATAGATACAAGTCAAGAATGTCTGCACGTAAGAGCGATGAGGGGATACTCCAAAATACAATAGCAACAGCGTAATGTTATCTAAATAGTAGCACATATATTAAAAATAGTTATCCACTAAACTAACAGACTTAAATATGTAAACACAAACTTTTTTTTTTTAACCAGCTCAGGACCGCCGTACGCAGGATTGCGTCCTGGCGGCGGCCCTGTTATTCCTCCTGGACGCGCCGGCGCGTCATCTCGCACACAGGAGCGTGCGTTCACGGGAACCAGAGGTAAACGAGTGGATCTGCAGCCTGCCAGCGGCGATCATTCGCTGGCAGGCTGTAGATGCGATTTTTTTTAACCCCAAAAGGTATATTAGACGCTGTTTTGATAACAGCGTCTAATATACCTGCTACCTGGTCCTCTGGTGGTCCCTTTTGCTTGGATCGACCACCAGAGGACACAGGCAGCTCTGTAAAGTAGCACCAAACACCACTACACTAAACCCCCCCCTGTCACTTATTAACCCCTTATCACCCCATATAGACTCCCTGATCACCCCCGTCATTGATCACCCCCCCTGTAAGGCTCCAGTCAGACGTCCGTATGTGTTTTGCGGATCCGCAAAACACAGACATCGGCAATGTGCTTTCCGCATTTTACGGATCCGCACATTGCCAGAACTATATAGAAAATACCTTTTCTTGTCCGCAATTGCGGACAAGAATAGGACATGTTCTATAGGCTCTACAAAAAACGCAGTGTTCGCCCGATCAGGCCTGATCTTGTGCGCACACTCGCGTTCAGTCTGCCCCACCGCAGTGACAGAATATTTTTTTTTCTGATCACTGCAAAAACTGTAAAATCGCTGCGGCGCTATAAAAAGATCACTTTTGAGGGCATGCGAGTTCATAGATTATTTTTTTTGTCACAAGTTAGCGGAAATAGTTTTTTCTACAAAGTCTCATATTCCACTAATTTGTGACAAAAAATAAAATCTCACATGAACTCACCATACCCCTCACGGAATCCAAATGCGTAAAATTTTTTAGACATTTATATTCCAGACTTCTTCTCACGCCTTAGGGCCCCTGAAATGCCAGGGCAGTATAAATACCCCACGTGACCCCATTTTGGAAAGAAGACACCCCAAGGTATTTCGTGAGGGGCATGGCGAGTTCATGTAAAATTTAATTTTTGGACACAAGTTAGTGGAATATGAGACTTTGTAAGAGATAAAATAAATAAAATGAAAAAAAAACTTTTTCCGCTAACTTATGCCAAAAAAATAAAAAAAATTCTAGGAACTCTCCATGCCCCTCGCGGAATATCTTGGGGGGTCTTCTTTCCAAAATGGGGTATTTATACTGCCCTGGCACTTTAGGGGACCTAAAGCGTGAGAAGTAGTTTGGAATCCAAATGCGTAAAAAATGCCCTGTGAAATCGTAAAGATTCTCATTGGAATTTGGGCCCCTTTGTGCACCTAGGCTGCAAAAAAGTGTCTCACATGTGGTATCGCCGTACTCCGGAGAAGTAGGGCAATGTGTTTTGGGGTGTATTTTTACATATACCCATACTGTGTGTGAGAAATATCTCTGTAAATGACAACTTTTTTTAATTTTTTAATACAAAGTTGTCAATTTACAGAGATATACCTCTCACCCAGCATGGGTATATGTAAAAATACACCCCAAAACACATTGCCCTACTTCTCCTGAGTACGGCAATACCACGTGTGACACTTTTGCAGCCTAGGTGCGTAAAGGGGCCGAAAGTCCAACGAGTACCTTTAGGCTCTACAGGGTTGATCACAATTTAGCCCCCCCCCCCCCCCCCCCCCAAAAAAATGCCAGAACAGTAAACACACCCCACAAATGACCCCATTTCGGAAAGTAGACACCCCAAGGTATTCGCTGAGAGGCATATTGAGTCCATGAAAGATTGAACTTTGTCACAAGTTAGCGGAAAGGGAGACTGAGGGAAATTAAAAAAAAAATAAAAAATTCCGCTAACTTATGCCAAAAAAAAAAAAAAAAAACTTCTATGAACTCGCCATGCCTCTCACGGAATACCTTGGGGTGTCGTCTTTCCAAAATGGGGTCACTTGTGGGGTATTTATACTGCCCTGGCATTTTAGGGGCCCTAAAGCGTGAGCAGAAGTCTGGGATCCAAATGCCTAAAAATGCCCTCCTAAAAAGGTACTCATTGGAATTTGGGCCCCTTTGCGCACCTAGGCTGCAAAAAAGTGTCACACATGTGGTATTGCCGTACTCAGGAGAAGTTGGGGAATGTGTTTTGGGGTGTCTTTTTACATGTACCCATGCTGGGTGAGAGAAATATATCTCTAAAATGACATCTTTGTATAAAAAAAAAAAAATAAAAAAAAGGGAAAAGTTGTCTTTTAGAGAGATATTTCTCTCACCCAGCATGGGTATATGTAAAAATACACCCCAAAACACATTGCCCTACTTCTCCCGAGTACGGCAATACCACATGTGACACTTTTTTGCAGCCTAGGTGCCCAAATTCTAAAGAGCACCTTTAGGATTTCACAGGGCATTTTTTAGGCATTTGGATTCCAGACTTCACGCTTTAGGTCCCCTAAATTGCCAGGGCAGTATAAATACCCCACAAGTGACCCCATTTTGGAAAGAAGACACCCCAAGGTATTTCGTGATGGGCATAGTGAGTTCATGGAAGTTTTTATTTTTTGTCACAAGTTACAAAAAAAAAATATAAAAAAAAAAAAAAACAATTTTCCGCTAACTTGTGACAAAAAAATATAAAAAAAACTTCTATAAACTCACTATGCCCATCAGCGAATACCTTAGGGTGTCTACTTTCCGAAATAGGGTCATTTGTGGGGTGTTTGTACTGTCTGACCATTGTAGAACCTCAGGAAAGATGACACGTGCTCAGAAAGTCAGAGCTGCTTCAAAAAGCGGAAATTCACATTTTTGTACCATAGTTTGTAAACGCTATAACTTTTGCGCAAACCAATAAATATACACTAATTGCATTTTTTTTATCAAAGACATGTAGAACAATAAATTTAGAGAAATTTATATGGTAATGTAGTTTTATTTGAAAAATTTTACAACTGAAAGTGAAAAATGTCATTTTTTTCAAAAATTTAGGTCAATTTCGATTAACAAAAAAAGTAAAAATGTCAGCAGCAATGAAATACCACCAAATTAAAGCTCTATTAGTGAGAAGAAAAGGAGGTAAAATTCATTTGGGTGGTAAGTTGTATGACCGAGCAATAAACCGTGAAAGTAGTGTAGTGCAGAATTGTAAAAAGTGGTCTGGTCATTAAGGGTTTAAGCTGAGGGGGGCTGAGGTGGTTAGAGAAGCAAACACAAACAACATACGTTCAGTGAATACTACGATGCACAGAGTCAGAGAGTAGGAAAGAACAGGGCCATGCACACAATAGCTGAGGAATGTCACTCCTCATAAATAGCTCAGTGTGAGCAATGGCATTAACAGTGTTAATTTCCTTTAGGAATGTGTCACATGAGTAACCACCACCCTAAGAACCAAAGCGGACATTATAAGGGAGCGTCCACAAATTTTTACAGGAGTACCAACAAAAAATAAAAAACTGAACAAAGCACAGGAGATGCGACATTTACAGAAATTTCCACATTAATACACTTTGGGCATGTTACACAGAAATTTTTGCAACTGGTCCTTTCATCTGAATGGAGTTTGTAAAAACCATGCTGCACAACCTTCTTTCAGTACAGATTATACATTTCTTCAACACTATGTGTGAACATACCCTTACTGGGGTGCCACAGCATGTAAACCCTGGTCATGGTGCTATAAAGCAAAGCTCACACATGGGAGAGTGATTACTTTACTGCGAAGTCAAAAAATAAAAATATATATATTTTTATTAATATCAACACTCTACATATAGGGCAGCTACAGTGTGCACTAAAATACAAGCTATTTTTTCCAGCAGCATGTTGAAAAGCAAATAGAATTGAAAGACAGAATTCTTGCATGACAGGTAGAGTTTACTGAACAATCAACTCATTGAAAGAATACCACTCTATTAGGGCTCATGCACACGTATGTGTGCCCTGTGCCCGTATTGCGACCTGCATACCGCCAGTCCACAATAAACAGGCACTGGCAATGGCCCTGTGCACTCAGTATTCTTAATGCGGACCCATTAACTTGAATGGGTACGCAAGATACAGAGCAATCCGGAGGCACAGATTAGCAGTGCTATCGTGGACATCCAAGTGCTTTCGATCCGTGCTTCCACACTACAAAAATAATAGAACAGGTCCGTCTCTTGCAGACTGTGGAGCCATTCAGGTGAATGGGACCGCATCCACAAACGACATGCACACTAACAGTCCACAGAACGTACACTGGGCACACATGTTCCTGCGCATGAGCCCTTATACACCAAACTTCAGCTTTCTGCCAATAACCTGGACACAAAATAATGAAAATACAAAATTACACAAGGATGGAGGAGTTACTGTTCATTCCAAATGAAGTCTAAGTTTATTTGTCAAACTAAAGTCAGTGAGCTAGTAAGGCACAGATCACCGGGTTCTGTCTGACATGACAGAACCACAGGACGTTACCCTTGCTACCCTCTGTTGGGACAAAACACAGAGGTAAAATTACCTCTTCCACCATCACCCAACAGTGTCTTTCAAATTGCTACACTATGGATTTAGCATGGAAAAATTCACAAGCCAAAATACAAAGGGTTGTTGTCATGTTAAACCGGACTAGAAATCCCTTGGTTTGTGGAGGATTCTTGAATTGCTATCTTGCTAAAGGTGGTTTTTGAGGTTTTCACCACTCTGTCTTTACCCAAGAATTGGACAAACAGACTCTGATGCTTTCTCCAATGTTTTCTCGCTTCCAGGTATTTTATTTTTCCTGACAGGTATTTCCTGACAACCAAAGAATGAAAATGTTGTTCCTGGTCAAAATTATGGAGAAGTACTAAAGAAAGGCAGAAAAATTTCCTGGTTCCTATGGAATGTGGACGCAATCTTGGGCAAGAACCGTGGATCGATCTTCAAGATGAGTTGGTCTTGAAGAATAAAAAATAAAAAAAAGGCAAGTCTCTTTGATGGTCACAGTTTGTAGTTTTCCCAGGTTTCAGATTAAAGTGATCATGAGAAAAAAAAAAAAAAAAAAAATTCTTTAGAGACAAGAGCTTTAACTCTTTCAGCAGTTCAAAAAGGGGAGAATCATAGGTAGGAGCTGAAATAATTACAAAATAAAAAATACTCAAATCGATGATTCGTTTGTGCCATGTGACCACAGAATGTGAGTGAAGAGCTTGCTATTACTCACGCTCCGTGGTCACCCGCCTGCTCGCACAATGCTGCACTGGATCCTGACGTATACACATCAGGACATTTTAGTTCACTGGCACTACGGCTGGGCACTGATGGCTAGGAGGGGGAGTGGGGGAGGTGACTGCACTGGGGTGGGGGGAGCAGAGCTGATGGCACTGGGGGATAGTGGAGCTGATGCACTTGGGCTGATCGCACGGGGGGGGGGGGGGGGGGGAAGGAATGGTGTTGGGGACTGATAGCAGGGGGTCTGAGAAGTTTTTATTAAAGGAAAACCATTCATATTTTATTTCTCAATTAAATCGTAAAAATAAATGTGTAGAATACTAGATTTCTAAAATAATTGTTTACTGCAGCCCTAATCACAGGGACTGTTGAGTAAAATACTGTCATATCCCAAGTAGGTATGGAATGTCTCAAGGTCGGTCTGATATGTGAAGTGGACTGTAACGAAATCCGAGGTAAATAGACAGATAGGCCTCATGCACACGACCGTATTTTTTTTCACGGTCCGCAAAACGGAGTTCCGTTGGTCCATGACCGTTTTTCGGCCGTGGGTCTTCCTTGATTTTTGGAGGATCCACGGACATGAAAAAAAAAGTCGTTTTGGTGTCCGCCTGGCCGTCCTGAATTACAATGCAAGTCAATGGGGACGGATCCGTTTGACGTTGACAATATGGTGCAATTTCAAACGGATCCGTCCCCCATTGACTTTCAATGTAAAGTCAGGAGTCCCTATTATACCATCGGATCGGAGTTTTCTCCAATCCGATGGTATATTTTAACTTGAAGCGTCCCCATCACCATGGGAACGCCTCTATGTTAGAATATACTGTCGGATATGAGTTAGATTGTGAAACTCATGTCCGACAGTATATTCTAACACAGAGGCGTTCCCATAGTGATGGGGACGCTTCTAGTTAGAATATACTACGAACTGTGTACATGACTGCCCCCTGCTGCCTGGCAGCCCCCGATCTCTTACAGGGGGCTGTGATATGCACAATTAACCCCTCAGGTGCTGCACCTGAGGGTTTAATTGTGCATATCATAGCCCCCTGTAAGAGATCAGGGGCTGCCAGGCAGCAGGGGGCAGACCCCCCCCCCTCCCTCCCCAGTTTGAATATCATTGGTGGCCAGTGTGCCCCCCCCCCCCGGCCTCCCTCTATTGTATTATCATTGGTGGCCAGTGTGTGGCCTCCCCTCCCCCCCAACATTGTATTAATATCATTGGTGGCCAGTGTGCGGCCTCCCCCCCCAACATTGTATTAATATCATTGGTGGCCGCGGAGAGTTCCGATCGGAGTCCCAGTTTAATGGCTCTGGGGCTCCGATCTGTAACCATGGCAACCAGGATGCTACTGCAGGCCTGGTTGCCATGGTGACTTAGCAATATTACAATATTAGAAGCATCATACTTACCTGCTGCACTGTCTGTGACCGGCCGGGAGCTCCTCCTACTGGTAAGTCACAGGTCTGTGCGGCGCATTGCTTAATGATCTGTCACTTACCAGTAGGAGGAGCTCCCGGCCGGTCACGGACAGCGCAGCAGGTAAGTATGATGCTTCTAATATTGTAATATTGCTAAGTAACCATGGCAACCAGGCCTGCAGTAGCGTCCTGGTTTCCATGGTTACAGATCTGAGCCCCAGAGAGCTATCCTTGTACAGGGCCACAGCAGCTCCTTCAGGTTTAGAGCGCACAGCCTGGGGAAGATCCTCAGGGTCGTTTTAATTAAGGAGCCGACAATCTCTAGAGGTGGGTCTCCAGTATGAGGTTTAGGACACAGAGCTCTATGTATGCGCTCGATGAGTGTCCCGAGCACGGTCCGGTCCTATGAGGGAATCAAAGATGGTGGCCTGGTGCAGAGAATTCTGGCAAGCCCTCGATGTGTAGGTTTTGACGCCAGCTTAGGTTTTCTTGGTCTTCAATATAGTTGAAGGCAGTGTTCAAATGGAGTTGTTGGAGAAATTTCTGGCGAATTACCCTATCAAAGGTGAGTATAGACGACAGCACCGTATGTATGGAGCATACAGCCCACCCGCTGCCCCATGTGTCGAAGGTAAGACTTAATTTCTAGGAGCTCTCATCACCGGAGAGATAGCTTGCATGAGATTGGTTCCGAGTCCCCTCAACCACCAGTTGTGTTAAAGGGAGTCTGTCACCACAATTCGACAATATAAACTGCTTACGTGGCGCTCTAGCACATCTACACAAGATTCCAATGGTACCTTTGTTGTATTCTTCTGACTTTCACCAGCTGAAAAAACATAGGTTTTATCTATATGCAAATTAGGGCTCGCAAGTGCCCAAGGGCAGGGTTCTTGTTGTAGGTGCCCAGGCTGCTCTGACTTCATATTACCCCACCCTCTTGCTGGTCCCACCCTATAAGGCCGTTTCATCATCCAAAGTACCGGCCGAGATATGGCGCGTGCGCAGTTCAGCGCCCGTTTTCCGTTATATTTCCCTACCCTTGTCACTACCGGCCACACTGGACTTGACATGTGGAGGTGTGGCGCGCCGCACAAGCGCATGACGGGGTAGGGAAGTTTCACAGCAGAGTTAGCTGGACACCAGCCGACACTGCATGCGCCGGGATCCTCACCAATGGTTAGGCTAGGGAAAAATTACGGGCCAGTGCGCAGGTGCGTTGATAGGATGGATGTTCTCAGCTGGACACTGGCCGACACTGCGCATGCGTTGGGAGCCTCACCAGCGGTTGGGGTAGGAAAAAAGCACTGGCCCGTAATTTCTCTCTTCCCTAACAGCTGGTGAGGCTCCCAGCGCATGCGCAGAGTCGGCCGGTGTCCAGCTGAGAACATCCATCCGATCACCGCGCCTGCGCACTGGCCCGTAATTGATCCCTAGCCTAACCGCTGGTGAGGCTCCAGGCACATGCGCAGCGTCGGCTGGTGTCCAACTAACTCTGCTGTGAAATTTCCCTACCCAGTCGTTGTGCGCCTGCGCGGCGCACCACACCTCCTCATGTCATGTCAGGTGTGGCCGGAAGTGACGAGGGTAGGGAAATCTCACGAGGTAGGAAAATATAACGGAACACCGGCCTGGGCAACGCACTACGAGGCCCATGGCGGGCAGCAACATCGCTTCATGTTGTGCGCATGCGCCGGCGGACAGCACGAAACCAGCAGCAAGGGGGCGGACCGAAAGCAAGCAGGGAGACTGGAGGCAAGCCGAGCGAGAGAAAGGCAAGTAAATCCACATTGCCGTGTGCATGCTCAGGCCGGCGGTGAACTGTGCACACGACGGATCTCGGCCGGTACTTGGGATGATGAAACTGCCTTACAGGGAGGGACCAGCAAGAGGCTGGGGAGGGGTAATATGAAAAGAAGGCAGAGCAGCCTGGGCACCTGCAACAAGAACCCCGCCCCTGGGCACTTGCGAGCCCTCATTGGCATATAGATAAAACTTTTTTTCAGCTGGTGAAAGTCAGAAGAATACAAAAGGTACCATTGGAATCTTGTGTAGTTGTGCTAGAGCGCCACTTTATATTGTCAAATTTTGGTGACAGACTTCCTTTAAGATCAACTAAGCCCTGATTCCCTGAGTCTTCCGTTTGCTCAACACAGGAAGCGGCGCTCCGTTTGAGGGGGCAGCATGCCTTTTTAAAATAAATTTATCAACATCTGGTTGGGTTTGTGAGCTCTTTGGGGTACCAGAAGCTTCTCTATATTGAAGTCTGCCAACTTTGCCCATTATGAAGGCGGGTGAGGACTTCAATTGCTAAGGCCAATGAGACCGAGGAGAGGACCACTAACTCAAGCAGCCATCCCCTAGTGTGCCAGGCTCCACCTCCCATACCTCGAACTTTAATTAGAAACTCCTCAATATAAGCAATATTTTTTCCAGATTTTCTCAGTTTCCGGAAGTGAATTTTTTTGTGCTGCACTGTAAAGTAGAAGACTAATTTTATTGATCACTGAAAGAATGGAGAAGGAAGAGGGAGATGCAGACGCTAGTTACAGGTGTCATATTTAATAAGGAGCCTCTATAGCTGTTGAATTGTCTCTGGGAACTAGTGAGAAGAAAAAACCTGAGTAGACTGTCTTTTGCAAACAGGTCTATCTGTGGTTGACCATGTTCAGTGACCTGGATGCCAACTCAGATACATCTCAATAAATTAGAAGATAAATCGAAAAAGTTAATTTGAGTAACAAAAAAAATAAAAATTCTAATTCTATAGATTTATTACATACAGAATGATCTAGCTAAAGCATTTCTTTCCTTTAAATGTTGATTATGGCTTACAGCTAACAAACTTGAAAGTTAGTATTTAAGAAAATTAGAATACTGCAAAACAGTTCAAGATGTAGACTCTTGTTGTCACACTCTAATCAGCTAACCAACACAAAACACCTGCAAAGGTCACAGGTTAGACTGCTGACTTGACAGTTGTCCAGAAAACAGTCACTGACAAGATAAGTCACAAAAAGTCACTTCTAAAGAATCTGGCTGTTTACAGAGTGCAGTATCCAAGCATTTTAATGAAAAGTTGAGTGTAAGAGCCACCACACAGACATATGTAGGACATGTCCTACAACTGTCACATTCCTTTTGTCAAACCACTCATGACCCAGAAGTGGAGAGGCCCAGAATCCAAGTTGCTTGAGGCCCAGTGTGGAGTTTCCAGTCAGTGATGGTTTGTGGAGCAATGTAATCCGCTGGTGTTGGGTCACTATGTTATATCAATTCCAAAGTCAGTGCAGCCATCTACTAGGAAATTTTAGAGCACTTCAAGCTTTCCTCTGCTGACAAGCTTTATGGAGATGCAGATTTCATTTTCCAGCAGGGCTTGGCACTTGCCCACAGTGCCAAAAGTACCAAATCCAGGTTTAATAACCACAGTATCACTGTGCTTGATTGGCCAGCAAACTCACCTGACCTAAACCCCATAAAGAATCTAAGGGGTTTTGTTAAGAAGATGAAAGATACCAGACCCAACAATGCAGACGAGCTGAAGGCCACTATCAAAGCAACTTGGGCTTCCATAACACCTCAGCAGTGCCACAGGCTGATCGCCTACATAAAAAGGAGTCCCGACCAAGTATTGAGTGCATATACTGTAAATATATTTCAGCCAGCATTTCTGCATTAAAAATAATTTTTTTAATTGGTCTTACATAATATTCTAATTTCTGAGATACTAACTTTGGGGTTTTCATTAGCTGTAAGCCATAAGAAACATCAAAAGAACTTCTTGAAACAGATCACTCTGTGTAATGAATCTTTACTTTTTGAATTGAATTACTGACTAACTTTTCGATGATATTCTAAATGTATTGATATGCACCCGTAATCTGCACTTAGGTTGCCCGACCCTCTCAGATGAACTGTTGAAATCAATAGGAAGGATTTTTTGCTCCAATTTTTTTTTTCTGCCAAAGAGTTTTTCCTCCCTGATGATTGAGAAAAGGTACCATCATCATGTTGTCTAATAAAAATCTCAAGCTTCAGGGTTTCCCAAACAGACTGAAGTTCACGGAAATTTGTGGATCGTTCTGCCATCTCTTTTGGCTAAATGCCTTGAAAGTTATTATCCTGAGTGCACCATCCTTGTTTGCTGGCATATGTGGATATCTAAATGTAAAAATACTCTGGTTCCAAGGAAACCCTCACAAATTTGCCAGAGAAGTCCACCAAGTCAGGTATTGTTTCACTGCTGATGGTAGCAGAATCCTTTGCTTTAAGACTCAGTGGTCTCTATTCCTGAATGACAACATTCGTGGTTTTTTTAGGGGTCACATAGGAAACTGGCTCCACAGTAGAATGTTTATGCATGAGGACATCAGACCCAGAATGGGCATGGCTTCTTTAAAGGAGCAAATGTACCTCTGGAAGGTACACATTTTCTTCCTTATCGACAACTGTTTTCATATCAGCAGGAACGAATGCAGAGTCCTGAATTCTAAAAGAGTGCCTAGAAATATTTTCTTGGTGTCTGGAAGAAAATCAGATTTCTCCATATTTATGACCCAGCCCAGGTCTAACAGAAGATTTAGAACTAACTGTAGGTGGGTCTGAAGCCACACATTGGATGATGCTATCAGAAGAAAGCCATCCAGGCATGGGACAATGATATCTTTGCCTGAGGAACGCCATAAATTGTACAATCACCTTTAGGAAAAGTGACAAGTAGCAGAAGAGATCCCTAAGGCGTCTTTCACATGAACGAGACTGAATTTTGTCCAGATTGCAGTCAGGGAAACTCACTATTTTTCAAGCAAATTTGGTCAGTTTTGTCTGCGATTGCGTTCAGGTTTTTTCCCGCCCGAGAGCAAGGAGTCAAGATGCGTTTTTTCACACGGTTGATATAAATAAAATATATTTATATTATGAAGGTTTATAAACATCTCTTAGCAACCCTCAGTGAAAAATGCATTGCAACCGCACTTGCTTCCGGATGCAATGCGTTTTTCACTGAAGCCCTATTCACTTCTATGGGCCATGGCTGCATGAAAAACGCAGAATATAGAACATGCTGCGTTTTTCATGCAACGCAGAACTGAACATTGAAATTAATGGGTCCTTATTCAGTGCAGGCGCAATGCGTTCGCATCACGCAAAAAACTCACTCGTGTGAAAAGGGGCCTAAGGATTGACATTAGAACTAGAAATTAAGAATTTCTACCCCTTCCTTGACCACAAACCGGAGATACTGTTGAAATTCTGGAAAAATGCAGACATAATGCACCATGAGGGTTACGGTTGACTTGATCAATCTCCATTCTGAATTGGCGATCTGTTAGTTTGGAATAATGACTCTTGAATGTCTGTGACTGAGGTACTGGAATAACAGCTCCTAGTTGAATAGGATTTTTCACATCTTGCAGCAGGATCAAATCTGTGTCCACAGAATTCCAAAGATTTTCTATTATCAAAGACCTCCTTACCCTGGCATCATTGCTTGTTTTTTTTTCATTGTTGGGGTTAAACAGGAAACCTCTACTGTTTTATTTGAGGGGTTAACCAGTTGGGGGGGGCGGCACAGTCTCACTCTATCCAGTCAGTGCTGACTTGGTCAGACTGAGCAGGGACACCGCCCAACTGGTTAACACCCCTCAGCCCAGCACCCTTACATCATGTACTCTGCTCTCTGAAATCCCATGGCAGTTTGTGTCAGTGTTGGGCCTGGCAGAGTCCATGATTTCAGGGCACTGGGCTGGCTTACATTGAGAAACGGAAGGAGCGATAACAGCATTCTCAGGAGAACATGGGCACTTGCATTCGGAGAGGTACACCCCTGGGCACTTGCAGCTCATTTGCATATATCTTCAAACTGTTTGTTAAACATCAAAGACACAGAAATAAGAAAGAAAGGTACGAACTGATAACGGTTTATGTCACCTACAGGACAGTGATAACAGTTTAATATGTCCAGTAGGTGACAGACTCCCTTTAATGATGCAGGGAGTATCAGTGTTTATGTTTTTAGGTTTAGTGGCAGTGAGGGAGCTCCGTAACAGGAGTGAATTACAGCTAGTATAGGTACAAATAAGACAATAATAGGCTGCAGTTGGTATCGATACTATTTACTTGCTGAGAAGTAACAGGAATAATACTAGGACAGAGAAAAGAGGGAGCGACCCACGCCACTAATCGTTTTAATCTGTCTGAGTCTTGTGACCAAAAACCTATAAAGTGTTTTTAAAAGGAATAAAAAAATAAAAGATATAAAGATAGATACATATACACACACGACAAAAGATGTACATGGGTTTGGTTAGTTCACCAATGAACACAGACTGACATTGTCCACATATTGATATACTGTACCATCACTCAGATCACTCCAATAGGACAGAGGAGATCTAAATTCTCATGCCAGGCTGTGTCTGCAAGGGAAGGCTGGTGGCGAGTGGACAAGGGGCAAGTTACAGTCTGAAGACTTAAGGAAACAGTAACTGAAAAAAGCATCGGCAACATAACCGCCACATTACACCCTTCCATTATACGTATAGGTCAGGAATCCTCCTGCCATATACTTCTGACAGAACGCTGGTCACATCCTGTGAACCCAACCTAACCTGTGGATTTTTAAGCTGATTTAACATTGTTTTGCTCCAGATCTCACCTTCTCCTTGGCTGTGAGCTCTCCGCTGTGATTGGATTACAGCACAGCCAGGGAGCTATCGGCCTGAAAGTTCATAGGTTATCATTATAGGTTCGGTTCCACAGAGCCAATAAATTTTTAGTGCGGTACGGAAACAGCATTAACGTCAAAGTATTTGAACGAATCAACTTCGGATCTATGACCTGAAGGTCAATTTGCTCAAGTATAATGTGTAGTGTATAAAAGTCACTAACCCCCTATGCCAATCTCACACATCACCACACGATTCATGCCATGGAGCGCCTGCATGCAAACCTTACATCACCAAGCACAGGATGGGAAGCAGCTGCCACCAGACTCTGGAGCAGTAGAAAGGTTTTCAGTGGAGTGTCGAGTTACGCTTCTTTCTCTGGTAGTCTGATGAAGGAGTCTGGGTAGGGTGAATTGTGCCCACTATAAAGTATGGTAGAGGAGGGATGATGCCATGGTGTTGTTTTTAGGGTTAGCCTAGGCCCATTAGTCCAGGTATGCTTCAGTCAAGTACAGAGTGGAGTGGCCGTTTAAGGGGCATAGGGTCCCAGTCCCCATGACTGGTGGGGATCTAAGCAGTAGGAGATACACCGATTTAATAGTTATCCCTATTCTGTGGATAGGGGATAACTTGTAAGAACCAGGATACACCTTTAACTGACCCACCAGAGTCCTGACCTCAACCACATCGAACACTTTTGAAATCAACTAAAATGGAGACAGCAAGCCAGACCCTTTCATTCTACATCAGCATCTGACCTCATAAATGCTCTTCTGGATTAATGGTCAAAAATTCCCACAGACATTACAAAATCTTGTAGAAAGCTTTCCAAGGAGTGGAAGCAGTTTTAAATGCCGCCCAACTCCATATAATGCCAATGCTAATTCACTGACCGGCCATTGAATATAAAAGCTTTTATTTAAAAGAAACCAGTCATCAACGTTATGCTGCCCTCAAAGTAGTGACAGACATGCTAATTTCAGCAATGTGTCATTCATGCGCAAAAAGTAAGTGCTTGCCAAGAACCTGCATCATAATTATTGCAGTCCAAACCTAGAAAAGACTGCCTGAGAAGAGTCATGTTATTCAGCTCTCCCCGCCCATCTGCTCATGATTGACAACCATCTCCTTCATTTTCTCCCTAGGAGAGAACTGCCAATGCAGCTACCTCTGCACCACACTATTGAATACAAAGATGGCTAGACCACTTTATAAACAACCAATTTTACCTTTTGCGTCACCCCCATTTCCTCATAGTTTGTAAGCTCTTGAGCGCAGGGCCTTAAAACCTAGTGTTCAAATTATATACAAGTCTATAATTCTGTAATGTCTATTTTGATTTGTACATGGTGCTGTGAATTGTATAGCGCTGTGGAAAATGGTGGTGCTATATAATAGTTATTATTAATCAAGTGGGCAGGGCAAAAAGGAGTTTATGAAGGAGAAAGCAGGAGATCATGAACAACCAGACTTTTCACAATGTAGAAGCTAGAATGGAGTGGGTAGAAGGAGGAGTGATGTCACTAGTCACATGTTGCCAATAGTCACGTGGCTCTAAGCCAGGAGTGCACAACCCGCAGTATGCAGAGCCAGTCTTTCTGGACAGAAACAAGGCTGATCGTCTGCCTGTGGCATCACCTGTGTTCCTCGGTTCAGCACTCCAGCAGGACCAGGTCAAGTCTCTGGCTGCCAGTGATGGCCATGTACTCCGAGATATCTTTGATGTCTTGGGGGACATATGTGGCAAAAAGCAAGTTAAAACAAAAAGGCCCCCAGCCAACTGAAACTGTTAAATTGGTTACTAAGCCCCAATAATACCCCCATGCCAGGGCCTCTCATATAGATTATACTTGACCTACTCAGCTGCATCTCCCAATTGCGTGCATCAAAACATGTGCGGGGATCAGGAGCAACACGGGTGCTGGGGACCAGGCAAGTATAATATACAGTTGAAAGGAAAAGTATGTGAACCCTTTGGAATGATATGGATTTCTGCACAAATTGGTCATAAAATATGATCTGATCTTCCTCTAAATCACAACAATAGACAATCACAGTCTGCTTAAACTAATAACACACAAAGAATTAAATGTTACCATGTTTTTATTGAACACACCATGTAAACATTCACAGTGCAGGTGGAAAAAGTATGTGAACCCCTACACAAATGATATCTCCAAGAGCTAATTGGAGTGAGGCGTCAGCCAACTGGAGTCCAATCAATGAGATGAGATTGGAGGTGTTTGTTACAGCTGACCTGCCCTATAAAAGAACACACCAGTTCTGGGTTTGCTTTTCACAAGAAGCATTGCCTGATGTGAATGATGCCTCGCACAAAAGAGCTCTCAGAAGACCTACGATTAAGAATTGTTGACTTGCATAAAGCTGGAAAGGGTTATAAAAGTATCTCCAAAAGCCTTGCTGTTCATCAATCCACGATAAGACAAATTGTCTATAAATGGAGAAAGTTCAGCACTGCTGCTACTCTCCCTAGGAGTGGCAGTCCCATAAAGATGACTGCAAGAGCACAGGTAGTCAGTAAGGCTTGATTTAAATCATAGTTTTCTACATAAGGACTAATTCTTGCTGGTATAAACTTATAATATGCAAGTAGATTAATATTTTTAGAATAACTTTTCATATTAGTTTGATTAGGTTGATTCTGTATTCATAGGTTTGTAGAAGTTAGGATTAAGGTCTTTTTCTCAACTCTGTTCATGTTATAACATTTTTGCTGTGAGGTTACTTTCACACTTGCGGCAGGAAGGATCCGTCCTGCGGCATTTTCGCCGTGCCACCGGACTGTCGCTCCGTCCCCATTGACTGTAATGGGGACGGGGCGGAGCTCCTGCGCAGCACGGCGAAAGCCGCCGGACTAAAAAGCCTGACATGCGGTCATTGTAGTCCGGCGGCCTTTCGCCGTGCTGCGCCGGAGCTCCGCCCCCGGGGGCCGCTCAGTCAATGGGGACGGAGCGGCAAAATAGCCGCAGGACGGATCCGACATGGTGAACAGCCTGTCGGATCCGTCCTGCCTCAAGTGTGAAAGTAGCCTGAAGAAGAGGCATGTGATCTCTGCCGAGTCAAATTCAGTTTTGAGAACTGCAAAAAGTAAACCAAGCATTTGTGATAATATCTTGTAGGCAGGGAAACTGACCAATAATCTTACAAAAACCTCTGGAAGAGCATGACATTGTGAATGGATTAAAAGATAACTGTCATTTTTATTTTTTTTGGAGTAGTGATTAAAGGGATTCTGTCTTCAGAAATGACTCCTATAACCTAAACATATGGCGATGTCACTAGTTATTCAGTGAATCCTAAAGTGACTTTATCAAATGATCCTGTGGCTCTATAATCATAAAAAAGACGGTTTAAATCACCTGTCAATCACTTAAAAATGTGTCCAAGGGGACGTCTCATGCTGAAAGGTGCCCAGCTGCAGCCATCTCGTTTATGTGCCCAGCGCCGCCTCCTCAAGTGAAATCGCCGCCCTCCCTTTTATTATATACGCCTACTTCAGTTCGTGGCCGCCTCTGTGACCTCCGCTCGCTTCAGCCAGATCCCGCGCGTGCGCACTAGGTATAACCTGAAGCGCCCGTGCGGACTACTGGCATCGGCCTCATTTAGCGAAGTGCGCATGCGCCTGCCGGCGCACTTCGCTCGAACCTCCACAGACCGCCCTATTACAGCCCATCCCAGCCGGTTTGTGGAGTTTCGAGCGAAGTTAAACGAGGTTCGAGCACTTTGCTAAACGAGGCCGATGCCAGTAGTCCGCACGGGCGCATCAGGTTATACCTAGTGCGCACGCGCAGGATCGGGCTAAAGCGAGCGGAGGTCACAGAGGCGGCCACGAACTGAAGTAGGCGTATATAATAAAAGGGAGGGCGGCGATTTCACTTGAGGAGGCGGCGCTGGGCACATAAAGAGATGGCTGCAGCTGGGCACCTTTCAGCATGAGACGTCCCCTTGGACACATTTTGAAGTGATTGACAGGTGATATAAACAGTCTTTTTTATGATTATAGAGCCACAGGATCATTTGATAAAGTCACTTTAGGATTCACTGAATTACTAGGGACATCGCCATATGTATAGGTTATAGGAGTAATTTCTGATGACAGAAATCCTTTAATATCTCCTTGGTGGCCCTATTTCAACTTTTCACTGTGTATTGAATTACCCCTTAATTCCACATTTTTGTTCCCTGTACTGCCTACTTTTACCTGTGCTTAAAATAGGGTTGCTAGGCATGGTCCGTCTATCTGTTTAGACTGAGCACGCAGCGTGCAGGCTCACATTACTGACAGCCAGGGACTGTAAGTAAATGATTAAAGCCAGCTCCTCCCCGACGCTCCCTCACTCAGCAGAGCTGGAGAATGCAGAGTTGGAGCAGCGCAGAGCAGGGAAGGGAGATCTGCCATCTGCTCAGTGTATAAATGAAAGCAACATGTGGTAAGAGGACCCCTTTGTGCTGCAGGAGATTAACCCTTTAGGGGGAGGGCTCTGGTTATTGACACTTTTGGGGGCTATTGTTACTGGCTAGTGAGGACAGGCGGAATTAGCCTCAGGGTGAGGGCAGTGGCGGCCATCTTAACTGAATAGTGAAATTGCAGTTTTATGCAGACTGGTTGCTAAGGGCTGAATCTTATTAAATATGGGGTAAGTCAGTCTAATAGTAACTGATTCTGGAATATCATGTTATTAGTAACTACATATATGAAAATTTAAATTAGGGTTAATGTGACAGTTATCCTTTAATGGAATTTATTTACCAAAAAAAAAATTAAACACATACAGCCTTATTCTACATAATTAAAAAACAAATCTTTATTTCATGATGGAATAACCTTTAGATGGCAATTTATTTTCCTCAAAAAAGCATTTTATATAAAAACTAAATAAAAAATCTGATTTGAAAAAAAAAAAAAATTTAATAAAAAAAGAAAAAAAAACCTGGACTCACTGATGTCACGCTGCACTCAAATCAGCTCATTAGCATAAGGCATCTTTGTGTGTATATTATGAGGTAACCATCTGTCACACCAGTAAGTGAATACAACTAAGGTACTTTTTAGTAGTTAATGATTGTATATAATTAGATTATACTTAAATATCCTCATGACAGGTTCCCTTTAAGACAAGAAAGTCTACCTCAGAAGAGACATCTCTGGATGTAAGAGGCATGTGGAGTATCCTGTACGTTTCATAGCGATGTATTATGTAATGTCCTATCAAATAGCTCTAACAATAGGGATGGGGGAGGGGTTGGATTGAGAACTTGGCACAGGGCCTTCTCTCTGCTCACCAAGAACAGCACCGTCCATGTCATAGCAGCTGTACCCCATTATTATTATTATTTATTTATTTTTTGGGGGGGGTTATATGGAGGGGTGCCAAATACCTAAGGCACGCCACTGGGAGGGGGAGAGACCTCCTTATGCCGCATCTTACTGCAGGATATAAAGTATGATTAGCATTACACTGCGGACTACTCTGAGGTAGTGCTGGCGGGATTACAGGCATTTAGGAGTTGACAGGTTCCCTTTAACCTCTTCCGGACACAAGTCATGTATAGTTCTGAACACCGCCGCCCGGTGCTCGGAACCCGATGCCTGCTCAAATCATTGAGCAGGCACCTTGGCTAAATGCGCCAAGAGTAGTCAATTCAGACCTGCGGTTTGCTGCGTTTCCGGGTTATTCCGGTCTCTGGGGGACCCGATAACCCGGAACAGGATGGTGATCGATGGTGTGATAATACACCACCATCCTGCGATCCTGAGGGGTGATGGTGACATCACCTCAGGACCGCTCTCATTGGTCGGCGGTTCATTCAAATTATCGCAGCGCTCCTCTCCTCCTACTTTTGTGTCCGGGAGCCGAGGAGAGCTGCACGTGGATCCAGAACTGCACTGATCTCCAGCCAGCACCCCAATCTGTCCCCAGCACCCCCCAGGTATATTCAGAGAAAGATAGGGAGAAAAAAGAAAAAAAAAAAAAAAATTGTTGCATTACACTTGGGATTGACCACAGAGGCGTCCAATGAAAAACAGCCATGTCTACACTGAGGTGTCCAATGAAAGACTTCCTGCGGAGCACCATCACCCTTTCCTGTGTGTTTATGTACAGAGGGGAGTGTTGGATGCAGTCTGTTAAACCATGGATCTCTGCAAACGAAGACGAACTGCAGCAATAGTTGCAGCAGTGCATATAATGCGTTTGAGGAGAAGGAGACTGAGCAGGCGACTGTTCTGGGTCAATCCTGCGATTGCGAACAGACAGCAAAGAGGACAGTTCTGGGCCATGTACGATAACCTACGCCGCGTTCTCGTTGAAGTCTATGGGTGCGAACGCGTGACAATACGCCCCAAAGAATCTCCTGTACTTCTTTGGCATAGGGAGTTTTACAGCACGTTCGTACGCGCAGGTGAGAACCATGCAGATATGAGCTTTATCCTGTTGAGCATAGGAACGAGCTGTAAACCGCAGGGGTGCAAGCATTTTTTTTTTTTATGCGTACGCTGACTGTGGCTGGCACTCTTAGCGTCCGGCCACTGTTAGCGCATCGCACACCCCACCGCTGATCAACTTCGGACGGTTGATCATCGATTTTGAAAAAAAAATTCACATTTTTTCCCCCTTTTTTGTCTGTTAGGTTTAGGGTGAGCTCGCGAACACCCGTGCCCCCACATACATGCACACTGAATAAAGATTTACACGCACACACACTCCCCTATCGCCCGCCGGATGTTCTCGGCAGAGGAGGCATACGCCCAGCTTGCCTCAGAGTCCGAGAGCCCCAGTGAGGACGACCCCACTTTCCTGTTGTCATCCGTGTCCTCCTCATCATCTAGCGATGATGAGCCCCCAAGGCGGCGGAGATGCCGCCAGGCGGAGCAAGGTTACCACCATGCTAGGGACCCTGTGGCCCACCCTAGTACAAGCAGCTCTGGGGCTCGTACTAGTTTTTCGGCCCACCAGTTAAATCCACCGGAGCCCCCTGCCGGTGACCTTGTCTGGTGTACCCCAGAGCGATTTGAGCCAGTGATTCCTGATTTTGTAGGCCAACCAAGAATCCAGATTTCCACAGTGGGCTTCACTGAATATGACTATTTTAGTCTTTTTTTCAGTGACCACTTTGTAAATTTGATGGTGGAGCAGACGAACCTGTACGCCCAACAGTTCGTTGCTCAACACCCGGGCTCCTTTTTGGCTAGGCCCGGTGACTGGACCCCGATCAGTGCAGCCAAGATGAGGACGTTTTGGGGCCTCATGCTGCACATGGGCCTAGTCAAGAAACCTAGTGTCAGGCATTACTGGAGTGGGGACATCCTCTACCAGACCCCATTTTACAGTACGGCCATGACACGCTCCCGGTTTGAGGCCATCCGGAAATGCCTGCATTATTCAGATAATGCAGCATGTCCCCCCGAGGTGATCCTGCCTATGACCGCCTGTACAAAATCAGGACGGTCATCGATCACTTCAGGGCCAAATTTGTACAGGCATATGTACCTGAAAGGGAGGTCGCGGTTCATGAGTCTCTCATTGCGTTCAAGGGGAGACTCCTTTTCCGCCAGTATGTTCCCTCTAAGCGGGCGAGGTATGGCGTGAAGCTGTACAAACTTTGTTAGAGTACCTCAGGGTACACTTACAAGTTGTGTGTGTACGAGGGGCGAGATTCCTGTATTGAACCCCCAGAATGTCCCCCCACTCTTGGTGTTAGAGGGAAACTTGTGTGGTTCCTTATGAATCCACTGGTAGATAAGGGTTACCACCTTTACATGGATAACTTTTATAGTAGTATCCCCTTGTTCCAGTCCCTCGCCGCCAGATCCACGTCCGCTTGTGGGACAGTGTGAAAAAAAAAAAAATCATCAACGCAGCCTCCATGCCCACCCCCTCCAGGTACCTATCCCCAGGGGTGAGACCCGTGCCCTTACCACTGGAAAACTGTTGCTGGTCAGATATAAGGACAAGAGGGATGTCCTTCTACTGTCCACAATTCATGTTAACGGCATCACCCCTGTCCCTGTGCGAGGTACCGCGGCAACGGTCCTCAAGCCCGATTGTATCGTCGACTACAATCGGTATATGGGAGGAGTTGATCTCTCTGATCAAGTCCTCAAGCCATACAACGCCATGCGCAAAACCCAGGCATGGTACAAAAAAGTTGTGGTCTACTTGGTACAGGTTGCCTTTTACAACTCTTTTGTGCTGTCCCAGAGCGCTGGCAACACAGGGAAATGCCTTCAGTTCTATGTTTCTTACCAGGAAAGAGCAGGCCAAAGTACCTCGGGAACTGTAGGCGCCCGGATAGTCCCTGGCCAACACTTTCTAGGTGTGGTCCCACATACTGGAAAGAAGGGATGGACCCAAAAAAAAGGTACAGAGAGTGTCACAGGAGGGGGATACGGAAGGACACCACTACTCAGTGTGACACGTGCCCCGATCATCCGGGCCTTTGCATTATTGGTGGCTTTAGGGAGTACCACACTTTAATGGAGTACTAAATTTATATCCCAATTTAGCCACTGACAATTGGATTAAAAAACTGGTTCTCAGACTTAAAAAAAAAAAAAAAGTTGTTTTCAAAAATATTTAGTAAAACTAAAATAAATAAAGTAGACATATTAGGTATCGCTGCGTCCGTAAGAAACTGCTCTATAAAAATAACCCACAACTCAGATGAACATGGTAAAAAAAATAACGGTGCCCCAATAACAAAGTAAGGGTTAACAGCCAAACAAAACTTGAATATTTATTACCATCATACGGCAGTTTACAGAAACACCCCATATGTGGTCGTAAACTGCTGTATGACCAAACGGCAGGGCGCAGAAGGAAAGGAACGCGGTATGGTTTCTGGAAGGCAGATTTGGATGTCATTTTTTTTTTTGCCACCATGTCCCATTTGAAGCCCCCCTGATGCACCCCTAGAGTAAAAACACCATTAAAGCGACCCCATTTAAGAAACTACACCCCTCAAGGTATTCAAAACTGATTTTACAAACGTAGGTGTTCCACAAGAGTTATTGGCAAATGGAGATGAAATTTCAGAATTTCTATTTCTGGTAACCTTGCCTCACAAAAATGTAATATAGATAAACCAAAAATCATATGTACCCTAAAAATAGTACCAACAAAACTGCCACCTTATCCTGTAGTTTCCAAAATGGGGTCACTTTTATGGAGTTTCTACTCTAGGGGTGCATCATGGGGGCTTCAAATGGGACATTGTGTAAATAAACCAGTCCAGCAAAATCTGCCTTCCAAAAACCATATGGCGCACCTTTCCCTCTAAACCCTACTGTGTGCCTGTACAGTAGTTTACGGCCACATATGGGGTGTTTCTGCAAACTACAGAATCGGGGCAATAAATATAGCTTTTTTTGGGCTGTTAACCCTTGCTTTGTTACTGGAAAGAATGGATTAAAATGGAAAATTTGCCCAAAAAAAAATCTAAATTCTGAAATTTTATCTCCATTTGCCATTAATTCTTGTGGGACACCTAAAGGGTTAACGACGTTTGTAAAATCAGTTTTGAATACCTTGAAGGGCGTAGTTTCTAGAATGGGGACATTTTTGGGTGGTTTCAATTATGTAAGCCTCACAAAGTGACTTCAGACCTGAACTGGTCCCTAAAAATTGGGTTTTTGAAAATTTCTGAAAAATTTCAAGATTTGCTTCTAAACTTTGTAACATCCCCAAAAAATATAAAATATAATTTCCAAAATGATCCAAACATGAAGTAGACATATGGGGAATGTAAAGTAATAACTATTTTTGGAGGTATTACTATGAATTATAGATACACAGCTGACTAGAGGTTTGATCCCCGTATTGTACCATTTCCTAGGTATTTCACTGTCCTTTTTTTCCCTTTTAGCTGCCTGTTATATATCCACAGATTGTTTCCCTTATGGGACCCTATGCGGATGTTTATACATAAGGCATTTGGGTATATGGGGTAGTTTTCTGGGAGATTACTGGTATACTTTTGCTATTGCTCTTTTGAGATATTCTTGTATTGAGCAAGACAAGTTGTGGGGATGTCATACTTTGTCAGCAGGTGAGCTACTTGTGACAGCACCTACCTGCATTGCTGCCATGATTTATTTATGAGTTGTTGTAATTATTCATTACCTAATAAAGTTTTCATATTATTCATATGTGCGTCCCTACGGGTTTTTTGGTGTTTTATATGATGTCATGCATTCTTCCAACAGGTTGTTGGTTTAATAGGTATTACTATGTATTATAGAAGTAGAGAAATTGAAACTTGGAAATATGCTTTTTTTTTTTTCTTACACATTTTTGGCAAATTTGGTATTTGACTTCATTTTACCAGTGTCATGAAGTACAATATGTGATGAAAAAAAACAATCTCAGAATGGCCTGGATAAGTCAAAGCGTTTTAAAGTTATCACCACTTAAAGTGACACTGGTCAGATTTGCAAAAAATGGCCTGGTCCTAAAGGAGTTAAAGGTAAAGTGTCACATAGCAAACTGGTGACATGGCTGAATAGGGATGAAAGCACTGAGACTATATAGACATCTACTGTGTCAATGACCGGAATTACGTAAAAAATGCTTTTTATTGTCATTGTGGCCGGTCAAAGGGGCATTCCCATATTGAAACACAGGACTCTCTCCAGCCTCTTCATCCCAGCCTGGGGACACCGGAAGTCCGGAGAAAGCTAAAGTAGCGGAATTACGCTATTTGACACCTCCCATGGACTTGAATGGGAGTTGCGCAAATGGCATAGCCCTGGAAGCTATTCTCTCAGTGGCCTCCTGGTTTCCCTGCATCAGGACAAAGAGGCTGAAGAGCACCCGGCGGACATGTTTTTTCAAAATGGGAATACTTCTTTAAGTGCCCCGGCCCAACGCCTCTCTCGGCTCTGCTACACAAGCCTTCATGAATAATTGACAGCTCTACGAGCCCTCCTGAAAACCTGTGCGTGCACCATCAGGGACAGAGTTACAGCTTACTTGTCAGTGACTGTGCGCAGTATGAGCGGGTCCAGAGTGAGTGGTATCTCTGTCAATGACAGCACATGCGCAGGTTTTCAGCAGGGCTCAGAAAGATCATGCATGCCGGGGCACTTCAGTGCCTCATTCACAAATCTGTGACCCTTCACGGTGACAATAAATAGCATTTTTAAGAAGGTTGCAGCCATGGACAAGTACAATAAAGGTCTGGATGGACTCTGTTTCTGTAGCTATGTAGCCATGTCACCAGTTTTGTACGTGCGAGTTTCCCTTAAATTCCTGCAATAACTGGAAAACTTGGTTATGCTTTTAATAAGAAATCCATCAATTTGTCCTCAGAAAAAATATTGCCTTTAGGCTACATTCACACAAACGTATTTTGTTTCTGTGTCCGTTCCTTTTGTGGATAGGATGCGGACCCATTCATTTTAATGGGACCGCAAAAAATGTCAACAGCACACCGTGAGCTATCCTAATCCGTTGCGTAGCCCTGCAAAAAAGATTTTCATATAGAACATGTCCTATTAGTGTTCATTTTGCTAACAAGGCTAGGCATTGTTACAATGGATAGGAAAGGAAAAAATAAAACACGATGCCATAGGGACATCATCTTTTTTGCGGATCCGCAATTTGCGCACCGCAAAACACATGAGGTCATGTAAATGTAGCCTAAGGCCTCATGCACACGACCGGTGTGTTTTGCGGTCCACAGAACACAGATGGCGTCCGTGTGCGTTCCGCAATATGCAGTGTGGCACGGACAGCGATTGATACAATTGCCTATTCTTGTCCGCAAAATGGACAATTGGAAAGGTTAAAAAAAAAAAAAAAAAAAAAAAAAAAAAAATTGCAAACCACAGAACGGAGCAACGAATGCGGACAGCACACGAAGTGCTGTCTGCATCTTTTGCGGCCCCATTGAAGTGAATAGGTCCGCATCCGAGCCGCAAAAACTGCGGTCATGTGCATGAGGTCTTAGTCAGATCCTCTTTCATGGATGCCCCGAGAGCAGAGAACCACCTCTCTACTACTCTGTTGGTGGCAAAGCAGTGACCACACTGGCAACATCTATGACCGTAACATAAGAGCCGTTGATTGAATTTATGTCCTAAACTTCCTAAGAAAGAATTCTACAATAAGAGATTTTTTATAAAGACGGAGTCAGATTTGTTCCAGAGTCCCCCCACCCCCCCAACTCCAGCCACAATTAGAACCGAGCACAACTCCCACTCCACAGTCCTGTCCAAAAGAAGCCATAATACCTACAAAATGGCAGTCTGCAAATAAGGAATAAAGATTATATATTTCACAAAAACAATCTTTATTAATGCATATAATAAATTAATCACAACTGAAAAGGTAGCGAGTAGTGTTGAGCGAACTTGTGTTTTAAGTTCGGCGTCTAAAGTTCGGGTTATCGAAGAATCGCGTTATGGATTCCGCTACCACGGACCATAACTTGGTCCGTGGTAGCCGAATCAATAACGCAAATCTTCGATAACCCGAACCTGAACTTTAGACGCTGAACTTAAAACACAAGTTCGCTCAACACTAGTAGCGAGTGATATTTCTACCCTACTTATAAAAGAGAGCCTGTCACCTAGAAAACCGTCAGCGGTACCTTTTGTCTTCTGTGGCACAATTCCAAAGTTGCTTGTGTCTTTGCGGTTCCAAAAATGTGAAAAAAAGACTTTTATTCAACCGTCTGCACAATGTAAACTGTGGTCTTTAAGTCAAGGGGGCAGCAGCTTTCTCGCTTGAAGTCAAGCTCACAGCGCCCCCTTTCCCGTCCCTAAGTTCTTATTTCTTCAATGCTAGACGCCAGAACGTAGTCTCATGTATGCCCCGTCCCCACCATTTCCACATGTGTGAGAGCATCTCACTGAACACTCAGGCACGGCTACGTCGTATGCACATGAATGTTTAGTGGCGCGCTCATGCGTGCAGGCCTGCACATTGCGCCACTGAAAACTAGCTCACAGCGTTAGGGAACAATGCGCAGGAGCGGTAGAGACAAGGTGCACGCGCAAGACTAAGTTCTAGAGAGTCCAGCACTTGAGGGAATGAGAACTATCAAATGCTAAGGGGCGGGAGAGTGGGCGGACGGCAAGCTTGACCTCAAGACCACCCACAATTTACATAGTGCAGACAGTTGAATAAAAGTCTGAGACTTTCAGCACATTAAACAGCAAGCAACTGTGGAATTACGCTACAGAAGACAACAAGGTACTGCTGACGGTTTTCTAGGTGACAGGGACCCTTTAACCAAGTGCATAAGGTTCCATATACTCCAAAACTCAGGAAATGTACATACGGTACAAAAACAAAAACAAATAGGAGTAAATAATTATACCGTAGACAGTAAGGAGACCCCAAACGGGTTAGTAAAGTGCATAAAAAATAAATGTGTCCCACAGCACCTGAATGAAAAAGAAACAGCACTATACGGACACAAGGCAAAAAGGGCAATACGGCAGCAACCAACCACAAGTCCGGCTTCCTCAGGGGCTAAAGAGTAAGGCATCTTTCACACAAACGTGTCCGGATGCGTTGCAGCAAACCCACGCGAGTAGGTACACAATTGCAGTCAGTTTTGACTGCGATCAGTTTTTATCGCGCGGGTGCAATGTGTTTTGCACGCGCGTGATAAAAAAAACTGAATGTGGTACCCAGACCCGAACTTCTTCACAGAAGTTCAGGTTTGGGTTCAAGGATGTGTAAATTGTATTATTTCCCCTTATAACATGGTTTGTAAGAGAAAATAATAGCATTCTGAATACAAAATGCATAGTACAATCGTGATGGAGGGGTTAAAAAAATATCTTACCTTATTCCACTTGTTCGCGCAGCCGGCATCTCTTCTGTCGTCTTCTTCTTTGAGGAATAGGACCTGTGGTGATGTCACTGCGCTCATCACATGGTCCATCACATGATCTTTTACAATGGTGATGGACCATGTGATGAGCGGAGTGACATCACCACAGGTCCTATTCCTCAAAGAAGACGACAGAAGAGATGCCAGCTGCGCGAACAAATGGATTAAGGAGAGTTATTTTATTTTTTTAACCCTTCCAGCCCTATTGTACTTAGCATTCCATATTCAGAATGCTATTATTTTCCCTTAGAACCATGTTATAAGGGGAAATAATGATCGGGTCCCCATCCAGATAGTCTCCTAGAAACCGTGCGTGAAAATTGCACCGCATCCGCACTTGCTTGCGATTTTCACGCAACCCCATTCACTTCTATGGGGCCTGCGTTACGTGAAAAACGCACAAAAGAGCATGCTGCGATCACCACTCGTGTGCACAGCCCCATAGAAATGAATGGGTCCGGATTAAATGAGGGTGCAATGCGTTCACCTCACGCATTGCACCCACGCGGAAAACTCGCCCGTGTGAAAGGGGCCTAATGGTCTCTTATAATTAGAGCAGCAATATCACCCGCCACCGTTGTGATGGGCAGTTTATATATCATTTACTATACGAGTTAATATAGTTTGTGCTATTGTCCTTATTCCTGACATTAGTTGGCATTATGCAATGATGATGCCACACACCTGAAGCCAGCTTGTCGCCACTGCCAGGGAGCTCAGCATACAGCTCATGCCAGGTTGCTTTGAAGTGACATTCTACAACTTGTCCCGAGAACACCATTCCAGGGTGAATGGGGGAGGCCATGCCACCACCTGCTAGCCTCCCGCCCGTGCCCTGACCTACAGAGCCTGCTCGGGGCCTGCTCCGGATCCCGTCTGAGGCCTATGCTGGCATCTGCCTCTGCAGCTTCCCTCGGGAGGGGCACTCACCTCGGTGGGTTGGCTAATTTCGAACAGGTCCAGCCGGTTGGCGTTCCAGTGGTTAATTATGTCGGCCAGTTTGCGGCGCTCCTCTTCCCGGCTCCCCGACATGACTTCCCTTCACTGAACAACAGTCACCCAGCTGGAAAGGTGCAAAGAAAAGAAAGCAAAACGTATATGTATTTCCCCGAGGTTGTATTGATCCGTCCGTCGTCCTTGGGAGCCGGAGCGGCAGAATGTAGCCCAACGTGCAGCCCACAGTGGTGTCAGCACCCGAACGTAACCATCACAGCCAGCCCCCGGCCACAAGCGGAAGAGACCTGTCTGCTTCTAGGACCGGTCAACCATGATCACGTCCATAGACAATACAAAAGGAGATACCAGGCGAGAGTTCCTTCAGGCATCTGCGCTTCCTTATCGCCCTGTGTCCCCTCCTCCCGTGCACGTCACTCCCCGCGCGCTCCCGCGTCGCCCTTTATTCCTGGACGCGCCCACTCCTGTGTGGAGAGGAGCGCCTGAATTCCTGAAGTCGGGCCCACTCCTGTGTGGGGAGGAGCGCCTGAATAACTGGACGCGCCCACTCCTGTGTGGAGAGGAGCGCCTGAATTCCTGGACGCGCCCACTCCTGTGTGGAGAGGAGCGCCTGAATTCCTGAAGTCGGGCCCACTCCTGTGTGGGGAGGAGCGCCTGAATAACTGGACGCGCCCACTCCTGTGTGGAGAGGAGTGCCCGAATTCCTGGACGCGCCCACTCCTGTGTGGGGAGGAGCGCCTGAATAACTGGACGCGCCCACTCCTGTGTGGGGAGGAGCGCCTGAATTCCTGGACGCGCCCACTCCTGTGTGGAGAGGAGCGCCTGAATTCCTGGACGCGCCCACTCCTGTGTGGAGAGGACCGCCTGAATTCCTGAAGTCGGGCCCACTCCTGTGTGGGGAGGAGCGCCTGAATAACTGGACGCGCCCACTCCTGTGTGGGGAGGAGCGCCTGAATTCCTGGACGCGCCCACTCCTGTGTGGAGAGGAGCGCCTGAATTCCTGAAGCCGGGCCTGCACCTCCCAGGTCAACAGCTGAGAGAGGCAGACTGGGCTTGTGTTCACACCACTGTATGGATGTTGTGGTTCGCAAAAAACATGGAGGACGTCCATGTGCATTCCTTATTTTGCAGAACAGAACATCTGGCCCTTCATAGAACGGTCCTATCCTTGTCCGTAATGTGAACAATAATAGGACATGTTTTATTTTTTCGCGGAACGGAAATACGGACATACGGAAACAGAATGCACATGGAGTAACTTCAGTTTTTTTGCGGACCCATTGAAGTGAATTTTTTACGGACCGTATGTGGAACCAAACGAAACGGACACAAAGAAAATACGTTCGTGTGCAAGAGGCCTAAGGCCCCTTTCACACGAGCGAGTTTTCCGCGCGGGTGCAATGCGTGGCGTGAAAGCATTGCACCCGCACTGAATCCTGACCTACTAATTTCAATGGGTCTGTGTACATGAGCGTTGTTTTTCACGCATCACTTGTGCGTTGCGTGAAAATCGCAGCATGCTCTATATTCTGCGTTTTTCACGCAGCCCTGGCCCTATAGAAGTGAATGGGGCTGCGTAAAAAACGCATTGCATCCGCAAGCAAGTGCAGGTGCGATGCATTTTTCACTGATGGTTGCTAAGAGATGTTGTTTGTAAACCTTCAGTTTTTTTATCACACACGTGAAAAACGCATTGCACCCGCGCGGAAAAAACAGAACAACTGAACGCAATCGCAGACAAAACTGACTGAACTTGCTTGCACAATAGTGCGAGTTTCACTGAACGCACCCTGAACACATCCGGACCTAATCCGTCACGCTTGTGTGAAAGGGGCCTAATGCCGTATTCACACGTCCGTGATTGCGAACCAAAACCAGGATCGGACATGAGGTAGAAGGGAAAGATCTGCTGCCTGTTCTGTGTTTAGAGCAGTACCTGGTTTTGGCTCACAATAACTGATAGACTGTAAGGCCTCTTTCACACGAGCGTGACGGATTGGCTCCGGATGCGTTTAGGGTGCATTAAGTAAAACTCGCACCATTTTGCAAACAAGTTCGGTCAGTTTTGTCTGTGATTGCGTTCAGTTGTTCAGGTTTTTTCTTTGCGCGGGTGCAATGCGTTTTGATGCGTTTTTCACTCGCGTGATAAAAACCTGAAGGTTTTCAAACAACATCTCTTAGCAACCATCAGTGAAAAACGCATCGCACCCGCACTTGCTTCCGGATGCAATGCGTTTTTCACTGAAGCCCCATTCACTTCTATGGGGCCAGGGCTGTGTGAAAAATGCAGAATAAGGCTACATGCACACAACCGTATGTGTTTTGCGGTCTGCAAATTGCGAATCCACAAAAAAAACGGATGATGTTCCGTATGGCATCCGTTTTTTTTGCGGATCCGTTTTTTTGCAGATCCATTGTAATAATGCCTATCCTTGTCCGCAAAATAGAAAAAAATAGGACATGCACTATTTTTTTGCGGAGCAACGGAACGGACATACTGATGCGGACAGCACACGGTGTGCTGTCCGCGTTTTTTGCGGACCCATTGAAATGAATGGGTCCGCATCCTATCCGCAAAAAAAAACGGATCGGACACGGAAACAAAATACGGTTGTGTGCATGAGGCCTAAAGAACATACTGCGTTTTTCACTCAACGCAGAACTGATGCGTGACAAAAATCAGTCACATACACAGACCCATTGAAATGAATGGGTCATAATTCAGTGCGGGTGCTATGAGTTCACATCACGCATTGTACCCATGCGGAATAAGGCCCCTTTCACACGGGCGAGTATTCCGCGCGGATGCGATGCGTGAGTTGAACGCATTGCACCCGCACTGAATCCTGACCCATTCATTTCTATGGGGCTGTGCACACGAGCAGTGATTTTCACGCATCACTTGTGCGTTGCGTGAAAATCGCAGCATGCTCCTCTTTGTGCGTTTTTCACGTAACGCAGGCCCCATAGAAATGATTGGGGTTGCGTGAAAATCGCAAGCATCCGCAAGCAAGTGCGGATGCGGTGCGATTTTCACGCACGGTTGCTAGGTGACGATCGGGATGGGGACCCGATAATTATTATTTTCCCTTATAACATGGTTATAAGGGAAAATAATAGCATTCTGAATACAGAATGCTAAGTAAAATAGGGCTGGAGGGGTTAAAAATAAAAAATAAAAATTTAACTCACCTTAATCCACTTGTTCGCGCAGCCGGTATCTCTTCTGTCTTTAACTGTGAGCAATAGGACCTTTGATGACGTCACTTAGCTCATCACACGATCCATCACCATGGTGATGGATCATGTGATGGACCATGTGACGAACGCAGTGACGTCATCAAAGGTCCTATTGCTCACAGTTAAAGACAGAAGAGATGCCGGCTGCGCGAACAAGTGGATTAAGGTGAGTTAAAAAAAAATTAACATTTTTTTAACCCCTCCAGCCCTATTGTACTATGCATTCTGTATTCAGAATGCTATTATTTTCCCTTATAACCATGTTATAAGGGGAAATAATACAATCTACACTACAACTAACCCAAACCTGAACTTCTGTAAAGAAGTTCGGGTCTGGGTACCACAGTCGGTTTTTTATCACGCGCGTAGAAAACACATTGCACCCGCGCAATAAAAACTGAACATTGGAACGCAATCGCAGTCAAAACTGACTGCAGTTGAGTTCCTACTCCCGCGGGTTTGCCGCAATGCACCGGGACGCATCCGGACACGCCCGTGTGAAAGAGGCCTAAGGCCTCATGCACACAGCTTTTTTTTTTTTTTTTTTACGGGGCCGCGTAACGGAAGTACGGATGTGGACAACACTATCTTTTGTGGCGCTATTAACGTGAATGGGTCCGCATCCGAGCCACAAAAAATGTGGTTCAGATACAGACCCAAATAACATTCATGTGCATGAGGCCTAAGGCTTATAGTTCACATCACTGTTTAGTAGGGATGAGCAAACTTGTGTTTTCAAGTTTGGCGTACAAGGTTCGGGTTATCTAAAAATTCTGTTATAGATTCTGCTACCACGGACCCTAAGTTATGGGCCGTAGTAGCGGAATCCGTAACGGAATTCTTAGATAACTCGAACCTTGTATGCAGAACTTGAAAACACAAGTTCGCTCGACACTACTTTTTAGCTTTCCATTCAACTAATCCGTCCGAAGTACAGAAAAAAAAAACGGATCCTTTATTATGAACATCAGTTTGTCACTGCCAGATCTCTGAGAAGTTCTGACAGAGGTTCTTCAGTACCTCTTGCATGATGTTCTTTTGTTTTGGTTTCGTTTTGTCATCTCTCCTCCCTCTCCCAGCTGTTATCTATTAGCAGTGATCGCCTCCCTTTATATCCCCTCCCATACTGCTTCACTTTGCGGTTTATACCACTTCATGGATTGTGCTCACTGCTAGATGCAGCAACTGCTGGTTGCTCAGATAAGTCTATTCCTTTATTTGTGTTTTCCTGTTGGCTTGATTCTAGGTGACCCTGACTCCCTCCGTATTGAGTGCCGGTGGTCGTGTCCCCTCACTATTATATGGTTTTCAGGTGTTACTCAGTCTAGGTACGGGGGCATGCAACTTTCTATCATTAAGATTTTTGCATGGGCTGAGCAGTCAGGGAGAGCTCTAGGGCTTTTGTAGGGCTCACCCATATGTTCCTTAGTTTGGGATCAAGTCAGTTGGATCTTTATTTGTGACTTCTAGTTTTCTGCATAACCATCCGTGACACGGTTATGATCAGTTTGTGTCACTTCCAACAGAGTTTAGTTATTTTTGAATGAAGAAAAACTACTGCATGCAGGACTTTTTCTCCCACCAGAAATAACTGCTCTCTGATGGAAATTATACAAACTGATCATAACTGATGCTCAAAATAAGGCCTCAGGCACACGACCGTTGTTTGCGTCCGCATCCGAGCCGCCGTTTTGGCAACTCGGATGCGGACCCATTCACATCAATGGGGCCGCAAAAGATGCGGACAGCACTCCGTGGCTCTGTTCCGCGGCCCCGCTAAAAAAATATAACATGTCCTATTCTTGTCCGAGCTTTGCGGACAAGAATAGGCATTTATATTGCCAGCGCCTGTTCCGTTCCGCAAATTGCGGAAGGCAACACGGACGGCTTCCGTTTTTTTGCGGATCCGCGGTTTGCGGACCGCAAAAATGCACGGTCGTGTGCATGAGGCCTAGGGCTACAATTCACACAACCGTATGTGTTTTGCAGTCCGCAAAAAATATGGTTGACGTCCTTTTAGCATCCGTATTGGATCCTTTTTCCCCCTCCCCCACAGAGAGAGGGAGGGATCCAACCCCAGGGACAGGAATCCTACAGAATAAAAAGGTGGAGCCTCTCTACCCCATCAGTGGTTTCCTGTCCCTGGAGTGGGAGGCCTACAGTTTCTTTTGCAGGTTCTTACCGTCTGTCTGGTATTCCTAGGGAGGCCCTAGAGGGCTGACGGTGTACTGCTGGGGTCCATCACACTGCAATGGCATGCTGGCAGGACCCTAGGATACGGAGGTGCTCCAGGGGCCCTCCGTATCTTGCAGCAGTTTTTGCGGGGTAACTTTCGGGGACAACTCTGCCCCGCGGGAAGCTCCATCTCGGCACTCAGGATCCAGACACTGTTGGAGCAGATGGTGCGTGGACATCCTTGAATGAAGGCTCTGACACGCAGCTTTTCTATGTGACCAGAGCACAGCTACTTCATGCGGCAGTGCGGAGGGTGACGGAGGGGCATGGGAAGCGTCCACTTCCTCATAGCATAGCTGCTACGGTGACTGCCAGAACCTTAGCTCTTTGGTTACAACAGCTAGAAGTCCAGTTAAAGGATAGATGCCCTAGAGATCAAATTTTATCCTCTCTGCCCACCTTACAGAAAGCGGCTGACTTTTTGACAGACGCTTCTGTTGATGCAGTTAAACTTAGCGCTCAGTCTGCATCCCTTACAAACTCCGCTCGTAGGGCGCTTTGGCTTAAGAGTTGGAGTAGAGGGGATGTGGCCTCAAAGCAAAAATGATGTGGTATTCCCTGCCAGGGAGAGTTTCTATTCGGTCCTGACTTAGATGATTTGTTAGAGAAGGCAGCTGATAAAGAAAAAAAAGGTTTCCTACTCCTAACCCTTCTTGGATTTTTTCTTCTAAGTACAGGTAGTCCTTTCTTTCCTTTAGGGGTAATTCAAATAGGAGACTGTTTAGGGACAAAGATCAAAGACAAAGGCCAGAAATTTGGCTCGAAACTCATCCTCATCAAATAGGAAACAGTCGCAGCAATGACGCCAGGCTAAAAGTGGGAGGAAGATTAAAATTCTTCCTTCCCGCCTGGGAAAAAATTGCAGGACCATGGGTTTTAGACATTATTCAAACAGGCCTAAAACCAGAGTTTCGCTTCTTGCCGCATCAAAGGTTTGTCGTTGCAAAAAATTGTTCTGTAAAAGGTTATTTTCCCATAATAAAAGAAGTGCAAGATCTGATAGAAAATGATGTCCTTGTTCCTGTTCCACACAAAGAACTGTACAAGGGTTATTTTTCCCCACTGTTTCTGGTACCCAAGCCAGGTGGTTCCCACAGAACTATTTTCAATCTGAAGGATTTGAACAAATTCCTGGTGTTCAAAAAATTCAAAATGGAAACAATGCGGAACACGATACAGCTTCTGTTTCATCAGTGTTTCATGGTGGTAATAGATCTAAAAGATGCCTATTTTCACATACCCATGCACCTGGAATTCCAGAAGTATCTCAGGGTTGCAATCTCTATGAACGGTCATCTGCAGCAGTATCAATTCCAGGCGTTACCCTTCGATCTGTCGATGGCCCCGAGGATCTTTACCAAAGTGGTAGCAGAAATGATATAGTTTATAAGACTAAAAGATGTGTTGATAATACCATACCTAGATGACTTTTTAATCATTGCAAAATCCCGCAACAGTTGCAGGGAGGCAGTTCAATTAGTAATGAAAACTTTTCAGGAGTTGGGCTGGATAGTGAACAACAAAAAATCCAGGCTAAAACCAGTAAGACGGCAGAGGTTTCTTGGTCTAATCTTGAACTCAGTGACACAGAGGGTATATCTCCCAGAAGAAAAAATTCTCAGTCCAAATCAGATCCCTTTATTCTACATCTCTGTCGATTCGAACGGCTATGTCTGTCCTGGGGTCCCTGGTATCTTGTATCCCAGCGGTAGAATGGGCGCAGCTGCATTCTCGTCAGTTGCAGTCGGAAATTTTGATGGCATTCAAGAAGAACAAAGGAGCCCTAGATATCAGGATAAAAATATCGAAGACGACCTTGATGGTTGGACAGAGAAAATTTGAGTCAGGGTATTCCGTGGGCATATCACCCCTGGGGGTGGGGAGCTTATGTTCAGGGGCACAGCTTTCAGGGTCAATGGTCCCTGAGTCAAAAACTTTTTTCCTCCAACCGGAGGCTTCCCATTCCCTTCTAGGCTCGGGTCATGTAAGGATATTATCAGATCAGGTGACGGTAGCCTATTTGAACCACCAAGGGGGAACAAAGTCGGTAGCCCTGAGTTGGGAAGCATACCAATTATTGACGAGATTGGAAAAGCAGGTCTGTCATGTTTCAGCTCTCCATATAAAGGGAAAAGAAAAAGTGCAGGCAGACTACCTAAGCAGATATCCCCTAAGACAGGGAGAATGGTCCTTGAACAGTTTAATATTTTCCAAGATCACAAGGTTGTGGGGCATGCCATTAATAGACCTGTTCGCCTCGAGCAAAAACAAGAAGGTAGATCTGTTTTGTTTAAGGGAATCTGTCACTAGCATATTAGCAATTTTTTTTTTAATGAATCCATGTGTAATAAAGTACCTTATATCCATATGTCTTGTTCTTTTTATTGTGAGTCTTGTCATTTCTTCAAAAAAACGCTTCTTATGATATGCAAATGAAGCTGTAAGGAGCCCAGAGGGGCGTTATTCTTTCTCCACGGTGCCCAGGAACGCCCCTCTGAAGTGCCGTGCCCGCCTAAATTTTAAAACTAATAACTCCTCCAAGTTCAGCTAAATCGCCTCCCAGAGGCGAGGCTAAGTGCTTCCCCCCCCAGCGCCGCGCTCAGCGGCAAACACCCCCGATCTTCCTCTCGCCTGCAACTGAAATCCCGCGCAGGCGCAGTGCCGGCGATTTCCTGGGCCTGCGCTATGATAAGACTACTGAGGGCAACAGCTTCAACAGCGTCACTGGGCATGCGCCGATCCCAGTGACGTGTTCGCTGTTTCCTCAGCCAGCTAAATCGCCGACACTGCGCGGGATTTCGGTTGCAGGCGAGAGGAGGACGGGGGTGTTTGCCGCAGAGCTCGGCGCTGGGGGGGAGCACTTAGCCTCGCCTCTGGGAGGCGATTTAGCTGAACTTGGAGGAGTTATTAGTTTTCAAATTTAGGCGGGCACTGCACTTCAGTTCCTGTTAATATGCTAGTGACAGATTCCCTTTAACTGAATCCAAGGGCCCCTTATGGGGTAGACGCCTTCCTACTGAAATGGGACTTTTCTCTAGCTTATGCCTTTCCCCCCTTCCAATTACTGCCAGTAGTTCTGAAGAAGATCAGGAGCGACAGAGCGAGAGTAATCCTCATAGCTCCCTTTTGGCCGAGAAGGGCCTGGTTTACCCTTCTCAGGACAATGTCGGTCTCAGAACCGTGGATTCTTCCGGGGATTCCCGGTCTACTGAACCAGGGTCCAATCTTCCATCCAGCAGTAGGTGGTCTACACTTAACTGCTTGGAATTTGAAAGGAACCTATTAGACAGGAAAGGTTTTTCTCAGGAGCTTATTTCCACACTGCTTAAAAGTAGAAAGCCAGTAACAGTCTCTATTTACGCTAGAACATGGAAAAAATGTATAGATTTTTGTAAATGTAACCCTGAAAAATTACCTCTTTCAGTCCCTATTTCTTATGTTCTAGAGTTTCTGCAGAAGGGTCTGACCATGGGGCTTTGTTGGTACTATTTGAATTATTTTTTGCTGCGGATCCTTGGGTCCTTAGATTTTTTAAAGCAGTGGATAGGATAACTCCAGTTTAATCTCCAAGAGTCCCCCCATGGGATCTAAACCTGGTCCTTAATTCCTTAACTCAGCCTCCATTTGAACCCTTTGAGTCGGCTACGATTAAACATCTTAGGGTACTTTCACACTTGCGGCAGGACGGATCTGACAGGCTGTTCACCCTGTCGGATCCGTCCTTCCGTTATTTCGCCGGACCACCGCCCCGTCCCCATTGACTATAATGGGGACGGGACGGAGCTCCGGCGCAGCACGGCAGTGCGCGGCAAAAGGCCGCCGGACTAAAAGTCCTGCATGTCCGACTTTTTAGTCCGGCGGCCTCTGAACGCGAACTGCCGTACTGCGCTGGAGCTCCGCCCCGTCCCCATTATAGTCAATGGGGACGGAGCGGCGGCACGGCGAAATAGCGGAAGGACGGATCCGACAGGGTGAACACCCTGTCGGATCCGTCTTGCCGCAAGTGTGAAAGTACCCTTACCTATAAAATGGTTCTACTGGTAGCACTCACAACAGCTAGGAGGATTAGTGAGCTTCATGCTATTTCTATAAATCCTCCCTTTACCATAATTCTTGAAGATAAAGTCATCTTTCATCCTGACCCGGCTTTCCTGCCTCAAGTCTCCTCAAAATTTCATAGATCTCAGTAGATCATTCTTCCTTCTTTCTGTGACCATCCTAAAAAAATCTAAAAATTTCTGAAGGATGGAGAAAGTCTTCTGCCTTGTTTGGTCTTTTCTCTGGTCCGAATAAGGGTAGGAAGGCTACCAAAAATACTCTGTCTAGATGTATTAGACTGGGTATTTTGCAAGCTTACTTGGAGGCTGATCTTTCACCTCCAACCTTGGAGAAGGCTCACTCAACTCGCGCTGTTTCCACTTCTTGGGTGTGTCACGAGGGTGTCGAGGACCATGCCTGACTCCGTTATACCCGGGGTCAGGAAGTCGCAGCGGTTGGCTGCACGCTCTATTTAAGATAGGGCTGTTTTCCTTATGGTAGCTTTCTGGGTTTGCTTAGCAAACCCTTTTGGCTCACTCAGGGATCCGTAGCTCCTTCTTCTCAGCTGTTCCTTGTCCAGCACTCCCAGACCTCCTTATATTTCTCTCTCACACTTCTCTGGTTGCCAGAGATAGAACTTCCTGCCTGGACATCTATTCTGACCTTCTGGAGCTGTGTTGCTGCGTTCGCTGGTAGTTGGTCCAGTACGCTACCCTCCAGATCCCTGTTGGACCTTTTTGGTTTATTGTGGTCGCCCACCTGGGTGTATGTGTTTGTATGTTTTGTCTGTCCTCTCCCTGGTGTTTCCCTCTTAGTGATAGTGGTGTGGACTAGCGATCCCACCGGCCTGTTCACTATCCAGGGCTCATATTAGGGAAAGCCAGGGTTTAGGCACGCGATCGCCCGCACGGGTGAGGAACCCGTCTAGGGACGTCAGGGCAGTCAGGTGCCAGCCGCAAGGTGAGTTAGGGGTCACCACCTTTCCCTCTCCCTTGGGCAGGGCTTTCCCTGTTTTCCTCCCTGTGCATGTCGTCGGTCATTACAGGGTGCTTCCATACAACAAATCTGCAGGGCAGCAACCTGGTCTTCTCCTTGTACTTTTTTTCGACACTATTGTTTGGATCTGTACTCTTCCTCTGATCTTTCTTTTGGTAGGAAGGTTTTACAAGCGGTGGTCCCTCCCTAAGGAAGGGCGTTCTCGTCTATAATTCTCTCTGTGGTGCTGTCATGGGGGAGGGAAAAAATGATTACACTTACCGGTAATCAGATTTTCCAGACCCCATGAGAGCACCATTCCTTATTCACTCCCTGTCTGGAGTTCTGTGTTCTTTTCTGAGAACAAAAAAATAATTAAATTAAAATTTATACAGTACAGACCAAAAGTTTGGACACACCTACTCATTCAAAGAGTTTTCTTTATTTTCATGACTATGAAAATTGATGATTCACACTGAAGGCATCAAAACTATGAATTAACACGTGGAATTATATACATAACAAACAAGTGTGAAACAACTGAAAATATGTCATATTCTAGGTTCTTCAAAGTAGCCACCTTTTGCTTTGATTACTGCTTTGCACACTCTTGGCATTCTCTTGATGAGCTTCAAGAGGTAGTCCCCTCAAATGGTTTTCACTTCACAGGTGTGCCCTGTCAGGTTTAATAAGTGGGATTTCTTGCCTTATAAATGGGGTTGGGACCATCAGTGGCGTTGAGGAGAAGTCAGGTGGATACACAGCTGATAGTCCTACTGAATAGACTGTTAGAATTTGTATTATGGCAAGAAAAAAGCAGCTAAGTAAAGAAAAACGAGTGGCCATCATTACTTTAAGAAATGAAGGTCAGTCAGTCAGCCGAAAAATTGGGAAAACTTTGAAAGTAAGGGCTATTTGACCATGAAGGAGAATGATGGGGTGCTGCGCCAGATGACCTGGCCTCCACAGTCACCGGACCTGAACCCAATCAAGATGGTTTGGGGTGAGCTGGACCGCAGAGTGAAGGCAAAAGGGCCAACAAGTGCTAAGCATCTCTGGGAACTCCTTCAAGACTGTTGGAAGACCATTTCAGGGGACTACCTCTTGAAGCTCATCAAGAGTATGCCAAGAGTGTGCAAAGCAGTAATCAAAGCAAAAGGTGGCTACTTTGAAGAACCTAGAATATGACATATTTTTAGTTGTTTCACACTTGTTTGTTATGTATATAATTCCACGTGTGTTAATTCATAGTTTTGATGCCTTCATAGTCATAAAAATAAAGAAAACTCTTTGAATGAGAAGGTGTGTCCAAACTTTTGGTCTGTACTGTATATAGAAATGTTGTTTGATTATATTGATGTTTTTGCTTGATTAATTGTTTAATATAAGTAGGAGTCCCTCTCTTGCTCTGAAATCCACTGATGGGTTAGAGAGGCTCCACCATTTTACTCTGTAGGTTTCCTGTCCCTGGGGGTGGATCCCTCTCTCTCTCTCTCTCTATGGTGCTGTCGTGGGGCATGGAAAATCTTATTACCGGTAAGTGTAATCATCATTTTTGTGTGGATACATTGTAACAATGCCTATCCTTGTCTGCAAAACGGACAAGAATAGGGCATGCTCTATATTTTTTGCGGGGCTACGGAACGGACATACGGATGCGGACAGCACACAGTGTTATGTCCTCATTTCTTTGTGGACCCATTGAAATTAATGGGTCCTCATCCAATCCGCAAAAAAACAAAACTGAACGGAAACGAAATACGTTCGTGTGAATGTAGCCTAAAGGATCAATTTTTTTTTTGTTGTTGTTTATTTTTCTGTTCTTCTGACAGATGAGTAGAACAGTAAGCTAAAACGGTGATGGCAAGCCGGCCTAAGCCATACCTCTCTCCCCGATCATCTGATGGGTCAAAAACAATTGGGAAAACTACAGCTCCCAACGTTGTGAAGATGATTTTTCTTCTGGATCCAGTTTTATGCTGAGTAACTTCATAATCTATCATTTTAGGGGTTAATTTTTCGCTACAGAGTATTGTTGCCATCCAACGCACCGGTGAGTCAGCAACACCAAAAGACCCGGAATACCACAGAAAACAACTGTGGTGGATGACTGAAGAATTCTTTCCCTGGTGAAGAAAACACCCTTCACAACAGTTGGGCAGATCAAGAACACTCTCCAGGAGGTAGGTGTATGTGTGTCAAAGTCAACAATCAAGAGAAGACTTCACCATAGTGAATATAGAGGGTTCACCACAAGATGTAAACCATTGGTGAGCCTCAAAAACAGGAAGGCCAGATTAGAGTTTGCCAAACGACATCTAAAAAAGCCTTCACAGTTCTGGAACAACATCCTATGGACAGATAAGACCAAGATCAACTTGTACCAGAGTGATGGGAAGAGAAGAGTATGGAGAAGGAAAGGAACTGCTCATGATCCTAAGCATACCACCTCATCAGTGAAGCATGGTGGTGGTAGTGTCATGGCGTGGACATGTATGGCTGCCAATGGAACTGGTTCTATTGTATTTATTGATTATATGACTGCTGACAAAAGCAGCAGGATGAATTCTGAAGTGTTTCGGGCAATATTATCTGCTCATATTCAGCCAAATGCTTCAGAACTCATTGGACGGCGCTTCACAGTGCATATGAACAATGACCCAAAGCATTCTGCAAAAGCAACCAAAGAGTTTTTTAAGGGAAAGAAGTGGAATGTTATGCAATGGCCAAGTCAATCACCTGACCTGAATCCTATTGAGCATGCATTTCACTTGCTGAAGACAAAGCTGAAGGGAAAATGCCCCAAGAACAAGCAGGAACTGAAGACAGTTGCAGTAGAGGCCTGGCAGAACATCACCAGGGATGAAATCCAGCGTCTGGTGATGTCTATGCGTTCCAGACTTCAGGCTGTAATGGACTGCAAAGGATTTGCAACTAAGTATTGAAAAGCAAAAGTTTGATTTATGATTATTATTCTGTCCCATTACTTTTGGTCCCTTAACAAGTGGAGGGCACATATGCAAACTGTTGTACACCGTTCACCTGATTTGTATGTAAATACACTCAAATTAAAGCTGACAGTCTGCAGTTAAGGCCTCCTGCACACGACCATTTTTTTTTACAGTCCGCAAAAACAGGGTCCGTAGGTCCGTGATCCGTGACCGTTTTTTCGTCCGTGGGTCTTCCTTGATTTTTGGAGGATCCACGGACATGAAAAAAAAGTCGTTTTGGTGTCCGCCAGGCCATGCGGAGCCAAACGGATCCGTCCTGAATTACAATGCAAGTCAATGGGGACGGATCCGTTTGACGTTGACATAATATGGTGCAATTGCAAACGGATCCGTCCCCCATTGACTTTCAATGTAAAGCCAGGAGTCCCTTTTATACCATCGGATCTGAGTTTTCTCCAATCCGATGGTATATTTTAACTTAAAGCGGTCCCCATCACCATGGGAACACCTCTATGTTAGAATATACTGTTGAATATGAGTTAGATCGTGAAACTCAAATCCGACAGTATATTCTAACACAGAGGCATTCCCATGGTGATGGGGACGCTTCAGGTTAGAATATACTAAAAGAACTGTGTACATGACTGCCCCCTGCTGCCTGGCAGGTGCTGCCAGGCAGCAGGGGGCAGACCCCCCCCTGTTTTTAACTCATTGGTGGCCAGTGCGGCCGGCCCCCCCTCCCCCCTGTAGTTAACTCGGTGGCCAGTGGGCCCCCCTCCCTCCCCTGTAGTTAACTCATTGGTGGTCAGTGGGCCCCCCTCCCTCCCCTGTAGTTAACTCATTGGTGGCCAGTGGGCCCTCCCCCCTCCCCCTCCTAATTAAAATCTCCCCCCCTATCATTGGTGGCAGCGGAGAGTACCGATCGGAGTCCCAGTTTAATCGCTGGGGCTCCGATCGGTAACCATGGCAACCAGGACGCTACTGCAGTGTCACGGAACCATGAACCAGACGTACAACAAGGGATAAGTGAAAATAAGAAGGCTTTATTGAAAATAAAGCTGTAAAGCAAAAGTCCAAACGGATGGCGAAACCGAAGCAGAGTCTTTGCGAAGCCAGAGGTCAGGAACCAGAAGGGTAGTCAGACGAAGCCAGGATCAGGAACCAGCAGGGTAGTCAGACGAAGCCAGGATCAGGAACCAGCAGGGTAGTCGGACGAAACCAGGATCAGGAACCAGCAGGGTAGTCGGACGAAACCAGGATCAGGAACCAGAAGCAGCAGCAGTCTAGAAGCATGTGAACACAGGAGGACCAAGCAAGGAACTGAAGCCACAGACCTCCTATATATATGAGCTGGGCATCCAGCTCCTCCCAGTGGGAAGGAGGAGCCGCAGGGTGGGAGGCTACAAGAAACCCAGAAACCAAGATGGCCGCCAGCACATGTCAAACGAAGGAGAACAGCAAGAAGGTAAGACCATGACAGTACCTCCCTCTCAAGGGCCCCTCCTCCGCGGAGTAAAGAACGGTTTCTGAGGGAAGCGTGCGTGGAAGGCTCGGAGCAAGGCAGGAGCATGGACATCTGCGGAGGGAACCCATAACCACGCCAATGGACCAAAAACTGCACCCAACCGTTGGAGATCTGCATGCCAGGAGGAAGCGCAAGGGCATAGGCTACCGGGTTTACCCTGCGAAGCACTCGGAAGGGACCAACAAAGCGAGGCGTCAGCTTGGGAGTGGGCACTCGAAGGTTGAGGTTGCGGGTGGACAACCATACACGGTCTCCGACCTGGTAGGAAGGAGCAGGCGCTCGTCTGCGATCAGCCTGGAGTCTCTGGCGCTGCGCAGAGACCTCAAGGGACTTCTGGATCAGTACCCAAGAAGCACGTAGGACGGAAAGGTGATCCTCCACAGCCGGAATATCCTGGGGAGAGAATACCTCCGGTAACACGGCAGGTTGGAACCCATAATTGGCCATGAAGGGAGACGTCCCAGAGGAAGAGTTCACCGCCGTGTTCCTGGCAAACTCAGCCCAAGGCAGGAGGTCAACCCAATTGTCTTGGTGATCGGAGACATAGCAACGAAGGAATTGCTCCAAGGCCTGATTGGATCGTTCTGCGGCCCCATTGGACTGAGGGTGGTAGGCCGAGGAGAAGGAGAGATGAATCCCCAACTGGGAGCAAAAGGCGCGCCAGAACCTGGACACAAACTGACTCCCCCGATCCGACACAATCTCCTTGGGCAAACCGTGCAACCGGAAGACCTCCCTGGCAAAAATCGTGGCCAACTCTTGTGCAGAGGGTAACTTCTTGAGAGGAACACAGTGGCACATTTTGGAAAACCGATCCACAATCATGAGAATGACCGTATGGCCTCGGGATGCAGGGAGGTCCACAATGAAATCCATCCCCAGGTGTGACCATGGGCGCTCCCCGGTGGCTATGGGTTGCAGAAGGCCCAACGGAAGGTTGGCACAAACGGAGCATGCCGCTACATATGCGGCGATGTCGGAACGTAGGGAAGGCCACCAGAACAGACGTGAAACAGCCCAGGACAGCTGATTCTTTCCAGGATGCCCCGCGGTCTTGGAGTTATGGTAGGTTCGCAACAACCGAGTGCGCAACTCCTCAGGCACAAAACATCTGCCGTTGGGTCTCCCAGAGGGAGCACCAGATTGAGCCGCCAAAATCTGCTCACCCAGGGGAGAGGTCAGGCTGGTGCGAATGGCGGCCAAGATCTGATTCGGAGGTATGACCGAAGTCGGAATCGACTCCTCCCTGGACAGCTCGGAGTACTGCCGTGATAAGGCATCCGCCCTGATGTTCTTGGAACCGGGTAGGTAGGAGACCACGTAATTAAAACGTGACAAGAACAGAGCCCATCTGGCCTGACGTGGTGTCAATCTCTTGGCCTCAGAAAGGTAGGTCAGATTCTTGTGGTCCGTCAGGATGAGGACCGGAACCACCGAACCCTCGAGCAAGTGCCTCCATTCTTTAAGGGCCTGCACGATGGCCAATAACTCCCTGTCACCAATCTGATAGTTGCACTCCGCGGAAGACAGTTTCCGGGAGTAAAACCCACAAGGAAGCAGAGGACCCTCTGGTGTTCTACGCTGAGACAGAAGGGCGCCTACTACCGTCTCAGACGCGTCCACCTCGAGGACAAAGGGCAACCCAGGGTTGGGATGCGACAGAATCGGAGCCGACACAAAGGCGGACTTTAGAGCCTCAAAAGCTCGGATGGCCTCGAGCGGCCAGACCTGGGAATTACTGCCCTTCCTGGTCAGATCCGTGAGAGGCTTGGCTAGCATGGAAAAGTCCCTGATGAACTTCCGATAATAATTGGCGAAGCCCAAAAAGCGCTGCAGGGAACGAAGACCACTGGGCTGGGGCCACTGTAAGACAGCTGAAACCTTCTCAGGATCCATGGAGAACCCCTCAGCGGAAATGATGTAACCTAAGAAGGTTACCTGGGATCGGTGAAATTCGCATTTCTCAAGCTTACCGAACAGCTTGTTCTCTCGTAACCGTTGCAACACTCGTCTGACATCCAGAATGTGGGCCTCCATGGATTCAGAATATACCAAGATGTCATCCAAATAGACCACCACACACTGCTGCAACAGGTCACGGAAAACATCGTTGATGAATTCCTGAAAGACTGCGGGCGCATTGCACAACCCAAAGGGCATAACCAAGGATTCATAATGACCGGTCCTGGTGTTAAACGCGGTCTTCCACTCATCGCCCGCCTTGATCCTTACCAGGTTATATGCCGCCCTCAGGTCGAGTTTGGTAAAGACCGTGGCCCCTTTAAGGCGATCGAACAGCTCGGAAATCAAGGGTATCGGGTAAGCGTTCTTGATCGTGATGCGATTGAGACCCCTGTAATCGATGAAAGGCCTCAACTCACCGCCCTTCTTTTTCACAAAGAAAAATCCAGCCCCTGCCGGGGACGAGGATTTGCGAATGTGTCCGCGTGAAAGCGCCTCCCTCACGTACTCCTCCATGGCCTCATTCTCCGCTACCGACAGTGGATAGACTTTGCCACGAGGAGGAACGGCACCAGATTGTAACTCTATGGCACAATCGTATGGGCGGTGCAGAGGTAGGGCAACCGCGCGCACCTTATCGAATACATCCCGGTACTCCTCGTATTCAGGAGGCAACAGAGAGTCCGAGGAAGTACACAGCAACTTGACAGACCCATGGATGCAACTAGCCCCACACTGCGGTGACCACGAGAGGATCTCGGCCGATCTCCAATCGAAAGTCGGATTATGCTTCCGGAGCCAGGGGTACCCCAAGACCACCGAGTAGTGTGGAGACGAAATAACCTGGAGGCAGACCGACTCTCTGTGAACGGCACCAATGGCTATCCCCACTGGAAGGGTCTCATGAGTCACGTGTGGCGGCAGAAGGGGTCTGCCGTCTATCGCCTCAAGAGCCAGTGGGGAACCTCGAGCCTGCAGAGGAATGGAATTGGCGGCAGCGAACACATTATCAATGAACAAACCACCAGCACCAGAGTCCACCAACGCCTGGGTCGTCACCGAGCCCCCGACCCAGGAGAGGACAACAGTGATCAGTGGTTTGTCAACACGGGAAACCGGGGACGAGGAGACTCCACCCAAGATCTGCCCCCGACAGGATCTCAGGTGCGAGCGTTTCCCGGACGGTTCGGACATGCCAACCGAAAATGCCCACCGAGACCACAGTACATGCATCGGCCCTCGCGTCTCCGGAGTACCCTCTCCCCCTCGGACAGGCGAGCAAACCCCAGCTGCATGGGTTCACCCCCAGACAAGTCATCCCCAGGAGGCGTGGGAGGAGAGGGAGGCACGGGTGGGACAGCAAACGTAGGCGCCAATCTGTTAGAAAACCTCCGCAGGCTCTCCTTAAAGGAAGGTCTCTCCCTGAGTCTGGTGTCAATCAAAATCAGGAAAGAAATAAGAGACTCGAGCTTAACTGGTAGGTCCTTAGCTGCAACCTCATCCTTCAAGGCATCCGAGAGACCATGAGAGAAAGCAGCGACCAGAGCCTCATTATTCCAGCCCACCTCTGCTGCCAGGGTACGAAACTCAATGGCGTATTCAGCTACGGATCGTGAACCCTGTCTGATGGACATAAGGAGCTTCGCAGCAGAGGCAGCACGAGCCGGCACATCGAATACCTTCCGAAGAGAAGCAACAAAACCGGAAAACTCGGCAACCACCGGATTGTTGTTCTCCCATAAAGGGCTGGCCCAGGCCAAGGCCTTGTCCGAGAGCAGCGAGATCAAGAAGCCCACCTTTGATCTCTCAGTGGGAAAGGCATGTGGCAGCAACTCGAAATAAATGCCCACCTGGTTAAGGAAACCTCGGCACTGAGTTGGCTCTCCCCCAAAGCGCTGTGGAAGAGGGACAGAACCGGTCATACCCCGAAACACCGCGGGCCCAGGAGCGACAACCGACCCATCGGCAACGGGAGCGAAATGAGCCGTGCGTTCAAGCAGGGTTTGCAACGCCACAGCGAACCGACCCAACAGGTGATCCTGCTGATCAAGTCTGGCAACCAGCGTGGGTAGCGAGGATGGCCCTGTACCGTCAGAATTCATGGCTTGGTCCTAATGTCACGGAACCATGAACCAGACGTACAACAAGGGATAAGTGAAAATAAGAAGGCTTTATTGAAAATAAAGCTGTAAAGCAAAAGTCCAAACGGATGGCGAAACCGAAGCAGAGTCTTTGCGAAGCCAGAGGTCAGGAACCAGAAGGGTAGTCAGACGAAGCCAGGATCAGGAACCAGCAGGGTAGTCAGACAAAGCCAGGATCAGGAACCAGCAGGGTAGTCGGACGAAACCAGGATCAGGAACCAGCAGGGTAGTCGGACGAAACCAGGATCAGGAACCAGAAGCAGCAGCAGTCTAGAAGCATGTGAACACAGGAGGACCAAGCAAGGAACTGAAGCCACAGACCTCCTATATATATGAGCTGGGCATCCAGCTCCTCCCAGTGGGAAGGAGGAGCCGCAGGGTGGGAGGCTACAAGAAACCCAGAAACCAAGATGGCCGCCAGCACATGTCAAACGAAGGAGAACAGCAAGAAGGTAAGACCATGACATGCAGTCCCGGTTGCCATGGTTACTTAGCAATTTGTAGAAGCATTATACTTACCTGCGAGCTGTGATGTCTGTGTCCGGCCGGGAGCTCCTCCTACTGGTAAGTGACAGATCATTAAGCAATGCGCCGCACAGACCTGTCACTTACCAGTAGGAGGAGCTCCCGGCCGGACACAGACATCGCAGCTCGCAGGTAAGTATAATGCTTCTACAAATTGCTAAGTAACCATGGCAACCGGGACTGCAGTAGCGTCCTGGTTGCCATGGTTACCGATCGGAGCCCCAGCGATTAAACTGGGACTCCGATCGTTACTCTCTGCTGCCACCAATGATAGGGGGGAGATTTTAATTAGGAGGAGGGGGGAGGGCCCACTGGCCACCAACGAGTTAACTACAGGGGAGGGAGGGGGGCCGGCCGCACTGGACAACAAAGAGTTAACTACAGGGGAGGGAGGGGGGCCCACTGGCCACTAACCCGTTAACTACAGGGGAGAGAGGGGGGGCTGCACTGGCCACCAATGTGTTAACTACAGGGGGGGGCCTGCCCCCTGCTGCCTGGCAGCACCTGCCAGGCAGCAGGGGGCAGTCATGTACACAGTTCTTTTAGTATATTCTAACTAGAAGCGTCCCCATCACTATGGGAACGCCTCTGTGTTAGAATATACTGTCGGATCTGAGTTTTCACGAAGTGAAAACTCAGCTCTGAAAAAGCTTTTATGCAAACGGATCTTCGGATCCGTCTGTATGAAAATAACCTACAGCCACGGATCACGGACGCGGATGCCAATCTTGTGTGCATCCGTGTTCTTTCATTGTCCGTCAAAAAAATAGGACAGGTCATATTTTTTTGACGGACAGGATACACGGATCACGGTCTCGGCTGCAAAACGGTGCATTTTCCGATTTTTCCACGGACCCATTAAAAGTCAATGAGTCCGCGAAAAAAAAAACGGAAAACGGCACAACGGCCACGGGTGCACACAACGGTCGTGTGCAGGAGGCCTAAAGCACATCTTGTTCGTTTCATTTCAAATCCATTGTGGTAGTGTATAGAGCCCAAAATTTTGGAATTGTGTCGATGTCCCAATATTTATGGACCTGACTGTAGCTGGAATGGTAATTGGGAGCTATGTCGCATGTGAAGATACCCTGAGGTGGCTCTACAGTGGAAACCCCCAAAAAGTCACCCCATTCTGAAAACTACACCCTTCAAGGAATATTTCAAGGTGTGGCAGATCGCTGTCTGCACATCGCAGTACCATGGGTCCCATTACTGACTTACCTTGTAGGAGACTCAGGCGCCCGCCAGCATACCGCCGCATCCGTACTCACTACCAGATGTCATCTGATGCGCTATAGCACACGTGCGCGCGCACCTCTCCCTTTCTTAACGGAGTAGGCAGCTGGTTCCTGATTACCGTCCCCACCCGGAGGCGGGACTATTTGTATTTAAGGCAGCTTCACTCATCATGAAGTGCCCAAGCGTGGTTGTTGTAACTCTTGACTCCTGCTGAAGCGTCCCACTGTGTCTGTTTATTGGATTTCCTGGATTCTGACCTCTGCTTCGTTTTGACTACGCATCTGCCTTCCGTCTGTTTATTGGATCACCTGGATTATAGATCTCTGCACTGTCTGACTACGCATCTGCACATCGCCTCCTGTAAGTCTGCCCAGATCCTGACCCTGCACTGCCTGACAACGAGACCGCTTATATCTGTACGCTGTATTGTTCTGAACTTTGTTTTGCCTGTATCTGTCAAGTGACTTTTGAATACTGTCTGCCAGTAAAGACCATCTGTTCCTTTACTCCGCCTTTGTTGGACTCTGTTCACACTACTGCAGGTAGCTGCATTCTGGGTAACTGGTGCAGACACCAGGGTCCTGACTCTGCGAGTCAGCAGTCAGCAATATTGGGCTAATTCCCAGTCCTCTATCAGCTGACACAGAGGATCCACATCCTCTGGTCGTAACAGTACGCTTGGGCCATGGATCCCGCCAGCTTTAAACCAGGAATGTCTGAACTACAGGAACTTGAACAACAGTGTACCACCCAAAAACAAGTGATAAATTACTTGCAGCATGTAGCTGCTCACCTGGACCCCCTTTCTACAGAACAGTCTGCACAGGCTCCTACTGCTCCTGCTGTCCCGGTTGTGGCTGCAGCGCAGCCAAGCTTTTCCGGACCACCATTATCTGCTCCGTCCAGTTACAGCGGCAACCCGAAAACCTGTCAGGGGTTTCTTAACCAGTGTACAATTCACTTTGAGCCGCTTCCTCATTACTTTCAATCAGATCGCGCTAAAGTGGCGTTCATTATCTCTCATCTTGAGGGTGAGACTCTGGCCTGGGCGAATCCAATATGGGAGAGATCTGGCCCTATCACCAGTAATGTGGCACTATTTATGGACTCTTTTAAGAGGGTATTTGAGGAGCCAGGTCGAGCTTCTTCTGCGGCCTCCTCGCTGCTGCACATCCGTCAAGGAAGCTGGTCGGTGGGCCAATATGCGATTCAGTTCTGCACCTTAGCGTCTGAAGTTTCGTGGAATGAGGAGGCTTTGGTGGCGGCCTTTTGGGAAGGTTTGTCTGGATGTATTAAGGATGAACTTGCAGGTCGTGATGTGCCTACCTCCCTTGAGGCTCTGATCTTTATGGCTATTAAAATTGACATACGGTTTTCGGGGGGCGAGCTCAGGAGGTCCGTCGGGAAAAAAGACTTCCACAACACCTGTTTAAGTCTAATATGTCTGTCTCCATTACGCACCTCCTTTTCGGATCCTGAACCCATGCAGGTGAACTCCACTCGGCTCTTGGATGAGGAACGTCGTGTTCGCATGTCTTCTGGACACTGCCTCTACTGTGGTGGTCCAGGTCACCGTTTCCGCAATTGTCCCCAGAAGTCTGGAAACTCCAATGCTTAGGGTCTTTGGGAGAGGCGCCCTAGGCGAAAACTGTTCTACTCTCCAAATTCCTGTGACTCTGGTTCTTGGTGGCATCAAGGTCTCCATATCCGCTCCCTTGGATTCCGGGTCTGCGGGGAAGTTCATACATCAAGCTATGGTGAGTCAATACCACATTCCTGTACGCCTGCTTAAAAATCCCCTGCTGGTAACTGGCGTCAGTGGACAAGTACTGACGGATCCAGTGCGGTTCGTCACTGAGCCGTTGGAACTGCGGGTGGGGTGGTTACATGTTGAAATGATTTCTCTATATGTGCTCCCTGAACTGTCCCATTTTCTTTTGCTGGGGTTGCCCTGGCTTAGGATGCACAATCCAGTAATCGAGTGGAGCTCTGGAGAGGTTCTTTAATGGGCTGTGCCAAGGCAAGTGCTTATGTTCTATTTAACAAAGGGTTTCTATATCCCTCCCTAAAAACCTAGAGGCCTTGCCGGTGGTCTATCATTCCTTTGCGGATATATTTATTAAAAAAGAGGCTGAGATATTACTACCTCATTGCCCCTATGACTGCACAATTGATTTACTACCTGGGACATTTCCTCGGGGTCATGTTTATCCTCTGTCTCCTGCTGAATCGCAGGCTACAGCAGATTACATTATGGAGAACCTTGAAGTCTAATTAACCCGCAGGGGCAGGATTCTTTTTTGTGAAAGAAAGATGGGTCTCTTCACCCCTGTATAGACTACCATAGTCTGAATAAGATCACCATCAAGAATAAATACCCTTTACCGTTAATTTCTGAATTATTTGATAGACTCCGTGGGGCTCAGTTTTTCTCAAAGCTGGACTTGCGGGGGGCATATAATTTAATACATATTCGTGAGGGTGACGAATGGAAGACAGTTTTTAATACCAGGGATGGCCACTATGAATACTTTGTCATGCCTTTCGACTCAGTAATGCCCCTGCTGTCATCCAGGAGTTTGTCAATGATATTTTTCGAGATCTGCTCTATTCTTGTGTTGTCTATTTGGATGATATTCTTATTTTTTCCAGAGACATCAGAACTCATCGCAGGCATGTGCAGATGGTCTTACAACGCTTACGAGAGAATCGTCTGTACGCTAAATTGGAAAAGTGCGTCTTTGAAAAGTCGTCCCTGCCCTTCCTGGGGTACATCATCTCGGATCATGGTCTCAAATGGATCCTGGAAAGGTGGCAGCAGTGCTCGACTGGCCCCGTCTCTCCGGCCTGAAGGCAATACAAAGGTTCTTGGGTTTTGCCAATTACTATCGTCAATTCATCCGTAATTTTTTTACCCTGACAGCTCCTATTTCTGGTCTGACCAAGAAGGGTTCCAATCCCAAACAATGGTCCGCTGAAGCAGAGACAGCATTTTCCTCCCTCAAGCAAACATTTTCTTCAGCTCCAGTCCTTAGACGCCAGAACCCGTGGGAGCCGGGGAGGTCCTGTCACAGAAGAATGCCTCATGTCGTATGTCTCCTTGTGGTTATTTTCCACTGCCCAAAAAAACTATTCTTTTGGGGACAGGGAACTCTTAGTAATTAAGATGGCTCTAGAGGAATGGAAATATCTTCTGGATGGTTCTAGCCTACCGGTCATAATTTACACCGATCATAAGAACCTGACCTATTTGCAGACAGCTCAACGACTCAATCCTCGTCAGGCTCGTTGGTCTCTTCTTTGCCCGATTTAATTTTCAACTGCATTTTCGGTCCGCTGACAAAAATATCAAAGCAGACGCTCTCTCCAGGTCCTTTGAAACCACAGATTCAGAAGACGAACCCCAGTTCATCATTGAGCCAACTAAAGTAGTCCCAGTGGCTCCAGTCAACCTGTCCAAGGTCCCCCCAGGTAAGATCTTTGTTCCAGAATCTAAACAAAGGAAGGTTTTACGGTGGGGGCATGCATCCAAGATTGCTGGCCATCCAGGTCAACGGGGGACCTTGAATCTGAACTCCAGATATTTCCCTGTGGCCATCCATAACCGTGGATATTGGAGACTTTGTGGCTTCCTGTACCTTGTGTGCCTAGAATAAGTCTTCCAGACTGAAACCTTCAGGTTTATTATTGCCACTATCGGTGCCCGAAGTCCCCTGGAAGCATATTGGTATGGACTTTATAACCGATTTACCTGTCTCCGAGGGCTGTACAGTCATTTGGGTTGTAGTTGACCATTTTTTTTAAAATGTCACACTTTATTCCGCTTCCAGGTCTGCCATCTGCTCCTCGTCTGGCTGAGCTATTCATTTTACATATCTTCCGCCTTCATGAATTTCCTCTCCATATAGTCTCGGATAGAGGAGTACAATTCACCTCCCAGTTCTGGAGATCTTTATGCAAGTCTCTGAATGTCTCTTTTGACTTTTTTTCTGCTTATCATCCACAGTCTAAAGGCCAGGTGGAACACCTGAACCAAATATTGGTCAGCTTCCTGCGACATTTCACCAATGCCCATCAGGACGACTGGGTGAAGCATCTTCCCTGGGCGGAATTTGCTCATAACAATCGAGTCAACCAAGCCACAGGTAAATCTCCATTTTTTGTGGTCTACGGACGACATCCAAGTGTTCCTCTTCCCGTGCGGCCTTCTTCAGGAGTTCCTGCGGCAGATTCCTGTGTGGAGCAGCTGTCTCTGGTCTGGTCTGACACTAAGGTATCGCTTCGGAGAACAGCGGACCAGATGAAAAGGTCTGCGGATAAGAGGCGCAGAACTCCTCCTCAGTTTGCCATTGGAGACAAGGTATGGCTTTTTTCTAAGAATATCCGTCTCAGACTTCCCTCTTACAAACTGGCTCTGCGATTCTTGGGACCTTTTTCTGTGAGAAAATTAATCCTGTTGCCTACAAGCTCAAACTACCACCTACCTTGCGGATTCCCAACTCATTTCATATTTCGTTACTTAAGCCAGCTGTCTTTAACAGGTTTTGCAAAGGCACTTCACAGAACCCTCCTCCTGTCACTATGGATGATGAGTTTGAAGTCAAGGACATTCTAGACAGGAGGATTATCAGAGGTAAGACCTTTTATTTGGTGGACTGGAAGGGCTACGGGCCTGAAGAAAGGTCATGGGAATCAGCGGAGAATATTCATGCCTCTATGTCCCCACCGCAGGGTGGCAGATCACTGTCTGCACATCGCAGCACCATGGGTCCCAGTACTGGCTTACCTGGTAGGAGACGCAGGCACCCGCCAGCATACCGCCGCATCCGTCCTCACTGCCAGGTGTCATCTGATGCGCTATAGCATGCGCGCACGCACCTCTCCCTTTCTTATAAGAGTAGGCAGCTGGTTCCTGATTACCGTCCCCACTCGGAGGCAGGGCTATTTGTATTTAAGGCAGCTTTGCTCATCATGAAGTGCCCAAGCGTGGTTGTTTTACCTTTTGACTCCTGCTAAAGCGCCCCACTGTGTCTGTTTATTGGATTTCCTGGATTCTGACCTCTGCTTCGTTTTGACTACGCATCTGCCTGCCATCTGTTTATTGGATCACCTGGATTATAGACCTTTGCACTATCTGACTACGCATCTGCACATCGCCTGCTGTAAGTCTGCCCGGATCCTGACCCTGCACTGCCTGACAACGAGACTGTCAACACCAGATCTTTGAGAAGTTCTGATAGACGTTCTTCAGTACTTCCTGCATGATCTTCTTTTGTTTTGCTTTCGTTTTGACATCTCTCTTCCCTCTCCCAGCTGTCATCTATTAGCAGTGATTGCCTCCCTATGTATCTCCTCCCCATGCTGCCTCACCTTGCGGTTTATACAACTTCCTGGACTGCGCTGATGCTAGAAGCTGCTACTGCTGCATCCACAAGATAAGTCTGTTCCTTTATTTCTATTTTCCTGTTTTCCTGTGGTCTTGATCCTAGGTGACCCTGACTCCCTCCGTATTTAGTGTAGGGAGCCGGTGGTCGTGTCCCCTCACTATTATAGGGTGTTCAGGTGTCATACAGTCGAGGAACGAGGGTATGCAATTATCTACCATAGAGAGTTTTGCATAGGCTGAGCAGTAAGGGAGAGTGCTAGGGCTGTTACAGGGCTTACCCTCTTGTTCCTTAGTTTTGGATCAAGTCAGTCGGATCTTCATTTGTGTCTTCTAGTTTTCTTCAACACCATCCGTGACATAAACCGCCAAAACCATCTCAAGCATGGATCCGGTTTCACTTTTGACTGAACGCATGCAGGGTCTTTCATTGGAGGTAGCAGATCTCTGTAAAACTGTATCTCAGTTTCAGGTGACCGGTTCAGCTTGCGTTCATGGAGTTTGTTCTGAGCCTAAGATCTCGCTCCCGGATACGTTCTCCGGGGGTAGTGAGAATTTTGTTTGTTTTAGAGAGGCTTGTAAACTCCATTTTCGCCTACTTCCCCATTCCTCTGGTGATGAGGAGCAGAGGGTGGGGATCATCATCTCGCTGCTCAGGGATAACGCTTAGTCTTGGGCCTTTTCGCTGCCGGTGGGGGCACGGCCCCTCCGTTCAGTGGATTATTTTTTTTTAGCCCTGGGTCAGATATATGATGATCCGGATCGTATTGCTCTGGCTGAATCTAGACTACGCCTTTTATGCCAGGGTAAACAGTCCGCAGAGATATACTGTTCAGAATTTCGGAGATGGGCAGCTGATACTGGTTGGAATGATGCTGCACTCCGAAGTCAATTTTGCCATGGTCTTTCAGAGGGATTGAAAGATGCATTTGCCTTTCATGAGAGACCTATCTCCTTGGAGTGTGCCATGTATTGACAGGCGTCTTAGAGAGAGAGGAGAGATCACTCCTTCCTGTCATACTCAGTCCAAGGACAGTGCGGCGGTCTCATTCAGTGCGCAGGGGTCTCAGTCTCTCTCATTCCCCTCTGAGCAGGAGCCCATGCAGCTGGGCTTGCTTGCCTCTAACAACAGAGGATTCAGCTCTCAGAGGAGGGTTTGTTTCTGTTGTGGAGGTATAAATCATTTGGCAAATGATTGTCCCTCTAGGAGATTCAGGCAGTTTTTTGAGAGTAATAAAGTAACAAAAAGAAAAAAAAGTCCTCTAAAAACATTCCATCTGTTACTATTGGCAAGGTTCATGCGGAAATTGAAGGTTTTCCGTTTGCTTGTAGTTCCCGTTTTGTCCTACCTGCCAGGGTGGCGCTAGAGAGCAAGAACATTCTTTGTGAGATTTTTGTAGATAGTGGAGCAGCTGTCAATCTAATTGATAATCAATTTGCTATAACACATGGTTTCCAGGTATGCACTTTGGGAAAGGACATACCTGTTTTTGCTATCGATTCCGCTCCACTTTCTCAAAAATCGTTAAAAGGCATAGTTCACAATATCCGTTTGATTGTCAGTGATACTCATGTTGAGGATGTGTCATGTTTTGTCCTAAGTGGGTTACCTACTCCTCTAGTATTGGGGCTACCCTGGCTCACTAAACATAACCCCACCATTGATTGGCAAGCGAGGCAAATAAATGGGTGGAGTGACTTTTGCAGAGAGAATTGCCTCTCAACATCTGTTTCAGAGGTTTCTACTAAGACTGTACCATCTTTTCTCTCTGCATTTTCGGATGTGTTTTCTGAGAGTGGTGTTCAGGAGCTGCCCCCTCACCGGGAGTACGATTGCCCTATTAATCTCATCCCAGGTGCCAAGCTGCCTAAATCTCGTTTATGCAATCTCTCCCAACCTGAAAGGGTCGCTATGCGTGCTTCTATCTCTGAGAGCCTGAGAAAGAGACACAGACGACCCTCTAAGTCACCTGTTGCTGCTTGTTTTTTCTTTAGTTTTTTCCTCTGATCCCGGACCTGTTTAACCAGATTGTTGGGGCTAAAGTTTTTTCCAAGTTTGATTTAAGAGGGGCCTTCAATACCCCTGAGGGCCATTTTGAGAATTTGGTTATGCCTTTTGGTTTGATGAATGCTCCAGCCGTCTTCCAGCATTTTGTGAACAGCATTTTTTATCATTTAATGGGGAAATTTGTACTAGTGTATCTAGATGACATTTAGATTTTTTTTCTCCTGATTTCAAAACTCATCAGGACCACCTATGTCAGGTCTTGCTCATTCTGCGGGAGAATAAATTGTACGCTAAAGTGGAAAAATGTGTGTTTGTGGTTCCAGAAATTCAATTTCTGGGGTTTCTTCTCTCCGCTTCTGGTTTTTGCATGGACCCTGAGAAGGTCCGCACTGTGCTTGAGTGGGAGCTTCCTGAGAATCAGAAGGCGCTGATGCGCTTTTTGGGTTTTGCCAATTATTACAGGAAGTTCATTTTGAATTATTCCTCTGTTGTTAAACCACTCACTGATATGACTAGAAAGGGGGTAGATTTTTCCTCCTGGTCGGTAGAGTCGCGTAAGGCCTTTTCTGGGATCAAGGAGAGTTTTGCTTCCGCTCCCATTTTGGTACAACCTGATGTCTCTTTACCCTTCATAGTTGAGGTTGACGCTTCTGAGGTGGGTGTGGGTGCGATCTTGTCTCAGGGTCCCTCTCCTGCCAAATGGTGGCCGAGCGCCTTATTCTCGAAGAAACTCTCCTCCGCAGAGAGAAATTACGATGTGGGAGATAGGGAGTTGTTGGCCATCAAGTTAGCTTTTGAGGAATGGCGCCATTGGCTAGAGGGAGCCAGACACCCTATTACCGTGTTTACCGACCATAAGAATCTGGCCTACTTGGAGTCAGCCAAGCATCTGAACCCGAGACAGGCCAGATGGTCTTTGTTCTTTTCAAGGTTTAATTTTGTTGTCACGTTCCGCCCTGTGGTTAAGAATGTGAAGGCGGATGCCTTGTCACGTTGTTTTCCGGGAGGGGGCAACTTTGAAGACCTGGGTCCCATTTTGGCTGAAGGGGTGGTTGTGTCTGCTCTTTATCCTGAATTGGAGGCAGAGGTTCTGGCAGCCCAGGCAGAGGCTCCTGATCTTTGTCCCCCTGGGAGGTTGTTTGTGCCTCTCGCTTTGCGACACAAGGTTTTTAAGGAGCACCGCGATACTGTCCTTGCTGGGCACCCGGGGGGTAGAGCCACAATGGATCTCATCGCTCAGAGATTCTGGTGGCCGGCTCTTCGTAAGTCGGTTGAGGGTTTTGTGGCAGCCTGCGAGACCTGCGCTCGTGCCAAGGTCCCTCATTCACAGCCATCGGGTCCTCTCCTTCCGTTACCCATTCCTTCCCGTCCTTGGACACATCTGTCCATGGATTTCATCACGGACCTTCCTCGTTCCTCGGGGAAGACTGTGATTCTGGTGGTGGTGGACCGTTTTAGCAAAATGGCGCATTTTGTTCCTTTTCCTGGCTTGCCCAATGCTAAAACGCTGGCGCAGGCATTTATTGATCACATTGTCAAACTGCATGGTATCCCTTCAGACATAGTCTCTGATTGGGGCACGCAGTTTGTTTCCAGATACTGGAAGGCCTTCTGTTCTCGCTTGGGGGTTTGGTTGTCATTCTCTTCTGCTTTCCACCCGCAGTCGAATGGCCAGACGGAGCGCGTCAATCAGAATCTGGAGACATATCTGCATTGTTTTGTGGCAGAGAATCAGGAGGATTGGTGTTCTTTTCTCTCCCTTGCTGAGTTTGCTTTAAATAACCGTCGTCAGGAGTCCTCTGTTAAGTCATCATTTTTTGGTGCATATGGGTTTCATCCGCAGTTTGGGATATTCTCTGGAGAGGGGGCTTATGGTTTACCTGATGAGGAGAGATTCTCCTCGTCTTTGTCATCTATTTGGCAAAAGATTCAGGATAATCTAAAGAGCATGTGTGAGAGATATAAGCGTGTGGCGGATAAGAGACGTGTGCCTGGTCCGGACCTGAATGTTGGTGATCTGGTATGGTTGTCTACTAAGAATATCAAATTGAAGGTTCCCTCCTGGAAGTTGGGTCCTAAGTTTATTGGGCCTTACAAAATCTTGTCCATCATCAATCCCGTTGCCTACCGTCTTGATCTTCCTCAGACTTGGAAGATCCATAATGTTTTTTACAAGTCCCTATTAAAACCTTATGTCCAACCCACTGTACCCTCCTCTTTGCCTCCTCCTCCGATTGTGGTTGATGGTAATCTTGAATTTCAGGTCTCTAGGATTGTGGACTCTCGTATTGTCCGCGGTTCTCTTCAGTACCTCGTTCATTGGGAGGGTTATGGTCCTGAGGAGAGGATGTGGGTTCCAGTGGCGGACATTAAGGCCACTCGTCTTCTCAGGGCATTCCATAGGTCCCATCCTGAGAAGGTGGGCTCTGAGTGTCCGGAGTCCACTCGTAGAGGGAGGGGTACTGTCACCACCAGATCTTTGAGAAGTTCTGATAGACGTTCTTCAGTACTTCCTGCATGATCTTCTTTTGTTTTGCTTTCATTTTGACATCTCTCCCAGCTGTCATCTATTAGCAGTGATTGCCTCCCTATTTATCTCCTCCCCATGCTGCCTCACCTTGCGGTTTATACAACTTCCTGGACTGTGCTGATGCTAGAAGCTGCTACTGCTGCATCCACAACATAAGTCTCTTCCTTTATTTCTGTTTTCCTGTGGTCTTGATCCTAGGTGACCCTGACTCCCTCCGTATTTAGTGTAGGGAGCCGGTGGTCGTGTCCCCTCACTATTATAGGGTGTTCAGGTGTCATACAGTCGAGGAAAGAGGGTATGCAATTATCTACCATAGAGATTTTTGCATAGGCTGAGCAGTAAGGGAGAGTGCTAGGGCTGTTACAGGGCTTACCCTCTTGTTCCTTAGTTTTGGATCAAGTCAGTCGGATCTTCATTTGTGTCTTCTAGTTTTCTTCAACACCATCCTTGACAGAGACCACTTATATCTGCAAGCTGTATTGCTCTGAACTTTGTTTTGCCTGTATCTGTCAAGTGACTTTTGAATACTGTCTGCCAGTAAAGACCATCTGTTCCTTTACTCCGCCTTTGTTGGACTCTGTTCACACTACTGCAGGTAGCTGCATTCTGGGTAACTGGTGCAGACACCAGGGTCCTGACTCTGCGAGTCAGCAGTCAGCAATATTGGGCTAATTCCCAGTCCTCTATCAGCTGACACAGTGGATCCACATCCTCTGGTCGTAACAATGGCCGCACGGCAGGCTTCAGAGTGGAAGGAGCACCATATGGTGTTAGGAAAGAGGATTTAGCTGGAATGGTAATTGGGAGCTATGTCGCATATGAAGACACCCTGAGGTGGCCCTAGAGTGGAAACCCCCCAAAATTTACCCCATTCTGGAAACTACACCTCTCAAGGAATATTTCAAGTTGTGTAGTGAGAACTTTGACCCATCGGGCATTTCACAAAATTAGGAAACGCTTGACTGTGAAAATGAAAAATTAATTTTATTTACCGAAAATAGTTGTTTTACACCCACATTTTTCACTTTCACAAGGGGTAAAAGAATAAAATGCACCCCACATTTTGTTCCCCATTTCCCCCCGAATACGCCAACACCCCATATGTGCTCAAAAAATTATGTATGACCGCACGGCAGGCTTCAGAGTGGAAGGAGCCCCATATGGCGTTTAGGAAAGAGGATTTAGCTGGAATGGTAATTGGGAGCTATGTCGCATATGAAGACACTCTGAGGTGGCCCTAGAGTGGAAACCCCGAAAATGTGACACCATTCCGGAAACTACACCCCTCAAGGAATATTTCAAGGTGTATAGTGAGCACTTACTGCAAAGAAAAAGGGGGTCAGTCAGCACATCCCAAAGCGCAGGGGCACGTTGTTATGGCTGAGAACAAGACTGTTAAACAAAAATAGTGAGCACTTAGACCCATCGGGCGTTTCACAGAATTAAGAAAGGCTTGGCTGTGAAATACGCCAACATCCCATATGTGCTAAAAAAAAACGATGTATGGGCGCATGGCAGGGCTCTAGACACAAACAGCTAAATATGGATTTTGACATGTTGCATTAAATAAATTCCTGAGGTTCCCAGAAATGAAAAACCCAAAGAAGTAACCCCATTTCGTAAAGAGCACCCCTGTACGAACATTTTAAGTGGTGGAAAGGGTACTTTTTACCAAACAGGTGTCTCACAGAAGGCAGAATTACTTGAGATAAGCATTTCAAAGCACACATTTGTAAAAATTACTAGCAGACCCCAATTTTTCATTTTCACAAGGAAAAAATGCACCCCAGTATATGTTCCCCATTTTTGCCCCATTTTGCGAACACCTCATATGTGCTCGTAGCCTGCTGTTTTGGCGCACATTCGGCCTTTAGAGGCAAAGTGCAAAATATGGTTTTTGCAGGCCTGAATTGGCAAACATGGATTTTAGCTGCCATGTCACATTTTAAAAATTTCCTGAGGTCCCCAGAAATAAAAATAAAAAAACAAGTGACCCCATTTCGGAAAGAGCACCCCCGTACAAACATTTTAAGCGGTGGAAAGTAGAGTTAAGCGGACACCTGGATGTTCGGAATCGATGGGTTCGGTCAAACTTCACAAAAAACTTGACTCCGAACCCCATTTAAGTCAATGGGGAGCCAAACTTTAGAGCACTAAAATGGCTGTAAAAATGTCATAGAAAGGGCTAGAGAGCTGCAAATTGCATCAAAATGTGGTTAAGAGCATGGCTAGTGCTCTGCAAACAAATGTGGATAGGGAAATGACTTTATCGTTATAGGTCCATATGGAGTAGGAGGTTGAGAAGGCGGTGGATGTGGCGGTGGAGGAGGAGGAGATAATCAACACATTTTTTTTGTTTAAAATATGGTACACCCCAAAACATTGGGAAATATAACCTGTTATAACCCCCTCCTGCCGTGCTAAACAAACGTTCAGACAATATACTGGCTGCAGGGCAGGCCAACACCTCCAAGGCGTAAAGGGCAAGCTCAGGCCATATGCCCAATTTGTAGACCCAGAAGTTGAAGGGGGCAGACCCGTCATTCAGTATGTGTAGGCGTGGTCACAAATACTGCTCCACCATGTTGCTGAAATGCTGCCTCCTGCTAAGATGTTCCATATCAGCTGGTGGTGCTGGTTGTTGTGGCGTGCTGACAAAGCTTTTCCACATTTTGGCCATGCTAACCCTGCCTTCTGAGGTGTTGGCGGTGCCCCAGCTGCGTTGGCGACCTCTTCCTCCGCCTCTGCCTTGTGCTTCCACTGTGCCCCCGCTGTCAGGTGCACACATACTGCTCCACTATGTCGCAAGTCTCCGTGATGTCCACGATCCAATTGGATATCTGCTCTATCAACTTTCAATGTTCTTTTCTGCGCCTACCATGTTGATCACGGTTAGCGGGGAATCAGGTTTCCACGCTGGAGAGGGAGCGTGAGAAAAGGAGACCATATTCAAGGGAGGTCAATGGCTGCAATGTGATAGAGGTGAAATGTGGGACAAATTATTAAAGCAGAAGGATTGAATGAAAGGGCCAATTTAAAGACGAATTTTACAAATTTAATTCCCTGTCACCTATGCAGAGCAGGGGTTTTTCGTCACCAGAAATGGTCACCCACCAATGGACCAGATGATTTTAAAAAAGTTCGGTCCCTGTCACAAGGGGCGGATTAAGTGCATGATAGGCCCGGGGCTGTCTACCCAACTTGCCCCCCCTCCCCCCCCATTTTAGTTTTTAGTTTTTTTTTGTATGAAGAGGCTGCGGTGCTTCATGGGCACTACAGTCTCTTCTTAGGCCATATGACCTCTTCAGACTAAAAAAATACCCCAAATTGGGTCCTAAACTGAAAAATTTGGTCACCAAATTTAAAATACATATAATTGTAATAAAAAAGACATGGAGGAGAATACAGCACCACATACCTCTTACATCCAGTGACATCTCCTGTCATGTAGACCTTCTCTTTCCTCTTCTCCTCCATTTGACCCAGACCACCATGGCAAATTCTTTCAGCCGCATCTCGTCTCTACAGTTTGTAACACAGACACGTTAGATTTCTCAATTTTTCCATCAACCTCCTCATCCTGGTGTCATCCTGCCACCCCCAATACTGTGCCGGTTGTGCTTCCCAATGCCCCAGGAACTATACTGCTGAAAAAATAGTGACCTAATAGACATAATTGGGGTAATTTATCAAACTGGTGTAAAGTAGAACTGGATTTCCAAAAGAGCTGTCAAATATGAAAGGTGGAATCTGATTGGCTGCTATGGGCAACTAAGCCAGTTCTGCGTTACACCAGTTTGATAAATTACCCCAAATGTCCCTATAGTGTCCACAGCAGCTATAATGTCCCCTAGAATGCCCCCAGTAATAATAACACTCTATATTGTGCTCCAGGCAATAATCCCTGTATAGTGTCCCCAGAAATAATAGAATTGCCCCTACAGTGCCTCCCCAATAGCAACACCCCCATATAGTAATATCCACCACACTGCCCCCACATAGTAATCCCCCCATAGTAATTTGCCCCCACACAGTAATTTCCCCCAAACTGCCCCATATAGTAGTTTGCCCCCCACACAGTAATTTGCCCTACACTGCCCCCACATAGTAATTTCCCCACACTGTTCCCACATAGCAATTTCCCCACACTGCCCCCACACAATAGTTTTCCCCACATAGTAATTTGCCCCCACACTGCCCCATATAGTAATTTGTCCCCACACTGCCCCACATAGTAATTTGTCCCCACATAGCAATTTTCCCACACACAATAGTTTCCCCCAGACTGCCCCATATAGAAATTTGCCCCCACATAGTAGTCCCTCCCATAATAATTTGTCCCCACACTGCCCCCACATAGCAATTTTTCCCCACACTGCAATTTGCCCCCACACTGTCCCCACATAGCAATTTGCTCCCACACTGCCCCCACATAGAAATTTGCCCCCACACTGCCCCCACATAGCAATTTGCCCCCACATAGTAGTCCCTCTCATAATAATTTGCCCCCACACTGCCCCCACATAGCAATTTGCCCCCACACTGCCCCCATATAGCAATTTGCCCCCACACTGTTCCCACATAGAAATTTCCCCACACTGCCCCCACATGGCAATTTCCCCCACGCAATAGTTTCCCCCACATAGTAATTTCCCCACACTGTCCCCACATAGCAATTTCCCCACACTGTCCCCACATGGCAATTTCCCCCACACAATAGTTTCCCCCACATAGTAATTTGCCCCCACACTGCCCCATATAGTACTTTGTCCCCACACTGCCCCACATAGTAATGTGTCCCCACACTGCCCCACATAGTAATTTGCCCCCACACTGCCCCATATAGTAATTTGTCCCCACATAGCAATTTCCCCACACACAATAGTTTCCCCCACACTGCCCGCATATAGAAATTTGCCCCCACATAGTAGTCTCTCCCATAATAATTTGGCCCCATACAGCCCCCATGTACTCGATTTAACTTCCCTAATATGTCCTCCTGTGTGCCCCCCCCCCCCCCAAAGTAGGCACATGAAATAAAAAAATAAAAAATTAACAAAAAAATGAAAAGATAAATACTCACCTATGTCCAGGGCCAGGCGCTTGCTCGCAGAGGAAGGCGGGATGAGTCAGGCGCGTCACAGTGCTGCATCCTGGCACAGGCGCGCGATGACGTCATCACGCACGCCTGCGCCGGGATTTCTCTACCGCATAGGCCTCAGGCCTACAAGGCCTGAAGCCTATGGCGGTGATCGCGAACGGGACAGGGAGCTATGCGCTCCCCTGCCCCGCCGCAGTATGTGGGCGTTCGGGTCAGCGTTGGGCCCCCCGACCCGAACGTCCCTATTGTAATCCGCCACTGCCTGTCACCTATGCAGAGCAGGGGTTTATTCACAGCAAAAATGGTAAAATGTCCCCCAAGAATGTAACAGAAAAATTTGTGAAATTTATTAACCTGTCTAATAGGTAGAGCAGGGGTATATCACAGCCAAAAATTGGTGATTTCACCCGAAAGTGTAACAGACAAATTAGTGAGATGTTTTTACCTGTCTACTAGGTACAGCCGGGGTATATAATACCTGAAAATTGGTGACTTTCACCTGAATATGTAACAGACAAATTAATGTTTTTTTTTTTACCTGTCTACTAGGTATAGCAGTGGTATATCACACCCACAAATTGGTGAATTACACCCAATTATGTAACAGACAAATTTGTGAAATGTTACCTATCTACTAGGAAGAGCAGGGGTATATCACACCCAAAAAGTGGTGAATTTAACCCGAAAATTTTACAGACAATTTAGTGAATTGACATAAAATAAAATACGTACAAATAAAAAAAAAATTAATTGATTTATGAGGTGGAGGTCCATATGGAGTAGTTTGAGGAGGCGGTGGACGTAGCGGTGTAGGTGGAAGCGGAGGTGGAGGAGGACAAGGTAGCCAACACAGTTTTTTTTTTTAATTATAATTAATATTTTTTATTAGGGTACACTCCAAAAGAGTGTGAAATATCCAAAATACAACAATAAGCAATTGCGCTGTAGTATAACAATGGCTGGTCAAGGCCGGTATACATGTCTATTGTGCACAAGGTACGGACAAGTCCTGTGGGATCCATGCCTGGTTCATTTTAATGAACGTGAGCTTGTCCACATTGGCTGTGGACAGGCGGCTGCGCTTGTCTGTGATAACGCCCCCTGCCGTTCTAACTACACGTTCAGACAATACACTGGCTGCAGGGCAGGCCAGCACCTCCAAGGCATAAAGGGCAAGCTCAGGCCATGTGCCCAATTTGGAGACCCAGAAGTTGAAGGGGGCAGACCCGTCATTCAGTATGTGTAGGCGTGTGCACACATACTGCTCCACCATGTTGAAATGCTGCCTCCTGCTAAGACGTTCCATATCAGCTGGTGGTGCTGGTTGTTGTGGCGTGCTGACAAAGCTTTTCCACATTTCAGCCATGCTAACCCTGCCTTCTGAGGTGCTGGTGGTGCCCCAGCTGTGTTGGCGACCTCTTCCTCCTCCTCTGCCTTGTGCTTCCACTGTGCCCCCGCTGTCAGGTGGGAATAACACCAGCAGCGCATCTACCAGCGTGTGCTTGTACTCACGCATCTTACGATCACGCTCCAGTGACATAATTAAGGACGATACGTTGGGATGGCACGCCTGGAAAAGTAGTGGCGGCTGGGCACGACGTACTTTGGGACAGCCACCGCCATAAGGCTTTTAAAACGCTCCGTCTCCACCAGACAGAATGACGGCATTTCAAAGGACAGTCATTTTGAAATGCTGGCATTCAGGGCCATGGATCGCGGGTGGGTAGGGGGGTACTTCCTCTTCTGCTCCAGTGTTTGGGAGATGGAGAGCTGAACGTTTCTGTGGGACATTGTGGAGATGCTTGGTGACCCAGGTGGTGGTGTTGCTGGCAGATCCTCTGTTTGCGGGGTGGCAGGTGGCACTGTCACTCCAGAGTTGGATGAAGAGGCAGAGACTGCAGCAGAAGAGGAAGCAGGAGGAGCCAGAGACCTTTCTTGCTTTTTGAGGTGTCTACTCCACTGCAGCTCATGCTTTGCACTTAGATGCCTGGTCATGCAGGTTGTGCTCAGGTTGAGAACGTTTATGCCTCGCTTCAGGCTCTGATTGCACAGTGTGCAAACCACTCGTGTCTTATCGTCAGCACATTGTCTGAAGAACTGCCACGCCAGGGAACTCCTTGGAGCTGGCTTTGGTGTGCTCGGTCCCTTGCTGCAGTGGGCAGTAGCAGGCGTACTGTCTAGGGGACGGCCGCTCCGCTTTTGCACCCTGCTCTGCTGTGCTGGTGGCTCTGTGTGACCACCGCCTCTTCCTCCGAACTACACAGGTCACTCGCCATTCGTAGAGCCGCATTAGGCCTGACCAAATACCGCTGAAGGTTCTGTCGCCTACTCGCTCCTGAGGAAGGTGTTTCACTTGTGTGTGTAGCTGGCACAGATTGACCACGTCCTCTCTCTGTAACAGGAGCTCCACCAGCAGCACCACGACCGAGGCCACGTCCCTTTTTTGACGCTCTCCTCATATTTCTCGGATCTTGCCCAAAATGGGTGTTTTTTTAATACCAGAATAGCACAGCAGTATCTAAAGTGTGTATCTCACACGTACAGATGCAGACAAGGGCGCAAATTAAGTATTGTGCCCAAAATGGGTGTTTTTTTAATACCAGAATACAGGGCTCCTGCCCCTGCTTGAAAATAGGCCCAGCACACCAGCAGCCGGGCGCAGCCACTGGAGGGTTAGGACCGCGAGCAAAATGAAACCTTTTTTTTTTTTTTAAATCACTTGCGCCCAGGCTCGGACTGCCACCCTGCCCGGACCCCTCAGCTTTCGGTTCCATCGTGGTTTGGCTACTCTCTCTCGCCGTCTATCGGTCGCAGCGTGCTGATGTCGCCATGCGTCATCTCCAGGGCAGTTAAAAATGGCGAAGCCTTTACCGGAGCCCGGACGATACTTATGTGATAACTGTCCGGCAGACATCAGAGCCCGTGTTCCGGTGAGAGAGCCTCGGCGGGGGAAGAGGAGTTAGTGCAGGGGAGGCAGAGCGGGAGCACAGGTAGCGGCGCTGCACTCGCTGACAAGTGGAGGGAAGACAATCAGCCCATCATCATTCCTCCTGCTGTATACAGCAGTGGACATGATCGGGCAGCGCAACATCCCAGGACACCAAGTGTTGCCAGGTCCCTGCACGGCCGGCTCTGCGGCGGTAAATGATGCGCTCTGTACTTATCCGCCAGGCTCAAAGTTTGTAATGTCTGCCTGCTACAGCCAAGTTGGCCTCCAGCACGGCCATGAACCCAGCGGGGAGCTGCATACCTGCTGCCGTCATTAGGCCGGAGCTCCTGCTAGCCACAACTGGTGGACATTCCTGCACCGTGCTCCATCCCTGCAGTTACCATCCTGGGAGGGGATTTTAATTCCATTCTAGACAATCAATTGGGCACTATGGTCTCTAAATGAAGAGGGATACTTTGACGTGTGGCGTTGTCAGCATGGTAATGAAAGGGACTACACCTTTTTCTCCACCCCCCATAAATCATACTCCAGGAATGAATTTTTTCTAGTAAATAAGGTAAGTAAGCTTCCTTACTCCAGGTAATATCATCTACTGTTAAGACCATTACGTGGTCAGATCACGCCCCCATTACGGTCACACTTTCAGAACACTTCTCATCTCCTCTCCCATCACAATGGCGTTTGAATGGTTCAATACTTAATCATCCAGACTATAGGAATAGATTAAAGCCCTGGTATCATACTTCGATATTAACGCAACTCCTGACATAGATCCCCAAATTTTGTGGAATGCACTGTGCACAGATGAAGAAGAAATGTAATTAGGAGATTAATTATATACTCTCCAATATTCAACGGATGGAGACTCTAAATAAAGCCTCAGTAAACGCCTCTCATTCAATAATCTTGAGGGATCTCAGAAAGTGCCTACAAGTAATCCTTGCCTCACAGCATGAATTCTTCCTTAAAAAGTTCAAGCTGCAATGTTATGTACATAGCAATAAGGCAGGCGCCTTTTTAGCCAGACATCTTAAGCAGACCACAGTCTCATCTCGCATTGGCTTCTTGCTAGATAAAAATGGTCACAAAATCATGGATCCTAGGCTAATAGTAGATCAATTTAAGCAATTTTATGAAATGCTCTATAACTTACGAAATGATGATAAAACTATGCAATCCACAGAGGATGCCATTAATACCTTTCTGGACTCTGTCTGGCTACCTCATCTATCACTAGAACAGATCGAGGTCTTATCTGGTCCCATTACGAGCGAGGAGATACAAATGTCAATCAAATCTCTACCATTAAATAAAGCTCCAGGACCAGATGAGTTTACTAGTAATGCCTATTATAAAACATTTCTCCCCGACAATAGCGTCATACCTAGCGCAGGCTTTTAACAAATCTGCGACAAAGTAAATTCCCAGATGAGATGCTCATGGCTCATATAGTTACTCTGCCTAAACCAGGCAAGGACCCGATCACTCCCGCAAATTTCCGCCCCATATCTTTATTGAACTCAGATGTGAAAATTTATGCAAAAATCCTTGCAACTCCCTACTGAAATATATTCCACTTATGATCCACCCAGATCAGGCAGAATTTGTAGCACGGAGACAAACGTCTGACGGAACAAGAAGGTTCATTAATCTGGTTCAGATGGTCGAGCGCACTCGAACGCCTTCTCTGTTTCTGGCTTTGGATGCGGAGAAGGAGTTCGATCGGGTGTAATGGGGTTATCTCTCGGCCACATTAGATAAGTTTGGCTTTCGGGGATTCATCAAATCTGCAATTCTAGCTCTGTATTCTTCTTCTTCAGCCAAGGTGTTCTACTCAGGATTCCTGTCAGATCAATTCATTATCTCTAACGGAACAAGACAAGGGTGCCCAATGTCCCCTATAATTTTTGCTCTGGTCATGGAACCGTTTGCAGAAATGATTAGAAAGTCCCCCGTTATATCGGGCATTAAAGTCAAGGGCGCCTCGCACACTTTAGGGTTATATGCTAACGACGTCATATTGTCATTATCTCGAGGAGATACAAATGTCAATCAAATCTCTACCATTAAGTAAAGCCCCGGGACCAGATGGGTTTACTAATGCCTATTATAAAAATTTCTTCCCGACAATAGCGCCATACCTAGCGCAGGCTTTTAACAAAGCTGCGACAGAAAGTAAATTCCCAGATGAGATGCTCATGGCTCATATAGTTACCCTGCCTAAACCAGGCAAGAAACCGTTTGCAGAAATGATTAGAAAGTCCCCCGTTATATCGGGCATTAAAGGCAAGGGCGCCTCGCACACTTTAGGGTTATATGCTGACGACGTCATATTGTCATTATCTCGATCGGAGATGTTCCTCCCAGGGGTGCAAGGGATCATTAACATGTTCTAGTCTGTTTTTTAATTATAAACTCAACTTAACGAAGACCCAAGCCTTCACAGTCGGAGTGGAACCTTTGGTGAGAGCAGAATTGATATCCCAATATCCCTTTCACTGGCAGACTAAAGGCTTTACTTACCTGGGAATCACATTGACCAACTCCAGCAAAGACATGTACGCATCAAATTATACCCCACTGTGATCCAAGATATCTAATATGATCGGCAATTTCTCGCTGCCCTTATTGTCCTGGGCATGAAGAGTGGCAATCACCAAAATTGTACATTTTTCGCACAGTAGGGGTCTCAGTACCATAATCTTTATTTAAGTCCCTTCAAAAACTGCTCACCGATTTTATCTGGTCTGGTAAAAAATCGAGAGTTAAATTTTCTACACTGACCAGACCATGGGCTAAGGGGGGAATGAGTATCCCTGACCTTAGAAAATACTATTGGGCGTGTATATTAGCTCAGGCGAAAGATTGGTGGGTGAGGGACAGTGATAAAAGATGGGTAAAATTGGAGAGCTCAGCATCTCCTACACCCCTTATGTAATTTTTTTTATTTAAATCCTCAAAAAACTCATGGGGGTGGTCATTCCTTACTTAGTATTAGAGCATCGGCTACAGCCTGGAAAAATATGCTGCCTTATATGGGCGCACTAACCAAAACCTCCATACCACTATATACAAGTATGGATCCCGGATCTTGTGGGTGACAGCTGGTATATCAACAATTCAACATCTCTTTGATGACACAGTATTGCATACTTTTGAATATATAGCTAATAAATATGATATTTCACATAGAGATTTCTATAAATACTTGAGGATCAGGCATGCATTAATTAATCCTAATAATCATCTACTAGAATTTCCTAAGCAAATACAAGAGTTTTTCTCTAATAAGAGACCTTCTGTAAAAGGTATTACTTTTTTTAATGACATTTTTATATCGCCCGCGACATCACTAAAACCTTCTTTTGTACTTAAATGGGAAGAAGAATTAGGGGTTACACATACTATTGAGGAGTGGCTCTCAGCCTTTCCCATAGTGAAACAAGTATCCAAAGCGCTTCTCACTGGGAGACTTCGTTCAAAATACTATTAAGATGGTATCTTACACCAGCTCATATTCATAAAATCAATCACACATACTCACCAATTTTCTGGAGAAATTGTGGCCAAGTGGGCACTTACAAACATGTCTGGTGGGAATGTCCCATTGTGTCCAATTTCTGTGAAGCTATGTTCCTTTTTCTTGAGAGAGTCGTGGGTGGGCAGATCACTAAATCAGCGTCATTGGCCCTGTGTTTTGTGGGATTGGAAATCTTGCCGTTACAGGTCAGGACAGTCTGTGGTCAGATCATATTAGCAGCCAGAGCGATGATTGCCAAATCATGGAAATCTAGCTCCCCATTAACCATTCGTGAGCTGATCAATTCTGTACAAGCGAATTTAGAGTTGGAAAAATTATATGCTCTCCGAACTAATAAATGGTCAGAATTACTGGCTAAGTGGGAAACTTGGATACAATTCACCAGCCAAAGATGGATACGCAAGTGAATTGTGTCACAAACTAACCCCTGTCGAGCAACCAACTTCTCTTCTATATACAATTCATTGCTATGTGCCTTTCTTGCTAATGTACCAATGTTATTTCTTGTTTCAGAAGAATGTTCTTGATTTTATGTTGAGTTTATGTCCGAATCTTGGTATGTAACATGCATCAGTCTTATTTCTTGATGGATCCCTGCATGGATCATGATAATTGCATTGCTATTCATTTGTTTGTTACAGATGTGATTGTAACTTAGATACAATAATAAAAAATTAAATTACAAAAAAAAAGACATCTGAACTCCAATATTGTCTCATTTAGTTTTTTTTTTTTACCAGGCCCATATGCAGCAACAGCCCCATAATGAATGCTGCATTTACTGGGGTCCAACCTAGGGGTCTAGCATATGAGGATGTCGGGTTTTGAGCAATAAACTGCTGGGCGTACAAATTTGTTTGGGTCACCATCAAATTTATGAGATTGTCAGAGAAATAAATTAAAAAAAAATCTATTTCTCTGAAGCCCGTGCAGTCAATCTGAAAATCTCAATTCCAGAGTTTCCCACAAACTCTAGAATTTGGGGCTCATAATCCTCAGGCGGTGTTGTCCATAGGGGATCACTGGGGAGGTGGGGCTCTACTTCATCTCTCCTGGGGTGTCTCCTTGATTGTCCCTCATCACCAGATGACGATGATGATGGAGTAGAGGAATGTGGCATCCTCTTCTCCCTCACTTGCAAACTCCGTTTTAGAGGCAAGGATGGCATATGCCTCTTTAGCGGAGTACATTCTCTGGGATGAATGGGACATTTTTATTTTTATTGGTGTATGTAAAGTGAAAAATGTCAGGGGGTGTATGTAGTGATTTAACACGTGAGGGGGCTTGTAATGAATTTAATTAAAATAAAATTTATGATTAAGAAAAAAAGAGAGAAAGAAAAGAGAAAAAGATAAGTGAAAGAATAAAATTAAAATTTAGAAAAAAAAGGCTCCAAAAACAAACAAACACTAAACCGGAGCAGACACAGTCAGTAATTGACAGTACTGACCGGCGCTCAGCAGGTGCAGGACCCACGCACGCAGACGGCTCGTGTGTGGGTTCAAAAATCGAAACTAGTACTAACTAAAATTGACTTAGGCCTCATGCACGTGACACTGGCCTTTAGCACCAGTCAAAGTCTATGGGGCTATTCACATGGCCGTTCTTTTAATGGAAGTGAATAGCATCCGTCCAAAAATAGGACATGTCCTATCTTTGGCTGTTTTTACGTCTGGACAGACCCCATTGAAATCAATGGGACAATTTTTTACAGCCGATTGACACTAGATATACACTGTGGGGGGACATTTATTTAGCTGGGGGCCTATATGGGGGCATTATTAAAGCTGGGGGCAGCGAAAAATTAATAAAAATGATATACCGTACACTGTGGGGGACATTTATTTAGCTGGGGGCCTACATGGGGGCATTATTAAAGCTGGGGCCTGCAAAAAAAAAGATATACACTGTAGGGACATTTATTTAGCTGGGGGCCTACATAAGGGCATTATTAAAGCTGGGGGCAGCAAAAAAAAAAAAAAAGAAATACACCGTAGGGGACATTTATTTAGATGGGGGCATTATTAAAGCTGGGGGCAGTATAAAGAAATGATATACACCGTGGGGGACATTTATTTAGCTGGGGGGCCTACATGGAGGCATTATTAAAGCCCGGGGCACTATACAAAAAATGATATACACCGTGGGGGACATTTATTTAGCTGGGGGCCTACATGGGGGCATTATAAAAGCTAGGGGCACTATAAAAAAAAATTATATACACTGTGGGGGACATTTATTTAGCTGGGGGCCTACATGGGGGCATTATTAAAGCTAGGGGCACTATAAAAAAAATTATATACACCGTGGGGGACATTTATTTAGCTGGGGGCCTACATGGGGGCATTATTAAAGCTAGGGGCACTATAAAAAAAAATTCGATACACCGTGAGGGACATTTATTTAGCTGGGAGCCTACATGGGGGCATTATTAAAACTGGGGGCAGTATAAAAAAAATTATATACACCGTGGGGGACATTATTTTAGTTAGGGGCACTAAGGAGGACAATATGGGCACCATGGGGGTCATGATTATAGTTGGGGGCCAAAAAGGAGGACATTATTACTGCTAGGTGTCATAACTAATGTTTACGGGGCAGTATGGGGTCTAAACTACTGCTTAGGGACCGTAGGGGGCCAAAACTACTATGATGGGGGCAGAGGGACCATAACTACTATTTTGCAAAACCAATGGTAAATTGTTGTTATCTCTCTCATTTTTAGCAAATCTGCTTTTTGACTACAACGGATTCGCTAGACTACATGAAAGAGTCATGTGGAGTTTATTGAATAAAATGGTCAAAGAGGGCTGTAGTTGGGGCGTGTTTATTTAAATAAAGATTTCTTTCATTGTGGTTTGATTTATCTCCATCTAATTGCAGTGGTAGTAATGGAGGTATCTAACAGCTTCCATAACTATCACTGGGTCTTATTGTCAGCAAGTGGTGTTCTTCCACTGCAGAGCTGACATTAAACCCCCCTCCATTACCCCAGTATCCAAAGTCTCAGTGGTGCCAGGAAGAGCCGGGTTGCTGTCAGGGGTGGAACCATTTATATGATGGTTCTGCTCTTGAAGCAGCTGCGGGCTAGTATTTTTAGGGTGAGAAGGGGCCAAGAACCATGGAGCTTCTCATCCTGATAATGTCAGCCCCCAGCTGTTGGCTAAACTTTGGCTGGTTATAAAAAAAAGGGGGGACCCTATGTAATTTTTTTATTTTTATTTGGGTGGTTAAAAAGAAAGCTTCCTTCTCTGTACAGCAGTAAAATGCATAGGCTGTGTGTATGTGTAATTAGTTATCACCAAAGTCTCGGTAAATATCTTCGGAAATCGATTATTAAAGGGGTTGTCCAATATCAAAAATATTCCCCCCAAATGCCAGGTCCCCTTGTATGGATTATACTTACCTGCTCTCCAGCACTCGTGTGTCACGGCTGTATGTGAGCAACAATAGTATACACAGTAAAAGAGCTACTGACCGGACCCAAACTAGGGAGGATAAAGGGTGACCCCTGTCAGACCCTCAAAGCTCTCCCTATTCTGCATGCCCGGATAAGCACATGCCCGGATCCAAATGGCGGAACGAGGCATGCCCACGTGCCTAAGACTGATGACCACTGTAACCCCTACAATAGTGGAAGGGGCACGGCCACCGGTGCCCTACTCAGTATATGGAGGGAACCGTGGCCACCTCAGATCCAGTCAGAAAATAATCAGGTACACAACAATGTCTGTACACTTAGCTGAAGGTGTTGCAGCCGCAGAGAAGACGGATCTAAGGACAGCTGGCAATATCCGGAGTGCTTGCTGCAGCAGAACACAGGTCCAGTGAACTGATAGCTACAAGTGAAGATACTAAAGCAAGAGCTACAACTGAAATGAAAACTATAATCCACGCCCTACAATAGGAGGAGGGGTGATATAAAGAGAGGGAAATCAAACGCATGAGGAACAGCTGGGAGGAAGGAAACCAAAAGTAAACAGAGCAGTGAGAACTCCTCCCAGCTCTAGTAGTGACATCATCACAGGGGTGGAGAAACAGAGCTGTGAGAACGTCCCAAAGCTCTGGTAGTGACAGTACCCCCCCCCTCTACGGGTGGACTCTGGACACCCAGGACCCACCTTCTCAGGATGAGCCCTATGAAATGCCCTGATGAGGCGAGTGGCTTTAATGTCCGACACCGGAACCCACATCCTCTCCTCAGGACCATAACCCTTCCAATGAACGAGGTACTGAAGAGAACCGCGGACAATGCGAGAGTCCACAATTCTGGAAACCTCAAACTCCAGATTGCCATCAACCAAAATCGGAGGAGGAGGCAAAGAGGAGGGTACCGTGGGCTGGACATATGGTTTTAAGAGAGATCTGTGAAATACATTATGTATCTTCCAAACCCGTGGAAGATCAAGACGGAAGGCAACAGGATTGATGACTGACAAGATTTTATAAGGCCCAATAAACTTGGGACACAATTTCCAGGAGGGAACCTTCAGTTTAATATTTCTTGTAGACAACCACACCAGATCACCCACATTCAGGTCCGGACCAAGCACACGTCTCTTATCAGCCACACGCCTATACCTCTCACTCATCTTTTTAAGATTACTCTGAATCTTTTGCCAAATGGTAGACAAAGACGAGGAAAATCTCTCCTCCTCAGGTAAACCAGAAAGAGCCCCTCCCGAGAATGTCCCAAACTGCGGATGGAACCCATATGCACCAAAGAATGGTGACTTATCAGAAGATTCCTGACGACGGTTGTTCAGAGCAAACTCAGCAAGAGGGAGAAATGAACACCAATCCTCCTGGTTCTCTGCCACAAAACAGCGCAAATATGTCTCCAGATTCTGATTGAGGCGCTCAGTCTGACCATTCGACTGCGGGTGAAAAGCAGAAGAGAAGGACAGCCGAACCCCCAGGCGAGAACAGAAAGCCTTCCAGAACCTGGACACAAACTGCGTGCCTCTATCGGAAACAATATCAGAGGGAATGCCGTGCAATTTAACAATATGGTCGACAAAAGCTTGCGCCAACGTTTTAGCATTGGGTAAACCAGGGAAAGGTACGAAATGAGCCATCTTGCTAAAACGGTCCACCACCACCAGGATCACCGACTTCCCCGAGGAACGAGGAAGATCCATGATAAAGTCCATGGACAGGTGTGTCCAAGGACGGGAAGGTATGGGTAACGGGAGAAGGGAACCTGAAGGCCGTGAACGAGGGACCTTAGCGCGAGCGCACGTCTCACAAGCAGCCACAAAACCCTCCACCGACTTACGAAGAGCCGGCCACCAAAATCTCCGAGCAATGAGATCTACCGTGGCTCTACTCCCGGGGTGACCAGCAAAAACCGTATCATGATGCTCCTTAAAGAGTTTGTGACGTAGCTCAGGAGGCACGAACAACTTCCCAGAAGGACAACGGGCAGGTGCCTCAGTCTGGGCAGCCTGGACCTCGGCCTCCAAATCGGAATATAGAGCAGAAACAACTACCCCCTCCGCCAAAATGGGACCCGGGTCCTCGGAGTTTCCTCCTCCCGGAAAACAGCGAGAGAGAGCATCAGCCTTCACATTTTTTATCCCAGGTCGGAATGTAACAACAAAATTGAATCTGGAGAAGAACAGAGACCATCTGGCCTGTCTCGGATTCATACGCCTGGCCGACTCCAAGTATGCCAGATTCTTATGGTCGGTAACAACGGTGATAGGGTGCCTGGCCCCCTCCAACCAATGGCGCCATTCCTCGAAAGCCAACTTGATGGCCAACAACTCCCTATCTCCCACATCATAGTTTCTCTCTGCCGGGGAGAGTTTTTTAGAGAAAAAGGCACAGGGTCGCCATTTGGCAGGAGAAGGGCCCTGGGACAAAACCGCACCCACACCCACCTCGGAAGCATCCACCTCAACAATAAAAGGTAAGGAAACATCGGGATGCACCAAGACGGGAGCAGACGCAAAACTCTCTTTAATCTTAGAAAAGGCTGCAAGCACCTCCTCCGACCAAGAGGAAAAATCCGCCCTCTTTTTTGTCATGTCAGTAAGGGGTTTGACAACAGAGGAATAATCCAAAATGAACTTTCTGTAATAGTTCGCAAAACCCAGAAAGCTCATCAATGCCTTCTGATTCTCAGGAAGCTCCCACTCAAGTACAGCACGGACCTTCTCCGGATCCATGCGAAAACCAGAAGCAGAGAGGAGAAAACCCAGAAATTGAATCTCCGATACCATAAAAAGACATTTCTCCAGCTTGGCGTACAATTTATTTTCCCGCAGAATCTGCAGAACCTGAAAAAGATGATCCTGATGGGTCTGAACATCAGGGGAAAAAATCAAAATATCATCAAGATACACCAATACAAATTTCCCCATTAAATGGTAGAAAATACTATTAACAAAATGCTGAAAGACGGCCGGAGCATTCATCAGGCCGAAAGGCATAACGAGATTCTCGAAATGCCCGTTAGGGGTATTAAAGGCCGTTTTCCATTCATCCCCCTCTCTGACCCTGACCAGGTTGTACGCGCCTCTCAAATCCAATTTGGAAAACACCTTGGCCCCAACAATTTGGTTGAAGAGGTCCGGGATCAGAGGAAGGGGATAGGGATCGTGAATCGTGATACGGTTTAGCTCCCTAAAATCTAGGCAAGGTCTCAGAGAGCCATCTTTTTTTTAACAAAAAAAAAACCCGCGGCCACAGGTGACTTTGAGGGACAAATATGCCCCCTCTCGAGACTCTCGGAGATATAAGTTCGCGTTGCGATTCTTTCCGGTTGTGAGAGATTGTAGAGGCGTGCTTTTGGCAGCTTGGCGCCGGGAATGAGGTTAATGGGACAGTCAAACTCCCGGTGAGGAGGTAGCTCCTGAACACCGCTCTCGGAAAACACGTCCGAGAAATCAGAGAGAAAAGATGGCACAGTTTTAGTAGACACCTCTGCAAAAGTCGCTGTGAGACAATTCTCTCTACAAAAGTCACTCCACTCATTTATTTGCCTTCCTTGCCAATCAATAGTGGGGTTATGTCTAGTGAGCCAGGGTAACCCCAAAACTAGAGGAGAAGGCAATCCGTTAAGGACAAAACAAGATATATCCTCCACATGAGTGTCACCTACAGCTAGCCGGATATTGTGAACAATGCCCTTCAGAGATCTCTGTGAGAGTGGAGCAGAGTCAATAGCAAAAACAGGTATATCCTTTTCTAATGTGCAAACCTGAAAAACCATGCATGGCTACAAATTGAGTGTCAATAAGATTGACGGCCGCTCCACTATCGACAAAAATCTCACAAGAAATGACTTTGCTCTCTAGCGCCACCCTGGCAGACAGGAGAAAACGGGAACTGCAGGTCAGAGGAAAAGCATCAATTCCTACATCAACTTTGCCCAAAGTAGCAGATGAAGCAGAATTTGATGATTTACCTTTTGAGGTTTTTCTCTTATTATCGCTCTTAGTACAGTTCAAGAATCTCCTAGAGGGACAAACATTTGCCAAATGACATATGCCCCCACAACAAAAACACACCATACTCTGAGGACTAAATCCTCTTTTATCAGGGGCAAGTCGACCTAGCTGCATGGGCTCCTCCTCAGAGGGGAGCGAGACAGGATGAGGCCCCTGCACACTGAATGAGTCCGCACCACTGCCCCTAGACTGACAATGGCTGGACAGAGAGGTCTCGTTTCTTTCTCTTAGACGCCTGTCAAGGCGTACCGCCAATGACATGGCAGACTCTAAGGACGTTGGTCTCTCATGGAAAGCAAACGCATCTTTCAATCTCTCTGAGAGACCATGACAGAACTGACTCCGGAGTGCAGCATCATTCCAACCCGAATCAGCTGCCCATTTCCGAAATTCAGAACAATAAAGCTCCGCAGACAGTTTGTTCTGGCATAAAACACGTAAGTTAGATTCGGCCAGAGCAACACGATCCGGGTCATCATAAATCTGCCCCAGGGCCAAAAAAAATCTTTCCACGGATCGAAGGGAGGGATCCCCTGATGGCAGCGAAAAAGCCCAAGTCTAAGCATTACCCCTGAGCAGGGAGATGACAATCCTCACCCTCTGCTCCTCCTTACGAGAGGAGTGGGGACACAAGCAAAAATGGAGTTTGCATGCCTCTCTGAAGCGAACAAAATTCTCACTGCCCCCGGAGAACGTTTCCGGAAGTGAGACCTTTGGCTCGCAACAGACTCCATGAGCCGGAGCAGAGCCCAATGCTTGAAGCTGAGTCATAGATTGACGGAGATCCGCTACTTCCAAAGAAAGACCCTGCATGCGGTCAACCAGGCCAGAAAGCGGATCCATGTCAAAAAAGCGCGGTTTTGGTGGATTATAATGTCACGGCTGTATGTGAGCAACAATAGTATACACAGTAAAAGAGCTACTGACCGGACCCAAACTAGGGAGGATAAAGGGTGACCCCTGTCAGACCCTCAAAGCTCTCCCTATTCTGCTAAAGCACATGCCCGGATCCAAATGGCAGAACGAGGCATGCCCACGTGCCTAAGACTGATGACCACTGTAACCCCTACAATAGTGGAAGGGGCACGGCCACCGGTGCCCTACTCAGTATATGGAGGGAACCGTGGCCACCTCAGATCCAGTCAGAAAATAATCAGGTACACAACAATGTCTGTACACTTAGCTGAAGGTGTTGCAGCCGCAGAGAAGACGGATCCAAGGACAGCTGGCAATATCCGGAATGCTTGCTGCAGCAGAACACAGGTCCAGTGAACTGATAGCTACAAGTGAAGATACTAAAGCAAGAGCTACAACTGAAATGAAAACTATAATCCACGCCCTACAATAGGAGGAGGGGTGATATAAAGAGAGGGAAATCAAACGCATGAGGAACAGCTGGGAGGAAGGAAACCAAAAGTAAACAGAGCAGTGAGAACTCCTCCCAGCTCTAGTAGTGACATCATCACAGGGGTGGAGAAACAGAGCTGTGAGAATGTCCCAAAGCTCTGGTAGTGACATCGCGTCACTCCTGATCACTGCACGGCCACCACTGCATCTCCCCAGGAGGCCACGACGGGGACGAGCCTCCCTAGCGTGATCTCTGCTTTCTATTAGCTTCTTCCCCCGTCGCCGGATGTTTTGATCCAAGCAATGGGGAGATGCAGCGGTGGCCATGCAAAGAACAGGAGTGACGTGTGTGTCAGAGAGATTTCGGACAACCCCTTTAATAATTGATATCCTTAGTTATTCACCAAGACTTCGTGATAACTCAATATGCATCTGCTGTGCCCATGATTTTAATGCTGTACGAAGACGGAAGCTTGCTTTATTTATCTCTAGAACTCATGAAAAAAGTGGATTCCCACTTCTTTTTAACCCAAATAAAAAAAATATAAATTACATAAGGTCCCCCCTCTTTCATAACCAGCCTAGGTTTAAAGGGGTTATCCGAAACTATAAAATGCCCCCCCCATATGCTGGGCCACTCACACAGAATATACTTACCCTGCTCCCTGTGCCGCTCCTGGTCCCCACACCGCTGCTTCTCCCCCTGCACCTATGAAAACTTCCAGTGTCGGGGGAGAGCAGCCAATGGCAGACGGGAACGGGCCTCCCTAGCATCGCGGGTAATGCTAGAGAGACTCGTGACCGTTCCCGTCTGCCATTGGCTGCTCCCCCCTGACACTGGATGTTTTCATAGGTGCAGGGGGAGAAGCAGCGGTGCGGGGATCAGGAGCGGCACAGGGAGCAGGGTAAGTATATTCTGTGTGAGGGGCCCAGCATATGGGGGGGGGGGGGAGTTTATAGTTTCGGATAACCGCTTTAACCAACAGCTGAGGGGCTGACATTATCAGGATGAGAAGGTCCATGGTTCTTGGCCCCTTCTCACCATAAAAATACCAGCCGCCTCAAGAGCAGAACCATCACATAAAATGGTTCCACCCCTGACGGCAACCCGGCAGCCCTGAGGCTTTGGGTATCAGGGTAATGTGTGTGTGTGGGGGGGTTAATATCAGCTCTGGGGTAGAAAAACACTGCTGGCTGACAATAAGACCCAGTGATTAAATGGAAAAAAATAAAACCATAATGGAAAAAATCTTTATTTAAAAAAACACACACCAACTACAGCCCTTTTTGACCAATTTATGCAATCAATTAGACACGCCACGTTCATGTAGTCCAGCGAATCCGTCGCAGGCCAAAAGCAGATCTGTGAAAAATGAAATAATTTTACAAATACGATAAGAATAGGTAATGTCGCACTAAAATGAGATGGGGATCCAGCAGAGGTGCACCCACTAACAGACAACACCCAGTCTGATAAGAATAAATATATAAAAGAATAGAAGTATTCTCGGGTAAGCTCTTGCATATCCCACCTAAAGCGATCGCTTCCTACCAATACAGCGGGACGCCGCTGTACGTACAAGCAGCTGATTTACTGTTTAAACAAACTTTCAAAGCTGCATACGCCTGGGACTTTGACTATTAAATTAAATACCTGCTATAAGGATTGGTGCCGGAGTGAATCACCGTGTATGGAATTACACATCAGAGCATGATTAGTGAAAATTACTATCATTGACTATCTGAATATAACATCCTATCCTCAAAATTTATATATATTGGGATCCTATTTATTGATACTGCCTATTTAATATATTTTTATATATTTATATCGTTATTTGTTTAAGTTCAATATTTATACCATTTTATACTACTGCCAATACCAACATTTTATCTGCTCTTTTACCGCTGATATTATACTGTGATTGTTTTATTAGTTTATTGTGATATGTGTAATTAAAGATCCCTATACTTCAAGAGAGTGCCCCACTTCTATTCTTTTATAATTTTACAAATACGTTAAAATTATAAACCTTTGCTTGCCTTTTTCATGATCTACTACTACAGTGTATAACAATAGTTATGCACCCTTGCCCGCACACACACTATTTATGCCCCCTTTGCACCTCCAGGCACAAGCTGTTATGCCTCTTAGCGCACCTGCAGTAGATATTTTTAAAAACATTTTGGCTACAATTTATACTTGCTTTGTAATGCTCTCCATAGCATCATCATCATGCCTCTGTACATTGATGTTGAGCGTCTCATCACACTGGTCCAAGACAATCCAGAAATTTGGGATGTCAATTTGGATCAGTATCACGACCGCTATAAGAAAGATACAGCATGGTCGGACATTGCAGGCCAGATGTTCCACGCTATTTCAGCCAAAGAACATCTTGGTAAGTATATCAGTCAATTTCTTTTGCACTAATGTATGCAGTGTCATGGTATAATGTCCACTTTTTCCATTTTTTTTAATTATAAATTCTTTAGATTTTTGCTCTAGTGAAAGATCTGAAATCAAGATGGGCATCCTGCCAAGATCAGTTTAAAAAACATTAAAACATGGAAGGAGCGGAGATGCACCCAGCAAAAAGAGGCCTTATACATTTGCAAGGCAATTACAGTTTTTAAAGCGTGTGATGGATACGCAACAGTCAGTATATTCTTTCCATATAAATTAATAGTGTTCATGTTTTGGGCAATATGTTTAAAAACTGGAATTGGGCATCGCTGTGCCTTATGCCTCAACGCGTCGTAAGGATGCTACCAGGGCCCAAATTCATGAGCGGGTGCTGAATTATGTTGAGAAGTCCTCTTCTGAAGGATATGAAGAGGCCTTCCTAAGATCTCTGGCACCCCTTTTAAGGCGGGTCCCAGAGGTGGTATGTTATCGGGCCCAAATGGTAGTTGCTACTGTACTGGAGGCATTTGTACCACCTCATGATCCCTCTCCCATACTGCATGCTGTGAATATGTGGCGTATTCAGCAAGATAAGGCCCTTGTTCCACCTGGCTCATCTGCACCATGTACGCAGTATTGGGGGGGGGGGGAATCAACATCCCTCCATTACAATCAGGACTACCATTTGAGGCCCCGTAACATAGCATCTTCTCTTTTTCAAGGAAATCCTTGTGGCCCATCTCTATCTGGACCTGGCCTGTATGCCCCACCTCCTCCTCAACAAAGTCAATATGATCATTGGTCACAGCCATCCTCCTCCGGTAATAGTGGACAGCCATCCACATCCCCTTTGTGTTCCAGCCAAGGCGGCCAAGAAAGATCACAAGACACCTCAGGGTTGCTTTCCACCTCTGGCCATTTGATGGACTTATAATTTCCCTTGCTGAAGTTTTTGCTTCAGGTTCTTTACAGTTTATTTAGTTTAGTAAAAATTCATATATATTTCCTACTTTTTTCAAACCAGCACCTGGATCGTAATTATTATGGAATTGCATGTAAACGGGCGTCATTTTCTATTCTGAAATCCGTCTATATTAGGCGTATTTCCGTGGCAGATAGTGATGCAACAGTTAGTTGCGTCACTATCTGCGACTTTGCCAGGCTCATGCCAGGTCTAAAATTGTGGGCGGGAAAGGGGGATGGGCTGGGTAGTCTGTCTCATTCACCATTTTCTACGCCTGTTTTAGGCGTAGAAAATAGTCTAAATGTAAGACAGCTAGTAAGCTGTCTTACATTTAGAAGTGGCGCTGGATTGGCCAAAGTTAAGGAGAGGCTGACGCCTCTTCATAACTTCAGCGGATCCTCCGCCAGCACAGGGGCTTTATTAAGACTGGCGTCTAAAATGCTGCTCTTAATAAATTTGTCCCTTAATTTAGCCCGTCGTTATTCAACAAAATATATCTGTATAGCGCCACCTGCTGTTTGTTCTTTTCAGTATTTATCCACCTGAGGTGGATGCACATGCTCAGTACCACACATAGTAAACGTTTAGAAATTCTTTAATTTATGATATTAAACAAGTTAACTTTTGCATCCCTGTGAAGTGTATCAATGGGGGATTGAGAGGCACTGGTGGGAGGTGGGCCTAGCATCTACCATTTTCTGTCATGGCAGTCAATATTTGCCATGATGGTGTCAATAAAGTATTGACTGCCATGAGAGAAGTTGCACAGTGAGCTCTGGAAATGTGTCACTATAGTAGGCTGGCATCAGTGAGAGCCAGCAGCTTATTTGAGGACACAGGAGCCCTTCAACAAATTACAGCAAACAATTATTTCCAAATTATTTTATTTTAGAATTTAGGTAACATATGTAAACTATGGAAATCATGTCCACTGGTCACAAGAGCCCAATCAGATGAGGTCCTGTTGCCATGGTACAGAACACGGTACAGAACCCTGTTGCCATGGTACAGAACACGGTCCATTGGTCCACGGTCCACGGTCCATGCAATAAAGATGCTTGAAACCACTGAAAACAAACTAAGAAATCCTAAAAGGCTCTCTATGCTCCTGAAGCAACAGAAAATGGCTTCTGGGTTAATCATGTGACCATCCTGTGGGTGTTCTCAGAAGGTTAGGTCTACAAATAACTGCCAATCAAATTCATTCATTCGTTTTTGACGGACATGAAAAACTGATGCAAAACGGACATAAAAAAGGGACACAGGACAGAGAATGGATGCACACACTGATGCAAAATGGCCATGAAAAACTGACAGTGTGTCAGTTTTTAACGGACGTTTTTTTTTTACTGGTGTGTGCATGTAGCCTATATGCACTGCTCAAAAAAATAAAGGGAACACAAAAATAACACATCCTAGATCTGAATTAATTAAATATTCTTCTGAAATACTTTGTTCTTTACATAGTTGAATGTGCTGACAACAAAATCACACAAAAATTAAAAATGGAAATCAAATTTTTCAACCCATGGAGGTCTGGATTTGGAGTCACACTCAAAATGAAAGTGGAAAAACACACTACAGGCTGATCCAACTTTGATGTAATGTCCTTAAAACAAGTCAAAATGAGGCTCAGTAGTGTGTGTGGCCTCCACGTGCCTGTATGACCTCCCTACAACGCCTGTGCATGCTCCTGATGAGGTGGCGGGAGGTCTCCTGAGGGATCACCTCCCAGACCTGGACTAAAGCATCTGCCAACTCCTGGACAGTCTGTGGTGCAAAGTGACGTTGGTGGATAGAGCGAGACATGATGTCCCAGATGTGCTCAATTGGATTCAGGTCTGGGGAACGGGCGGGCCAGTCCATTACATCAATGCCTTCGTCTTGCAGGAACTGCTGACACACTCCAGCCACATGAGGTCTAGCATTGTCTTGCATTAGGAGGAACCCAGGGCCAACCGCACCAGCATATGGTCTCACAAGGGGTCTGAGGATCTCATCTCGGTACCTAATGGCAGTCAGGCTACCTCTGGCGAGCACATGGAGGGCTGTGCGGCCCTCCAAAGAAATGCCACCCCACACCATTACTGACCCAATGCCAAACCGGTCATGCTGGAGGATGTTGCAGGCAGCAGAACGTTCTCCACGGCGTCTCCAGACTCTGTCACGTCTGTCACATGTGCTCAGTGTGAACCTGCTTTCATCTGTGAAGAGCACAGGGCGCCAGTGGCGAATTTGCCAATCTTGGTGTTCTCTGGCAAATGCCAAACGTCCTGCACGGTGTTGGGCTGTAAGCCCAACCCCCACCTGTGGACTTCAGGCCCTCATATCACCCTCATGGAGTCTGTTTCTGACCGTTTGAGCAGACACATGAACATTTGTGGCCTGCTGGAGGTCATTTTGCAGGGCCCTGGCAGTGCTCCTCCTGTTCCTCCTTGCACAAAGGTGGAGGTAGCGGTCCTGCTGCTGGGTTGTTGCCCTCCTACGGCCTCCTCCACGTCTCCTGATGTACTGGCCTGTCTCCTGGTAGCGCCTCCATGCTCTGGACACTACGCTGACAGACACAGCAAACCTGCTTACCACAGCTCGCATTGATGTGCCATCCTGGATAAGCTGCACTACCTGAGCCACTTGTTTGGGTTGTAGACTCTGTCTCATGCTACCACTAGAGTGAAAGCACCGCCAGCATTCAAAAGTGACCAAAACATCAGCCAGGAAGCATAGGAACTGAGAAGTGATCTGTGGTCACCACCTGTAGAACCACTCCTTTATTGTGGGTATCTTGCTAATTGCCTATAATTTCCCCCTGTTGTCTATCTCATTTGCACAACAGCATGTGAAATTGATTGTCACTCAGTGTTGCTTCCTAAGTGGACAGTTTGATTTCACAGAAGTGTGATTGACTTGGAGTTACATTGTGTTGTTTAAGTGTTCCCTTTATTTTTTTGAGCAGTGTATATATATATATAGCAAGAAAATCGGACTGCACTCCAAACGGTTCTTTAGTAAAACAGTGTAAGTTTTATTCACCCATATGGTGGCAAAAGCGACGTTTCGGCTCGTACATGAGCCTTTCTCAAGCATTGATAAAAAGTGCACAACATATATATATATAGGTGTACCAATCAGACCAATCAATACATCAGCATAATTGGAACTTTACAGAAATCCGTGAAAAAATATCCAAATATTCATAAAAAGACCATGGTCATGATGATTAATAAAGTGACAAGTGCTACAAAAGTGTCAAGTGCAAAATACGATAAAATATCATATAATATTACAGCAGATACATAATTATACACAGCTGTTCCATGTGCATCCATGATTAGTGCTAAAACTTTAATCATAAACATGTGTATAGGGAATAGGCTAATGAGTTAGTACCTGGTGGAGTGATGGTGCCCACATATACTATCGCGCTGTTCAGCGCGTCCCTGGGATGTTACAGCACATGTCCAGACTGCACATACATCATCGGCAGGCGTCCGAGCGGTGGCGCACATGACCAGCGACGTCACACGTTAGTGACGCAACCGGCGCACACTGCAGTCACCAGCCGCGTCCATCCGCCGATGGCAGAGGAAGGCGGTGCATGCGCATAGTCATCATTGGGCTAGCAACCGCCATCTTGAAAAAGGGAACATAACCAGTTCTTATGTAAGATCATTATAGTAAAAGCTGACAGCCTGCGCCGTTCTACATTAAGTCACTATGGGTGAATCCCACTATCAGCAGTATAGAGGAGGTCCCCTCTTTTCCAAGATGGGAAACTCTCCTCCAATTTTCCCCCCAATGCTACTGGCACGTCAGTGCCATCCGCACCGTGGGTGACATTCCTGCTATATTGCGTGACTTAGAGGGTTCTCCTCAATTGGATGTAACAGAACGGTAACTTACGATAAGTCAGAAGTCAGCAATATAAACTAAATCATTATCCTTTAGAAAAACATCCTCCATTATATACAATCGGGACATCCGCACAAACCCCCAGAGAATAAATATGAAATTTTCACAATAAAACAGTCTACATCCTAATGGACTGAACATAGACTATAGGTATGGGCAGGCTCGGACTGGCTCACCGGGAAGCCGGTGAAATGCCCGGTGGGCCCCTTGCCTGTCTGCTTATACTACTGCCAGAGCCACCAGCAGGGGTAGGGCAGTTACTATTCTTTCAGGCACCTGGCTGTTATCAGGGGCTGGACTGCAGCACTGGCACACATAGCATTTTACTTCGGTGAAAGGGACAGCACAATACCTTGCAGCACTTGTTCCTTTCTCCAAAGTAAACTTCACCGACCCGACATGAGCAGACAGCTCCCCCCCCCCTTCCTCTCTGCAGTGTGAGATTCCATCCTGTGTGAGGAGGGGGCGGAGCCAGAGGAGCCGACAGCCGAGGCAGGCAGCAGCAGGAGATGGAGACGCTGCTCTCTCTGTGTCACTGTGCCTCCCTCCAGTATAAAATTCAGTCCTCTTCTCTGGTCCCACTACTCCACACAGCAGCACTGGGGTAAGTTACTGTGGGAGGGAAGTGGGAAGTTAGGAGAGTCCTGAAGCTGCTGCCCCAGCACATCTTGTGTCCCCCTGTTGTTCCAGCCCCTCACAGACCTTTGCCCACCAACTATCTCACCTATACTTTATACAGAGCAAGTGATGTCTCCCAGTGTCCCCCTCTTCCCTCTCATCAGTGGCATTTCACACTTTCCCAGCCCCTCACCCCCACATAATATGTAATGTCTCTGGAGCAGTGGCGTACACACAATCCATGGGGCCCCCCCCCCCAACCTCCCTCCACCAGCAGCAGAGTTAGGCTACTTTCACACCTACGTTAGGTGCGGATCCGTCTTGTATCTGCACAGACGGATCCGCACCTATAATGCAAACGCTTGTATCCGTTCAGAACGGATCCGTTTGCATTACCACGAACAAAAAAAACAAGATAATGCAAACGGATCCGTTTTGACTTACACTAAACGTCAATGGGAGACGGATCCGTTTTCAATTGCACCATATTGTGTCAGTGAAAACGGATCCGTCCTCATTGACTTACATTGTAAGACAGGACGGATCCGTTTGGCTCCGCATGCCAGGCGGACACCAAAACGAATCTGCACAGACGGATCCGCACCTATAATGCAAATGCTTGTATCCATTCAGAACAGATCCGTTTGGCTGCAAGCAGCGTTTTGGTGTCCGCCTCCGGAGCGGAATGGAGGCTGAACGGAGGCAAACTGATGCATTCTGAACGGATCCGCATCCATTCAGAATGCATTGGGGCTGAACTGATCCATTTTGGACCGCTTGTGAGAGCCTTGAAACGGATCTCACAGGCGGACCCAGAAACGCCAGTGTGAAAGTAGCCTAACTCTGCTATATTTCTGTAGCCTGCAACCTCTGACTGCCCAGTTGGGCTGAAACTACTACACCCAGCATGTTCTGGCAGTAATAGTAAATGGATATTGGTGCAATTCTGAGCTACTAGTCTATATAATACATAATATTATATTGTATTATATAGACTAGTAGCTCAGAATTGCACCAATATCCATTTACTATTACTGCCAGAACATGCTGGGTAGTAGTTTTTTTTTTTTTTTTTTTTCTTCACAAATCTTATCTTCACTTCCGGACCGGCACCGGCTTCTTCACGCTCTCCCGAAAGCTTTTCCGGCGCCTTCTCCCTGCTGCGTCTCGCCGTTGTTGTGCGCCTGCGCAGCCTAGGGAAACGTCATGTCCGGTGCGGCCACCCAACAGGAAATGACTAGCCACGCCGCACCCGCACGGGGAGGAGAATCAGGGGGAGGAGACTCACTCAAGGAGGGTAGGGCTGGCACTGCAGCGCAGAAACGCAACACTGGGCGGCAGGCCCCAGGTCGGCCGCCCGGGTTAAGGCTGTTTCACACGAGCGAGTCCATTGCGGGAATCGCGCTCCGTGTGTGAGTGTGATCCTCCGCTCTGGACTTGCAGGAGCGCACGGCATTATCATGATTTATAATGCTATGTGCCTCTGCTTGACCTTATTTCTACAGAATCATACTGACAGCTTTATGTCGCTATGTCCAGAGCAGAGGTTCACACTCACACACTTGTGAAACACTCACTCGCTCGTGTGAAACAGCCCTTATACAGGCAGGCACAGCACTACTGCAGAGCGGGGCCAGGGGTCCACAGGCAGTTGGGCCCCCTTGAGTGCCGGGCCCGGTCGCAACTGCGACCCCTGCATGTACGCCCCTGCTCTGGAGGTTATATCAGCGTTGGAGCGTTATAAGAGGAGCGGCTGATATCAGTCACATATGATGTAATGTCTCTGGAGGTTACCGTATTTTTCGCCCCATAAGACCCCCCCCCCCCCCCCCCTGTGTCTTATGGGGCGAATGCTGACATTTTTACATCGCAGGCTGCGATGTATGAGCGAGCGGGGAGGGACTGGGAGGAGGAGCTGGGGGCCGGCAATTGCGGCGGGGCGGTGCAGTCACTGTACTCCGGCGCCGCCGCTCCAGTGCTGCAATATTCAAATATAAAATGTCTCATTCAATTAAAAGTGATTAAACATGCCCCCCCCCCCCCACTTTTAATATTACCGTACACCCTAACAGCTTCTGTAGAATGCAGGCCGGGCGGCATCATAACTCCCTGATGTCACTTGCCTGCGCCACCTACTTTATGAATCAAGCAGGCGGCGCAGGCACGTGACGTCAGTGAGTAACGCGCTGGCCGCCCGGCCTGCCTGCCTGCCTGCGTAGTACAGAAGCTGTTAGGGTGTACGGTAATATTAGGAGTGAGGGGGCATGTTTAATCACTTTTAATTGAATGAGACATTTTATATTTGTATACTGCAGCACTGGAGCGGTGGGGGGGATCTGTGGATGACAGTTTTATGGGGGACATCTGTGGATGGCACTGTTAAGGGGTGGGGGGTCTGTGGATGGCACTGTTATGGGGTGGGGGGGGTCTGTGGATGGCACTGTTATGGGGTGGGGGGGGGTCTGTGATGGCACATCCATAACAGTGCCATCCACAGATCCCCCATAACAGTGCCATCCACAGATCCCCCATAACAGTGCCATCCACAGATCCCCCATAACAGTGCCATCCACAGATCCCCCCATAACAGTGCGTCATCCACAGATCCCCCCATAAGGCCTCATGCACACGACCGTTGTTGTGTTCCGTTCCGCAAAATGGGGTTCCGTTGTTCCGTTTCCGTTTTTGTTTCCGTGTGTCTTCCTTTATTTTTGGAGGATCACCAGACATGAAGGAAAGTAAAAAAAAATCTAAGTCAAGTTTGCCATGCAAATGATAGGAAAAAAACGGATGCGGACACGTGGACGTGGATTACAATATTGTGTGCCTTCGCGTTTTTTCACGGTCCCATTGACTTGAATGGGTCCGCAAACCGTTTTCCGTGGAAGAAATAGGACAGGTTATATTTTTTTGACGGACTGGAACCACGGATCACGGACGCGGATGACAAACGGTGCATTAGCCGAGTTTTCAACAAACCCATTGAAAGTCAATGGGTCCGCAGAAAATCCCGAAAAACTGAACAACGGACACGGAATAAAACAACGGTCGTGTGCATGAGGCCTAACAGTGAATCATCCACTGATCCCCCATAACAGTGCCATCCCCAGATCCCCCCATAAGTGTCCTTCACACATCCCCCCCCATAACAGTCTCCTTCACAGATCCCCAGTAACAGTGCCATCCACAGACCACCATTAGTTCCAAACCCACCAAAAGCACACCTTTTGGTTAAAAATATTTTTTTTCTTATTTTCCTCCCCAAAAACCTAGGTGCGTCTTATGGGCCGGTGGGTCTTATAGGGCGAAAAATACGGTATATCAGTACTAGAGCGTTATAAGAGGAGCGGCTGATATCAGTCACATAGGATGTAATGTCTCTGGAGGTTATATCAGTGCTGGAGCGTTATAAGAGGAGCGGCTGATATCAGTCACATATGACTGTTGATAGGTCATCAGTATCTGATTGGTGGGGGTCTGACACCCGGGACTAGGGATCAACTGATATAGATTTTTTTTAGAGCCGATAACCTGTGAACTTTCAGGCCGATAGCCGATAATTTATGCCAATATTTTGTGCATTTTCACAAATTCCTACACAAATCTGTTGCTAAATGAAGAGATGCCATTATATATCTAAGATTAAATATTTATACTTAATATTTTGGTGTTTTTTTTTAGTTTAATAACTATCTCCCCCTTAGGGGCTAGAACCTGGATCCCTTGTCCTATTCACCCTAATAGAGCTCTATCAGGGTGAATAGGACGTCACACTCTCCCTGCTGCCCTGTGCATAGTACACGTCAGCAGGGAGCTGACTATGGCAGCCAGGGCATCAGTAGCGTCCTGGCTGCCATGGTACCCGATCAGAGCCCCGCAATTACACTGCTTGGGCTCTGATCAGAAGCTGCCACTGCCACCAATGAACATAACTTGCCCATTAATTAAAATATAGCGACACCTGACCTCTATGAGAGGTAGCTGCGATCCGCGACAGTTAACCCCTCAGGTGCAGCTATATGATTCACCCGCCTCCTATATTTGAATTAATAACTGAGTTAACATCATTGGTGGCGCAATGGCCACAGCCCCTCCCCTCCCCTCCTCCTCCCCTCTTGCCTCTCACTGGTGGCAGCAGCGGCACAGGGGGGAGGGACTGCTTCCTTCTCCCCTGTGCTGCTGAGGGAACATTGATCGCATTGATAGCAGCGCGATCCATGTTCGCGATTCGTTATCGACATATCGGCAAGGTTAGATGCTGATACCGATAACTTTGAAAACCCTGAATATCGGCCGATAATATCGGTAAATCCGATAATCGGTCGATCCCTACCTGGGACCACTGCCGATCAGCTGTTTGAGAAGGCACCGGGGCTCCTGTGAGCCCTGTGCCCTTCTCTGTGATTTTTCTGGGACATGTGATGTCACGTTCATTGATCAAGTGGCCTAGGAGCAGCTCAGCCGCATAGAAGAGAAAGGGGCTGAGCATGATACCAAGCACAGCCACTATACAATGTACGGCGCTAAGCTTGGTGAGCTGTGAGGAGGCCGGGCACTACTGCCAGCACTTCAATAAACTTATCCTTTTGAATATGCAGGAAACATTTCCTTCACTTTGGATATTGTTTAGGCTGGGGGACTGGGTGGTTCATCTAGGACATGGAAGGTCCACGTGTGACTGCTGTCCAAACTGCTGACTGTACATAACAGATACAGTTATCAACTAAATGAGTTGCTTAAAGGGAGTCTGTCATCACAGTTTCACCTTTTTAACCCTTCCCATAGCTTTTGAGCAGCATTACAGTTGATAAAAACGTTACCTTTATAAGCAATCGTGGACTTATAAAACTGGCAAAAATCATCTTAGTAGGATATGCAAATGAGGGCTCGCAAGTGCCCAGGCGCGGCGTCAACCTCGTAGTTGCCGAGATCCCGCACCTGCGCACTGAGTCCATCGGCCGGCGCATGCACACTGCGATGTCCATTCCTGGTACGGCATCACAGTAATTAATGCGCATGTGCCGGCTAACGGACTCAGTGCGCAGGCGCGGGATCTCTGCAAAAGAAGAAGTAAGAAGATGGGCGGGCAGAGGGAAAGGATGGGCGGGGGGAAGCGGCGATAAGGCAGAGCTGCCTGGGCACCTACGAGGTTGACGCCGCCCCTGGGCACTTGCGAGCCCTCATTTGCACATCCTACTAAGATGATTTTTGCCAGTTTTATAAGTCCACGATTGCTTATAAAGGTAACGTTTTTATCAACTGTAATGCTGCTCGAAAGCTATGGGAAGGGTTAAAAAGGTGAAACTGTGATGACAGACTCCCTTTAAAGAGAAACTATTTGATATAGTGCAGTGCACAATACTGTTCTGTTTAGCATACTGTTTCTGTATTGTGTGCTAAAATGCATACATTCATGTGTGCGAGACTGAAAAATGAACAAGTTATATCTCCAGCTCTAGGGTGGGCCCCCAAAATCTATTCCACTGGTGGGCCCTAGGCACCCCAGTCCGACACTGGGTATGGGGGTGGTATGTGAGAGGCACGTTTGCCCTGTATTGCTGTGGATGGTATGCGAAGTATTCCTTCCTGTAGGGGACAGGTTCATTGATAAAAAATATTACAAAAAAAAACGTAAATGGAAAAAGTATTAACAAAAACTAAAATAAGTAAAACTAGGGTATAAGTTTTGGTGTCATGTTCATCACTAATACTTCTGTATCATTTCAGGAACACTTGAACTTTGGGGGAAGATATTATGGAAAACTGATGAGCCTGGATGGTGGATGAGGAGCCCACAATGAATTTCTTCGTTTTATTGTGAAAATTTCATATTTATTCTCTGGGGGTTTGTGCGGATGTCCCGATTGTATATAATGGAGGATGTTTTTCTAAAGGATAATGATTTAGTTTATATTGCTGACTTCTGACTTATTATAAGTTACCGTTCTGTTACATCCAATTGAGGAGAACCCTCTAAGTCACGCAATATAGCAGTAATGTCACCCACGGTGCGGATGGCACTGACGTGCAGGTAGCCTTGGGGGGACAATTGGAGGAGGGTTTCCCATCTTGTAATCAAAGCAAAAGGTGGCTATTTTGAAGAACCTAGAATATGACATATTTTCAGTTGTTTCACACTTGTTTGTTATGTATATAATTCCACATGTTTTAATTCATAGTTTTGATGCCTTCATAGTCATGAAAATAAAGAAAACTCTTTGAATGAGAAGGTGTGTCCAAACTTTTGGTCTGTACTGTATGTGCAGTCTGGACATGCGCTGTAACATCCCAGGGACGCGCTGAACAGCGCGATAGTATATGTGGGCACCATCACTCCACCAGGTACTAACTCATTAGCCTATTCCCTATACACATGTTTATGATTAAAGTTTTAGCCCTAATCATGTATGCACATGGAACAACTGTGTATAATTATGTATCTGCTGTAATATTATATGATATTTTATCGTATTTTTCACTTGACACTTTTGTAGCACTTGTCACTTTATTAATCATCATGACCATGGTCTTTTTATGAATATTTGGATACTTTTTCACGGATTTCTGTAAAGTTCCAATTATGCTGATGTATTGATTGGTCTGATTGGTACACCTATATATACACTCACCTAAAGAATTATTAGGAACACCTGTTCTATTTCTCATTAATGCAATTATCTAGTCAACCAATCACATGGCAGTTGCTTCAATGCATTTAGGGGTGTGGTCCTGGTCAAGACAATCTCCTGAACTCCAAACTGAATGTCAGAATGGGAAAGAAAGGTGATTTAAGCAATTTTGAGCGTGGCATGGTTGTTGGTGCCAGACGGGCCGGTCTGAGTATTTCACAATCTGCTCAGTTACTGGGATTTTCACGCACAACCATTTCTAGGGTTTACAAAGAATGGTGTGAAAAGGGAAAAACATCCAGTATGCGGCAGTCCTGTGGGCAAAAATGCCTTGTGGATGCTAGAGGTCAGAGGAGAATGGGCCAACTGATTCAAGCTGATAGAAGAGCAACGTTGACAGAAATAACCACTCGTTACAACCGAGGTATGCAGCAAAGCATTTGTGAAGCCACAACACGCACAACCTTGAGGCGGATGGGCTACAACAGCAGAAGACCCTACCGGGTACCACTCATCTCCACTACAAATAGGAAAAAGAGGCTACAATTTGCATGAGCTCACCAAAATTGGACTGTTTAAGACTGGAAAAATGTTGCCTGGTCTGATGAGTCTCGATTTCTGTTGAGACATTCAAATGGTAGAGTCCGAATTTGGCGGAAACAGAATGAGAACATGTATCCATCCTCTGATGGCTACTTCCAGCAGGATAATGCACCATGTCACAAAGATTGAATAATTTCAAATTGGTTTCTTGAACATGGCAATGAGTTCACTGTACTAAAATGGCCCCCACAGTCACCAGATCTCAACCCAATAGAGCATCTTTGGGATGTGGTGGAACGGGAGCTTCGTGCCCTGGATGTGCATCCCTCAAATCTCCATCAACTGCAAGATGCTATCCTATCAATATGGGCCAACATTTCTAAAGAATGCTATCAGCACCTTGTTGAATCAATGCCACGTAGAATTAAGGCAGTTCTGAAGGCAAAAGGGGGTCCGTATTAGTATGGTGTTCCTAATAATTCTTTAGGTGAGTGTATATGTTGTGCACTTTTTATCAATGCTTGAGAAAGGCTCATGTACGAGCCGAAACGTCGCTTTTGCCACCATATGGGTGAATAAAACTTACACTGTTTTACTGAAGAACCGTTTGGAGTGCAGTCCGATTTTCTTGCCGTCTATAAGTGGGTAAGCACCAGTTACCATACTTGGACTTTGCACCCGTCCTTCTTTTTTTGTTATACCATCAATTCCGGTGGTGCTGCCGATAGTTTTTTCCATTATATATATATATATATATATGTATATATATATATAAGTAGCTAGCACTAACTGATTTTATTTTATTTTTTTAAAGGCACTAAACCTGAGCAGACGCAGTCAGTAATTGACAATACTGACCGGCGCTCAGCAGGTGCAGGACCCACACACGCAGACGGAACGTGTGTGGGTTCAAAAATCTAAACTATTACTAACTAAAATTGACAAAATTGACTTAAATATAGAACTATATGTGTGTGTATATATATATATACACTCACCTAAAGAATTATTAGGAAGACCATACTAATACGGTGTTGGACCCCCCTTTGCCTTCAGAACTGCCTTAATTCTACGTGGCATTGATTCAACAAGGTGCTGATAGCATTCTTTAGAAATGTTGGCCCATATTGATAGGATAGCATCTTGCAGTTGATGGAGATTTGAGGGATGCACATCCAGGGCACGAAGCTCCCGTTCCACCACATCCCAAAGATGCTCTATTGGGTTGAGATCTGGTGACTGTGGGGGCCATTTTAGTACAGTGAACTCATTGTCATGTTCAAGAAACCAATTTGAAATGATTCGAGCTTTGTGACATGGTGCATTATCCTGCTAGAAGTAGCCATCAGAGGATGGATACATGTTCTTATTCTGTTTACGCCAAATTCGGACTCTACCATTCGAATGTCTCAACAGAAATCGAGACTCATCAGACCAGGCAACATTTTTCCAGTCTTCAACAGTCCAATTTTGGTGAGCTCGTGCAAATTGTAGCCTCTTGTTCCTATTTGTAGTGGAGATGAGTGGTACCCGGTGGGGTCTTCTGCTGTTGTAGCCCATCCGCCTCAAGGTTGTGCGTGTTGTGGCTTCACAAATGCTTTGCTGCATACCTCGGTTGTAACGAGTGGTTATTTCAGTCAACGTTGCTCTTCCATCAGCTTGAATCAGTCGGCCCATTCTCCTCTGACCTCTAGCATCCACAAGGCATTTTTGCCCACAGGACTGCCGCATACTGGATGTTTTTCCCTTTTCACACCATTCTTTGTAAACCCTAGAAATGGTTGTGCGTGAAAATCCCAGTAACTGAGCAGATTGTGAAATACTCAGACCGGCCCGTCTGGCACCAACAACCATGCCACGCTCAAAATTGCTTAAATCACCTTTCTTTCCCATTCTGACATTCAGTTTGGAGTTCAGGAGATTGTCTTGACCAGGACCACCCCCCTAAATGCATTGAAGCAACTGCCATGTGATTGGTTGACTAGATAATTGCATTAATGAGAAATAGAACAGGTGTTCCTAATAATTCTTTAGGTGAGTGTATATATATATATATATATATATATATATATGGAAAAAAATTACCAGCAGCACCACCAAAACAGGAATCAAGTAGAGAGGGTGCAGGTCCGAGTATGGTAACTGGTGCTTACCCACTGATACGGAACAAAGAAATCGGACTGCACTCCAGTTGTGTCTTCAATGAAAAAAGGTTTATTCACCCATAAGTGGCACAAGCGACGTTTCGGCTCGCAATGAGCCTTTCTCAAGCATTGATAGGATGTGAACAAGTTACATATAAAGGGGTGTCAATCATAACAATTAGTGCTTAAACTTAATTGATAATTACAATCATATCTGCAGAAAAATATTACAAATAGAACAACATATTGCCAATTCAATATAATTGAATAAAGTGAAAAAAACAGTGAGTGCATAAAGTGCATAATGTATCAAAATCACATCTGAATTCATCCAAAGCCCTAATTGGTCACAGCTGTATTCTACTCAGGACATGACGATTACAGAAATCATAACGATACACATGTGTGAGAGGAGAAAACAAGTTAATTGGTACCTGGAATAGTGCTAGCGACCACGCTGTCCATCGCGCTGTACAGCGCGTCCTTGCAGTGTCTATGCGCATGTCCCGACCGGCTACTGCGTCATACTACGGCGCCCTCTATGGGACGCAAGCACATGTTCGAGTCACATATCAGTGACGTAGGCGACGTATGCTGCGTCATACTCCGGCGCCCTCTATGGGACGCAAGCACATGTTCGAGTCACATATCAGTGACGTGGGCGACGTATGCTGCAGTAGATACACGGGATGACGTGAACTACCTAAAAAGGAAGCGCATGCGTGTAACTAGTCCCCGGTATACTAACCACCATATTGGATAAGGGAATGCTGCCCTATTGTAAATATATATGATGTATACTATGTAAATTGCCGTTTTCCGTTCCACATTAAGTCACTCAAAATATGGGCAGGTTGGAAGAGTCCCCTCCTTTTCCAAGAAGGAGGCTCAATTCCAATCGTTACCCCAGTCCTGGAAGTACGTCGGTACCATCAGTACTGTGGGCTCCAAACCTGCTATAATACGTGACCAAGAGGGAGTCTCCTCATTATCATGTATCAGAACGTTACTTATTGTTAAGTCGGCAACATAAAATGATATGAACCTAAATTCCATTCTAATAAAAATTGGAAAAAATGAAACAACTGACACAAAAATTCCCTATATTGCACCTTCGGGACATGTGCAAGACACCACAAGAGAACAATACACTGCGTGCAGAATTATTAGGCAAATTAGTATTTTGACCACATCATCCTCTTTATGCATGTTGTCTTACTCCAAGCTGTATAGGCTCGAAAGCCTACTACCAATTAAGCATATTAGGTGATGTGCATCTCTGTAATGAGAAGGGGTGTGGTCTAATGACATCAACACCCTATATTAGGTGTGCATAATTATTAGGCAACTTCCTTTCCTTTGGCAAAATGGGTCAAAAGAAGGACTTGACAGGCTCAGAAAAGTCAAAAATAGTGAGATATCTTGCAGAGGGATGCAGCACTCTTAAAATTGCAAAGCTTCTGAAGCGTGATCATCGAACAATAAAGCGTTTCATTCAAAATAGTCAACAGGGTCGCAAGAAGCGTGTGGAAAAACCAAGGCGCAAAATAACTGCCCATGAACTGAGAAAAGTCAAGCTGCAGCTTGCAGCTGCCAAGATGCCACTTGCCACCAGTTTGGCCATATTTCAGAGCTGCAACATCACTGGAGTGCCCAAAAGCACAAGGTGTGCAATACTCAGAGACATGGCCAAGGTAAGAAAGGCTGAAAGACGACCACCACTAAACAAGACACACAAGCTGAAACGTCAAGACTGGGCCAAGAAATATCTCAAGACTGATTTTTCTAAGGTTTTATGGACTGATGAAATGAGAGTGAGTCTTGATGGGCCAGATGGATGGGCCCGTGGCTGGATTGGTAAAGGGCAGAGAGCTCCAGTCCGACTCAGACGCCAGCAAGGTGGAGGTGGAGTACTGGTTTGGGCTGGTATCATCAAAGATGAGCTTGTGGGGCCTTTTCGGGTTGAGGATGGAGTCAAGCTCAACTCCCAGTCCTACTGCCAGTTTCTGGAAGACACCTTCTTCAAGCAGTGGTACAGGAAGAAGTCTGCATCCTTCAAGAAAAACATGATTTTCATGCAGGACAATGCTCCATCACACGCGTCCAAGTACTCCACAGCGTGGCTGGCAAGAAAGGGTATAAAAGAAGAAAATCTAATGACATGGCCTCCTTGTTCACCTGATCTGAACCCCATTGAGAACCTGTGGTCCATCATCAAATGTGAGATTTACAAGGAAGGAAAACAGTACACCTCTCTGAACAGTGTCTGGGAGGCTGTGGTTGCTGCTGCACGCAATGTTGATGGTGAACAGATCAAAACACTGACAGAATCCATGGATGGCAGGCTTTTGAGTGTCCTTGCAAAGAAAGGTGGCTATATTGGTCACTGATTTGTTTTTGTTTTGTTTTTGAATGTCAGAAATGTATATTTGTGAATGTTGAGATGTTATATTGGTTTCACTGGTAAAGATAAATAATTGAAATGGGTATATACAGTGGGGGAAATAATTATTTGACCCCTCACTGATTTTGTAAGTTTGTCCAATGACAAAGAAATGAAAAGTCTCAGAACAGTATCATTTCAATGGTAGGTTTATTGTAACAGTGGCAGATAGCACATCAAAAGGAAAATCGAAAAAATAACTTTAAATAAAAGATAGCAACTGATTTGCATTTCATTGAGTGAAATAAGTATTTGAACCCTCTAACAAAAAAAGACTTAATACTTGGTGGAAAAACCCTTGTTTGCAAGCACAGAGGTCAAACGTTTCTTGTAATTGATGACCAAGTTTGCGCACATTTTAGGAGGAATGTTGGTCCACTCCTCTTTGCAGATCATCTCTAAATCCCTAAGGTTTCGAGGCTGTCTCTGTGCAACTCTGAGCTTGAGCTCCCTCCATAGGTTTTCGATTGGATTAAGGTCCGGAGACTGACTAGGCCACTCCATGACCTTAATGTGCTTCTTCTTGAGCCACTCCTTTGTTGCCTTTGCTGTATGTTTTGGGTCATTGTCGTGCTGGAACACCCATCCACGACCCATTTTCAGTTTCCTGGCAGAGGGAAGGAGGTTGTCGCTCAGGATTTCACGATACATGGCTCCGTCCATTTTCCCGTTTATGCGAATAAGTTGTCCTGTGCCCTTAGCAGAAAAACACCCCCAAAGCAAAATGTTTCCACCCCCATGCTTGACGGTGGGGACGGTGTTTTGGGGGTCATAGGCAGCATTTTTCTTCCTCCAAACACAGCGAGTTGAGTTAATGCCAAAGAGCTCTATTTTGGTCTCATCAGACCACAGCACCTTCTCCCAGTCACTCTCTGAATCATTCAGGTGTTCATTGGCAAACTTCAGACGGGCCTGCACATGTGCCTTCCTGAGCAGGGGGACCTTGCGAGCCCTGCAGGATTTTAATCCATTGCGGTGTAATGTGTTTCCAATGGTTTTCTTGGTGACTGTGGTCCCTGCTAATTTGAGGTCATTAACTAACTCCTCCCGTGTAGTTCTAGGATGCTTTTTCACCTTTCTCAGAACCATTGACACCCCACGAGGTGAGATCTTGCGTGGAGCCCCAGAGCGAGGTCGATTGATGGTCATTTTGTGCTCCTTCCATTTTCGAACAATCGCACCAACAGTTGTCACCTTCTCTCCCAGCTTCTTGCTAATGGTTTTGTAGCCCATTCCAGCCTTGTGCAGGTCTACAATTTTGTCTCTGACATCCTTGGACAGCTCTTTGGTCTTTCCCATGTTGGAGAGTTTGGAGTCTGCTTGATTGATTGATTCTGTGGACAGGTGTCTTTTATACAGGTGACTAGTTAAGACAGGTGTCCTTAATGAGGGTGACTAATTGAGTAGAAGTGTCTAACCACTCTGTGGGAGCCAGAACTCTTAATGGTTGGTAGGGGTTCAAATACTTATTTCACTCAATGAAATGCAAATCAGTTGCTATCTTTTATTTAAAGTTTTTTTTTCGATTTTCCTTTTGATGTGCTATCTGCCACTGTTACAATAAACCTACCATTGAAATGATACTGTTCTGAGACTTTTCATTTCTTTGTCATTGGACAAACTTACAAAATCAGTGAGGGGTCAAATAATTATTTCCCCCACTGTATTTGTTTTTTGTTAAGTTGCCTAATAATTATGCACAGTAATAGTCACCTGCACACACAGATATCCCCCTAAAATAGCTAAAACTAAAAACAAACTAAAAACTACTTCCAAAAATATTCAGCTTTGATATTAATGAGTTTTTTGGGTTCATTGAGAACATGGTTGTTGTTCAATAATAAAATTAATCCTCAAAAATACAACTTGCCTAATAATTCTGCACTCCCTGTATATAAATAATAAAGAAACCATTTTTTTCAACGTAGGTCTCTCATCCACTGTCCAGGTCCATCAACTTTGCAAGATACCTTCTCCAAAAGTATAATTGTACCTAAAATAATGAAATAAAAATATATTAGCAGTGATATATATATAATTCATTTCACAATTTTCTTTTTAGTTACTAATTTTTGAGTTACTAATTTTAAAGGAAATGTATTATAGCCAATAAATCCGTCTACTGCAAAAGAATCGCCTGACGTAATACAAAAGCATAAAAAGGCAAACCACCCCATTCATAACCCACCTACATATCTATAGTCAATGTTTAATCCATTAGGGTGTAAACTATTTAAGGTCTGAATCCAATACATTTCTCTTTTTTTGAGTAGAGAAATCCGGTCCCCACCTCTCCGTGGCATTTGCACCTGATCAATTATCCAGCACCTAAGTTCTTTTTCACTATGCTTTTTTGAGCTAAAGTGTCTGGGAACTGGAAGGTCTGTGCGTCCCTTTCTAATAGTGTAGCGGTGGTTATTCAGTCTGGTCTTCAAGTCAGTGGAAGTCTCTCCCACGTAAAGGAGTTGACATGGGCATGATAAAACATATATGACGTACAAAGAATCACATGTTAGGTGAAACTTAATAGGATATGTCTGTCCTGTCTCAGGGTGTGTGAATACCCTGGATCTACATATCACACGGCAGTTAACACAATGTAGGCATGGATAACACCCAATGTCACATGGTGCCAACGTTGTCTGTCTGGAAACTACTTTGGGTCCCACGTCAGCTCTCACCAGCTGATCCCGGATGTTCTGACACCTACGATAGGCACATAGTGGTAATGCCTCAAATTCTGGTACTGACCCTCGGCAACATCTTAATATTGCCCAATTTTTCTTTAGGATTTTGTTTATGGCAATGCTATGCTCAGAATATGTGGACACAAACGTAATTCTACTGTGGCTCTTGCTTTTTTGATTACCTGACAACAGGGTATCTCTGTCCACCGCTGACGCTTTTAATTTCTGTGCCTCAAGCAGTGTACTGGGGTACCCCCGTTGCTTAAATTTAGTTATCATCCCATCTACTGTTTGTCCATAGGTATCATTATCTGCCACAATCCTCCTAGCCCTTAAAAATTGTGAGTAAGGCAAATGCTTTACCATACTCCTGGGGTGACAGCTTTCATATCTTAACATCATGTTTTTATCGGTGGGCTTTGTATATAATTCAGTAGAAATGACCCCATTGGACACAATAACATTAGTGTCCAGAAACTGAACAGAAGTATCCGAATAAGTGACGGTGAACTGTAGTTCATCATCCACCCCATTCAAATATCCGTGGAAGTCCTTCAGTTGTTGTTCGGTCCCAGTCCAGATGAGGAAGACGTCGTCTATGTACCTCCACCATCCCAGTATATACTGGGCATGGTGGGAGCCATAGACGACATCCTCCTCAAACTGGCGCATGTACAGGTTCGCATAGGTTGGGGCCACATTGGACCCCATCGCTACGCCTCGCTTCTGGACATAGTATGTGTCCTGAAACAGGAAGTAGTTGTGTTCAAGTACAATAGTGAGTAAATCAATAATAAAGGAACAGGCCTCAGATGTCAATGACGACATATCCAGCATTTTCTTAACTGCAGAGATACCTTTCGTGTGGTCAATAGAGGTGTAGAGGGATATGACGTCAAAAGAGGCCAGAATATTTACTCTAGTCTTATCCAAATTCACTTGATTCAGTTTTATCAAGAAATCAGATGTGTCTCTGATGTAGGACTGACCCCCAGTAGAGAAGCCACGTAGCACCTTATCAAGAAAGATCGCCACGTGGCCAAATACTGAGTCAGTGCCCGAAACAATGGGGCGCCCTGGAGGGTCCACCATTGTTTTGTGGACCTTTGGTAATACATAAATTACCGGCGTGATGGGATGAGATACCAACAAGTATTCTTTGAGCCCTTCATCTATGATCCCTGCCCTCAGGGCCCCAGACACACATTCATCAATCATCCGTATAATACAGAATTTTGGATCGTGTGGTAACGGATTATACACTTTAGTATCACTCAACTGTCTTAAAATTTCTTTCACATATTTGACAGTGTCCATCACCACAACAGCACCGCCTTTGTCGGCGGGTTTAACCGTTAAGTCGCTATCCCTTTTAAGTTCATTCAATGCATACACCTCCGCTGTAGTGAGATTGGGATACCTGAAGCCACCCGGCCGTGAAAGAGACTTCAACTCCCCAATCTCAGTTTTAACTGCAGAGATGTAGGCATCAATGGCTGGATCATTAACCACCGGTTGGAAGCAGCTTCTGTTGGACAAATTAAACATCTTACAATTAAACTCACTAGATCTCATAGTTTGTTCACAACTTGTTCCCTGAAACCATAATTTTAACTTAAGGGAGTGAATAAACCTTTTTTCATTGAAGACACAACTGGAGTGCAGTCCGATTTCTTTGTTCCGTATCAGTGGGTAAGCACCAGTTACCATACTCGGACCTGCACCCTCTCTACTTGATTCCTGTTTTGGTGGTGCTGCTGGTAATTTTTTTCCAAATATTCATGTGATATTGGCATAGCACACCGTTCTAAATATTTTTTCGATTACCATCGTTTCAATTGTACTGCAATAACATGTCGCAAGATGACACACCCAGTGGTTGCGTCTTCACGCAGGAGGATGCTGAACGCATTATGAATGGCATACAGGGAGATACTGCTTTTCTCACTAACCCATCTTTAAAAGAACTTAAAAGAAAATATGAATATTCATCTAAACGGACATTATCTTTGAAACTTCACATGACCACTTTAGGGCATTACTATAGGGAACAAAGGATCCCCAGAGGGATGCGATCCCATTTGCGCCCCAATTTATTTTCTAGTAGTGACTCTTTTTGTAAACGGTTTGAGACGTTATCCAATAAATACTCTATGGACTTTATACTATTAAATATTGAGTTTTTACAGCAAGAAGTCGCCACATTGACAAGTGATCTGGTGCAGATTGAACAGCAACTATGCACACTTATGACGGAGGATCAATTTGTACAATTCAAGGATACTACATACACACAGCTCCAACAATTACAACTAGAGTTGGAAGACGGCAAGAGAATCAAATGGGCCCGGGATAGTGAAGACTACAAAAAAGGAGACATCTACAGCTGGCAACCTGGCAATTTTGGATTTACTAACACAAGGGATAAGAAAACCAAGAAAAATGTTCAATCACATCAAAGCGGTTCTGAGGCTTTTTTAGGGAACAAAATGGACTTAAATACAGCAAAAAGAAGCGAACCAGGAGAGGCGGCCGCAGATATAGAAGGTACCGCAAAAATGCGCAACATGAAAACACGGACACAACAAAAAACGAAGAAGTAGCAGTCATCAACTTATCTTCAAAAATATTGACTCCTGCACAGGTAACTGTTTTATCTAAAGGACTATCATTTTGTCCAAATACACAGGTGAATTGGCAGGATGTGGAGTCCGATTTGAGTAATTTTTTTCGCTCCCTTAAGTTAAAATTATGGTTTCAGGGAACAAGTTGTGAACAAACTATGAGATCTAGTGAGTTTAATTGTAAGATGTTTAATTTGTCCAACAGAAGCTGCTTCCAACCGGTGGTTAATGATCCAGCCATTGATGCCTACATCTCTGCAGTTAAAACTGAGATTGGGGAGTTGAAGTCTCTTTCACGGCCGGGTGGCTTCAAGTATCCCAATCTCACTACAGCGGAGGTGTATGCATTGAATGAATTTAAAAGGGATAGCGACTTAACGGTTAAACCCGCCGACAAAGGCGGTGCTGTTGTGGTGATGGACACTGTCAAATATGTGAAAGAAATTTTAAGACAGTTGAGTGATACTAAAGTGTATAATCCGTTACCACACGATCCAAAATTCTGTATTATACGGATGATTGATGAATGTGTGTCTGGGGCCCTGAGGGCAGGGATCATAGATGAAGGGCTCAAAGAATACTTGTTGGTATCTCATCCCATCACGCCGGTAATTTATGTATTACCAAAGGTCCACAAAACAATGGTGGACCCTCCAGGGCGCCCCATTGTTTCGGGCACTGACTCAGTATTTGGCCACGTGGCGATCTTTCTTGATAAGGTGCTACGTGGCTTCTCTACTGGGGGTCAGTCCTACATCAGAGACACATCTGATTTCTTGATAAAACTGAATCAAGTGAATTTGGATAAGACTAGAGTAAATATTCTGGCCTCTTTTGACGTCATATCCCTCTACACCTCTATTGACCACACGAAAGGTATCTCTGCAGTTAAGAAAATGCTGGATATGTCGTCATTGACATCTGAGGCCTGTTCCTTTATTATTGATTTACTCACTATTGTACTTGAACACAACTACTTCCTGTTTCAGGACACATACTATGTCCAGAAGCGAGGCGTAGCGATGGGGTCCAATGTGGCCCCAACCTATGCGAACCTGTACATGCGCCAGTTTGAGGAGGATGTCATCTATGGCTCCCACCATGCCCAGTATATACTGGGATGGTGGAGGTACATAGACGACGTCTTCCTCATCTGGACTGGGACCGAACAACAACTGAAGGACTTCCACGGATATTTGAATGGGGTGGATGATGAACTACAGTTTACCGTCACTTATTCGGATACTTCTGTTCAGTTTCTGGACACTAATGTTATTGTGTCCAATGGGGTCATTTCTACTGAATTATATACAAAGCCCACCGATAAAAACATGATGTTAAGATATGAAAGCTGTCACCCCAGGAGTATGGTAAAGCATTTGCCTTACTCACAATTTTTAAGGGCTAGGAGGATTGTGGCAGATAATGATACCTATGGACAAACAGTAGATGGGATGATAACTAAATTTAAGCAACGGGGGTACCCCAGTACACTGCTTGAGGCACAGAAATTAAAAGCGTCAGCGGTGGACAGAGATACCCTGTTGTCAGGTAATCAAAAAAGCAAGAGCCACAGTAGAATTACGTTTGTGTCCACATATTCTGAGCATAGCATTGCCATAAACAAAATCCTAAAGAAAAATTGGGCAATATTAAGATGTTGCCGAGGGTCAGTACCAGAATTTGAGGCATTACCACTATGTGCCTATCGTAGGTGTCAGAACATCCGGGATCAGCTGGTGAGAGCTGACGTTGGACCCAAAGTAGTTTCCAGACAGACAACGTTGGCACCATGTGGCATTGGGTGTTATCCATGCCTACATTGTGTTAACTGCCGTGTGATATGTAGATCCAGGGTATTCACACACCCTGAGACAGGACAGACATATCCTATTAAGTTTCACCTAACATGTGATTCTTTGTACGTCATATATGTTTTATCATGCCCATGTCAACTCCTTTACGTGGGAGAGACTTCCACTGACTTAAAGACCAGACTGAATAACCACCGCTACACTATTAGAAAGGGACGCACAGACCTTCCAGTTCCCAGACACTTTAGCTCAAAAAAGCATAGTGAAAAAGAACTTAGGTGCTGGATAATTGATCAGGTGCAAATGCCACGGAGAGGTGGGGACCGGATTTCTCTACTCAAAAAAAGAGAAATGTATTGGATTCAGACCTTAAATAGTTTACACCCTAATGGATTAAACATTGACTATAGATATGTAGGTGGGTTATGAATGGGGTGGTTTGCCTTTTTATGCTTTTGTATTACGTCAGGCGATTCTTTTGCAGTAGACGGATTTATTGGCTATAATACATTTCTTTTAAAATTAGTAACTCAAAAATTAGTAACTAAAAAGAAAATTGTGAAATGAATTATATATAAATCACTGCTAATATATTTTTATTTCATTATTTTAGGTACAATTATACTTTTGGAGAAGGTATCTGTCACGGGTGTATGTGAGCAACGATAGTAATTCACAGTACAGAGCAACTGACTGGACCCAGAACTAGGGAGGATAAAGGGTGACCCCTGTCCGACCCTCAACGCTTTCCCTATTCTGCTAAAGCACATGCCCGGATCCAAAAGGCGGAACGAGGCATGCCCACGTGCCTAAGACTAATGACCACTGTAACCCCTACAATAGTGGAAGGGGCACGGCCACCAGTGCCCTACTCAGTATATGGAGGGAACCGTGGCCACCTCAGATCCAGTCAGAAAACAAACAGGAATACAACAATGTCTGCAGACTTAGCTGAAGGTGTTGTAGCCGCAGAGAAGACGGATCCAAGGACAGGCTGGCAAAATCCGGAGTGCTAGCTGCAGCAGAACACTGGTCCAGTGGACTGATAGCTACAAGTGAAGAAACCAAAGCAAGAGTCACAACTGAAGTGAGAACTATAATCCACATCCTATCATAGGAGGAGGGGTGATATAAAGAGAAGAAAATCAAACACATGAAGGACAGCTGTGGTGAAAGAAACCAGAAGTAAACAGAGTAGTGAACGCCTCCCAGCTCTAGTAGTGACATCATCACAGGGGTGGAGAAACAGAGCTGTGAGAACTTCCCAAAGCTCTGGTAGTGACAGTACCCCCCCCTCTACGGGTGGACTCCGGACACCCAGGACCCACCTTCTCAGGATGAGCCCTATGAAATGCCCTGATGAGGCGAGTGGCTTTAATGTCCGACACCGGAACCCACATCCTCTCCTCAGGACCATAACCCTTCCAATGAACGAGGTACTGAAGAGAACCGCGGACCATGCGAGAGTCCACAATTCTGGAAACCTCAAACTCCAGATTGCCATCAACCAAAATCGGAGGAGGAGGCAAAGAGGAGGGTACCGTGGGCTGGACATATGGTTTTAAGAGAGATCTGTGAAATACATTATGTATCTTCCAAACCCGTGGAAGATCAAGACGGAAGGCAACAGGATTGATGACTGACAAGATTTTATAAGGCCCAATAAACTTGGGACCCAATTTCCAGGAGGGAACCTTCAACTTAATGTTTCTAGTAGACAACCACACCAGATCACCCACATTCAGGTCCGGACCAGGCACACGTCTCTTATCAGCCACACGCTTATACCTCTCACTCATCTTTTTAAGATTACTCTGAATCTTTTGCCAAATGGTAGACAAAGACGAGGAAAATCTCTCCTCCTCAGGTAAACCAGAAAGAGCCCCTCCCGAGAATGTACCAAACTGCGGATGAAACCCATATGCACCAAAGAATGGTGACTCACCGGAAGATTCCTGACGACGGTTGTTCAGAGCAAACTCAGCAAGAGGGAGAAATGAACACCAATCCTCCTGGTTCTCTGAAACAAAACAGCGCAAATATGTCTCCAGATTCTGATTAAGGCGCTCAGTCTGACCATTCGACTGCGGATGAAAAGCAGAAGAGAAGGACAGCCGAACCCCCAGGCGAGAACAGAAAGCCTTCCAGAACCTGGACACAAACTGCGTGCCTCTATCGGAAACAATATCAGAGGGAATGCCGTGCAATTTAACAATATGGTCGACAAAAGCTTGCGCCAACGTTTTAGCATTGGGTAAACCAGGGAAAGGTACGAAATGAGCCATCTTGCTAAAACGGTCCACCACCACCAGGATCACCGACTTCCCCGAGGAACGAGGAAGATCCGTGATAAAGTCCATGGACAGGTGCGTCCAAGGACGGGAAGGAATGGGTAACGGGAGAAGGGAACCTGAAGGCCGTGAACGAGGGACCTTAGCGCGAGAGCACGTCTCACAAGCAGCCACAAAACCCTCCACCGACTTACGAAGAGCCGGCCACCAAAATCTCCGAGCAATGAGATCCACCGTGGCTCTACTCCCGGGGTGACCAGCAAGAACCGTATCATGATGCTCCTTAAAGAGTTTGTGACGTAGCTCAGGAGGCACGAACAACTTCCCAGAAGGACAACGGGCAGGTGTCTCAGTCTGGGCAGCCTGGACCTCGGCCTCCAAATCGGAATATAGAGCAGAAACAACTACCCCCTCCGCCAAAATGGGACCCGGGTCCTCGGAGTTTCCTCCTCCCGGAAAACAGCGAGAGAGAGCATCAGCCTTCACATTTTTTATCCCAGGTCGGAATGTAACAACAAAATTGAATCTGGAGAAGAACAGAGACCATCTGGCCTGTCTCGGATTCATACGCCTGGCCGACTCCAAGTATGCCAGATTCTTATGGTCGGTAAAAACGGTGATAGGGTGCCTGGCCCCCTCCAACCAATGGCGCCATTCCTCGAAAGCCAACTTGATGGCCAACAACTCCCTATCTCCCACATCATAGTTTCTCTCTGCCGGGGAGAGTTTTTTAGAGAAAAAGGCACAGGGTCGCCACTTGGCAGGGGAAGGGCCCTGGGACAAAACCGCACCCACACCCACCTCGGAAACATCCACCTCAACAATAAAAGGTAAGGAAACATCGGGATGCACCAAGACGGGAGCAGACGCAAAATTCTCTTTAATCTTAGAAAAGGCTGCAAGCGCCTCCTCCGACCAAGAGGAAAAATCCGCCCCCTTTTTTGTCATGTCAGTGAGGGGTTTGACAACAGAGGAATAATTCAAAATGAACTTTCTGTAATAGTTCGCAAAACCCAGAAAGCGCATCAATGCCTTCTGATTCTCAGGAAGCTCCCACTCAAGTACAGCACGGACCTTCTCGGGATCCATGCGAAAACCAGAAGCAGAGAGGAGAAAACCCAGAAATTGAATCTCCGATACCATAAAAAGACATTTCTCCAGCTTGGCGTACAATTTATTTTCCCGCAGAATCTGCAGAACCTGAAAAAGATGATCCTGATGGGTCTGAACATCAGGGGAAAAAATCAAAATATCATCAAGATATACCAATACGAATTTCCCCATTAAATGATAGAAAATACTATTAACAAAATGCTGAAAGACGGCCGGAGCATTCATCAGGCCGAAAGGCATAACGAGATTCTCGAAATGCCCGTCAGGGGTATTAAAGGCCGTTTTCCATTCATCCCCCTCTCTGACCCTGACCAGGTTGTACGCGCCTCTCAAATCCAATTTGGAAAACACCTTGGCCCCAACAATTTGATTGAAGAGGTCCGGGATCAGAGGAAGGGGATAGGGATCGCGAATCGTGATACGGTTCAGCTCCCTAAAATCTAGGCAAGGTCTCAGAGAGCCATCTTTCTTTTTAACAAAAAAAAAACCCGCGGCCACAGGTGACTTTGAGGGACGAATATGCCCCTTTTCGAGACTCTCGGAGATGTAAGTTCGCATTGCGATTCTTTCCGGTTGTGAGAGATTGTAGAGGCGTGCTTTTGGCAGCTTGGCGCCGGGAATGAGGTTAATGGGACAGTCAAACTCCCGGTGAGGAGGTAGCTCCTGAACACCGCTCTCGGAAAACACGTCCGAGAAATCAGAGAGAAATGATGGCACCGTTTTAGTAGACACCTCTGCAAAAGTCGCTGTGAGACAATTCTCTCTACAAAAATCACTCCACTCATTTATTTGCCTTCCTTGCCAATCAATAGTGGGGTTATGTCTAGTGAGCCAGGGTAACCCCAAAACTAGAGGAGACGGCAATCCGTTAAGGACAAAACAAGATATATCCTCCACATGAGTGTCACCTACAGCTAGCCGGATATTGTGAACAATGCCCTTCAGAGATCTCTGTGAGAGTGGAGCAGAGTCAATAGCAAAAACAGGTATATCTTTATCTAATGTGCAAACCTGAAAACCATGCATGGCTACAAATTGAGTGTCAATAAGATTGACGGCCGCTCCACTATCGACAAAAATCTCGCAAGAAATTACTTTGCTCTCTAGCGCCACCCTGGCAGACAGGAGAAAACGGGAACTGCAGGTCAGAGGAAAAGCATCAAATCCTACATCAACTTTGCCCAAAGTAGCAGATGAAGCAGAACTTGATGATTTACCTTTTGAGATTTTTCTCTTATTATCGCTCTTAGTACGGTTCAAGAATCTCCTAGACGGACAAACATTTGCCAAATGACCTATGCCCCCACAACAAAAACACAGCATACTCTGAGGACTAAATCCTCTTTTATCAGGGGCAAGTCGAGCTAGCTGCATGGGCTCCTCCTCAGAGGGGAGCGAGACAGGATGAGGCCCCTGCACACTGAATGAGTCCGCACCACTGCCCCTAGACTGACAATGGCTGGACAGAGAGGTCTCGTTTCTTTCTCTTAGACGCCTGTCAAGGCGTACCGCCAATGACATGGCAGACTCTAAGGACGTTGGTCTCTCATGGAAAGCAAACGCATCTTTTAATCTCTCCGAGAGACCATGACAGAACTGACTCCGGAGTGCAGCATCATTCCAACCCGAATCAGCTGCCCATCTCCGAAATTCAGAACAATAAAGCTCCGCAGACCGTTTGTTCTGGCATAAAACACGTAGGTTAGATTCGGCCAGAGCAACACGATCCGGGTCATCATAAATCTGCCCCAGGGCCACAAAAAATCCCTCCACGGATCGAAGGGAGGGATCCCCTGATGGCAGCGAAAAAGCCCAAGTCTGAGCATTACCCCTGAGCAGGGAGATGACAATCCTCACCCTCTGCTCTTGATTACCAGAAGAGTGAGGACACAAGCAAAAATGGAGTTTGCATGCCTCTCTGAAACGAACAAAATTCTCACTGCCCCCGGAGAACGTCTCCGGAAGTGAGACTTTTGGCTCGCAACAGACTCCATGAGCCGGAGCAGGGCCCAATGCTTGAAGCTGGGTCATAGATTGACGGAGATCCGCTACTTCCAAAGAAAGACCCTGCATGCGGTCAACCAGGTCAGAAAGCGGATCCATGTCAAAAAAGGACGGTTTTGGTGGATTATAATGTCACGGGTGTATGTGAGCAACGATAGTAATTCACAGTACAGAGCAACTGACTGGACCCAGAACTAGGGAGGATAAAGGGTGACCCCTGTCCGACCCTCAACGCTTTCCCTATTCTGCTAAAGCACATGCCCGGATCCAAAAGGCGGAACGAGGCATGCCCACGTGCCTAAGACTAATGACCACTGTAACCCCTACAATAGTGGAAGGGGCACGGCCACCAGTGCCCTACTCAGTATATGGAGGGAACCGTGGCCACCTCAGATCCAGTCAGAAAACAAACAGGAATACAACAATGTCTGCAGACTTAGCTGAAGGTGTTGTAGCCGCAGAGAAGACGGATCCAAGGACAGGCTGGCAAAATCCGGAGTGCTAGCTGCAGCAGAACACTGGTCCAGTGGACTGATAGCTACAAGTGAAGAAACCAAAGCAAGAGCCACAACTGAAGTGAGAACTATAATCCACATCCTATCATAGGAGGAGGGGTGATATAAAGAGAAGAAAATCAAACACATGAAGGACAGCTGTGGTGAAAGAAACCAGAAGTAAACAGAGTAGTGAACGCCTCCCAGCTCTAGTAGTGACATCATCACAGGGGTGGAGAAACAGAGCTGTGAGAACTTCCCAAAGCTCTGGTAGTGACAGTATCTTGCAAAGTTGATGGACCTGGACAGTGGATGAGAGACCTACGTTGAAAAAAATGGTTTCTTTATTATTTATATATTGTTCTCTTGTGGTGTCTTGCACATGTCCCGAAGGTGCAATATAGGGAATTTTTGTGTCAGTTGTTTCATTTTTTCCAATTTTTATTAGAATGGAATTTAGGTTCATATCATTTTATGTTGCCGACTTAACAATAAGTAACGTTCTGATACATGATAATGAGGAGACTCCCTCTTGGTCACGTATTATAGCAGGTTTGGAACCCACAGTACTGATGGTACCGACGTACTTCCAGGACTGGGGTAACGATTGGAATTGAGCCTCCTTCTTGGAAAAGGAGGGGACTCTTCCAACCTGCCCATATTTTGAGTGACTTAATGTGGAACGGAAAACGGCAATTTACATAGTATACATCATATATATTTACAATAGGGCAGCATTCCCTTATCCAATATGGTGGTTAGTATACCGGGGACTAGTTACACGCATGCGCTTCCTTTTTAGGTAGTTCACGTCATCCCGTGTATCTACTGCAGCATACGTCGCCCACGTCACTGATATGTGACTCGAACATGTGCTTGCGTCCCATAGAGGGCGCCGGAGTATGACGCAGCATACGTCGCCTACGTCACTGATATGTGACTCGAACATGTGCTTGCGTCCCATAGAGGGCGCCGTAGTATGACGCAGTAGCCGGTCGGGACATGCGCATAGACACTGCAAGGACGCGCTGTACAGCGCGATGGACAGCGTGGTCGCTAGCACTATTCCAGGTACCAATTAACTTGTTTTCTCCTCTCACACATGTGTATCGTTATGATTTCTGTAATCGTCATGTCCTGAGTAGAATACAGCTGTGACCAATTAGGGCTTTGGATGAATTCAGATGTGATTTTGATACATTATGCACTTTATGCACTCACTGTTTTTTTTTCACTTTATTCAATTATATTGAATTGGCAATATGTTGTTCTATTTGTAATATTTTTCTGCAGATATGATTGTAATTATCAATTAAGTTTAAGCACTAATTGTTATGATTGACACCCCTTTATATGTAACTTGTTCACATCCTATCAATGCTTGAGAAAGGCTCATTGCGAGCCGACACGTCGCTTGTGCCACTTATGGGTGAATAAACCTTTTTTCATTGAAGACACAACTGGAGTGCAGTCCGATTTCTTTGTTCTATATATATATATATATATATATATATAAATAATCCCAGGAAATACACGGCACTTCCTTAAGTAAAAGCGTGTAGCTTACTCACCAATAACAACGTTTTGGTACGCACAGTGGAACCTTTTTCAAGCAGTGATACAGAAAGGGAGTGCACATAGCATATATATAGCATGTTCCATATCAATTAATCAATAACATAATTAAGTACAAAAAGTGATAAAATTCATAAAAGTGTATCTCAAAATCCAATTATACATGATTCAAAAACAAGTGAAGCCTATAAGTGGCCTAAATGTATGTAGTCTCAATAGTGCATATACCTAAGAGACTATAAGTCATATTTCATGATGATTAAGCCATTCATTAACACCCAGGTGATCTAATGAATAACATAATTAAAAACAATAGTTGAACGTTTGTAACCTGATTCGGATCCAAGCGACACATGGAGATCTGGCGTGGTGTAGAAACAACTGCGCCTGCGCGACGTTGCTTCCGCAATCCTCCTGGTGTATGCAGTCTTCTATGAGCGGATGTGTCCCCTGATCGACAGGTCAGCTGACCGGAGGATCAGGTGACCGGAATGCTGAGATCACATTAGGCCTATTTGTAAACGTTGCTACAGCAACCATCACATGACTAAGGTCCTGCATTTTCTTAACAAACCTTTCGCAGGATCTATGTCTCCATTTGTTTTATAGGAAGATAAAGATGACCTCCATCACCCTAATATAGTAACCTATATCCACACCCGCAGTTCCCGGATAGCAGAAATGCATCTCAATTAAGTAATCATTGTTATTGACTGACAACGTGAGTTGCAGACTAAATTTCTGCACCTATGGGGTCATCAACATCTGCTGACATCGCTAAATGCCACCAGTTGTATCCGTAGGTAGCACCAGCCACACTGCATTTGTCCCCAAATACAGTCTAGCTGTGCCCGCCAGTCCCCCAACATAGCAGAGTAAAACTGTAATGACAGGGAGGACATTATCTGCAAGTTAAAACAAGGGGGACCATTAGAAAAAAGTCAATAGCACCCCACATATAACTAGCAGGTCGACATAGCAAGACTTGAGTCACAACCAATGGAGACACCATCTAAGTACATATCCAAGGTCTGAACTCAACATTCAATCCCATCGCTTTTAAGGTATTTAATTTCATAATCCAGAGAATTTCTCCTTTTTTTTTAACATTAGGCCTCTATTCCCACCTCTTCGTGACAATGGGACATGGTCAATGAGCATCCATTTTATATCTCTCTCACCATGACCCATTTCTGAACAGTGTTTTGACACCGGTAAGTCCATCCGCTTTTTGCGGATGGTATAACGGTGCTGGTTAAAGCGTGTTTTAAAATCCAATGTAGTTTCTCCTGCATATAATAGTAGGCAAGGGCACCACAACACATATATCACAAAAGTAGAATCACATGTCACATAAAATTTATTTTATATGTGACCTCAGTTTTTGGATGCATAAATGTTCCTCCTTTCTGAATCTGTTTGCAATTAATGAAGTTCAAGCATGAGAAGCATCCCTTCTTAGGTATTTTTAAAAAGGTTTGTCCCACTTTTTTAATGGGGCCCACATCCGCATGGACCAATCTATCCTTTAAGTTCCTATGTCGCCTGCAAGACATTAAGGGTGCACTCTTAAATTCATCAACCTCACCAAGGCCATGTTTTAAAATGGGCCAGTGTTTATTGATGATATTCCTGACCTGATAGCTATCTTCTGTGTAAGTGGTCACCAGAGGAATTTTATTGGTTCTATGTATCTTGTTTCTATTGGTAGTCAGCAGTTGTTCCCTGCTCACTTCTTCTACCTTTTTCATCTGTGTGTCAAGACTCCTTCCTGGATACCCACGTTTTCTGAAAGCATCCGTCAAATTAGTCAAAGTTTGTTTTAAATGTATCGGATTACTCACTATTCTTTTGGCCCTTAGGAATTGACTCATCGGCAAAGATTTTACCATAGGTCTCGGATGTGCACTTGTATAATGTAATAGTGTATTCCTATCAGTGGGCTTAATGCGTATCCTGCTTTCCACATCATCATCATGAATAGTGATCAGGGTACCAAGAAACACCATTTTGTCAAGAGATTGAGAAATGATGAACTTGATGTCCTGATCCACTGAGTTCAAATACGTAAAGAACTCAGCCAACTGTATCTCCGTGCCCGTCCAAATGAAGAAGATGTCGTCTATGTATCTCTACCACCCCAGCACAGGGCTGAAGTGGTGGGACATATAGACGTACATCTCCTCCAGGAAGGCCACAGTGATATTGGCGTAAGTGGGTGCCACATTCGACCCCATTGCCGTACCCCTCATTTGCATAAGAAAATCATCCCCAAAAAGAAAATAATTATTGGTCAGTACGGCATGGAGTAATCCCAGAAGGAAATCTTGACACTCAGGTGTATACTTGGAGTTTTTTAGTGCATCCCTAGTTGCCTCCAGACCCAATTCATGTCTGATGCTAGTATAGAGACTGACTATATCCAAGGACACCAACAACGCGCCATTTGGTATTGTCACCTCTCTGATCTTTAACAAAAAAATCTGAAGTATCCCTGATGTATGATATGGCAGAGATTGCATATATACGCAACACTCTGCCAAGAAAGATCGATATATTGCTAAACAGGGAATCCCTGGCCGAGGCTTCGGTCTCCCAGGAAGATTGAAAAGGTCTTTGTGTATCTTTGGCAGCAAATACAATATTGGTGTTCTTGGATACAGCACAGTCAGGAAAGTCCTACGTTTTTCATCTATTAGGCCATCTCGTAGGCCCAAATCCAATAGTGTCTTAATACGTCTCTCAAGTTCCCATTTCGGGTCATGAGACAATTTTTTATACACAGAAGGATCATTTAGCTGTCTCATGGCTTCCTCAATGTATTTCCCTGTGTCCGTGACCACGACCGCACCACCCTTGTCAGCTGACTTGATGGTGAGGTCGTGGTCACGGGCAAGAGCAACCAATGCCTCTCTTTCACAGTCACATTGGGGTGCTGCAAATTCCCTGTGTCAGATTTTTTTTAACATATCAATATCCTTAATGACTGATTCCATGAACACATCAATAGCACCAAAGGGAATGGGAGGAGAAAAATCACTTTTAGTGAATAGGTCAAAATCAGATAGTTGTAATTCAGTCCTTGCGGTGCAGTCCATATTTCTATTAGGCAAAAAAAAAATTCCACAGAAAAACTAAGATAAAAACATCCTGCACGATATGATATACAAATGTGCGGATGTCCCTGGCCATATTATTGAAGAAAACCACAGAAATAAGATAATAATGCACTTAGTAAAGTAGATGCAAGCATTATATATGGACAAAGTCCTCACTCTGATATGATAATATCTGAGACACTTAGTCAATATATTTTGATCAAAACACATCTAAGCCCGCCTACCAAGCGCCAAGGTGGTCTCAGGTCAGGCGGAATTCTGAGGAATTTTTTTTTGTCTATGTAGTATTTGCTTGAGGGAGTGGCACCTTCAAGTGTGAATGCCCACCTATTTTATCTTGGGAGTAGCATTCCTCTGCACTTTTGCCCTTCCTATCCAATAGAGCACCTTGATTAGGTGGTACATATAGGTGTGCTTACTCCTCCTCCCATTGGTTGCTTCATGCACATGGAGGTGACTAGGAGCAGCACACCATATGTGCGGCGTCTGCGCTCCTGAACATAGAAGCCCAATGGCTTAGGTAGGTTTAGCGTAGGACCCGCCTGACCTGAGACCACCTTGGCGCTTGGTCGGCGGGCTTAGATGTGTTTTGATCAAAATATATTGACTAAGTGTCTCAGATATCATATCAGAGTGAGGACTTTGTCCATATATAATGCTTGCATCTACTTTACTAAGTGCATTATTATCTTATTTCTGTGGTTTTCTTCCATATTTCTATAATGTGTAGCAAACCAGGTTTTTAGCTTCAGTCTCCTGAAGAACTGGTGCAAATCAATTTCTAATTGCATCCAGTCCGTCTTTGAACTGGGACAGAAGCTAAGACCTTTTGACAGAATATGTAACTGTTCATCTGATAAGATATGTGAGGAAATATTTACCACTGTCTGTTGTTCACATTCTTCTTTTTTGTTTGCCTCTTGCTTCTTGTTCTTCCATTTTCTGTGTCTCCTTGTCCACCTCTCCTGGTTGGTTTCCTAAATCCGGAGTTGGAGGGACATCTAAAAAAGTAGATGGTAAAGATGTTTCTTTCCTCTCTCTGACGTGTGTTTTCTTCTGGATTGTTCTGTTTTAACTTGCAGATAATGTATTTTTGAACATTTGGAGAATACGAAGAAATGGTTCAGATCCCCTCCACACATAAGGATGCTAGATAATTATAGCGAATATATGCATATGGAGAATTATGGATAATAGATGTGATTGAACATGAGGTCACTGTTCTCTCCCTATTTGTTCCCTTTCCTCATTAGTAGTTCTTGGATTTAGCCTGGTACAATTTGTACCTTTGTCTTGACATAGGTGAGTTGCAGATGACTACTAGGGCAATCAGTGGGATGTAAATGAAGTATGCTGGAGCCCCTAGGAATGGGAGCCCTGCATATTCCTAGTAGATCCCTTTTTTTGACAGTGTTTGATGAGGTTACCTGACATTCGCTCTGAGTATCACTTGAAGCGGTTTGTGTGGGGGCCAATCCTCCCTGTCATTACAGTTTTACTCTGCTGTGTTGGGGGACTGGCAGTGTGGCTGGTGCTACCTACGGATACAACTGTTGGCATTTAGCGATGTCAGCAGATGTTGATGACCCCATAGGTGCAGAAATGTAGTCTGCAACTCACGTTGTCAGTCAATAACAATAGTAAATGAGTAAGGAAGCGAGCACTCGCTCTATGGCAATACTCAGATTTAATGGTTAAAAATGGCAAGTTAATACACTTTGAAATAATACAATGATAAAATACAATGGGTTAAAACACAATATAATTAATAGGTCGACCTTATATGAGGCAATAGTGGGGTTGGTACAATTTCATATAGGGGGCTTATTCAAGCATAACTAATTCTCCAATGGTATCCAAATATAAACGTGATACAACCAATATGTGAATAAAACCAATTAGGTGAAAAAAGGTGAAAAAATAGTCCTGGCATCAGGATAATAAATACATAATAATGTCCATAATATACAAAATAGTGCTTGAAAAACGTGAAAATATATGAAAAATAGTGCAAATAAAAAGAGGACCGCTGATGGAGCGATGTGTGCTTGCGCACACCAATGTGCTTGTATTCCTTCCTATAACAACCAAGAGCGTCCGAGTAGCTGTAGATGCGCACCTGACCGCAACAAACAATATTAGCCGTTGGCTGTGTTCCGTTGTTCAATGTTACAAACAGACTATAATAGCCGCTGACATATTACCTCTAAATAGAGGATAGTCCTTCCCAAGAGTTGAACGATCTTACCTCCTAAAATATTGCATGTAGAGGGATCGCTTACTTTGGACGCTGTAAGAAATCTGCTAGGCACACCGCTGTGTCTTCACGGCTTGCAGGTTCTGACACTCCAGCCCGTTCTCGCGATGATACGAGTGGGACTTCCGTCCGGTCTCTGTACCCGCTCAGGTGGTTGGAGCTGTTCAATTTGTCATAAAGTAGCAATTCTTAGGTCAGTAGTTTTTCTTTATAGCATGGCCATGCATAAGTCCTTCATATGAAGGTATAAGCGGAATGTCTGATAGTCCAGACGCGTTTCGGGAGGATTCCAATCCCTTCCTCAGTGGTATATCATGCACTCCTAACCTCCTCCTTTTTATACGTTCATAGGGTCCTCTATAAGTCCTGGTTTCCATAATCCAGGATTGGAGTGTTTTTGGCAATTTCGGCCATGTTGCGGTTCTATTGCGTTTTTGTTGCGGTTTTTTTCTTATAGGTGCGTTTTTGCTTATTTTTTATTTAAATGGTTATAATCAATCAGTATACCCCAATTAAAAAGTAAATATATTAGCTAATGACATAAAAATTGTATATGTACAATAAAAAAAGATAAAAGCAGCAACGAATAATAAATGAACAAAATATATAAATATAAATAGATCATAGGCACTGATATTGTGTAGGTATGGAGATGGTCGGATATGGCCAGGGTCCCAAACCAGAGGGGGGGTCCCAGCGCCGATAAATGGCCAAGTTTGGGACCCACCATCGGGAATGGGGCCCCAGCCTTAAATAAAACCAAACAACTCCATATCAGAATTTAGTCCAAATGGTAGTAAGGAACCGAATTCATAAATCTGCCTAGATTCTGCTCTGGACATCTTCTGAATATAGTCTCCTCCTCTCCAATGTTGGTTGATCCTCTCTAGTCCGACAAATTTTAGGTTCCCTGGATTACTATTGTGTGTATCTTTGTAATGCTTTGACAGTGAGTGCTTCTCATACCCTTTTTTGATATTCGAGATATGTTCCCGTAGGGGGCGTTTTGTGCGACCTATATATTGACGGTTACAGGGGCATTGGATCAGATAAATCACCCTTGACGTATTACAAGAGATACAATCATCTATTTTCCATTTGTATTTGTTCTGGGTTGAACAAATCTCTAGGGTTTTGCGTGGTAGATTATTGGATTTACATCCTATGCACCTGCCGCATTTATAGAATCCTTTCATCTTCATAAAGGAACCTAGTGTACTGTCTTTTTGAATTTTATTCGGGACTGATGGGGCTACCTTTAAACCCAAATTGGGAGCTTTAGTGAAAGTAATTTTAGGTACATGTGGTAGGAGGTGACCTATAGTTTTATCACTCAGTAGATATGGCCAGTGGGACCTAATCATCTTTTGGATCCTTTTATAATTATTGTTAAAAGGGAGCACAAGTCTGATATCCAAAAAGGAATCATCCATCTGCAACTGTTGTTTCTCCTTGAAAAATTTCTGTCTATCCAGTTGTCTCACATTGGTTAGGGCTTCATTAATCGCTCCCTTAGGGTACTGTTTATCCTCAAAGTAGGATTTCATTTTTCTAGCCTCCTCCTCAAATTTAGCATCCTCCGTGCAGTTGCGTCTAATCGTCTAAACTGCCCGGTGGGGACATTGATCAACCACCTTGGGAGGTGACAGCTGGAGAAAGGAATAAAATTATTAGTCGCTGTGGGTTTTTGAAAGGAACTACACTTGTATCTCCCATCAGCAACTTCAATTAATAAATCCAAATATTCTGTCTTATTTTTAATATTTGAGGTGAAAATCAAGCCCTTATTGTTTGAATTCAAATTCTTCAAAAAGACTTCCAATGTGGTCATATCTCCTTTCCAAATAAAAATGACATCATCAATATAGCGCCGCCATAGGACCAGGTCCCCCCCCCAGCATAGGGTCTATGGTGGTCATCTCCCAATCAGCCAAAAATAAATTGGCGTAGCTGGGGGCGAACCTGGTACCCATGGCGGTGCCTGTCGCTGCAGATAGTAGTCTCCCTCAAAATAAAAATAATTGTGCTGCAAAATATATTTAATAGCCTTCAAAATAAAATCAATCTGAGTAACTTGTAGAACTGCATCTGTAGTCAGTTGCCTTTGTATAGCATCTAAGCCTTGTTGGTGATCAATCACCGTATACAAGGACTGTATGTTCAATGTACCCATTATCCAGTTAGGCTCCACCCTCAATTGTTCCAAGATCTCTATAATGTGAGTGGTATCCTTCACATAAGATAGAGATTTCTTCACCAATGGTTGAAGATGAGTATCAATATACTTGGACAAATTCGAGGTAATGGAGCCTATACCGGATACTATCGGACGTCCAGGGGGGTTCTCTAGGTTTTTATGGATTTTGGGCAGACAGTAGAAGGCAGGCAGCCTTCCCTGAGTGCCCAATATAAAATCCAATTCTCGTTGGAGAAGAACCTGATCTTGTAATCCTTTTTCACATAGTTCTCCCAGTTCCTGTTTAAATTGTATCAATGGGTCCTTTGACAGCTTCTGATAAGTGTTGGTATCCATCAGCTGTCTCCAACACTCATCATTATATTTCCCAGTATCCAATATCACTGTCGCGCCCCCCTTGTCTGCTGGGCGTATAGTGATGGCTTTGTTTTTCTGTAATTCTCTAATCGCTGAAATCTCTCTTGTGGTCAAGTTATTATTACTGGCCTTATCTCTCATCTTTCTTAGATCTCTCTCCACACATTTTTGGAAGGTGGCCATTTCTTTGCTGATTTCATTACGTGGGTACATTTTCGACTTGTTCCTAAGAGTAGTATATTGGAACAAATTAGTCGGCTGACTTCTTGCAGTTTCTAACGGATTTTTAATAAAATGCTTCTTCAGGCAGATCTTCCTAATAAATTTCTGTATACCTATATACGTGGAGAATTTATCTATTTGAGCAGTGGGAGCATATTTTAAGCCCTTATTTAACAAAGAAACTTGTGGTTCTGTAAGTGTAATTGGGCTGAGATTTACAATAACATTTTTATTTGATGTTAATGATGCTTCCTGTACCTCGTTTCTCTTTCTTTTGCTCCTCCTAGTTTTCCCTCTTCTGACGGTTTGTAATATTGGGATCTGTTGTTGTTCATTTCCTCGTTCAGTCTCCCATAGTGTTTCCGAGGAGGAGGGGTATGGTAAAAGTTGTCCTCCCTCGGTATTTGGTGTGGGGGATTTTTGTGTCTCAGGTTGTAGTGGTGAGTGGGTGATTGTCGGCGATGATAACTCGGTGATTCCTCCCTTTGTCTCACCCGAGTTTTGTGGTGTGCAGGAGTATGATCTAAAAAATGATGATGTTCTGATAATAGGTCATACCTATTACTAGTTGGTATCGTATGGTGTGTCTCCCTATTATCATCCTGTCTATTCATGGCTCTGTCTTCATTCACATATACCTGTGTTTTCGGTATATCAGATTTATGTGCACTCCCTCTATATTTAATTCCCTGAGTCTCTGTATATTTTTTAGTTTTCTTATTTATTATATCTGCCTCTGTTTTATCCAATCCTTTGCAGATTCTATCCTGCCACATCGTATATTCGTCATTTTTGGGGATTTTGTCTAGTTGCTCTTTCAATTTATCTATTTTCTTATTTAAGTCCTCCAATATTTCTGTTCTCCTTTTAACAATTAAGTTCATTAAGGCAATAGATTGAGAAAACAGAAGGCTATTCCATTCACTCTCAAAAGCACCATTGAGAAGATCTTGTGCTGGAATTTTGATGATCTGCAATCCTTTGGGTATTATCCCATGTTCAATATGATGCTGGAGCGATCTGATTTCCCAAAATTGCCTCAGCTGCTTCTGAAGCAGACCTTCTAATTCTCTGAAACTCATTGTTACAGATTTATCTCCTTCTATAGATATATGTTCATCAGCCGTGAATCTATAGGACTCTGCCTTAAGTTTTTTGCTCTGAATATGATGCCATAGGTCCATCCTACTAGCAGAAGGAGCTCACACCCAATGGGCGTTTGAAATGCAAGTTAGTTAATTGAGTGGAGTGGCTCACTGCTGTTAGTGGATGGTACGGTGCTACAAACTAATAATTGAGGACGCCCTGCCTCAATTTGGTAAATGTAGTAAATGAGTAAGGAAGCGAGCTATTTAGAGGTAATATGTCAGCGGCTATTATAGTCTGTTTGTAACATTGAACAACGGAACACAGCCAACGGCTAATATTGTTTGTTGCGGTCAGGTGCGCATCTACAGCTACTCGGACGCTCTTGGTTGTTATAGGAAGGAATACAAGCACATTGGTGTGCGCAAGCACGCATCGCTCCATCAGCGGTCCTCTTTTTATTTGCACTATTTTTCAGATATTTTCACGTTTTTCAAGCACTATTTTGTATATTATGGACATTATTATGTATTTATTATCCTGATGCCAGGACTATTTTTTCACCTTTTTTCACCTAATTGGTTTTATTCACATATTGGTTGTATCACGTTTATATTTGGATACCATTGGAGAATTAGTTATGCTTGAATAAGCCCCCTATATGAAATTGTACCAACCCCACTATTGCCTCATATAAGGTCGACCTATTAATTATATTGTGTTTTAACCCATTGTATTTTATCATTGTATTATTTCAAAGTGTATTAACTTGCCATTTTTAACCATTAAATCTGAGTATTGCCATAGAGCGAGTGCTCGCTTCCTTACTCATTTACTACATTTACCAAATTGAGGCAGGGCGTCCTCAATTATTAGTTTGTAGCACCGTACCATCCACTAACAGCAGTGAGCCACTCCACTCAATTAACTAACTTGCAAGTCAATAACAATGATTACTTAATTGAGATGTATTTCTCTGCTATCCGGGAACTGCGGGTGTGGATATAGGTTACTATATTAGGGTGATGGAGGTTATCTTTATCTTCCTATAAAACAAATGGAGACATAGATCCTGCGAAAGGTTTGTTAAGAAAATGCAGGACCTTAGTCATGTGATGGTTGCTGTAGCAACGTTTACAAATAGGCCTCATGTGATCTCAGCATTCCGGTCACCTGATCCTCCGGTCAGCTGACCTGTTGATCAGGGGACACATCCACTCATAGAAGACTGCCTACACCAGGAGGATTGCGGAAGCAATGTCGCGCAGGCGCAGTTGTTTCTACACCATGCCAGATCTCCATGTGTCGTTGGGATCCGAATCAGGTTACAAACGTTCAACTATTGTTTTTAATTATGTTATTTATTAGATCACCTGGGTGTTAATGAATGGCTTAATCATCATGAAATATGACTTGTAGTCTCTTAGGTATATGCACTATTGAGGATACATACATTTAGGCCACTTATACTGTATGTTTAATATGGGCTTCACTTGTTTTTGAATCATTTATAATTTGATTTTGAAATACACTTTTATGATTTTTATCACTTTTTTTACTTAATTATGTTATTGATTAATTGATATGGAACATGCTATATATATGCTATGTGCACTCCCTTTCTGTATCACTGCTTGAAAAAGGTTCCAGTGTGCGAACCGAAATGTTG